>NC_056414.1:3810000-5060000 GCF_905147365.1 Aricia agestis | reverse complement strand
TGAAATAGAAGCATTCATAAATGTATGTTTTATATAGTAATCTATCTAAGAACTATTTAACTCAAGTATAAATTAAATTTTACAATTTTCAGCTCCTATTTGACTTCCTAGCATTCAAGAATGACGTGTCGTTTTGGCGGAAGAAACAGTCGCTAGCTGGCTTGTCGATGCGCACTGTGCTTTGGCGAGCATTCTCACAGTTCATCATATTCTTCTATCTTCTGGATCAACAGACGTCACTCTTGGTGCTTGTTCCAGCGGGAATTAGTGCAGTCATTGAAGTAAGATATTTGCTGTCTTAAGGTGCTCCCTCACCGGGAGCATTCGCGTGTAATGTAACATTATAGATTCGACTTTTACATATCAAGTTGACTTCACTGTCATGTCGCATTGATGTTACAAGTTGTATCAAGATATTACACATTGTGTCATTACAAGGTGCGCATGATTGAACATGATTTCTATGAGATTAAATTGTCAATGTGCGGCACGTGCCGACTGAACGTCAAAAAAAGAGTGCTGCTGTCATGTATCACATGTCTCTTTTTACCACGAAGTGTTACTGATAGTGACATCTCTCTTGCTCAGGCCTTTGTTTCTCTATTCTGCTAGGTTAACCTTATGGTTCTTCTCCCTCACTGATGTAATGCTCGACTCTGTAACGTTACATTACAAGTGAATGCTCCCGGTGAGAAAGCACCTTTATAATGAGATTTATCCATGGCATTGTACTCACTTGTTTATGTTATTAAAAGGTAAAAGCAATTTCATTTCAAAAAGCATATTTACTTTTTGAAATGAAATTGCTTTTACCTTTTGTGGGGTTATGGCTGTGTATGTACCGCCACAAGGATCTAAACTAGCCTATGAGTTACACTTAGATATTGTTTTTCCGTCACATTTTTTGCTTTTCTCAGTGTGTTAAAGTTTGAGATTTTTGCTTTTACATTTTATTTATATGTAGATGTAAATCAGCAGTCAGTCAAGGTGTGACGTCGCGAGCCCTCACAAAGCTCGGCTTTTAGCTAGTAACCTTTAGGCGCAGCGCAGACGACACACTATCCGTGACGCACTTTTTAGTCCGTGGAAATAGAACGTATGCAATTATATGCAGTAACGCACACGACGCGCTGCGCCTTAATCCATGTCTACAATAAACTTTAAAAAACTACCTTTAAATGAATAAGAAGTAGATCAATCAATTTTTCCTTTCCATCCCCAGTTATGGAAGGTGACAAAAGTACTACACCTGCGTATAGAGAGGCGCGGTTGGCGTATACGGGTATGGCGAGACTGCGGCGACGCGGCCGAGCGCAACACGGCGCGCGCCGACGCCGAGGCCATGAAATACCTCTCCATGTTACTGTATCCACTATGTATAGCCGGAGCACTATATTCGCTGTACTATGAACCTCACAAAGGGTAAAGAAGGCTTCTTTTATTATTAAGATCTAAAAGTAAGCAAAGTTAAGTATAAGCGGCTGCTTATAGCGGCTGCTTATAGCTTTGCTATAAGACGTATTGTTTGTAGACTGTAGAGTTGAAATTTTCAAAAGATTGTTGCATATTATAAAGTGCATGATTATACGAAGTATTAAAATATCGTAGTATTAAATTACAATCTGGAGTGCGACTATCCAAAGGCTGTCAGATGAACTTACGCACCCATAATATACTAGACTAGAACATAATATACTAGACTAGTATTAGCTTGGGCTGTATGTATGAACACGATTTTTACCTATCTCCAATTCGAATCTTTGCATAGTATAATAAAAGTCAATGACAAAACAGTAATTTGTTAAAATGTTTGCATTGTCATTGGATAAAAAAGCGTGTATTTCAGTTTTTTTTAACTATTATTATATTTAACTTCCAGCTGGTACTCATGGGCTTTACACAGCACAGTGAACGGGGTGTACGCGTTCGGTTTCCTCTTCATGTTACCGCAACTCTTCGTAAACTACCGCCTCCGCTCTGTGGCGGCGCTGCCGTGGCGGGCCTTCATGTATAAGGCCTTTAACACGTTCATAGATGATATATTCGCTTTCGTTGTTACCATGCCAACGGCGCACAGAGTGGCCTGCTTCAGAGATGACTTGGTTTTCCTGGTCTACTTGTATCAGAGATGGTGAGTTATACTGTTTGTTGAAATAAGTATCAATAGACTCTTTGTAATGCTCAGCAGCCTTATTCCCGAAACTGATATCAAACTGATATCAGATTTTTGACACTTTAGACATCTAAAATATGAAGAAATAGAATGTCTAAAGTGTCAAAAATCTGATATCAGATTGATATCAGTTTCGGGAATAATGCGGCTGCTATCGGCATTGGCAGCACACTTTTTTATGACGCGTGGAACGAACATTCCGATTAGCCGAACATCTTAAAATTGTACGTGGCCTATTACATTCAGTACCTTTGTGGGTCTTGAGTCTCGACCTCCTTGGAGGTCGCCAAGGTCCTATTTATTTGCCGGAACAACTACTTGGAAATGTTGAATTGGTGTTATTTCACCTTAAAATAATATTAGTAGTCGTTTAGTGTTAGCCTTAAAGCACGAATAAATCATTATTTATCATCTTTTATACGTGGGAGAGCCATGCTTCGGCACGAATGGGCCGGCTCGACCGGATAAATACCACGTTCTCACAGAAAACCGGCGTGAAACAGCGCTTGCGCTGTGTTTCGCCGAGTGAGTGAGTTTACCGGAGGCCCAATCCCCTACCCTATTCCCTTCCCTACCCTCCCCTATTCCCTTCCCATCCTTACCCTCCCCTATTACCCTATTCCCTCTTAAAAGGCCGACAACGCACTTGCAGCTCTTCTGACGCTGCGAGTGTCCATGGGCGACGGAAGTTGCTTTCCATCAGGTGACCCGTTTGCTCGCTTGCCCCCTTATTTCATAAAAAAAAAAAAAATCTTTGTTAGTCCTTAACTGGTAACATTACTAACTTCTACCTTTTTTAGGTTATATCCCGTGGACAAGACTCGTACTGACGACAGCAGCAGTATGGACGTCAGTCCCGAGGAGGTGGCGCCACAGAAGAAGAAGGAGGAATAAGACAACGAGGCTCAGGTGCTATAGTCCCGAAGAGTTGTTTTACTGATGAATGGTGTCTGAGTAATGAGGGTGTTTGAAATTCTATTTGCCATTTGTAGCCTTAGGTCCAACCCACACGTACCACAACCACAACTACATCACGTGGTCGGGCGTATATTTCGCATTGTAAATGAACTGGACTATTCACACGTACCACATTTTGCAATCGTTGTCGACCACTTGTGTGATACTTCATACTGACCACATCGCAAACAAGCGAACTAGTGGCCGACCACATCGCAACCACAACGTTGCGTCGATGCAATGACAGTGACCCTTCGTTTCATTGACTTTCGTACGTAACCACATCGCAAACTACTGGCGACAACGCAACCACGTCGACAACCGTGTCGGTACCACAACGCAACTACAAAAAGCTGCATACGGCATTTTGTCGTTGCGACGTGTTGTGGTTGTGGTACGTGTGGGTTGGCCCTTAGGATCTATCGTGTCAAATAATCATATTATCGTGTCACATGACAGCTATATCGTGACACATAACCGAATCACGATATAGGTGTCATGTGTGTCACGAATCATTCGTGACATATGACAGCAGATTGACACGATAGACCCTAAGGCTACATAGCGGCACCTGGTGGCAAATAGAATTTCAAACACCCTCATTTTGACAGGAGTCTTCATGACAATCTATTCAACTGCAATCCTAATTGGCTAACATTACCCAATCAAAAGAGCGATGGAATAGTTCAGTTAAAATATGTCAGAAACCGAGATTAAAAGGCTGAAAACATAAGAACCTTGCATAAATTAAGTTTTGATAAAAGATTGTTATGTAGTGAGCACACAGCTCACTGGGTGCTTAGTCAAATTTCCTTCGACCGTTTCGACAGTGGAGTTATGGCCGGCTTAATCCAGTAGCAATCCAATACCAAACCAACCTGCCATTTAAGATAATATAAGAAATGTATGGCATCTGGATAACGCCATCTATGTCACAGCGACGCAGTATTTCAAATCCCACTTTTGATTTCTAACTTCTTCGTCTTAATTATCAAATGTTATTTGTCAAAGTACACTTCGTTATGTTGGAGGTAAAACAACTCAGGACGGACTCCTACGCATTTATATTTATTTCGTTACTGTTATTGCGTAGTTAATTTTTAATAATGCGAAATATACACCGCATATAATATTATTATTTTGGATAATTTTTAAACGGTGCAATATTTTCGTTAATGATCTAAGTAGGCAAACTTCCCTGGGTTATATTTATGATACTTAGATTAATTATTTTAATTATTGTTATATAATATTGGTTAAATTCATATACCTCCTTTCTTATAAAAATGTTACATAAAGAATATTAAGCTATGTAATCTTTTGTCCCTCTCTGCCAAGTGATATTTATTACTTATCAGACAAGGACGGAACTTTGTATAGTGATCCATTGTGTAAATATTTTTATAGTAAAGAGGATAGAAATTAAATTAAATAGTAAGACGTAGGTTTTTTTAGTGGGAAAGCTTTTTTACTTGATGTTTCGTGATATTATTCTTAATGAAAAAGACGAATTATTTTTAATGTTACCTTCCTACGTTACTTTTAAGCTAGTGCATAATTTAAAATTAATTTATTATGACGTGTTTAAGTGTTATCTTTCTACATAATTTGTATTTAAAATATTTTTTTCATCACAGCCACCCTTTTAACATTCATACATTTTACCACCCCTATCGATTGTAACAGAATTGTTATAAACAATAGGTCTGGTAAATTAAAATATATGAATAAACCCAACATTTTGAAGTTTAAATAATTCTCACTTTTGCTAAGAAGTAACCAAACTTATAAAAATTATATTGTGTCCATTCATTTAGGAGCTTCAATGCCACAAAGAGATCTGACACTTGTATAGGACTTGAAGCTAAGTTTGGTTCAATTTATTAATTTACATAATTTATAAAACAAAATATTATGATCGTATCTGTCAGTAATTTTTGATTTTTGGACGACGTTATAAACATTTTAATATTCCAGGGTAAAACATTCCATGTGCATTTTTAAAAGAGCCCTCTATCGGCTTGTGAGAGCAATAAGAAAATCTTAAATGTATATATAAAGCTGTTCATTTTAAATATACACCTAGTAAAATAAAAATATAAAATTCTACTTCATTATAACGTTTGAGACACAATTATCTTATTAATTTAACGGTTATTATACAGTAGTTTAAGTATTGTTGTTTTGTGACTGATATATACTCCATGACTAGATTTATATATGTAATATGTTGCAGATTAAATTATGGACTTGTATTCTGTAAGTTTTATTTATATTTTACGTTATATATAATTAATACATAATTATTCTGTTATCATATTCGTCATATTTTTATTCCCCACTATAATAATTATTAAGGTTACTACTTCTTACTCTAGTTTCAATATTTTTCAGTGTATTGTTTAAATTTGTTTATTATGTAATAAATATACATTATTTAATAATTTTGCTACTCCGTGTGATGTAGATAAAAAAAATATAACTTGACAAAATTAATGTGCCATTGAATATCCGTGCAATAACGTTTTATACTTTATCTATATTAATAGCATTTTATCAGCCCATACAGATTTTTGCACTCATTTAGATCAAAGTAAATTAAAAAAGAATATAGTTGACGGTGAATGCTCTCAGTTTGTTGATGCTGGTGTCCCTCAGGGCTGTGTGCTATCGCCTACCCTATTCATTCTGCATATCACTGACTTCACTCTGCACCCTCTATCGGTTGTATCATGGCCCACGGGGAGTGCTCTGAGGAATTGTTCGGAATCATACCTCCTGCAACTTTTCTACATATTTCGTCGTAATTATAAGAGGTCCAGCCTGTTTGAAACACTATGGCAGTCAACTATCCGAGCGGCCTTCGTTGGATAGGATCTCTGGATCGTCAGGGGCGCCAAAATACCAACTATTCCCCCTGGGGACTCCATACAGTCAGTACAGAGAACAGTATTCCATATGAGGCCGAACCTGCGCCTTGTAGAGTTGTAGGCGTTGGTCCGGACTGAAATACTGTCTTGCTCTGTTAAGAACACCAACCTTTTTCGAGGCTAACTTGGGCTTATCCTCTAGATGACATCGGAACTGGACTTCGCCCGATATGTTGACGCCAAGTACCTATTTCGATGTTAGGGGAACTTATTAAAGAGGTGGCCTCATAACTAGGATATACGACTATTGGTTACTTTTTAGTGGTGAACGCGCAGACTTGTTGTGTCTTGGCGGGGTTGAATTGGACTAAGTTACGTCTACCCCATTCAGAGACTTTCTCCATTGAATTCTCTATTTTAGCCAAGAAATTTGTGGGGAGCAGGTATATAGTGCATCACCTGTACTATTATCCGTATAGCAATGAATGCCGTTAGTCTGTAAGGTGTCATTGATATGAAGAATGAATAGGGTAGGCGATAGCACACAGCCTTGAGTGACACCAGCATCAAGTATCAACAGACTGAGAGAATTCACCGTCAAATACGATTACTTACTTATACGGCTAATTAATGCGAGATAAACTACGCAAAACCATAATAATTGTATAATCAAAGATACATTCAATATAGTCATTTTATATCACTCCTCGCTTCTGTTTGGATGTGTTTTGTGATGGATGTGTTCGATGTGTTGCTCCAAGCGGGCTGCTTCACCGCGGTTGTGGTTACTTACTTGATTATCGTGAGGAAACAAAAAGTGAACGCTAAGAACTACAGGCAACCGGGTGAGTTCCAAAGATTACTATTGGTTTATTTAAGGCTTCTTCCAGACGAACGGCACTTGTCGACGGCAGTCGGCGGCACGCGTCGACGGTAGTCGCTGGATTTTTTCATTGATTTTTTCTTCACACTTGTCGACAAGTGCCATTCGTCTGTAAGCGCTCTTAGATTAGATCGGTATGTACAGTTATTATTGTGTGGTGACTGTTGGTAGGCAACATGTAGTACAACATTCTGAAAACATTTGCTTGCAGAAATAAAACCATTTTTATTTTTTTTATTGGATCGATATGTTATTGATAGCGCGCGAGTTGAATGCAGTTGGGGCCTGTAGGCCTACTACGAAACCGTTTTGAGACTCAAACAATCGAACGAGAATGCCGCGTCCTGCTCTAACAACGTCATTTCACGTTTGTAAGAGTAGGATGCCTCATTCTCGTTCGATTGTTTGAGTCTCAAAACGGTTTCGTGGTACAAGCCCAGAGACGAAGGGCAGGGGCAATCCCCCCGCCGCCGACAGCACGCCGCCTCTCGCACGCCTTCGGTGTAGTGCTGTGCGGAACTTGACAGCTATTAATTATTATCATTCGTGTAATAATTTTTGTTTGTTGAAACAAAATGTATTTAAAAAAATTGTTGATAAGTAAATGAAATTAAATAATAAATTGTTTATAAGAGTTTCAACAATATTCCAAGTTACAGCCGCGTGTAATTATTGTTTTTAATAATGACTGAAACGAGTCCATCAAGTTCAGTTAAAAAAAACTATTTTTTTTATTCGATTTTGAATTAATAGAAAGTGATAATTACTTTTTGTTTTTTTTTTCCGAAAATTATAATGTTAAACTAAAAGCGTATTTAAAATGTATCGACATATCGACATTATTGATTCTTATTACGTCACAACTCACAGCACTACCGCATTCCTGAGCTCTGCGCTCAACTCGCGCGCTATCAGTAGAATTATTAGACGTATTGATAAAACAGGTTTTTAATGTGTTATAACTTATAAAAGGTCGGGATTAGGTAGATTTTTTTTGTATATAATAATGTTGATAAGTATATGAATCAAATCCTCAAATAATACAAGTCTGGGTTATTTTCAATAAATAATTATTATCGCTATAATCTGTCGGAATGTTATAATTTAACTGTGCCACAAAAACTCACAATAATGTAACCGAACCGACCAAAACAGACCTGAACTGACCGAATACGAATACTCGGCAAACATGCCGAATATGCCGCATACCAAATATTTAACGAATATTTGGTCCATCTCTAGTTTTTATTATTATTTATTTGTTATATTGTTGGCCACACAGGATTTTATTGAAGAAATCCTTGAAACATTTCGATGCGATAACATAAATACCTCTACCTAATTCCGACCTTGGTTATCCATAAGTTTTATTATAATATTATAAATGCGAAAGTGTGTATGTCTGTCTGTTAACTCTTCACGCCTAAACCGCTGAACGCGATAAACGAGTTTTGGCGCAACGGAGCTGAGGGCGTCATAGTAAAATCATAATAATATGTTGAACTTGATATTGAAGCCTAAAGGTGGCCTTTGAGTTAAATGTGATTGGCCAAGAGGCAACTACGTAATAAAGCTAATACCTAACTAATATTATTCCATAAACGTACATAATATGTCCTTTAATGGACTTGTGACTTGTGGTTAATCACCGATCATTATAATATATCGTATGCACAATGCGTGTCTATTTATGTCCTGTATATGTATATCTATATTATGTTTCTTATTGTCATTAATGTTTTGCACAAGGAAAAAAATACAACAAGACTATTCGGTATTATAATATAACTTGAAGCTAATGTTTTGGCAGGTCTAAATTATTTTCTAACTACTAATATTAAACTGTGATGTTCAAGTAGGTAATTAATATCAGACAACTCAATAGACAAACAGTAAGCTTCGAACAAACCTACGCGTCAGCCGGGACGCGGTACGCGATACGGGAGCGTCTGCAACGCGAGTCTACGGCCGCCCGTGGCCGCTGGCGGCCGCCGCGGCCGTGATTTCTCAAGCGATACGATATGTATTATAATAATGAATATAAAGTTCAAAATCGCATGACACTCAAATGCTCGCCTCGCCGCTGCCATCCCGGTGTGGCGAGGCCCTCAAGTCAAATTAATTTAATATTATGACACTGTATCAAAACGTAAGATACAAATCAAAAAATCATAAACTGAAGCAGTTTGTATAAAATAATATAAAAAAAGATTTTAAAAAGAAGTCTAGTTATGTACGCTACAAAACACACGTACACGTCTGACACTTGACGCGCACGTACCGCTTTGCCGACGCGAACATCCCGCGTCGCGGTCGCGCAGGTGTGCACAGCGCTATAAGATTACATGGGCAGCGTCTGCCGCGTGATAGACGCTACCGCTTCGCAGTCACTCGTCGCGTAGGTTTGGCTTAAGCCTTAAGTATACAAAGCATACATTATTATTGCATTATCCATTACTATTAGATATAACAATAAATAAATATAGACCGTACAGTTACTAGAAGTGTATATTGTATCGAAGTGCGTACCTATGCGTAAAAATTATAAAAAAGGAGGCTGTTATTTTCTTTACAAATGTCATTGTAATTGCCATGGTTCTAGGATGGAACTACCCGTTGAAACTCCTGGTAGCAAAGTACGCAGTAAAGCGATGGCGGTCGCAACTTCCGACGATGGAATTGAAGGACACTCCATCAACGGAGCTTATGGAAGGTTGGGACGATATTACCATCAAGGCTTCAGCACCGAACGGTGTTACTGTCGTCCTGAGTATCCGCAAACAGTGCAATAGGAGGAATATTGCTGAAGTCACAGTGTTTGTGAAGCTCTCTGATGCTATTTACCAACGTAAGTATTTTAGAATTTCTTGAAAGTATAGTTGCGGAATCAGTATCAGCAATTCCTCTATCTATTGCGTTTTGTCTGTTGACTGCTACACTCGTACGAGAAAATATTTACTCCACCTACCTAGCATACGCCAACGAGATATCTCACTCTACATGTTTTCTCGATGTTTGATGGTTTGTCTCTTCATCTCTATTCACCCTAGCATGACAAACATTTTTTCTCGCGTAGATCTATCATCGAAATAACACATTTTATAGAGTTTGGTCGAGATAATGTCGAGATTTTGACATTATGACACGAGTAACTACTCGTCTCATAATGTCAAAATTTCATTATCTCGAGAGTGAGATATCTCGTTGGCGTATGATATTTTCGTGCGCAAGTAAAAGATGCAGCTGTAGTGAACATTTAAATAAAAGTGCATGAAAAATATTAACCCCCTATATTATAGGGGGTTCAACAATGAATTTACGGTAAATATTCCGTATCGCGCCACCAGCGATTTTAAGGCCGTTTTTTTTTTTACAGTCGCGTTATAATCTGTAATCATCAGAACTAGTATTGTTATGATGGCGCATGACTATTTCTGGCAAAAGAAAGTCGACGGAGCCCGACGGGCTCCTATTTCTGGGTGTTGCGGTCATGGTGAAGACAATACTAATTTTGAAATATTGTCAGTCTCGATTCTATGTATTAAGCTAGATTTGTTAATTTTTAACCTACGACAAAAAAGAGGGGTGTTATAAGTTTGACGTGTCTGTCTGTCTGTCTGTCTGTCTGTCTGTCTGTCTGTCTGTCTGTTTGTCTGTGTGTGTATCTGTCCGTGGCATCGTAGCATCCAAACGGGTGGACCGATTTGGATCTAGTTTTTTTTGTTTGAAAGCTGATATAATCGAGAGTGTTCTTAGCTATAATTCATTATCATCAGCCTGCTCAGTGCTGGACAATCAGGGTTTATCTGGTTCATGAAAGGCCGTTAGCAACTTGTAGTCGTTTGATGGGTTTTATATTTCATTCTAGTTCGTGACATTTGTGAATATACAATACACGTATACACATAATAATGGAAAGTTGACCTGGTGCTGCTGCATCACCTGGTAATCAATAGGATATCCAATTCCTCGCCAACTTAGAGCAGAGGTTTCGTGTTTGGGTTGTGTTCATTTTAATTGCGACAACCAGTAAGAAGTAGATAAGGTATAAACAGTAAATATTTACATGCTGCTGCTGCAGCATCACCTGGATTCTATAGGAACCGAGCTTCGTATGAACCCAAAGTGGAGGTTTCATGATTGGGCTCATATTAACGGCTTCATCGAAAAGGACATTGATAGATGGTAATCATGAGAATATGATTCTGTTGATAGGAATTATTCTGCACTATAACCAACACAAGTTTAAAAAGTATGAAATAAAATTAAATTAAGAAGCCAAAACAACTTTAAAAAGTAATGAAATAACATTTACTGCCTTTAAACTTGTTATGTGAAATCAAACATCTACATTAGCGGTCCCCCGACACACCTTGACAACAATTATGGACTAAAATATTACTTTACACAAGTTAGGAATTATTTGAACTTAAGGATCAATTCACAGCGATCTGAATCGAGATAGGTAACCAGCGACTTGGCGGTTGTAGGTTGTAGTTTACTTGGCGGTCCCCCGACACACCGTGACAACAATTATGGACTAAAATATTACTTTACACAAGTTAGGAATTATTTGAACTTAAAGGCAGTAAATGTTATTTCTTAAAGTTGATTTACTTTTTAAAGTTGATTTGGCGGGGGTTTTTTTAAATTTCTTAATGTTTACAGGAGAATCAATTCCGAATACTTTGAAATTTTTTTTAGCCAGAAATGTCATGCGCCATCATAACAATACTAGTTCTGATGTTTACAGATTAAAACGCGACTAAAAAAAGAAAAGTAGCCGAAACGTCGGGATTTATAAAAGTGCTCCGCGACAAAATCCGTAACATAATGCCTATGAATAAATTTCTTCGATGGTACCTACTACCTACCATCACCATGTAAACACAGCACATGCATCATAATTAAGTAAAATATTTAACAAGACTTTTTTTGTGTCAGAGTTCAGATAAACTTGTGTCACATTATTTATTGTCTACCTCCAGAGCATCCAGAAACAGCTGTATGTATGTGGACCGAGGTGGAGGGCTGCTGGGCCGCCGGCGGACTGAAGATACAGGTGCTAGAACCGAACAACAGACTGAGGATTCTGTACAACGGCCTCCTTACACGAGTTGACGACAACACTACGCAACATCTCACGTTCAATTTCATGTAAGTGTATCTCATAAAGTTAGTATACCTAGTGGAATAAAGCAACAATCTATACGTGGGAGAGCCATGCTTCGGCACGAATGGGCCGGCTCGACCGGAGAAATACCACGTTCACACAGAAAACCGGCGTGAAACAGCGCTTGCGCTGTGTTTCGCCGAGTGAGTGAGTTTACCGGAGGCCTAATCCCCTACCCTATTCCCTTCCCTACCCTCCCCTATTCCCTTCCCTTCCCATCCCTACCCTCCCCTATTACCTTATTCCCTCTTAAAAGGCCGGCAACGCACCTGCAGCTCTTTTGATGCTGCGAGTGTCCATGTGCGACGGAAGTTGCTTTCCATCAGGTGGCCCGTTTGCTCGTTTGCCCCCTTATTTCATAAAAAAAAAATCTCGAGCTATCAAACGAAACCGAAATTGGTTTCATCTGTGTGTAAAAATATGTGTATGTATACACTTAAACAAGCATGATTGAACATGATTTCTATGAGATTAAATTGTCAACGTGCGGCACGTGCCGACTGGACGTCAAACAAAGAGTGCTGCTGTCATGTTTCACACGTCTCTTTTTACAACGCAGTGTAACTGATAGTGACATCTCTCTTGCTCAGGCCTCTGTTTCTCTATTCCGCTAGGTATATTAACTTCATTGTGTATCTACTGTACAGTTTGATTGAAATAAAACTTTTTCTTGTTTTTAACTGACGTAACTGACGTTTCTTACCAAAGTTACTGTTTTATCTATTAATTATGCTATTGTTCAAGTTATTTTTTCTTTATTATAAAATAAAAAAATATATCTTTTTATTCAAAATGGGTATCATGATACACTTTTTGAAAGTCGAACGAAGAAACTACGTTGCCTACCACAGGTTCGGGAACTACCCCGCCGAGAAGAACCGGCGTCGGAAACTCGCACGGGGCCATCTTTTACAAAAAAAATGGAAAATTACAATGTTATGGCTTACAGCTATGTAACAAAAATAAAAGAAAAGTAACCTGCATGGAGCCACCCTATTCCCAAGATGTGCTGTCCTCGAAGAAATCATTGACTTTATAATACGCTTTAGCACTAGGGAATGTTATTATTCGACAAATTTACTATTCGAATAATTCGAATATTTTACAAAAGTTTTCGAATAATTCGAATATTATTCGAATAATTCAAAAATTTTGAAAAATGCTGAAAACTCTGAACAAAAGTAACAAAAAACTTCGTACAACCATGTACAACCTATTTTGTTACTACTACGAAGTAAGCAATTCTAATTTTTACTTTTATCAACATAAATCTTTGTAAATGACATAGTTAATTTTTATCGTTAAACACTTTAAAAAATTATATTTTAAGGCTATAGCTGGGCAATAAAAGAAAGGCTGTAAAATGTAAACCGTTTTCGATCGTAGCACCTTTTACTTTTCTCTTGTGATTATGCTTGAAAGAAGTCAATGGATACAGATCGTTAGCGACTATTACTGACGATACTGAAATCCATGACTAAAAGGAGTTTATAATATCTTCATTTTCATGTCTTTAGGCAAAATCGTTATTTTGCCTAAAACATGCAAATTAATTTATTAGACGTTTCTAAAACATGGTCAACGGCGACGATGAATGGTCGTATACTCATTAGTTAGACTAAAAACTAGGGGTCGCAAACCGGGATCCCGAATTTCGAAAATACCGGGATACCGGGCCAAATTTAGGTCTTAATACCGGTATTCATTTTACGAAAACCGGGATATTCGGTATTTTCGGTTTTAGTAAAATAAATGAAAAACAAGTGATTTAGTGATAGGTAACCATAATTATTAAATAAGTACCCACTTAATACTTAAGTACGTTTCAAAAATATTCGTATTAAGTGGATCTTTTATCAGCCACAGCTTTATACTACTTCAAACACCATATTTTACGTCCCCAAATGCCGAAATTTTCTCGTGTCTATCTCGAAAGCCTCAAGAGCTATGTTCATAACTTCGGATTCATTAACAACTCTTGAACTCATAAAATTCAAATGCTTGCAATTATTATACATATGAGGAGCGCCAAAATTTTTATAACGCTTATCTTAAAAGATTCAATTTTTCAAAACGCCTATCGAAAAAGCAATGATATTCGACCAAAAACAAATGATCCAGTTCCTGAAAACTGATCATGCTGGGAGATCTGTCTGTGACTTTGCCCTTGCGAACGACTTAACACAACTGGTTGCTACGCCTACGCAAATCCCAGATGTAGACGGTCAGAATCCTTCCCTGTTGGACCTTCTGCTGACTTCAAATCCTGATGGCTAGTATCCATGACCGCACCACTTGGTTCATCGGATCATTGCCTTATTAGGAGTTCTGTGCCACTTACGGCGGTATTGCGACAGCGTACTGTTAATTACCGTCGTGTGTGCAAGTTAGCAGACTGGGATGGGATGCGGTTATTTTTTGCATCCCAATGATACCGACGAGCTTTTCATTCCGTCCTCTGTAGTGCCAACCGGTGGCAGATTTCGTCCCTGGTTTGGTTCATCCTCCTAAAAAAGCTCCCCGAGCAGGAGGTTTACCAATCCTGGGCCAATGCAGTGTCTGCTCGGGATTTAAATACCAGTACATATAAAATGGATTACAACCTTGCCTCTAGATCTCTCAAGAGAGAGATCACTCGGGCAAAGAAACAGCACGTCAATAGAATTAGTAAGAGACTCGAGTGCCTCCCCTCGGGAACCCGTGCATTCTGGTCGTTGGCCAAAGCTATTGAAGGGAAAGGTCACTAGCAGTATTTCCGGGCCAAGACGATTTGAAAACCTTCAAGCAGAGAGCGTATTCCCTCTTAAAAGGTCGGCAACGCACCTTCAGCTCTTCTGATGGTGCAAGTGTCCATGGGCGACGGTAGTTGCTTTACCAGGTAACCTGTTTGCTCGTTTGCCCCCTTAATTTAATCTAATAAAGGTCTATAAAAAATCGAAATATTATGTATTTGTAGAAATAAAATAACATTATAAACAAGTATTAATCTCTAGTTCTTTGCTTTACCTATTGGATACCTATAATAACAGTTCATGTTATTTAAAATATCTGAGATCTTAAAAATTTTAGCTTAAATCCCGGAAATATCGAAAATACCGGTATACCGGTATTGGTCTGGAGCCAATACCGAAAATACCGGTTTTGCTTAAATGACCCGGTATTGCGACCCCTACTGAAACAGATTTATATGTTATAATATTAACATTAAAGATGTAGAATATTCATAAATAATATTATTTTTCTGAAATAAACTTAATTATGTTCTTATTCCATGTTAATTTTATGTTTGATAGTATTTTAAACAAAAGTAAAAAATATTTTTACTATTCGAATTATTCGAAAAATAATTTGGCGAATATTCGAATAATAAAATCGTCGAATATTCGAATAAAACGAGTATTCGAATATTCGAATAACATACCCTATTTAGCACACAAACGTTCTTTAACTGCTTTTTTAAATTTGTTTAAAGGTAGATTTTGAACATTTTCTGAGATTTTATTGTATAGGCGTATATTGGCCTTTAAAGGATTTGCTTATTTTGGTTAGTCTGAACATTGGTATTGTTAACTTGTTCTTATTTCTAGGATTTACATTATGATTATCACTTTTCTTTTTGAAAATATTTATGTTCTTTCTAACATATAGGTGCATTAGCCATTATCAGAGTTCCGTATCGGAAAGGTGCGACTCTATTACTGAGTTTTCCCTGTCTTTTCGTCAGTCTGTCGCCGTTTATATTATAAGCGATTCAATAAGCGCTGCTTTTGCTTAGGACCTGCTACCTACCTACCTCCTTTTCCAAATTACTTAGTACATACTTGTTATTTAATAATTGTAAATTAACATTAAAATGTAAGTACAAAATACTCCTCTCCTCTAACCTGATTTTGTTTTTAGTTGGACATCAGCAACGAGTGTGATCCGCCACCCTCACGATTGGAGCGAGAACCTCGCCTCGCAGACCCTGGCCTTGGAGCCGTGGAGGGACACGTTTTGGCCACAAATGCTGTAAGTGTAAAAGCATTGAATTTGAAATTTTGTTCAAGTCTAGATAAATAATGGGTACGTATACACTTACACAAGCATATGCATAAGCAAGCGTCCAGGCTAGATGTCGTGGAGTCGGACCTGCGCGATCTTAAAGTCACAGAGTGGCAAGAAACTGCGCAAGACCGCGACAAGTGGCGCTAACTCGTGTCGGAGGCCAAGATCCACTTTAGTCGCTGAGCCATCGTAAACCTTTACGACTTGGCGATACCTCAGCCTGTATGACTTACTAGTTGCCTAATACATATATAATTGCCACTTGGTTGCACTGAAATCCGTATATCGCACTGGAACCCTACTCTTTTCCAGGATAGTATGGATTGATGCCCAATCTAATTAACTAATAATGGACGCTTCACACCACGTCAGTCTGGACTCTGGCCCCGTGGTAAGTACCTAAAGGACTTGTGTTACAGGTACCAGACAACGGAAATATATTTAATACTTTTATACTATACATATATTTAAGATTTTTTATTATATGATACACATATTTAATACACATCCATGACCCAGGAACTTTGAAAACTTTTTGTTCCGTCGGCGGGATTCGAACCCGCGACCCCCGGCTTAATCTACCAACGCGCTCACCACTGAGCCACAGAGGTCGTCAAATGATGGCAATTAGGCTAAAAAAGCTATTGCTTAGCAAAAAATACATTGTTGGTACAGGAGCAAATGCGACGAAGGCGGCGGCAGTTGGATGCAGTTCGGTGTCGTCCAGGGTAGAGTGAACTCGTACAACGGCGACGGTACACCAGACCGCAGCGAGTACATCCGCGTGCGAGGGGTCAGAGAGAGGTCCTGGTCCCAGCACAGGACTCTCAGACGGTCCATCAACATCGTGGTAGCGGCCCGAGATGGCACCGCTGTGCACATACGCGCGAGCTCCTATAAGAATGATTTTACACAGTAAGTTTTTATTAGTGAATAGGACAGTAATGGAGAGACAGACATTTTTTTACCTAAAATGTTTCAAAACTTTGAATGTCGTTTTCATTGCCATCTAGTATCGAGTAGGGGATTTATGTTGTCTGTGTTCCCCGAGTGGTTCCGCTGGTTGACGCTAGATGGCACTGTGTGTCCGTATCCGTAACACTATGTAGTGATTTATCAAATAAGACGTATTAAGTGGCTAAACTTTTTATCTTACAGGTGTGTTTCAGGATCGGTAAGACTGCCAAATTTCATGGTAAAGCCGTTAGAAGACTGTGATTTGGATATGTCTGACTTCTGTGAGACTCTAGAAATAGTACCGGAGAACTACACTATAAATGTTCATGGTAAGATTTTTTATTGGGTAGGAACTAAGAGGGCTTAACAAAGTGCAGTCTAATTTGCATCATTTTTATACCTAATAACTGTACTGCAAAATATTTTTTTAGGAAGCTTTTAAAAAATGAAAAAATCCATTCTACAAATCAACAGTAAGGCTTACTAGCACAAGTGTTAGCTAAAAGTTTATAGTTCTAAATAAAATATCATGTACCCCTTATTTTTCAGATCAATGACAGAGTAAGCATGATATATAATTTTTTTTTTAGCGTACAAAATAAACTTTAAAATCGAGATGAAGATAAACAAAGATGGCGGTCGAGTGTACCACGGCGCGCCGCATCACTTCGAGGACGTGTTCCGTACCGTGTCAGTTAGCATTAACGGGGAGATTGGCACGGGCGTTCTGTATCTAGGGTATGAGAAAGGTAAGAAGGCTAGTAATCTGGGTTAAAAATCATGTCTTCATTTTAGTAAACAAAAGACAAAGCATTAAATGATAACAAGAATTAACTTTAATCCAGATTACAAGTTAACGCTTTTAAAAAAGGCAATTTGTCCTGAAGTCATTAGTTTTACTGGGAAGCAATAATATAGTTTAACTGCTATGCCTCTGATATACTAAAACATGTGGCGGTAAGGCCGCCTTTTTGCAATATTCCTTACCTTAATGTGCTGTTTTTGTTGTAATATATTGTTTATATGCAAATAAAGAATTTATAAATAAATATGAGCATATGTGCACGCAGTGCAAGTACATGCACGCGCGCACGTTCGCGTACACACAAACACAGACCTACAAAGGTGTACAAAGTTCTTCCTAAGTTTGTGCTGGTAAAGTCTAGAATTTTTGGATGTCTACGAATATTCCTGAGTAATTTCCTTATTCCAGCAAAACGCCAGCCATCAGTATCCATAACCCCCGAGCCAACACTGCGTTGGCTGAGCGCGGCCGAAGCGGGGGCTGTGGGGTACTGCGTCTCGCTGGGTGACCGCGCCGCCGCCTGCACGGACTACGTGGGGGGAAAGGGTGCCTCGCTGGCATTGCTGGCTTCGATACAGGAGAAGGAGGTATAGTTTTGTATAGTGTATTCGCGTTAGGAAGATAGTAAATATTTCGTTTAATAGATTTGAAAATACTAAGGCACTAATTGTTTTAATGCAGGGCCTAGTTTCTTAGGGTTTTTGACAGGAGTTTATCTATGCATTGTTGATTGGTTAATATTCTGATGTTAGCCAATAAATAGTGCAAGTTTATAGATAAACTAGCGGTCGCCTGCGGCTCCGCTCGCGTGGATGTCGCTTACCGCTGCTAAAAGCCTACCCAGGAAAGACTCAGTCAGCAAAATGATTCCCAGGTCAATTCACAGACTCCGACACTAACATCGACGATGTAGTCATTAGGTATCCGCAGGCTGCACACTTGACACTGCACAGATTGCCTTCCTCCTCGTACCCCGGCCCCGCCTTGGTGACGCCCACTATCATATATTATAATTTCGCCATAATTTCAAAACCAAACATCTTTAAATGTTATGTAGTACCATCGAGGAAATTGATTCCTAGGCAGTTGACAGACCAACGTCATTAAGTTGACAGACCAACGTCATTATAGAGGTCAGTGCCAACGTCATTTGGCCGGATCACGTCAATTCAATGTTAATTGTGATCTGTCGGTTGGGTTTGACGCAACGCGACCAAACTACGTAGGTCCCCCATCTGCCTAGGAATCATACAAGTGTTAGCTAAAAGTTTATAGTTCTAAATAAAATATCATGTACCCCTTATTTTTCGGATCAATGACAGAGTAAGCATGATATTTCAACTTCTTTGATAGTACAAAAAAATTCAAGATTTTTAAATAAATAAATGGTTATTGTGCCTCACTCGACATAGGTATAGTGTGTCGCGGACTTTTATTGTACATATTTATAAGGTCTACAATTACTTAGAACATTTTATGGTTCTATCTTTTATTGTTTAGTCAGCGTACGCAAAATAAGTCATTTTACTGGTTGATTTTTTACATCTTGCGTCCGAAAAACCTAAATATCTTACGGAAACCTATCTTTTTCCAAAATATAATTTAGACTATGTTCAGCAGAAATAATATAGGATTCCAATGTTAAAAGAATTTTTCAAATCGGTCCAGTAGTTTCGGAGCCTCTTCATTTCAAACAAACAATCAAAAAATCAAATCTTTCCTCTTTATAATGATAGTGTAGACTACAGGTTAAACCATAGACTTAATATTATATACTGTCGTATAGACCACCTGACAACCCGAAAATGCGTGACCATTTTCGATCTGTCAATGTGTGCGTGTGCTAGTGATGTATATTTTATCATCGATAGTATAGTATTTTGCTATCGATAGTATAGTCCGTTCGAGTTATTTTACCTGAGTTTCTATAAGAAATAAATAATATGCAACTTTGACAGATTTGTATTTCAAATTCAGTCTTTCCACTTTGGCCAACTAAACTAACCAACTGCAACTGACCAACTATTTTTCGTTCCCAACGTTACAACTTTTTAGTTGGTTTGATAGGAATATTTTATTTTTTTGAATTTGTTCCCGTTCACACAACTTTATAATAATTATAATAACTATGAAGTTTGTTGTGTATATAAATGAACTGGCCACTTACTGGCCACTTATAATTATTATTGATAATGGCCGTGTTCTTCGGCGTATTTTTGGACAAACCTTTTATTGCGCATGTCCAAAAGATGTCATGGCAACGCCATAACAAGTTGCTGGTCAAGTCGTAAACAACGTCTTAATTGTTTATACATAATTAAAATAATAAAAGCTAAACATAAATACATAAGCCTAAATTGTCTAACAGCCGCACAAATAATTTATTTAACACCATGATAGTGTTTGATTATTTTATTTTGGAAAATATGGATATGGATCACTTGGAAAAATTTAAAAATTTAATTGTTTTTTTTAATGAAATAAGAGGGCAAACGAGCAAACGGGTCACCTGATGGAAACAACTTCCGTCACCCATGGGCACTCGTAGCATCAGAAGAGATGCAGGTGCCTTGCCGGCCTTTTAAGAGGGAATAGGGTAACAGGGGAGGGTAGGGATGGGAAGGGAAGGGAATAGGGGAAGGTAGGGAAGGGAATAGGGTAGGGGATTGGGCCTCCGGTAAACTCACCCACTCGGTGAAACACAGCGCAAGCGCTGTTTCACGCCGGTTTTCTGTGAGAGCGTGGTATTTATCCGGTCGAGACGGCCCATTCGTGCCGAAGCATGGCTCCCACTGGTTTGTTCATTGCAACGCCACCAACAAATTGTAATTGGGTTAAATGTCAAGTCGTAAACAGTTGTCGTTGCCATGGCATGACATGATTTGGACATGCGCAATAACTAGGTTTTGCAGCGAATGCGCTAAAAATTACGCCGACGAACACGGCCAATGAGTAAATACTTTATGACTTTGACTGAAGTATTGTGTCATTGTTATGTCGACTGAAGTATTGTGTAATTTGGTAAATATCAAACAGAATATATCACTAATTGCTTTGAAAATGATTGAAGTCTGTGAGAAAAACGGAGGAAAAGTTTTTCTATATGAACATTTTCAATATACGAAAGTCCGGAAATTTAAAAGTGGAGCTTTGTATTTAAGGTGCATAAATTATAAGAAATTGAAATGCAACGGAAGCATAACTGTAAAAGTTTCTGTCCTCATACTTTTGCAGTTGGTCCGTTGAGTTGGTTGGAGTGGAAAGAGTCCTTCAACTCCTACCAACTAAACTGACCAACTGTCATCCGTTCAATAGACAGAACGATCAGACAGAAGTTTTTGGCCAATTTTCAAAGCTTAATCCCGATTCCCGCCGATTTATTTTATTAATCAATGGACGTGTTCGTTGGCGTAATTTTTAGCGCATGCGTCGCAAATCCTTTTATTGCGCATGTCCAAAACGTGTCATGTCATGGCAACGCCACGAACAAAGTTGTTTATATATTTAGTTACCTGTCAAGTTAAAACAACATGTATTGTCGTTGCCATGATTTTGACATGGGCAATAAAAGGTTTTTGCAGCGCATGCGCTAAAAAATTACGCCTACGAAGTACGAACACAGTGAAAAGGTAGGTTTTGTTTTTATTAATCTGCATTCAACCAGTAATTGGTTAGTTTAGTTGGTCAAAGTGGAAGGTAGTCATCGAGTTCCATTCTGCACAACCAGTTGGTCTAACTAGTATAGTTTTTTCAAAAATAAAATATGGGATCAACCAGTTGGTTAGATTGGAATTATTCCTTTACCGAGTTCCATTCTGCACAACCAGTTGGTTAGTTTAGTTGGTCAAAGTGGAAAGACTGTTCAAATTAGGTATCATAAATTTTAATTGGAAAAAAAAGGTGACGATTGAAAATGCGTAGCTCGATTTTTATTCGGCGGTATCCGCTTTTCTGACATTTCACTAGATTTAGTTTAGTGAAATGACATATCACTAGATTTGTTTAGTAAGAAGACGAAAGAAACAAGAATATTCGGTATCTACCGCGATTTCGTGATATCCCTAGGGATTTCGGGATATCCCTGATATCTTCTTTTCCCTGCGATATATATGTATATATATATATATATATATATATATATATATATATATATATATATATATATATATATATATACATATATATCGCAGGGAAAAGAAGATATCAGGGATATCCCGAAATCCCTAGGGATATCACGAAATCGCGGTAGATACCGAATATTCTTGTTTCTTACGTCTTCTTACTAAACAAATCTAGTGTTTAGTAAGAAGACGAAAGAAACAAGAATATTCGGTATCTACCGCGATTTCGTGATATCCCTAGGGATTTCGGGATATCCCTGATATCTTCTTTTCCCTGCGATATATATATATATATATATATATATATATATATATATATATATATATATATATATATATATATATATATATATATATATATATATATATATATATATATATATATATATATATATATAAGATTATTTTGATGTATGGAGGAAAACAAGTAAACAATTTTGTTTCTCTGTAAAATAAGAGTTTAATCACTAAAAGTAAAATTATAAACAAACTAAATACAACAATAATATAATAATATCATACCTGTAAAATAAGAGAAACGACAATTACGTTTATTGTTATTCCTCCGATAAAATATTAAAATATTTTTAACACAGATCGTTTCTCTTAAATCATTTTTTTCATTATAATAAAATTGTCAACTTACTTCAAAATCAAATAAATCATACTTTCTCTTTGGAACTTATACCAGCCTACTCTATAACAAGAAACACCTAAGAGGTAAACTTACATCTCCCCCCTTAAGGAGAAAAAAAAAAAAATCCATTTTTTTTACATCACTAAATCTAAAGGCCTACATAAGTCTAATTTAAGTCTAACATAGGTACAGGAATCATTTTAGTCACATGAAATAGGTTTGACTCAGCTTTTCTATGACCTGTATCTATTTCATATATAGAACTCGACACTTTCTTTACAATCCTAAATGGTCCAATATAAACTTCATCTAACTTACATCTATTAAGCCTATTTCCATTCTCAACATAAACTAGATCTCCCACATTAAAATTACAATGCTTCCGATTCTTGTCAAATAATTTCTTGTTGTAATCATGGGACTTTTTTGAATTATCCAAAGCAATTTTTTTGTCATTTATCCAACTCTCACTCGTTAAGTTATTTCTAAATTCCTTTGGTAAAATCATTACTTTTTCTGTTCCATACAAAAGATAAGTTGGAGAGAATCCTGTAACTGTGTGAACAGTCTCATTATATTTTTTAACACACTCCTTAGCTATACTAGCCCAAGCTCTTTTCTTCTCTTCTTCGTTAACTTTGCATCTTATCTTATTCACCAATGTTTGATTCAAACGTTCATTTAAGCCATTAGAAAAAGGGCAGTTTACTGCTGTAAATACCAATGGTATATTTCTGTCACCAAGAAATTTTTTTAATGCAATTGAATTGATTCCTGGATATTGATCGGTCAAAATCATGCCTATTTCTTCCGTTTCCACTATACTAGATAAAAGTCTTATGAAATCATTTGCTGTTTGAGTTTTAGACGTATGAATAAATGCGAATCTACTAAAATGGTCAACTAATAAATGCAAGTATTTTTTTGATGATCTCGAACCTCCAAATCCGCCTATTGTATCAATAGACATAATCTCAAAAGGTCTTGTTGCTGGTCCTAGATGAGACATAGATCCAAATCTTTCATGTCCTCTTGTTTTATTTTTTATGCAAGTTTCACAACTTTTGCAAATCTTTTTAATATTATCTGATAAATTTCTTATAAAATAAAATTTACCAATCATCTTTTGCATTTGGTTGATTCCAATATGACACATATTTTCATGAACATCTTTCAAAAAAGTTAAACTTAATTCTTTTGATAAAATTATTTTATCTCTTTTTCCAACCCTTTTGAAGTACACATTATGTTTATTTATTAACTTATCTTTTTGTTCTTGTACTTCCTTATTAATTTCTTGATCTTTCAATATGTCTTCAATGCTTATAAGATTGACAACTCTTAGTTGTTCATCAGTGTTTTCATCTGAATTCAACACTGGATTTCTACTTAAACAGTCTGCCTCTAAATTATTTTTCCCAGGAGAATAAACTACATTAAATTCGTACTGTGATAGGTAATAGGTAAGATCCCCTAATTCTTCGTCCGTTCTTGATTTTAAATTCATATTTTCCAAAGGTTTGTGGTCCGAAAAAACAGTAAATGGTCTTCCTATTAGCCAATATTGCCAAAAAACCACCGCCTCTTTTATCGCCAACAATTCCAAATAAATAGCTTTCTTTTTCTTCTGCGTTTCCGTCAATTTCTTCGAAAAATATGCTACAGTTTTTTCTTGTCCATCTGGCTGTATCTGTTTTAAGACTGCACCAACTCCTTCTATGGATGCATCTGTATAAATGTGTATAGGTAAATTTCTGTCATATATCTCTAATATTGGTTTAGAGCATAATAGATTTTTTATAGTGTCAAAAGATTTTTGGCATTCATTGGACCAAACAAATTTTTGGCCTTTCCTTAACAATTTATGCAAGGGGTCCAATATAATAGCCTTTCTTGGTATGTATTCATGGTAGAAATTTATTTTACCAAGAAACTGTCTAATGTTTTTTTGATTTTTAGGAGTAGGAAAGTTTTGTACGGAAATAATATTATCTTTTAAAGGCTGCACTGAATTATTTTGAATGATATGTCCCAGATATTTGACAGAATTTGAGGCAAAAGTGCATTTTGTAAATTTTAACCTGAATCCTTCCTTTTTTATAGCTTCTAATAACTGTCTTAAGTGATTAATATGGCTATCAAAATCCTCGGAGAAGATCAAGATATCGTCAATGTAATTAACGGTAAATTCGTTGAGTTTATATTTTCTTAATATGTTGCTCAACACTCTTTGAAATATTGCTGAAGACGTTTTTAAACCAAAGGGAAGACATGTCCACTGGTAGTGGCCTTCTTGAGTTACAAACCCTGTTTTCTTTCTGTCTTCTATTCTTAAAGGAATAGACCAAAATGCTGAATTTACATCTAGGGTCGTGAAAAATTTGCAATTTCTTGTTTTTATTACTAGATCTTCAATTAACGGGAAAGGTTGAGCTTGTGGTACTACAATTTTATTTAAGTCTCTAAAATCGATACATAATCTTGTTTTCTTATTGTCTTCTTTTTTATATGCTAATGTAACTGGCGCTGCAAATGGACTGTAGGATTCTTCTATTAGCTTATTATCAAGTAATTTTGCTATCTGCTGTTCTATCTCCTTCTTATCCTCCATCGTGCATCTGTAAGGTCTCTTACTGCAGTATTTCTCTACTGTTAAGTCAATTCTAGCTTCATATCCATTTACAGTGCCTATGTCATACTTGTCTTTAGCAAAAACTGACTTGTAGTCATCAATTAATTTATTTATTTTATATTTTTCACCATCTTCTAAATGATCTACTTTCATTTCAATATCATCTTCTTTGACATGTTCATTAAAGTTTATTTTTATATTTTCTGTAATTCCATCGTTACATATTTCTCTTTTCATACTGACATCTCCATTTTCTATCATATTATTCTTGTTCTCACAATTATATTTCTTTTGAATAATCGTTAAATTTTCAGTTTGAATCAATCCAAACTTTTTTATCATATCCAAACCAATGAGAAAATCATGTTTGAAATTCTTTTCATCAATGACGTAAACATCCACGTCTTTTTCTACTTCAAAAATCTTAATTCTTAATCTAGTCAAACCAGTTGCTTTTTGATTATTTTGATGTATGGAGGAAAACAAGTAAACAATTTTGTTTCTCTGTAAAATAAGAGTTTAATCACTAAAAGTAAAATTATAAACAAACTAAATACAACAATAATATAATAATATCATACCTGTAAAATAAGAGAAACGACAATTACGTTTATTGTTATTCCTCCGATAAAATATTAAAATATTTTTAACACAGATCGTTTCTCTTAAATCATTTTTTTCATTATAATAAAATTGTCAACTTACTTCAAAATCAAATAAATCATACTTTCTCTTTGGAACTTATACCAGCCTACTCTATAACAAGAAACACCTAAGAGGTAAACTTACATATATATATATATATATATATATATATATATATATATATATATATATATATATATATATATATATATATTATGAACCGATTTTCAATTTTTTTCTTTTGTTGTACATTGTATTGTTCCGAGTAGATATCATTCCATAAAGGATTTTCTTCTCTCTCGCACTCTTTGTTGGTCTTTAGCATTATAGGTTTATGGGTTAAACCCTCTTAAACCGTGCATAAGAATATTATCTGCATTTTTCTACTCGCCTCATATAATGTGTATTGTCTTCTTGTAATTAGTAAACTGAAAACGGACTTTATGGGTTATAGGAGAATTTAAAATGTTTTAGCATTTTTATGTTATCTAACCCGAATTCACTATAGAACTATAACGCTTTCAGGGTTACAAAGTACCGCCAGGGTTCTGTCTAACTGTTCACGCCTTTAAGAAGCAATTAAAATTAAACCCGAAGATAAAAGAAGCTATAGCGGCGATTGAAGCAGCTAACGAAAATTATGAAGAGTCCAATTTTAAGGACAAGTGCCAGAAGTAAGTAACAATGTGATTTAGGATTTTTTCGCACATCATTAATTATTATTAAAAGCATAAGAAAATTAAATTCTATATAAATTGATGAGTCTTTAACGTTGTTAGTGGCGGCCGAAAAGGAAGATCTTCTGACCGAGAGAGATAGCATGCTCGGTCAGGCCGAAGCCCACTGACGTCATTTCAGACGTTGTATATATCTTGCCGTTCTCCGAAACTTCGATAGCGCGATGCAGGATTGTTAGGCGAATTGTGGGTACCGCCACAAGTCATTTAAAGTTAGAACGTCTCAAATATAGTTACTGTTTTTAATCGATAACAATATCAACGCCATCTATTCGCAGCACATCAAACTGAACATGATCAAGAATTGAGACACGATGCGATTCTTTCTGCTACATATTATTATGTAGTACTAAATCAAAATTTTATTTTATGTATATTTTATAATAGTGCTGTAGATTTGATCGTCTCGACGGAAATAGCTTCTGACGTGAAAGCGGATATTCTGTCTCATCTCGCTGAGTTGCGGAGACAGGCGGCAGAACAGGGCTTCGGACCGGAACTGCGGTTCGCTGTGAGATCTTCAGGTATGTAATAAAGTATCTCGCAATATCAAAATTGAAAACTGACTTGATCGAGAGTATTCTTATTTCTTAGTAACACTTCATAATAATTATAAGCCTGCTAAAGGCTGGAAAATTAAATAAATTTGATCAAGAACATTTGTTAAAATTAAATATTTCATGCAAGGTTATTCCAGTGATTTAAACGGTTTCGTATTTTGTATTTTTATTCCTGAGTCCTGACACTATTTAGTTACGCATTAGAGTTTTGAATCGGTGCGTGTTCTTAAATAGGTGTCATATTTGCGTGTGCGTGTTCTAAAAAAAAGTAATATAGGTGTCACATTTGCTATCAGCCTTTTACATGACATGTGTATGACCTTACAGCGGTGGGCGAGGACAGCGAGGCGCTATCAGCAGCAGGTCAGAACGACACAATACTGGGGTGTGTCAGTGACGATGATGTACTGAGCGGGGCGGTGCGCTGCTGGGCCTCCATGTTCGCCTTCACCAGCGCCTGCTATAGACGGTACATACATATAATAGCGCGCTGCTCTATTTGTAATATGATACAGGTCAGAATGACACAGTTCTCGTTGTTCTGGCGTATCAGCAAGCTGTAAGGCTGTTTACACACACGCAGCTGCAGCAGCGGCACCGCCGCGGTGCCGCCGCGGCGGCAATAGGTACTCATCCTTGCATTTCTATGGGCCCTTACACTCGGCGCCGCAGCGGCAGCGGCACGGTATCGCCGCTGCTGCGGCGGCGCCGTGTGTAAGGGCAAATAGAAACACAAGGATGAGTAATGTAGCGGCACCGTGTGTAAACAGCCTAACGTGTAACGTATTTCTTTTGTGGTAATAAGCTTGTAATTTGCAGTCAAAACGGCGCGGCCTGTCTGTGCGGCGGCGGTGTAGTCGTACAGGTGATGTGTGCGGGGCGCGCGGCCGGCGTGATGTTCACGCGGCACCCCGAGCGCGGTCACCCCGGGCGGGTGCTCGTTACAGCTAACTACGGCTTGGGAGAGGTGAGATAGATGATTCTAGATCTGTATATACAGACATGGTGTGCCGTTTTGACTGTATATACAGTATAGACTGTATATACAATGTATAGACAAAAGCTTGATAACGCTTTCTAACCTCATTGAATTTTTACAGAGTGTAGTATCGGGCGCAGTGGAACCGGACACATACATAGTGCGTCGTGGACCTAACGATGATCTGGAAGTAGCGTCCATACAGCTCGGCTCTAAAGCCCAAAGGGTGGTCACATCTGGCAACACCGTGGAGTTTGAGGACGTACCCGCAGCGGAGAGAACTAAGCCGTGTCTGTCCGTCACTGAGGTGCTGAAGCTGGCGAGACTCGGAGTGAGACAGGAGATGTTCTGGGGCGCCGGCCGGGATATCGAGTGGGCTATTACTGATGTGAGTATAACGTTTAAAAGTTTAAGAACTAGTAGTTTAAGAACTCTTTAGTAGAAGTCTTGACAGTTTCGACGGAAAACTTACAATAATTATAGTTTGTGCGTTTTATGATGATATGCGTGACATATTATAATTGACAATAGTAGGGAAGATACCTAAAAAAATTAATCGATAATTTAAAAATATCGAATCACTTCGTAAAGGAGTTGCAATCGAAATTATCGATTTTGTACTGACGTTTCAGAGTGGCGCCGGCGATTTAAAATGGCCGCCCTTTTTATCGATTTGATTTCGATTCAACAGTGTCAATCTCTATTGGCATAAGTTCCGTTTCATGCATATGACATTTTTCAAATATTATTTTCGTAACAATAATTTTTACTCCTGTTTTCACAGTTAATATTTATAATTTTATGTTAATAAGTTAGCATTTAGCAACTTTTCATTTTTATTCATTTACAATTATAGAAAACATTTGTTTTTGTAGATGGAATATAATTTATTACATTTTGATTTTTTTGTTTTCTTGTTAAAAAAACTCGTAGCAAGGAATATGAGAACTGTCACCCATATCATCTTAAAACGCACAAACTATAAATATGTCTAGGATTAGACGGACACGTGCCATTGTTGCTTTAGAACTCGTTTATGAAGTGCTTGTCAAATAGACGCTAAAACATACAACAACTCAATAACGAAAATTACAAGTACTATGAAACGCCAAGGTAGCTGCCAACTTCTATAGTTTGTGCGTTTTAAGATGATATGGGTGACACTTCTCATATTCCTTGCTACGGGTTTTTTTTACAAGAAAACAAAAAAAATCAAAATGTAATAAATTTTATTCCATCTACAAAAACAAATGTTTCCTATAATTGTAAATGAATAAAAATGAAAAATTGCTAAATGCTAACTTATTAATATAAAATTATAAATTTTAACTGTGAAAATTATTGCTACGAAAATATTTGAAAAATGTCAGATGCATGAAATGGAACATAAGCCAATAGAGATTGACTTTGTTAAATCGAAATCAAATCGATAAAAAGGGCGGCCATTTTAAATCGCCGGCGCCACTCTGAAACGTCAGTACGAAATCGATAATTTCGATTGCAATTCCTTTACGAAGTGATTCGATATTTTTAAATTATCGATTAATTTTCTTAGGTAACTTCTCTACTATTGTCAATTATAATGTGTCACCCATATCTTATATCTTTAAACGAGCAATTCTTGTATATATATATATATATATATATATATATATATATATACTAGCTGTTGCCCGCGACTTCGTCCGCGTGGACTTCAGTTTATAGCGCGCGATGTCAACAAAATTGGTGTCAAAAGCTTTTATAAAAAAACCCTGGTACCCCTTAAATCAATAGAGCTGTGCAGTGTGCACACAATAAGTATTTCATTTTTTTATATTAAACTTTATATTTTATGCCAAATTTTAAAGCTTATTTAGCCCTCCAATTACACAACTTTACCCATAAACTATTTATCATTGATAGATTTAAGGTTACGTCACTGCACAGATAAAGTACTGAGTTATTTAATACCGTAGAATAGATATAACAATCGAAAAAAATCGAAACTTAAATGTAAGATGATACCACGTCTTATAGGAAGACTTTTGAGCAAGCGTCAGCGCGATGTAGAAGACGCACGGCGCCATCTATTATGAATTGTTGGAACTAACTTAATTTGAACAAATTTACGCATTTTCACCCCCTTACAACCCTTTTTTCCAGTAAAAAAGTAGCCTATGTCCTTTCTCAGGCTTTAGACTATCTGTATACAAAATTTCATTACAATCGGTTCGGTAGTTTTGGCGTTTGGCGTGAAAGCGAGACTGACAGACAGACAGACAGACAGACAGAGATACTTTCGCATTTATAATATTAGTATAGATTATGTGCACACTGCACAGCTGTTTTTGGGTATTTTGATTAATTAAGGGCCGCGCTACACCGGAATGGCAGCGGCGAGGCGAGCACTTTCAGCGCTGCCATTCCGGTGTAGCGCGGCCCTAAGAGGGGTACCACTTACCAGGGTTTTAAAAAGTTTTTAAATTTGACACAAATTTTGTTGACACCGCGCACTATAAACTAAAGTCCACGCGGACGAAGTCGCGGGCAACAGCTAGTATTATACATAAATTAATACATTTTAGATTTTTGAAATTTTATTTTAATACACATCCAAGACCCAGGAACATTGAAAACTTTTTGTTCCGCCTGCGGGACTCGAACCCAGGACCCCCGGGATGAGCGCTGCCACGCGCAATGCGAATTAATTTTCATCGATATTTTCATGGAAATAAGATATTTTCCCACATCAAAATGTAGCCTATGTCCTTTCTCAGACTCTAGAATAACTGTGTACAAAATTTCATTGCAATCGGTTCAGTAGTTTTGGCGTGAAAGCGAGACAGACAGACAGACAGACAGAGATACTTTCGCATTTATAATATTAGTATGGAAGTATGGATTAACAGATCGGTATGTTATCGATATACAATGATATATTATTATATCGATATGTTATTTGTATGTTAAAACAGGTTTTCAATGTATTATAAAATCACTAGATGTCCCGCGCGGCTTCGCCCGCGTAAATTAGAAATTTTACAGAATCCGTAGGTACATTTTCCCATAAAAAATATATCCCCCGTTTTTCCCACATTTTCCTGAGTTTCTTCTGTCGTATTAGTCTTAGAGTAATAATATAATATAACCTTCTCGATAAATGATGAGTCTTACTCGATAAATGATCTATCTAACACTGAGATAAGTTTTTAAATCGGACCTGTAGTTTCTGAGATTGACGCGTTCAAGCAAACATACTCTTCAGGTTTATAATATTAGGTAGATATAGATTTTTTTTAATTATCGCTTGACAAACTCGAGTCTCGATCTAAAAGACTATGAAATGGTATAATATGGTAGTGATGATGATGATGATGATGATGATGAAGAATGTAATTTGCATAGTAGCATATGCTTTCTGTTCTTAAAACAACGCCGAAACTCCCAAACTTGTATCTATAAAGAATCAGGAATTCTCTCAGCACCTTCCGATCCACGGTATACCAGTAGTGCTAGCACGGTGACCAGCGGAAATGCGAAAGTATGGACAAACTGTGGAAATAAACCTAAGGTGCCGTTCCGATCTTTTTTCGTTCCGAAAAATTCTATTAAAATGCCACTTTATGACAGACTATAGTCACAAACTGTGGAGATAAACTTAAGGTGCCGTTCCGATCTTTTTTAGTTCCGAATAATTCAATTAAAAAGCCACTTTATGACAGACTATAGTTCTAAAAATTCAAATAATATCCTACATTATGACATATACTATAGTGTGTCATAAAGTGGCATTTTAATTGAATTATTCGGAACTAAAAAAGATCGGAACGGCACCTTAGGTTTATTTCCACAGTTTGTGCATACTTTCGCATTTCCGCTGGTCGCCGTGCTACCGCTACAGGTACATCTCGGTGCAAAATCTTACTTGTTGGTAGCATATGCTTAGAATACTTCTCACGAAACCGAAGTCACCATATGTTTCCCTATAAGTTTTGAGGAGTTCCCTCGATTACTTATGGATCCTTCATCAGATCACCACTTTTCTGAATATAATACCAAATTGGGATGATACCCTATATACCAAAAGAAAAATTTTGAAAATCGGTTAACAAACGGCGGAGTAATCGTTGAATATAAGAAAACGAACATAACACCTCCCCCATTTTGAAAGTCGGTTAAAATTGTAGCCTATGTGTTATTTATTTAATATTTTAATCAGCACATGAATTGAATAACAAAATTTTTTTCAAATTAATCGTAGCACCATCTGTCAGGACAAACTAAAATTGAAATAGAATAATATTGAATGCGATGATAGCGCCGTCCGCCGGATCTAATGTAAAACATTCCAAAATCAACAACTCCTTATAAATAAGAAATTAATTGAAAAAACATTTTCCAGTAGACCAAACTGTAAATCTAAACCATTCTCGAATCTCCACGAACACACACAAAAAATTTCATCAAAATTGGTCCAGTCGTTTAGGAGGAGTTCAGTCACATACACACGCACACAAGAAATATATATATTAAGATATATATATATATATATATATATATACAAGAATAATTGGAATCTCGGAATCGGCTCCAACGATTTTCATGAAACTTAGTATATAGGGGGTTTCGGGGGCGATAAATCGATCTAGCTAGGAATCATTTTTAGAAAATGTCATTTTATTCGAATTCGAATCGAATACCGAGCAAAGCTCGGTCAAATACCTAGTCATCATAAAACGCACAAACTATAATAACACATTATGAACTACTTAACTTAGGCTTTATTACCACTGTTAATCATCATAAACAGAACACCATCTACCTGCTGCAAGCGCGGCCCATCACGTCGCTGGAGCGGTGGACGGAGGAGGAGCTGCTGCACGAGGCCGACTGCCCCATCATGTCTGATGACGAGCTGCTGACCTTCGCTAATGTGGGAGAGGTAGGTCTACTGTTTAATGATATGTTATGGTAATTGGTAAGTATGATTTATGAACCTTATACTTTGTTTTTGGAACGAAATTCCTTATCGCGCGTTGCGAAAGGGGGCTAGGCGGAAAAAGTTGTAACGACACGACATTTTGATTTGATTTTTTGACCGACACATTTGCCACAGACATAGCTCAAGATATATACCGCGTACTTCGCGGGACATGCGGTATCTATCTTGATCTATGACTGCTTTTTGCTATACTTAGTTGTAAGCCGTGCGGCATGTGCGTGTTTCTCTCTCTCTCTCTTTCTCTCATAGAATGCAAGCCAGTTATTTTTTTTTTGTTTTTTTTTATAACTTCGTTCCATCCGGGCGTCCCGTGACTCCTCTCAAGTTTTTTTAACACCTTCGTGGTGATGTGGCTTAAAACTTGATGAAAAAGATGATGCGTTGGATGGGCATATAAATATAGGTCGTGCATCTAAAATAAATCGTGACGAATATACAATCCTATCATTGGCACCTTAGATTCTTGAATCTTGCCTGAAAATATAATACAATAAACGCCAATCATATAAAGGATTTCTTTAGTTGACGCGAGTATCACTCATGATATTATAAGGTTTACACACTTACGGATTTTGTCGCGGAGCACTTTTATTAATCCGCTGTAGGTAAAGCAGCCAAAACGTCGGGATTAATAAAAGTGACAAAATCCGTAAGTATTTAAACCTTATAATCCATACTAATATTATAAATGCGAAAGTATCTCTGTCTGTCTGTCTGTCTGTCTGTCTGTCTGTCTGTCTGTCTGTCTGTCTGTCTTGCTTTCACGCCAAAACTACTGAACCGATTGCAATGAAATTTTGTATACAGTTATTCTAGAGTCTGAGAAAGGACATAGGCTACATTTTGATGTGGGAAAATATCTTATTTCCATGAAAATTTCGATGAAAATGAATTCGCATTGCGCGTGGCCAGCGCTCATCCCTGGGGTCCTGGGTTCGAGTCCCGCAGGCGGAACAAAAAGTTTTCAATGTTCCTGGGTCTTGGATGTGTATTAAAATAAAATTTCAAAAATCTTAAACATATTTTATGTATAATATTATAAAAAATCCAGAAATATATCGATGGAATGAACATTTTAGTTCTAATACGATTCAACAGATGGCGTTTTATTTTTTACTTTATTGTAACATAGAACTAATCATACTTATTAGTTAGTATGTTTTTGTTTATAGTTTTTAATACGTTAGAATATTATGTTTAATAATATTATCACTTGGTATAATAATAATCAATCTATCTTATCTTATGCAGAACTCCTACTGCATTTCTAATCCATACTATCCATACTATCCATACTAATATTATATATTATAATATTATAAATGCGAAAGTATCTCTGTCTGTCTGTCTGTCTGTCTGTCTGTCTTGCTTTCACGCCAAAACTACTGAACCGATTGCAATGAAATTTTGTATACAGTTATTCTAGAGTCTGAGAAAGGACATAGGCTACATTTTGATGTGGGAAAATATCTTATTTCCTTGAAAATTTCGATGAAAATGAATTCGCATTGCGCGTGGCCAGCGCTCATCCCGGGGGTCCTGGGTTCGAGTCCCGCAGGCGGAACAAAAAGTTTTCAATGTTCCTGGGTCTTGGATGTGTATTAAAATAAAATTTCAAAAATCTTAAACATATTTTATGTATAATATTATAAAAAATCCAGAAATATATCGATGGAATGAACATTTTAGTTCTAATACGATTCAACAGATGGCGTTTTATTTTTTACTTTATTGTAACATAGAACTAATCATACTTATTAGTTAGTATGTTTCTGTTTATAGTTTTTAATACGTTAGAATATTATGTTTAATAATATTATCACTTGGTATAATAATAATCAATCTATCTTATCTTATGTAGAACTCATACTGCATTTCTAATCCATACTATCCATACTAATATTATAAATGCGAAAGTATCTCTGTCTGTCTGTCTGTCTGTCTGTCTGTCTGTCTTGCTTTCACGCCAAAACTACTGAACCGATTGCAATGAAATTTTGTATACAGTTATTCTAGAGTCTGAAAAAGGACATAGGCTACATTTTGATGTGGGAAAATATCTTATTTCCATGAAAATATCGATGAAAATGAATTCGCATTGCGCGTGGCCAGCGCTCATCCCGGGGGTCCTGGGTTCGAGTCCCGCAGGCGGAACAAAAAGTTTTTAATGTTCCTGGGTCTTGGATGTGTATTAAAATAAAATTTCAAAAATCTTAAACATATTTTATGTATAATATTATAAAAAATCCAGAAATATATCGATGGAATGAACATTTTAGTTCTAATACGATTCAACAGATGGCGTTTTATTTTTTACTTTATTGTAACATAGAACTAATCATACTTATTAGTTAGTATGTTTCTGTTTATAGTTTTTAATACGTTAGAATATTATGTTTAATAATATTATCACTTGGTATAATAATAATCAATCTATCTTATCTTATGTAGAACTCATACTGCATTTCTAATCCATACTATCCATACTAATATTATAAATGCGAAAGTATCTCTGTCTGTCTGTCTGTCTGTCTGTCTGTCTGTCTGTCTGTCTTGCTTTCACGCCAAAACTACTGAACCGATTGCAATGAAATTTTGTATACAGTTATTCTAGAGTCTGAGAAAGGACATAGGCTACATTTTGATGTGGGAAAATATCTTATTTCCATGAAAATATCGATGAAAATGAATTCGCATTGCGCGTGGCCAGCGCTCATCCCGGGGGTCCTGGGTTCGAGTCCCGCAGGCGGAACAAAAAGTTTTTAATGTTCCTGGGTCTTGGATGTGTATTAAAATAAAATTTCAAAAATCTTAAACATATTTTATGTATAATATTATAAAAAATCCAGAAATATATCGATGGAATGAACATTTTAGTTCTAATACGATTCAACAGATGGCGTTTTATTTTTTACTTTATTGTAACATAGAACTAATCATACTTATTAGTTAGTATGTTTCTGTTTATAGTTTTTAATACGTTAGAATATTATGTTTAATAATATTATCACTTGGTATAATAATAATCAATCTATCTTATCTTATGTAGAACTCATACTGCATTTCTAATCCATACTATCCATACTTCCATACTAATATTATAAATGCGAAAGTATCTCTGTCTGTCTGTCTGTCTGTCTGTCTGTCTGTCTTGCTTTCACGCCAAAACTACTGAACCGATTGCAATGAAATTTTGTATACAGTTATTCTAGAGTCTGAGAAAGGACATAGGCTACATTTTGATGTGGGAAAATATCTTATTTCCATGAAAATATCGATGAAAATGAATTCGCATTGCGCGTGGCCAGCGCTCATCCCGGGGGTCCTGGGTTCGAGTCCCGCAGGCGGAACAAAAAGTTTTCAATTTTCCTGGGTCTTGGATGTGTATTAAAATAAAATTTCAAAAATCTTAAACATATTTTATGTATAATACTAGCTGTTGCCCGCGACTTCGTCCGCGTGGACTTCAGTTTATAGCGCGCGATGTCAACAAAATTGGTGTCAAAAGCTTTTATAAAAAAACCCTGGTACCCCTTAAATCAATACAGCTGTGCAGTGTGCACACAATAAGTATTTCATTTTTTTATATTAAACTTTATATTTTATGCCAAATTTTAAAGCTTATTTAGCCCTCCAATTACACAACTTTACCCATAAACTATTTATCATTGATAGATTTAAGGTTACGTCACTGCACAGATAAAGTACTGAGTTATTTAATACCGTAGAATAGATATAACAATCGAAAAAAATCGAAACTTAAAAAGATGATACCACGTCTTATAGAAAGACTTTTGAGCAAGCGTCAGCGCGATGTAGAAGACGCACGGCGCCATCTATTATGAATTGTTGGAACTAACTTAATTTGAACAAATTTACGCATTTTCACCCCCTTACAACCCTTTTTTCCAGTAAAAAAGTAGCCTATGTCCTTTCTCAGGCTTTAGACTATCTGTATACAAAATTTCATTACAATCGGTTCGGAAGTTTTGGCGTTTGGCGTGAAAGCGAGACTGACAGACAGACAGACAGACAGAGATACTTTTGGCGTTTGGCGTGAAAGCGAGACTGACAGACAGACAGACAGACAGAGATACTTTCGCATTTATAATATTAGTATAGATTATGTGCACACTGCATAGCTGTTTTTGGGTATTTTGATTAATTAAGGGCCGCGCTACACCGGAAGCACTTACCAGGGTTTTAAAAAGTTTTTAAATTTGACACAAATTTTGTTGACACCGCGCGCTATAAACTAAAGTCCACGCGGACGAAGTCGCGGGCAACAGCTAGTATCATAATATAAAGGATATCAGGCAATTTCCATACAATGTTCTAAAAAATAGCTAGGCCATATTAAGAACTAAAAAAAATATATGTAACTGTAACTGCATTTTCTGAGTAAATAAAATAATAAAATAAAAAATGTTTTATTTCTGAGTAAATTTGAATCAAATTTTTTCAGAATGTCTACCTGATGCCAACCACCGATTCGGGAACTACCCCGGCGAGAAGAACCGGCGTAAGAAAGTAATTATTTAGTTAGGAAAAAATATTAAAAACATTACATTTAAAGGATTCTTACTGGGAAAGGGGTCGTACTGGAAATGGCATCGTACTAGGAAAGAGGTAATACGGGGTAAGAGGTCATTTCCCAGTAAGACCCCTATAAATGTAATGATTTTAATATTTTTTCGTAACTAAATAATTACTCAAAAAATGCAGTTACAGGGTTAAGTCCATATATTTTTTTTAAGTTCTTAATATCGCCTAGCTATTGGAAATATTCTTAGTTCTGGCCGCGCATTTTATTTTTTTTAGACTAGAATGCCTGATGTTATGATGTAGTACGGGAGCCCTAGAACATTTTTTTTACTACTATCAAGCTATTTTTTGTGAGTAGCTTCATTTTGATAAGATGAACAACATTTTTATCTGTGAAAGATCTTGAAAATGGTAGCTAACAGAGATAGAAAGGATTTCATGCTTTGCTTTGATGGTACCAAAATATGGATTGTTTTATTTGTAGGACAATGTTACTCTTAAATTATATAACTAATAACTTATCAATATACAAAAAGTCTGCTCGTTAGGGTTCCGATTAGCTTGATAGTAATAAAAAAAAAATGTTCTAGGGCTCCCGTACTAATGTCCTTTCACTATATAGTTTGAACTCCGGATGCCAATAATTAGGTGTCGTATCTTATTATTCTTACATGACGTGTATCGCTGAGTTAGTAATTAAGTATATATCAAATCTATTTTATCTTCAGGTCCTGCCGAAGCCGCTATCTCCTCTCGGCTACGACCTGACCATGATTCCCTTGGATGTCGGCATGGGTAAGCTGGTGTGGAAGAACGGCGACGGATATTACCACACCTTCATGTTCACACACAACCGTTGTACCATCGCGCTGTATAGTGTGAGTATAACCTGATCTTGTCATAATACTCCCACACCGGTTTCAGTAACGGTAGCCAGTTTCATTGAAACCAGGCCACTTACACAGGAGTAATTACAGCACACAAGAACACTCTATTCCTTTACTCGCATAACCCAGTGGGCCTGAAGACGACTGGCGAGATATCAGGCGCAGGACCGACTTTTTACATGCCCATCCGACGCATGGATCATCTTACTTGCCAGACAGTACAGATTTATGGAATGTTACCGGTTACCACACAAGATAACTTATAGAGTTATCCATGGGCGTACCCAGGTTCAGACCAGGGGGGGCAAAATACCCAGGTCCTGGGCCAGGGGGGGGGGGGGGGGGAAATTATCCAGGCTCTGGGCCAGGGGGGAGCAAATCCAAATCAGTTTTTTTATAAGCTAGGTGTTTATAAAGAATAAAAAATTTATAATTTTTAGTTGTGAAATATTGTATTTCAAACAAATGGCAAAAAATCGTTTTCTTAATTTTTGATTTTTATAGATAAAAGTACTAGATAATATACTTAGTAGGGGCGTCAACATGATCCAGGGGGGGCTCGGTACGCCTATGGAGTTATCCCAAAAATTTATAAAGTAATGAAGCAAGTAAAAAACTTAAAGTAAACGTCGATTAAAATAAGCCCGCAATACGGGACACGACGCCATACATTACAATTTACAAACGTGAATCTGACGTTTTAGAAACGTCAATTCTATGGAACGTGAAGTGTCCCGTCGTGTAGTGTCGCTTTAAGCTGCGCGTCCACCGGGTCGGAGCATATGGTGCGGACGGAGCGTCGTTATTTATAATTTGTGAGGCGCAGAAATGACGTTCCAGTGCAGGCAGTACCATAGAAATTAATACAAAGCAACAAATCCGTCCGCTGCGTACGCGCCGATTCCGATTCGCCTTCAATGTCATGTTGTCTTTCTGGGTTTTCGCATTCAGGCATAAAAAAGAGACTGAAAATTCGGTACAGATTGACCATAGACATCCTTACTTTACGAATGTCAAATTACGTAGAAGACCAAGTTTCCATACAAAACAAGCAAAGCCTACAAATATGTTTACGTAAGCAAGTGTACTATATAAGTGTTTTGTATGAAAACACAACTTTCGACCCTTTGATATTTCTAAAATAAGAGCGTCTGTTGTGGCTAGGTCTGGCAGCCGTACATCTATCGGTTAGTGTCCACTTCTGGGCCTGTACCACGAAACGGTTTTGAGACTCAAACAATCGTACGACAATGTTGCGTCCTACTCTAACAAACGTGTAATGACGTTGTTAGAGCAGGACGCGGCATTCTCGTCCGATTGTTTGAGTCTCAAAACGGTTTCGTAGTAGGCCTACTGTTTACACATCAAACAGCATTTTGTATTCTGGCAGACGGTGTACCGCAGAGTTCCCAAGAAGCTGGACATCAACATCCGCATGCTGGAGTTGGCGATCCACGGCCACGAGGTCGCCGATGACGACATCATCGCGACCGCGCTGCACCGACGACAGCCGCGGTTCTATGACAGAATCGTGGACCTGTATGAGATGGTTAAGGTTAGTAAAGCAATACTGATATAATAAGCACATATTAGTAACAGCTCCCACACAAACTGCGAATTCGCATCACATCGTAATGTCATTTTTATTATGAATTTTGTCGCAGATAGCGATAGCGCGATGTAAGTAATGTATAGTGCCATCTCTCGGCAGCGCATGGAACTAATATTCCACAATCACTTATCATGCATCTGATAGTACAGGGTTTTTACAACTTTTTTTTAACAGGGCCACATTAATATTATTTGCACTACCGCACCAGTAGTCTACAGACATTAATTGGTTTGGGTTTGGAGCTATTGTGATAGATTGTCAAAAAAATAAAAATAAATAAAACACTTCGTGAAAGATGAAGTGCGTACGACTTGCGTACGACTATAATATTCATGCACACTCATGTTTGATGTTTGAAATAAATTATTGACAGCTTATTATAATATATACTATCACAAATGCTTGTTAATCCATAACAAGTCTTTGTAATATTTTATCTGCTATCACATTGTTTATAGGTACTCTTACTATCAAAGCGGGCTATGAACAACACTATCCGCGACGTCAACATCATGAGCATCGACACTTCCAGCGACGATCCGCTAACTCTGTTAGACGCTATCGCCGCTACCAAAAAACAGATCACCAAGTTCTTCCACAACCACGGTCTTACTACCCTCGCGAGTACCTACACGCAGTTCCTGGCTATGAGCATACTGTTGGAGGGGAGATCAGGTAACATATGTTTTTTTTAATCTCATTAAACCGGAATTCGCACTGTAAAACCTTACATCATGTCGCGATGAAAATTGTCATTATATTATTTTTCGGGGCTAAAAGTTTCTCCATCCTCAAACTTCATTTTATTTAAGAGAAAGTAAAGAGGTCTCAGACAGATAGACAAAAAGTCTTAAATATGTCGAATAGAATATGTCGTATTATAAATGAAATTATGACGCAACAATATTGAATTAAAACCACTAAAAAGAGAGAGAAATAGTATGAATAATGATTTCAAACTTTTATAATAAACTGCGTCACCAAGCTCCTGCATTTTGTTACAGACTTCACCCCGGTAGAGTGCAACGAAGTCAGCATGTTGCTGAGTTCAGGTGATGTCTTGTCAGCGGAAGTACCGAACATTCTAGCGAGGATTGCGAGAAAGATCGATGGGTTTAGACGACTTGAGGAGTTCAGGAAACAGGACCCCAAGAACGCAATGGACTGGCTGAAATATAACCTGCCGCCTGTCCACGACGATGTCAAGCAGTTTTTGGACGATCACGGCCATAGAGCTATAATGGAGGTAAGCCTACCATTGATCACTGATCTTCCAATAGCGGCTTCTGCTTGCCCAAACCTACTCCGCTCACTCCTTGTACCCTCAAACTTCAAAGACACAAAAACAGAGCTCTTCGCCTTTCCTTTCCATTTTGGCAAACAATCTTATACACCTAAACTCACTACTCTTTTTGCTTTAATTTACAGTTCGATCCGTTAACGAAGCCCTGGGCGCTGGTGCCTGAGGACTTCATGCGAGTGTTGATGCACGTGCAGACCACGCAGCAGGAGCCCAAACCCGCCCGCACCAACGACGACGTCATCAATTCACTTAAGACACCGCAGAAGTCCAGTACGCGGTAAGATTATAAATTCAGATGTTTAAAAAAAATTACCACCTTATGCTATAGGTGCACGAAATTAGGATAAAAAACTACGAATAATAAAAACTAAGGAAACGTAACTCCCATACTTCAACCGTTTTAAATTTGGCTCCTTTTCGAACACTAAAATATGACAATTCAGATTTTCGCCAAGGTCGTATCCCAGGTAACGTATCATAATATTGCGCGCCGGACGACAGCCTGCGCGGTTATGGACATTGTCATAGTTGTGAAACAATAATTGTCAAAAGCGGATAGTATTATGCAGTATACACCAAGCACATCTACTATCACTAAGAAACGAGCACATAATTATTATTTTAAAATCAAACATTTTTCTCTGATCCTTAAGACATCGATAATAATAATATACAATACTAGCTGTTGCCCGCGACTTCGTCCGCGTTAGCATAGTAGATCATATCCCAAGTATTATTTATTGTACAAAAATATTCAATGTACAGAATTGACTTTCCTACGATTTTATTATATAATGTAGATGTTCCGCGCAGCTTTCCTTGCGTAATTTAGGAATTTCACGCAACCGTACATTTTTCCGTAAAAAAATAGCCTTTGTCCCTTCACGTGGTCTATTCTTCATGTTTGGCAAATAACATAAAAATTGCTCCAGTAGTTCTTTAGATAATAAGCAATTTCATATAATTTCCCTCAGTTTTTTCCACATTTTCCTCTATTTCTTTGCTCTTATTAGTTTTAGCGTGATAAAAAATAGCCTATAGCCTTCCTCGATAAATGGGCTATGTAACACTGAAAGAAATTTTTAAATCGGACCAGTAGTTTCTGAAATTAGCGCGTTCAAATAAGCCCTTTCATATAATTTCCTCCGTTTTTTCCACATTTTCCTCTATTTATTCGCTCCTATTAGTTTTAGCGTGATAAAATATAGCCTATAGCCTTCCTCGATCAATGGGCCATCCAACAGTAAAAGATTTTTTCAAATCGGACCAGTAGTTTCTGAGATTAGCGCGTTCAAACAAACAAACAAACTCTGCAGAATTATAATATAGATATATTAGTATAGATGTAATAATTATGAACAAACCTTTTACGACTCGGGCGAATCTTAAACTGTCCGAGTACCTAGAGAAGACGTTTTCAGATTACAAAAATCTATGTGCTAAATTATTACAGAATTGAAATAAAAAACTTACGTAAATTTTGTACTTATAACTCACAATTAATACAATATTTTAATAACAGTTAGCAGTTTTTTGTTCATTTACAATATTAAAGGAAATATTTGTTTTTGTCGATTGAACGTGATTTATTACATTATGTTTTATTGTTTTGTTGTAAAAAATCCGTAGCCAGGAATATGAGAATACCCATATCATCTTATAACGCATTTAGTATAATGTCAGCCAGACCTTAAAATTTCGTTTATGATTAAATTGTTACATCTTGCATAACACTGTCCATGGCGACTTTGTAAAAATTTTGTAATTATATTATTTATTGATTATTGCACTTTTAGAATAACATGTAAATGTAATAAGACAAACACAAAGAGACCAGCTTAATTTTATGCAAATACCCTAGCATCCAACTTAAATAAACCATCTTTTTTGGGTCGACAAAAATACAAGAAATTTAAGCATAATTTTAAACAATTCACTTACAGATGAAAGGTTATTCCTGTATTAAAAGTCGTATCTGTATGACTTTTACACCATTTCACAGGGCATTTAGGCATTTTAACAACAAAAATATTGTAAAAAGCTACGTAAAAAGTAAGTAAACAAACCTATGTAAACAAATTGTAAAATGAGTTTGACAAAATTGTCATGTCAACCTGGTTGAATGTCACTCGAGTATATATACACGAAAAATGTGTACCGAACACATGCATAAATATGCATGTATTCGGGTCACATTTTGTAGCCTTTTGGTGCACTTTTTTTGACGGAGTTACTCTTCCTTAGTTTTTATTATTCGTAGATAAAAAACATATAAGTAATACCAGAGACCAGACATACATACATGTATATTTTCTCTATGGTGGCTGTCTCTGTGGGCATAAGAGTAAAAGAGAAAGATATATCTTTACCTCTTCGTTTTTTTCCAAGGTTGTCCTAGTTTTGGAGTCTTTTTTTAAAGTTACTTATTCATATTATTGCAAAAAGGTCGTAAATATATCTTAAAAATTGGACTCCAAACCCAAAAGTTAAATACAACATAATATCACGATTTTTCATATAAGTAGAATTTTTGTTAAAAAAGAGATCACGTTTACGGATTGACACTATAATTTTTTCAGCAAATTCCTCCGTTTGATCGTGCCTCTCTGCCACCGAGCAGTTCGCCACAGAGAGTCTACTAAGGCTCACCTCATACTGATCACGTTTACGGATTGACACTATAATTTTTTCAGCAAATTCCTCCGTTTGATCGTGCCTCTCTGCCACCGAGCAGTTCGCCACAGAGAGTCTACTAAGGCTCACCTCATACTTGCAGTACACAAAGTGAGGCTAGCTGCTCTCAATCTGGGCAGAGTGCTGGTGAAGCGCTGGTACATACCGCACCCGGACTTGGTGTTCTTCTTCAGGGTACATGAACTGAGGGAATATATACAGAATAGAGATACGGCGCTGTTGAAGAAGTGAGTGTCCTCCTCGCCAAAAACATTGATAAAAAATTGAAAATGTCAAATTACATAATAATGTTAGCTTAATGGTATGTCGCATCGCACTAAGCCACAGTATCAGCAGTGTAGTAACGCGACACTTTAGGCGTCTTGCAGACGAAAAGCACTTGTTGACGGCACGCGTCGACGGCAGTCGACGGCAGACACTGGATATTTTTTCATTGATTTTTTTTACACTTGTCGACGGCAGTCGACGCGTGCCGTTCGTCTGTAAGACGCTTACGTGTTATAGAAATGACGTTTTATGTCGATGCCGCATAGTGCGAACGTCATGGTCAAAGAATATTGGACCGTGACGTGTCGCCTTTAATAAAAAAAATGTGTTTTAGGGCCGTCCAACGCCAGCAGTACTTCCCCAAGTGGGAGAGGCTGAGGTTCGCTGAGATAAACCGGGGGTGGGTGGAGCCGGCGCCGGTTGCGGTGACGGTTTTCGGCGCGGGCGTGCGGCTCGCCGGGACCACCGCGTGCAGCGGCGAGGTGGTGGCCAGAGCGTGTGTTGTTAAGGACTTGAGTGAGGTATGGTTTATCCTTTAGTGTCCGTTCTTTCCATATTATTGTAATGTGTAAGTTCTGAAATAAAACCCAGTTTACTAGCTAGTGCATTGACGTTTGTGACTTAGTTTTGACGTAAATGTGATTTGACTTTGTTTTGGATGTCTTTATTCTAAAAATTTTTACTAATTCGACACACTTTTCTTCCCAGTTTATTCGTAGTTCCCAGTGCAATATGGCGTTGGATACGTAACATTATGAGCACTGGTAGTGCAGCACTGGTTTATATTTTTGAACTTACGCAAAGTACTGCATAATAATTAATAATGTCATCACAATGTCATGTCAGATCGGTCAGCTGCGTCAGGGTGACGTGCTGCTTACGCACTCGACGGATATCGGGTGGTCGCCGTACTTCCCCCTGCTCGCCGGCATCGTCACCGAGCTGGGTGGACTGATATCGCACGGTGAGGCATCATGATTATGTCATCACAATGTCATGTCAGATCGGTCAGCTGCGTCAGGGCGACGTGCTGCTGACGCACTCGACGGACATCGGGTGGTCGCCGTACTTCCCCCTGCTCGCCGGCATCGTCACCGAGCTGGGTGGACTGATATCGCACGGTGAGGCATCATGATTATGTCATCACAATGTCATGTCAGATCGGTCAGCTGCGTCAGGGCGACGTGCTGCTGACGCACTCGACGGACATCGGGTGGTCGCCGTACTTCCCCCTGCTCGCCGGCATCGTCACCGAGCTGGGTGGACTGATATCGCACGGTGAGGCATCCTGATTATGTCATCACAATGTCATGTCAGATCGGTGGACCCGACTTACACTAAACGCCGCCTGGCGGACTCGTGTTTTCTGTCTGTCTATAAGAATTTTCTGACACTTTCCTACCTACCACCTGCCGCTATGTATCCAATATCAATAGTGTCTATAATGTCAATTATCGTGTCTAAAGGCCTGAATTCACTTTGATTAGTGATAAGTGCAATGTGCACAGCGACGGATTAGTGCAAATTGTTTACTTTCTCCTTTATCACTTATCACCTGAACTAATCAAAGTGAATACCTGCAGGCCTAAACTTACATCATATCACATAATATGTCGCGAACTAATAACCCACATTGTCTAATCATTTTATAGGAGCGGTGATAGCGCGCGAGTACGGACTACCGTGTATAGTGGGAGCGCTCGGCGCCACTGACATGTTCGAAACTGGAGACATGATACGCCTCTCGGGGACGGACGGACTCATTGAAAAAGTCAACGTTGAAGAGGAAAAAGTTAGCGAAGAGAAAAATTGAGCGGAGAGGAAAAAGGGAGCGAAAAAGAGAGAGTAAGCAGATAATATGCTATCAAGTATCATGGCACGCCTAGATGTCACTGTTTTGTACCATCAGAGGAATTGATTTACAGGCAGACATATGTTACTTGTTCGGGACAATGTTAGCTGTATATGTCTGATGGGCTTGATTTGTATCATAGCTGGGCACCGTTAATGAAATAGTTAACTTCGTTAATCGTTAATCCGTTAAAAAAAATGTTAGCTTCGTTAAACGTTAAAGCGTTACATTTCGGACGAATTAACGCAAGTTAACGTTAATCGTTAATCCGTTAATATGTAATATGGCCTTGTTGTAACTTTTTTTTTATGAAATAAGGGGGCAAACGAGCAAACGGGTCACCTGATGGAAAGCAACTTCCGTCGCCCATGGACAGCCGCAGCATCAGAAGAGCTGCAGGTGCGTTGCCGGCCTTTTAGAGGGAACAGGGTAATAGGGGAGGGTAGGAAAGGGAATAGTGTAGGGGATTGGGCCTCCGGTAAACTCACTCACTCGGCGAAATACAGCGCAAGCGCTGTTTCACGCCGGTTTTCTGTGAGAACGTGGTATTTCTCCGGTCGAGCCGGCCCATTCGTGCCGAAGCATGGCTCTCCCACGTATAACTTATATCATTGCGTTAGTGTACATACAAAACCTGTTGGTTTAAGGTTTTGGAAGTTAAAATGTTAGGGACAAAACAAAATACTTCTATAATTATTGTATTCTACCTAACTAAATTATACTGCACTCTTCTTTATCAACATGCAAAATATGATTTATAATAACAATAAACAAATCACTCTCTCTATAAGAACCGGCGCTGAGCAATGAAATGATAAAACGAAACAAATCTCTTCTCACTCGCACGCGCCTGAAATTGTATTTAGTATTGTTTTTGTTTCACCCGCTGCTGCCGTGCCGCGGCGCCGCGCTGCCCTGTCTGAACATGTTTTCGCGCCGCGCCGCGGTGCCGTGCAGTAAATAATAGGCATTGGATTAACGATTAACGGACTTCTGCATAATAACGGAAGTTAACGAGTCCGTTAATATTTTTAAAAGTTAACTTAAAAGTTAATCCGTTAATCAAAATGTTAACTTCGTTAATTAACGATTAACGGATTAACGAGTTAATGCCCAGCTATGATTTGTATCAATGGACGGATTTTTTTCTTCTGTATTGGGATATCCTGTAATAGTAGATAAGTTTGTTTAATAAATAAATAATAAAATAAAATAAATAAAATATTCCGACCAAATTAGTGATGTGTAAATACGGGAAATACTGTAGATATTTCAATAAATTTGAGTATTTTTATAAATTATTACGACTGTTTCCATTTTCAATACGCCTTAGGCCAGGCGCGCACTAGCGGCCAGGTCGCGGCGGCTATCGAGATAGATACCTCAGTATGAAACCGCCGTATACCACGCGCAACATGGCCGCACGGCGGCCAGCGGCCACACCATACTTTCGATGGCCGCCGCAACCTGGCCGCTAGTGCGCGCCCAGGCTTAGCCACCTTTAGTTATGCAAATTCGGGCGCTCCTGTGAAATTTAAATTTTTAAAACTCCCTGCAAAATTATTATGGTAACTTCATGTTTTTTGACAATCTCATAAAAGGTTGTGTTTGATGCCGTGAACTGGTGTCTCCAGACCGAAACTTGTACTCGATTAAATACTCGGCATGTGCTGCCACTTAACAGTTTCTGTACATTCCCCATTGAAATTCTGCGAATCTTTTGCACTTTAAAATATTTTTTGTGTAAAAAAGTTTGAAAAGGTGCCTATTTAAAAATCAGCCAAAGAGCAAAATTGGGTCAAAAATTGTATTTTTTGTATGGGAGCCTCCTTAATTTTTTATTCTATTATATTATTATTATCAAATATTAAAGTACACATAAAACAAAGGACTTTGAGAAAAATTCAAGTACCTACCTGTTGCCATTATTGATAAAGAGCGAAAAAGGAAAAAAAAACACGTTTTTTGTATGGGAGCCCCCCTTAAATATTAATTTTATTTTGTTTTCAGTATTTGTTTTTATAGCGGCAACAGATATACATAATCTGTGAAAATTACAACTCTCTAGCTATTACCGTTCTTGAGTTACAGCCTGGAGACAGACAGACGGACGGACGGACAGACAACGAAGTCTTAGTAATAGGGTCCCGTTTTTACCCGTTGGGTACGGAACCCTAAACATCACCTTTTGTTTTCTGACGTACTCTCTCCACTCTCGCGGACGCTGTGTCTTGTTGCATTGCATCGTCTTGAGCAAATCTCGAATAAAATTTTTTTCTACATATTATGTAACGAACGAGTGGTTTGCAAAATTTTCGCAAATAGAATCCATTACGGTGAATATACATAGTGGCAAAGGCTTTGTGATAGAAACTACCCTGTTGAAAAGTAAAACTAAATGAGAAACAAAAATAATATATAAAGTGTAATATTATAGTACTTATAGTGTAGTTATGTATAATAGTATAGTGTAGTTTTTAGAATTTCCTCATTGCACGTTTAATTCTTAATAATCTATATTATTTTTTTTTATTTTATATTAGTTAAGTAGTTATATTAGTAGCATTGTAGCAGCCCATACAGATCTTTGCACGATAATATTAAGATCAAAACAATTTGAAAGTGAATATAGTTGATAACAAGTCATACTATGATAAGTCAATAAACGCGTTGAAAGAAAATAATGACCCGAATTGAACTTTGATAAGGAAACTTACGAAAAATTATTAAATATGTAGTATAGTACCAGGTGTGATTTGTTGTAATCACACTATCGGGTAATACGAGATAAACTACGCGAAAAGATAATTGGACTAATCAAAAATACATTAAATAGTCATTTGATATCACCCCTCGCTTCTGTTTGGATGTGTTTTGTGATGGATGTGTTCGATGTGTTGCTCCAAGCGGGCTGCTTCACCGCGGTTGTGGTTACTTACTTGATTATCGTGAGGAAACAAAAAGTGAACGCTAAGAACTACAGGCAACCGGGTGAGTTCCAAAGATTACTATTGGTTTATCTTAGACTAGCTGTTGCCCGCGACTTCGTCCGCGTAGACTTCAGTTTATAGCGCGCGATGTCAACAAAATTGGTGTCAAAAGCTTTTATAAAAAAACCCTGGTACCCCTTAAATCAATACAGCTGTGCAGTGTGCACACAATAAGTATTTCATTTTTTTATATTAAACTTTATATTTTATGCCAAATTTTAAAGCTTATTTAGCCCTCCAATTACACAACTTTACCCATAAACTATTTATCATTGATAGATTTAAGGTTACGTCACTGCACAGATAAAGTACTGAGTTATTTAATACCGTAGAATAGATATAACAATCGAAAAAAATCGAAACTTAAATGTACGATGATACCACGTCTTATAGAAAGACTTTTGAGCAAGCGTCAGAAGACGCACGGCGCCATCTATTATGAATTGTTGGAACTAACTTAATTTGAACAAATTTACGCATTTTCACCCCTTTACAACCCTTTTTTCCAGTAAAAAAGTAGCCTATGTCCTTTCTCAGGCTTTAGACTATCTGTATACAAAATTTTATTACAATCGGTTCGGTAGTTTTGGCGTTTGGCGTGAAAGCGAGACTGACAGACAGACAGACAGACAGAGCTACTTTTGGCGTTTGGCGTGAAAGCGAGACTGACAGACAGACAGACAGAGATACTTTCGCATTTATAATATTAGTATAGATTATGTGCACACTGCACAGCTGTTTTTGGGTATTTTGATTAATTAAGGGCCGCGCTACACCGGAATGGCAGCGGCGAGGCGAGCACTTTCAGCGCTGCCATTCCGGTGTAGCGCGGCCCTAAGAGGGGTACCACTTACCAGGGTTTTAAAAAGTTTTTAAATTTGACACAAATTTTGTTGACACCGCGCGCTATAATCTAAAGTCCACGCGGACGAAGTCGCGGGCAACAGCTAGTTATGAATAAAAACAATATTATATAGTAAAGTAGGTATGATTAGTTCTGTTACAATAATAAAGTAAAAAATAAAACGCCATCTGTTTTCATATATTAGAATTAAAATGTTGATTGCATTGATATATTTTCTGGATGGAATATAGGCCAACACGGTACACTCGAACTCCTTTATTTTAGAGCGCCCTCTGTTGTCAACTTGTCACATATATTAGAAATGCAGTAGGAGTTCTATAAGATAAGATAGATTGATTATTATTATACCAAGTGATTATATTATTAAACATAATATTCTAACGTATTAAAAACTATAAACAAAAACATACTAACTAATAAGTATGATTAGTTCTATGTTACAATAAAGTAAAAAATAAAACGCCATCTGTTGAATCGTATTAGAACTAAAATGTTCATTGCATCGATATATTTCTGGATTTTTTATAATCCATACTAATATTATAAATGCGAAAGTATCTCTGTCTGTCTGTCTGTCTGTCTTGCTTTCACGCCAAAACTACTGAACCGATTGCAATGAAATTTTGTATACAGTTATTCTAGAGTCTGAGAAAGGACATAGGCTACATTTTGATGTGGGAAAATATCTTATTTCCATGAAAATATCGATGAAAATGAATTCGCATTGCGCGTGGCCAGCGCTCATCCCGGGGGTCCTGGGTTCGAGTCCCGCAGGCGGAACAAAAAGTTTTCAATGTTCCTGGGTCTTGGATGTGTATTAAAATAAAATTTCAAAAATCTTAAACATATTTTATGTACTAGCTGTTGCCCGCGACTTCGTCCGCGTGGACTTCAGTTTATAGCGCGCGATGTCAACAAAATTGGTGTCAAAAGCTTTTATAAAAAAACCCTGGTACCCCTTAAATCAATAGAGCTGTGCAGTGTGCACACAATAAGTATTTCATTTTTTTATATTAAACTTTATATTTTATGCCACATTTTAAAGCTTATTTAGCCCTCCAATTACACAACTTTACCCATAAACTATTTATCATTGATAGATTTAAGGTTACGTCACTGCACAGATAAAGTACTGAGTTATTTAATACCGTAGAATAGATATAACAATCGAAAAAAATCGAAACTTAAATGTAAGATGATACCACGTCTTATAGGAAGACTTTTGAGCAAGCGTCAGCGCGATGTAGAAGACGCACGGCGCCATCTATTATGAATTGTTGGAACTAACTTAATTTGAACAAATTTACGCATTTTCACCCCCTTACAACCCTTTTTTCCAGTAAAAAAGTAGCCTATGTCCTTTCTCAGGCTTTAGACTATCTGTATACAAAATTTCATTACAATCGGTTCGGTAGTTTTGGCGTTTGGCGTGAAAGCGAGACTGACAGACAGACAGACAGACAGACAGAGATACTTTCGCATTTATAATATTAGTATAGATTATGTGCACACTGCACAGCTGTTTTTGGGTATTTTGATTAATTAAGGGCCGCGCTACACCGGAATGGCAGCGGCGAGGCGAGCACTTTCAGCGCTGCCATTCCGGTGTAGCGCGGCCCTAAGAGGGGTACCACTTACCAGGGTTTTAAAAAGTTTTTAAATTTGACACAAATTTTGTTGACACCGCGCACTATAAACTAAAGTCCACGCGGACGAAGTCGCGGGCAACAGCTAGTATTATACATAAATTAATACATTTTAGATTTTTGAAATTTTATTTTAATACACATCCAAGACCCAGGAACATTGAAAACTTTTTGTTCCGCCTGCGGGACTCGAACCCAGGACCCCCGGGATGAGCGCTGCCACGCGCAATGCGAATTAATTTTCATCGATATTTTCATGGAAATAAGATATTTTCCCACATCAAAATGTAGCCTATGTCCTTTCTCAGACTCTAGAATAACTGTGTACAAAATTTCATTGCAATCGGTTCAGTAGTTTTGGCGTGAAAGCGAGACAGACAGACAGACAGACAGAGATACTTTCGCATTTATAATATTAGTATGGAAGTATGGATTAACAGATCGGTATGTTATCGATATACAATGATATATTATTATATCGATATGTTATTTGTATGTTAAAACAGGTTTTCAATGTATTATAAAATCACTAGATGTCCCGCGCGGCTTCGCCCGCGTAAATTAGAAATTTTACAGAATCCGTAGGTACATTTTCCCATAAAAAATATATCCCCCGTTTTTCCCACATTTTCCTGAGTTTCTTCTGTCGTATTAGTCTTAGAGTAATAATATAATATAACCTTCTCGATAAATGATGAGTCTTACTCGATAAATGATCTATCTAACACTGAGATAAGTTTTTAAATCGGACCTGTAGTTTCTGAGATTGACGCGTTCAAGCAAACATACTCTTCAGGTTTATAATATTAGGTAGATATAGATTTTTTTTAATTATCGCTTGACAAACTCGAGTCTCGATCTAAAAGACTATGAAATGGTATAATATGGTAGTGATGATGATGATGATGATGATGAAGAATGTAATTTGCATAGTAGCATATGCTTTCTGTTCTTAAAACAACGCCGAAACTCCCAAACTTGTATCTATAAAGAATCAGGAATTCTCTCAGCACCTTCCGAACCACGGTATACCAGTAGTGCTAGCACGGTGACCAGCGGAAATGCGAAAGTATGGACAAACTGTGGAAATAAACCTAAGGTGCCGTTCCGATCTTTTTTCGTTCCGAAAAATTCTATTAAAATTCCACTTTATGACAGACTATAGTCACAAACTGTGGAGATAAACTTAAGGTGCCGTTCCGATCTTTTTTAGTTCCGAATAATTCAATTAAAAAGCCACTTTATGACAGACTATAGTTCTAAAAATTCAAATAATATCCTACATTATGACATATACTATAGTGTGTCATAAAGTGGCATTTTAATTGAATTATTCGGAACTAAAAAAGATCGGAACGGCACCTTAGGTTTATTTCCACAGTTTGTGCATACTTTCGCATTTCCGCTGGTCGCCGTGCTACCGCTACAGGTACATCTCGGTGCAAAATCTTACTTGTTGGTAGCATATGCTTAGAATACTTCTCACGAAACCGAAGTCACCATATGTTTCCCTATAAGTTTTGAGGAGTTCCCTCGATTACTTATGGATCCTTCATCAGATCACCACTTTTCTGAATATAATACCAAATTGGGATGATACCCTATATACCAAAAGAAAAATTTTGAAAATCGGTTAACAAACGGCGGAGTAATCGTTGAATATAAGAAAACGAACATAACACCTCCCCCATTTTGAAAGTCGGTTAAAATTGTAGCCTATGTGTTATTTATTTAATATTTTAATCAGCACATGAATTGAATAACAAAATTTTTTTCAAATTAATCGTAGCACCATCTGTCAGGACAAACTAAAATTGAAATAGAATAATATTGAATGCGATGATAGCGCCGTCCGCCGGATCTAATGTAAAACATTCCAAAATCAACAACTCCTTATAAATAAGAAATTAATTGAAAAAACATTTTCCAGTAGACCAAACTGTAAATCTAAACCATTCTCGAATCTCCACGAACACACACAAAAAATTTCATCAAAATTGGTCCAGTCGTTTAGGAGGAGTTCAGTCACATACACACGCACACAAGAAATATATATATTAAGATATGTTGATCTTGATATTGCGCTGGACCTTGAGTCATTAAATATGATTGGCCGAGAGGCAACTACGTAATAAAGCTAATATTACGGTCTGTTCATTTATGGACAAGCTATAGTTGTGAGTTGTGGTTAATCACCGGAATTGTATTATAATATAACGTATGTGTGTCTATATTTCTTGTATATCTATGTTTCTTGGTGTTAATATTATGAAGAAGGATATAAAATAAATCTTTCTCTTGGACTATCATAAAAATATGTAATAACTAAAAGTAGACGTTTAGGCAAGTCATATTTATTTTTACTACTAATAATATAATTAATTAATGAAGATTGAAGATAGGTAGACCTTAGTCTGTCCTAGGTATAGAAGTGTTTTATAAGGTACAATATTGTTGTTAGTTCATTCTGATAGGACTCAATCTATTTAAATTCTATTTATAAATAAATTACTTATTGGATTTTTGATGATAAAAATGTAATCACGGTAATCAATTACTAATGAGTGAGCGAAGGGGCAAAAGTTGTTTCGATAAAATGCCACGGTAGGTGTAGGTATTTTTATTTTCTACTAAAGTAAAAGTATAGAGCTGCATATGAAGTGCAGTTGTCCGTACTCCTTTATGTTGCAATCAATAATTTAGTATGCCATACAAAAATATCTGGTTGCACTACCTTCATTTCTGAATAAACGAGAGCCTCCACAAAAATGTATAATATACTCTAGGGTATGGGTCACCAAATGGCGGACCGCGGTCCGCATCCGGACCGCCGACTCATTGTGTGCGGACCAAGCATGTTCGCAGATGAACTTCGTTAAAAATAAATTTAGGTCTCGACTTACTGATCTCTAGGATCGAGGCTAGGATCCAATAGCTTGCACAAATTTCACTCCAAACAAGCAATGAAAAACTGACACTTTTCTCATTGTAATTTCCGTAATAACATTGTTTATTTTTTTATGTTTGGACGGTGAAGGTCATTTTACTTCTTATAATGGACCCCGAGCGAAACTAATTGGTGACCCCTGCTCTAAGTTTTACTATGGACATAAAATGAAATTCACCACATTAATAATTATTGTAAATAACGCCAATGCCCAATACTCTTGGACAATTCTATATATTGTCTCAAGCAGCAAATTTTAACGCTCATCTCAAGCTGTAAGCCTGACGTTGGAGCCTGAGTACCTTATCAGGCACATTATCAATCGATTGACAGGCAATTTAGTTCAAGTAGTTCGTATCAGAGTCAAGAGACAAACAGTAATAAGTCTACGACTATTTTGTTGCTGCATGAACCATTAGGTACAGTTATTAGAAGTGTACATGCGTCGAAGTGTTATGATTTTTATCCGTCTTCCCCAAAAAGGAGACTTTCATTTTCTTCACAAATATTGTTATTGTCCATTGAGTTATAAGTACATGTTATTGACATGGTTTTAGGATGGAACTACTTGTTGAAAGTACTATTAGCGAAGTACGCAGTAAAGCGATGGCGGTCGAAACTTCCCACGATGGAATTGAAGGACACTCCATCAACGGAGCTTATGGAAGGTTGGGACGATATTACCATCAAGGCTTCAGCACCGAATGGTGATACAATCGTCCTGGGCATCCGCAAACAGTGCAATAAGAGGAATATTGCTGAAGTCACAGTGTTTGTGAAGCTCTCTGATGCTATTTACCAACTGCCCCGTAAGTATTTTTGTTCAGTTTCAAAACAATTAATATAAATTAGTTTGTTGACTATTGTTTCTTTTCTCTTTTACTCGCGCAAAGATATGGCTATAGCCTATAGATAGAAAATGTTCGTAACTTCGTACACGAGTATAGACTATAGATACTATCAAGAAGCCATTGGTCAATTTCTACACGCTTCGCGACCGGACTCTAGCAATAAAGGCTGGCGGTTTGAAAAGTAGACAAGGACAAAACATATTTTATGACAATAACCTTTTTAGAAAGTAACCAAACATCTTTTGTGGCAATAGTCTATTATTAGTAAAGATTTGAATTGTTTTCAATAATTATTAAGTATTTACTCAATCATTTTCTACCTCCAGAGCATCCAGAAACAGCAGTGTGTATGTGGAACGAGGTGGAGGGCTGCTGGGCCGCCGGCGGACTGAAGATACAGGTGCTAGAACCGAATAACAGGCTGAGGATTCTGTACAACGGCCTCCTTACACGAGTTGACGACAACACTACACAACATGTCACGTTTAATCTCATGTGAGTAGAGTTTAATAGTTGAAGAAGAGCGTTTTTTTTTTGTTTTAAGCTTTGCTCTACCAAATCTAGTGTTCTAGTTAGAGTTATGATAATATATTTTGACGTGTTAGCCATTGTTATCAGTTTCGTATTGTAAGTCTATTTCTGTTGTTCATATTATGAACGATTCTAAGCACCACTTAAGTTTAGGACCTACTGGCAGGTAGGTAGGTAGTACCTACCTACGGTATTTCCTTAACTACTGATTACCTAGGTACTTATTATTTCATAATTGTATACAGCATTAAAATTAACAAAATACTCCTTTAGAGGAGATTAGTCTGACTTTGTTATTTCCAGTTGGACATCAGCAACGAGTGTGATCCGCCACCCTCACGATTGGAGCGAGAACCTCGCCTCGCAGACCCTGGCGTTGGAGCCGTGGAGGGACACGTTTTGGCCACAAATGCTGTAAGTGAAAGTCCACAAAATGATTTGAGAATAATCTATTCTAATACAGATTTTCTGATGGATATTATAAATCTCAAAGACTTGTGGATAACTCTGCACCGCCCTCTGCTCGAACGGTTGTAAAAATCAGATGTGACGTGATGTAATGACGAATTTCGCAAATAAAAATTCGTGATATTCGACTCGATTACAATACGTTAGAGTTTAGACTTTAGACCTGAAGTATGATAATTATATCTTAGTATATTCTAATACTATGCTATAATATATTATAGTATAGTATTGGTATAGCTTAATGTATGATATTTACTTTATGCTTATTTCCCAATGTGTCCAACGTTGTTCCGAATATTGTGGCGTAACTTCTTAATAATTATTGTACCACCCAAGTAGAATAAGCTAAGTAATAATTTTAAGTGAGATTAATCATTAATAAAGATGCATCGGAGGAGACAAGTCGTTTTTATTTAATAACTCTACAAGTCCAAACTCTTCATGGCGACCCTGCGACCAAAGTCTGACTGGAAAATGTGACGCTACCAACTATCAAGATCCTGAAGCCGCCTGCATCTTCGTGACCCTGCCGTCTTCGTGACCCTGCCGTCTTCGTGACCCTGCCGTCTTCGTGACCCTGCCGTCTTCGTGACCCTGCCGTCTTCGTGACCCTGCCGTCTTCGTGACCCTGCCGTCTTCGTGACCCTGCCGTCTTCGTGACCCTGCCGTCTTCGTGACCCTGCCGTCTTCGTGACCCTGCCGTCTTCGTGACCCTGCCGTCTTCGTGACCCTGCCGTCTTCGTGACCCTGCCGTCTTCGTGAACCTACCATCTTCGTGACCCTGTCATCTTCGTGCATCGGAGGAGACAAGTCGTTTTTATTTAATAACTCTACAAGTCCAAACTCTTCAGACCAACACCATGGTCATGTCATTCAGGGGCCGCCCAATGCCCATAAATTCAAAAGAAATTCTCACTTTGTTTCCTCTCACCTTTAATCCTTAGATAGATAGATAGATAGATAGCATCCCTACATTACATAATGCCGTATATAATGTAGGGATGCCCATCATTAAACCAGAGAAACTTGGCTATATAGCCTTCATTAGCTGGGTACTCAGCAGTGTTGCATGTATAACTCGGATACTGTATCAACTGGCAAGTTGGTTGTGTAAGACAGTAAGTGCAAGTGCCACTTGTACGATTAATACCGTATCTGATAATACATTACATGCTACACGGCTATTTACGTAACAACGACCTATTTCCAGGAGCAAATGTGACGAAGGCGGCGGCAGTTGGATGCAGTTCGGTGTCGTCCAGGGTAGAGTGAACTCGTACAACGGCGACGGTACACCAGACCGCAGCGAGTACATCCGCGTGCGAGGGATCAGAGAGAGGGCCTGGTCCCAGCACAGGACTCTCAGACGGTCCATCAACATCGTGGTAGCGGCCCGAGATGGCACCGCTGTGCACATACGCGCGAGCTCCTATAAGAATGACTTTACACAGTACGTTACTAGTCATTTAGACAGTGTTTCCATTTTAAATTAGGTTTCAGACACGGCAGTATCTGTGACTAGGTAACGTGCAAGAACCACTCGTCAAGTAAATAAAATAAAACAAGTTTCGAATCAGCGATACCAGTTGGCAGCACTGCACCCTTGCTTAGTTGCTACTTAGTTGAAAATAATATTATGTGATGTAGAGTATTTACCTGATTCGATTTTGATAAATGAGATGTCAACAAATTCGTATGAGTGACACAATTTCATTATTTATCAATTTATTTCACACAAGTAAAACCATTATTAATTTATCTATTTATGTCTTCTTATATTGCATAATATCAAGTGATTGAACGTTTTTATCTTACAGGTGTATTTCAGGATCAGTGAGACTTCCCAATTTCATGGTGAAGCCACTAGAAGCCTGTGAATTGGATATGTCTGACTTCTGTGAGACTCCAAACGAGATACCAAAGAACTACACTATAAATGTTGATGGTAAGATAGTATGCTTTAGCATAGTAGGAATTAAAAAAAGATACCGTATAATAGGAATTAAAATAAGACTCATTTTATGCCCAGTAATTCGGACTTTTTACTACGTACTATTTTTGAGGTGATTGGATAATATTTTTACGCTAGCCAATCAAAAGCGCTAGTGAATATATTATCAACTTCAATCACACCAGAAACAAACCAATCAATCTACAAAGTTGAATTGATAAACTTTTGTGAAAAAAATACACTTGAAAAATACAAATATATTACGTACTAGCAACCCGCCCCGGCGTCGCACGGGTATTAAATATATAGCCACTGAAAAATGATTAAAATCGATAGACTTTCCTATATATAGATAAACCTAGATAGACGAAGAGAATCCTTCACATGGTCTACTTCTTATCTGTGCCAAATAACATAAAAATTGCTCCAGTAGTTCGGGAGATAAGCCCTTTCAAATAATTTCCACCGTTTTTTCCCCACGTTCTCCTATTAGTCTTATCGTGATAAAATATAGCCTTTAGCCTTCCTCAATAAATGGGCTATCTACAACTGAAATAATTTTTCTAATCGGACCAGCAGTTCCTGAGATTAGCGCGTTCAAGTTAGCCCTTTCAAATAATTTTCCCCGTTTTTTCCACATTTTCCTCTATTTCTTCGCTCCTATTAGTCTTAGCGTGATAAAATATAGCCTATAGCCTTCCTCGATAAATGGGCTATCTAACACTTAAAGATTCATCAAAATCTGTTGCGTAGTTTTAAAGATTAAAAAGAACAAAGGGACATGAGGGAAAAAAGCGACTTTGTTTTATAATAAGTATAGATTTATTACTTTTTTCAGCATACAAAAGAAGCTTCAAAATCGTGATGAAGATACACAAAGATGGCGGTCGAGTGTACCACGGCGCGCCGCATCACTTCGAGGACGTGTTCCGTACCGTGTCAGTTAGCATCAATGGGGAGATTGGCACGGGAGTTCTGTATCTAGGGTATCAGAAAGGTATGTGGATTGAGATAGTCAATGTGGGATATTGCGGGGGCTACATGCCTTCCTTTTCATATGTATAGAAATAATGAAAGGATAATAATAATACATTGACAAAGATAAGCTTTGATGAAAGGCTGCAAGTAAATGTAGTTATTTCATCCAAAGTCATTTGTTTACTTGTGAAGTAAACACGTATAGTCCGTCAAGAAGGTGAAGAAATTAAAAAGTGACTTTTTTCTTAGATTGATTTGAAAGGGATGACACTACGATGTTGCCACTTTTTAATTTCTTCACTTTCTTGACAGACTCTATAAACAACGATGCTTACAAAGTAGAAATCACGCACAATCTATAATATAAAACACTAGAAATCAAATGCACGCACGTTCGCACACACGTGCGCATACACGCACGCACTCACGTACGCATACACACATGCACTCACGTACGCATACACGCACGCACTCACTTACGAAAGTAGGTATCTTTATGAATTTGCACTAGAAAAGCCGCGACTAATATATCGAATAATTGTCAATGTCAACCAAAATTTCTTAGTAATTTCCTTCTTCCAGCAAAATGCGAGCCGGCAGTAACCATCGCGCCCGAACCAATACTGCGTTGGCTGAGCGCGGCCGAAGCGGGGGCTGTGGGGTACTGCGTCTCGCTGGGTGACCGCGCCGCCGCCTGCACGGACTACGTGGGGGGAAAGGGCGCCTCGCTGGCATTGCTCGCTTCGTTACAGGAGGAGGAGGTTGGGCATTCAGTTGTAATTATACCATTGTTTTGTAAGTAAACTATAGAAGTAAAATATTTTCAGGGTTACAAAGTACCGCCAGGATTCTGTCTGACGGTCCGCGCTTTGGAGAAACAATTAGAATTAAACCCGAGGATTAAAGAAGCTATAGCGGCGATTGAAGCAGCTAACGTGGATTATGAAGAGTCCAATTTTAAGGACAAGTGCCAAAAGTGAGTATTTAACATATTGCATCAAAAGATTTTGGCTAGTAAAATTACTTTTTGTATGTACTATCAGAGAAGTTGATTCCTAGGCAGATGGAGGACCTACGTAGTTTGGTCGCGTTACGTCAAATGAAACCCAGCCGACAGATCACAAATACTTACTACTTACTAATATTATAAATGCGAATGTGTGTCTGTCTGTCTGTCTGTTACCTCTTCACGCTCGAACCGCTGAACCGATTTTGCTGAAATTTGGCATGGAGATACTTTGAGTCCCGAAAAGAACATAGGATGGTTTTTATCTCGGAAACATTTACGGTTCCCGCTCGATAAACGAATTTTGCCGCAACGGAGTTGCGGGTGTCGTCTAGTTATAAATAAATTGAATTGACATGATCCGACCAAATCATGTTAGTCTGTCAAGTGCTTAGGAATTAATTTCCTCGATGGTACATACATCATTTCTTGAATTCCATGAGAACGAAGATAGTCAAAATTGTTAGCAAATTAGATGATTCACGACAAATATATTCGATTATTTTTGCTCATTCTGTTACATTTTATTATGTAGTGATAAATTAAAACTTTATTTAATCTTTATTTAAATATTTTAGTGCTGTAGATTTGATCGTCTCGACGGAAATAGCGTCTGACGTGAAAGCGGATATTCTGTCTCATCTCGCTGAGTTGCGGAGACAGGCGGCAGAACAGGGCTTCGGACCGGAACTGCGGTTCGCTGTGAGATCTTCAGGTATAAAATACTTCGTATATCGTGATAGGATTAATAATTTAACTGCACGAATAAGGGATTAAAAAACTTATAAATTATCTTTTTAGCTTACAAAAATACCGATTGAAAAGCCCAAAAAACGTTGTTCAAAACTTACGTATTTAATGTTAAATCCACGTGTTTGAGACAATCTTTGACCATTCTTATGGTTTATTATTTAGCGGAACCACAAAACTCAACAATATCTGGCATACAATGTTCACTAAAAATCTTTATTAACACTTTTATTATATGAAATATGCAGACCGATTATATATGAAAGATATGAAATTTACATGGGTAAGCCATGCTTTGGCACGAGTGGGCCGGCTCGACCGGAGAAATACCACGTTCTCACAGAAAACCGGCGTGAAACAGCGCTTGCGCTGTGTTTCGCCGAGTGAGTGAGTTTACCGGAGGCCCAATCCCCTAGCCTATTCCCTTCCCTGCCCTCCCCTATTCCCTTCCCTCCCCTATTACCCTTTTCCCTCTTAAAAGGCCGGCAACGCACTTGCAGCCATGAAGCTAATATAGAGAGGCGGTGTCGTAATCGAATTTCCTTAAGAAACGACGCGTGACAATTTGCGGGGTGAGGGGGTGTCAAGCTCCGCCCACTTTTCAATATTTCATCTATCGGCTAAAAGCAAAACTACTAGCTTAGGTCGATGTTGATGTTACTACGTAGTTCAGCTATCTTACACTAGATGTCAAAATTCTTGAATATTCTTGAATATTATGGAATGTACTCAGAACTTAAAAAAATGTATATTATTAATTATAATAAGTTCAATTAATAAAATAAGGGTTAGTATTTTGACCGATTTTTAATGTAAAATAAGGGGACAAACGAGTAAACGGGTCACCTGATGGAAAGCAACTTCCGTCGCCCATGGACACTCGCAACATCAGAAGAGCTACAGGTACATTGCCGGCCTTTTAAGAGGTAATAGGGTAGGGGGGAGGCGGCCTATGGGCTATGAATCAGTTTCTTCGATGGTAAACTGTGCATGAGTAGATGATAATCCACGCGCGATCAGAATGGGATCGCAATTACAGTTTTGTTTGCTAAAAAAGTAGCGTTAGCAAAATTTTCTGATAACATTAATTTATAGGTAAGTAATCACCAATTCTGTACATTAAGACTGGGTTGCACCAACTAACTTTAACTGTAACTTTAACTACAATGCAAAATGTCAAATCTTTGGTTAAAGTTAAAAATGGACGCCATTAAGACGCCATATTTAACCATAACCATAGAGCTCGACAAGGTTTTAACCCCTATTCTGCGGTACGCCACGCGAATCTGCGAAACCCGTCGTTTGCGAAGAGTTCGCGTCGACCAAGGGTTCGCGCGGCGTATCTCAGAAATTTATAAAAATATCCCAATCCTTTTAAATGCGCGTGGCGAAAAAAGGAACTAACGCTGTCATCATACAAAAAACGCCATTTTTGACAGTACTCCTTTACCAGCAGCGCCCCCGCCCACGTTCATTTATAACCTTGTTGGACCAGCTGTCATCTGTCAATTTCTCCGGTCAAAGTTAAGGTTAAAGTTAAAGTTAAATTTGCCTTAACTATAACCATAACTTTAACTTTAACTACGCCTTTGGTGCAACCCAACCTTAAGGTATTACCTTATTTTTGGTCAACCCCGTGGCAGCTTCAACTCTTTCAGTTAAGTACTTAATTTTTTTATTTTTGAGCGAATCCAAAATTTTCATGAAAAAGATTTGTGGTAATACTTTATCAATGAATGTGGTTCAGCTATTATTTTATTAATCCTTCAAGCCCCATAAGAGCACCCTGAAAACTGTGATCGAAGTATTAATCAATTACTATAATAATATCACGTATTACCTATTATTACCACAAAAAAATTAAAACAAAAACTTAAAAGAAATTTCCGCAAATAAAAACGTTTTTGTTTGTCGACCCTACGGCTGGCAAAATATCAGCCGCGCGCGTCAACAATCAACATTAGCAAACAAACTGTCATTGCGATACTTAATAAAAACACAACCTCCTCGGTTTTTGGAAGTCGGTTAATAATTTAATTCTAAATACGGCCCTGGATATTTGTTACGTTCAAAATAGTTATCCAAGATGACGACAGATGGCGCTTTATAAGTAATATGATAATAAAAGCTATATAAGTATGGTTTTAGCTATTAAATGTGTTAAAACAGTTTTAAACACAACCGTTAAACACAAAGTGTATAACGGTTTTTAGTATTCAAGTATGATTATTGCAATAAACTTATGCAAAATTATAAGCATTTACGTCTGTATTATCTTTCAAAGGTCTGGCCACCTAGTGTCAAGTAGTATAGTTAACGCTGAAAGCTAAAATGTTCTAGAACTTTTATATTTAAATTACATTTAAAATTATTTGCAAATGAAATGTGATAGTATGTATATTATCAGAACGTCTGTCTGAGTATTTTCGACATTGTAAAACACAATACTTCATCCTTTCCTTGTTAAAAACGCAAAAAACACCAATTTATTGGGAGTCTCGTTACGTGTGCACCTGACAAACGCTGAAAGTGTACTGACTTAAGCCCCGCCCACAATGATGACGTCAGGACCTAGTTGAAAATCACAGTGCACAGTTGCTTAGGCCAGCTCCTCTCTATATTAGCTTCATGCTTGCAGCTCTTTTGTTGCTGCGAGTGTCCATGGCGACGGATGTTGCTTTCCATCAGGTGACCCGTTAGCTCGTTTGCCCCCTTATTTCATAAAAAGAGACAACTTCTTTGTTATGTCCTAGTAAGTAGGACATAACATTACACGCTTTCTATAAGGCTCTCTCCTATAAGTAGTATCTCAATTTGTTTTCTTTTTGAACTTTTAGACCCCTGAAGAACCGCCATACTGGTAAAAATTACCAGTATTTTGTGTCACCATCTCCCGGTCTATAACATGAAGTCTCTCTATGTCAAGTTTTTGCGACACTTCACATTTATAGTTCTGGCGCTTTGTGTTGTCACACCTATTTGTGCAGTCGCACCCTTAATTACATTACTACACGTTTTCTATCAACCCTTGCTCAACATGTGTATTATCCTTTTTTACAGCGGTGGGTGAAGACAGCGAGGCGCTATCGGCGGCAGGTCAGAACGACACAATACTAGGGTGTGTCAGTAACGGTGATGTACTGAGCGGGGCGGTGCGCTGCTGGGCCTCCATGTTCGCCTTCACCAGCGCGTGCTATAGACGGTACGTGCATATATAATAGCGCGCTGCTCTAGATGTAATATTGTTACGTGCTAGGGTTCGAAGGATTCGGAGAGAAAGACCTGCTGACTCTTTTGAAGACTTTGTTCACTAACACTAGGTCACACAAAGCACTAAGTCCAAACACCAAGCACTATCACTGTCCTAGGTCCTAACCAAGTCGTAGGCTCCACTAGAATCACTTTTTGATCACTTGTTTCTCACTTTGAAGTCGCCTTGATGATAGCTCGTATCGAACTGAATTCTGGCCCGTCTACCTGCGGCTATTTATATGGGCGAGACGAATTCCAGAAAGTTCAAACAAGTAAACAAGTGTGGAATGTTTCTACAAAGTTCGAGCATGTTCTCGAACACCTAACGCCATCTAGTATCAAGTAGGGGATTCATGTTGTCTGTGTTCACTCGATAAGTTTCGCTGGTTTGACGCTAGATGGCACTATATGTCGTAGGTCCGTAACACTATGATACAAGTCAGAATGACACAATTCTAGTTGTTCTGGCGTATCAGCAAGCTGTAACGTGTAACGTGTTCTTTTGTGGTAATAAGCTTGTAATTTACAGTCAAAACGGCGCGGCCTGTCTGTGCGGCGGCGGCGTAGTCGTACAGGTGATGTGTGCGGGGCGCGCGGCCGGCGTGATGTTCACGTGGCACCCCGAGCGCGGTCACCCCGGGCGGGTGCTCGTTACAGCTAACTACGGCTTGGGAGAGGTGAGATAGATGATTCTAGATCTGTATACAATGTGTCCCGACACCGGTGTCCGATCCTTTAATGTCATGATCTATGGCATATGTTATCGACAAATTGGCTCTCAATTTTTTTTCTCTCTCACGGTTGTAAAATGGCAGCCACTTTAGTTTTTCTCGGGCTCTCACACTAATCTGACCAGCCCCCCTAGACAAGTGGCAAAACGCTAACGCTAACGCTACCAATGTATGAATTTGACATTAGTATTCGCTAGCGAAGCGACGACTTATGTCAAAAAAAAATTGTCTAGGGGGGCAGCAGAAAAAATGTTTGAAAGCCAATTTGTCATTAAAATATGCCATAAATCATGAGTTGAAATTTTTTTTTCTCCATCTTTTGAAAAAAAATATTTGTCTGACTTCATACTTATCTGACCTATACTTCACAGGAAAATCATTATAACTTCTGAACTATCTGACTTAGAGCATTGAAGTAAATAATTTATTTAAGATGAAAACCTTCTCTATCTTTTTAAAACAAAAAAGAACCAGTTTAATGCGCTAGATTTTTCACAAAAAGCAATTAATTAAAAAATACACAATTTTTTTTTCTTAAACTTTTTTTTTCTATGTTTAATTCCACGAAATTTATAACATATTGCCTGTGTAAGCATAGTCCACAAGTTTAGCTATCAAATTAGACCTTTTTTATCTTCATGGGATATTTACATGAGAAGTACTGGTCAGAAGTACTGGCAGGTTAAGAGCCAATTTGTCGATAAAATATGCCATAGATCATGACATTAAAGGATCGGACACCGGTGTCGGGACACATTGTATATTGACATGGTTCGATATTTTGACCGTATAGACAGTCAAAAAGTGTATACCTGAGACAATTTACTCAGTTTTCTAGTCTCATTGAATTTTTACAGAGTGTAGTATCGGGCGCAGTGGAACCGGACACATACATAGTGCGTCGTGGACTTAACGATGATCTGGAAGTAGCGTCCATACAGCTCGGCTCTAAAGCCCAAAGGGTGGTCACATCTGGCAACACCGTGGAGTTTGAGGACGTACCCGCAGCGGAGAGAACTAAGCCGTGTCTGTCCGTCACTGAGGTGCTGAAGCTGGCGAGACTCGGAGTGAGACAGGAGATGTTCTGGGGCGCCGGCCGGGATATCGAGTGGGCTATTACTGATGTGAGTATAACGTTTAAAAGTTAAGGTTTTTACTTTTAATATTTTTTTGTTAAATTCCAGAATTATTGTTTTTAAACTTGTTGTCGAAATGTGTCAAATTCGTGTTAGCTAAATGCTAATCTCGTCAATAACGAAAACGAGAAGTATAAAGAAACTGCTTTACTGATTTTAATAGCACAAACCCCAAACATAACGTAGATTATGAATAAGACAGTCTGCTTTCTCGCAGTTGCGTGGCGTCAAAATTTAGAATTCCCGGTGTGATTCTCTTGAGGTCGTTTCAATTTCTGACACCATAAAATAAGTAAAAAATAAGTTTTGAATTCCCACTGTTAACCAGCATCTTTTTTGTATTTTGTATTTGTAGTTTTGTAATTATTATCAACAGACCACCATCTACCTGCTGCAAGCGCGGCCCATCACGTCGCTGGAGCGGTGGACGGAGGAGGAGCTGCTGCACGAGGCCGACTGCCCCATCATGTCTGATGACGAGCTGCTGACCTTCGCTAATACTGGGGAGGTAGGTCTACTGTTATCCCACTGTTAACCATCATGAACAGACCATCATCTACCTGCTGCAAGCGCGGCCCATCACGTCGCTGGAGCGGTGGACGGAGGAGGAGCTGCTGCACGAGGCCGACTGCCCCATCATGTCTGATGACGAGCTGCTGACCTTCGCTCATACTGGGGAGGTAGGTCTGCAGCCGTTACGATAGTAGAGCAATGCAAAGAAGAATCTTGTCACTTCGCTTTTTAATACTCTCTTGATATGTAAGTTATAAATTGTATGATATTAAGTGCCTGTTTCACCACTTTCTGACAAAGTGCCTAATAGGCTATTCACAACTTTTTTGACATATTCTCCATACTTGATCCGTCAAGTTAATTGTTGGATAGCCTTATCAGGAAGTGGTGAAACTGGCCCTAAGTCAAAGCAATAAAACATCGAGATATTAAGTCTTTTAAATCTGGTCTTTATGAATAAAATCCTTTGCTTTTTTACGCCATTGGTTGGAAAGCTTAGATTGGCTTGAATTTGATTTCAGTTATACTGCGAGCTTTTGTTGCTATACAAGTTTGGTAAGGAAACTACTCGGCTATCCTGCATCCGGTTTATCTGAGTAAACATTTTCTTGTCAGACCCTTTTTTTTGCATGGGGAAATGCTTTGCGCATCTCCAGCGGATTGGGGATATCGGCCGGAGTGTGTGGGACTCCCTCTAGTATTTAGTATTTACCCACTAAAACCCCATGGTGCTCCACTCGCCGCTAAGGCATTGTTCCGGGCACGATCAAGATCTCTTCTCCCTCCTCTTCTTATCAGACTCAAGCTTCGAATGTTGTAAATAATTTGTAATGGGCCTCATCGCAGACACGTCAACTGTCCGTCTCGGTGGCGTGAACCTCGACGTGAGAGCTTTAATAATTGAAGTCTATTGGCACATATTCGCGTAAAAAATCGGCCAAGTGCGAGATGGACTCGCGCACGAAGGGTTCCGCACCATTATAGAGAAATAATAGTAAAAAATTAGATTTTTGTATGGGAACCCCCCTTAATTATTAACTTTATTTAAATTTTATTATTAATTATTAAAGTATAAATACAATAGGGATGATGACAAGGTCAAAGATTAGCGAATTTTGTTAATAAAATAAAGAAACCACGGTAAAAAATAAGTGTTCCCAAAATTTCAGCTCGATAGCATTTGTATTTTTTTTGTTATGCGCCTTCAAAGTTGGATAATTAAGTCGATTTTTTTTTTCAATTATATTTCTTAATATTTGTATACCATTCGATAACTTATGCAATTAAAAGCAACTTTTGTTATAAAACCACTTTCATAAAATATTTAATATACCTATCGAACAAAGTTCTCTCCCGATGCATACAAACTACGAAAGAGTGACGTCAGTCTTTCGTAGCACTTTGTATGGAGCGTTTCGGGCAGGTCTATTTTATGAGATGTTTGAATTGTCATATCTTGGTGAATTTTTAAGCTATCAGAGTCATTCTTTCAGCGATGTTTCTATTTTTTAAGGGTCGTTCAATTACCAATAAGAAAAAAAAATAGTCATCAAGCCTATTAATGCCATGATGACAAATGCAAGTGCCAACTGCCGATCTGTTGTCATCATTGATACCGAGCAAAAAATGTTTGAAAAATCACGTTTGTTGTATGGGAGCCCCCCTTAAATAATTAATTTATTTTGTTTTTAGTATTTGTTGTTATAGCGGCAACAGAAATACATGATCTGTGAATTTCAACTCTCTAGCTATTACCGTTCTTGAGTTACAGCCTGAAGACATACAGACAGACACCCTAAAAAGCAGTGAACCTTTGACAGACAGAACAGACAGCGAATAGGTCACCTTATCTAACCTTTACCGCTGGAGAAATGAAATGTAATTTTCTATTTTCCAGGTCCTGCCCAAGCCGCTATCTCCTCTCGGCTACGACCTGGTCATGATGCCTATGGAGGTCGGCATGGGTAAGATGGTGCGGAAGAACGGTGACGGTTACGACCCCACTATCATGTTCACACACAACCGTTGTACCCTCGCGCTATATAGTGTGAGTAAACAGATTTCCATTGAAAGTTACCATACAAGGTAATTTCTATAGGTATAAAGTAATAAAGCAAGCAAGAATCCGTTCGTGAAGTGATGCCAGATTAAGTTATCATTTTGACGTTGTCAAAGCTTACTAAATAACCCTCATAGACCATAAAGTTAATATACCTAGCGGAATAGAGAAACAAAGGCCTGAGCAAGAGAGATGTCACTATCAGTAACACTGCGTGGTAAAAAGAGACGTGTCATACGGCACGTGCCGCACGTTGACAATGGGGATTGTCCATTTTTTTTTAATTTTGCTCATTACAAAACCATTTCGAGGAATAAGGCCAGTGATCGTTTTTCTGTATATAAACGAAAAAAATACCCATTAGTTACTTATATTTTTGAACAAATATGTTTAACCTTTGTTTGACCTTCAATGGCGTTAAATTAGCAATAAATTCGACCAACATTACGTTTCGAACTTTTGGTAAGCTTCTCGTATCAGCTTTCACATAATGAGAACTTGCATTTGACGAACCAGCCATTATAAATAAGATTGAAAGGAAAAAACATACTGCAGAGGTCAATTATTGGCCGCCGATGATGACGTCAGAGCGAAACTTTAAAAATTTATTGAGAAAAAACTAGCCAATGAATTTTAAAATTATTTAATTTATATTCTTAAAATACCCTATTTTAACGAAAAAAAAAATAAAAAGTACATGTGATTTTTTTTGGACAGTGCCCATTTAATCTCATAGAAGTCATGTTTAATCATGCTTGTGTAAGTGTATACGTACACATATTTTTCATACAGATGAAAACCAATTTCGGTTTCGTTTGACAGCTCGAGATTGTTGCTCTATTCCGCTAGGTATATTAACTTTATGTCATAGACATATTTTGTAAACATATGTTTGTGTTTAACGTAAAATATGTTTAGGATCATCCTGGGATGCTGTTTTAATTTATATAACTTAGTTGAGTTCGTGCTTACTAAGCGCTGCTTAGATTGCACCTGTGCAGAAACGGCACCAATAATACGTGCTGTCAAATTTTACTTTACTCGGGAGGCTTTTTCTTAAGTGTGGTCAAACCATGGCTTGAGTGCTACACATTCTTGATATCAAATTAAAATTACTAAAAATAATTTAAGATGCTGAGAGTGTATCAGCCAAAATGTATTGAGTATGATAGCAGCTTACTTATAGCGGGTTTAATGATTGCAGACGGTATACCGCAAAGTCCCCAAGAAGCTGGACATCAACATCCGCATGCTGGAGATGGCGATCCACGGGCACGAGGTCGCCGACGACGACATCATCGCGACCGCGCTGCACCGACGACAGCCGCGGTTCTATGACAGAATCGTAGCGCTGTCCGACATGGTGAAGGTTAGTTAAGGCCCTGTTTTCCCAGAAACGAACGATTTTCAAGATTTGAAAGTGACAAAAGACATAAAAATATAGTAATTCAAATTCTGAAAAAATATATGTGTTAGTTAAGGATCTAACACAGTGGAATTTATATTCCATTACACAATATCATGAACTTCACTCGATAGAAAAAATCGCAAAGTTACCTCTTCTTTTAACGAAATTGCCTTACTATGTCCAAATTATTTGGAATTTTCAGATTATTTTTGTACTGAATTAAAAACAAAGAATAGATACATTCTTTGTCTTTAATGCAGTACAAGAATTATCTGATTAAATCTTGAAAATCGTCCGTTTCTGGGAATACAGGGCCTTTAAAGCGATACTGAGATAGCGCGATGTAAGTAGTGTATAGCGCGTACTCTCGGAAGCGCTTAGAACTAATATTTTTATAATATAGAGATAGAGGGAAATATAGTGCCAAAGAGCTGGAGTCCACGACCCTGCACAGCCAACAGCGAGGTTTTACGACAGAAGCAATCAAATCAAAGTTATTTAAGCGTGAAACTGATTTACCTCACGAGTCACCACGACGTATAGCGTATGGCGACATCTCTGAGCAGCGCACGGAACTAATGTTGCACTGTTGCTAATTCACATCTGATGAAACTGAAGTTTTCAACTTTTTCTTAAAAGGGACTTTATCGATATTATTCTTGCTGTCTGATGTCTCCATTTTTGTTTAGTGCTATTGTGATAGATTGGCAAAAGATACGATAAATAGACGAAATAATTAACATTTTGTGACAGATAATGTGCGGGCAACAATTCTTTTGTATATACATCCACATATTTGATGTTTCTAATGCTAGTAAATCCGTAACAGGTCATTGTAACATTATATCACATTCTTTACAGATAATCTTACTATCAAAGCGGGCAATGAACAACACTATCCGCGACGTCAACACCATGAGCATCGACACATCCAGCGACGACCCGTTAACTCTGTTAGACGCCATCGCCGCTACCGACAAACAGATCACCAAGTTCTTCCACAACCACGGTCTTACCACCACCGGGAGCACCTTCACGCAGTTCCTGGCTATGAGCATTCTCTTGGAGGGGAGATCAGGTAAATTTCCTCTTTTTGTATCCTCACTAGATGTTGCACGAAAATTTTGCTATGAGTAACATGATGTCTTTGTTTTGGCACCAAAAGAATCTTGATACTGTTTTATTTAATTTAATTATTAAAGAAACAAAAAATCACAAACGTAATAACTTTTTGTTGCAGACTTCACTCCGGTAGAGTGTAACGAAGTCAGCATGTTGCTGAGTTCAGGTGATGTCTTATCAGCGGAAGTACCGAACATTCTAGCGAGGATTGCGAGAAAGATCGATGGGTTTGGACGACTTGAGGAGTTCAGGAAACAGGACCCCAAGAACGCAATGGAATGGCTGAAATATAACCTGCCGCCTGTATACGACGATGTCAATCTGTTCTTAGACGACCACGGCCATAGAGCTATAATGGAGGTAAGTCTAACTCTTTCGCTCTATTAATAATAATTTCTGCCTTTTACACTTAACATACGCCGCCCACAACTATGCGATGGCAGTAACGTGTAACCGTAATTTCTTGATCCACCAATAACGGCTAAAAAGCGGTTTTTGCATGGGCGCACCCGCCACGTTCACTCCTCGGTCCGTTTTTGGCGAGTGATCTTATAGTTGTGCGCAACCTAAGTACTTCTATTTTGCAGTTCGATCCGCTAACGAAACCCTGGGCACTGGTGCCGGAGGACTTCATGCGGGTGTTGATGCACGTGCAGACCACGCAGCAGGAGCCCAAACCCGCCCGCACCAGCGACGACGTCATCAACTCGCTCAAGACGCCGCAGAAGTCCAGTACGCGGTAAGATTATAAATTCCGACATAAAATTGGACTCCAAGTTCAAATGGTAGAGAAAATTCGAAGGGATCGAAATATTTATTAACTATACTTGTGATAGGTTCAGCTAAATAAGAACTGCACAGCTTGGACAGGATAGAAATTATATTAAACTTTAAACAAATAGAAAATTATGTAGGAAGCCAAAATAATAAATCATAAGAGACAATGTGAGATAGCAATAATAGACAAGTAAAACCTGCAGCCATTCTCAATTTAAATTAACTATAAAAAGTAAGTATTCATGTCGCGTTCGTCACAATACTCGTACACTTCCAGCTCCCTCTCTACTTGATAATATTTAATTTGATTATAATGTAAGTTCTTTTTTCAGCAAAGTCCTCCGTTGGATCGTGCCTCTCTGCCACAGAGCAGTTCGTCACAGAGAGTCTACTAAGGCTCACCTCATACTTGCAGTACACAAAGTGAGGCTAGCTGCTCTCAATCTGGGCAGAGTGCTGGTGAAGCGCTGGTACATACCGCACCCGGACTTGGTGTTCTTCTTCAGGGTACATGAACTGAGGAAATATATAAAGAATAGAGATCCGGCGCTGTTGAAGATGTGAGTTTTTTTTAACACGTGAGAGGTGATGTTCGATTGTGCTAAGCTTTGCTGTAGTTGAAACATTTAAGGTTTAGCATTATGCCGCATAATACGCTCTAGTGCAGCAACTCAAAAACAGGGATTATTTGCTCTTTTAACGCCCAAAGAGTTTTTTTTATTAGAGTTATACATGGGGCACACTAAAAGTTTTGCACTTCTAGCTAATCGGAACTATTTGAGTTTTGAATGTTATATTTTTTTAAACGTTGCAACCTTCCTAGCAATATAAAAAAAGTTGGCGGGAAATCATTTGTCAATTGTTTTTTATCACGCATCAAAGTTCTACGTACGCAACGAAATTGGAATTAGGTCGAAAAGATTTTAGAGCGATGATTTTTTATGATTTTAAAAGTTATCTCTCTCCGCAAGACTGTGCTGCTCGTCTTCAAAATGCTTTTGGGAGGGAAGTACCTTATTTGAGCACCGTGAGGAGATGGTATATTGAATTTGAGAGAGGTCGAGTTTCTTTACATGACGAATTTCGTGAAGGGCGGTCTTCAACTGCCGTCAACGAAATTAATGTGGCTACTGTTAAGCGGCTAATTGAAGAAAACCCGTAGATTACCTATGAGACAATTTGAGGACTATTTGGGATTGGTAAGAGCCAAATTAAAAAAAAAATTACACGAAGAATTGTGAGTTCGGAGACTTTGTTGTAGTTGGACCCCTCATAAACTGACAGCGGAGCAGAAGCGGGCTCACGTGGAATGGTGCTCACAGATGCTAATGAAGCACGCACACGGATATTCTATGCTGTTTATGACAATTTCACAGGAGACGAAACGTGGATTTGTTGTTTTGAACCCGAAAAAGAACAGCAATCTTGTGCGTGGGAGTTCGAAAATGAGAACAAGCCAACAAAAGTGAGGCAGGCGAGAAACGTTGGTAAGAAAATGATCGCGTTTTTTTTCTGAACTACGGATCCCATTTGTACAATTCCACTTGGAGATCAAAAGAGTGTTAATGCTGAGTAGTATTCTACCATTTGTTTACCCAGGACATTAAAAAAGGTTCGCGAAAGACGACCAAAAAGCCGCATTCTCCTACACCATGACAACGCCTCTTCACACACGGCCAACAAAACAAAGTCATTTTTAGGTTCCGAAAAATCACAACTCGTCACCCATCCTGCACATAGCCCCGACCTAGCACCCTGTGATTTCTGTATTTTTCCCAAAATTAAAGATTTAATGAGAGGTTTTACTTTTACCAACTCCGAAGAGGCAGTGATAGCGTTCAATCAGCACGTAGAAAACATGCCATCAGATCTGTGGTCCTCCTGTTTTAAAAAATGGTTCGATCGCATAAATGTAAAGGAGAGTATTTTGAAAAGCAATAAACATAATATTTTGGTTATAACGCGTCGTTTTTTTAAGTTACGCAAAACTTTCAGTGTGACCTACGTATTATAATAATTATATCTGGATAACAATAATTCCAGAGCCGTCCAACGCCAGCAGTACTTCCCCAAGTGGGAGAGGCTGAGGTTCGCTGAGATAAACCGGGGGTGGGTGGAGCCGGCGCCGGTTGCGGTGACGGTGTCCGGCGCGGGCGTGCGGCTCGCCGGGACCACCGCTTGCAGCGGGGAGGTGGTGGCCAGAGCGTGTGTTGTTAAGGACTTGAGTGAGGTATGGTTTATCCTTTAGTGTCCATTCTTTCCATATTATTGTAATGTGCAAGTTCTGAACTAAAACCCAGTTTACTAGCCAGTGCATTGACGTTTGTGACTTAGTTTTGACGTAAATGTGATTTGACTTTGTTTTGGATGTCTTTATTCTAAAAATTTTTACTTATTCGACACACTTTTCTTCCCAGTTTATTCGTAGTTCCCAGTGCAATATGGCGTTGGATACGTAACATTATGAGCACTGGTAGTGCAGCACTGGTTTATATTTTTGAACTTACGCTAAGTACTGCATAATAATTAATAATGTCATCACAATGTCATGTCAGATCGGTCAGCTGCGTCAGGGTGACGTGCTGCTTACGCACTCGACGGATATCGGGTGGTCGCCGTACTTCCCCCTGCTCGCCGGCATCGTCACCGAGCTGGGTGGACTGATATCGCACGGTGAGGCATCATGATTATGTCATCACAATGTCATGTCAGATCCGTCAGCTGCGTCAGGGCGACGTGCTGCTGACGCACTCGACGGACATCGGGTGGTCGCCGTGTTCCCCCCTGCTCGCCTGCATCGTCACCGAGCTGTGTGGACTGATATCGCACGGTGAGGCATCATGATTATGTCATCACAATGTCATGTCAGATCGGTCAGCTGCGTCAGGGCGACGTGCTGCTGACGCACTCGACGGACATCGGGTGGTCGCCGTACTTCCCCCTGCTCGCCGGCATCGTCACCGAGCTGGTCGGACTGATATCGCATGGTGAGGCATCGTGATTATGTCATCACAATATCATGACAGATCGGTCAGCTGCGTCAGGGCGACGTGCTGCTGACGCACTCGACGGACATCGGGTGGTCGCCGTACTTCCCCCTGCTCGCCGGCATCGTCACCGAGCTGGGTGGACTGATATCGCACGGTGAGGCATCATGATTAAGTCATCACAATGTCATGTCAGATCGGTCTGCTGCGTCAGGGCGACGTGCTGCTGACGCACTCGACGGACATCGGGTGGTCGCCGTACTTCCCCCTGCTCGCCGGCATCGTCACCGAGCTGGGTGGACTGATAGTGAGATCATTGAGTATTATTGGTCATCCACATAATAATTTAACGTCACATCTTAAGGGGGGTCAAACTAAATGTAGATATTAGAAATAAGAGATAATGTCAATAAGAATTTTGCGACACTTTCCTGCCGGCTACCTACCATCTGCCACCAGATCCATAATCAAGGCGTTGTCCTCTAGAATCGCCGAAAAAGCTATTAAAAAGCATGTTGGCTAGAGGCTCTGGTGAAGCCATGTTACGACATGGTATTTAGTGTCATTATACGTGCCAAACATCGGCCATATATCGCCATAATCCGTCAATATCTGATAATTTTACAGGAGCGGTAATAGCGCGCGAGTACGGGCTGCCGTGTATAGTGGGAGCGCTCGGCGCCACTGACATGTTCCAAACTGGAGACATGATACGCCTCTCGGGGACTGACGGACTCATTGAAAAAGTCATCGTTGAAGAGGAAAAATTAAGCGGAGAGGAAAAAGTGAGCGAGGAGAAAAATGTGAGCGGAGAGGAAAAACTAAGCGGAAAGGAAAAAGCGAACGAAGAAAAGAGAGTAAGCGGAAAATAAGCAAGTATCATGACACGCCTGAATGTCATTGTTTTGTACCATCAGAGGAATTGATTCATAAGTGTCATAAGTTGTTCGGACAGACTAACATTGTTGTGACCTGTCTGATGGAATTGCTATAACCCGAACAAATTAGGCTTCTTACATACGAACGGCACTTGCTAACGGCAGATACAACTGCAGCCGTCGACAGTTGACGGCTGCTATGAATCTGTCTATGAATCAGTTTTAATTAATGACTTGACTACATAGTACATTAAATTATTAACTAAGCTAAATGAAACGATTGAGTAATAGGAAATAATTTTACTATATTTTTGTTTTATTATAATTGACTTGAAGATGTGTAAATATGAAAAATATTGTATTATAATATAGATATTTCAATAAACTAAAGTATTTTTATCATTTATTAAGACTGTTTCTATTTTCAGTACGCCCAGTCATTCTTTAGTTTGCACCCCTGAGAAAGTTAAAAACGTAGCTGTAATGCAAATGGGCACTTTAGTCTCTTCGCAAATTATTTTGGTAACTTCAGGTTTTTAACTGAAAAAAATATTAATTATGATAGTTTGATGTCAATCCGAATTTTTCCCTCTAGGTGGCATGTGCTGCATGCAGGCTACAGTTTCTGCACGTTTTGCTTTCAAAATATTTTGAGTAATTTTGTTAAGATTTGTGTAATTTAGTTGAGTTTTACAATTTGCTTAAAAACTTCACCTTTCTATAACTTTTTTCCGAGAGTTTTTGTTATGGACTGGACACGCTCGGTGCCTCTGACTTGGTTACAGACTCTTTCGCGGACGCCGTGTCCTGTTGCATTGCGTCGCCCAAGAGGTACAGCAAATCTAGAATATTTGATGTTAATGTAATGTTATTTTAATATGTAATATTTATTAACATGTGTAAGGAAGTGATTTACCCGCAATGCCTTATCCAACATCAAATTGGCATACAAAGGCTTCGTGATAAAAATATGGAATGTAAAACTAGAAGAGCAAAACCATTTAGTTTTCATCTCGAAAATGACATAGATATTGTCTCTGCCAATATCTAATTTACTCATCTTTATTTTGGCGGGAAATTTTAGATCTTGTGAACTGTTGTTAACTATTAATTTAAAAGTATGAGTTACATTCAAAATCCTATTATAATATAAATACCTTCATCGTCATCGAAGTCCATCATGATCATGCGATCTTCACTGTCGATCAATATTTCCTCTATCCAAACTGCTATCTACACAGGTAGAGAAAATTGTTAGGTACGTTAAATTGTGTTCTCGAATGGTTCTCGATGTTGCAGTTTGTTTTTTTTTTTACTCTTGCAGCTGCATGGTACTTGTACTTTTTACTCTCTTCTGGCGTACATTATAATAATTGCTATCGTGTTTCATCTATCGTGTAAACGCGATAATGTTTTCGTACACGAGTAAAAAGACAAGTTGCGATCAATCAATGTACTAAATTTGAACTTAATCCTATTTTTTAAGTGCATCCTTAAACAAGATAAATATTTATACCTTGTCAGATATTTCCTTCAAGAACTTGGATTTCCTACAGTTACATCTGTATGCGTTTGATTTCATGATCTTAGCGATGTTTCTAAATATTATGTTTGACAGGCGAAGCATTCTGAAAACACAAGTACAACCGCCTACGTGACTATGCATCTTGCGACAGCAATGCAACAGGGAATAGACAGAAGATATTGTACAATTTTCGTCTGTTGTATTGCTGCCGAAAGATGCATAATCAAGTTGCGGATCGGATCAGTCTCTCCAATTATATTTACTACTATGTACTACTACTACTTTACTACTAAAAATTCCGCTAGAGGTCGCTGTGACTATTTACCTCACACTAATGCGTTTAGATAAATGGTAATTAACATAATTAGGTTATACTTATTTGAAATAATTAACCCATTAGTGAGTTCATATTCCCCAGGTCTTGATAATCGTTCCATGATGCCTACAGCAAAAGCCACGGAGGCGCTTCTAGCAGCCATTCGCTTCCCATCTCTATTAAACGTCGACAACTTTGCTTGTTTTAAATTGGATGCTCTAAAACGTAATAAATATTTTTCTTAATCAGTGTTTTAATATAATGCTTGTCTACTGCTGCAACTATCACCAGATAAATTATCTCTAGGGAAGTATGTACTATCAGAGAAGTTGATTCATAGGCAGATGGCGGACCAACGTAATTTGGTCGCATCACGTAAAACCTAGTATATATGTCGCAGCCGACTGGTTGACAAACAGCTAGCCCTTTGACTGAACAACGCCATTCAATCACACGTCTAGCTTTTAGATTGAATATTTTAGTCGCTCAAAACGTTCAACACTACAGCTGATTCAAAAGCCGCCGTCTAATTGAAGTAGTTCAGCGCGCACCGCTGCGGCGCTAGGTGCGTTTTATTTACAATATGGCGTCAACTAGCAGGTGTTTGTGGTTGTTTTTCGGAAAGAAAGTTGTTAATAAAAGTTACAATTGTTATTAAAGAGACAAAAATTGTGGAGGCACATACGAGTGAATCAAAATTTCAACAAATATTCGAGGAGAAATTACGGGATTATGAAATTGATGGACGTAGCCCCCCTGAAAGGGGGGTTCGGGGGGCACAGCCCCCCGTCACAACAAACACAATCCAGAAAGTGAAAAAGTTGGTTAGGTTAGAACTTAGACCACAACACAGAGGGTGCCGAGCGAGCGTGCTGCGGCAGCAGCCGGCGACCGTCGTCAAATAAAAGGGGGGCTCGAAATAAAACAAAAACAAACACAATCCACAAAGTCCGAAAGTAGGTTAGGTTAGAACTATGACTGTGTGTCAGAAAACACGCCTCAGAATTTTTTATTTTTACTTATTGTAATGCAATAAGTAAAAATAAAAAACTTTTAGTCACCCCTTAAACTTAATCCGAGAATAATCTTTCAATAAAATACAAAAAGATTTCCTATTTTCCCAAATTACATATTAAGCTAATGGTCGCCCTAGTCAATTTGCCATTAAACCAGTAGGCTAAGCGTCGTCTAGCTGTAGTGTTGAACGTTGTAGTCAACAAGTCGGCTAGACGACGTATAGCCGTCAAAGGGCTAGCTGTTTGATTGAACGGCTATTTAAACCAGTCGGCTGCGACATATATATACAGTTCGACAAGGGCCAAGGCTGTTTATGAACGTGGTGAGAAAAGGAACTAACGCTTCTATCATACAAAAACGTCATTGACATATTCATAATATAAAGGCGAACTGTATTAATAATTTACATAATCCGACTAAGTAACGTAGGACCGTCAACAGCCTTTAAACAAATATTTTCGATGACACAATATTTGTGTGGTTCATCAGCGAGGCTGCTCTAAGCTTTAATTTACGAGAGGCGTCGTGACAATGCAATATGTATTGCACTATATTTAAAATTGTACTGTCATCACATCAATCATCAACTCATGACTCATCACTATACCTACCTACTATTATACCTACACTCGTGACACGTGTTTATGAAATTGAGTCCGCTTTTTAACCATGGTCCATGGATAATATACCGGAAAAAGCTGTAAGACTAACCGTCTCTTCTTCATTTTAGTCTTTTGCAAGTTGACGAAGTATTGGTATGCTTGGTCGGGCTTGGGAGGCTCATCAGCGTCAAGGAAGGTCCGGAAGCGAGCGATCTGTTAAAACAAATGTATAAGAATACAAAGTTTTAAGCTAAAATTAGGTAGACCTTCTTTTAAAAACCCATCAATCCCCAAGCGGCAGCCGGCTGCCGCATAAAAATTGAAAATCTATTGTGTCTGCGATACCCACGATGGAGGTGCTACAGCTACGTTTACACCAAACTGACTATCAGCCGCTGACTGTAATCATAGACTATAAGCTAGTCTTATAATGCTTAAGTACAGTCAGCTAGCATTAAGACTAGCTTAATAGAAAAGCGTAAGAAAGTTTTTTACGCCTATCTATTTTTCAGTTAGATAAAAACAAAAACCGGCCAAGTGCGTGTCGGGCCACACGCAATATAGGGTAGTATGTACAGCTAGTTTTTGATAATGGGGATTGTCCATTTTTTTTTAATTTTGCTAATTACAAAAACATTTCGAGGAATAAGGTCAGTGATCGTTTTTCTGTATATAAACGAAAAAAATACCCATTAGTTACTTATATTTTTGAACAAATATGTTTAACCTTTGTTTGACCTTCAATGGCGTTAAATTAGCAATAAATTCGACCAACATTACGTTTCAAACTTTTGGTAAGCTTCTCGTATCAGCTTTCACATAATGAGAACTTGCATTTGACGAACCAGCCATTATAAATAAGATTGAAAGGAAAAAACATACTGCACAGGTCAATTACTGGCCGCCGATGATGACGTCAGAGCGAAACTTTAAAAATTTATTGAGAAAAAACTAGTCAATGAATTTCAAAATTATTTAATTTATATTCTTAAAATAACCTATTTTAACGAAAAAATATATAAAAAGTACATGTGATTTTTTTTGGACAATGCCCATTTTTGTATGGTCAATAATTAATGTACATTTATAACGTGTTTAACACTACAAACAACATCATCTCAGTTACGTTTAAAGGAGTTTGAACGAAAAGTTCCTTTATACTTCGGCGAATAAATTTTTTTTAGTTGATCGACTAAAACTTATGATCTTAGACGTGATAGTTTTTCTTTTAAATTCAGCAGCATATTTACTACTCCCGTGAATTTCTTCACATTTCCAGAAATAACTGTTTAACTGGTAGAGGAGGACACCGGCATCTAACGATTTTTTCCACTTTAAAATTTAATATTTCATAAACCGATCCCTAAATCGAAAAATTATCTATGAATACTCATAATATTTAAAAAAAAAACCTATCCAACGACACCTCACACGATGGGGTGGACGCGAAAAAAAATTCATCCCCGTTTGATGTGTAGGGAACGTACCATAATTTTTTTTAAAGATTTCATGTACTATTTTGTCGGCATCATTAATATGTGCATTCATGCCAAATTACAGCTTTGTAGGTCTTATAGTCTCTGAGAAAAACCGCGGACAGACCGAAACTATAAGGGTTCCTTGTTAGCTATGGAACCCTAAAAAGTGAATAATTATGTACGACAGTACCAAAAACTGTGTAACGCCCGCTCACTTTCGGCGGCACGCGGCTGACTGTCGGTTTGGTGTGATCGCATACCAAAAGGCTTCTAGAAGAAGATTGTGCAAAATTAAATCAAGACTCAAGTGGATTAGAGTCTTACGGATTCGCACGGCAGCTGGTGCGCGTACTCCCGCCACAGGTCGAGTACACGCCTCCGTGAAGGTTTGGCGAGCTGGTCCACCCTCCCCGTGACCACACCCAGTCGCCGCAGACAGCGGAGATGCGCACGCGCCGCGCGCTTCGATAGCTTCACGTCCGTCGCCTTTGGACCACTAGAATGGCAGTTTTAGGTAGGTTAGTTGTAACTTGTATATTTGTAGAACTTCATTCTGCACGATAAAAGGAATTTTTTAACTTTATGCGTACCTATTATACTGCACAATGCAGGCTATCTACAATCATAGCTACAGTACAGCAATCGGTGATAAAAAACAACAATTAATGTAAAAAGAAATAACACAAGACCGTAGTACGAGTCGCGAGTGCTTTCGCTGGTTGCAAATTGCGACAAATGTGTTGAAGAAGGTGACAATTATTGAGGTTTTTTTTATGAAATAAGGGGGCAAACGAGCAAATGGGTCACCTGATGGAAAGCAACTACCGTAGCCCATGGACACTCGCAGCATCAGAAGAGCTGCAGGTGCGTTACCGGCCTTTTAAGAGGGAATAGGGTAATAGGGGAGGGTAGGGATGGGAAGGGAAGGGAAGAGAATAGGGGAGGGTAGGTAAGAGAATAGGGGAGGGTAGGTAAGGGAATAGGGTAGGGGATTGGGCCTCCGGTAAACTCACTCACTCGGCGAAACACAGCGCAAGCGCTGTTTCACGCCGGTTTTCTGTGAGAACGTGGTATTTCTCCGGTCGAGCCGGTCCATTCTTGCCGAAGCGTGGCTCTCCCACGTGAGAGAGTCAGGCAAATGAAGCGACTCTGTTGGTTCTCAAAAACTTTCCTCTCAAGTCTCAACGCAGCTGCGCGCCGTAGGACATGCACCCTAGACCCTAGGTCCGAAAATGCAGAGTTTTCTAAAATCTCCTTACCCTGGTCTAGCGGGCTTTGGTAGTGGTTTCACCGGTTTTCTGGGCGTGGACTTTTGCTGGTACCTAATGACATGTCCAGCCATTATTGTGTCAGCGATGGACACGCGAGTGGTGGTGTTGGAGGGAATAGGCGCCACATCTGCAAGAGCCCATTTATTTTTCATAAAAGACAAGGTAAAAATTTCTAACCCATTGTTATTCTTTTATAAACACACCTTCCGTCATATTGTTTAAGTTTTACCTAGTAGTAGAGCAAAATAAAGGTTGATATCATGGAAGAAGATAAGCTCAAATATTGAAACAGTCTCAAATGAATTATTATACTTAAATTTAAAAAAAATATTTTGGATTTTTCGTTACATATACAGCTAATCATCTACATTATTTTCCTTTATGTGTTGTACTGTTTCATTTTTTGGGACCATAGTGATTATATTCTCTTTGTTTGGGACATTCGACATTGTCAAAATATATAAACATGCAAAAGATTCGCGGTTTTTTTTTTCTTGGCAACTTGACACAATTTTGCGTATGTTGTGCCACAGACGAGTAAAAGGTAAGGAACTAGCGGAAGGAATAACGGGAACGGAATTTGGAATACGTTAATTAATATAGTTTATAACTTTACATGTAAGTAAATAAATTACAATAAAATACAAAATTAAATATTAATGTTATTTAAAGATAGGTAATTACTTAAACAAATATATACATGTTTATTATTTTAATGAAGTAGAGTATTTACAGAAGTAGGAAATGGGATAGGAATCAATGATAAGCTATGATATAAATTGGAATGATCATGGAGAGGACAGAATAAAATAATATGGTTTAAATCGCCAATTTCGCCACACTCGCATAAATCATCACGTTGAACGCCAATTCTCTTAAGGTGTGTAGGAATGCACAAATGACCCAGTCTCATTCGAATAATCGATGATGTTACGTTTTTTTAGAGATGAATTTTAGCAAACCAAGGCTTAGCTGGGATCACGGGTTGAATTTTTTGATAATGAAGTGCTTTTGTTTGACTGCTCAGTCTCCATGACTCATCCCACGCTTCTACGAGAGAGTTCCTGGCAAGAGCAACCAAATCATGAGTGTAGTTATAAAAAGGAAATACATCCCCACAGAATATAGCGTCTTTTGCTATTTCATCAGCTAACTCATTGCCTATAATGTCACAATGGCTAGGTATCCATACAAAAGTAATAGAGTAGCCTTTTAATTTACATTTATATAAAAGATTACGAATCTGAATAATAATAGGAAAACAGTTTTTTTAATTTGAAAGGGAATTTATTTAGGGTTTGCAAAGCGCTTAAGGAATCCGAAAATATTAGAGCCTTCTCAAGCCTACCGAGTAGAACATACTCGATAGCCTTGAAAAGACCATAACACTCCCCAGTAAAAACAGAGGATTCGGGTGGAAATTTAACTTTTTACACAATATTATATTGTAAATGGTAGATCCCTACTCCTACATGACTGTCTGCAGAATTTTTTGACGCATCAGTGTATAAATGATGCCATCCTTGCCAATTGTTATTAGTTATGTATTTAAATATAATATTAGCAAAATATTTATCAGACTTCTTGATACCGATATCATAACGAACATCGGGCATAAGGGTTAGCTTCGTATGAAGATTCAAATAACGGAAAAGAAGGGGGGCGAAAAGTAGGAGCGTCTAAAGTCAAGAATTTACGATAGATATGAATGAGTGGGGGTTTAGATTTATGAAGCCAGTGTTTACTATTATCGTAATAAAGTTGAGATAGAGTAGTAAGTTTAGGAATTAAAGGATGATTAAGAAATTGGTAGCAGCGAAGGAAAAATTTATCTGCCAGATATTGTCGTCGGAGTTGAAGAGGAGGTTCACAACACTCCAACTGAAGAGCGTTTATCGGAGATGATTTCATAGCACCACAGATTATGCGTAAAGCTTTAGCTTGTATTTTATCAATTTTTTGTAATGCACTCAAGTTACATGGCTCTAAAAGAAAAGTCCCATAATCTAATATGCTTCTTATCATTGCATTATAGATTAATTTCATTGTAAAGGGATGGGATCCCCACCAAACACCGGAAAGACTTTTTAACATGTTTAGGTTTCGTTCACATTTTGAATAGATGTATTCAAAATGTGCGTTACCATTCAATTTTGAATCTAAATATAATCCTAAAAAATTTACATTTTCTTTTACAGGAATTAGAATTCCATCATAAAAAACTGTTACAGGCGGAGGCATACGCATCTGTGAAAATAAAACCACCGAGCTTTTATCAACCGATAACTGTAAGCCATTCTTGTCCATCCAAATGTTTAATTTCTTTAAGACATTTGTCAAATCCCTACAAGCATCACGTATAGAATTAGAAATTATGTAAATTGCCTTATCATCTGCGTATTGTAACAGTTTTATTATATTATTTAAGTCTAAGTATTTTTCTAAGTCAGCAGTGTATAAGTCGTACAATAAAGGACTTAAAACAAATCCTTGCGGAATACCTTTACGGACAACTCTCGTTTGTGTACAGTCATCTAAATTTAAAATTATAATTCTTTCCAACAGTAGATTTATGATAAAATTTACCAAAATTATTGGCACACCCAAAATAATTAATTTTTCTTTTAGTATAAATAAATTTACATTATCATATGCGGAATTTATGTCCAGAAAACAAGCAACGACAAATTTATTATTTGTTAACCCGGTATCCCAGTCTGGCTGGTTTAATGCTCTAAGCCCGGTATGGAATGCGTTATGCGAATGTCTGTTGTCAGTATGGCAATGTTGTCTATGGTCCCTCTACCTTTCCGAAATCCGAATTGTGAATTTGACAGGAGGTTATGTTTTTCAACAAATCATTCTAACCTATTTTTGGCTAAATGTTCAGCAATTTTTAATAATACTGAAGATAATATAGTGGGACGATACGATGTGGCGGAGGACGGTGGTTTGTAAGGCTTTAATATGGGTATCACTTTTTGCATCCGCCATGAAGTTGGTATATTCCCTGATAATAGAATTTCACTAACTAATTCCAGGTAATACTGTAAAATTTCGTCGTTTGCATGTTCAAAGAAACTATAAGGAATACCATCCAGTCCAGGAGAAGAGTCTTTTAAATTTTTTACTAAACCCTTTAAGTTCGTCCAGAGTAAAAAGACAGTTAAGGTCCTCAAATTTTTCATTTAGCATTGGAGATGGAGATAGGAAACTGAAGGAGGAGCTAAGTTATCTAGAAAGTTACTAGACAGAGATTGAGGCATGGGATAGAAGGAAGGTTTAAATGCTGACCTATATCGTCTTATATTATTCCAGACTGTGGTAGAGTGTACATCCGGACTTAGAGATAGACAAAATTTTCTCCAGCTTGTTACCTTTTTTGTCCTGAATAGTTTTTTTGTTTCTCTAACACAATCAAGGTAATGCTGATAGTTAGTTATATTTGGGTTTATATTATACTGTTTTTCACATTCTTTCCTGTTCCTAATAGCAACTGTGCATTCTTGATCCCACCAAGGTGGAGGTGGTGGATGATTAGATGATAAATTTTTTTTTGGAAAAGTGTCATCAGCTGCCTTAATGAATGCCTTGGCTAAGGCATCTGCACAAATAGATGTATTTTCTGATTTTATGTCAGGGAGGAATGGCAACTGATTTGAAAGTAAATTTATAAATTTATCCCAATCCAAATTATTGTTTAAATTGTATTTTTTTGAGGACTGATTATGATTAGGCGATTTATTACTGTTTCTACCTGGAAATGATATAATGATGGGAAAATGATCACTACCGTGACTTGATTCTAAAACACTCCAGTAAAAAAGTTGAAAGATTAGGTGAACAAATGGATAAATCAGGAGAACTGCAACCTTCATGAGGAGCAGTATGACGGGTTGGATGGCCGGAATTAAGAATGCACAGTTGGTGATAATCTACCAAGTCCAGCAATACATTGCCCCATGAGTTGTCTTTATGACTACCCCATGCTTGATGTTGTGCATTTAAATCTCCAAGTATTACTATTGGTTTGGGTAATGAACTGATTAGATTATTAATGTCAGAAAAAATGTTATATGAAGGATGAGGTATATACAATGAAACAAAACATATGTTATTTACAGATGCAGCAATGATTGAGAAATCTGAGTGATGTGGAGGGAGAGAAATATGATGAAATGATTGATGATGTTTGATAAGCAACGCTGTACCACTATGCCCATCAGATCTATCTTCCCTAAGACAGGAATATCCGGAAATCTTAAAAAGAAATTCCGGTTTTAGCCATGTCTCTTGTAAGGGAAGAATAGATGGTTTATATTTATTAATTAGATATAAGATTTCATGTTTTTTGCTGATTGCGCTTCGACAATTCCACTGTATTATGTGGTCCGTTATTGGATGTATTGTTACTATTTATTTCTGTATTCAATGAAGCTACGTTGGACGGTGATAAAGTAGATAGCAAAGTTATTAATTTGTTTAAGGCTAGAAAAGTTTCTTGGATGGAGTTAACTTCAAAATTAGGAGCAGGATAGGCTGAACCATTATTTCCTAATGGAGGATTATAATCCTTTACTAAACTATTATGAGCTTGTCTATCATACCCATACTCCTGTCTGTGAGGAGATTTAGGTTGTTTAAAAACTGTTTTTTTGTAAGATTTTTGACCTAAATTACTATTATTTCTAATGTTGTTATTTACAAAGCTTGATTTTTGTATATTTACAGGTGCTGACAAAGTATTGGAGAATATAAGTTCATCAGAATATAATTTAGATTCAGTTGGATGGAGTTTGGAGGCTTCAGAGTACGACAAGCAATTATGAGCCATTGACTCTTTTATGGACTTTTGTTGTTGATACTCAGGACACTTTTTGTCTGTAGCAATATGTGAACCATGGCAAATACAGCAGTACATAGAATCCTCCTCCACTGAGCAGTTTTCTCCAGCATGACCTTGACCACACCTGTAACACCTAGGTGTGGATCGACATTGACTTTTTACATGACCATACCTGCAGCAGTTATAACATTGTATGGTAGGGAATATATACAGATCTCAGGCAGAGCATTGTAGCACATAAACACCCTCTTGGGTAATACTTGTCCATCAAAAATTATTACAACCGACTCTGTATTATTAAACTGAGTTGTTCCATTGACAACAGTTTTTTTCTTTAGCCTTCTTATTTTTAAAATCTCCCCACAACCAAAGGGAACTGTTATATTATTAATAACATCCTCATCAGACCAATCAGCGGGAATCCCTCTGACTAGGCCTATTCTGCTAACTTGAAAAGAAGGTATAAAGGCTTTATATTGATCTGCACTTAATTGTTGGCTATTTATAAAGTTGTTAGCATCCGAATACACAGAAAATGAAATAGTCTATTTCTAGCAATCTTTTTTATGCTACCATCAATTATATTTTGTATATTATTTTTCTTTAAATAATGGCCAAAAACAATGGGATGAAAATTAACATTTTCATTGGGAGATTTTGTTATTTTCTGTATGTGAACTACATAGTCGAGTCAGTGTCTTTATAATGTTAACCTACTTACCCTAGAATCAACTAAGCCTTGGTTTTTCGCGGTATTGTCAATTGTTTGTGTCTCAGCTTTTATATTATTGTCTTTACAAGCTGCGTTGTTTTCAGAATCGCTAGAACACATGCAATTAACATCTTTTTTAGCTTTTCTTGGGTCACTTTTAATTTTTTTCATACATTTCCTACAGCACTTTTTAGATATAGCTGGATGTTTACGTGGGTTTGTTGAGTATGAAGCATCTGTATCCATACTCGATTCATTCGAAATGGTCACATAATGACCAACGGGGGGACCAGGTCCCCCCGGGTCAGGCTCCTCCATAGTATTCTTATAAACTACAGAATAAAAGAAGACTTACCTAAATAAAACTTAACTACACTACTAATGAGAGAAAATATAACTAAAAATAAACTATATAATTAACTATTTACATACAACTCGGGCGAATTAACATGACACCTGGTTCAATTGACGTTTCTCTTAAGTACTGAGTGCAAAAAAAGTTTTTTTATTTTAAGTTATTTCAAAAAAAATTACGTTACCGGAACTAGTTATTTTTATAGGGCTACACTAACCACAGTATTAACCAAGTACGAGTTGGACTCGCCCAAGGGTTCCCCAGCAGGAATACGAGGCTTATGGATGCGTCCGATAATTTGTATCTAGCTTCATATTAATATATTCCGTGAGTAGCTAATTCATACCACAGACGCACGGCAATGTTCAAACGTTAATACGAATAACAAAAACTTAACAAATTTAACGTTCAAACGTAACAACTAACAGATAACACAACAAAACTCAACAAAAATCCAAAAACAATAACCATTAACTACTAACAAATAACTCCGAAACGCAAACTCAATAACACACGTGTAACGGTAACAGATATAATATGCTAACGCTACTGGACGCGTACGACGAGAGCGGGGTGCTGCGCGGGGAAGCGAGGGAGGGGTAAAATTTAAGCCAGGTGTCAAGTTAACTCGCCCGAGTTGTATAAAAAATAATTTTAAAATTTTAAGAAAAAATACCGCGACTTCAAGTTCCCGCGCTTTCCGATTCGCGGGTTATCACCATGTTAAGAAACCACTGATCTCCATTATCAAGTAGGTACGCAAGAAACTGTTAACACAGTAGGTAACACTGGACTAAGGTTCGCGTCCACCAGATCGGAGTCGGAGCATACGCAGCGGACGGATTTCTTGCTTTATATTGATTTCTATGGTAGTTGGTACTGTGTATGTATTTAAATATTTCTATATAGGTACTGCGTGCACTGGAACGTCATTTCGCTGATGACGACGCTCCGACCTCCGTCCGCAGTCCGCACCGAACGCTCCGCTTCCGACCCGGTGGACGCGCAGTATAATATAGTTTTTCATGTTCTCATTTGTGATAAAGTTTTCGTAGAACAATTAACAAAAGCCGGTAGAAAATAAAAGTAGAAGAAAATATTACGCTGTCTCTCTCTGTCATAAATTTATGTCAATAGTTGTCATATTTTGGTCCAGTTTTGCCGGAAATGTGAAAGAGTGATATGTTGTGCTTTTGTATTATTTTCCTAAAATTGTATTAACTGGGTTTTTAATGTGTAATATTGGTAGGATATTAACCATTAGATATTCGTTATTATGCACAAGTGTTGGAAAGTGATGCAATATCCAGAAATGTGCTATTTTGTGTTCCCTCCAAATCTCCATCGAAAGTTTCAGTAAAGCGCGTCTACCACTTTACTGAATCGTCAATCGACTGACTTTCTGACCATATTGACTTTTAGGTAGCCGAAGTGCCATAATAAGAAAAAAATATCAAATGTAAGTTACAAAAAGGAGTTTTTGGGAGAATGTGAAAGAGTGATGTTGTGTTTTTATATTATTTCCCTAAAATTGTGTTATCTGGGTTTTTAATGTGTAATATTGGTAGGATATTAACCATTATATATTCGTTATCGTGCACAAGTGTGGGAAAGTGATGTAGTAACCAGAAACGTGCTCTTTTGTGTTCCCTCCAAAACTACATCAAAAGTTTCAGTAAAGCGTCCTACCACTTTACTGAATCGACCGACTTGACTTCTTGACTGTATTGACTTTATACTTAGACTTTGACTAGACTTTGGACCTGACTGACCTGACGATAATATATAAAAAAATTGTATTAAAGAATATTGTTTTCCCGCCATAATATTATACTCGACACTGGCCATGGTTATAGCCGAAGTGCCATTATATGAAAAAAAAAAGTTACAAAAAGAAGAAGAATAAAAATAATAGGTACTTAAACAAATTACTAGTAATCTGTGTACACTAAAATAAAATTATAAATAATAATTTGTGTATTTTAAAATCGTCCTCAGTGATAAACAGTTTAAACACAATATAAATTTACATTTTAAGCTGAACTAGATCATGTGAAACAAATTTGAGAGTAAAGTTTCTTGTATAGAATAAGTATGAGTCATTGTTTATGAGTAATTATTGTGCAAAACAAAAATAATTTTCTAATTACACGACAGTCAAATAATTATAAAAATATAAATTATCAAGAGCTTTAAATAGAAATATGGGTGATTTGATTGGCAAGTATTTCATTGTTACTAAAAATTTAATGTACTTAATGTGAAGTTGTGGATGAGTAATTTGTTTGGTTTCAATGTTTTAGAGTTTACAACAAGATTGAAATCGGAGATACTCTTCTACAAAGTGAATTTGGGTGCACTTCTGTTCTCAATTAAAGGAGACAGCAATGCGGTTATTGGCCTGGCAGAGAAACCTCACCTCCCATGTATTTATTGGGTATGCTACATAAATATTGTTGTTGTTGCATTGCTACATCGATACCCACTGACCTCCATTATACTTGTATAATGGAGGTCAGTGTCGATACCACATACAATCGATACACGATTTGGCATTTATATTATTATAATATAAATTAATTGCATAAGGTGGATCCTTATGTATATTTAATTGATATTATAAATATCAAACAGTTTTCATGGTGCAGTAGGGCCTCAATAGTCCGAACACCCAAAATATATACCCTGTTCGGATGTATGCAGCGTTTTGGATTACAGTATGTAGACATAATCGATACTAATATTATAATTGCGAAAGTATCTCTGTCTGTCTCGCTTTCACACCAAAACTACCGAACCTATTGTAATGAAATTTTGTATACAGATAGTCTAAAGCCTGAGAAAGGACATAGGCTACTTTTTTACTGGAAAAAAGGGTTGTAAGGGGGTGAAAATGCGTAAATTTGTTCAAATTAAGTTAGTTCCAAAAATTCATAATAGATGGCACCGTGCGTCTTCTACATTGCGCTGACGCTTGCTCAAACTCTTTCTATAAGAGGTGGTATATTCGAGTTTCGATTTTTTTCGATTTCTTTTTTATGTATAACTCAGTACTTGGTAGCCCCCCGCGCGTTATCGGTCACGCACAGTTTTTGTTTCGCTCTGCATTAAAAATATTTAAAAATAGTTTTAAAAGTGATAACTAGTAAAGAAGTCAATAATATTTCAATTAAAACCTAAAGAGTTAATGTGATATTATAAAAAAAATAAGAAGACAGTTTGAAAGTGTAAAATAAAAAGTTTAAAATAAAGTTTAAACCTTGAACACGAGCTTTGCAAATTTCAGTACACTTTGCATGAAAACTATAATAATAATAAAGCGCTTGCGAGTGTTCTCTAATTAATTGAGTGTATTTGGAATATTTCTGTGTACAGTGAGTAATAAATAATTAACAATTAAATAATTAGTAAAAATCAGTAACAATAACTAAGTAAAATTTATCTTCCATACATAAAAAATCAATAATAGGTTTTATAGAAGCGCCATCTATGTAGAGTGCTGGATACTACTTCGGACCTATTTTAATTGTATTGATTTAATCATGCCTAAATGTAAAAGCTGTGCTGCAAGGTTCCTTTCACCGCAAGATGCCGTTAAGTGTAACAAATGTACAAAAGTACATCATAAAATATGTGTCGGCGTTATTGATACGACAAAGTCCTGGTCATGCTCCGACTGCTGCAACAAAAAAGAAACGACTCCACTTAATGCAGCTAGCCCTAGCACACTGAATAGTACATGCCATTCTCCTTCCCAAATGTTTTCAACTGACGTGTCCGAAATAGTAGAGATGCGTAGGGAGATGGCCCTGTACATGGCTGAACTGCGAGAGTATCGTCAAGAAATGTTGGAGTGGCGATCTGATATGCACAAGAGACTCGACAGCCTGGAACGCCAAAATATAAAATGTTGCAGGACTTTTCATCCATCCACCGGTTGCGTCAATGCACTACGGAGGCAACACATTTTTCTTCAAATACAGAGACCCTCATTGACTTCATATGTACGAATGCTGATTTGGACAGAGTTTCGGTAGACTATATAGCTGACCTCAGTAATCATGCATTTCTCACTTTTTTTATTCATATACCTAAAATCAAACCGGTAGCTATAACATATATTAAACTCATGATGAAACAACGCGACGCTGCTTACAGACGAGCGCGTAAACCAAAAAATGTGGTGCACATAAACTATTATAAGGATCTAAAACGCGAGGTATCCCAGGCTATATACAGAGAAAAAGCGGCATATTTCGATAAATTCATTAATTCCAACATAAATGCTCCAAAAGAAATGTGGAAGCATTTAAAAGAAAATATAAATTTAAATAAAAGTAAATCTGATTTAACAATTCCACAAGATCTTTGCAATCCCACTCTTATTAACAATTTCTTTCTTGACGTCCCCGGCTCTAATGTAGTGCCATCACCCACACTTGCTTTTTTCGACACCAACACGTTTGGCCCCGCGAAATTTAGTTTTAATACTGTAAACGACAGTAAAGTATTAAAAATCCTTAGATCTCTTCAATCTAACGCATTAGGTGTTGATGGCATTTCACTGGATATGCTTTTATTGATCACTCGTTCTGATATCTGCCTCAAGACCATAACTCAAATTATTAATACTTCTCTTTCTACTGGCTCCTTTCCTAGATTGTGGCACCAAGATATAGTAAAACCTATTCCTAAAAAAGACAATGTAACTGATCTCAAGGACCTCAGACCAATAAGTATTCTACCTTGTGTGTCGAAAATCCTTTAGAAAATCGTCTGTGGACAAATTACTAAATATCTAGATAATAATAATATTTTACCATCAGCTCAATCAGGTTTCCGTAAAAGCCATAGTACTACAACTGCACTTCTTGATGTGATTGATGAAATACTTTGCGCACAAGATACAGGCGAAGCAACTATTCTGGTGCTACTGGATTATTCGCGAGCGTTCGATACTATAAATGTTCAATTACTACTCTCTAAGTTAAAATATTACGGATTCGACGAAAATTCTATTTCTTGGTTCTCTAGTTATCTCACAGACCCTTCGCAAGTCGTAGAAATCCGAAATACAGAGGGTGCTATTACGCAATCAGAACCGTGCGCTGTTGATAGGGGTGTACCTCAAGGTTTAGTACTTGGACCTAAATCTTTTAGCATCTACTCTGCAGACATCACCCAGCATATTCGTCACTGTAAAATATATCATATATACGTTGATGACATTCAATTACATATTTCATTCAAACCAGGCAATCTACAAAAGGCTATAGACATGTTGAACGACGATTTGAGGCGAATATTTGAATGGTCAGAAGATAATGCTTTGGCTTTAAACCCGTCAAAAACAAAATACATGGTGCTCGGTTCTAAAGTTCAAATACAAAAAGTTTGTAACACTCAGTTTTCAATTAACATCAAAGGTGAAGCAATAGAAAGAGTCAGTGAAGCAAAAAATTTGGGAATCATTATGGATGAAAACTTACGTTTCGAAAAGCACACAGTTAAAATGGTAAGCAGTTGCTTTTACAGATTAAAATTACTGTATAACATAAGAACCTTTTTACCCAAAAAGTTACGCATCACCGTCTGCGAATCTCTGGTCCTGTTAAAATTGAATTACGCGGATGCCGTTACCGGACCGTGCCTACTGTCTAGATCAAAAAAAAATATCCAAAAAGTACAGAACGCTTGTGCAAGGTTTTGTCTGACTGTCCCTCCTAGAACGTATGTTTCTCCCTATATAAACAAAGAGAGATGGCTGAACATGGAGCATCGTCGGCAACTTCATTTTGCCACGCTTCTCTTTGGAGTCGTTAGGTTAAAAACACCCATCTACCTATATAATAAATTGCAGTGGGCTGGCGACAGTCAGCTGTCTATGGCCACCAGGGGTTCGGGCTACCTCCTAATCAATCAACCTCACCACTCTGCTGCGTTTAGAGGAAGCTTTAGACATGTTGCCAGTAAAGTGTGGAATAACCTTCTGCCACCGCTGAGGTCCTTAAAGTTTATTGATAATTTTAAACGACATTTTAAGCACTACTTATATGTAGTATATAATATTTCCTCTTTATTTTTTTATCTATTATAATTCTATGTATTTTTTCTGTAATACCTTAACAAATAATATTCACAATAAACTAACATATTACAATTTTATTATCATATTTATTCTGTTAATAACACAAAACATACTATAATTATGTAGGTATATATTAATGATTCAAATCCTCATTTTTTCCACCGGAGTTTTGCGAGTTAATTTGCACTTGGAACATCTTTTGTTTTGTTTTTTTGTTTAATTTATTGATGGGGCAAGGGATCACGGAAGACCAGGGACAGCGGCGTTGTCGCTGTCATAACCTGAGTGGTCACCTATTCCTCATTTTTTTTGGCATAGCACTGCCACAAACTGAAAATACACCCTGTTTAGTTTTAAGATTCTTTTGTTAATGTTTTTATTTTCCTTTATCCTTATAATGTGTTTTTTTTTTTAGTTTTCTACCGTGTTGTTACTTTATGTTTGTTTTAATATTATGGTTGTGTTATGTTTTTAAAAATCGGAATAAAGTTTTATTTATTTATTTATTTATTATTATTACTTTATCTATGCAGTGACGTAACCTTAAGGCTTAAACCTATCAATGATAAAATTAAATAGTTTATGGGTAAAGTGGGGGGCTAAATAAGCTTTAAAATTTGGCATAAAATGTAAAGTTTAATTTTAAAAAAATTAAATATTATTGTTTTGATTTAAGGGGTACCAGGGTTTTTTATAAAAGCTTTTGACACCAATTTTGTTGACATTGCGCGCTATAAACTGAAGTCCACGCGGACGAAGTCGCGGGCAACAGCTAGTAAGAGATAAATTTATATTTCCAGCTTTACATTGGAGCTAATGGCTACAGCTACATAAAGAAGTACCAGAAGAGTTACAAGCGTGTTGATACTCGTGACATTATTGTGAGGGACGAGTACAAACACTTTTGGTTGGCATGGAATGACTGTAAAATAAGATTCGGTAAAAGAGGTGATACAAAACCCATTCTCAGCAAGACTATCAAAGAAAACAATTTAGCCTATGTGACCTTTACATCATTTTTGCCAACTGACTTGTACTGGAGATGCATAAGTAAGCACTTTGTATTTTAATTTTGTTATGAGCATGCTATGAAATAACTTGTTTTTATTATAATTGAGTAAAGCCCAGTTCTTTCATTTTTACTTAAACTCCAAATAACCAATGCAGAGTCCTAATAGCGACATCTAGTGTTTAGTAGATGTAACTATATTTTTATTCTAGTCAGAGACATCATGCATGGAAGTGTTAAGAAAGCTATGAGTTATTTAATCCATATTTACGGTTTATGAAATATAAATTAATAAACAGTCCATGAAATTGAACCTAGATTATACTTTCACTTTTTTATTCAGAAATAAGTTGTCAATGGTACTAATGAATACATTAAGTACTGACAAAATCACCTCAGAAAACAGGCGTAAGCATAGAGTCTAGACCATTATACCTTTATTTTTTCAGTGCCACCATACATTGAGAAACCCATTACCGCAAAACTTACCGGTGGCGAGCCACAGTGGATACCAGCTACAGACCAGTTGCCAGATAACGCCCTCATTGGGGGCTATGAAAATGAAACGCTATACATAATACGTGCTCCACACAGAGGTTCTCTGGCAAGTGGTAAATTTGTGCCATCTGAAGGCGTCGGATACATTGCCTGGGGTGGGGCCGCACATGAGAAAAACGAATTTGAGGTAGGTATGTTGTTAGTATATTAATTTCGTCATTTTTTTTAGCTGTGGCATTTATAAAATTACGTATCAAATTCAAGTCACAAATGTCCCAAATATATATTTTTTTTTTTATGAAATAAGGGGGCAAACGAGCAAACGGGTCACCTGATGGAAAGCAACTTCCGTCGCCCATGGACACTCGCAGCATCAGAAGAGCTGCAAGTGCGTTGCCGGCCTTCTAAGGGGTAATAGGGGAGGGTAGGGAAGGGAATAGGGGAGGGTACGGGAGGAAATAGGGGAGGGTAGGGAAAGGAAAAGGGTAGGGGATTGGGCCTCCGGTAAACTCACTTACTCGGCGAAACACAGCGGAAGCGCTGTTTCACGCCGGTTTTCTGCGAGGACGTGGTATCTCTCCGGTCGAGCCGGCCCATTCGTGCCGAAGCATGGCTCTCCCACGTCAAATTTGCTTATCTGAAGGGTCCAACTGTGTGTCGATTTGGCCAAAGCTCCAAGGATGGAATCAAGTATAATGTAAATAATGTCATTTAAGAGGGAAGAGGAGCTGGAATATTGTGTCTATATTCTTCAGCAGGCCTTCCATTTAGTCGAACATGATTATTTTGGCCGAATATGAAGCTTTGATACTCAGTAATTTACAAAATATGATATGGAATCAGGATTATTGAATAAGCATTTAAATTTGCAGGTCCTGAGTGGCTTCAACTGTATATGGCAGAAAACGCGCGAAAACATTATACCTGTTGGAGCGGTGGAAGCTGGCTACTCGGAGGATTTTGAGAGAGGCAAGCTGTATGTTGGCCGAGCTGAATATGAAGGACATCTTATACCAGGCAAAGTGCAGCCAAAATACAAATTGTGCTACATACCGTACAATGGTCGGGAAATCGAACGAAACGAGTATGAGATATTAGTGGTGCCATACACCAACGAACGGAGTACCAGCGACAACTATATGGTGGAAGTGGACATGAGGGAGTTTCATGAAAATGAGTTTGATGAGAGTGATTCTGATAATGAATCTATTATGTGACTATGGGCGTACCCAGGATTTTAGGGGGGGCAGTACACCTGTTTCGAGAAGATGGTCAATCTGATATATTGAAACAAAAGATCATGAAAATTGACTTTTATTAATCTGATTGAAAAGATATTTTGTTTCACGTTTTTAATTCCCACTTGCCAGGAAATTTGATGTTTATTGTATACCATACTGATACTAGCTATTCCTTAGGGGAAGCTATTTTAGAAGGAGAAAAAGGAGAAATTCTCCTCTACTTCTTCTTAAGAAGGAGAACTTCTCCTCCTGGAGAAGGCTGTGACTAATTATTATTGTTACCTTGTTACCCTGTTGATATAAAAATTTTTATTTAAGTACTATTTAATATATTTATTACTAATGGAGAATGTTACTAGGTATACCAAATTGCTTGAAATTTTGTCACAGTAAAGCCTGTATGTATACAAATACACTAGTTTTTGTTGTAGTCAAAAATACCTAGTAGTTTTGATTTTATAGGCATTCAAAGTTTCGAAAAATATTGATTCCCGCTAACAGTCCCGCGACCGCTTGTGACGTCATATCACAATTCCACCGCGCGGGCCCCATACAATAAACGTGATTTTTTGCTCTATCTCAACAACGGCAACAGGTAGGCACTTGAAATTTTCACCAAGGTCTAAATTATACTTTAATAATTAATAAAAATATTATAATAAAACTAGATGTCCCGCGCGGCTTCGCCCGCGTAATTTAGGAATTTTACGGAAACCGTACATTTTCCTACAAAAATAGCTCTTATGTTCCTACTCCCTTCACTTGGTTTACTCTATATCTGTGTCAAATATTGCCATAAAAATTGCTCCAGTAGTTCGTAATTTCTAATATTTCCCCCGTTTTTCCCACATTTTACTGAGTTTCTTCGGTCGTATTAGTCTTAGCGTGATAATATATAGTCTATAGTCTTACCTGATAAATTAGCTATCTAACACTGAAATAAGTTTTTAAATCGGACCAGTAGTTCCTGAGATTAGCGCGTTCAAGCAAACATACTCTTCAGGTTTATAATATTAAAGTATAGATTTTTTTCAATTATCGCTTGACAAACTCGAGTCTCGATCTAAAAGACTATGAAAAGTACCAATAACAGGGTCATTATAGGCTCATAAGTCATAACCATGGAACGATATATGGTAGTGATGATGAATGTCATTTGCATAGTAGCATATGCTTTCCGTTCTTAAAACAACGCCGAAACTCCCAAATTGTATCTATAAAGAATCAGGAGTTCTCTAAGCACCTTCCGAATCACGGTATACCAGGTATACCTCGGTGCAAAATCTTACTTGTTGGTAGCCTATGCTTAGAATACTTCTCACGAAACCGAAGTCACCACATGTTTCCATATAAATTTTGAGGAGTTCCCTCGATTACTTATGCATCCTTCATCAGATCACCACTTTTGTGAATATAATACCAAATTGGAATGATACTCTATACACGAAAAGAAAAATTTTGAAAATCGGTTAACAAACGGCAGAGTAATCGTTGAATATAAGAAAACGAACATAACACCTCCCCCATTTTGAAAGTCGGTTAAAATTGTAGCCTATGTGTTATTCTGATGTATAAGCTACATTATTGTAAAGTTTCATTAAAATCCGTACAGTAATTTTTGCGTGAAAGAGTAACAAACATCCATACATCCACACATCCATACATCCAAACAAACTTTCGCCTTTATAATATTAGTAGGAAGTAGGATAAAAAATTAAGGGGGGCTCCCATACAAAAATCACAATTTTTGGCCTATTTTGCTCTATAAACTATATTCTCTATTTTAGACGTCGTCTATTTTAGACGTGGGAGAGCCATGCTTCGGCACGAATGGGCCGGCTCCACCGGAGAAATGTCACGTTCTCACAGAAAACCGACGTGAAATAGCGCTTGCGCTGTGTTTCGCCGAGTGAGTGACTTTACCGGAGGCCCAATCCCCTACCCTGTTCCCTTCCCTACCCTCCCCTATTCCCTTCCCTACCCTCCCCTATTCCCTTCCCATCCCATCCTTACCCTCCCCTATTACTCTGTTCCCTCTTAAAAGGCCGGCAACGCACCTGCAGCTCTTCTGATGCTGCGAGTGTCCATAGGCGACGGAAGTTGCTTTCCATCAGGTGACCCGTTTGCTCGTTTGCCCCCTTATTTCATAACGTATATCGAAGTAATTCTTTCACTAGTATTTTTAGGGTTCCGTAGCCAAATGGCAAAAACGGATAGATTCGTCATGTCTGTCTGTCTGTCCGTCCGTATGTCACAGCCACTTTTCTCCGAAACTATAAGAGCTATACTATTGAAACTTGGTAAATAGATGTAGTCTGTGAACCGCATTAAGATTTTGATACAAAAATGGAAAAAATATTAAAAATTTTAGGGGTCCCCATAGGTACAACTGAAACAAAAAATATTTTTTTTTCATCTAACCTATGCGTGTGGGGTATCAATGGATAGGTCTTTAAAAATCATATTGAGGTTTCTAATATCATTTTTTTCTTACCTGAATAGTTTGCGAGAGAGAATCTTCCAATGTGGTAAAATGTCTCTAACTTCTAAAGTAGGGCATGATAAAACTTAAAAAAAATATATGATGTACATTACTATAAAAACTACCAACGAAAATTGGTTTGAACGAGATCTAGCCAGTAGTTTTTTTATACGTCATAAATGGTAAACCTTAATGTTACTTTCATTAAATCAACTGAAATATAAAAATAAATCAAAAACATTTTAATTTCATAGAAATTAACCTTATTGCTGCTGCGGAACCCTTCATGGGCGAGTCCAACTCGCACTTGGCCGGTATTTTATTTTTGACAGAATATGGAATGCTAATAATCAAAATTAGGTAACATTCTTCAATCAATAAATAAAACGCGATTTTTTAGCTTTTTTTGCTCTTTATCAATAACGGCAATTACAGGTAGGCACTTGGAATTTTCACCAAGGCCTTAATTATATTATGTGTAATTGTGTACTTTAATATTTAATAATAATATTAAAATAAAATAAAAATTTAAGGGGGCCTCCCATACCAAAATCACTGTGGTGGTACGGAACTCTTCGTGCGCGAGTCCGACTCGCACTTGGCCGATTATTTATTTGTATTTTTTTACTAATCGGACTCGCTCATGAATACACATACCGTTATAGAGCAAAATAGGCCAAAAATTGTGATTTTTGTATGGGAGCCCCCCTTCATTTTTTATTTTATTATAATATTATAATTAATTATTAAAGTACACATATAATTAAGGCCTTGGTGAAAATTTCAAGTGCATACCTGTTGCCGTTATTAAGATAGAGCAAAAAATCACGTTTATTGTATAGGGCCCGCGCGGCGGAATTGTGATATGACGTCACACCGTTACCGGGCGCCCGCGTCGTATAGTTTCCAATAAATAAGGAAACAGATGGAAGCGACATAACTACAAAAAAGTGTGGCCGGTGCCATATTGCCAAGAACTAAACATGGCGGTCTATAGTGATGGGACACTCGGTTGATATTTGTCGAGGATATCGATAAGTAAGATGTTATAAGTGAGCTGTTAAGGTTAAAATCTTTTAAATAAATGATCAGATTCTTCACCTTATATTTTTTAAATTCGATAAAAAAGTACATCACTAAACGTCAAATCTACTAATTTCTATGTTGATTAAATAATATCGAAAATCAAGCCATGTTATATTACTATTCTATCACAAATCTTATTTATTGTCTAATTATTAACTAAATTAGCACATACGAAGTCAAGCCATCGGTAAAATAACAAACATTTTAGTAAAAATATAAACGTACCGATCCAAGGACAAACTTTTTTAAATTTCTTCACTTTTTTGACGGACTATAAATTAATTTAAAAAAAAAAACAAATTCGATAATATCGATATTTTTTTCGCGATATATCGAGACCGATATTGATATTTTTTCAAATATCTATGCATCGATATATCGATATTTTCTTTCAATTTCGACATCCCTATAATACGACACTTTGACAGTTTACGTACCTCGGAGAACCGGAACATAAAATGGCGGACCGGCCACAGTATTTTGATTTGGTAGAGTCTGGCCAACGAAAGCTGAACCAAGCAAACCGCGGCAAATTTAAAAATTATTTATATGGTATTACATAATGTAGTAGGAAAAAAAGATTTAGATCATTTTCTGCTGATGCTAGATATTGTATTACTCCAATGTGCAAAAAATTATGCACCTATAAAAGAAAAGTCTAACATAAATTATAGCCTATACTGACTTAGAAAATATATTGCTAACTAAGCCTAGTAGAATTGTTTCGAAACCGGTCGTGTTTTTAGCTAAAATTTGTAATAATAATAAATGAATATAGTGGAAAAAGTGCACGTAAAATAATTGTGTTTTATTTGTGTTTTTGTCTAATCGGTATTAACGAGAGAGTAGAATATGCGATGGGTAATTAGGTCACAATGGTATGGTGGAAACTTTCCTGTTTCTCATCCGAATCTTCGTGAAGATTTTCAATAAAAATACCATTTAATAAAATAAATAACATGTCTAGTATGAAAAATTAAAAGATCACAAGAGTATAAAATAATAATTATGACCAAGTATCAAGATCATGAAATCGTGCAACCGCAAACCATCTACTGGCAGAATAGTGTTGCCAATCAAAATAAATGCTTGGTTCAGCTTTCGTTGGCCAGACTCTAGAGACCATTATGCCGCGTCCATTATCAATGGTGCTACAGAAATAAAATGTGACACTGACAGCTGTCAGTCAATTGATTTTTTTTGAAAAACGGTTCTTAATTGCCAACGATTCGAAATGGACGATTTGTTTTTGGCATTGTTTCGAACAATAATTACTTTGTACAATGACCCTCCAAAAATAGCTTTATATCGCACGATGTTCAGAGTTTGTCGATGTTTAATAAAATATATTTTTCAACGTGGACTATTTTGAAAAACAAATATTATTGTGTACGAAAAACATTTATACAAATTACAAACTCATAACGTTCGGTTGAAAAATTCAAGCGTATTTCGCTTCGTGTAATATACCTTGTGAGTGAAATTTTTCGCATGTTGCTTGTTGTAAGCTTTGAATAGTTATACAGTGTTTTGTCTTCTTCCGTTTATTAGTACTTGGGCCAAGGGGGTTGAAATTTTCACAAAATTATGTATAATTATGTGAAAATTTCAAGTTTTCACAAAATTATGTAATATTTTTTAATAATAAAATAAATAAATAAGGGGGCTCCCATACATTAAAGTTTTTATATGTGGGAAAAATTTGTGTTTTTATTAAAAACACAACTTTTTCCCTACTTTCGCTCTATAACGCTACGGAACCCAGTCGTGCGCGAGTCCAACTCGCACTAGGCCGGTTTTTTTCTGTAGTTGAAGGATTTCTGTAGTTGATGTATGTGCCCCTCGTAGCAGGTATAGTACTGATCCGATTTTAGCCATAATTGTTAAAATCGGACCAGTAGTTAAGCTGCATAATTAATGACTGAATGGGTGCAATAGCTGACTTTATTAATAATCAAATTAAAATGTAATTAATATTTAAGGGGGTACATTTATACGTTGTATTGTATACTCTATACCAGGGGTCACCAAATGGCGGACCGCGGTCCGCATCCGGACCGCCGACGCATTGTGTGCGGACCAAGCATATTCGAAGATGAACTTCGTTAAAAATTAAAAAAAATGTCACTTTTCTCATTGATACAAAATATACCTTTGTAATTTCCGTAATAACACTTGTTTACTAATTTTTTTTTTATAAATGTCCGGACCGCGAAGGTCATTTTATTTCTTAAAAAGGACCCTGAGCGAAACTAATTGGTGACCCCTGCAGCCTGCTATATACACACGAGTAGTATCTCGCTACTAAATTATAACGTTAATCAATTTGATCTATCAAATCAGTTGTACAAAGTTGTTGTTTTGCTTATAAATCGGAAACTATAGCCCGTCAAAAAAGTCACGACATTAATAGAGTCGCCACTTGTTTCCGGTGTGGTCTCTTATGGCCACACTGTATCCAGTCACTATAAAAGATTTTGATACTTTATACAGTTTAAAAAACACGTTGTAAATATGATTTATATATTATGTAGTTAAGAAAATTTGAAATAATTATGATGTAGTTGTAGTACGTGTTTAATTTACGAAATTTTATATGAAAATAAATCAAAAACCTCTTAATTTCATAGAAATATACCTTATTGCTGCTGCAGAACCCTCCATGGGCGAGTCCAACTCGCACTTGGCCGGATTTTCTTAGATTGATTTGAAAGGGATGATGCCACTTTTTAATTTCTTCACTTTCTTGACGGACTATATAAAAAATGGAATAACTCGATTAAACGGTTGAACCGATATAGCTAATTTTAGTCTTAAAAATATATTCCTGGAAGTTCAAGGAAGGTTTATAAGTGACACGAAGTTCACCGGAACATCTAGTCACTAGTGTTACATATTATGAATTTATAACACCTGTTATTTAAGTACCCTCTCCCTGAGAGCTGCAGAGCTACTTTGATGACTAGTGAGAGCTGAGAGAAGCTCACTCCTTTTTTATTAAGGAACTACTATTTAAGAAATTTACAAAAAATAAATAAATGAAAAACAGGGTTTTGTTATTTTAATAAAATATGATCATCCAAATAATATTCTACAATGCAGCCGGAAACAGAATCATCGCCACTTTCTAGGTCCATGTAGTTACAGCAGTGGTGTCACAGTGAAGAGGCACTTTCATCTTCAATAATCAGCCCTTCAATATCCTAATAAAGGGTTAATTCCCACTCCTTGTATTTATTTTCAGTGTTTTTTTTTTTCAAAATGTTAGCATAAATTCTCCCAGTCATTTCGGTTATTTCGTTAAACGCTTTTTCTGCTACCTGTAAACATAAAACGTAATAATTATAATATTATATAACGCTGCATCAAAGTGTTAAAGGAGTTAAGCACATACACTGTGACAAGAGAATTTTTTATACAGGGCAGTTCCATGTAAAAGTCTACCATAAACCAAAAAAATAAATACCTGTTTTTTGTATTAAAAATACTTAATTATAGTCACAACATTATGGCACTATTAAGATTTTGTAGAAGCAACAATTTCTAAGCATTACTTTTCTAGCAAAGCTGCCATTTATGAGATGATGTCGTGAGCTCGGCTGAGTGTGGTTTTGTATGATGAAGTTCTGATTTAGTTTTCACGTTATGTATTTTAAATTCTTGTCATATTTTGTTACACACTGATTGATCAAACAATTAAATACCGATATAGCTTTTGAGATTCGAGAAAATTCATTTTTATAAAGATATAATGGGCTTGTAAGATCACAGTGTCGAGTTGTAGTGTCGGTCACATAAAAATCATTACTTTTGTCTATAACTACAGTAAAATTACTTTTACATCAACAAAATTAGAAACTTTCCTACGTGACGGCGTTACTCAAATGATACCGGCGCGGCATTAAAATTTTGTCATCTTTTTTTATAACACCTAAACTCAAAAAAAAATTTTTGTAGTGTCGGTCACATTATAGAGTCGATCACGCCCAAAAGTAGCGTTTTGTTTATTATTTTTGCTGATAGATGGCGAAAACAGCTATAAAAAGCAGAGAGAGAAGCAGAAAGCTAAATTATTATTTTAAGAACCTGCCAGACCACCTCAAAGTCAAATAAAATCCAAAATTTTGCGATGTCTGGAAATGGGAAGCAATTGTCACAAAAATCTGGCAGTAGGATATGAGATTATTACAGATATCGCAAGAAAATAAGATAAAATTATTGATTTTTAAACTTTATTGAACGTAAGATAGACCTGCAGAACTGGAAACCTTCTAAAGTAATAGCGACCGAAACTCCATAGTGTCTGGTCGTTCTTACCTCTATAGGGCTCATATAATGGAAAATTTTTAGCGTAAACAAATAACGAAAGTCTGCCCATCGCTGCCTCTTGGGTTATTATGTTAATAGTTTTTGAGAAGATTTCGTGTTGAGTTACTTTTTACTAATTATTAGTGATTTCGTTTTTGTGACGTTTAAGTTCAAAAAAAGCATTTTAATGAATTAACTAATTACTGATTAGCTTTTATATACTTTTAGAGTTCGTACTGTACGTGCTGAGATACATAAATTTCAAAGTTTAATGTAAAACTACCGACTTTTACCTGCACAAAGTGAGTGTAGTGTCGGTCACGTTTTGGGCTGTAGTGTCGGTCACAATTTCTTTTGCTAATAAATATTTTTTTAAATAACTTACAGGTTACAGGTAACCATTTTATAATAGTTTGTTTAATGAACTATCGATAAAAATACAAAGTAGAGTTATTTAGCACACAGAGAGGAAGATTATTGGAGTTTACAAACACTCTCGGAAACGACTTCCTTTTGCATGTAGTGTCGGTCACGTTTATGTTTGACTAAATAAATGCTATTTGAAAACAACAGTGTATACCATTTTTTCTACATAAGTTAACTTATTTTATCTGCTACAAAGCCATCTTAAAATTGATATTAACAACATTATAGTAACCATAATATATGACAAAATAAAACGCAAGTCGTATCAAATGTAGAGTCAGTCACATATGGAATTGCCCTACATCTATCTAAGATACATAATTACGCAAAGCACCTAAGTCAAAGTATCAATCATTGTTAGGCGCGTTATATGATAGATTTCTTTGACAGTTCATTGTTTACGTAAACATAAGGTTTAAATAAAATTGTTGTTTTATTATACCACATAATACTTACTGCCTGACTACTTAAAATTGCAATAAACAACTAAATTAACAAACAAAATTTATAAAACAAACGCATAATTACCTGCTACTATGGCGATTGAACGAATCGGAAATGTGGCCGCGAGAATTCCAGTGATATTTTCGCGGTTTACTATATTTTTTCTTCAATGAAAATCTTCAAATTTTCAGCACTATGACACGTCTTTCACTTTAATTATTAATAATAATCACAGTAACATGTAGTTTTCACATTGTAAAACTAAATTTAAGCAAATTGAAAATCTTTGTTTTGTAAATTTTATGTCATAGAGTATTGATACAACAAAAGGAGTTTGTCCGTGGGAGAGCCATGCTTCGGCACGAATGGGCCGGCTCGACCGGAGAAATACCACGGCCTCACAGAAAACCGGCGTGAAACAGCGCTTGCGCTGTGTTTCGCCGAGTGAGTGAGTTTACCGGAGGCCCAATCCCCTACCCCCCTAGAAATGCCGCAGTTGAAAAACAATTTGTTACCCCAGGAGGGTACCAACTGCGTTGGAGAATCCCTCTCTGGACGTCCATGCTCAGGAACTCCTGGAACTGAACGTCGACGTCCAGGCTGCCCCTCGTATTCTGGGGAGGGCAAAACTGCGCTCCAATCTGCTTGGGGCAAGAGCAAACACACAAAGGCACCCCCCTCGATATTAAACATGGACTTTTGTAATATCAGGGGATTACACTCCAACCTTAATGCCGTCCATTACCACCTTGAGACGGCAAAGCCGGCTTTGCTCTTTTTAACCGAGACGCAGATATCATCTCCGAGTGAACACCATACCTTTCCCACCCAGGGTATCACCTCGAGCACTCCTTTCTACCCAAAGCTGGAGTGTGTGTGTATATCAGAGATGATATCAGCTCTCGCCGCCTCAGCAATCTTGAGGTCATGGACCTATCAAACTTATGGCTCCGCATAGATTGCGACGACCACCCTCGCGTCTATGCGTGCCTATATAGGTCCCATAGTGGTGACCCCGAGACGGACCGACTCTTGGAGCACCTGCAAGCTGCTTCAGATTTTGTGCAGCAGCAGATCCCATCCGCAGAGATCATAATACTTGGCGACTTTAATGCCCACCACGCCGACTGGCTCAATTCCAGTAAAACTGATCATGCGGGGAGATCTGTCTGCAACTTTGCCCTTGCGAACGACTTGACACAACTGGTTACTACGCCTACGCGAATCCCAGATGTGGATGGTCAGAATCCTTCCTTGTTGGACCTCCTACTGACTTCAAATCCTGACGGCTACCAAATATCCGTAACCGCACCACTTGGTTCATCGGATCATTGCCTTGTTAGGAGTTCTGTGCCACTTACGACGGTGTTAAGACAGCGCGCTGTTAAATACCGTCGTGTGTGGCACTACAAGTCAGCAGACTGGGATGGGATGCGGTCGTTTTTTGCATCCTATCCTTGAGGGCACGTGTGCTTCTCGCCGGATGATCCCGACAACACTGCCAACTCTGTTGCCGATGTGGTGATGCAGGGGATGGAACTTTTCATTCCGACCACTGTAGTGCCAACTGGCGGCAGATTTCGTCCCTGGTTTGGTTCATCCCCCGAAAAAGCTTCTCGCCGGAAGCAGGAAGCTTACCAATCCTGGGCCAACGCAGTGTCTGCTCGGGATTTAAATACCAGCACATATAAAAAGGAGTACAATCTTGCCTCTAGGTCCCTCAAGAAAGAGATTACTCGGGCAAAGCAACAGCACGTCAATAGAATTGGCAAGAGACTTGAGTCCTCGGGAGTTGAGAGACCTCGGGAACCCGTGCATTCTGGTCTCTGGCCAAAGCTATTGAAGGAAATTTCTGCAAGCCAACCCTACCATCCCTACACGTAGGAAATGGATCGTTGGCCCAGGACGCAAAGGACAAAGCCGATCTTCTGGGCAAGCTCTTTGCGTCAAACTCGACCCTGGATGACGGGGGGCAGACACCGCCGACCATACCGCGATGCACGAGCATTATGTCGGATATTCGGTTTCATCAGCGCTCAGTGCGAAAAGCCCTCTGTTCCCTTGATATCCAAAAGTCGAGTGGGCCTGACGGAATCCCGCCTATTGTGTTGAAAAAGTGTGCTCCAGAGTTGGCTCCGGTCTTGGCGCGTCTTTTTCGGCTCTCCTATTCCACTGGCATCGTCCGGCTTCCTGGAAGACAGCCTTGGTGCACCCGATCCCCAAAAAAGGTGACCGCTCAAATCCTTCCAACTACAGACCAATCGCTATAACCTCTCTCTTCTCGAAAATAATGGAATCCATTATCAATAGCCAGCTTCTTCGATACTTGGACGGCCAGGGATTGCTAAGCGACAAACAATACGGGTTCCGTAAGGGTCGCTCGGCTGGTGATCTCTTGGCATACCTGACTCATCGTTGGGCTCAGGCAATTGAGTCGAAGGGGGAGGCATTGGCTGTTAGTTTGGATATTGCGAAGGCCTTTGATCGGGTTTGGCATAAAGCGCTGCTATCAAAGCTTCCATCATACGGGCTGCCCGAGAAATTATGTAAGTGGGTCACTAGTTTCTTAGCAGACAGAAGCATAAAGGTCGTAGTTGACGGCGAATGCTCGGAAACTCAGTCTGTTAATGCTGGTGTCCCTCAGGGCTGTGTACTATCGCCTACTCTATTCATACTGCATATCAATGACATGTTACAAACCAACGGCATTCATTGCTATGCGGATGATAGTACAGGTGATGCTGTGTATACCGGCTCCCCTAATATTTCTCGGCAAAATGTCACTGAGAGTCGAAACGAACTTGTGTCTAAGGTGGAGAATTCATTGGAGAAGGTATAATAGGGTAGACGTAACTTAGTCCAATTCAACCCCACCAAGACACAAGTCTGCGCGTTCACCACTAAAAAGTCACCAATGGTCGTTTATCCTCGTTTCGAGGGCACATCTTTAACCATCTCCCCTAGCATTGAGATACTTGGCGTCAACATATCGAGCGAAGTCCAGTTCCGATATCATCTTGAGGGTAAGGCCAAATTAGCCTCGAAGAAGCTTGGCGTTCTTAACAGAGCGAGACAGTACTTCAGTCCGGACCAACGTCTACAACTCTACAAGGCGCAGGTTCGGCCTCATATAGAATATTGTTCTCATCTCTGGGCAGGGGCGCCAAAATACCAACTGCTTCCTCTGGATCGTATCCAACGAAGGGCTGCTCGAATTGTTGACTGCCATAGTGTTTCAAACAGCTTGGACCCCCTGGAATTACGCCGAGATGTAGCTTCACTCTGCATCCTCTATCGGTTGTATCACGGGGAGTGCTCTGAGGAATTGTTCGGAATTATACCACCTGCAACTTTTCGCTATCGTCCCACGCGAAAAACATACCATCCTCATCACCTTGATGAGTGGCAGTCTTCCACAGTGCGTTTTTCGCGTAACTTTCTGCCGCGCACTGTAAAACTCTGGAATGAACTGTCACCAGCAGTATTTCCGGACCGATACGACCTGCAAATCTTCAAGAAAAGAGCGTATTCCCTCTTAAAAGGCCGGCAACGCACCTGCAGCTCTTCTGATGTTGCGAGTGTCCATGGGCGACGGTAGTTGCTTACCATCAGGTGACCCGTTTGCTCGTTTGCCCCCTTATTTAATTTTAAAAAAAAAGGACAAATGTCAAAAGAGTGTTGCTATTGCTTTTTTTAGCAGTTTCGCCTCCTACACATTCTTGACGCACTATAATTAACGTATCCTAGTAATTCTTGCACTAATATTCTTTATTTTTGACAGAGAATGTGGACTGCTAATAATCAAAATTTGGTAACATTCTCCATTATATTATGGTGATGCACTTTACTGACTCACCCAGATAATCTGTAGAATACCTTGTTAAGGCGGGGATTAATCTCAATCAAAAACGATAACCTTGCACACAACCAAAGACCAAGCGTATACGCATCGCAATAAGATTCATTTTAGCTTAGCATAAAACTGTAGGTTCTCGGGCGGATCTTCTCTATTTTTCATGTTTTTTTTTAAATATCTTTGGAAATAAATATTAAGAAACAAAATTGTTCGGTTAAAGAATTTTTAATATAGATTTACTAACAATTTATTCAAATAAAATGTACAATTATCCTAGTTAATACTTATATTTCGATGAAATAGAGTTTTTTCGGAGGTAAGTTTGTAAATTAATTACAGCCAAAGTATTACGTTTTATTAAAATGTTTATGGTTTAAGGTATTTTGAATATTGTGCTTTATATCTCATATTTTTTAACACTTCGTTATTATATTGGAACTAGGTAAACCGGGAGTCACGGAATAACAAATTGGGGTTTATCCTCGCCTTAATCTGCAGTCTAACAGTAACTGGTTTACGCCAATGATGAAAAACTCAAAGCAGATATGTTACTACCGCGCGCGTTGTGAAGCTTCAAATACGGCCCAATTAGGCCGTCTGTTGTTTAGTCTGCATCGAGCGCAGTCACGAACGTGCCGCGTCTTGTCTTACCTAAATAAATTGAAAATGACGTCGTGCTTGTTTCGAAAATGTACCAATTATGACTCAAAAACAAACAAAACACATGGAATCTCTTACCACATGTCTTGATTGCAATAAATACCTAGATTATTTACATTTTCAATTATTTTTTCGAACAATCTGGAAAAAATCGAATTTTCGTCATAGCTCAGGCGAAGAAAGAGACAGCGATACGATTCGACGTTTAAAAATAGAACTGTCTCTTTTATGTAAATGGTTTTTCGTATCTTTTGTTTCACTTATCTGTCAAATTGGTCAATGTTTGCAATAATTCTGAATTTGAAAATTGTTCGGAAGAGATTTAAGCCGGAAAATAGTATGGACGTAACAGATCTGTATAAGTACAATATCATTGGTTTTACGCACATTTAACGGTAACATAATATTAAAATATGTACTTACTTATTTTATTTTTGGTATTAATAAATATGTATAATTTTATATTTTAATTTTTAAGACTGATATGTGATTTTATTGTTTCTCAAAACACATCCCTCGCAAGTCGCAACAACGTAGCTCCGCGTGAAACGCACCCTAGGTCCAAAAATACCGCTTAACCATTAAGGCTGGTATAAATAGTCAGTACGCAAGATGCATCTCGGTCTCAAGACACTGTTCAGGCTCTGTGATTGGTTGGCTGTCAAAATTTGGACCAATCACAGCCGAACCGCGTCTTGAGACCGGGTCGCATCTTAAGTAGGTACTGACTATCTATACCGGCCTAATCGATGTCGTGCACAAGTGTGGGTGAGTGATACAACTTCAAGAAACGTGCCGTTTTGGGTTCCCTCCAAAACTCCATCGAAAGTTTTAGTAAAGGGTCTACCACTTTACTAAAACAACTGACTTGACTCGTTGACTTTACTGACTACTTTTTTAGACTTTTACTAGACTTTCGAATTGACAATCATCTGGAAAAACGACTTTTGTTTCACCACTTTCACCACATTCACCAATTAACTTGACAGATCAAGTATGGAGAATCTGTCAAAAAAGTTGTGAATAGCCTATTAGGCACTTTGTCAGAAAGTGGTGAAACAGCCCCTAAATTTTATAAACTTTTCACGAAAAAAAAATTTTTCCCGCCATATATTACTTGTCACTGGCCGTCCATGGTTAAAGAGCCGAGCGCCATATTATGAAAAAAAGGAGAGGAAGGGGGTTTTTGGGAGAATGTGGAAGAGTGATGTTGTGTTTTTATATTATTTTCCTAAAATTGTGTTATCTGGGTTTTTAATGTGTAATATTGGTAGGATATTAACCATTAAATATTCGTTATCGTGCACAAGTGTGGGAAAGTGATGTAGTAACCAGAAACGTGCTCTTTTGTGTTCCCTCCAAAACTCCATCAAAAGTTTCAGTAAAGCGTCCTACCACTTTACCTGAATCGACCGACTTGACTTCTTGACCTGTATTGACTTTATATTTAGACTTTGACTAGACTTTGGACCTGACTGACCTGACGATAATATATAAAAAATTGTATTAAAGAATATTGTTTTCCCGCCATAATATTATACTCGACACTGGCCATGGTTATAGCCGAAGTGCCATTATATGAAAAAAAAAAAAGGAGAGGAAGAAGAAGAACCTACCAGGGTTTTATTGTTTTTATAAATTTTAATTTTATGTAAAAACAGCAATAAAAATTAATGAAATAGTTCTCAGTGTTAAAAATAATATAAATTTACATTTGAAGCTGAACCAGATCATTTGAAAGTAAAATTTCCCATTTGAAATACCTATGACTCATTTTGACTAAGTTTAAAAATTGTGCATAACAATATTATAACAATAATATTATAAAACAGCACTTAAATAATTTTATAAAAGATTCAGAATACGTTTTCAAGAATAAAAATATGGGTGATTTGATTGGTAGGTATTTCAGATTTTTATCAAAGTGTAATCTCAGCTCAGACCAAATAAAAAGTCAGTGTAATATGAAGTTGTTTTTATGTATTATTTGAAGAATGTGTAAATTTTTTGGTCTAATGTTTTAGAATTTACAACAAGATTGAAATCGGAGATACTTTTCTACAAAGTGAATTTGGGTGCACTTCTGTTTTCAATAAAAGGAGACAGCAATGCGGTTATTGGCCTGGCAGAAAAACCTTACCTTCCATGTATTTATTGGGTAAGTTACATTGATTACATTGTCGCGGTCGTAGTAAATATTGCTACAATAACATCACAGTATATTCGAACAATTATTTTACCTTTGTCTTCCTTAAGCCATTTTACAGTCATTTTACATTACATACATACATTTCATTTTATAGTACATTTTACATTGTACAGTTACTGAATGGACCATACCAATATGAATTTAATCTTTAATGCTTTAAAGCCCCAAGCGGTCACCGGTGACCGCGATAACAATAGAAATACTATTGTGTCTCGTTTTTCCACAATAGAAGGATTAACTCACATTTTTTAAATGTTACACAAGAAGAAACAATTTTTATTTATATTTTTCAAATTCTGATGCCAACAATATTATGGTTCTCAAATCTAATCCATATTTCCATACTTAATATTATAAATGCGAAAGCTCAGTCTTTCTGCTACCTCTTCACGCCTAAACCGCTGAACCGATTTTGATGTAATTTTTTTATGGGGATTTTTTGAGTCCTGAGTCCCGGGAAGGGACATGGGATACTTTTTATCCCGGAAAAATGTACGGTTCCCGTGCCATAACCAAATTTTGAGTGCAATGTTGCAGGCGTCATCTAGTATGAAATAATAATATTTTCCTTTCTTCTAATCTGCAATCAGTATTTAACTATAAGCAGGTGAAATGTACTACGCATGGCAGGTAGAGTGCTTCTTCCACTGTAGATAGTGAAAGAGAGTACTAAAAACAAGAATTATTAGTCTAAATAGTTTATTAAAACTTTTAATTATAACATTCACTGTTCGCAACTTTCGTAAACGGAATGCGAGGCTCGCATTCGCTCGGCCCGCATCGTCCGTGTTGCCATCCTGCAGTTGGTGTTGCCATCTTACAATAGCATTACTCATGGTTTACCATATAGTTATATCATTTAAAAGATGTCCTTCCTTTTCAGGCGCTTGTTATAATTACGGCTGACGAGGCCAGAAGCTAAAGCATTCGGGTGGACCTCCAGCCTTTTTTTGTATTTTATTGTCGACCTCAGTATCTCTTCTTTTATGGTGGGTATGCCTAGATTTTTATGAACCTCCGTGTTGGTATGATGTTCTGCATTCTTTGTACGATTGAGATGTTGGAGTTACTCGCACACCCCCATAGTTGAATTCCGTACATCCATACCACTTTCAGGATTGTTTTATATATTATAATGTTTTGTTTTCCAGTGAGAGTCTACTGTTTCTGCCTAAAGCCCAGTTCAGTTCTTTATATTTCACTCTTAACTCCTCTCTCTTGCTTGTGATGTGTTTATTCCAGGTGAGGCGTCTGTCCAAGTGTAATCCTAGATATTTTACACTGTTTTTGTGAGGTAGAATGCAGTTTTCTAGGGAGACAGGCGGACAATCTTCCCTTCGCAGAGTAAAAGTTACGTGCACAGATTTTGTGGTGCTGTCTTTTATTCTCCGCTTTTGAAGCCATTTAGTAATGGAGTTAAGACCAAGTTAGAGCTGCTCAGATGCGGTAACTGGGTTTTTGTTGGTCGCCAGAATAGCTGTATCATCAGCGTAGGTGGCTGGTGGTCTCTACCTCTTCTAGTGTTGGGAGGTCTGATGTGTATAAATATTACAGGTTTGGCCCCAGCACTGAGCCCTGAGGTACCCCTGCCAGTATTTCGTAGTTAAATCAGAGGTGGAATCAGCTTCTTTCACTTGAAAACACAGTTCTGTTAAATAAGATTTTAGTAGTAGAAAGTAGCTATGTGGTAAATACTGTTTTATTTTACAGAGCAAGACTTTGTGCCAGACCTTGTCGAATGCCTGTTGAATGTCTAGGAATGCTGAGGAAACATATTTCTTGTTTTCTAACACCTTCCAAATTAGTTGAGCGACCCGGTAAACCTGCTCAGTAGTAGAATGTTTATGTCTAAAATCAAATTGGTGGTTAGGGATGGTGTTATTTCTTTCCAAAAAGTGCAAAATTCGTTTAGACAGCAGTTTTTCAAATATCTTTGAAAGTATAGGGAGAAGGCTAATCGGTCTGTATGACGATACTTCGTTTGCAGGTTTCCCAGCCTTGTGGAAATAATAATATGTTACATATTTTGATCATTAGACAATTATGTATTGTCTAATGATCAATGACTAATGATTATTATAGACAAAGTATCAAACAGTTTTTATTATTTTAATTTTTATATATTTCCAGCTTTACATTGGAGCTAATGGCTACAGCTACATAAAGAAGTACCAGAAGAGTTACAGGCGTGTTGATACTCGTGACATTATTGTGAGGGACGAGTACAAACACTTTTGGTTGGCATGGAATGACTGTAAAATAAGATTCGGTAAAAGAGGTGACACAAAACCCATTCTCAGCAAGACTATCAAAGAAAACAATTTAGCCTATGTGACCTTTACATCATTTTTGCCAACTGACTTGTACTGGAGATGCATACGTGAGTACAAAGTATATTTATTTGATTGTAATACTAAATTAAAAAGTCAAAGTATTATGTTCATTGCGTGGACATGGCCTTTATCTATAACTTCTATGTTCCAGTCGATAGACTCTTTAAATTCAAAATTGGTAGTTATTGGACTTCTAGTTATACATGGAACAATTTCCACTTTGGAAGAGTCCATTATCCATGTCTACATTGAGACTAAAATATAACCAACGTCTGTTAAATAAAATAAAATATCTTTTTATTCAAAATGGGTATCATGATACACTTTTTGAAAGTCGAACGAAGAAACTATGTTGCCTAATAATGTTCATAAAAATACGACCAATTCCATTTTAGATACTTTATTTCACAATATTCAAATACAACACTTTAAGAGTGAAATATAGATAGACATTAGACACCAATATATTTTGAATAATATCTTGAAATATGCAATCGGATCCATGATGACAAACTACAGCTTGTAGGCCTGACGTATCATGAGGTCGAAAGAGCAGTCGCTGTCGATGGCCATGCTGATAGCACTGTAGTAGTTCATGAACTCCTCCAGTGTCACCTAGAAACATATTAGAAGTAAGAGCCAAGTCACATTGTTACTTTGTCTTGTGGTTCGACGATTATCTATTCTGTGGTTTTACACAGGACTGATCACAGATTACTAAATAGTTAGGTACTACGTAGACGCGTATGTTTATCGCGCGGGAACCATTGCACATTTTCCAGGATAAAAAGTATCGAATGTTCTTTCCTGGGACTTCTCCATACCAAATTTTAGCAAAATCGGTCTAGTGGTTCGAGCGTGAAGAGGTAGCAGACGGACTGAGAGACATGCAGACAAATACATTTTCGCATTTATAATTATATTAGTATATTGGTATGGAAGTATGGATGTAACAAAGCAAAGTAATAATACTTTGGGATTACATATCCTAGAGGATTTTCACTTTCTGTTAGGAAGTATGTAATTGGTTCAAAGGCTGAATCACGACAAACATTCCCGAAAGTCACGACTCGTTGCTTTCGGGTGGGTTTGACATAATGCGATCAAATTACGTAGTTCCGCCATTTGTCTGTCAACTTCTCGGATACTACTACACAATGCCGTTCCAACAACACAAAATAATATATTATTACTAGCTGTCCCGGCAAACGTTGTTTTGCCATACAATTTTTTTTTGTATGAAAAATAGATTTTGGCCGATTCTCAGACCTACTCAACATGCTCACAAAATTTCATGAGAATCGGTCAAGCCGTTTCGGAGGAGTATTGCAACGAAAACTGTGACACGAGAATTTTATATATTAGATCACAATAATATAATATATAAGTATAGTTATACTTCTTAAGTTACATAATATTATTATAGTAAAATTATCTCAGTGAGTAATATATGTATTTAATTGTCATTGTCAAGATGTATAATTATTTGTATAGATCTCTTGCGTTAATTTTGCATCACTATAATTTGTTCGTGAAATGTTGTCTGAAAGGACTATTTACTAACTTCTTTTAAAAAATCCAATCTTAAGTACTTCTTTTGTACTTACCTTGCCATCCACAATTCCATCAGTTTCAAAGTTTACAAGGAACTTGTTGAATATTTCGTCGGCTGTCTCCTCTCCACTTATGTATCTAGAATGAGAGAAAAAATACATATTTTTGTGATAGGTACTTCAATTTTTAAGTAGAAAATATGTCTTAAAGAAAATATTAATTATTTACATTTGAGAGTAAATTGAACTTACGTACTAATAATGAAATTGATTTATAATAGGCAGATATCAGATATGTACTATTAATTATTATCACCTCGAGTGTGCCTCAGGGGAGTAAACTGCTCTAAGGTCTTCAACAGATACAATCCCATCGTCACTCTTGTCCAGTTTCCTGAACGCCTGCTCGACAATGGCACGACGAGAATCGTGCATTGGGGGCTGAAAAGGTTAAATTTAAAGTTTGAAAACACAATAAATTAAGGTCTCGCGAAGTTATTTCTTTTGCCGTCTGATAGTATTTCTTGGCGTCAATTAAATGGCGTTTTTGAGAATAAACAGCGACATCTATCGGACGTGTAAATAAATTTTATTACAATTTCACAAAAGTGTCGTTGTTAGTATTGGCGTCAACTGGATGTCGTTTTTTTATAACTTCGTTCCATCCGGGTGTCCCTTGATACCTCTCAAGTTTTTTTTATTTTATTTCTTCGGAAAACTTACAGCTATTACTTACTTACCTTAGTAATGAAAATATTTGCACAACCGTTAAGCCACTAATTCAATGCCGCCGTCTGTGTCTGTCTTCGCCAACGTAACAGACAAAAACAATAACATTAAGGGTGGGTTGCATCAGAGGCGTGTTTAAAGTTATGGTCAAAGTTATGGTTATAGTTAAGGCAAATTTTACTTTAACCTTAACTTTGACCACAGAATTTGACAGAAGGCGTTGCTGGTCCGACAAGGCTTTATATGAACGTGGGCGGGGGCGCTGCTGGTAAAGGAGAATTTGACATTTTGCATTGTAGTTAAAGTTACAGTTACTTATAGTTAAAGTAAATTGGTGCACCCTCACCCTAATTTGCTTATCGTTGTATACTTAATATGTTTTAAAAGAATTAGGGCCTGTTTTACCACTTCCTAATAAAGTGCCAGATAGGCTATCCACGACTTTTTTGACCGATTCTCCATACTCTATCTGTCAAGTTACCTGGTGGATAGCCTACCCCGTACTTATCAGGAAGTGGTGAAACAGGCCCTTAGTGTATAGAAGAGCAAAGTATACTAAGTCAGATGGGTAAAACTGTAAAAGAGGTACTTACACGGATTTCGTTCAAAAACTCGTCCAGACTAATCAAGCCGCTCTTTTTGGTGTCGAAGTGATCGAAGAGAGACTCGGCGTCCTGAAACATAAATGCATTTCGTTAGAAACGAAGATCAAGTACCGTAGAAAACCGTAAAATATACAGTCTGTCAAAAGAGAGTTGACGCTGAAATAAATTTTCTAAACATAATTGTAAATAATAGCTTAGTTTTATTCCCTCTTTTTGTTTACACTTAGATTTAAGATTTCATATTAGTAATTCCTATTGGAAAATGTTTATCTTGTGTCTCATTTTTATAATATTGCTGTCCCTTTCGCACGGGAATGTAGTGTGTTTCACACAATTGTTATTGCTGTCTTTCTTGCATAGTTGCACTCGAACTATTGTTGTCTCTTTTTTACATGGCTTTATTTTACACATTTTATTGTTTATTTATCTTATAAGAATGTTTGTTTACCATTGTATTAGCTTATAAGAATCCCATTTGATGTCATATTATGTGTAAAATGTTATATTTCAATAAACGGACTGCATTCGTTCGACAACAACCGATAGAACCCCACGGGCTCTAACGGTACAAATTTCCTATATAAACACGCACTTTCTCGGTGCATACACATTCACTTCCGACAAGCCAAGCAGATGCATGCGTAAGCCCTGCTCCACCACCACACTCCGCTCCAAGCAGTACCAAGTTCACTCCTGTGTTTCCTTCTCGTCTCCTGCACCTCCTTCTCCAGGAATCTTCCATCCGGCATCCTTCACCCTTCAAGATACAGTCCACTGCTCTGCCACCCGGCGACCACGGCCCCGCCGAGTTTGTCGTGTCGCCAACAACTGGTCCTTCAGAAGCCGGATCACTGCGTCAGCTCGTGAAGAAAGAAGCTCGCCCTGAAGATTGCAGCCAGCCCTGGAGAAGAGAAGCTCGCCCTGAAGACGGCAGCCCAGTCCCGGAGAAGAGAGAAGATTGAAGAGAGAAAACACAGGAGAAGAGACGAAGCCCCTGCAGCCAAGGCCAGCGTCTACCTTCTGAAGAAAGAAGAAAGAAACAAGTACGCGCGAGTGTTGGTGGTTGGCTTTGCTTACCTCCACCAATTACTTGGAAGCAATCCTCATTTACGTGCGTGGCCACCTAGCGGTGTTAAACGGCCCCTGCAGAGCGCACGGAAGCATTGTGGACGACCTGACGCCTCCACACACCTACCCAGGTGAACAGTCAGACCCCGCCGGCACGGTACGGTAACGCTCTGGGGCCACAAGTTGGCACGCAACGACGGGTGCGGACATTCCTCCCGCACTCTGATGCACCCGTGAGCGCCCGCGCCCTCTACCGGGAGGTTCCTACCTTCCTATTCCCTGCATTCCTATTCCCGGTTCGGCATCACCGCGGTAGCAAGCTGACCGGGCTGTTAGTAGTAGGCTTGGTAGGTCGCGTTACGTATAGGTAGACATTAAGTGAAGTGAAAGTGAAAAGTGTTAGTTTTAAGGTTAGGGCCCCTCGTGCGCAATGGAGAACGCGCGTGTGTTGCGCTCGGGCAAGTCCACGCCCTCGCGAGAAGAGACGCCATCGTCAGGGCAGACCACGTCCCACGAGACCAACACATGGAGCAGAAGCACCGGCATTGAAGACACGACGGAGAGCAGCACGCGTACCGACGCTAGGGCCAAACTAAATTCAGTACCCGCACAAATCGACAACGTAGTCGAAAATGTAGGAAGTGCGCCGGGCACTATAGTTAACGTCCCCGGGGACAGAGCGAGCAGCAAATTATCCGCGTTGCAGGCCGAATTAGAGTATCACAACTCCGAACTAGCACGGGCTAGGGCGGCGTCCGCAGCTGCCATGAGTCGGCTGGAAATAGCTAGGATAGAGCTAGGAGAATCCACCGACGCGGACCAGCCACCCAGATCGAATAAAACCCGAGTTGAAGGCTGGATCTCGGAGCAATGTGTTAGGCCGTCAACAAGCGCTCAAAACCCGGGACGAGACCCGCGTCCGACCGAAAACATCGAACCGCGCGCCGGTAACACGTCGCTTAGCGACATGACATTGCTAGCCAACGCGATAGTTCAAGCGGTCAATTCGAGTAGGTCGGAAGCGACGCCTAAATTCATTCATGAGTTGCCCCACTTCGACGGAACAATTACGGAGTGGATGGCGTTTAAATCCGTTTTTAATGACACCGCGGATATGTTCTCGGACATTCAAAATGTAGCTAGGTTAAGAAAAGCATTAAGAGGCGCGGCCCGCGAAACAGTTAGAGCTTTGCTATACACAGTATCGGACCCGTACGAAATATTAGACACGCTAGAACGGCGATACGGCAGACCAGAACTACTTATTCTCTCCGAAATCGAAAACATAAAACGTTTACCCCGTATGACGGAAGACGGGCGCAATGTTAGTAGTTTCGCGAGTAAAATATCAAACACGGTAGCGGCCATAAAGTCACTTAACCAGCCACAATATTTGTATTCTCCCGAGTTAGTGGGTCGAATAGTCGACAAGTTGAATATTATTTTAAAATATAAGTGGTACGAGTTCAAATCTGAACGACCCGGAGCACCGGAGCTCGAATTAATGGCTAGATTTTTAAATATTATGGCGGATCAGTGCGGCGCGATGTTCGCATACGAAACAGCTAGGGAGGAAAGGAGAGGCAAGATGAAACCTCGCGCGGTAAACACGACTCGCACACGGACTCATAGATCGACGCGTTATGATAGCGATAGTTCCTGTGATAGATCAGATTGCGAAGTCACGTACGAGCCGCGTAATACCGTAGCAGCCGCGTTCAAACCCTCAGCTAAAAAGGCCGAACCATTCAGGCCGAAGCATCGCACGCCGCGCCCCGCGACAGAGGCGCCACGCTCCGCGACGGAAGCGCCGTCAAACTCGTCCAATAGAAATAATTGTCCCGTATGTTCAGGCTCCCATACGACTATTAATTGTGCAGATTTTATTAAACTTAGCGTATCGGAAAGATGGGACGCAGCTAAAAATAGTAAACTTTGCTTTAGATGTCTAAATAACTCGCACGGGCGAACTTTCAGATGTAAATATATTCCGTGCGGTATAAACGGTTGCGAAGCGTCTCATAATAAGCTATTACACGGCAGCGGCAGTGCAGCGCCGCCCGCAAGCGGCAATGTTAGCTCAATAAATCACGTTCGTGCGTCAAACACCTACCTCAAAGTAGTGCCGGTTGAGATAAGTGGCCCAGTGGGCACCACCGCTACATACGCCTTGCTGGACGAGGGCTCTACATTGACCCTAGTTGAGCGTACGGTAGCGGACAGTGTAGCACCCAGGGGTCGCAGCCAGCTACTTAAGTTGGAAGGGGTAGGCGGTAACCAAATTGACGACCCCGAATCGTGCAACATATCGCTAACAATCCGCGGCGCGTGTAGTCGAAATCTAGAAAAAATGAACGCGAGCACGATTAGTAATTTGAACCTTACGCCGCAGTCCGTAAGCAAGGACCTAGTTAGACAGTGCAGCCACCTAGCGGAATTAGAAGACGAACTGTGTTACGAGCAGGCTAAACCTACGATACTTATCGGCCAAGATAACTGGCACTTAATTACGTCTCGACAATTACGTATCGGAAATAAGGGTCAGCCAGTGGCGTCGCTAACTAAATTAGGATGGGTCCTGCACGGGCAGGACGCAAGCTCGCGTAATTTAAATAATATTCAGTTCATAAGTCACGTAAGAACGTCGCAGTCCGAGGATCCCGCGTTAGAATTGATAAGGAATTATTTTAGCATAGAGTCGTTAGGTATAGAGCCGCGTAAACCTAAAGCGGATCCGGACGAGCGCGCGTTAACTGTTTTAAATAGAACTTGCAATAAAATGAACGATTGCGATCGGTATGAGTCAGGCTTATTGTGGAAAACCGACAATGAAGTAATGCCGGACAATAAGAAACAAGCCCTAAGCCGTCTGTACAATCTAGAGAACAAATTAGATAAAAACTTAAACTTAAAAATAGAGTATTCGAAACAAGTAAATAACTTGCTAAGTTCGGGTTACGCGGAACTAGTGAGCACCCCAGCCACATCACCTCGCACCTGGTACTTACCTCATTTTTCAGTGGTTCATCCCCAAAAAGGTAAGGTGCGACTGGTTTTTGACGCTGCGGCTAAATGCGGGGGAAAATGTTTGAATGATGCGCTACTAACCGGGCCCGACTTATTGCAGTCGCTTTTCGGCGTTTTAGTTAGGTTCCGCGAAGGAAAAATAGCAGTAGTAGCGGACATCAAAGAGATGTTCTTACAAATAAAAGTGATTGAGTCGGATCGCGACAGCCTTCGTTTTCTGTGGCGAGGCGACGATAGAAACATCCCCCCGCGAGAATACCGTATGACCTCGCTTATTTTTGGGGCGGCCTCATCGCCGTGCGTGGCCATTCATGTTAAAAATAAAAACGCGCAAAGCTTTAGTTCAGAGTACCCGAAGGTAGCTAAAGCTGCGGAACGGAACTTTTATATGGACGATTACTTAGACTCATTCGACGACGCGGACGAAGCCAGGCAAGCGGTCAATGCCATGTATAGGATTAACTTAGGCGCTTCGTTCGAGTTACGCGGTTGGGCGTCGAATGTGCCCGAAGTAATAAAAGACGTTTCCGATAAGCGAATTAGCGGCGCGACGACTTTAGGAAAAAGCGATACAGAGAGGACTTTAGGTCTCATTTGGAACCACGCTCGCGACACTCTAGGATTTAACGTGAACCTCAGAAACACGCCATCTAGTGTAATTTCAGGGGAAATTTTACCCACCAAGAGGCAAGTCACTAGCGCCGTCATGTCGGTTTTCGACCCGTTAGGATTAGTTTCGCCGGTAACTATGGTAGGTAAGTGCCTCATTCAGGAAATATGGCGTAGTGGCGTAGGTTGGGACGATCCTATAACTAAGGAACACCACATTACGTGGATGTCGTTTATTAATAATTTAAACTTGCTGAGGACTTTCGAAATAGAAAGATACGTACCTGCCCCGCCCTCTGGCGAGGGGGAGTTACACATATTTTGCGATGCTAGCGAAAAAGTTTATTCGGCCGCAGTTTATTTCGTTAGCATGAATAATAACACAAAGACGGCTAGATTAGTTACGGGAAAGGCGAAAGTAGCGCCGTTAAAACCAATTTCGATACCGCGATTAGAGTTGCAAGCCGCGGTTCTTGGTTCCCGCTTAGCAGAGTCAGTAAAACGGGAATCTGACTACAAAATTACAAAGTCGTATTACTGGTCGGATTCAAAAACGGTATTAGCTTGGATTAGGTCCGATCCGCGTACTTTCAAGTCGTTTGTCGCGCACCGGCTAGCCGAGATCGAAAGTACAACGACCCCGGCCGACTGGCGATGGGTGCCGAGCGCCGACAACGTCGCGGACGACGCTACCAAGGGCATTCCGGTGAATTTTAGTTCGACACACAGATGGTTTACAGGACCTAGCTTTATTTTAGACGACCCCGCGACATGGCCGTGCGAAAAGCGGACCGCGGCTCCCTTACCCCCTTCAGGGGAGGAGAGAATAATTAAGCAGGTTCACGTCTGTGTAGACCATGTAGATAACGATTACTTGCCTAAAGTTGAAAGGTTTTCGAAGTATAAGCGCCTGGTACGCGCTGCTGCCACCGTCTTGCTCTCGGCTGAGGCATTTAAAGCCAAATTGCTCAAGAGAAAAGTAAATACGGAAATCTCTCCTGATCACATCAGACTAGCAGAATTGCTGCTTATCAAGAGGAGTCAGAACATCTCGTTCGCGGACGATATAAAGACGATAGAGGCTGGGCAACGACCTCCGAAGAGGTCCCCCTTTCACAAACTTGCTGTGAAACTCGACCGCAGCGGGATATTATACCTCGATAGCAGAGTTAAGGAAGAATATAATCTGCCTGTCCTACATGCGAAGGGAATATGGCCTAGAGGTGAAATAATAAAGACTTTCCCAGGTCCAGACGGGCGGGTTAGAGTAGCAGAAGTCCGTACAGCCGCCGGACTAATTCGTCGCCCAGCCTCTCGTCTGATTCTCGTAAGCAGCCAGGAATAAAACGTTTCGGTGCTTGCGCACGAGGGGGAGACTGTAAATAATAGCTTAGTTTTATTCCCTCTTTTTGTTTACACTTAGATTTAAGATTTCATATTAGTAATTCCTATTGGAAAATGTTTATCTTGTGTCTCATTTTTATAATATTGCTGTCCCTTTCGCACGGGAATGTAGTGTGTTTCACACAATTGTTATTGCTGTCTTTCTTGCATAGTTGCACTCGAACTATTGTTGTCTCTTTTTTACATGGCTTTATTTTACACATTTTATTGTTTATTTATCTTATAAGAATGTTTGTTTACCATTGTATTAGCTTATAAGAATCCCATTTGATGTCATATTATGTGTAAAATGTTATATTTCAATAAACGGACTGCATTCGTTCGACAACAACCGATAGAACCCCACGGGCTCTAACGGTACAAATTTCCTATATAAACACGCACTTTCTCGGTGCATACACATTCACTTCCGACAAGCCAAGCAGATGCATGCGTAAGCCCTGCTCCACCACCACACTCCGCTCCAAGCAGTACCAAGTTCACTCCTGTGTTTCCTTCTCGTCTCCTGCACCTCCTTCTCCAGGAATCTTCCATCCGGCATCCTTCACCCTTCAAGATACAGTCCACTGCTCTGCCACCCGGCGACCACGGCCCCGCCGAGTTTGTCGTGTCGCCAACAATAATCACGATCAAAATATGGTAGTTTTTGCGCCTTGTATTTTCACAGAGTACGTTTCCACTCTTTAAATATTAACGCTCTGACACGTTTTTCATTTGCATTAATAAGGTTTTTTTACTTTTTATATGATTTAAAAATAATTATGTTCGGCGTCTACTCTTTTTTGACAAGTTATAAATATTTTTCCTGTGGTATCCATCTCAGATTCATAGGCAGATAGCGGACCTTCGTTATTTGATCGGATTATGACAAGACTCAAGTCAATATTAGTCACGATCCGACATCCGTCGATGGCTAGGCTCGATATATTATCCCGACCAAATAGCTAGGTTCGCCATGTGCGTATAAATCCATTCCCCTTATTATTAGACAAGAACACCAAGCTAAGTCAATAATATGCACAGTTAAAAATTTTCTGAACTGAGAATTTCGTTATTTAAAACATCTTACTTCGTGGCTCAGTTGGAGACCAGTTTCTTTGAGGTTGTGGATAAACTCCGCCTTGTTGAGCTGTTTGTCGTTATATTTTTTGTCCAATCGGCGGAAGGTCCTGAAACAGATAAGACAAAACATTATAAATATCTAAACGTTCCGCGCAGCTTCGCCCCTTCGCCCGCGTTAAAATAATTTTCCCCGTTTCTTCCACATTTTCCTGTTTCTTTGCTCCTATTAGTCTTAGCCTAATAATTTATAGCATGTAGCCTTCCTCGATTAATGAGATACTTATCTAACACTGTAAGAATTTTTGTAATCAGGCCAGTAGTTCCTGAGATTAACGCGTCCATTATCAAACAAACAAACTCTACAGCTTTATAATATTAAAGTATAGATGTCGCTGATATCTTTGAACAAAGTCACATTGATCCCTGAAATTAAACTGTTCCTCTTGTGAATAAACGAATTTATGAAAAAAAAATATCTACAGCCGAATATATAACCTCCTCGTTTTTTGGAAGTCGGTTAATTAGTAATTACTGACGAACTGCTGAAAATGGCAATTTTGGGTGGCTTTGCTATTTAATAAATAATGAGTTTAATGATAGAAGACGTTCAATCTGCAAATAACATCAACAAGGTGTATCTATGGAAGTTATACTTAGATAGTCAGGGAGCCCTAGAACAATTTTTTTATTACTAACAAGCTAATTTTTTGTGAGTAGCTTCATTTTGATAATACAAACAACTTTTTTTATCTGCGAAAAATCTTGAAAGTGATAGCTAACAGAGATATAAAGGATTTCATACTTTGATTTGATGGTCCTAAAATATGGATTGTTCTATTTGTAGGACAATGTTACTCTTAAATTATATAACTATTAACCTACCAATATACAAAAAAATCAGCTGGTTAGGGTTCCGTTTTAGGGTACCGTTGTCAACCAAGTTGTTGATTATAGAACCCTAAACCCATTCGTGCAATACGTATTTCTAATTATATACCTTCCCAAGCCCAGTACGCCAGCAGCGCCGCGCGACAGACAGAGCAGACGTAACTTCTCAAGCGGGTGGGTCTCTGAAACCAATGCTCTGTTGCTGTTCTGCATCAGCTCTTCGTCCTGACGCGAGGTCTCCGATTGTGAGCGGTGGAAGGCTACTGCAAATTTCAAACAATTGATAAAATTAGATCCAAGCGCACGGAAGCGCGCATGCCGTGCACTATTTACACGAACCGTTTTGCCGCAATTTTGACCCCCCTGTAGCTCAGTGTCCATTGCAAGTGCAACGATAAAATTATACCTACGTAATAATATAGTAGTACTTAAGTTGTATACCAAATTTCATAGATGTAGCTTTAGTACATCCTGAAATATGTCCCCGTATAAAATATAGCTAATTTTGGCACTCACTCACTAGACAAGTAGTCACTGACCAGTAATCAAAACCACCACTTTCAATTATCCCAGCGTTATGAAATTTGGCACACAGGTCGTGTGTTATATGTAGAATAACAAAAAAAATAAGAAATTTAAGAAATCGGTCAAGCGTGAGTCGGCTCGGCTATGTACCAAATACCAATGATACAATGAGAGGGTGGGAGGAGAGGGGGTGTATAAAATATTGTCATGTATAATGCACACCGTATACAGTGTGTTAAATAATGTTTACTTTAAAATTTGGTTTCTATTGATAGTTTAACAAGAACCACTAGCGCCATCTATCGAAAGTATTTTTTTATAAATTATTTTCGATAGTGCTTTGTGTGCGAGTACAATATAATAATAAATTAAAGCCGTGCACATCTTTTCGATCCGATTGCTCGCAGCACTAGAGGAGCACTATAATAATAATCATACTAATAATATCTATAGACGCTTCACACCACGTCAGTCTGGCCCCGTGCTAAGTACCCGAAGGACTTACATACACATTATAGCATACACATATTTAATACACATCCATGACCCAGAAACATTGAAAACTTTATTGTTCCGTCGGCGGGAGTCGAACCCGCGGCTCAAACCCGCGGCTTTGAGCCACCACACGCTCAGCCATTGATCAACAGAGGTCGTCAAATAGGTTGGCAATAATTTACCAAAATATTCTGTAATTTCAACTGCGTACTGATGACGATATTATTGACAATGTAATAGCCCACAACAACATGCCCAAAATTGCGTATTGCGTCACTGGTAACATGTTTACCAATTGCGTATTCCAAGGTCCAACACTCTCAGAGCCAGCCCACGCGCCATGTGGACTGGCTCTTACTTCTCGTTCCAGTCCCCACTAAAGATACCTAGAAATAAAACACTGCGCAATGCGGATTCCTCCTCCAGTTTTTCCGAGCAATCTTAAAATTTCGTACGCATTTTACCGTGCGATTACGATCAATATTATGTCTGTTGAATTTCTCCCATCCCTACCGTAAAAACAACCACTCACTCGAATGAGGCCAGGCAGATCAATAGCCCAGCGTAACCTTGATACAGTAGTGAATAATTCACACAATAATACAAAATACAACTTTTTGTACCCTCTCAAATCTATATCTCAGATTAATTCAATTAAGTTATTATTTTTATGAATAACTATTACTATTAATAAAAATTAATAAAAACATCTATTACTACTGTTACGTCATAGTTTTACAATAAAGGTTGTCTGGAAGAAATCGCTTGTAGCGATAAGGCCACCTTTTGTACTTCTTACTCTTATAGTTACTAAGTTTTGTATGTCATATTTGTTTTGGTGCAATAAAGTATTTTCATTCATTCATTCATTCATAGCAATAACGCATAACGTCGTTTACTTATCTTGATTGGTTTGTTGGATTGGTTGGATGGATTATTGATTGGTCTCGTACTCTACGTCGTAGTGCGTCGTAGTTCGCGCACTACGACGTAGCGCGCGGCGACCAAAGATCGTCTACGAATAATAAAAACTAAGGAAAAGTAACTCCGTCAAAAGTGTTCTACAATACTTTTCAAAAATGTGTACACATTTTCAATACATTTGCAATATTTAGGTGGCCTTGAGCGGTATCAGGCTGACGTTACATGACAGTTCGAAAGGAACCTTTAAAACGGTAATAGTATGGGAGTTACGTTTCCTTTTTTTATTATTCGTAGAAGGTCGTATAATATTTTCAACAACAGGGTACAACTATTTGTACCCTCTCATTTCCATATCTTAAGACTTATTCAATTAAGTTATTATGATTATTGAGGCGCTGACAACTGCCAATGACCTTGATCTCGCATCACTCTCGCACCACTGTCGATTTTCATGCCAGAGAGACAGAGATGTGAAATGTTCACTCGGCAGCGTGGACACATTTTTCGTTTGTTAGAGGAAAAAAATAAATATTATGGAAAATCTAGATGTCAGAACCGAAAATGAAATCTGGCAATCTTTGGATTTTTGTAAAAGGTATCAAATAAACAAATTTTTAAAGCATAGATTGTATTATTACTTTAGTTAGATCTGTTTAAAGTTCCTGAAAGATGTCTTTAGTATTTTTTTTCATCCAGTAGGAGTACATTATTTTATTATTTAAATTAGACAAGCTTATCGAATATAATAAAAAATCTAAACTAATATTATAAATGCGAAAGTATCTCTGTCTGTCTGTCCGTCTCGCTTTCACGCCAAAACTACTGAAACGATTGTAATGAAATTTTGTACACAGATAGTCTAAAGCCTGAGAAAGGACATAGGCTACTTTTTAACTGGAAAAAGGGGTTGTAAGGGGGTGAAAATGCGTAAATTTGTTCAAATTAAGTTAGTTCTAAAAACGCATAACAGATGGCGCCAAGAGTCGCCTAGATCGCGCTATCGCTTGCTCATATGTATTTCTATAAGAGGTGGTACCATGATGAGTTTGGTTTTCCGATTCTTTCGATTGTTAAACGCGTTATTAATTAATAACTCACCTACCAACATAGATATCAGAAACAACAGCGCCAAAACTACTGAACCGATTGTAATGAAATTTTGTACACAGATAGTCTAAAGCCTAAAAAAGGACATAGGCTACTTTTTTACTGGAAAAAGGGGTTGTAAGGGGGTGTTTATGCGTAAATTTAGATGGTGCCAAGAGCCGCCTAGATCGCGCTATCGCTTGCTATACGTATTTCTATAAGAGGTGGTACCATGTTGAGTTAAATTTTTCGATTCTTTTGATTGTTATATACGAACTATCTACCAACATAGATATCAGAAACAACAGCCTACCAATAATAAATACTAAATAGTTTATGGGTAAAGCTAAAGTTGTGTAATGCAGCTAAGTAGTGTAAAGTTATTTAAGCTTTAAAATTTGTTATAAAAAAGTTTAATTAAAAAAAAAAATATTATGTGCACACTGTATAGCTGTTTTGGGTATTTTGATTTAAGGGGTATCCCTTCAACTGTTGACCGCGCTCTAGGAGCTTGATGTCAAAAATGCGCGCATCTGTGGACCGCGCTCCTGGAGCTCGATTATCACCTTCGTGTTTTATTTTAACCACAGTATATCGTAAACTATATCTTTACCGCTCTGACTTGCACAAAGTGTACTTTATATAACAAAGACAAAAACGGGAACAAAGACGGGATTAGTCACTTCTAATGGCTCTAAAACACACTTACGACGATTGCTAGAAGTTTCCAACTTAACCCTTGTCTTAAAATCGCGCGCGTATTGACAAGTTTTGTTTTTTTGTAAAGCTTGTGGGTTGAAAAAAAATGTATGGAGAAGTGTGTTTTTCTTATTGATTAATGTTACATAACGTTTATTTATATAAATTTAATAAAAATATTTAAAATGATTATTATTTTTTTTTATTAAAAGGACGAAAAACATATTTTTTTTGTAATTCCGATTTCAAATTTAAATTAATAAAACTTAACATAGCAAAATTGGATTAATTTATTTTTATTATCTCAGCTTAATTCATATAGATCCCAATGACATAGTTGTAATATGCATCCCCCATAAGGAATTTTAGAGTTATCGTCATTTAAACGCGTCACGTGTGAACATCCAGAAGTAGCCCCACCGATGCGCTTTTTTTTTCAATATGGCCGCCACAGCTGAAGGGGTATCAGCTTAGAGTATACATTAGCAATCATAGCTTGCTATAATGTATACTCTATGGGTATCAGGGTTTTAAAAAGCATTTGACAGCAAGTTTGTTGACACCGCACGCTATAAACTGAAGTACACGCGGACGAAGTCGCGGGCAACAGTTAGTCACATTTTTTTTTGTGCCAATCAATGAAAATAACGTCGTATACCTACTTAGATTAATGATTGGTCTCGTACTCGACGACGCGCGTCGCGTCGTAGTGCGCGGAGTCCGCGCAGGCCGCAGTGGGCGCGCACAGCGCACTACGACGTAGCGCGCGGAGACCAATCGTTGATCGCTAAGGGCGTATATTATTTTCCTCAATAATTATTTAAAACAGCTGACATAAGAATTTAACTAAATAATGTTTATTATTTAGGTAGTTCTTACGAGAAATGATTAAATTTTGCTATGTATTTCATGCATTTAAGTTCCTCATATGATAATCTGTAAAGTGCGTATTAGCTACAACATAATTTTATTTATTTAATCACATAAAATTTTTATAAATTTTCTTTAAAATATTTTTGTTACACACAATGAATAATAACAATCACAAAAGTTTAATTATTGCATAAATAAGTTATTTTTGCTTTTGTCGGAAATGTCAAAAACATAACTTAACCTCAATTTTTTGGTTCCTAACAAAAGCTAAAAACAGCTAATTGTATAATATTGCATTACCACGTAAATTAATATCATTGTACTTATAATAATGTTATTTACGAATGGAAAGTTTTGCAGAATAAGAACATAATTATATATTACTTATGTCAATGATAACTTACTGTTTGACGTCATTCGGCATTTTTCCCGGTACATTTTCGTAACGTAAGTAAACAAATGTATTTATCTTATGTTATTGTCGATCTCTAGACTCAAACTTCGAAAACACCTGCTGAGCGTTGGAAATTCTTAGAACAACTGAAGAGTGGAGATGGAGACTGAAGTTCGTGACCATGAGTCTATCAAAAAAGTGTTGTTGTCAAGGCTAGGACACTTCCATACAATGCCAAATTTAAGTTTTAATAATCTGTGGTTTTTATACTCAAAAGCGACATCTGTAATACTCTGCCGAAATTAGTTGCCAAATATAATGTAGTCGCTTTAAAGGGCCCATTCACGGCAGTCCGCCGTGCAGTCCGCCGCACAGTGGTCCGAAATCGCTAAATAGTGGACATTCGCAAAAAAGTTGGATTTTGGTTTGGAAAAAAATACCAATCGATAGATTTTAAGAAGAGTAACAATAAATCTTTAATAAGTTTTTTACAAAAATGTATTTTTTAAGGTGAAAAAAAATAATTACGAAAATGGTGTATGGGAAAGAATCTATAAATAGATTTTTTGCAAAAACTACTTACGACATACTAGTTCATTTTTGAAACAAGTTAAGTTTTAGTAGTATTGAAGGTTTAGAAAAAAAAATACGCAAATTTACGTGCAGCCTTTTTTCAGTAGAGGTTCAAAATTTTTAAATAATTTTACTAACTTTTTAGGTCTGTAAAAATATCATTCGATAGATTTCTTAAAGACTTACAACAAGTCCTTATTAAATTTTTCACAATAAATATACTTATGGTGAAAAAAATAATATTGAAAAATATGTATGGGAAAGAATCTACAAATCGATTTTTTGCAAAAACTACTTTTTTTTTATTAAATAAGGGGCAAACAAGCCAATGGGTCACCTGATGGAAAGCAACTTCCGTCGCCCATGGACACTCGCAGCATCAGAAGAGCTGCAAGTACGTTGCCGGCCTTTTAAGGTAATAGGGGAGGGTAGGGAAGGGAAGGGAAGGGAATAGGTAGGGGAGGGGTATGGAAGGGAATAGGGTAGGGGATTGGGCCTCCGGTAAACTCACTCACTCGGCGAAACACAGCGCAAACGCTGTTTCACGCCTGTTTACTGAGCCATACTGATTCATTTTTGAAACAAATGAAGTTGTAGTGGTATATAAGATTCTGGAAAAAAAATTACGCAAAACGTGCAGACTTTTACAGTAGAATTGGTACAAAATTTTGAAATAATTGTACAAACTTTTTAGGTGTGGAAAAAAATTCGATAAATTTATAAAAGAGTAACAATAAGTTCTTTAAAAGTTTTTTGTAAAAATGTATATTTTAAGGTGAAAAAAAATAATTATGAAAATTATGCATGGGAAAGAATCTATAAATAGATTTTTTATTAAAACTACTGGACCATACTGGATCATTTTTGAAACGAGTAAAGTTCTAGTGGTATTTAAGGCTTAGAAAAAAAATTGCGCAAATTTACGTGCAGCCTTTTGCAGTAGGGGGTTCAAAATATTGAAATGTTTGTAGTAACATTTTAACGATTTTTTGCTATTTCTCCAATTGCTGTTTGTGAACACTTGCAGGCATGTAGTACCATGGATAAAGCGCACCTTAAAAGCACACCTAAAAAGTTAGTTAGCGATTTCGGACCACTGTGCGCCGGCTTATGCAGGCAGCAGGATACATGGCGGCCGGCCTGCGACACCATTCACAATCCTGCATAAGCCGGCGGTCTGCAGTGCAGGATAGTGAATGGGCCACTTTATGGAGTTTATGGTATCACAGATGGCATCGCCATCGATATATAATTTTATTCCCTATCGTAGTACATTTATATATCATCTTTGGTCATGTCACAAATATGGCGAATGTCCTTTACGTTTGTGCTTGGTTGTAGTTTTAAAAACGGATTTTGTAATGGTATTTGTGAAATTAATCCGCTAAAAATTTCTCGAAGATAAGTTTTTTTTCGATAGGGTCTAAGCTACTGCATACCTAGCACAAGCACGTAGACAAAAGAAAGAAACTAAATTTTGACAGTTTTACCGGAAAAACATTGGAGAAAAAGTTTCTTTCCTATCTCGATATCTTTCGCTTTTGAAAATCTATAAGTCAAGCATGACGACATTTAGTTTCTGGATTTTTTTTTATTTTTATTATGGCACTTGGCTATAAAACCATGGCTATTGTCGAGTAAATGGCGGCAAATTCAAAAAATCGATGTATAGCAACGGGATGATGACAAGGTCAAAGATTAGCAAATTTTGTTAATAAAATAAAGAAATCACGGTAAAAAATAAGTGTTCCCAAAATTTCAGCTTGATAGCATTTGTATTTTTTTTTGTTATGCGCCTTTAAAGTTGGATATTCAAGTCGATTTTTTTTTCAATTAAATTTCTTAATATTTGTATACAATTCGATAACTTATGCAATTAAAAGCAACTTTTGTTATGAAACCACTTTCATAAACGCAATATTTAATATACCTGTCGAACAAAGTTGTCTACCGATGCGTACAAACTACGAAAGACTGACGTCAGTCTTTTTTTTTTTTTTTTTATTAAATAAGGGGGCAAACGAGCAACCTGATGGTAAGCAACTACCGTCGCCCATGGACACTCGCAACATCAGAAGAGCTGCAGGTGCGTTGCCGGCCTTATTAAGAGGGTATACGCTCTTTTCTTGAAGTCTTTCGTAGCACTTTGTATGGAGCGTTTCGGGCAGGTCTTTTTTATGAGATATTTGAATTGTCAAATCTTGGTGAATTTTTAAGCTATCAGAGTCATTCTTTCAATGATGTTTCTATTTTAAAGTGTCCTTCAATTACCGATAAGAAAAAAAAAATAGTCATCATGCCTATTATAGTTTTGATCTACAAACTACGAATAATAAAGTTCCTTAGTTTTTATTATTCGTATTTCGTAGATCAAAACTATAATTCCGGCTTTAGACAGGGTTGCTACACGTCGATTTTTTGAATTTGCCGCCATTTAATCGACACTGGCCATGGTTTTATAGCCGAAGTGCCATAATAAAAAAAAAGAATCAAGAAAGTAAATGTAAAAAAAATTGCGGTTGCTATGACGGTTGCTATGGAAAGAGTTTCTTGTCTTTGTCCACTGAAACTCAAATCGATAGGTGGCGCCATGCTCAGGAAAAAGATATGTAGACATGGGAAAAAAACTGCCATTACTTTCTTCCGAAGAATCGACTGGGCAACGGCGTGCTAGCTATGCTGGTCTGGTTAAGACCATGGTAGTTTAATCTATAACTAATATATACTAAATAAAATAAAAAATATAACTAGTCTGTTGCTAGTTGGTTTGGAGATAAGCAATGAGGGCCTGGCCACCTCCCCTAAAGTCACACGCATGGGCGTACCCAGGTTCTGGGCCAGGGGGGGACAAATTACTCAGTTTCTATGCCAGGGGGGGGGGAAATTACGCAGATTCTGGGCCAGGGGAGGGCAAATGAGATTATTTATAAGCTAGGTGTTTATAAAGAATAACAAATTAATAATTTTTAGTTGTAAAAATATTGTATTGTAAACAAATAATTTAATGGCAAAAAATAGTTTTATTATTTTTAATTTTTATAGATGAAAGTACTAGATAATATACTTAGTAGGGACGTCAACATGATCCAGGGGGGGGGGGGGGCCGCAGCCCTCCCCCCCCCCCCTCGGTACGCCCATGGTCACACGTGTGACATTCTAATCGGGCAATGTTGGGGAGAGCTACGAAAATAAGCTATTTTTATCTGACGTGGGGACACGGGTCCCCCCTGGTCTTTAGAGATCCGACCCCTTATTCACTCTCTGACGAGTGAGGCTGCTCGCGCGCGGTAGCACAAACTAGCTGCGTACGAGTTATCGCAGTAGATGGGCTCAAGTTATTAATGTTATTGCATAAAAGAGGGCCGTCCCTCTCCCCTTCCAAGTCCGGTTGGGGTTACATACGCGTGTAATGTGTATGTTCTAATGTCAAAGTAATTGGTAGAGCTCTTTACGACAATGTCGCGGCCGCGGTCATGATTTAGGTGTGTTCCTATGCTCCCGGGATCCCGGGATCGAGCTCGGCACCGGATTTCGGTCGGTCTGTCTGTTTGTCGTTCGGGTCGTGTTGAGTCCTCGGGGAAGGCGCCGGCGTCGTCCCCGGTGCAGTACTAACCACGCGGGTGAGTGTGATTTGTGTTTACGTAACTGTATACACAGTACGTTACGTATTCTGTGATGGGGTCTACAGGGTCGGCTAAGATATGCTTAGGCCGTCTGGAGGAGTATCGGAATGTCCGTGCGTCATGTTCGTAATCCACAGCCTTACGAATGAGCGGATTGGGATGTATTTTGCCTATCTCAAAGAATCTCTCTGAGAGTTCTTTGATATAGGCTTTGAGTAGCTCGCAGTCTCTATGCAAGTCAATGTTACGCATGTAACGGGGGGCACCTGTTGCCATGCGCAAAAAACGGTTTTGAACTCGTTGCAATTGGTTCATCTGATTGTCACTTATGTGTGCGAAAGAGACGCACGCGTAAGTGAGTATCGTTCTTATACATGTTTTGTATAAGGTGAGCTTATGTCTTAAGGACATTTTCGGACGTGTAGAAATTGTAGATAGGGTTGCCATCTTGTTTGGCAAGAAATAAAGTATATTCAGATGTCTGAAGTATTTTCAACAGTATTTTAGTAAAATGAACAGTACGATCGAGGAATTAATTAGAGCTTCTGTCAAAACTAACTTGAAATTTTAAAAAAAGTCTGAGCGTCTTGGTTTAATACGCCAGAATAAAGTGTTGACATTTTGATGCTGAAAACAGTATTTTGTATAAGTACTTTATTTTTCTTCAACAGTAAAAAGTACAATTTAATGAAAAACAGTATAATACTGTTTAAAACAGTATGGTTGGCAACCCTAATTGTAGAGGGTCGGGGAGAGAACCGAGCCCTGCGGTACTCCAGCCTCTAGATCTGTAAGTGAAGACAGAGTTCCTTCGACTCTAAAATGAAATTTACGGTTTTTGAGGCAACGATATCAAAATACGTTCTAATTCTATGTTTTGAGGTAGTTACTTATTATTATAACAAGACTATCCGGGAATGCCGAGTTTAAAAAGTTTATAAATTAGCCCATTGTGCCAAATTTTGTCGAATGCTTTTGCGACATCAAAGAAAACAGCGCAAGTCGGTTTCCTATTGTTCTTTTGTTCTAATATGTACTCCGTTAGGCGGTGTACCTGAGCGCGACAGCTGTGGAATTCTCGGAATGCGAATTGTTCATCAGCATGCCTACCTAGCATACGCCAACGAGATATCTCACTCTACATGTTTTCTCGATGTTTGATGGTTTGTCTCTTCATCTCTATTCACCCTAGCATGACAAACATTTTCTCTCGCGTAGATCTATCATCGAAACAACACATTTTTATAGAGTTTGGTCGAGATAATGTCGAGATTTTGACATTATGAGACGAGTCTCATAATATCAAAATTTAATTATCTCGAGAGTGAGAAAGAGAAAGAGTGAGAAAACTCTTACCTGCCTACCTAGCATACGCCAACGAGATATTCGTTGGCGTATGCTAGGTAGGCAGGTAAGAGTTTTTTTTATCAACTATGACGTCTTCTAGGCGTCGTAGTATTATAACTCTTTCGTAAATTTTACCGAGGCAACTAATTAAACTAATTGGTCTGTAACTACTTGGTTCCGTCCGGAGTTTACCTGGTTTGTGGATACCTATTATTATGGCTACTTTCCAAATATCTGGGAATGAACATCCTAGTAAAAGGGCGTTAAAGATATTCACGAGTAATTCAATTATAGTTAGTGGAAGTAGTTTAAGGGCCTGTTTCACCACTTCCTGATAAGGCTATCCACCAATTAACTTGACAGATCTAGTATGGAGAATGTGCCAATAAAGTTGTGAATCTTTATCAGAAAGGCACTTTATCAGAAAGTTGTGAAACAGGCCCTAAGCAGAGTAGACAGAATGATAGAGTATGCCGTCTTAGACTGATGTTGAAATTTTTAAATTTGACGTATTATGACGAAAATCGTCGCTAGGGTTGTTAACTTGTCACCTACGAATTTAAAACTATGACATATTCGCTGGACGTGTTCCTCTTTGGTCGTATTGTTGTTTATGTTTTGGCACATGCGATTAAAATTGACAGAATCTAATTTTGAAATCTTTATTTTAAATATTTAAAAATAAATTATATCAGCCAGCGCGAGGCACATTCCGTTCATAATCCTAGTGAAACCCGACGAATTTGACAGATATTGAAACCTGTCCGTCTCTTTGCAGTCGAACTACTGGTCGTTATGTCTATTGTGGTAATACTTAGATAGTCAGGGAGCCCTAGAACAACTTTTTTTTATTACTAACAAGCTATTTTTTTGTGAGTAGCTTCATTTTGATAATACAAACAACTTTTTTATTTGCGACGGGTTTTATTTGAAATTTCTCGAAGATAAGTCTAGTACAGCTCTAGTATATCATTAGAATTTCGGTGTTTTCTAAAATTTCATACAATAATAATTGTCAACATTATAATATTATATTCATTTAATATGTAAGTAAGCATGTACGGTTTAAATACTTGTGATTGTGAATAGCTGATAAGTAAACTGTTAACTGAAATTTGTTTTAATTTATGTACGTTTCATTAAAATAACTGAAATTCATGCTTTCTTACTATTTTACTTGTGTTCAAATTGATAGCAACGAATCTGTTAAGAGTAAGTAAAATTACGAAAACTTTATCAACTTAAATATAGTATCTGATAGCTATAGCTAATTGACGTATAGAGGTTACACGGTAAAATTTTCATCAATCTGATCCATCAATCCGGTAAAGATTGACGAAAATTTGATCGTCTGACCCACGGATTCATGGATTGATCATACTTTTATATTCCGTCAATCAGATTGATTATTATATCAAAATTTTGTGGAAGTTGATATCAGAGGAAAAATGTAGCCATCAATTGACATTAGCGTTCTCAAAATGTTCCGCAAGAGGGCTCTCTTTAACCGATGTATTATATTGCTCTATGGTTGTCGTCCTAACTCCTAACACGGTAACGCCATGATTCATGAATGACACAGAGCTCGAAGCATTAAGAATATTCCATTCTGTTCTTTATAAAATCTACTTTTAAAAGCATACATATTTTTCCTCAATGTACATTTTCGTATGATTGCTATTTTACGTAAAAAGGGAGTGGAATGATGAAATGATGTTAGAATTTCACATACAAAAATTCCATTTTTGACAGTCATTTCTGCTTTACGTTCATCACGTTCACTTGTCGCACTGTATTGATGTAGCAAACTTTAAGTTTTTTATGAGCTAAGATTACCTACTGGTAACAGGCTTTTTGACTTTTACTCAAAGTATAAAAGTACTTTACTTTCCGAGTAACCATTAAAATAATTAGATATTTGATATATTAAAATAATATATATTTTATAGATTTATATCATAAAATATAAATCTATAAAATATATACTACTATACTATTATAAAGCGGAAGAGTTAGTTAGTTTGTTTGTTTGTTTGAACGTGCTAATCTCAGGAACTACTGGTCCGATTTAAAAAATTCTTTCAGTGTTAGATAGCCCATTTATCGTAAAAGGCTATAGGCTATATTTTATCACACTAAGACTAATGGGAGCGAAGAAATAGAGGAAAATGTGAAAAAAATGGAAATTATTTGAAAGGGCTTATTCGAACGCGCTTATCTCAGGAACTACTGGTCCGATTAGAAAAATTCTTTCAGTGTTGGATAGCCCATTTATCGAGAAAGGTTATATTTTATCACGCTAAGACTAATGGGAGCGAAGAAATAGAGGAAAATGTGGAAAAAATGGAAATTATTTGAAAGGGCTTATTCGAACGCGCTTATCTCAGGAACTACTGGTCCGATTAGAAAAATTCTTTCAGTGTTGGTAGCCCATTTATCGAGAAAGGTTATATTTTATCACGCTAAGACTGATAGGAGCGAAGAAATAGAGGAAAATGTAGAAAAAAACTTATCTCAGTAATTGGGTGACGTCACGGATGTCATTACCTACGAAAGTAGCTCCATAATAATTGCTCATTTAAAAATCATTAAATTAATATTAATGAAAGTTGAAGTGAAATTAGTGTAGTAAAACAGTGTTGGAAAGACTATACATTGTTATTCGGCGTCAATATAAAAATACAAGGACAATAAAACAAGCTAAAAGTGAACGATCGGACGATTTTTATCTTTAAGTACCCTTTATTAACCAAAACACAAAAGTGACAAAATCAGTGATATTGTGCATGGTGCGAACTATATTAAGGTTATAGTACAAATTTATAGGTACGTACACCCTGCCTGACCGCGGGCTTATGGTATTCGACAGCAATCAAGTTCCCTATTGATAACTAAATAATAAAAAGCAGCCATAGCGCCACCTGTTATTGCTCAAGCGAACTTTTTTGGAAACCCTATAATGAATCGGTGCAAGCAGTGCTGCTAATTTGTCGCTCAAATAGATGTCGCTAGCTGCACTTTTTGCTCAGAAAAATTCCATAAACATTGTGTGGGACTTTACACTAGAGCAAAGGTCCCAGCCAAATGGAAGTGCCCTGGCTGTGTAAAAACTCCTACTACCCCAAAGCATCACGACCATGATCATTCACAAGGAAACGACAGTGGAAATATCCGTTTTTCAACACCGGTCCAGACCTCGGGCAACGAAGACCTGGCGCTTAGTTTTAAAACAGAGCTAAAATCAGCCACTGAAGAGATTATGAAACACATGAAGCACGAATTTCAGTTGCTCCGCGAGGAGCTGGGTGAACGTATTGCAAACCTCGAAAAGAAAGTATCAGACCTAGAAGACAATCAGCAGCACCAGCTCCCATCGCCAGACTTGGAGAGCGTCGTAAAGAAATTAAAAAGCGATATCAACGATAAGGAGCAGGAGCTAGGTTGACTATCTCTAGGTCTAATGATCTAGAGATAGTCAACCTACCCGAGACTGAAAAAGAGAACCCTATCCACACGGTGCTACTGGTGGCCACAAAGATCGGTCTAAATTTGGAGGAACGTGATATCGTAAGTGCGGAGCGCATCGGCCCCCGCCGCATCAACGCTACCAATCCGACATCAACACCCGGCCGACCCCCCGCCCGCCCGCGTCGACTCGTCGTGCGACTGGGCCGACGCGACCTACGGGACCAGCTGCTGGCCTGCGCGAGAGTCCGCCGTGGTGCCACCACCGCTGATCTCAGTCTTCCCGGCCCGCCAACCAGCTTCTACATAAATGAGCGCCTCACCGTAACGAACAGACAATTATTTCAGCAAGCGCGCGAGGCAGGTAACCGCCAGTAGTGAGTAGTCCAACTTATGAAAAAGTTTTTATAAGTTGGACTACTCAACGCAGGATCGCTAGGAACTAACCATGACGATTTTATAGACGCAGTCCAAAGGCATAGTTTTGACATTATGGCAATAAACGAAACATGGCTAAAGCCAGGAGAAGGCGGACGCGCACCTGTAGTCCCCGGCTATCGGCTCCGTCACCAGCCGCGACCAGCGACCGTTCGCAGCGGCCGAGATGGTGGCGTAGGCTTCTACCTAAGAGTAGGACTCAAGGAGCGAACCTGGTCGAGCTCAACTAATACGAGATTCGAGTCCGTAGAGCAAATGTGGTTGACACTTAAGTGTAACGGAAAAACAATTGCCATAGGTACCGCGTATCGTCCACCCTGGCTAGAGCCAGATGTCTTCTTCGATGCCCTCTGCGACGCCATGATCGGTCTCAGTACTTGTGATTTTTACGTCTTGCTGGGCGATTTTAATATAAACTATTTAGAATAGAATAGAATAGAATACGTTTATTTTTTCCAACACACAACATATACAGAATAGAAAATAAAAAGTAAAAAGGACTTAAGCTATGTACAATTATAATTATAGGTATATGTTATGTGATGTCAAAAATTGGCCCCAGCTCAGCTATACGCAGCAAGCAAGCTTGCTGCACTGGTATTCTGCAGGGGCCAAAGAGTGACTTCACAACATAACATGCAGGGATAAACAATAAATAATTATGACTACAACAGCTACAACAGTAAAAATAATAGACAGAAAAAAGAAAGAACAAAGAAATAACATTACTTACTTACTATAAATAAAGATACGTGACAGGTGTACAAGCATAAGAACTAAGATTATTACCAATTAAAATACAAAAGAAAAAAAAATAGTTTGACAAGAAAGGCATAATATAATAATATAATCTATGGTGGGAAAAACACATGGATAATTTTATCGATTGTGACGTGGCTTATAATTTGTTATTTTAAATCTAGTTTGGTCTAATATTAACTATTTACAACACAAGAATGAGAAATTGGAACAGTAATGGATGGACACTGGACAAACATAATCACTAAACACGCACAACGAAAAGGAAAGTTCGTACCGCCCGCGCCGTATTTAACCAATGACTCACTTTACCGATACTAGCGAAACTCTAATAGATTTAATAGTTAATTTGTACAAATCTTCATGCGAAGCGCACAAATGTCGAAGCTTATAGAGCCACAAACGGTCACAGCATAGTAATTTCAGAGCTCCGTATTGAACGTGAGAAATGCCTACCAGTCACTTTAACTTATAGACCTATTAAAGACATAATTAGGTTTGGAAAATTTTTACGCGATTTATATAACATTCCATGGGAGAACGTAATAAATCTTAGAAATATCGGTGAGATGGTTCACACGTTTAATTCTCTTTTGCTTTCCCTGTTCGATCTTTATGCACCTGTCAAAACCTGTACAATAACGCATATGATCCAATTTATGATGAAACTTCGAGATAAAGCTTTAGCAGACTATCGTAAACATAGAACAGATTCAAAGAAAGTTTACTATAAACAGTTAAAGATACTCGTAGAAAAGAGTCTTTACAACGAAAAAAAATCATTCTTCACTCACCATATCAATAATAAATTGACAGAACCTAAATTATTATGGAAAAATCTCAAGAAATCAATTAATACGAAGCAAAATAATGAACTGCCTACCCACTTCACAGACCCGAATTTAATAAACAGTCATTTCCTAAATATTCCGATAAATACAATCACTAGCTTATCCCACTTAACTTATTTTGAATTTCACAAATTTAGCTCTACCACTTTTAAACTCGAAACAGTACGCAACCATGATATAATGGTTTTAGAAAAAATATGACTATAAATTTAGCAATATATAAATTTTTAAATACAATTGTTTCAAATATTGACAAAAAGATACCAGTTACAGCCCTTTACATGGATATTTCCAAAGCTTTTGACTATGTACGACATGACATACTTTTAGAAAAATTAAATAGATATGGAGTTAGAGGTAATGTCCTAAACCTTATAAAATCTTTTCTGACCGATCGTAGCCAAGTAACCCAATTAACTAGTGTATGTACAAAAACAAAAACTGAACGTAGGTACATGTCAAAACCCCGAAAAACACGCATTGGCGTACCTCAGGGTAGTATTTTAGGGCCCCTCCTATTTTTGATATATATAAATGACTTACCACGTAGCATTAATTACCCTATGACACTATTTGTAGATGACAGTACTGTAGTTTTTATTTGTAATGACATTAAAATTTATGAAAATGAAATAAATAAAAGCCTAAATGATATTATCAATTGGTTAAAATTAAACAATTTAATGATAAATTTAAGCAAAACTCAAATAATGAAATTTCAACAAAGAAAACTGTTAATAAATTCCTTAAACATAAATTATAATGGAGAAAAAATTACCGATACAGAAGTCACAAAGTTTTTAGGAATATTTATAGAAAAAGACCTTCAATGGAAAGCTCACTCTGATCACATTTGTAAAAAAATTAATCAGTTTTCTTATGCCCTATTCACGATCTCCAAAGTAGCTAAAGAAAAAGCATTACTAGCTGCGTACCATGGATTCGTAGTCTCTACTCTCAGATATGGAATTATATTCTGGGGTAATTCTACAATGCGTGAGGATATATTCAAATCACAAAAGAAATGTATTAGAGTTATAGCAAATATACGAACAATAGAGAGTTGCCAACCTTATTTTAAAAAATATAAATTACTTACATTTCCTTGTCTCTATATTTATGAAGTAGCTGTGTTTGTAAGAACAAACCTTGCATTATTTATGCGATTCAATACTAAAAGATACGACCATAAGTTATGTTGTGTTGAATCTAAAACCTCCCTCGTTCGAAAGAATATTTTCGGAATGGCAACGAAAATTTACAATAAAATACCCCGGGCTATCAAAGAATTAGACAGCATTCAAAAATTTAAAAATGCGTTGAAAAAATACCTCATAGAAAAATGCTTCTACAGTGTCGACGATCTCTTTCGTGAACAAAAATATATTAATGTTAATACTGTTTAATTTCAAATGTATTAATTGTTTTAAATATATTATAATCTCATAATTATTTGATTGAAATTTGGTCAAATATGGCATTTAATAACCTAGTTATACTATATTTTGAAATTTATTGACATTAATGTAATATTTTTATTCTTAACTTGACTGTGATATAATTTTTAATTTCAAATGTAATTAATAATATGAATTGTAAATGTAATTAATAAACTGAACTTTATAATAATTATTATGACTTTGCACGCCACATTACTGGCAGAATGTATGGAGCTAATATTATTACTTTTAAGACCTTTACTTTATGTACATTCATGCAAATAAATAAATTTGAATTTGAATTTGAATTTGAATTTGAATATAAGTTGAATAATTAACACTTTTAAATCTAATGCAGAAGGTCATGACGGTATAAGTTTAAGCATGTTAATGTTAACGCTCCCCAACTCCCTTGATGCCATAACAGCAATTGTAAACCAGTCTATTGTAACCTCCTCTTTTCCTCAATTTGTGGAAAATCGCAAAAGTGCGCCCTTTACTAAAAAAGCAACTTATAAGGAAGCACTTGATGTTAGACCGATAAGCATCTTACCGTGTCTCTCAAAAGTTTTAGAAAAGGTAGTACGTATGCAGCTGACACATTACCTAGAATCTAATAACATATTACTTCCGTTACAATAAGGTTTTAGGAAGCGGAGGAGAACCTTTACAACTCTACTTGACGTTACCGATAACATCCTAGCCGCACAAGATAATGGAATGTGTACTTTGCTTGTTCTATTAGATTTTTCGCGAGCTTTTGATTCGATCGATGTAAATCTACTCATATCTAAACTAAGCTATTACAGTTTTAGCGATTCAACTCGGCGGTGGTTCCACAGTTACCTCCATAATAGAAGACAATTCGTTAAAATCCAGCACATTAATGGTAACTCTAGCTGCTCTACTTTAGAGCAAGTTGAGACGGGAGTACCGCAAGGGTCGCTTTTGGGTCAGGATCTTTTTAGCATATATTGTGCGGATATAGTACATTGCATTAGGAATTGTAAGCATCATATGTATGCAGATGATATCGAGATATCTTTTTATGTTAAAGATTACGGGAGAGCTGTTAGTGACCTAAACGATAACCTAAGTCGCATTGCTTGTTGGGCCAAAAAAAATAATTTAATATTAAATCCTTCTAAAATGAAATACTTAGCAATGGGCAGCCAGCAACAATTAAAAACTTACCAATTTCGCTAGTACGAAAAGCATATAGCCAAATCTGTCCAGAATTGCTTCTATCGTTTAAGAATTTTATATAAAATCAGGCCTTACATCTCAGAAGAATTACGAGAGAATTTGGTGGAATCTCTAGTTCTCTCTAAACTAAACTACGCTGATGTGGTTTACGGCCCTCGACTCCTGGCTCGAACAGATAAATTAATTCAAAGAATTCAAAATGCCCGGTTTTGCTACACGGTCCCAGGCAGAGAACATGTGCCCCCATTTTTGAACACTCGCAATATGCTTAAAATGAAGTCTAGGCGTGATTATCATTTAGCGTGTCTTATGTTTGGTATCATGAAATATGAAGAACCATCCTATTTATACGACAAGTTAAGCTGGCTCGACTCCCGTAGACATTGTTCGCAGAGACTGTCAACACAGTCACATCGTACCAAGGCCATCCGCGGCAGCTTTCGCTATGCAGCTGCAAAAATTTCGAACAACATCCCTCCCCCCATACGGACTCTCAAAACTCTAGGCACTTTCAAACGTCATCTTAAAGACTATCTTAATAAGGAACAGCAAAAGTACAACAATATTGTTGGAAGGCCATCTTTCATATGATCTTTTACATGTATAAGTGTTTTCCGTTTTTGACTCTTTCGTAAAACCTGTCCGCTTCTTCCATATTATCCTGAATAGTTTTATTTCATAGTTTCATTATTTATTGTGTTTATATCTATTTGTCTCAAAATTGCCTGATTTCAATTTATTGTTTGTACTAATCATATTACAACGTCTTTTATATATTTTTCAAAACAAGTTTTTGAATGAATACCGCCACATATTTAAAATAGTAGTAGTAGTAAGTAAACTAATATTATGTTTAGTTATGTAATGACATCCCTATTTGACTTAGCGGTTCAGTTGAAAACCGGTGTCATGTGTCCAACATAGGTACATGGCCTAAGCCGAACTGAACCTTTTTTTGGACACATCTAGGCACAATTCGTTAAATAATTATACTAGTTTGTCTGCTCCTGTACTGCTTATATTATAATTGTGTCTTGTGTGTACTAAAAATAAAATTTTTCTTTCTTTCTTTCTACCTCACGAACTACTGGAGCAATTTTTCTGTTTTTTGGCACAGATAAGAAGTAGACCACGTGAAGGATCATAGGCTTTTTTTTGTGGACTAATTTGTCTGTGAAATATTATCTAATTTACGCGGGCGAAGCTGCCCGGAACGTTATATTTCGCGTGGTCACGACATCACGCGTAAACGGCTGAACCCATTTTGCTGAAATTTGGTATAAAAATTACGATTACTGCAAAATATTCTTTTATGATTTAATTACGACTCAATCGATGTACGGGAACAATGAGCATTGTCCAAAAAAAATCACATGTACTTTTTATTTTTTTTTTTCGTTAAAATAGGGTATTTTAAGAATATAAATTAAATAATTTTGAAATTCATTGGCTAGTTTTTTCTCAATAAATTTTTAAAGTTTCGCTCTGACGTCATCATCGGCGGCTAATTGACCTCTGTAGTGTTTTAAATTTCCTTTCAATCTTATTTATAATGACTGGTTCGTCAAATGCAAGTTCTCATTATGTGAAAGCTGATACGAGAAGCTTACCAAAAGTTCGAAATGTAGTGTTGGCAAGGGCGTCGCCAGCCGATGGCGCAGGGGGGGGGCAAGTTGACTTTACTTTACCTACTACAGTCTACAATTCATACTTTACTCACTCTCTATAAATGAGAAAAGTAGGTATGAATTGTAGGTAAAGTCGACAGCACATGAAACTTTTCACTTGTACTACGAGCCTTACATCTATTACCAGATTTTAATATTATAGTGGTCGTTGCTTTTGCATTATATTTGGCAACGTTTTTTAGAGTCTCTAGGGGGGGGCAGCTGCCCCTCCCTGCCCCCCCCCTGGCGACGCCCTTGAGTGTTGGTCGAATTTATTGCTAATTTAACGCCATTGAAGGTCAAACTAAGGTTAAACATATTTGTTCAAAAATATAGGTAACTAATGGGTATTTTTTTCTTTTATACACAGAAAAACGATCACTGACCTTATTCCTCGAAATGTTTTTGTAATGAGCAAAATTAAAAAAAAATGGACAATCCCCATTACTATAAACTAAAGTCCAGGCGGACGAAGTCGCGGCCAACAGCTAGTAATTCAAATAAAATGCCTCTAGGCCAGGGTTTCTCAAATTTACGTCTCCACGAAACCCTGTTAAAATTTCCAGGTGACAGCGAACTCCTTTATTTTTTTATTTTTATTTTTATTTTATTTTTATTTTATCAGGAAAACATACAGTGATTTGATTTACAATCTTAGATACTACACAAACACTTAACACCATTTACACGTTTTCACAGTTAAACACTCAATAATAACAAAAGCTTATGATCTAATTAATGTGAGGTATTTTATGTTTACGAGAAAAAAAGAAAACAGATACACACTGAAATATAACAGTAGGTAGGTATACTAATGAATGTAACATGGAGCAAATGAACAAGTTTAATGTTAGTTCTAACTTTAACAGTTAAGAAACAGTCTCAAACCATTTCATAGTGATTAGCTTCTTTGTAGCTCTTACTGAAGAGTTAAATAAATCAAGATCCGCGAGTTTGCTTATGTCATTAAAAAAGTTAGCTGCACGAATAAAAAATGAGTTTTTACGATAATTTGTATGGGAAAAAGGAGTAAACAAAGGGTTATAGGAAGATAATCTAGAGGATCGGGAAGGGACTTTGAGATATATTTTGGAAAGGAGATGAGGAGAGTCGATTTTTTGTTGGGCTATATTTAATAGACTCGAGATGTCTGCTATTCGACGTCGGTGGTAAAGTGGAAGAAGGTGGAACCTTAAACATCTTGACTCATAATTAGGATCGGAAGAGCCACACTTAAATTGTAAGAATCTTGTAAATTTTCTTTGAATAGACTCTAGTCGATCAATGTGGGTGCTATACTGAGGATTCCATGCTTGAGAGCAATACTCAAGAACACTGCGTACGTAAGAGCAATACAGTATCTTGAGTATTTTGATATTTTTAAATTTTTAAATTTGATATCTCCTTACTAACTAATGAAAGGTTTTTTGAATAAAAGGTAACATAAAGTGCCAAAAGAAATGTCTTTCTACTATTAATGCGATGGGTGTGCTTGTTTCTTGTCGCAAATGCAATCAATGTTAACAGTAATTTTAGACAATTTTAACCTTAATTCTGACTCGGTATCAAGTCGATTTCTGTATTTAGTTTTTATGATGACCAGGTGTGAAAACCCACTCTCACATAAGTATGTTGTAGCAAAGGGAAAAAGGAAATTCACAGCTTTGCGTGATTGTTTGAAATACTCTACCTGTCTAGCTGCCCAAAAATCTATAAAAGACATCCTTTTGAAATTAGCTTGTAGAGTTCTACGGACATTTCTAATAGTAACTCCTGTTGCTTGACACTCAAACTAAACACACTCAAATTATACTCTCGTTCGTGAGTCGTGACCGCAAACGGGTTACGAATCCTGCCATCTTTTCCAGCCAGTATAACTCAGTACTTTATATTCTATGCAGTGACGTAACCTTAAAGCTATCAATGATAAATGATATTTATGGGTGAGGTTGTGTAATTGGGGGGCTAAATAAGTTTAAAATTTGGCATAAAATATTAAGTTTAATTTTAAAAAATGAAATATTATGTGCACACTGCACAGCTGTTTTGATATAAGGGGTACCAGGGTTTTTTTATAAAAGCTTTTGACACCAATTTTGTTGACATCGCGCGCTATAAACTGAAGTCCACGCGGACGAAGTCGCGGGCAACAGCTAGTACTAAATAGTTACTACGTTATATGTTTCATTTTCTACTGACATTGGTCTAGCGACCCATGTCTCCGCTGCTTTGTACTTTGTAGTGGCGTAGAGCAAAATGAAACCTATAGCTATCTCAGAAAGTGGCATTTTATTTTAATTTATGTCGGTCGCGGTCGCTTGCCGCGTTTATTGGAACGGTACCTTTAGGTATAGGGGAGTCCATGGTTCCTCTTGCGTAACTTCATACTTGCATCTACAGAGTCGGTAAATATAATTTAGGTTTCACATGGTGTGATTAGATAAAGGCGGCGTAAGGCGTGGGCGATATGGGCAACCACCCACGGCTTCATGGTCAGCAAAGCAAGGAAGGCCTAAAAATGCAAAATCCTGTCAGACAGTCCTGATTTTGAAAAATAAAGTTCGGTCACGCAGTCGTATTATATAAAAACTATTGTATTAAAGTACCTTTTTAGGGTTCCGTACCCAAAAGGTATGTGTATTACTGAGACTTCGATGTCTCTCCGTCTGTCTGTCTGTCTCCAGGCTGTATCTCAAGAACCGCTATAGCTAGACTTCTAAAATTTTCGCAGATTGTGTATTTCTGTTGCTGCTATAACAACAAATACTAAAAACAAAATAAAAGTATGGAATATTTAAGGAGGGCTCCCATACAACAAATGTGATAGTTTTGGCCTTTTTTGCTCGTAATAAAAAATGGCAACAGGTAGGCACTTGAAAAATTCATAAAATTCTTAATTATGCAGGGTGCAATAATTAAACCTTACGGCCGAATTTCGATATATTGATCCTTGTTAAAAATAAAAATACACGTATTTTTTCTAAATAATCACTCAGTACTAAAATGTTCAGAAATAGCTTCCGAAAGTCGCCTTTTTTCGTTCTATAACGGTACGGAACCCTTCGTGCTCGAGTCTGACTGGCACTTGGCTGATTTTTATTTACTACTATTATTTAGACCTATATTTTTGGTTGCTAGAAAACGCGTGCAAAAAGTTGTTTTTTCCAGCTAATTCGCTATAAAATTGTTCACACGATGATGATGACTAATAATGTAATTTGCTTAGTAGCATATGCTTTCAATTCTTAAAACAACGCCGAAACTCTTTAACATGTATCTATAAAGGGGTCGAAGTTCTGTTCAGCACCTTCGAACCATGATAGGTATATCCTAGTGCAAAATATTACTTATGCCTGGAATACTTTATATGATACCAAAAAAAACATACTTAATATAAACTCCATTTAAATTTTGAGGAGTTCCCTTGATTACTCATAGATGCCTTCATCGGGTCACCACTTTTATGAACATGGTACCAATCTACGATCCTATCTATATAACAAAACAAAATTTTTGAAAATCGGTTCACAAACGGCGGAGTAATCGTTGAACATACATAAAAAAAAGAAATAATATATCTACAGCCGAACATAATATAACTTCCTACTTTTTGGAAGTCGGTTAAAAATGAAATATAATAGTTTTATTGAGTAAGTTTTGACCAGTTTACTCTTCAATTTTCAGTGCCACCGTTTATAGAGAAACCCATTATAGCAAAACTTACCGGTGGCGAGCCACAGTGGATACCAGCTACAGACCAGTTGCCAGATAACGCCCTCATTGGGGGCTATGAAAGGGAGACACTGTACATAATACGTGCACAGCACCGAGGGTCTCTGACGCCGGGGAAATTTGTGCCATCTGAAGGTGTTGGATACATTGCCTGGGGTGGGGCAGCACATGAGAAAAACGAATTTGAGGTATGTAATTTGTTTTATATTAATATCATGCTGCAAGAAATATTTAAATATTATGGATATATCAAGACATTCAGACACATAAATCTTATATTAATAATACTACTATTAACTACTATTTACTGAAGGTGCTACAACCATAAGTATTGGGCAAGCTCCAAGTTTCAAAACTCCAAGGGGGTAATAAAACTTAACGCTATTTGGTAGGAAATGGAGCTTAAACATTTTAAGTCTAGTTTTTAACTAACGTGATGTGTCATGTGACGTATGCAATCATAGGCAAGCCTTCGATTTAGCCGAACGTGATCATATTGGTGGAATATAAAGTGGAATAATATAAAATTTCGATTATTGATGAAAATTCGGTTTTGCAGGTGTTGTGCGGTTTTAACTGCATATGGCAGAGTACGTGCAAGAACATGATACCCGTTGGAGCGGTGGAGGCTGGATATTCCGAGGACTTTGAGAGAGGCAAACTCTACGTTGGCCGAGCTGAGCACGAGGGACACCTCATACCGGGCAAAGTACAGCCGAGTCACAAAGTGTGCTACATAGCGTATAACGGTCAGGAAATTGCTAGGAACGAGTATGAGATATTAGTGGTGCCATACACCAACGAACGGAGTACCAGCGACAACTATATGGTGGAAGTGGACGTGAGCGACTTTCACGACAATGAGTTTGATGAGAGTGATTCTGATAATGATTTGATAATGTGACTGTATTCACTGTGTAAGGTCAATGTGTCGAAGTCCGTCTGGGAGGTAAGTCCGTCTAGCGGCAATAACTTCCATATTTGAACGACTAGTTTCATGTGGCTCAGTGGGTAAAACAATATTGCAAAGTTAGTTTGATCTAAGAAACAGACATGTCGCTACTAACTACCTGTTACGAAAAAAACGATCTCAAATTTTTTTTCCGTTTTGTACTCGCAATAGGAGTGTAAGTCTCTGCCAAAAAAATTTAAAAAAGTGGGAATACGAAGGAGTTTTTGGAGTTTCTTGGATTACATAAGTAATTTAGTGATCCTTTTACTTATTACTGGTGTTCGATTCGTTAATATCGCTTTAATTTCGTTATTATCACCTGCAACATGTGTCTAACCTAAAATTGCAATAATTGGAAGTCCGTCTAGTTTTCATAAGGAAAGGCCGTCATATGCCGGTCTTGTCTCGAATCAGATATTGTCAACCGTTTCAAATATACATGTCTTTATTGTTAATTTGCATTTAAACTATGGACTACTAAATCATAGCATTGCCCAAATTTTACTGCACGAAAAGAGCATACAAGAGGGGCTGATAAAAATTGCAAAAGTTATAAACTACTAAGTAAAAAAAGAAGGGTTTGGTTGTTTAATATTCCAAAAACCAAAAATTATTTGAGATAATCAAAATTTGAAAAAATATCCTTAAAGAGCAGGAAATTTTCTTAAAAAATTCTACCTCCCGGACTAACAACCCTTATAATTTTAATTGAGCGGTGAAAATAATGGTAAAAACGCGTAACTTTCGCGTGCATGGCCCCAATCTGCCACGTAAACTAAAAAGTTATTGTAACTAACTAAATATTAATATCAACAACAATAATCAAATCAAAATTAAGTAGGGGAGTATGTTGAAAAATGTCTCATCCCATAAATGATGATGAAGCAAAGTTGTTGATTTTAACGACACTAATTAATATAATTTTGTTGTAATAAACATTAATGTTTATAATTAGTGTTTAATTTTTCAAAAAATGCACTATAATTTTAATGAAAATGTTTGTAACCACTTAGACTTACGATATGCCGGACTTGCCTTAAAATTATATAAAATTATTTTTCTCTGGAATGCGAACCTTATTACCGACACCTTAAATACATATTTGAATGGCCGTTTTGCGGCTTTGCTAGAAATCGTTGCCATGCATTTTACTTCACAAGTTATACCACGTAAGTAAAAAAATACGGCAACTAAGATTATTTTTAGATCATTATAGGTCTAATTAATATATAGCCTATAATTTCCGATGACACAATTTACTTTAAAAAGCAAATCTCAAGTCAATAAATTATGTTAAACTTTAATTTTAGAAAAGTATGCCGGACTTCGACACATTGACCTTACTTAGTTAATGTTTAATTTTTCACCTGCTATTTATTAATTGTTTGTGAGATTTGTAAGTACCTATTTTTGTAAAATGTGAATATAAAATTCATCAATTTTCTAGTTCTTAAATTTGCTCTTTATTGAGTGCCAAGACTCATGACTGTAGGTAAATATAAAGTCAGTAAACAGTTTCAGTCCAGATGCTATTCTAAGTATTTGGAGATTTAGACATCATTGTAGACTTGACTTTTAAAAAGAGAATGGCAATATCTATTTCGAGTAAAAAAAATATATATTTTGATAGCATAAAACATAATTACATATATTTTACCTCTAATAATATGGATGTCTTCTGTTATAATAGTAATCAATCAATAAGGTTATAACTTATAAGATACCAATTAAACTATAATTCGTAGGTCTTTTTATTAATTTGGTATAAGTAAAACTCGTAGGTCTTTTTATTAATTTGGTATAATTAAATGTCACCCTCATGTAAAATAATTTAATAAAATATAACACTTATCACAATAGCGTACACGTTGCGGTGCAATAATATAGTACCTTTAAGGCACAGCGTGAAAATAAACAATTTTCAATGTTGCAAGCTATAAAAAATTACGAGAGAAGGATTTCATATTCGGGGAAGCCGAGCTCCTGGCCAGCGAAGGGGATGTAGCAGACACCGTGCGACTGCTGGACCTTGCCCGGGGTGACGCTGCCCTCGTGTCTCACCCTGCCGATGAAGAGGGGCTCCCCATCCTCGGACTCACCCCCCGGGAGAGCCCCCGGTGGAATGTTGGAGCCGCTAGTCGGCACCCAGTTGTTGGGGCCTCCGACTAGCACCTGAAAATAGACCATGACGTTATAATGATCTATACTAATATAATAAAGCGTAAGAGTTTGTTTGTTTGTTTGAACGCGCTAATCTCAGGAACGGTTCGATTTGAAAAATTATTTCAGTGTTAGATAGCCCATTTATCGAGGAAGGCTATACAGCATAGGCTATATTTTATCACGCTAAGACTAATAGGAGCGAAGAAATAGAGGAAAATATCGAAAAAACGAGGGAAATTATTTGAAATTGCTTATTATCTTAAGAACTAGGTATTGGATCAAATTTTATGTTATTTGGCACACATGAAGAATAGACCACGTGAAGGGACATGCCTATTTTTTTTTTTGCGGAAAAATGTACGGTTTCCGTGAAATTCCTAAATTACGCAGGCGAAGCAGGAGCGTTTATATCTAGTGCTTAAAGATAAAAACATTTTTTTTATAAAATCTGGTCAATATGCTGTGTAGTAAGTGTCTAACTTATTACTCGTTTAAGGGAAAGACATGCATCAAAAGTCTACAATACAACGTCATCTCCGTCCTCAGACGTTGTTTCCACTTGAACTGCTAAGCTACGTTGCGAGGAATGTGTTTTTTAACATGTGAAACAAATGAACAGATTTTATAATCGTTAAAAGAACTCCTTGCAACGCAGCTCCGGTGGAAACACGTGCGTGGTTGAACATGTGACTAGAACGAGAAATCGAATCATTTTCGGGAGTAAGGTCTTGACTAACCTGGTATCCATTCTTGCCGTGCTCCGTGCCTCCCCACGGGATGTACGCGCAGCCGTGCGATGAGGCAAGCTTGCCCGGGAGCAGAGCACCCTCGTGCTGCGCCCTAGCCACATACAGGGGCTCCCCGCTGCAGTCCTGGCCGGCGGCGACGGCGCCGGGCGGCACTTGGCCGGAAGTGGCGTCTACCCACAGACTACCACCAACCGCACCGACGCTCGGATATCCGGGAGGCGAGCTGTACAACGGCGCGGCCAGCGGAGCCGATGGAGCGGACGGCACTAAAATAAATTTGAATTTAATTTTGGAATGCGACGTGAGAAATTAAGCAAAAGAATAAGCTAGAGAGAAAAATCATTATGTGTAGGTAGCTGCAGTAGCTTAAAATTTCCTGCCCACAACCTTATCCTTGACCGAGTGATCCCTAGTCTACAGAAAATAAAAACACCATAATAATAATGGTAATTGGTAAGCATAACTTTAAACAAAATTCATGCAATTAACAATGTAGTGTAACTAGCCATTGAATGCGTTCCGTTCAAAATTAGCACAATATTGCCACAAATAAGACAGTAGTAATAATAATATAGATTAGAGACTATTCGTCTTATAGTATCATTAATGCATAAAATAGGTATAAATAATTATAGGTATGTAGTGCAATAATCGTGCAAAGCTTAGGCGCTAAGAAGAGTGAGACACAGAAAGTCATACAAAATGTACCCAACATACCAAAATATGTAAACTTCAGGTTTACCATCCAATTCGACTAAATTCCAATACACGCACCTACATTTCAAACATTTATTATGCAATAACAAACATTAGTAACACTGCAATGGGGAGGTAGTTGAAAAAAAATCGAAACTCAACGTCGTTGGCCGTTGCCGGCAAAATGGCGGATGCGCCAGTTGCCTCGGGCGCCCCAGGCGGAGCGGACGCCGAAATGGCTGATGGGGAACGGGGACGGGTCGGACCACTCCATGATCACTTCGCCGGATTTCCCGTCGCGGACCGCTACCCTGCCGCAGCGCCACGTCACGATGAACTTTCTAAATTCGTTGGGATTCATAATGCCGGGAGTCGGGACGGTCACCTACGGAGGTTTATACGGTTATTCCATCGGCCGATATACAAGCGAACGACATTGAACGGTGCCAGGCTAGAAATGCACGCCGAACGCACGAGTCACTCGGTCGGGCATCGTCTAAGCATCGCTCTAAAGGAGAAAACGTTTCTCTGCGATGCTGACGCCGAATACCTCCTCAAACGACGTGCATTCCTCGGCCGGACACCGCGCGGTACTACCTTGTCGGGCTTTTGTCTGCAGTGCCTAATGACGGACTGGGTGTTCTCCCAGCCGCCGAGGATGATTTCGTACATGGGGTCTATCTCGGCGGGGCCGGGCGTGAGGCAGACGTGCGCGTTGTGCGGCCCGCGGTACTCAAACTCCAGCGAGCCGGACGCCACGGGCGCGTACGTGTACTCTAATTTGTCCGGAGTGTTAAGCTCCGCTCCATCTGGATAATTTGGAATAATATTTATGCCGTTGGGTACACTTTGTTGAGACTGAGGCGAAGTGAAATTTCAATTGACTACTATTAGAGACTAGAAGTTTTACTTCAACGACTCCGCGCAAGTCACGCTTTGTCACTCGAGAATGAAGCGATACCTTCGATCTTCCAAGTGCCAGTGGCGCCCCAGCCGGTGCAGACGCCGACGAAGCCGATGGGGAAGGGCTCGGGGTCGGACCAGGAGATGAAGGGGATGGCCTCGCCCTCGCGGCCGGCAGACACGATGCCGCCGTCCCACCTCACCCAGAAACCTCTGAACTCCCCGGCGTTGAGGATGCCAGGAGTCTCGATCTCGACCTTGTCGGGCTTGGTCCTGTTCTTCCTGATGACGCTCTTCGTGTTTCCCCATCCTCCGATCATGATCTGTAAACGTGAATGATCAAAATTACATTTGCTGCCCTATAATAACCGTGTGATAAGGCTAAGTAGGTAAGTAGGTACATAACTCATCTCCCCACTTATGTAGCATGTAATATGTTTGGCTTGGTTGTGTGCGTTCTTTCTGCAAGATCCTATTTTCTTATCAACCAACATTGGCCGCACTTAATAAATGCACATGTCGCATTACCTAGAATGTGTCTCGTCGAGGCCAATAAAGTAATCAACATAATATTTAAATGTCAATACAGGGTGGAACCAATTTACTACCCTGTCGTATAGTCCATTACGAGCAAAATTATTTGACCTTTGCCCGTAGCTGACTCACACTAGCGCGCTATATAAGTCGCATTTTCAAGGTAAGCCCGAATTTTGTGGGCGTTAATAGATTTGGACTTAATTGGGGCTAAATGTCTTGAATCTACCTACAAATTAATTATTAGCATAGTCTGAGTTCACGTGCACTAAACTGGGTTATTGCTAAAATGCTGTGTTACAGTATCACAATCTTTTCCGAGAAAAAGTGCGACGAACTAACTTTAACCCAGAATAGGGATGATGACAAGGTCAAAGATTAGCGAATTTTGTTAATAAAATAAAGAAATCACACTGAAAAATAAGTATTCCCAAAATTTCAGCTCGATAGCATTTTTATTTTTTTTGTTATGCGCCTTCAAAGTTAGATAATCAAGTTGATTTTTTTTTCAATTAAATTTCTTAATATTTGTATACCAATTGATAACTTATGCAATTAAAAGCAACTTTTGTTATGAAACCACTTTCATAAACGCAATATTTAATATACCTGTCGAACAAAGTTGTCTCCCGATGCGTACAAACTACGAAAGACTGACGTCAGTCTTTCGTAGCACTTTGTATGGAGTGTTTCGGGCAGGTTTATTTTATGAGATGTTTGAATTGTCATATCTTGGTGAATTTTTAAGCTATCATAGTCATTCTTTCAGCGATGTTTCTATTTTTTAAGGTTCTTTCAATTACCAATAAGAAAAAAAAATAGTCATCAAGCCTATTGCCCAAGTAATAACCTAATAAGATAACTTTGCTGAGCTGTCTAAGACCAACTTGAAGGTATTCCTAACTAGGTTTTAAACAAGCCATTAGCAATGCTTGGGATTGATAGAACCGCGACGCATACCATTCCCATCATTTCGCACATACCAAGGCCGACTATTTATAAGTACTTCCAGGAATGTAAACGTTGCTAAGCAGCTGTGTAAACTTTCTTAGTACTTTCTATTTAACTAGCTGTAGTGTCTGGAAACTATAATATATTTCCTTATTTTGCCAATCCTTCATGGTCTATTCTTTTTTTTGTAACAGTGGGGAATGCATTACGCATTCCCGGCAGCCCGGGGGAAAGGCCGCCGGGATATGTGGGGCTCCCGAGGTGCTGCGGTAAGGATGAGCACCCAGGTTTACCCACTAAAACCCACCGGTGCCTCCTCCGCTTGTTGCTGGGCCATTCTGGTATAATGGTTATTCGAAGAATTGCTGTTTTCAAATGAAGCGTCCCAGCGCCCTAGCTCATTCTTTTTAAAAGTATAACTACTTATAGTTTATGTTTTATGATTTTGTTTGTACTATCAGAGAAGTTGATTCCTATGCAAATCGGGGACCTAAGTAGTTTGGTTGCGTTACGTCAAACCCAGCTGCCAGATCACAATTAACATTGAATTGACATATTCGACCAAATAACGTTGGTCTGTCAATTGCATAGGAATCAACTTCCTCGATGGTACATAAATAGACCATACATAGTTCACAAAAGGGACACTAACCTCATACATGGGGACGGACGCCTGCGGTCCCATGGTGAGGGCGATGTGGGCATCGTTGGCAGCGCGGACCTTGAACTGCACTGAGCCACTGGGGATCGGGAAGAACTGGTACTCCAGTTTATCTTCCGTCGCGATGTCTGAAATAAAAAAAAATATTGAATTCTATATTTAAATTATGCAGCCTAATCCCGTTGAGCCCATGATGGAATGTTGGACCAATCACCAATACAAGCCGATTGAGAATTATTTAATTATTATTGCTAGATTGGCTTTAACCTCCACAATCGTCTAAAAAGATAGCAAAAAACAAAATAAAATAGAAAACAGACACAATTGGCTTTTGAGACGGTTTCTACTAAAATGTAGATTCTATAGGTAACTAGACAGTAAAGTTGTTTTGCATCGTAATTCGTAAACTGTATGTTTAAATCCAGTACAGCTCTCTACATAGAGCGCGCTTTACCTAGTCTATGGTTCCACCAACTTTTTTATGAAATAAGGGGGCAAACGGGTCACCTGATGGAAAGGAACTTCCGTCGCTCATGGACACTCGCAGCATCAGAAGAGCTGCAGGTGCGTTGCCGGCCTTTTAAGAGGTAATAGGGTAGGGGAGGGTAGGGAAGCAACACGAGAGGGAAGGGAATAGGGGAGGGTAGGGAAGTGAATAGGATAGGGGATTGGGCTTCCGGTAAACTCACGCACTCGGCGAAACACAGCGCAAGCGCTGTTTCACGCCGGTTTTCTGTGAGCCCAGCCCCAAAGTGCGTACTACGCACTTTTGGGTTCCTTCATCAGTTTCATGTGCATCTAATCTATCTCTAGCTGCTGCCTACTTTGTATCTCTGAATTATAACAACATTCAAAATTAAAACCTAATACAACAAAACAAAAATTTCGAAAATCGGTTCACAAACGGCGGAGTAATCGTTGAACATACAAAAAAAAAAATAAAAAAAATATATCCACAGCCGAACATATAAGCTCCTCGTTTTTGGAAGTTGGTTAAAAAGCAACAAATTCATTAGTAGCTGCTAAAAATATTTTTAAATATTCAACCCACGGTCACTCAAAACTGTATTTTTTATTTTATAATGAAATCACAACGTCTAGGTTTCGAAGTGTCCTGCCTATAAATAAAATGGAAAGTAGGTAGGTACGTTAGGCGTACGAGTCGGGAATTTTTAATTCAAGAATTTCGACGTGAGGAAAAATTTGGCTGTACTTAGCTGTAATCATTGCTGCTTAAAATTCAACAATACTTGTACCACGGACGTAAAAAAAAATACTTGTACTAATATGTATTCTGTGACAATACTACGAATATATTATTATTATGTCACTTATTATTATAATTTATAGCTGGTATTGTAAGGGTGGGTTGCACCAACTTACTTTAACTATATCTGTAACTTTAACTAGGTATTTAAACTTTAACTATAACTACAATGCAAAATGACAAATCTTTGGTTAATTAAAGTCAATAATGGACGCCAATGATATATTATATAAAAAACTCAAAGCAGATATGTTACTACCGCGCGCGTTGTGAAGCTTCAAATACGACCCAATTGGGTCGTCTTTTATTTAGTCTGTCTCTTTTATGTAAATGGCATTTCGTATCTTTTGTTTCAATTATCTGTCAATGTGGTTTGGAAGAGATTTAAACCGGAAAATAGTATGAACGCAATGATATTCTACTTATACAGATCTGTTACGTTCATACTATTTTCCGGCACACACACACACACACATAATGTCAGACGCCGTGTTCGTCGGCGTATTTTTGGACAAACCTTTTATTACGCATGTCCAAAAGATGTCATGGCAACGCCATAACAAGTTGCTGGTCAAGTCGTAAACAACGTCTATTGTTTATACATGATTAAAATAATAAAAGCTAAACATAAATACATAAGCCTAAATTGTGTAACAGCCGCACAAATAATTTATTTAACACTATGATAGTGTTTGATTATTTTATTTTGGAAAATATGGATATGGATCACTTGGAAAAATTTAAAAATTTAATTGTTTTTTTTTTTAATGAAATAAGAGGGCAAACGAGCAAACGGGTCCACCCGATGGAAAGCAACTTCCGTCACCCATGGACACTCGTAGCCTCAGAAGAGATGCAGGTGCGTTGCCGGCCTTTTAAAAGGAATAGGGTAACAGGGGAAGGTAGGGATGGGAAGGGAAGGGAATAGGGGAAGGTAGGGAAGGGAATAGGGTAGGGGATTGGGCCTCCGGTAAACTCACTCACTCGGTGAAACACAGCGCAAGCGCTGTTTCACGCAGGTTTTCTGTGAGAGCGTGGTATTTCTCTGGTCGAGCCGGCCCATTCGTGCCGAAGTATGGCTCTCCCACTGGTTTGTTCATTGCAACGCCACCAACAAATTGCAATTGGGTTAAATGTCAAGTCGTAAACAGTTGTCGTTGCCATGGCATGACATGATTTGAATATGCGCAATAACTAGGTTTTGCAGCGAATGCGCTAAGAATTACGCCGACGAACAAGGCCCATATAAGTATTTTGTGTCTGATGGCCGGTCCGGATGAGTTGTCAGATGCCGTCTATCGGATGGCAGACATTTTTAATTGCGTTCCGGCGGGCGTCAGAAATTTTATGTCAGATGACGTCGATCGGTAGCAGTTCAAATTTTTCTGATCAGAAAATCGGATTGCGCTCTCTCTTACATTTTGTACTGAGCCGAGTGAGCTCGAACTCGCCGGAAGGAAATTTCGGATAGTGTGCGGTGTCAAGTGTGGCCATGGTGTGGTGGTCCGGCCGACTTTCAAATGTTTCTGATCAGAAATTTCGGACAATGTGCGGCCGGGCTTAAAATACTTATCATCTTTATAATATTAACAAACCTGCGTGGTGGTCGATGTGATGTAACCCACGTTTTTACATTTTTTACTATCTTAATATTTTTTTTTACATTTTTTAAAATAAAAACCAAAGTTGCGACGTTATATTATAAAAGTATTTAATCCCTTATATATAGCATAATTAGAAAGCAGGGCCCGTACCACGAAACGGTTTTCAGACTCAAACAATCGTACGAGAATGTTGCGTCCTTCTCTAACAAACGTGAAATGACGTTGTTAGAGCAGGTCGCGGCATTCTCGTCCGATTGTTTGAGTCTCAAAACGGTTTCGTGGTACGGCCCCTGTTCTTCAGTGTGTTTACTTATCAGAATGCTACTTACAATGTTGCTTACTGATTTATAGTTTTGTTTACAAAAAAGGCAAAGATTGTTTATGTTTATATATTCAAATAGATTATCAGTTCTTTTCTATAAACAGCTTTACCGTAAGACAAAAAGTTACTTAAACAAAAATGTTTTATTATAATATTTCAGATTAGCTATAGTTACATTACAGACTTAAGTTTATATTTTTTTGTTATTATAATTCTACGAATCAATCGTCTCATTTCGTTTCGGTGTGAACTGAATTAACAAAATATTGCAGTTAGAAATCAGTGCAGTACTTATACAAATATGTAGGTCGCTTTACATTCTGCTTGAGTTAAGTATGTGCGGTCACATAGGCTACCTTATACGTTATCTATTGCGACAAAATATGCACGTACATCTAATATCAAGCTGTATTATCTCTATCGACAATATCTATCGACAAAAATTTCGCAACAAATAATAACTTAAGACTTAAGTACATTTTATAATTGAGAGTTGAGTCTGACCTTGCTGAAATGTTTGGTATCAAATCCAAGTTTTTTGGGGTTTGTTACAAAATTAGCAACCTAGACTTACATGTTGCACATAAAATTTTTCGTTCTTCCGCACTTACCTACCGTAAAAAATAATTTAAACATTTAATAAGTATTTTATTACTACACTGAAAATAAAGCAAATTTTCTTCGATCACATTTCGAATGAATTGACCTTCCTTGTTGCTATTGCGTTTTATTTTAGTCTTTGCCCATGTTTGTAGCTATAGCTGTTTGGCTAAGCAAGCCGGATTTTCTTCTTTTTTGTTTGTTTTTCTATAAGTAATATTTCTGTTAAGCTCCTTTATTTCATATATATAAAACATAATATTATGATTTCTTGCCAAAACAATACTTAAGACATAACAGAAATTAAATAAATTTACACTATGAGTGGCCTGGGGCATACATACGTGACCTAGGTGATAGGTCATAAAGTTTTGGTCCTGTTAGTGCTATAAATAAATTTTATACCAAAGATGAGACGCGCAATATAGTGTTAAATTAGTAATCAGTTATCACCAAGGTGATAAATCTTAGTGATAAGAAAATGTCACGTTTCGTCTAAAGTTCACATAAATAGACGGTTTCTTCAGAAGTAGGTATATTGTGATAATATAATGATGTTTCACGTGCCTTGTACGAACTACAAACTACGATGTGACAACGGTCAACAGTGTTGAGGGTGTGTCAGTGTTACAATCACAAAGTAATGTAATTTTTATCGCAATACTTGCCATACATCCTAATTACCTTGGGAAATAAGGTTGTAATAAGATAATTGTCATTGACCATTATTATTTAATTATCTCCTTATACCTACATTATGATGTCATTTAACAAAGATCATTCATGCTATGTTAATACGTAGGTGATTCATCTTGGATCATTCGTCATTTTGTCTCGTTTTACTCACAGCTTATATTTGTTACTATTTAGTAAACAATAAAATGGTCGCGTGGTCACTAATGAAATGTCATTAGCGACCTTAATATTATTTAAACAAAAAAAAAAACAGGTGAAAAAATTCCTAACTACACATAGTTGTATGTAGTAGGAATGGTCGGCTTTATAACCATTTTTAGGGTTCCTTAGTCAACAAGGAACCCTTATAGTTTCGGTCTGTCCGTCCGTCTGTCTGTCCGTCTGTTTGTCCGTCTGTCTGTCTGTCCGCGGTTTTGCTCAGAGACTATAGGACCTACAAAGCTGTTATTTGGCACGAATGCCCATATTAATGATACCGACAAAACGGTACATAAAATCTTAAAAAAATATATTTTTATGGTACCTATTACATATACATTCCATCCCTACACATAAAGCGGGGATGAATTTTTTTTTCGCGTCCACCCCATCATGTGGGGTGTCGTTGGATAGGTTTTTTAAAAATATTATGAGTATAGATCATTTTCCGATTTAGGGATCCGTTTGTGAATTATTAAGTTTTAAAGTGGAAAAAAATCGTTAGAAACCAGCTCCCTCCCCCTACTAACAGCTAAACGGTTGCTTCTGGAAATTTGAAAAAAATCACGGGAGTAGGAAATATGCTGAATTTAAAAGGAAATCTATCACGGCTAAGAAAACTTCATAAGTAATTGAGCAATAGTCGATCAACTAAAAAATATGTTTGGAGAAGTATTTAAGGAACTTTTCCTTCAAATTCCTTTGAAAGTAACTGAGATGATGTTGTTAGTAGTGTAAAACACGTTATAAATGTACATTCATTGACCATACAAAAATTTTAAATAAAACTAGCGGTACTACGAAACCCTATATCGCGCGTGGCCCGAAACGCACTTGGTCGGTTTTTGTTTTTTCTTTTTTAACATTACTAAAGTAAGTAATAAATAGATATTATTACTTCACAATGAAAAGGAAGGCAATTTTTATTTACTTATCCTATAGAAAAGTGTCTCAAGTCATAAATTACTCAAAATATATTTTTGCTATTTTTAATATTGTGTTTTTGGGCCATTTTGAGATAACATTATTATTATCTACCTGCATATTATAAGTACACAGAATAAAGTGAGCGGTTCTATAATAATCTATGTCAATTAAACCATTAGAACTAAGAATTAAGTAGGTAGATTTTAGATTCTATCACAGTAATAGATACAATCGTAGGACGAGCGACAATCAATTGTGATCAACAATTTATTGTTGGTGATCTCATGCCTAGCCTACCTAGTTTTAGTTGATAGTTGGTACTACTAATATATATTCTGTGGTTTTAGTAACAACAACTTTGTCACAGAATTATCTATTTAGGGTGCTGACGTAACTTAAGACCTTCATACTTAAATAGAAGTCACGTATAAAGAAAAAACTTCTTTTATATCCTTATGTTTTATTGCCGAAAGTTATTAATATTGTGATATTATCGATCTTAACTAAGACGCCGCGCTGCCGCAAAAGAACTCCTAATCTTGGCCTTGTGCCAAAATAATGCCGGTTAGCTATTTTGTTTGACTGTTCGGATAAAAAAAATGGTATTTAAATAGACTTATTGGACAAACAACATTCATTTGCTGTGACCGTCAAATATCGCAACCTAACTTTAGTTTAAAACTTAACAACTTAGTAAAAAAAATATCGTATCTCTTGCAAATTTCTCTTTTTTTTTCAAAATAGTTCACAGGGTCAAACTATGAGATAAAAATAATATTATTCTGATAAGAAACTTATTACTTACCCATAATATTAGCCATGGTTTGTTGTTGCTTCTAGAAACTATCCACGATACGTTAGACCGACGAGCGATCTGTTTTCCAACTGAGTATAGACCGAGCCTCAAAGCCGCGCTACACTGCATCTCATGGACGTAACCGGCGATGATGTCACTCCGCTGTTTGAACCTGAAATAATAAAAATAAAGGAAAACAACACTAGAATTCTTAAATTTAAAGCTTCAAAAATAAAATATACAGCATTTGCAAGCTATTCTGATTGATAGATAAGAAAATATTATAATATGCTTAATGATTAAGTACGTTTTATTTTAAGAAAAAAAAAAACCTTCGATGTACTTACTTATATTTTGATTTCAAAACAGTAAATTATTATTTTTGTCTTGTAAGAATACGGTACAAATAGTTATTTGTAACACAGGTTTATTTACATTAAGTAAGTATGTCATACACACATTATGTAAGTTGCCCTGCCTATTTGAATGTGTTCTTATTGGGAAAGGTGTTCTAACTAGATTGTAGCTTTCCATCACAATTAATTTCTTACTTGTATAAGTAAAGAACTATTAGACTAGTAAGTATGTATAATTTTAGTATAATGCTTGATGCTTCGTGACATCGTTTTAGAGAGATATTCCCTAGAATAATAATTGTTAAAAATAATTAAGTGGTATAAAAGATAAACTAAGTAGGTAAGCGCTCAATAGAATTACCTATGTGAAATAGCTAGTATTCCAATGCCTTCCGAACCTTGTAAAGTTTCTCAAATAAAATATTATTATAACTTTTGATATTTGCAATTACAAGTAAGTTTTACGATAAACCTATGTAATTCTGTGTTATTACTTGTTAAACGAGTTTACATTATACGATATTGTTATACTTATATACTATTTAATGGGTAAATGTGCTAACAGAGCGTGACCTCCACACTGCGGGTGAATCGATGAAGGTCAATGTTAGCTCTATGGATACGACGTAATATCTTGTGAGGACTCCGAGGGGTCATTGTGCGTCTTTGGCTACACGATTTGGCTTCCTCAATGTCTTGATTCTTAAAGTTTAAACGTCTTGGTTTATTCCAAAAAATTCTCGTCTTCGAAATTACCTTTTAACACCATCAGGACCCCAGGTGATCGTATTCATACTTGATATTATGATATAAATAAGACGTTTTACATAATATTTTGTGTTCTCATCTTAGTTTAAAATAGACTCGATAAATATACCGTTTTATAGCAATAGGCATGTAATGAATTCAAGTACCGTACTTCTCCACATTTATAGTTTAAACAAAAGAAAAGATAAAAGAGAATTCAACTGACAGGAAAGTCAGAGAAACATAATATTATGATAACTACGGAGACTAGAGAGAAGTGATATTGAGGAACCCTAAAATGCATTTGACGAAAATTATTTCTATGACGATTAGCTATAAATAAACTACCAATTGGTTAGCATTTTAAGATGTTAATTGATCAATTAGTCCAAAATTTAATAAATATTTCATCACGATTGGTATTTTGTCGCTTATTTTATTTTAGCAATAAACGTCAATTAGTGTTTTTAAAAACTCGGAGTTAGATTTAACTGCATCAGGAATATTTTTCCTACATTTTTTAAATAAAAAAATACTAAACGTAAGTTAAGCTGAAAACGCAAAAAAATGCAAAAAAAATCTTACCTCACTTTACCTGCTGCGATTTCAACATTTTTAGAAAATAATACAATAATACCTATGTAATTATTTTAAATTTAAAATTATTTCTGAGTATGCAGATTCAAGATTGTCAAAACTTCGAATGATAAAAACAAACAAAACGGCTTTCGATTTCAACAGTTTCATTTTATAGATTACCTACTCTGCAAGTTTAAAGCGCTAAAAGCGTAAAGGCCCAATTATAGTAAAAACGAAGTAGTTTGGGATACTTAAATTTGATATTAAATCCAGACTAATACATATTATTATAAATGCCAAAGTGTCTCTGTCTATCTGTCTGTCTGTTACCTCTTCACGCGCGACCTGCTGAACCGATTTCGCTGAAATTTGGTTTGGACTTAATATTATGAATTACCAGACTAGCCTAGTAAATGAATACTCAAAAGGATGGTGTGGATGGAAAAGTCAAAAGCAGAAATTTGACTTAGGAACTTTGTTTGGAGTAATTTGAAGATAAACATACTGGTTAGTCGGTAATCCGTACGCTGCCGATACAGTGGACGTACTGTAAAAAAATATCCGTTTGATGCGAGACGTCTATTGCGTAAGATACTGACCTGTAGACTCTTACTTTTACGCGGTACGTCACAACTGCAAGCGTGATAAACTGTCGACGGATGCCGTCGACTGCCGCCGACACGTGCCGCCGACTGCCGCCGACACGTGCCGTCGTCTGCCGTCGACTGCTGCAGACGCGTGCCGCCGACACGTGCCGTCCGTCTGTAAGCGCTCTAAGATTCAATAAAAAACTATTATCTTTTTCAATTTGACAACAGATTTCAACCATAATTAAAAGAGTACAATTCGTGTGTTTAGGCTTGTCAATAAAAATCTCCTAGTGTGTGTGTTGTAACTTGTAGTGTGTGTAAGTAATGTTTTATTTGTTAAAAAAATGTATGATAAAAGCATAATTTCAAAATAATATTAGCTCGATGCACTCCTTCACCAAGTGTACAGTGTTGCCGTGCGAGAATTTACTCGAGAACGGCTTCTGTACTGGGGGGTCGAAAGAAAACACTTCGTCACTATTGTACTATTAGCGGGGGTCGAGGTAGACGCGATTTCCGGCCAGCCTTTCTTCTATTTCCGATGTAGCGATGACCCAATAATTCCCCAATATTTCCCCAATTCTTCTTGTCTTGCTGTTTCTTCTAGGTAGGCTGGCTCGGAGCGGTCTGGTTGGCGGCCGGCCCGGCCCTTTATTTATACTAGGTTTAAAACAATGGGCCTGACCTGTGGTCCCGTTATCGGTCCCGTTATCACCTCGCCCCCGCCAAACTTTCTTTATTGTTTCTAAATATTTACACTATTTCGTACAGACTTATTCTATGTTACTAATTCTAAACTATATTATTTACCTGTTTCTATACAATAATCAAATATAAACTATTAAAACTATGAAAATTTGGTACAAAAAGGCAACTAATCTATCTATCTCTATCTATTACATGCTACTTCGTATATGTCTATCCTACTCTAACACGAAATTTACAATGAACGATATAATTATACTATTTTTACTATTAAAGCTATTTAAATTTAACAGAACTAGAGATAAAATACAAATTAAACAAATTAATTATTAAATGTAAGTATTACACGACTATTAAACTATTTGGTTTTGGGAATAAGAGACACAATACGAGATCATTTATTTCCGTCTCACTCTTACATGAAACCTATAACTATGAATTAAATTAAAGTATTTTAAACTTATTACTATTATGAACAAACTAAACTATAAATGTTCTTGTATATAACTAAACTATAAAATCTATATTTTCGTCGTCTCGTACACCAAGTAATAGATATATTTAAACTACAACTGTGTGAAATTTCATGCTCCTACGTTTCCGCATTTTTCGTAAAAAGAGTTCCAAAGTTTTTCGCTCGCGTATTAATTATATAATAATTAATATAGATTCCTGCCAGTTACACGATAAAATATGAAGTAAATTTTTTGTTACTAACTAGTATCGCGTGGTATTCGAAAGGTCTCTAGGTCAAGGCTGGCCAATAAATTTTCCAGGTGGGCAAATTTTCATAGGCTGTGGCAGCGCCGGGCCAAATACCATAATATTATAATAGTATAGAAATAAATTATATAAAAAGAGACAAAATAAGCTTTAATTTAATACTTTATTTGTAAATTAGATTAAGTACCAACATAATAACAACATTATTTATATTTTTAATGTGAGCTGTGAAGAGGTTTTTGGGATATTAATTTATCGATATTTGGATTTAAGTCTGATGTTGATAGTACAATCAAATCCGAAATGTGTTTTGCAGTGAGAGATGAGCGATATTTATTTTTAATATACGACAGATTTGAAAATGTTTTTTCACACACATAGGTGGAACCAAACCTGCTTAAAATTTGCATAGCAAGGTCGCGAATTGTTGGAAAATTTTCACTGGAAACGCGTTTCCAAAAACTTGCAAAACTTTCTGTTAGCTGCTCTGAAGATACATTTTCGTAGAAAAATTGTTTCAGGGCAGTGTGGTTTTGAAGATCTGTCACTTCGAGCTGAATATTTGCTGGATATTCAAGCAGTTCAGTAGACTTGATGGTAAATGGATTTATAAACAGCTGAATATTTCTTTTGTCCAATTCAAAATCTTGGAATCTGTTTTCAAAAGACTCTTTTAAACACTTTATTTTTGATAGGTACTTTGGGATGTCAAGGGCAGTGATCTTTAATCCTTCACTTGTAAGTGTTGGAAAATGGTCGATTTTTTTTCTCTCCAAGTTTGCTGCAAACAAGTCCAGCTTCCCTTTGAAACCATTGATCAAGTTGAACATTGTTGGAAGGGAACAATCTTTTCCTTGCAATTTAAGGTTCAGGACATTCAGGTACTTGAATATGTCAACTAAAAATGCAAGATCGCAGAGCCATTCTGAGTTTTCAAGCAGAGCTCTCTCTGCTGGCAACGCTTGTTTTTCTCCCAGAAATTCCAGAACATGTTCCCTCAAATCATAAAAATGTTTCAACATTTCGCCTTTTGATAACCAGCGAACAGCGCAATAAAGATGTAATTCGCCGTGTTCTTTTACTTCTTCTTCAAACAACGTTCTGAATTGTCGGCGGTTAAGTGCTCTGGCACGTATAAAATTAATGCAGCGTACTACTAGGTCAATCACATACTTGAACGCCATGTCTTTAGCGCACAATGCTTCTTGATGGATAATACAATGATAAGAAAACAATTGTCGACCAATGTGATTTTGCAGCAAAGCTACAGCGCCATTGGTTTTCCCCATCATCGCAGGTGCTCCATCAGTGCAAACTGAATTGCATTTATCCCAGTTTTGGCTCTTACCCTCAACGCAATCTTTTAGTTTCAAGAATATATCATTTCCTGTGGTCGTATTTTCAAGCTGACAGAGGTCCAATATATCTTGAAATATATTGAAATTGTCATCAATACAGCGTACAAAAACAGCTAACTGCGCCATACCAGTTGAATCGCAGGTTTCGTCCAATGCAAGTGAAAAATATCTACATTTGGTTACTATCTCTGTAATTTGACTGTTAATGTCTGTTGACATCTCTTCTACTCGCCTCATTACTGTGTTGCGCGACAGTGAAATATTTTCTGCCATGACTTTAACCTTTTGATCATTGCAGTTCTGCGCAAAAATTGATAAACTCTCTTTGATAATTTCCCCATCAGAAAACGGCTTTTTCTTTTTAGCCAAGAGTAAAGAAATTTCATACGACGTTTTGACCATGGCTTCGAGTTCTTCGTGTCGTTTTACAAAAATATTTTGCTGTGAAAATAGTTCTTTCTTCTTTTTCTTTATAAAATCTGTCCTTAAAGCTGACCCCACTGGATACTCTTTGTCGAATTTCGTATGGTTTTGCTTGAAATGCAGCTCTAAATTATATTTTTTTGCAACAGCTACTGTTGCCGAGCAAATGAGACACACAGGTTTGCGGGCTTTGCTTTCGGTGAAAAAATATTTTGTTTCACATTCTTCGTGAAACGTCCGAGAGTTATCCTTTAATCTTGATGAACTCGTGCTAGGTTTGCTGAGAGCCATACTAAAACAATAAAATTTACTTTTAAACTACAAACTAACGATTTTTTAATGAAACGAAGGTAAGTAAGTCAAATAAAATGATTCCATTTGGACAGGCGCCGCAAGAAAATATCAATAAAACTTGACTACCTACCTACTTAAGATTCGTAGTAAAAATCCTACATTTTTAACACACAACAAACCAAAAGCTGGTAGGTACAAAAACTTTAGATTGGTAGGTATCTAAACCAAAATCACAGCATTTACAATCACTTACCTGCAGAAAAGTTGCAAAGTTTTGATAGTATTCTTTCAAATTTTCAAAACAAATTGTCACCAAATTAATTAGTACTGTAATGATTCAAAGCACGTTCGTTAAACTAACCGTCTGCTTCTATTCTGCTATTGTTCCGGCCCGCCCCGCGCCATCTCATTCGCACCCCGCACACATATGGGACCCATATGCGTGCGGGGTGCGGCCGGCGAAGAATCGACAATATCCAAACGACGCGGATCGGTTGCACTCGGGTACGAAGTACTATTAAAATAATAATATTCTGTGACTCGGGCGGGAATAACTATTTTCGTTTGAACCGACCTATTAAGTGGAAGCAGTTCCATCGCGCGCCGGTTAGCTGGCCGACTGACCAAAGTGCTGGCGGGCAAATTCAAATGCCTTGGCGGGCCACTACGTGGCCCGCGGGCCTGGGATTGGCCAGCCTTGCTCTAGGTCAATAGATAATGAGCAGAGCCGAATGATTCATAATTACATCAATTCAGTGACATGCTAGTGACTAATGCCCGGTTCCTATATCTAACGAATCGTCACTGTACATCAGCTACCAAACGTTTTACACTTACGGGTAACGAACCGTTAAAGGCGTTTCACAAAGTTATTTTAGCTTCTACCTGCTACGAACAGTCGTTAGTAACGCGCTAACCGAAGCCCTCCCGACGGTAATACTTCGTTTTGATATTAAAAACCTACTCATTTCAAATTTATGGTAACCAATGTTTATTAACGGCTTGATCACTTTAATAATCCTTAAATAATCTGCGTTTTATTTAATTTGGTTTGTTACGATGAAGAAAAAAACATTTTAGTAGAAAATGTAGTTCGGCAATAATTGGTAAAACTTGGTAAGTTTTACCAATTATTGCCGAAGAGAACAAAACGCAAAATACATACTGTGATCATTGATTTGACATTTAAAATAATATTTAAAATTAAAATTTAAAATGCTTAAAATAATGAAATCTAAAATTAATAAATAAATTAACATATCCCTACTTGATCACAGTAGGTTAACCAAATTTGGAAAAAAGTATAGTATTAAGTGTTTATTCAATTGGTATAAACAAAAATAATGTTACTTGATTAGTTTTTTGTAAATTAAATTTTTTTGCAAAATGTGGCCTTTATCCGGGTGGATAAAGGCCAACTTTGACTCTCTTTAAAAAAAAATTACAAAGAATATCGATCTCGGAGTTTTACTCTAATGTTTATTTAGCTATCAACTATAATATTTTGAAAGAAAAACAAGGTGGAACAAAATTGAGGTTTTTATCACACTGTGCATCGTAAGTAGGTTCCTTTCCAGGCACCAAAAGTAAAATAATTTTGATCATTCTAATTAAAACAGTCACTACATACATACCTGCAGGTTCCCTTCACTTTTAAGTAAGGGTATATTATATTTTCAGCAAGTAAGCTTTCAACGCACGGTTTATCCAGTCGAAATCTAAGCTAAAAATCTGAATGATCCTATGATTGTTACCACTATTTTCGTCGGAATCAGATCCATTCCAGTCTGATAAAATTTCTAGATCACTAAGATCAGTCTGATCACTGTCTGAATGAGACATAATGAGTATTTCTCACAATATTAAAGAACACAACAACGTTCAACCGCCTGATTTCGCGCGGTATGTAAACAACTAACGTCTAGTAAACTTGGACGTAACAAAATAATTTATAGAAACGCCACATGCTTCCATGCCCATACAATAACCTAACGGTCCGTTATAAAAGCCCTCCCTACCGCCTACCATCCGCAGGTACCAAGCATACGGTAACTTTGCTTACGAAACGTTTTTTATAGAAACACTTTCGGGTTACGGCTCGTCCTCGAATCTACCATCCGTAAGCAAAACGATTCGTTTTGTGTATATTGGAACCGGGCATTAACTGTACGTTTTGAGCGCGGCGTCATCCCACTGCAGGCTGCAGCATAGTATGACGTCATGGTTGCGGCACTGGTGGCAAATACTATCATGGTAGGTCACCAACTCACCACCGCGTCACAGGAAACCAGGCTAAAATAAGAGCCAATTTAGATTAGGAGCCACAAAGAAAGGCTTTACCCAACGTTCCTTGCCTTAAACTTTCTTAAAGTAATTAGAAAGTTTAATATTTTAAGGTTGGGTTGCACCAACTAACTTTAACTATAACTTTAACTATAAATTTACTATAGTGCAAAATGTCAAATCTTTGGTTAAAATTAAATATATTTAACCATAACCGTTTATACGTAGGTATATCTCTTTATGGAAGTTTAAGGGTGTCAGGCAGTGGGAAGCAACTGTCAAAAATGTCCGCCATTGGAGTAGTGGACTCATAAATAGGCAAACTTTCAGCTTTCGTAACTTTACAAACTTATCCAGTTTGGATAATCCAAGTGGGTTATCCAGACTGGATAGTGGATAATATGTTTGTGTAGAGTGTAGACTGTAGGCGCATGCAGCGCCATCTACTTTTGTTTATGAATACTTACCAGAAGAGCAGCTGACATCACAGTTTATTCAGCGCAGCTCAGATAACATTAGCTTCCATACTTTAAGCAGAGAGGGCGCTACATGTGTTGTAAAAAACTTTTTTAAGCGTTTTGAGGCTGTTGGTTGAGATACTTTAGAAGTTAAGACTTTAGTCAATTGCGAAAAACACTGGCTAACTTTACACAATTATAAAAACTTTATACTGTGACTCTGAATCCTATGATTAATAAGATAAGATCCCAAATCCCAATGCTACGTCTGCGCCGTCGTCGTCGTAGCCAGCAGTGGGCTCCTAGTCCATAAGTGCCTACCTAATGGCTAATCCATACTAATATTATAAATGCGAAAGTATCTCTGTCTGTCTGTCTGTCTCGCTTTCACGCCAAAACTACTGAACCGATTGCAATGAAATTTTGTACACAGTTATTCTAGAGTCTGAGAAAGGACATATGCTACATTTTGATGTGGTAAAATATCTTATTTCCATGAAAATATCGATGAAAATTAATTCGCATTGCGCGTGGGCAGCGCTCATCCCGGGGGTCCTGGGTTCGAGTCCCGCAGGCGGAACAAAAAGTTTTCAATGTTCCTGGGTCTTGGATGTGTAATATTTCAAAAATTTTAAATGTATTAATTTATGTATAATATTATAAAAAATCCAGAAATATATCGATGCAATGAACATTTTAGTTCTAATACGATTCAACAGATGGCGTTTTATTTTTTACTTTATTGTAACATAGAACTAATCATACTTATTAATTAGTATGTTTTGTTTATAGTTTTTAATACGTTAGAATATTATGTTTAATAATATAATCACTTGGTATAATAATAATCAATCTATCTTATCTTATAGAACTCCTACTGCATTTCTAATATATGTGACAAGTTGACAACAGAAGGCGCTCTAAAATAAAGGAGTTCGAGTGTACCGTGTTGGCCTATATTCCATCCAGAAAATATATCAATGCAATCAACATTTTAATTCTAATATATGAAAACAGATGGCGTTTTAATTTTTACTTTATTATTGTAACAGAACTAATCATACCTACTTTACTATATAATATTGTTTTTATTCATAACTAGCTGTTGCCCGCGACATCGTCTGCGTGGACTTTAGTTTATAGCGCGCGGTGTCAACAAAATTTGTGTCAAATTTAAAAACTTTTTAAAACCCTGGTAAGTGCTTCCGGTGTAGCGCGGCCCTTAATTAATCAAAATACCCAAAAACAGCTATGCAGTGTGCACATAATCTATACTAATATTATAAATGCGAAAGTATCTCTGTCTGTCTGTCTGTCTGTCAGTCTCGCTTTCACGCCAAACGCTAAAAGTATCTCTGTCTGTCTGTTTGTCTGTCTGTCTCGCTTTCACGCCAAACGCCAAAACTTCCGAACCGATTGTAATGAAATTTTGTATACAGATAGTCTAAAGCCTGAGAAAGGACATAGGCTACTTTTTTACTGGAAAAAAGGGTTGTAAGGGGGTGAAAATGCGTAAATTTGTTCAAATTAAGTTAGTTCCAACAATTCATAATAGATGTCGCCGTGCGTCTTCTACATCGCGCTGACGCTTGCTCAAAAGTCTTTCTATAAGACGTGGTATCATCTTACATTTTTAAGTTTCGATTTTTTTCGATTGTTATATCTATTCTACGGTATTAAATAACTCAGTACTTTATCTGTGCAGTGACGTAACCTTAAATCTATCAATGATAAATAGTTTATGGGTAAAGTTGTGTAATTGGAGGGCTAAATAAGCTTTAAAATTTGGCATAAAATATAAAGTTTAATATAAAAAAATGAAATACTTATTGTGTGCACACTGCACAGCTGTATTGATTTAAGGGGTACCAGGGTTTTTTTATAAAAGCTTTTGACACCAATTTTGTTGACATCGCGCGCTATAAACTGAAGTCCACGCGGACGAAGTCGCGGGCAACAGCTAGTACCTTTAATATTTAACATCTTGATTAACTTTCCTGATGTTTTGTTGGTCCGCATTCCATGGTTACAATAATGGTCCATAAACCCCCATAAAAAGTAGATTAAAAAAAAAATTGTCCATTTTGGGTGGAAGACCTCGAACTGTAATATTTTGACTTTTGTCCCAACAAAAGTAAAGGCTAGCCAGTAGCCTATTAAAAATTTAAAGTTTTGGAGCTACTCAATGCAAACACAGCACTCAATTAATTATTTTCCTTTACAGAGCACTAACTTTACAGAGCATAGTCTGTAAAGAAATAATAAAAAAAATCAGCAAGCAGCAGCCGGAACACTGACTAGCCAGGTACAATAAACAAACCGTTGACATCAAGCACAACGATTGCGAAGTACTGTCACAACTCATAACTTCTTTTCACCGTTTTCGATCTTACATCTCAGCAATAAGGTTGAAATGTTTCTCTATTCAGATATCAAAAACTGCACAAAGATTTCAATAAAACACCCAAAAAAATCAGCTCGGTGATCTATTTAGAATGGATCAGCTGTGAACAATACGGGGTGGGGGTCGCGGGTTCATCGCTCCGGTCCATTGTGTTGGCTGCGCGTGCGCACACAGCTGCCCCTCGCAGCAGATGGCGACAGAAAAAACTATCGACCCAATCTCTACCGTACCGGTACGAGACTAATGTGAATTACTTTGAAAGCGAAGCTCTGCTACCATTATGAGGAAATGTTAAAAAATTGGGATGTCAAACTCAGACAGCGTTGCCAGATTATTTTTGAGACAAGTTAAAATAACATTTACGTGACAACAGATAGCTAAAGTAGCCAAAGAAAATCCACCCCTCTACATCCCACACTGTTATCTTCATTACGCACCTTTCTTTCTCAGCACGCTGCACGTACGTTCGGGCTTTCCCCGAAAAGCGGGACTGAGCTTGTCCTGCGCGGGACATTTAATGTTGATGAAAAATCGGGACGTCCCGCCAAAATCGGGACGTCTGGCAACCCTGAACTCAGAGGTATATAATCATAATAGAACTGAATACTGTGTTTTAATTCAACATTTAACAAGATTAGGTATGGTTTCGATGCAGTCTCGATATGGTAAACCTTTTTTTTTTGGTCGGAAAATGCCATTATGCATCCCCGGCAGTGCTGGGTAGGACAACCGGGGTATGTGGGACTCGCTGCGACCGACGGATGGTAAGTGACCCACTAAAACCCGACCGTGTTCCTTTCTGCGCCGCTATTGACAGATCCACGGGAAATGTGGGGCCAGTTCTATCAGCGGGCGTCTGCCTGGTCGTTGGCAGACACGTCTGTGTGGGGGCGTTTAGTTGCCCCCCAGGCCGAACAGAGACCCTACTAGGGCTTGTCTAGGTCATTCCTCTGCGTTTACGTCGCGATGCACTGGAACACATAGCGCATCGGGACCCGCTCGGGGGCTCTGTGCAATGGACATCGGCGTCTCCACACCGATGCCCTGAGCTCCTAGGCTATGGCGGAACGTTTCGGTCGTCATGGTTGACCCTACGTTGCCTTGAACGGCTGCGTCTTCGGGGGTCGATATGGTAAACCTACAAAATTATATTTTCAAGAAATGTGATACCTAAGGTAAGGTCACACCTGGCTAACAGCTTTTCGAGCACATCTAAGGCACTCTGATGGCTCTGAACTCTAGGTGGACCTCTAGCCCTCTGCAGTGGACCTCTAAAGCAGTTTTCCATTTTGGAGATACACCTCAAATTAATCAGTGTGTGCAGGGCTCTGAGTTCCCATTCCTTAGTCGCTGAGATGTTTCCTTTGTGGGTTCTCATAAACTAGGCTACACCAACTATAACTGACCACGGTACACCAGTGTGTCGCGGCACACCCTTTGCGGAACACTGCTCTAAAGTCAGGTTCACTTTCACAGTTCAAGCCGACAACCAGTCATAGGATTTGTAAGTAAATTCTGAACGAATAATAGTCTACGGCGCGGCGGTTCACGCGAGCTAGAGTGAGTATAGAGATGCCTTAAATTTAGTTTGTTATTATTTTTAGCAATATTCCGCGAAAACAACTTCCACCTTTAAGTAAATGAGTGAGTGTACGCATAGGCATGCGTACAGCACCTCCCTCCTCCCACACTGCCTATGCGTACACTCGCATGCAAGAACTTGCAAACAGCACCTGTGGACTCTACGAACAACGTCCGTTAAGTTGCTTAACGGACGTTGTTCGTAGAGTCCACATCCTGAGGATGCTCCGGTGTTGGGGCGAAACGCGCGTCGAGATTTTCAACCTGCATGGTGGTGAAGGGCCTTGCACGGATTTGCCAACATTATTGCTTGTGTGGTGGTGGTGTTTGCAAGTTCTTGCATGCGAGTGTACGCATAGGCAGTGTGGGAGGAGGGAGGTGCTGTACGCATGCCTATGCGTACACTCACTCATTTACTTAAAGGTGGAAGTTGTTTTCGCGGAATATTGCTAAAAATAATAACAAACTAAATTTAAACTATGGATTTCCGCAAAGTAACGCCTGATTCCATTAACTATAGAGATGCCATTTGCCTAGTCTTTTCCTTGAATTTTATTTGGCATCTTAATAATCATTGGCAATAATGAAAAGATATTCTGCATTTTAGAAACAGTGTTAATAAATTAGCACATAATTAGGTTAGAGAAAACCTCTTAAAATATAATTTAAATGGTGTTTGAATCGCAGCCAAAATTGTGTATGTGTAGGGTTGTGATCTTTGTGACTGGTGTGTTTTGACTGAGGTTTTGACACACTATTTCCTGTCCCGGACTATGGCACATCCACATATTGGTATAAAAACTCTGGCTAAAAATTAAAGTTTCTTTTTAGGTAGAGATTATTATAGGGTATGTATGTGTTTCTAATACAGAGATCTAATACAGAGATATTTATACCTTAATTACTTATACCTAACACAGTAAATGCTACCTACTTCATTTTTTGGGTAGCAATACTAGCTGAAATCTATACTAATATTATAAATGCGAAAGTATCTCTGTCTGTCTCGCTTTCACGCCAAAACTACCGAACCGATTGTAATGAAATTTTGTATACAGATAGTCTAAAGCCTGAGAAAGGACATAGGCTACTTTTTTACTGGAAAAAGGGTTGAAAGGGGGTGAAAATACGAAAATTTGTTCAAATTAAGTTAGTTCCAAAAATTCATACTAGATGGCGCCGTGTGTCTCTTACATCGCGCTAACGCTTGCCCAACATCTTTCTATAAGAGGTGGTATCATCATAGATTTAAGTTACGATTTTTTTCGATTGTTATTTCTTTTTTACGTTATTTAATAAGTTAGTACTTTATAATATTATATACAGTGACGTAACCTTAAACCTATCAATGATAAATAGTATGTGGGTAAAGTTGTGTAATTGGGGGCCTAAATAAGCTTTAAAATTTGGCATAATTAATAATATATAAAGTTTAATTTAAAAAAATGAAATATTATGTGCACACTGCACAGCTGTTTTGATTTAAGGGGTACCAGGGTTTTTTTAATAAAAGCTTTTGACACCAATTTTGTTGACATCGCGCTGAAGTCCACGCGGACGAAGTCGCGGGCAACAGCTAGTGTCTCATATAATCGTGGTGCTTTTAACTTTACTAGTTCTGCGCATGTCAAACCAAAAGGAAGGGTAATGGTTTGTATCCGTAGATTTAAACTGCATACCTACCAGTTACTACATAATATTATACAGGGTGTGTCAAAACTAAGTGATAATACTTTGGCGTGTGTACAGTGTATGAAGGAACACATTGTGTTCCTTATGCAGTGTTCGTCCTGAAGGTATCAGCGATGAAAGAGTAATTTCTTTTTAACTTTTGTATAGGCAAAATTTCAGTGTTTCTGGCAAATTCACGACGCTGGGGCGCCCATACATGTCACAAAAAAAGTGTTCTAATGAACTCTGTAAAACACATACAATATACCCTATAAAATATTTAAATCACTTTGTTAAGTACACAAACTAGACAAATAAAAAATAGAGGCTTGATGTTTTTGAGCAGTCTGCGTGACCAGAAATAATAGAGTTGACTCTTAGGGTTGATTCAGACCGCAACGCGACGAGGCGAGGCGAGGAGCGGTGCGGCATAAATTTGTATGGATTTGACAGATTTCAATTGCGTGAGACGTCTTGCGAATCTCTCAAATCCATATATATTAATGCCGCGCCTCGCCTCGCCTCGTCGCGTTGCAGTCTGAATTGACCGTCACTTAAAATCTCTACAGTTAAAATGTAGAGCTACATGAAACATTCATACTATGCATGATGCATCTCATTACTTATTGTAAACGCAAAAGTGTATCTGCATGTTTCCTCATCCATCAGTCATCGTCAATCCAAAACGATAACCTTGCACACAACCAAAGACCAAGCGTATACGCATCGCAATAAGATTCATTTTAGCTTAGCATAAAACTGTAGTTACTAGGGGCAGATCTTCTCTTTTTTTCATGTTTTTATTAAATATCTTTGGAAATAAATATTAAGAAACAAAACTGTTCCGTTCAGAAGATTTTAATATAGATTTACTAACAATTTATCCAGATAAAATGTATAATTGTCCTAGTTAATACTTATATTTCGATGAAATATTTTTTTGTCGGAGGTGAGTTTGTAAATTAATTACAGCCAAAGTATTACGTTTTATTAAAATGTTTGTGGTTTAAGGTATTTTACATATTGTGCTTTATATCTCATATTTTTACATTTTTGTTATTATATTGGAACTAGGTAAAGCGGGAGTCACGGAATAACAAATTGGGGTTTATCCTCGCCTTAAACCGCCGAACTTTCAAAAAAATTCGGTTCCTTGAATCCCGTCAAAGGATAAAGGATAGTTTCTTTAGAAAAACGATCGGAACGAATAGCGCAAACGAAGCTTCACGCAACATTTAGTAATTGCAAATTTATTTACAAAGGAACTTAAATATTTTTCTCACATAGCAGCCCTAAAACTTTTCGAAGATTAGAATAATAAACTGAAATAAAAGTCTATTAATTCACAGATGTTAAGTGGATCACACTTTTATATAGCAAAGTAATTGCCCTGAAAGCAGAAAATAATGTTTAGTGTTAACTTTTTTTTATAAAATCGGGTCACCTGATGGATTAAGGAGTGAGCACACTGAGACGGGCCGTGCCGGGGCTCAGCGTGCTGGGGCTCATCGCAAAAATCCGCCTCCATACAATTTGAGCCCCGTACATTTTTTTTGATTTGCCCCGACACAGTGTGCGATACGCGCGTCCGCATCCATACAAATTGTATGGAGGCATATTTTTGCGATGAGCCCCGGCACGCTGAGCCCCGGCACGCTGAGCCCCGGCACGGCCCGTCTCAGTGTGCTCACTCCTTTAAGCAACAGCTACCGTCGCCTATGGACACTCGCTACATCTGAAGAGCTGCAGGTGCGTTGTCGACCTGAAACATTTACAAGGACGTTTAAATGAAAACCGGCCAAGTGCGTGTCGGGCCACCCGCAATATAGGGTTCCGTCTGGTTCCGTGGTACTGCTAATTTTTGATAGGTCAATGACAGGACATTTATATCGTGTTTTTAGGCATCCATTACACGCTCATGCAAGCGACAGTCAATTCCGTCAATCATGAATTATGTTTGACTGATGGTGACTGATGGACTGACGAATGGTATTAGACGGTCACTCAATTCTCTTCAGTTTTATGTCAGTCAAAGCCAAAATTTTCAAAGGTATACGTTTCTAATTTTTTTCCTATTTTGTCAGATGTAACAACACTCACTCAAAACTCGTGAGTCGCGAAGGTTTCATGAAGCAAAAATCAAGATAATATCTAGATTTTCGTCAATCAACTTCAAGCAAACGTCTGTCACGCTGTGGTCACGCTCTTACAAGTTACACGGTAGGTTATCCATCAGTTACCCCATGATTGTGGTAAAACTGACAGCAAAACTTACCGTGTAATGGATGCCTTACGGCTTACACTAATCTCAGTTAGGTTCAAATTAATTTGAACGAAAAGTTCCTTTAAACTTCGCCGAATATTCTTTTTAAGTTGATCAATTATTACTTAATAACTTATGAAGTAGTAAATAGTTTTCCTTTTTAATTCAGCATAATATTTCCTACTCTCGGGATTTTTTACACATTTCTAGAAGCAACCGTTTAGCTGGTAGAAGGGGGGCCACTGAACTCTAACGATTTATTCCACTTTAAAACTTCATATTTCACAAAATAATTAAATCGGAAAATGATCATGAATACTCGTAATATTAAAAAAAACCTATCCAACGACAGCCCACACGGTTGACGGTGGGGTGGGCGCAAAAAAAATCAACCCCGCTGATGTGTAGAGGAGGTCCCATAATTTTTTTTAAAGATTTTATATTATATATAGGGTGTAACAAAAACAAGTGATAATACTTTAGGGTGTGTACGTGTTCCTTGTAGAGAGTTCATGGTGAAAGTAGCAGCGCTGAAAGACCAAATTTTTTTTCACTTTTGTATGGAAACTCGTGACGCTCGGGCCCTTGCCCATACAAAAGTGAAAACAAAAATTCGTCTTTCTGAGCTGCTACTTTCACAGTGAACTCTCTACAAGGAACACGTACACACCCTAAAGTATTATCACTTATTTTTGTTACACATTGTGTAATACCATTTTGTTGGAACCAATAATTATGTGCATTCATGCCGAATTACAGCTTTGTATGTCCTATAGTCTCTGAGGAAAACCGCGGACAGACAGACGGACAGACAGACAGACGGACGGACAGACTGAAACCATAACGGTTTCTTGTTGACTACGGAACCCTAAAACGTCCTTGGCACTACCAGGGACTACAAATATTAGTCCAAAGTGCTCGCTTTCGGGTTGTGAACAGGAAACTTATCTATTCACAGCTGCGGCTAGAAACCTGGCATAGGACATGGAATATCCAGATTTCCATTTCAGAAACTTTACGTTAACTCACAAGCAAAGGATATCCTCATTCCTCACGGCTAAACGGGTTTAAAATTTAAATTATACAATATACATATTATAATGTGTTGTAACTTGTACCTCGTATCGTATGGACATGGGCGTACCTAGGATTTCAGCTAGGGGGGTGGTCGGTCTGGTATATTGAAACAAAAAATCATGAAAATTTAATTTTATTAGTCTGACTGAAAATATAGTTAATATACTTTGTTTCCAACACTTTATTTTGCGCAGAGTAGGTAACACGTTTTTACTTTTTAATTCCCACTTGGTAGGAAAATTGACGTTTATTTTATCTTCCAGCTGCCCCCCGTGCCCCCCCCCCTGGGTACGCCCATGACATAGGATATAGTTTTTGTTGCAGAAAAATATGCGGTTCCCGTACGATAAATGAATTTGGGCGTCAATCGTCATTTAGTACTTTTAAATCGACTTTAAAAAGTAGATGAGTTCTCAATTCAACTTTGCTCCCGTCTAACTTTGTCGTTAATTATTATTGTGAACCGATTTTGATGATTCCTTCTTTGATAAGGAAACACTATTTAAAGTCGTTTTTAGGGTTCCGTACTAAGACTTCGATGTCTGTCCATCAGCCGTCTGTCTGTGTGTCTCCAGGCAACTCAACTCAAGAACCGCTATAGCTAGACTTCTGAAATTTTCACAGATTGTGTAAGTATATCTGTTGCAGCTATATCAACAAATACTAAAAACAAAATAAATTAAATATTTAAGGGGGGCTCCCATACAACAAACATGATTTTTTTGCTATTTTTTGCTCGATATCAATACGGCAATACATAGGCACTTGAAATATTCACTAAATACTCAGTTTTATTTGTACGTTAATAATTTGTAATAAAATTTAAAGAAATGAAATAATGGGCTCCCAATTCCCATATAAAAAAAACACAATTTTCAGCCTATTTTTGCTCTATTGTGGTACGAAACCCTTCGTGCGCGAGTCCAACTCGCACTTGGCCGATTTTTTTTTGTTAAGAATTATTTATGCTACGTTCTTTGGACATAATAAAGTATGACAATAAAAATTACGGTTCGCTTTCCTTTAATTTTTTTTAAACAATTCAATAAGTGTTGAAGGACGGTAAAAAAGGAAAAGTGTGAACTGAGGAAGTGACGGAAGTACAATGGTGCCTCGACCCACACGCCTTCCTGTGTAACCCGACACTAGTTACGTGGGGTTAGCTTGAACGGAGTTTAAACCACTGTTATTACTAGATGTTTACTTATTGTTACTAGAAGTTATTCAGTGCTGTTTAATTTAATAGACCGCATGTGTCAGGGAAATTGAGGCAGGTAGCGGGCCAACGTAATTTTTAGGGTTCCGTAGCCAAATGGCAAAAAACGGAACCCTTATAGATTCGTCATGTCTGTCTGTCTGTCTGTCTGCCCGTCCGTATGTCACAGCCACTTTTCTCCGAAACTATAAGAGCTATACTATTGAAACTTGGCAAGTAGATGTAATCTGTGAACCGCATTAGGATTTTGGTATAAAAATGGAAAAAATATTAAAAATTTTAGGGGTCCCCATAGGTACAACTGAAACAAAAAAAATTTTTTTTTCATCTAACCTATACGTGTGGGGTATCTATGAATAGGTATTTAAAAATCATATTGAGGTTTCTAATATCATTTTTTTTAACCTAAATAGTTTGCGAGAGATACTCTTCCAAAGTGGAAAAATGTGTGTCCCCCCCTCTAACTTCTAAAGTAGTTCATGATAATTCTAAAAAAAATATATGATGTACTTTACTATAAAAACTAGCAACGAAAATTGGTTTGAACGAGATCTAGCGAGTAGTTTTTTTTATACGTCATAAATGGTAAACCTTAATGAAACTTTCATTAAATCAACTGAAATATAAAAATTAATCAAAAACCTTTTAATTTCATAGAAATAAACATTATTGCTGCTGCGGAACCCTTCATGGGCGAGTCCAACTCGCACTTGGCCGGTTTTTTTTAAATGAAATAAGGGGGCAAACCAGCAAACTGGTCACCTGATGGAAAGCAACTTCCGTCGCCCATGGACACTTGCAGCATCAGAAGAGCTGCAGGTGCGTTGCCGGCCTTTTAAAAGGGAATAGGGTAATAGGGGAGGGTAAAGCAAGCGCAGTTTCACGCCGGTTTTCTGTGAGCCCATTCGTGCCGAAGCATGGCTCTCCCACGTCAGTTTGGTTGGGTTATGTGAAGTCATTGTTGTGATGTTGGTTGAACTTGATCAGTGCCGGTTTTAGCACTACCAGCGCCTTGGCCGAAATTTTTTCGGCGCCCAGGGTCCTGGTAGTGCCAAAAAAAGTACAGGACATGTTGAAGACATCTAGTAGAAATAGCAACGCCTTTAAGAGGTTTATGGATAGTTAAAAGTTAATATATTATATTATCTTACCTAATTAAAAAGAACTAACCGAAAAAAATACGTCCATCAAGAAACATTTTAGCATCCGATCTCCAAGGAAAATGAGGCAATGACGGGCCTAGGCGTCGAGTTATCCGATACAAATAGATAATGATAATAATAATTTTATTATGTATGTAATCTATGGACGCTTTACACCACATCAGTCTGGGCCCGTGGTAAGTACCTGATTGGACTTGTGTTACATGTACCAGACAACGGAAATATATTTAATACCTTTATACTATACATATAAGTATTTAAGATTTTTATTATATGATACACATATTTAATACACATCCATGACCCAAGAACTTTGAAACTTTTTGTTCCGTCGGTGGGATTCGAACCCGTGACCCCCAGCTTGAGCTACCAACGCGCTCACCCACAGAGCCAGAGAGATGGCTACAACGGACACAATGTCCCACACCTATAATTCTCTCAATGTACCATCAGAGAAGTTGATTCCTATGCAAATTGGGGACCTAAGTAGTTTGGTTGCGTTACGTCAAACCCAGCTGACAGATCACAATTAACACTGAATTGACATATTCCTAAACACCAAACAACGTTGGTCTGTCAATTGCATAGGAATCAACTTCCTCGATGGTACAATGTTTATAACACGTACTAAGTACTTATTACCTCAGTGGTTTATAATGATAACGCTGACATTTCCAAGACCACACACTACTCGAGACCTACTTCGTCTGATATCACTGAACTAAGTACGAAGGCGAAGGGATAGAACTTTTATCAAGATGTAATTTTTTACCACAGTCCACAGCTATCCCAGATAAGAACATTCCAGTTTTAATACGGATGTTTACTTTACACACCAAATATTGATTCGAATCTTAATAATCCTGTAAACAATGACAATAAGGTCAAAAACTAAGACGTTCATTCAATAATATTTTTGTGAATGAATTGAATATTTCTTTCTGTAAGATATGAATGGCCTGCAAATCCTGAAGCAGGGGTCCATAACATTTTTCTTTCGCACGATAATAATAATTCTAAGACAAACGAAAAACAAAGAAAACTGTCTAGTCTAGAAGACGTTCTTTGCTACAGGAAAATTATCTTACCTACTGAAAATTTTATTTGCACTTCAGTGCTCGTTTGGCCATTTTGTATGTCGTGTAAATTTGAAAGAAGTTTTATTCAGGAGAAATTTAAGGTTGAAAGGAGTGTGATAACGAGGCGTATCATGATGGGAGGGTGGCAGGCAGTAGGGCACCGCATGTGGCGGACGCATCTGGCCGCGGGGCGCGGGCCGGGGGCCAGGGGCGGGGGGTTAAAATTAGTACTGAAGCGCCACGTGCGACGCGACGTCAGTCCGCGCTCCACACTCGCCCGCGACGCACGCACGCACGCATATTAACTCGCGAACATCCGCCGAAGCGGGTGACAGTGTTTTCTTCCTGTGAAACGGTGGCCGGCGCGACGGAGGCGGTGCAAGGAATGTTGATGGCGGGCGCTCTGCCGGCCGAGTCCGAGGGGCTGCTCACCCTGGGCGCCCTCCCCGGGCAGAAGGACACGACGTGGACGAAGCTATTCGTCGGCGGCCTCCCCTACCACACGACAGACAAGAGCCTGCGGGAACACTTCGCGGTGTACGGCGACATCGAGGAGGCGGTCGTCATCACGGACAGACAGACGAGTAAAAGCAGAGGATACGGATTCGTAAGTTTCATTCGTGCGCTGGAATGTTCAGTCGAAGGTGGCGAGTGGCGACTGAAAACTGAATTTTAAGTGACACGTAAACATGCTCGCGCGCCGTTGTCGCGTTGGCCTGAAACGTATCACCTTATCGCGTACCTGCCGAGTGGCGATACCTCGCTGGTGGCGCGCGGGAGCCGCTTCCACGCAGTTTTAACTTTTACACGTAAATTATATTCAGTAGCGAACGTTTCGCAGTTTATGGTAGCAGATTGCACCGGCCACCGGGCTAAAATAGAATTCGTAGGACTCGGGCACGCCGAGCTCGGATCGATAAGGAAATAGTGCGAGCATAATTTCGGAGCCGAACATTTAATATAATAGAAGCGTATGAAGGGCGAGTTCGTGGGAAATGAATCACAACCCCATTTCCAATTCGGCTGGGGTGGGCCCTAAGGGAGGGCCCGCGCGTGGCCCTGGCGGGGCCCTTGCACCCTCGACTACATCCGAGCCTGCAATAATTGCACCGCGTCTGTGTCACTCCAAGTGATTGTACAATTTCCAGACTTGCGCTTTAGGCATTGTTAAGACTCCTTTAAAGGCTCGGAATTAAATCGGCAACCTTAACTAACGATAGCTGATAAAGAAGATAGCGTTTGTCTCAACTCTCAATAAGTAATCTAAATTCTAAAACATTTTTTAAATTGCTTGATGGATTTTATTCTGGCTTGTTTACTTTGCGGACGAAAATTGTAAACATGCCTTTATAGTATATGGAGAGTAGTTATAGAAAATTATGTGTTTCTTATGATAATAAATAAAAAATTAAAAAAATAAATATTATGGCAAGCTTCATAAAAAATCGTAAGAAGCAGGGATGGTAAACTATTTTCACCTTTTTTAAAAATGAGCAATCCAATGACAATATAATATTCATTATTATTATATTATAATAAGTAGTTAATAAAGTGCCCAGTAGTAATATATCATTACAGTCGATACTTCATTTTATCAAATTTTGAAACTAAAAAATGTAACACACTTTTGTGTGTATCAAATGATGTAATAACAATACCATTTAGTGAAACAAATAAAAATGTTTATAATGATTACAAAAAGATACAAACAATATAGTAATATGAAAATAATTATAATGAATAAAATGACGAAAATAAACACATTAAGGTTGGGTTCCACCAACTAACTTTAATTATAACTTTAACTACAATGCAAAATGACAAATCTTTGGTTAAAGTTAAAAATTGACGCCACCAAGACGCCATATTTAACCATAACCATTATAGAGCTCGACAAGGTTTTAAATGCACGTGGCGAAAAAAGGAACTAACGCTGTCATCATACAAAAACGCCATTTTTGACAGTTCTCCTTTACCAGCAGCGCCCCCGCCCACGTTCATTTATAACCTTGTTGGATCAGCTGTCATCTATCAATTTCTCCGGTCAAAGTTATGGTTAAAGCTAAAGGTAAATTTAGCCTTAACTATAACCATATCTTTAACTTTAACCACGCCTCTGGTGCAACCCAACCTTTGAGCCTTAATGACTAAAACACATTAAAGAAATAAAAACAAAAAATTGCGATTGTATGAAATAAAAACAAAAAATTGAGAACATAATAAAGAAAAAATCTGTATATATAACAATATATAAAACAACACGAAAAAAGTAATAATAATATTACTTATGTTTTATTTTTTATCAAAATAATAATATTTAATCAGCTATTGGCGTGACAGTTATCCGATAGGAAGCCACAGTAATCAAATTGGGTTTAAGGGTATTATAATTTACCAGATATTACCTAATATTTAACTTTTTTAAATTAGTAAATATTACGTAACTATTTAGTAATGATGGTATTGCAGATTGACTAACTGAAAAGTACATTTTATTAACTTAAAGTTTAGTTATGTTAAGTTTAAACTTTAAATGAAAAATCTAATATCAAATAATTTATGTCTTCAATCCTTTGTATGTATTAAATTAATTCATATCATTATCACATTGTTTGTCTTCCAAATGCTCTTACTATTAGGGATATTAAAATTTTAAACACCAGCGTAAATCTCCATTAGGGAATGTTATTATTCGAATATATTAGATTTTTTTTAAATAAGTATTCGAAAATATTCGAATAATCATTCCCTAATCTCCATTAAAAAGTACAAACCAAATGGTAGCCAACACCTGCATAAGTTTAACAACTTAAAATTAATTATCTAAACCTTTAATAATCTTCAAATTATTTTCATTAGTGTCTATTAACGTTAGTACACTTAAAAGTCCTGGTGATAGGGTTTAAAATGCTTTAAACGTGTAGTCAGGGAACGTCTACGTGCTGAAGTAGGTATCGGGAACAAAACATGTCATCTGATAGTGAAGCCCTCAGCACTAGCGCGGTCGTTTTCATTTTATTATAAAAAATATAAAAAAGAGTGAATCTCAGTTACTTGACCGATCTTAAAATGGAATATTATCGATAGTACTTGTCACGTCTAGTTTACATGAGATAATATCTGGATTCTACGCAAATGTGGTAACAACTTAATTATATAAATATTCTAAACCAGTAAGTTGTATATTTATAACTAGATTTGCTCGGTATTCGATAAAACACGAATAAAATGACATTTTCCAAAAATGATTACTAGCTAGATCGATTTATCGCCCCCGAAACCCATTATATACTAAATTTCATGAAAATCGTTGGAGCCGATTCCGATATGCCAATTATATACAATGTGTCCCGACACCGGTGTCCAATCCTTTAATGTTATGATCTATGGCATATTTTATCGACAAATTGGCTCTAAAATTTTTTCTCTCTCTCACGGTTGTAAAATGGCAGCCATTTTAATTTTTCTCGGGCTTTCACACTAATCTGACCAGTACTTCACATGTAAATATCCTATGAAGATAAAAAAGGTCTCATTTGATAGCTGAATTTGTGGACTACGCTTACATAGGCAATATGTTATAAATTTCGTGGAATTAAACATAGAAAAACCCATGGTTAAGAAAAAAAATATGTGTATTTTTTATTAATGGCATTTTGTGGTAAAATCTAGCAGATTAAACTGGTTATTTTTTATTTTAAATAGAGGAAGTTTTCATCTTCTAAAATTCTTTTACTTTAATGCTCTAAGTCAGATAGTTTAGAAGTTATAACGATTTTCTTACGATGAGGTGGTCAGATTAGTATGAAGCCAGAGAAAAAAAATATTTTCAAAAGTATGAGAAAAAAAAATTTGAACTCATGATGTATGGCTTATATTAGTGACAAATTGGCTTTCAAATTATTTTTTTCTCCAACTTTTGAAAAAAAAAATTTTCTCTGGCTTCATACTAATCTGACCACCTCATCATAAGAAAATCGTTATAACTTCTAAACTATCTGACATAAAACATTGAAGTAAAAGAATTTTAGAAGATGAAAACTTTCTCTATCTTTTAAAAATAAAAAAGAACCAGTTTAATGTGCTAGATTTTTTACAAAAAGCCATTAATAATAAATACACATTTTTTTTTCTTAAACTTGGGTTTTTCTATGTTTAATTCCACGAAATTTATAACATATGGCCTGTGTAAGCGTAGTCCACAAATTTAGCTATCAAATGAGACCTTTTTTATCTTTATAGGATATTTACAAGAGCAGTTCTGGTCAGATTAGTGTGAAAGCCCGATAAAAACTAAAATGGCTGCCATTTTTCAATTAGAGAGAGAAAAAAAATGAGGGCCAATTTGTCGATAAAATATGCCATAGATCACGACATTAAAGGATCGGACACCGGTGTCGGGACACATTGTATATGTACATTATACATATATATAAGAATTTCTCGTTTAAAGATACAAGATTATTCTTAGATCTTTAAAACTAGAATTATTCGATAGGATCTTTTAAAATAGTACTAGGTGATGCTCGTAACTCCGTTGCGCCAAAATTTGTTCGATTCGTTTATCGCGCGGGAGCCGGGTACCGTACATTTTTCCGGGACAAAAAGTATCCTAAAGGACCTGTCCTTTCCCGGGACTCCATAGTCCATACCAGCAAAATCGGTTCAGCGGTTTGGACGTGAAGAGGTAACAGATAGATAGACACACTAATTTCGCATTTATAATGTTATTGTATAGTCTAATGTTATAGTATAGTCTATTGTATGGGCAACGTATATTAGCAAAACAAAGTTAGCCGGGTCAGTACCAAAACAAGATAAATGTTGAGATAGGTATTTAGTAAAGGCGGGCGGGCATTGAGATGAAACTGTTGGGCGTCTCTGGCCGGGACCCGCCTACGCGGCTACGGCGTAGCTCGTATCTCGTTGCATCCATATATCAGAAGTTTATCTCATTCTGTATACGGTATAGTATTATTAATAGGTTATTATATTTTAAGGCCCAGTGTCCAGAGAAAAGAAATACTATACAAGAAATATTGAAGAAAGAGTTTATGCAACACTAGTTTTTTTGCGACTTAACTTTAAGCGACTTACAAAAAATGGGGGAATTTATTTTTTAGATACAACATTAAAAGGTTTTAAATTCCGTAGTAATTATTGTTTCATAAATCATGATATTCAAAATAATAAACTTTTATATAAGTACTCGTAGGTATAATATTATCTGTATTCTTTTAATTCTGTTTACTTTGCTGACATAACATTACTATCTGCCGCACTCAGAGTGGAATATTAATTACTTAATTGTAATTAATTCAAAATTTTGACATAAGCCCTATACATTATCTGTCAAACTCTTCATTAAATTGAAAGTTAATCATAATTAAATGTCTCTGAGTACGGCGGTATGTAAATTAAATTCTACTCAATACAGTTAACGTCAGAAGATAGCTCATGTCATTTCTATTACTTAGATATATGTCGGTAAAGCACTAAAAGCACTTTCACTTTATCACAGGAAACCAAAAGTAGGTTTAAGTTTAACTGGTTCTAACTAACTGTAGTTAACTTATCTGTTATCAGTTAACGCGGTGAAATAAACGAGCAATTGGTTTTTGTATTGCTCTTGACGATTGCATAGTTAATTTTTGATGGTTTATGAATTTCTAGTAAGAAATACTCAGTCTAGTATACTAGCAATAAATTATATTACGAACTATTACAGATATCGATTAGGCAACGTATTTACGTTATTTGGTAGTCAGTGTCAAGTAATTACGAATTAACTTAACATATTCCTACTTTTAAAAAATTTGGTCCGCCATTTGCATAATATGAATCAATTCCTTTGATATATTGTACATTTAATCGTCGTTAAGAGATTAGAGAATACAACACAAAGTGTAGTCTTCGACTATTTATTCCAGGGAATACTTCACATAGCATTAAGTCTGGATTAAGTATATAATAAACTCAATAACTTTTATTTCGCGAAAATTTCCAATTCTTAAGGTAGGTGTGTTTGTAAACCAATAGTAATCTAGCTTTCGATAACCGTTATCGGCGTGCCTAATGCTCATTATAACGCTTGATAAACGCTTTTCGTATAAAAAAGAATTAAATTTATATTTGTGCATGAGATGGCAAATTGTTTAATCTGTGAAGGTCTCGGTTAAAAAAATAATGTGCTACCAAGATAGCAGCGGGGCTAAGATGGTCGCTTTGGAGAATCATATTATGATCCTATAGCAAAAAGTAGATCATTTTACTTGGACTTAAAAAGTATCGCAAGTTAGGTTAGTAAGATTGTAAAATGGTAACGAAATCACACAAATATCCATTTTACTGCCTACAAATGCCCCGCCGCAGGTTTTTTCGAGTCCCCCTGATTTTCAATGACAGAATTTTCCATAAACAAATGTGTTTTTTACTGCGCCTTCCGTATCAAGGTCATCATTTTGTTCGTATTCCGCCCAGCTAGCTTGAACCCTGCGCCTCCGCGTATTCACATGGAAGTGTTTGTTTTATTGGACATTTGCGGGGTCAGGTTTGGCTGGTAGGTGGCGACCCGGGGTATGCATTACAATTGTTAATTCGGTGACAGCGTCACTGCTTTTGTATAAAATCGATTTAATGCAGAACTCTGTATAGTAAGGTTTGTGTTCGATTACTGTGCTACGATAATATACTTTTAAAACAACAGCAGCGAAAGCAATCCGAGCAATCTGTACCCAAATTCAATCTATACCTTGGGCATAGGCTCGCCAAGAAATGTGGCTCCGGTAGCCGGCTAACGTAATATTGCTAAGTACTCACATACGGTTTTGCTCGATAGTTTTACTCCGAATCGAAGGAAATGACATATTTGACATACATATTTAATTCCATCGAGCCGGCCCGAAGCGAGCCTTCGAGCTGACAGTTTTGCGGTCCACACGGTGGTTATTGCTCGATTTGGAGTAAAACTATCGAGCAAAACCGTATGTGAGTACTTAGCATATTGATGATTTTATGTACGGTATAATACACCTAAAGAGTAAGAGATCGATAAGGTCAATTGTGGCAATAGCTACAAAAAAATAATATTATGTCAATTATCCTAGCCACTGCCAGCCATGGAAGAGTAGGTTCAGTTGTTGTATTTAAAACTGATAGAAACTTAATCACTCGTCCACACTATACAACAGTAACAAAATCTACAACTTAATTAATACAGGATGATTTGCTTACAATGCATTTACCATGAAGCATGAATAAATTCATGATGTAGAAAAAAAGGACAAGAACTCGTCAATTTCAAATTTGCCTTTTTATGTTAAGTTTATTTTAATATTATTAAATTGCTCGTATTCTTTTATAAACCTTATTTTTTGTTCAGGTAAGGGCATAAAAACTTGGGTAGCCTACGAAATTATTCTTTGTTGAGAATAGACTAAGTATATCAGAGGTTCCCAATCTTTTTCAGCCTGCGGCGCAGTTACTAGTTCAATATTTTATCACGGCGCCCTACTTTACCTAGCTATTACAAAAAGATGTAACATAAATAAGCTTTGTAATTCATATAATAATTTCATTTTATAATATTTGTGGTTTCGGGTAATGATGAAATAGAGGATCGACCCTCTTGCCTTTCCACGGCGCACCAGGGCGCATGAGGGCGCGGCGCTTACGTCTACCATAGATATTTAGCAAAGGCATGAAATAAATCAAAGAAACAACTGACGTCCCAAACTTATAAATTCCTGTGTCGACAACGATGGTACTCTTCCAGCCTCCAGGTGATACCAAATAGATGCCGCAAATATGCGCAAACCACTCTCTACCAAAAGCTCCTAGTAGAAACCAAAGACACAACCGACGTCTCTTTATAAATTCCTGTATTGATAACGATGATGTACTCTTGCAGGTGATAATGGGAGACCGGGCGGCGGCGGAGCGAGCATGCAAGGACCCCAACCCCATCATAGACGGACGGAAAGCCAACGTCAACCTCGCGATATTGGGAGCCAAGCCCAGAGGGAACTTAGCGCCAGGTATGTTTTGATATTCTACAATACCTTGTAGATCAAAAGACTAGTATAATATTATATAAAAAAAGATGTAAAAACTTGTAGTTACCTATATGGAGAAAAAATATAGTCCGGGAGCCCTAGATTTTTTTTAATAACTACCAAGCGAATTTTTTGTGAGTAGCTTCATTTTGAGACGAACAACATTTTTATTTGCGAAAAATCTCGAAAGTGGTAGCTAACTGAGATAGAAAGGTCTCAGTTAGCTACCACTTTCGTTCTCTACGTTTTAGGTGTTTGATGATTCTAAAATATGGATTGTTCTATTTGTAGGACAATGTTACTCTTAAATTATATAACTATTAACCTACCAATATACAAAAAGTCCGCTGATTAGGGTTCCGTTTTGGGGTTCTGTAATTAACAAAACTTGGTTGACTACAAATAGAACAATCCATATTTTAGGACCATCAAGTCAAAGTATGAAATCCTTTCTATTCCTGTTAGCTACCACTTTCAAGATTTTTCGCAGATAACAATGTTGTTCGTCTTACCAAAAGAAGATACTCAAAAAAAAAGCTTGATAGTAATAAAAAAAAATCTTTCTAGGGAACCCTGACTATAAGTACAAGGTACAATGTATAGACTATAGAGTAGACCACGGGGCAAGACGCAGAATACTTTTACAGTTTACGCGTGATACAATTTTTACGCTGGTAGAACCGCGCGCTATTTTGCTCTACGTTTTGTTGTAAGGCTTACGTTAAAATCTGATACAGCCCACTAAAAGTATAAGAAAGTCTATAAGTAATAGGTTTGGCAAGGATAAGTTCAAAATTCATGTCTATTCCTAATGTCCATAATAGTCTGTGATCTATCCATATTCAGTGCGGTAAATGTTTAGATAGCTAGTTTTTAACGTTCACCGTGAACAAAAGTAGATGTCATCGGATTTTTATCCTACTTTATTTTGTCTTTATAGCGTAGAATACTCGTAATATTATAATTTATAGCATATATAGGGGCGATGGGAGATTTCATGATCTTTCTCCATAGTCTTATAAAGTTTGGATATAAGTAAAGTTTTAATCGACTCAGCTGCCTCAGCTGTTTTTGTCTGTCCTACATAATATGAGAAGATATTTTTCTACCGCGTCGAGTCGTCAACCGATAAAAAATGCTTTGCGTGTGACAAAATTGACTCTGTGGGGGTCACGGCGCGATCGCTCGCATCAATTTTTTTTTCTTTTTTTTTATACTAAAAGTGTAATATTAGTATTAAAGCTACTATAACTATTAGTGTTACATTAAAAATTAAGTTTCTTATTTTATCTATGTATGATTATTTTTGAAACTAAACAAGGATTTTGTTGCGATTTTCTGCAACAAATAGTGATTTAACAGGAAAAACATTTAATGCGGAATAGGGGGTGAAAAGGGGGGGATGACGATCACGCAGACAAAACCGCGCGGGTCAGATAGTACTGCGGGGCTAAAATGGTCACATTTAGCAATTCCTCTCAATCAATTCAGCAAATGAATTGTCAAAACTGTCAAACTGACAAATGTCAAATCATAGTTGCATTTTGCGATTTTAGAAAAATGAATCATATTATAATTCATATCATGATTCTTCAAAGCGACCATTTTACCCCCTCTGTATGCTTACCTAATTTTATTATAAACAGTTTTTTAGGCTATTAGCTATTGTATAGCTTTTATCGCGGGCTTGAGCGCGGACTCGGCGTTGCCGTGCGTCTATCGGCATGGTGTGTGTGTGCGTGCGACTAGACGTATGCGAATTATAATTTTGCGTTGAAAATAATGCAATAGCTATGTCCACACTGTACACTTTCATCTTCCGTCATCAACTTTCATATTGGCGCATTCATTAATTGAATACGTCAAGGAACGCAACGCCAAAATTGTCATTTTTGAAGTTTTGGATACGGTCAGAAGACATGCGTCGCGGGCATGCCTCACGTTCGCTGTTGACTCGCTATAACGCATGCCCTTGACGAACAGAAAAAGGCACAGTGTGGACAAAGCTAATGCAATAGCTTTACCGCGGCAGTCCCCGAGTGTCACACGTATTTTTAAAGTTATTTCGCTATTCTTAACAAAGTACAGACGAGGTGTTACAAAGTTAACATAATACTTAGAGCATTAAAACACAATACAATAAACAAAACAAACTTCGAAATAGTGATATTACAAGTCTAACATGAGAACTAAAACGAAGCTCTACCGTGTATTTGGTCAAATATTTTGTCAAGGTTTAGTCTATTGTTATAAGTCTTTTTGTTTTTCAAACTAGTCATTAGAATTGTAATTCACGTTAAATTTCGCTCGTTTTAGACACAATGTATCTATACAATAACTTAGCAAGTTAAGACTACTGGCTGCATTCTACACAAAAACTACTTAATTACTTCCCTTTTTAGATAATAATAGATAGATGTTAAAACTAAACTTTACATCATACATTTTTACCAATTCCTTCTCTGGTACCAAATTAACTCTATTAAGAATAAGATCAGTAAAAAAAAAGTGCGTGTCGGGCCACACGCCATATAGGGTTCCGTAGTCCCGCTAGTTTTTTAAAATGTTTGTATGGTCAATGAATGTACATTTATAACGTGTTTTACACTACTAACAACATCATCTCAGTTACTTTCTAAGGAATTTGAACGAAAAGTTCCTTTATACTTCGCCGGACATATTTTTTTTGCTCAATTGCTCAATAACTTATGAAGTCTTCTTAGCCGTGATAGTTTTCTTTTAAATTCAGCATATTTCCTACTCCCGTGAAATTTTTTTAGCTGGTAGAAGTGGGGGGGGACACTGGACTCTAACGATTTTTCCACTTTAAAACTGAATATTTCACAAACGGATCTATAAATCGGAAATTAAAAAAAAAACCTATACCTTAACGGAAATTAAAAAAAAACCTATCCAAAGACACCCCAGACGATGGAGTGGACGCGAAAAAAAATTCATCCCCGCTTCATGTGTAGGGAAGTTACCATTAAAAAAATATTTTTTTAATATTTTATGTACCATTTTGTCGGCATCATTAATATATGTGCATTCGTGCCAAATAACAGCTTTGTAGGTCCTATAGTCTCTGAGAAAAACCGCGGACAGACAGACAGACGGACTATAACTATAAGGGTTCCTTGTTGACTACGGAACCCTAAAAACTAAGGTCTTAAGCCGGCCCCAGACATGGGCTTCAAAGTTTGAGCAAACTTTGCACAAATAGGAAAATGCCAGCAAAAAACTTTGCACAAATAGGCAAATGTCAGTGCCACACTTGGCGAATTTGCGTATTTGATCACATGTCTGGCGCCCGCATAACAAAAACGTATTCAAAGTTTGAGTCTTCCGTTGATGTTATTTTTTTATTTTTATTTTTTTAATGAAATAAGGGGGCAAGCGAGCAAACGGGTCACCTGATGGAAAGCAACTTCCGTCGCCCATGGACACTCGCAGCATCAGTAGAGCTACAAGTGCGTTGCCGGCCTTTTAAGAGGGAATAGGGTAATAGGGGAGGGTAGGGAAGGGAATAGGGAATGGCAGGGAAGGGAATAGAGTAGGGGTTAGGGGATTGGGCCTCCGGTAAACTCACTCACTCGGCGAAACACCGTTTTCACGCCGGTTTTCTGTGAGAACGTGGTATTTATCCGGTCGAGCCGGCCCATTCGTGCCGAAGCATGGCTCTCCCACTTTAAATTCTCGTAGAATTTCTCAAGCCTGATTTTAAACGGTATCATTTTAAAATTCAGTTCAATATAACGAAATAAATTCATTAATTCGTCAGAATTTGCTTGTTTCTGTTTAAATGCGGCCTTTACGACCAATATCAGTCATCATTCACGAATTTATTATTTAGTGTGGGATGGCGCGTGACGCAGTCCAAGTTCTGTAGTTTTGCCACCATTTTGTTTTTATTTCCTAACGAATCATAGTATATTCTACTTATTTTCAAATTTAAATTTTACCAATAATGAATAGAGAAGCGATAAACTACGTTTTCCATAATTTCCAAATTCTACCGTAGATCGAGCTTGTTTGTAGTTAAAACGATTGGGTTTTTAGATGGTAAAAAATTGAGCATTTCGTTTAGCTAACTGCTTACCTCACCTAACTCCAATACTACAACTTTCATACTAACTATAGTTTTGTTTACGTAGTATCTATGTAGGGTAAATGACTAGTGATTGGACATAACCAGTCATTGGACAAAGCACAATTTATTAGCAAACTCAAAATTTATTAACATTCCTTTAAAACTGCCTGTTATTAAAGTAATAGAACGCCTGATTTTAAAGAAAAAAAGGTAGTTTTTAAAGCAACCTTAATAAATATTATATTATACTAAGGGTGGGTTGCACCAACTAACTTTAACTATAACTGTAACTTTAACTATAACTACAGTGCGAAACGTCAAATCTCTGGTTAAGGACGCCATATTTAACTTTAACCATAACCGCTCATAACTACTTAAATCGACATTTTTTAGTGAAAATTTACTGTGTGATATAAGAAATATTTTTCCTATCGATTTTTACGGATAATGAAATTTTTTATACTCTCAATCCCGTTACCTGTAGCTTGAATAAAAAAATAAACGCAACAGACATCTGTCAATTTCTCCGGTCAAAGTTAAGGTTAAAGTTAAATTTAAAGCTAAATTTAGCCTTAACTATAACCATAACATTAACCAAGCCTCTGGTGCAACCCTTTTGTGCTCTGTCCAATGACTAGTACTGTCCAATCACTAGTCATGTTCACCCTATTTAGTAATAGTAGTTATGTTAGAACTTAGAATCGAAAATTACAGAACATATTTTATTAGCGTGTGTCTGGTCTGACCACTTGAGCATACTCAGCATAGATCTATAGATCTATGGATCAGAGATCTCTTGGCAAGTATCAGCGCTCGTTGATAACCCACTAGAAGACAATCAGATGCTGTGAAGACTTCCTCGGATATTAACGCCAATTTGGCATCAGTCCAGGCTACGGAGTACGGACGCGTTTTGGCCTAGTTTTGTTAAAAATTGTATTTTTACTCTTGTCGTAGCTTAGTTTATACGAGTTTTGTTCTTCTTAGAAATTCTACAATTTATAAAAGCAGCAATGTACAGTCGGCCAAAAAATCGCAACTATCTTTTAATTTTAATAAGATATTATTATGATTATTTTATATTACATATTGTGTACAATAATATAGGTATATGTTACGCTCAAAGATCGAAATCGCTCATTGAGCGAAAAAATAGCTCACATCGCGTTGTGTTCATAGTAAAACAGCCACAACGCGAAATTCGTGTTGTGGCTCTAATGAAAACGGCCACGACGCGACGCATTGTGGCTTGTGGCTGACACAGAACGACCAACAAAACTGTTTGTTTTCTCGCATATTTTTTGTTTACACAACTCGGTTACAGGTTTAAGACAATAAATGTCAGAATTGCAAACTTTAGATATCTAATATAATATAAAATTCTCGTGTCACGGTGTGCCGTTTGCGTAATTGAACTCCTCTGAAACGGCTCGACCGATTTTCGTGAATCTTAGCGAGCATATCGGCTAGGGTTGAGAATCGGACAACATCTACTTTTTATATTGATAAGTACATTTGTTGAATAAATAATAGTAAATTATAACAACTCGAGACTGACAGCGACCATTGTTTGTGCGACGGGATAGCGATAGACATGATGACATACTTATTTAGTCACTTCACTTAAATAATATGGACGAAAATATACTTTACTAGCTGACCCGGCGAACTTCGTATCGCCTAACAGTCGATTCTTTAACTTTTGTATGGGAGTATATAATAGGAAAGTGTTGTTTTTAGACTTTTTCAGGATTTTTTTTTAGAATTTTTCTCTCCGTAAAAGCCATCCTCATACTTCAAGGAATATTTAAAAAAAACAATTAGCGAAATCGGTCCAACCGTTCTCAAGTTTTGCGCTTAGCAACACATTCAGCGACTCATTTTTATATTATAGAAGATATGGCAAAACAACGTTTGCCAGAACAGATAGTAATGAAATAAATAAATGACAATTGATAAATGCACGTATCATAATATTATGTATGTACAATATGTATGTATGTATAATAGTCCAGAAAAAAACACATATTTTTTAATTTTCATTATGATTTATCGCATTTGATAATAAATAATAATATTTAAAGTAATTCAGTAGAGATACTGCGAAAGTGATAAGATAATATTATAGAGATAATAGGTAGCTGATATTATGTAACTATTTAAGTAATTCAATAAGTACTATTATTTTATCTTAAGTAGGAACTTGTTTAAAATTGAATGAATATACTTATAATTAAAATTGTCGATGACATACTGTAATTGATTTCTGTAGGTTTTACGATTTTTTTCTCTTTTACCAAAATACATACAGTACGTAGTTTCCAACACTTTCACAAAGCCAACTTTTATTATTACTGCAACTTGCAAGTAATGATGAAAGTGGTATAAATATTTTATATAAGATTTGTGATTATACACAATACACACAGCTCATAATACAAATAAAAATAATCATTAAGTATAAAAACGTGAATTGTAAAGTATTAATTATGAACACGTGTAGATTGTAGATCTAAATATACAACAATTTTAATATTTAAAGAAAAACGTGACTATGATCAAGAAATAAACTAAAAAACAAAAAGACATTTTCGTAGGGTTTCGAATGCACAAAATATTTGGACGCACGGAATTTTGGTAGGTGACTGTACACACACTGCGGCACGCGCGCGTTAAATATTTTATTGTTTAAACAATGCTGCCAACCGTACTGATGACGTGTCGGAACTGTACCGGAAGTCCGTAAACACTCGGAACCGGAAGCGGGAGCCCGGGAGGTTCTAATTGATTGGAGGAGCACGCAACCCTAGACCACATGGCATTACCCTTCTAAAATGATCTCTATTTGAAGGACATAAAGGATCATCATGGAATCTGAAAGGTAAAATATTTCTGAACGGCATATTACCGCATAGTGTTGAGGCGATTTACGAACCAACTGTTGGATTTCATACAGTACAGTTTATGACGTAAAAAGGGTCACAAAATAATGGTATATTAATATGGACATTTTGCCACGTTGTATATTATGGTAATTATTATGCTTCCATTAGGTACCTGCTAAAATTAATGCCATGTCTGACTTATTTTCGTAGCGAATAAAAGAGTAGGCATAATATTATGTTGATAAACTCAACTCAGCATGCAAAATTACACGACGTTAGTTTACGATTCAGAAACTTAATAAAAATGTATACGACGTAAATCGTAATATTATGATACCTAAGCTACGTGTTCAATGTTCATAAATGTAGTGATCGCTTCAAACAGTTTACTACAGATTGAAATAAATGGTGTAACCTTTAGTAAATGACATGCAACATCCGTGTACTATTGTGAACTAACCTTCCATACAACTATTCATTAAAATTGTATCGTTCTCGTCATCATGATTTGGATTTTGCTGTAAAATATTAAAAAAAAAAAAAAAACGAGTTGGCATGTGAAAAATTTCAGGGGTTTTTGATTTTCAAAAAACAATTAAAAAAGAAATTGTTGTTGACTGTACATCGTAGTCATGTAAGTTATGAACGCGAAAATTTAAGTTTGTATTCTTTGAATATTTGTGATGGACTTGGGATAGTCGATCTAACAATTGGTCTAACAAACATCTATCCATCTTCAAAACTTTTTCCATAACTCCATATTAGAGTTCCCTAATGATAGTTTAAGTAGAGGATACAATAAGTTTTAGATTATTACTACTGGCACATATTTTAGGCCATAACAAAACCTCAAAATGCGTAGAGGTTATGAGTATTACATTATAATGAATAATGTAAGAATTCATATAAAATTAATGTGATGTTTGCATAATTTTGTATTAAACATTATATAAATAAAGTGATTGTCGGAAGAGCTATGTGAAATTGCCATGAGAAAATAATGTTATATTTCATACAGTAGCTTTTGTTTCAAATACATAGTTATAATTATGAAGGATCTATATATGAACAGATAAGAATAAAATATGGAACATAGTAGTTCTGAAACTAATATGCCTCTAGTGTAGAGGCTTCCAAAATGTCAAACTATACTGGGACTACAAAATAAAACGCCCATAAAATATTTTAAATTAAGTATTTTAATTTTAGAATCGCATTTCTGTTGTAAAAATTTGATTTCCGGATTGATTCATTCAACACCTTAAAAACTCTACCTGCTTTCTGAATGAAACTTGGTAACAAAAAACCGTTTGGCAGCTGAACCTTGGAAGTACCCAAAGATTCACAAAGGATCAGCTGTCTAACTGTAAAGGTAACAAACCAGCTGATTCCTGCTTGTACAGTACAGTATTAAGAAATTATTTTGCCTTCAACAGATTCTTATGCCAACCACATAAGGATCGCTTTCATGGAAATTTAAAGGTAACTTAACAACGGGCTGTATGTGTGAACTCGATGTTTAAGCTACGATTTGCGGATGTCGTATTGTTGTGATTAGTGACCATACGGAGACAGTGTTTAGGACACATTTTTATTTATATTTAAAAACCTTTCTTCTTGCCCAATATTAACATGTGCAAAAGCATTTTTCCTCGTTGTAAGTAAGGAAAATTTGTTAATTTTCTTGTAATTTTCTCTATATTGCGGGCCAGTTAATTTTATTGGAAATCCTTACCTGGCTTATAGACATTTTATTTAAGTTAGATAATATCCTTTTGGAACTGTTCTTGATAATACGAAAAAGCTATATACTCCTGGAAAAGGTTGTTTCTGGTGACGCATGTGCTAACTATACTTTGTATGAATTCACTTTTATCTACTTAAAATATAATTAAATAAGAAATTACCCAACCTAATACATTACATACATGCTGTTTTACATTACTAGAGATCGCCCAATGGTCGAAAATCGACCTTAGTTTTAACGACATTAGGACTACTACCTATATTTTGTAAAAAAATATTGACTTTATCATATTTTTTTCAACTCTTGTCTCTGGGACTCAGCTGATCTCAGACTGGCTGTGTAAGCATTGTCTAATAGTATCTAAGATTCAATAAAAAAACTTTATTCCATTTTCAATTTGTCACCTTGTTGTCAACAGACTTCAACCATAAATAAAAGAGTATAATTCGTATGTATAGGCTTGTCACTCAAAAATCTGTCATTTTTACTAGTTTGTGTGCTGTAGTGTGTGTAATGTTTTATTTGTTAAAAAAAGGTGTGATAAAAGCATAATTTCAAAATAATATTAGCTCGATGCACTCCTTCACCATATAAACTATAACTGTGCAAAATTTCATTCACCTACGTTTCCCCATTTTTCGTCAAAAGGGATACAAAGTTTTCGGCTCACGTATTAATATATAGATACATCACCCCCTAACTCCATAAGACGATGCAACCAACTGCAACATCAACGTAAAAAAAAATTTGGCCGTCCATGGTGGATGATTTATACAGTAGTTTCAGAACGAAGTAATCACTCTTCAAATACTGTAGTGCCTGGGACAAGATTTTTAAGGTCCATATTATGGTTGCCCAAGCACATACCGCATTCACGCAACATTCGGCCTAGTCCAGAGAAATGAGCAGGTCATCATAATTTATAAGTCTGAGACCAACAATGTGCGGGTTTCCTCACGATGTTTTCCTTCACAACATCAACATAGTTCTATCCATATTCTGTATTCGACTCACAAATATCCACGTTTGTAGAAATCCTAGAAAACCCCACATCGTAGTCACCGCGCGAACATAATATGAGGGGCAGAGCATACAGCACAATGGGTGCGGGCGCGCATGACGGCCACCTGGCCGTGGCGTACCGGCCCCGCCATATGCCGGTACACCCGGTGACCCACACGCGCTACCCCCCTCGCCCAACTATAGTGTAGCCACTCCGTTAAATATTAACGACACCGACCGTGCCGACGGTTTAGTATTGCACGGTTCGATATCAACCTGTTTATGTGGCGGAGTGTACTGCTCTAAATGTTCTCTATAACGTTTTGTTCAATTTTATGTTTGCTTTGATTACGTTCGTGTAAATATCGTTTCAAAAGAATTTTTATGTAAGTGTAGATCTTAGTCCAAACTCGATAATGTTCTGAGATGCAGTAACAAATTTTGACCCCCTGAGCACTCTCGTTTTTCTGTTCATCTCACACCTCCTCGTTCCATCTTTAGGGCATTAGAAAAGTATTTTACTAAATGTACTTTTTGTACTTAGTAAGAACTATTTGCGAACTTTTGTGTGTGTACGAAAAATCATCGCCACCACTAAAACACTTCAAAACATTCAAAGCGTTATGTAAAAGATAGACTTCCTGTAAATATGTACCAAATCATATCAATCCAGTGTCTATCTGTTTACGTTGTGATCTTTAACAATACCCTACCCATTACCCAAAGATACATTTCTTTATCATATACAGACTCTACAGTAGAGTCTTCGGACTTTTTTTAATTTTATTACGTAGCTTAGATACTTCTTTTTTGTTGTTTAGATAATCGTGTTAAAATTTTTAGCTCCACAAAATAAAGAGCATTACATATTTCTCATTAACATTATTTTATGCTGTAACTTATTCATAATCTGGTATGGTTTTCAATTATGTGAAATGTAAATTTAATACTGGCCGGTAACGGCCATCTGTAAAAAACTGGATGACAGATCCAATTTTAAAAACTGAATCTCTCAGCCTTTTTCATATACGCGACCTAGGTGAACACAAAAGATGTGCTTAGGGTTTAAGATATCCGTTGAAGGTCCACTTAGGGCTTATGTCCGTTAAATCCGGTTTTCTGCATCTGTCTGACCGTTAGGGTCTCATATTTTGGCATCCGCGATTCATTGTTGGTTTTTAGGTTCAGGTAATTTGAATTAATGTGTCTCTGTTGAGACAGGGGTAGTGAAACCAATTGAAAACGTGATAAGCCATCGTCGTTAGCCCTCCTGTTGCTAAACTACAGTTAAGACGAAGAACTCTATCAATTTCTTGCTTAGTTCTTCTGAATCCAAAGCCTTCAAAACTGAAACCGATTGATTTATGATTATATTGAAGGCTCAATTCTTGTGCTTCAAATCCTGAGAATCGAATCGAGAGGGCTTCATACAGTTTTATTAAAGGAATATCGATTTTTCTCTCATATCCCACTTCTGATGATAGAGCTTGTCTACGGCGCGCGCGCATCTGCCTGCCAAAATAAATAACTGTTAATCTATATTAGTTTCAAGGGAACGATGTGTTTATACATTGATTAGCGCATTACGTTAATAGTTTGCTTGTTTTAATGCGATAAATATAAAGTGTTGTTTCCCGTGATTTGGGCGGAAAATTCGTTATTCGGCGGAGGGACTTACGTGGCGAAATAAAAAATTTAAATAAGTACATACCATTTATTTATTACATACCAAACTTCAGCATTGCTGCAGTGTAGAACCAAATAAAAATAAAAATGAATGAAATTTTATACTCCGCTTTTAAATACTTAATTTTGATTTTTAACGCATTAAAAGTCTTTATATATAATATTCTTGTGTAGTTGATACTATATAATAAGTATTATGTATACTTAGCTAGAATTTAACTGAGCTTTTTTTACATTTCATTCAAAATTAATCAAAATGGATTATACAACTAAAGTATACTTCAAAATAGTCTGGTTTTAAACGCTAAACTTATTGTCAATCTACTCCAACGTCGACAGATTATTCAGGTGTTTTGAAAAACAATACAACTTTAAATATACATTGTTATGTGCATACAATACGCATGTACGTTTTTACGTAATTCAGCCTAGTTGTATGTAGGACGGTACATCGATTATGAAAACATTGTTAAGGTTTTAGTGGACGGCCGGCTATTTCATGGCGTGGCATATGTAACTTAAAGTAAAAAGCTCTTAATATAATATGAAATAAAATTATTTATTGGATAAAACATGGTTATAAGTTAAAAATGTTACATTTCGGTCGATTTTGTCGTAGTTGACAATGTCCAAATAATATTAGGATTTAGGTGTAACTCAGTGTAAGTAAAGTTATTAACACATTTTTATGGCAGGCAATTTATAAGTACTTAATTGCATCATTCGTAAGTCTGAATTCCTAATAATTATTATTAGAAAAAGGTTGTAATTTTTCTCATTTATCGTTACTGATATAATTTATATTTGCTAAATTGCTCACATACACGTATGTAATAGCATAATGGAGTCGATTTGATCGATCGAATACTTGGTAGCTCTATGTTATTTCATTCTGAGTACTGACTGTCATAACAAACTATCGGTTGATTTTAAAATCAAAAGTTCGCTTTTACGGCAGTGCTGAGAGACATTTTTTTAAAGAACACTACTACATAAATCATAAATAAGCTTCTCTGAGTGCATTTATCAATTTTTTAACCAACTTCCAACAGTGCGGAGGTTTTTCAATATATTTTATTTGTTTTAACGCATATAGTCATACTTTGCAACTGGTCGCTATCTCCACGTAATAGTCCCAGTCCACCACTTGTACAAACAAGCGGGACACTGAATTATTCAGTGAAATGAGCTCCACTAATCGATTTACACCTCCCAAAGTAATTGACGGCCGCATTAAAGAAATAGACATTTGGCTGAATATTTTACCACTTGACACCGTCAATTTAATGACTGGAAATTAAAGTACGCCCATTAAAATACACTTCAGCTTCCCATACAATCTTCTATCATTAGGAATGAAATATGTTTCTTTTGTTTTGGTTTGCCTGTTGATCTAAACGTCGTAAGGACAATACGCGTGTCGCGTACCATTATTATAGTACTAGTGTCAGTGTATTGCAGTGGCACTACTTATTTCTGGAACGAGACAATCTTGTATTTATGGCAATGGCCGCAAGTTCAAGATCAAGAAATTTTGTATGTAGTAGTAGCTTTCACTTTTAATTTTTATTTCGAATTCTGAGCAAAGCCTACTGTAATCAATGAGCGTATACAACATCCTACCCAGGTATATACTTTAAAGCAAGCAATTTGTCGTTAGTCGTGACATAAAACTTGACCAAAACCCCACGTGCATTTTGACCGGCACAGTTCTTGCAATTTTTCCGAAACGGGAAACGTAAGACAATTGACCGAAAAGCATGCAAGTCATGATTGATTAATGAAGAGTTCGCCGCGAAGGGTTGTGTTGTATGAGTTTGTATGGGTTTGTATCGCGTGCGGCGTTGCATTACTTATGTATGGAGCGGCTCCCCTAATACTTTTTTTGTCTCTAATACAACCCTACAACAATGCCATAAGGTTCAAATTCAATGTCTCCAAGGTAGAATAACTGTGAATTATTTTTCGGCTTTCTGGATTTAGGCGTTGCAGTGATGAGTACGATCGATATACAGCTGCATGAGTTTGGGAGCAAGGAATTAGTGTCGCATAAAATTCGGCCCCACAGCTGTCCAAATTCAAAGGATTATGGTAAAGCGTTAAAAAAGTTGTGAGAAATAGTTGAATTGAAAAAAATAGATTTTTAAAAAGTTTGTATTGTATTTTTATAAAATATATTTTGGGTAGCTGCTGTCAAAACAAAATCTTATATCTTTAAACGAGTAATTCTTGTTTATATATATATAATTGGAATCTCGGAATCGGCTCCAACGATTTTCATGAAATTTAGTATATAGGGGGTTTCGGGGGCGATAAATAGATCTAGCTAGGAATCATTTCTAGGAAATGTCATTTTCATCGGATACCGAGCAAAGCTCGGTCAAACAGCTAGTGATAATTGAAAGTGACAACTATGTAAGTCTATAAACTAAGTTAATTTTTTTTACTGTTTCATTTGCTTATCTAAACTTTTAATTTCTTTAAAGTTGTTGACATATTTATACTTTGCGTGTAACTTGTATGAGGTTTAATGGCATATTTATCAGGAAATCGGTCGTGGCATCGGTGAATGGTGATCGATATCGTTAAATTATATGAAGCGAAGCCATACCGGTGACCACGTGATCACGCGTCACGAAAATAGAACTGTATAGAACTGTCGTATAGCCTGAAATGAAAAATGACCATAATATTTTCTTGATAATATAATGGCAGAACAATTTGTAGTTCACCGTGTTACTATGTAAAGTAAAACCAATATACATAAATACTTATGAAGTTTTGTGTTCTCTCTCTACTTTTATTCGTGCGTTAGCTTGATGTGCATTTTTACTCTCCCTCCATTTTCTATTAAGAAAGAAAGAAAGAAAGAAAGAAAGAAAGAAAGAAAGAAAGAAAGAAACTAAGTACTTAATATTTAAATAACAAAGTCCCATCCTTCGATTCTGTACATAAAATTCCATCCAGTGCTCCCAAAATGATAATGCGCATAGAAATTTTCGTAATTTTTCGGCAACGGTCGTATTTCCCGAGCGTCGGAAGACGTCGCTGGCCGCTGCAAGCGCTGTTTAAGAGGAGTCCACACCGCCCTTTTTTTGATACAAACGTTGTCCCCTGTTTCCTCCCTGGATAATGCTAGTAGAGTTATATTTTTTTCCTGAATATCTACGGCCACTAATACTACTAATGTCCCTATGTTTTTGTTTTTTTTTTTTTATATAATTTAATTATTAAATAAGATATGAACGTTCAAAAACCCAAAAAAATGGCCAGATTTTCCGCTGTGTTCAAACATCCAGAAAACAGATTTGGCTAGATTATACAAAAAAAAAAAAAACAGGAACATAGCTCAAGCCTTCCTTTAATCTTTAATGAAAAAAGTACTTAAATCGGTTAGGTTTTGGAGAAGGAATCAGTTGATTTTCTGCAGTTGTCTCTATCGCGTTCTACGGTATTGTCTTGAGGTAAGGGAGACAGCTATAAATATTACACGTACTTTTTTTCATTTCTCTAGCCCCTGGTGTATCATCTTAAAACTTAACTGAAAAACAACGACGTAGAGGCGCCTGACGTTACTTCATGGTAACGTCGAAGTAACGTCGCGATGGCTTCCACCGGCTATTATGCAAGTGCATTGTTTGGGGCTCTTTCGTTTCATAGATTCGGCTGTTTTCGTGATTACGACAATTAACGAAGATTTCCTTGCGCATTATTAATTTGGGAGTACCTACCTTTAAATTTTTAAATCATTAAACTACGGAAACTTAGGTAAAGTTTCCGTAGTTTTAACAACTTCCTATGACAGATAAAAATCTGAACGCTTGGTTTGGTAAACTAATTTTGTGCCTCCATCCATCCATAGACCTATTTTATATTAGTGCGATCATACTATTGTATAACTATATCAGACAATACATCTGTTTGTGGCGGAAACTTGCAATTATGGTCGCATTACCTCTAATGCCACGTTGTCGCAGATTGAATAATTCCATAGACAATCTGGTGAATTACAAACACGGAAGTAAGCGCTGTAAATAAAATGGTCTACATTGTTTTTATAAGTAACTTAAATCTCAATAAAGTTAACTGCCCACTTGGTAATAAATCGGGTGTAGTTACAAAAGTAGATATATAACACTAAATTAAAGACTTAATTATATATTTTTATATACATAGTTGTTTACTTTAAAATCATTATTGTTTGTGGTTTTGTTGAATTAAATGAGTCCCTTTGTAAAAAATGAACAGGTATTTACTATTTAGTATTTACCCTACAACTTCAAGAGGATTGTGACTTGTGGTTTCCGGAAGTATGTGTGTATTTATGTGCTTATGTTACATAATGATTTTTTTATATAAGTATTTCTATTTTCTGGCAATAAAGTCAAATCTAAGTCTTGGGCTAATCCCCAATTAAGCTAACATGGCCTTCGTAGAATTTTAATTGTAATTAGTACATTAATCCTCTTGCGGGGCTTCGCGGACGTCTCTCGGGTTTCATGGCGGGGACTTGTCTATGGTCTAACAATAGTACTTCCCCTTCGCGCCCGGAACCCTTCTAAATTCGAATTTTAATTATCTTTTTTTGGCGCGTATTCTTCACACGTTGTGAATAGTTGCAAAGCATAAATCATGAAAATGTTTTATTTACTTTTTATTCTACTCGGTAAGATTTATCAAAATTATAGTTAAGGCATACCGCATAACACATATTTATACATATATCATTTTAGTACAGGTAGTTGTTTGCCAAAATGGATTTCCGCCATTGGCGTCATTCAAGCCATACATTACAAGCAAATTGAAGCTGTAAGTGGGGAAGCTGTTCAAAAGCTGCTATTACCCTGCCGCAGGGTGTTTGTGAATCTCTACAAATATAATCTCATAAATATGATCCATCGACACTTGTATGACATTGGTTTATGCTCTAAGGAAATAAGTTTTATATTTAGAACGCGATTTAATATTGAGTAAGACAACTGCTATTCAGTTATTTTAAGAATTGGTCTTCGAGACAGGTAGAGTCCTTATATTCAGGGATGACTTGTCATAGGTAGAGCATAACTATAGCTGCAGGCTGATACAATGACATTACACTGTAGTTTTTATGATGCATCTATCAGCGTTAACTTTATAAATAAAAAAATATACAGGACCGCTATTCCATATTGCTTCCTTCGTAGTTCGTCATATATTTACATTGGAAAAGCTAATGGCTTATGGCAATGACAGCAACATGGAGTACCTAGTGAATTCTGTCTTAATCTTAGTTTATTATCAGGGCAGTAAGTGTCTACATGGGTAATAACTAATAGGTACTCGTTAAATATATTGCCTTTCACACATGAGATGCTAGTAGTCGTGACATTCGTATTTCGAATCGCCCGGAAATATCATCGTCTCAACTCGTAATTAGAACTAAGCAATTGACGTACCATAGGTTCTTAATCTTCGTTTGGCGACATCTGTCGTCGGCAGACAGATTCCACACCACTAAGGAAGCACAAATATACTTGGAACGCGTTCAAAAACTCCGAGGCTGGACACTTCATGTTGAAAACATTTTTTTCGTCGCAAAGTTTATTAGGACAGTTACCTCTATGAAATGTTAGTGGAATTTGTTTCTTATTTTAATCGAGATAGAGCTGATTTTTGCATATTTTAAGGTTGTACCATAGTCCATAGACAATTATTTTTACATAATTAACAAGCATGTGCAAATTAAATGTATAATTAATACTAATTACCAGTTTTCATTGACCTCTGTATTCAGTAATATATTTTAAGAGTAAGAAAATATAACAATGCAAAGCTAATATGTACTTATTTTATCAGACATTAAGCATTCCGCATTACGCATACAGCTTCCGCCTTGACTTGAGCTTATTTTGATTTTAAAAATAGAGTTTTTTTTCAGCGATGGCGGCTAAAGTCATAAGCATTCTTTTCAATCTTCATTGTCCAGTAATTAAGTTATTACTTCCCTTTAATCATGAACCAGACACGAATACGCACGTGTAAGGCGATACTAATATTAGTCTCTGCGAGGGTCTGAAGTGTCATCATCATGATTCACCATCCTGTTGTTGTTTGCACTGAGTCTGGCAAATAATTTCATTGAACGAATTTTCCGTAGATTTCGGCTAAATTGAAAAAAGCTTTTTGTCTTAACTTGTTCTCTCTGCTCTTTCTTTTGCCTTTACATTTTTAATTTTCTTAAACTTACAAACATTATTTTGTAAGTTATCATTAATTTTAGGAATATTCCAATTTCGAATAGTACTCCATAAATTCTAAATTTAAAATTTCAGACCTGTTAATTTCTTTTCTCTCTAATGTTTTATCTTTATCTTCGCGCTAATTAAAATATCTAATCAATTCTTCATCAAGTTTTTAAGTCGGTTCGTATTTATGCGCAACAGCTGTCCCGCCCGGTTATTTTTAAACGGTTTTGTCTTCGTCTCTTATTTTGTCTAAATATACGCGTTTTGGGAGCGACGCGACAACGCGGCTGGCAACGCGCCAATGCATGTTTCCCCGTCTTCTTTTGTACATGTCGCAACTTTGGTATTTAGATTGGAGTTTAACGTATCAGATAGTCAAGAATTTGAGAGCTAATATTCTGATAGAATATAAAGATCCAGACTAGCCGAGCTCCGAGTAGCGTGGGCTCTTAAAATATTTCCGCTCTCGTGCAGGGATTTCAATTGTCTTGATTCTGTAAAATTTAATAATAATTTTGTCTTCTATATAACTATAATAATTTTCTAGCCCCAGAGGTAAGATAAAGTTGACTCTACCGGTAGTTTAACAATTGGGCGATTCCATTATCGCGGGTGCAACATTTTGACGCACTTAAAGCGTTCTACTGACAAAATAAAACATATTTATTAATAAATTATCTTCTGAAGGGATACATTTTAACTAGTTAAATCATGATTTGTAAATGAAAACTATAATTAAATCTAAGAAAAGCCACAAAATATGTTTGAAGTACTATCGCGGGTGCAACCAAATCGGCCCTCCATTAACAACTCGGACGAGTTCATTTGAGAATACTGTTAATTGTGAAACTTTTAGTAATTTATTAACCCATATTTCAAAAGTGTATAAGACAAAGAAATGATTTAACTAGATACAATTAATTTAATTTATTAGTACTAGGAATCATTAACAATTTCCACGATCGCGGGTGCAACATCAGAATATCGCGGGTGCAACAAGTCTAAAGAAATTGAATTTACTCACAAGTCTGCGACTAATTTCTACATTTTTGATATGCAATACATAATATTATTAGTAAGTTGTAATAATACTACTTAAAATTTTGTTATTTTTTAATTATCAGTCATTTATCGATCTGAGAAAATAAATCGTCTAAATCACTAAAACAATTTAATAATGTAAATTAGGCAAACGTTTTTCGATGTATTGCTATAAAACCGAACTACAGCAAACATTAAATTCAAAATTAATATCTATAATTTAAAAGAATATGGAAAAATGATAAGTAAAAATATTTTTTTCAAAGAAAAATATTAAATTATATGATTTTTTATGTCATTTGTAGCATGTCTTCTAAAATGTTTAAAAATAAAACAAGATTAATCATCATTTGAATCATCTGTTATGTAATATATGAAATATATCTAAAAATATAAAACACGATGTGACTCTATTGAATTTTTTATAAATCTTGTAATTACATGAAAAGTATTGATAACAAATATAATTTAACGTTATTGTTTACCTTAATAATATTAAATATGACGAAAATTACTATAATAGTCAAAAAATAAATTGTTGCTTTTGCAATTATACTGCTTCGATCGCGGGTGCAACCACTTTTAAGGTACTGTTTTTTCATTAAAAACCATAAAATAGTTTATTCCAATGATTAATTCCTATTTCCCTCTCAATTCTTCTTACTTTTACAAAGTTTCAAATTATTAACAATTTATTTTAGCGAGAAAACTAAACTTTTGTACTTTTTTTATCGCGGGTGCAACAATTGCAACTTTTGTTTAGCAATGTATGAAAACTAATTCAAAATTGTTGATTTTTTTTGCTCAGATATATAAACTTATGTTATACAGTCAATATTATGTAGTGAAATTCAACTTCGAGCTAGTGATTTGTAGTAAAAAATAATCATGTGTGGCATAAGCAGTTTTTCTCGCGCCATTAGATGATATCACTTCAGAATGTTATAAATCATTCAAATTTAAATTTTTACTGATAAAAGTTCTTTTATATATATATATATATATATATATATATATATATATATATATATATATATATATATATATATATATATATATATATATATAATTCAATAAAAAAATGTAACAAATGCTGTAATTTAAAAATTCGTGTCAAGGGTCGTCTCTAGCGGAATCGCCCAATTGCTAAACAGTCATTAATAAAATGTTCACCCAATAATTTAAATCTGAATCTCGCAATTTGTACAATAACGTGTAGGTATTTCCCTTCTCATCCGCCACGATTGACAAGCAGAAAATTTTAAATGCATCTCAATTGTAACATGAATGGCATTTTGTGATGCTTTGTTCATAATATAGCTACTAGGTTTTCCCCGCTGTGTACTTTATAAGGATTTCAGTAGTACTTGTCTATAGGCAGGTATTAGGTGGCCGAGTGGAGACCTCTTGAAAAACTACTCGTAGCACGTAGGGGTCAGGGTTGTCACTCGATAGATTGTACTTTAAAACAGTTTTGATAGGTGCAACATAATGATGAGCTTTATCATAATAATTTTAAAAGAAAATATATTACAAAATATAATTTTGTACTAAAATTTGTTTGTTTTTACATACATATTTCTATATCAGTGGACGAGGGATTAAGAATTCGCCATTATTGTCAAGGATTATAGTGTTGAATAATTACTTATTGTATTTTATTTACTTATTTTAAACATAATATTACACGCAACTTGTACTTAATTCGCGTTTTAAAACGAATGTTGTTTTTATTACATAATATTTTCCTTTAAAAGTTTATAGTATTTTTTTGAGTTAGTTTATAAAGCCAAACGAGTTGTAAGTCGATGACTTGGACTGACTAACGTGACCTAAAAATAAAGTCACTGGGAAGGAAAGAGTAGCCATTAATTTCGCCGAATTAATGTGACGGCGGCTAGATCAAACGGAAGGAGATATTTTTCTCGAGTAGGTATCGCTTTATCTAATTTAAATATTAAATTATATAAATTTAAAATAATACTGATTAGTTATGCGCTTAGAACATTATTTTATTTTCAAAACTTTGCTGCAGCTTGCAATGTTAAAAAAGTGACCCAAATATTCGGTATACAAACGTGACAACCCTTATATTTAAGACCATCCAAATTCTAGTTCATAACCCGAAAAACATCTTCACTATGTCGAGGCGTGCCAGCACTACTTTTACCGCATAATATGTTTAAACTTAAATATTAGCAACCTAACCGTAATCGATTACAAATTACTTTTTCATCCCAGAAACCTTCTAGTTTTCCGAATGGTCAGCGGTCAGCCCTAATTTCGGCCAAATTCTGGTTTAGACAATAACTAGGGCGTCTATTCTTGGGCGGGCACGACATATTGATGCTACATTGTATGAACAAAGCTTGTTTCATACACTAATGAATTTTCCACGGTTTTACTGCCGACTCCGTCTGTTTGGAATCGTAAACGGCGTTTAACGAGATACGTAAAGGATTACGGATTTAGATTTACAATAACTAAATGAAAATATCTCGGAACATAGTACGTCCGATTTGTAAATATCGGTAAACATTGTGTGGAGCTGTGGAGCTTGTGTTGAACAACATTAAGACGACGAAAGACTTATTATAGTAAGGCAGTTGTAAAGTTCCTCTTCACTTACAGTCATCGAGACAACTATGGGCGTAGCGCTGATTTAGAAATTTTCCAAAAAGTTCAACATTCAACAATAACCGGTATAACTTGTATTACAACTAAAGAACGTAGCATATTTTTTAAAACAATGCCTGTGGTTACTCCCCATATTATTATGGATTTAACTTTTACCCTAATCTATTGGATGCTAAATGTTTCAAGAAATGTAGTAAGTATGTGTGTAAAATACAAATGGTACATAGAGTGAAAATTTATGTGCATTAGCTACATGATTTACTAGTTGCCATAATTTTATAGCTGGTCATTAGTCGATAATAACTCAACTATGAATAGCAAGTAATTCAGATTTTCAAAATTCACTGAAGCATTAGAGCAGGGGTTATTTTTGGTTTAAACAAAAAAAAAAACAGCCGAATGCAAATTGCAAGTACCAAACTATCCACACTATTTGTGTTTAGAACTTCCACTTTTAACCCCCGCTTCCTGTCTCTATTGACCGAAATCCATAGACAACACTTATCGAGTAGGAGACGCGGCTTATAGGTAAGAAGAGTTTAAAACTGTATTTCCGTGGAATAGAATCCTCACAAGCGCATAAGCCCGGCTTTGCAGTGCATCGACCTGTTCCCTCCTGAAACCAACTAAGACCATTCAAAACAAAGCTTTATTTACTTTATGTAGCTCAGCTTTCAGCGTGACTAATAATTTCATTAACCTAGTAATTATACAAAGACTAAATTCTTATGCCCTCAATTTAAAGCTTTTTAAAAGAGAACATTTCGTAAATAATGTTTTTTTATTATTTAATGTATTTTAGTTTTTCCCTCCTACAAACTTTCTATCACTTACTTAAATAAATACTCTCCATTAATTAAAAAAAACTTTATTAAATACTTAAACATTTTTAATTTTTAGGATTTTGTAAAAAGTTTCATTTTAGGTTAAGTATCAATAAGTATTAAACTTATATTCCAATAAATTTTAGAACGTTTCAAGCATGCAGACATTGTAATGCGTCCTCTGCATTGCAATGTCCGTGTCCACGTATTTCAATTTTAAACAATGTAGTTTAAAAAAAAAGGTAATCGATGATGAACTAGGTCACACAGTAAAAGGGCATAGCAATTGGTAGAAAAATCAGATAAGGCATAGGACAGTGCGACCTCGGCCGTCAAACGTAAATCGATCATTCGAACATGCGATCCGAACTCTTTGATTTTTAAAAATGGAACAAACACAAAGTGTATTCTTTGGTACAATTAATTAATTGATTCAACAAAGTACTTTTAGTACAATCAAATACAAAGTTTCAAGTTACTTACAAATGTCTAAAATAAATTAAAATTTTATCGATGCTCTACAAATTTTACAAAGTTTTAAATTACTGATTGTTTTCAAAGTCTTTGGGTTAATTATTATTAATTATTGTTTGTTTATTATTACTTGTTATATTTTTTGCTTTAACTTTGTTCATTAGCGTATTTTTTGACAATTAAATTAATATATTGGTAGATGACTGATGAGTCTTTAGTGCTACCGCGCTATATATTCTAATATGTACTGGCAACTAGCTTAATATACTACGTTTCGTATACTCATACTCTTTACTATTACTCTTATTATAATACTATCCTTCTTCCTACTAATATTATAAAGGCGAAAGTTTGTTTAGATGTATGGATGTATGGATGTATAGATATATGGATGTGTGGATGTATGGATGTTTGTTACTCTTTCACGCAAAAACTACTGAACGGATTTTAATGAAATTTTACAATAATATAGCTTATACATCAGAATAACACATCGGCTACAATTTTAACCGACTTTCAAAATGGGGGAGGTGTTATGCTCGTTTTCTTATGTTCAACGATTACTCCGCCGCTTGTTAACCGATTTTCAAATTTTTTCTTTTGGTATGTATGTATAAAGAATATTTATTATTATTATTATTATGTAGGGTATCATCCCAATTTGGTATTATATTCACAAAAGTGGTGATCTGATGAAGGATCCATAAGTAATCGAGGGAACTCCTCAAAATTTATAGGGAAACATGTGGTGATTTCGGTTTCGTGAGAAGTATTCTAAGCATATGCTACAAACAAGTAAGATTTTGCACCGAGGTATGCCTGGTATACCGTGGTTCGGAAGGTGCTGAGAGAACTCCTGATTCTTTATAGATACAAGTTTGGGAGTTTCGGCGTTGTTTTAAGAACGGAAAGCATATGCTACTATGCAAATTACATTCATCATCATCACTACCATAATATTATATCATGCATCGTCCCATGATTGTGAGCCTTTTCATAGTCTTTTAGATCGAGGCTCGAGTTTGTCAAGCGATAATTTAAAAAATCTATACTTAATATTATAAACCTGAAGAGTATGTTTGCTTGAATGCGCTAATCTCAGGAACTACAGGTCCGATTTAAAAACTTATTTCAGTGTTAGATACCTCATTTATCGAGTAAGGCTATAGGCTATATTATATTATATTATCACGCTAAGACTAATACGACCGAAGAAACTCAGGAAAATGTGGTAAAAACGGGGAAAATATTAGAAAGGGTTTATCTCACGAACTACTGGAGCAATATTTGGCACTTATGTAGAGTAGAGCACGTGAAAGGAGTATTTATAGCTATTTTTATTCGAAAATGTACGGTTTCTGTGAAATTCCTAATTTACGCGGGCGAAGCCGCGCGGGACATCTAGTCTATTAAAATTTTGCGAAAAACGCAGAATATTTTTATTAGGACTTAGGTGCGTATTATAATGAGCGTGTAATGAGCAATATTATAAGCACCTAATATGCAAATATTTTTCACTGATTTCACCGCTAGACCATAAAGTATAGAGAGATGTACCAAAACCTATGGCTATGAAGTTCGCTAAGGTCACATTAGCGGGTTCACCGGATCGTGACGCCGGTGCCGGACTTCCGCCGCCATTTCACCACCAGTCGAGGTCACAGTCCTGTCATTACCTGTGAATTATGGACACAGTTTCCCATTGTGACATGTGTAAGCTCATCTTGGGGATGTGACAAAATTTAAAAAATAACTATGTCCTCGACAAATGCTGGTGACTCTATCTCCATTCATCAGCATTAGAGCACATTTTTTTTTTTTTTTAAAGAAGGCAGGTCACTGTAGCCCTGACGTCACTGCGACCCATGAGGATCTATTGTGACTTACTATTAGAGCACATAGTTTTCCTATAGTGCAATGGAAAGGGCGTATATTTGAAACCAAAAGTTTAACTTGTGATAAGTGCTGACGTGGGAGAGCCATGCTTCGGCACGAATGGGCCGGCTCGACCGGAGAAATACCACGGGCTCACAGAAAACCGCTTGCGCTGTGTTTTGCCGAGTGAGTGAGTTTACCGGATGCCCAATCCCCTACCCTTTTCCCTTCCCTACCCTCCCCTATTCCCTTCCCTACCCTCCCCTATTCCCGTCCCTACCCTTCCGTATGGTAATAGGGTACTATTCCCTCTTAAAAGGCCGGCAACGGACCTGCAGCTCTTTTGATGATGCGAGTGTCCATGGGCGACGGAAGTTGCTTTCCATCAGGTGACCCGTTTGCTCGTTTGCCCCCTTATTTCATAAAAAAAACTGCATTTACTAAGGTTTGTTACCACAGTTCTATTATTAGCTGAATGTTGTGAATTATGTTCATCCCATTGTGACCTGTAGACGATAGCTCTGTTGGTCAGTTTTGGATTGTAATCCATGTAGACTGTGGAGTCATCCACACACCAGCATTTGCCGAAAAGATAGTCCTGTTCGATACATAATATTGTGTAAAATTTGTCATTTATATGAAGCTAAACTTTTTTAAAAAGAGTCACCCTGAGATCACTGCTACTAAAATCTTGTCATTAAATATGAATCATGGACTTCCCATTGTGAAAATCTAGGCGTGAACTCTGTTGGTCAATTTAGGGATAAATTCAACGAAAAGTCACCACCATACCATCGTTTTCTGAGAAAAGAGTTCTATTACACATGCATAGTTTTCCACTGCCAAATGTAGGCGGAAGGTCAACTGTTTAAATATTGTAGAGTCAACACTTATTTGCTAAGTTGACAGTTCTGTTATTAGCTGGGAATTAAGGAAACAGTTTACCATTACAAAATTAAGTCACCAGCATTTCCCTTGGACGTAGTTTCCTATTCTACAAGGAGGGTTTAAACTTAATCTATTGGTTGAGCGAAATGTACAGTTTTTACTAAGGTTTTAGACCACAGACCTGTCATTAGTGGTGAATAGACAGTTTTCCATTTCGAAATGTTGGCTTAAGTTCTGTTGTTGGTCCAATGTGATCATGCGGAAAATGTAGAGTCAGATCATTAATTGCTGAGGTAACATTTCTGTCGCTACTCATCAGTATAGTAGTGACAGAAATGTCACCTGGCAAAGCGATCGTAAAACGCGACTCGAATTATTAATCAGTACGGAGAAAAATAAATGTATAGCTATCAGAACTTGAAGACTTTTGCTCGGTTCTACAACGAGCTGAGTGTATCGTAGGGCAAATGATTATAATAAATGATTACGAAACAATAACACAGAAAGTTGCCAATGCCGAGACATGGTCCGCTCGGCTGCCAAGCTCCATGATACACCCGGAGTATTGTCTACTTGTCACGAGGCCGGGAGCGAAGCCCGGCCGGACCGAAATAGACTCCGCCTCGCGCTTAACAATGCAATAAAAAGAAATCGACGTCTAACGCTCGCGCTAACTTGAGTCCCGTGTCGTTTGGAATTATTCCAACCTCTATCATCCTAGACGCTTCCGTCGAGTGCTCGTAAAAATAGACCGACGTTGACAGATTCTCTTTTCCTTTCGAGCTGAAACGAAATGTATTTTTGTTGTTGCAGGGTTCGGGCTGACCGCGGCCACCGTCGCCGGCGTCCGGGCCGGCTACCCCACCATGCTGCAGTCGCCGTACGGGTGAGTGCCGTCGTTGTCACCGCCTCTGCATCTATTTCGCATCTATGTTAAATGGTTCCACCTCGATTTGCCAGCACACGGTGCCGCGATCACATCTCACGAGACAAAAATCAGAGATCTGACGTCGAAGACAGTAGGGACAGGCTAGGTGCGAGACGATGACGCACCGGGCGGGCGTCGGCGAGCGGGGGAGGTCCAGATGGTTGACTGACTTTTGTCTCGGTAGATAAGGCGAGAGGCGCGGCGGCTGGCGGCGCGGCGGCCGGCGGACACCTAGGCTATATAAACGAATGTTACACATAGGTATCTATGGCAAGAGTGAGCGTGAGAGTGGATTTTTCGTTTTGGGTGTGAATTAGTCAATTGGGTTTTTAAATGTTTACTTTTTGAAGCTATACCGTTGCATGGGCGGCGCCGGCGGCCGGGCTCGCGGGCGCCGCCCACCTCACAGTTCGCATCGTTCTCGACACTCAATGTTTTATTTAATATATTTATTTTGTTTTATGCCGTGTTCGTGTACAATTTTGTTGATTTTAATTGATTTTTGTTGGTGGTGGATTTCGTTTAATACACTTACTAAGTACCTGCAGTAACAGAATTTCCCTCGCACAGCGGCGCGCTCACCTGATTGTTACACGAATCTAAATTATTATTTGAGGAATCCTCAAATAGTTATCAGGCTTTCGTGGAAAAAAAACGGAATCTTTGTACCAACTAGTCACATTATAATTTACTTAATTACCGCCGCTTTGTCTTTTCAAAATTAAAAAGAAGCTAAATATCGAGTACGACGATGAAGGGATGTTCCGTTACGCCTAGTAGCCCGATTTTAGGATGCATACTTGATGCATATCGCCGCCGTGTCGTACTTGAAACAGAGAGTAGCTAATGTGTAGACGCGCCACCCTAGTTACGAGCTTAGCTTATAGATTACCTATAGAAAACAATCAAATGAAAAGGTTCGCGTATTAATCGATCACCCTTCGCTTTCAATTATATTATTGATGTCCTCGCTTCGACGAAACTAAAGTGGACTGACCACTACGTCTAATCAAAATAAAAGTATAGGTGCATGTAAGTAATTTGATATCAACTAAAACTAGACGGTTCCTAACAATTTAGTCACGATATGAAGAGTTTAGTGTCTGGTTTTTGTACCTTTTGTAGATGTTAAAGCTTGTGTGTCGTGTCGCCAGTTTTATTGCTCTTACGCGTGTTTTTGTATTTTAACCTTTTAGCCTCTGTTCGTGAGTCCTTTTTACTTAATTTAACCTAGCTAGCGGTTTGGTAGGTACGTTTGTCTAGCGCACCACAGGTGGGCGGTGCGGCGGGCGGGACTAGGGCGGCGCGGGGACGCATGCGCCTGGCTCCCGTCTCGCCGACCTACAGACTACAGTAGGGTACATAGATGTCAATCGCGCGTCAATCCGTCGCCGCCGGCGGCTTAGCGTCCGACGGAGACAAAAGCTCGGTAAATGTCGTCGAGTAGCTCGGGCCCGGAGCACCCTTTGTGAACGCTGATGCTGCACTCCCGAAGTGCTCTCGAGCACTTGACCGCCCGTCGACACCGCAGAAAAGAATGAATCGACATTTTTCGCTGCCCCTCATTTTCTCGTGTTCCTGAATCGTATCGCAATTTTTTTGGCTCCAATTATGTTCGCACCGTTTAACCGAGTATCGTGTATCAAAGTCTGACAATCTAAATCCTGATGTCCGCGCGTGTGGGGCGGGCGCGGGGCGCGGATCGCGGGGAGCGGGGCGATGCGCGGATAAGTAAAACATCCACGACACGGGGCTATTTTCGTCGCAGCGGTCTCAGATTTGAGCGGACTTTTTGATATTTAGCAAGTGACGCACGGCGGCTTACGTTACGCATATTGTAACAGTTTCTATGTCTACTAACATAACAAAATGCTCGTGCCCATCAAGGCTGCATATGGGGCTAGGTACAGTGTGATTAGTTTTGAAGTGTTCATAGATGATATCTCGCGCTGCGACATATCATCTACGGGCATGGTCTTGTCGCGTTCAATTTTAGCTTCCAGTGTAGCTCAGCAAAATAACCTATCCTCTAGCTACGCTGGCATAAAATTTACCGCGATAAGCCAGAATATTTGGCTCCTCTATCGCCATTTATATGCGTGCCTGCCTCTTGCAGACTCTCCCCGGGGTACGTGTACGGCGCGCCGAGTTACATGAGCACGGTCGGCGGTGTGGGCTCGGGGGTGGGTGGAGGTGGTCTGGTGCAGCTGCCGCAGCTCCAGCACGCTGCGGCGGTGGCGGCTGCTAACCACCTGTACGAGTACCAGGCGGCCGCGCAGGGCGCAGCGGCGTACCAGCAGCAGTACGCAGCGGCAGGCTTCGACCCGTACGCCACAGCTGCAGGTTTGTTTCATACTTAGTTTCATACTTACTTTTAAAATTTATTGAAAAATTACTTACTAAACTGACAGATGAAGGGCTGGTTAAATAAAATACCATACATGAACACAAAGGCGGTAACGATGACGCACTCTTCTTGAAGCTTTGAATGGTGTAGCGGTCAAAAGTTCCGCAATTCGATATCGAGGTTTGAAGAAGAAACCAAACTATACCGAACATGAATGTGACGTCACAAACTAATGCTATATTGTATTGAAGCATAATTTAAAGGGACAAGGGTCAGACTACATATCCGGTGCAGCGATTTAGTTGCCGATGAAATTCATTACTGGGAATTTCCATATTATCTTCCATTGTTCGAGGTGTGCTCAAACCGATTTTCTTCGTTTCAGCAGCGGCCGCCGCAGCTAGCAGCACCGGTTACATGTCGCCATACTACGCGCTGCCAGGAGGAGGAGTGCAGGGCCCCCTGCTCCCTCCCCTCCCCTACCCCCCGCAACTCCAGGAGGCGCGCATGCAATAGGAACCTCGCATGCGGTAGAGCATGCCCGCCATGCAAAGGTCGAGACATTTCGTGCATGCCCGACGCGGCATATTGTTGATTTGAATTACACAGCATATATAGTTTTAAGATATACATCACGTTTTTATGTCTACCGAAAGCGAATGACCAAAGCTAAAAGCTTTTACAGTAGATGTAAGTGTACATGACAAGGTATGTAAGTCAATTAGATGAGAAATAGGTTAAAATTCCTCGATGCACAGCGAAACCAAAGACCTTCGAGTGGAATTCACTTAAAACGTAGGATACGGTGAAAATGTACATTGGTAAAGGTTTCATGGGTCACTGAAGTAAATATCAAAGGATACAGGTTGAGTACTACTAGACGTTTGCCGTTGGTAACATGTTCCTAAGACGTACGTAACAATAGTTTCATCAAATATGTGTCGGCGAGATTTCGCACGCTCGCGACCTTCAAAATAATATATTACCAATTGTATTAGTATTATTTATAGCAATATTATTCTTGCCTAATTTTTAAACATTTTCTTTAAGATTTAATCATGATAGATCTTTTGTAAATTGTTTTAGTGTTAGGCGTTGCCGTGCCATCTCTTCTATACCAAAACCGATCAGAATCGGCAACAAAATAATATTTTAAGAAGGTACCGAACCTTCTCACTGATGTCATCTGCAGACTCTTGAAATGGTACGGCAATGGTGTTAGGTATAATTTGTCCAAACAGCTGTTCTATGACAATAAATTGTAAGAGGCGTATTCCCGCTGTTTGCTATCTTCCTTCTCATTTCAAATGTTTAAACTCATCCATGACAAATGTTTTTAAACGAACGCTTACATTCGTCATCTTAGGACTGCTCGATTTTTTAATTTTACGAGTAGTTACGTTGGTATAAACTTTAGGTCTCCAATCATATTTTTAAAGATTAACTTCCATCTCAACTTCCTTTAAATATTTTTCTCGTGCGTACTTAATTTTGTACTTAATATATTTTCATTTTAATGTCTTAAAAAATTCCGTGCTTGGAATGCATGTAATGCAACCTTGCTAATTTATATTTTCTATAAATAATAATTTAATTGCATAATATGTACCTCCACGTTTAAATTATTACTTAAATTGTATCTGATAATCACGTACCACTAACTATCGAGTGACTTAAATGATTACCCTATAAGTTATATTACCTTCCTTATGATTTTTGTATAATGTCCGTTTTCACTAATCATCCTTAAATTAGAGTGTCTCTTTTCAGCTATTGATTGCGGTGAAGTCCTTTTCCTTAGGATTTTACCTAGGTTTACGATATGACATTTGAGTCTTAAGGAGGTCGTAGTGGTCGGTAAAAATGGATATCGAAATAGATGACACTAAAGGATCACTGGACTTTAGGGACACTTTGCAATGTGATGGTCAAAATGGGCATTTTGTAATTTAAGCTTAAGTAGTCATCTACGCGTAAATATATTATCTATTCTTAACCTTGTGAATATTACGAAAATAAAGGAATATTTCTTCTATTCAAAAATATTAGGTCAAACGGTACATTACTTACAGTTGTTTGTTTGAAAGAAATGATAAAAGAGGTTTTTAACGACGCCTTTTATCATGCACGTTCGAATTTTAAATAGTTGACCCATTTTTACATTGCGTTCCGATTCACACTAAAAGTTCTTGTATCTGTACTTATTTACTAATTGAGACATCTATCAGCTGAAAGAATAAAACGTTATTGAAATGGGATGTTTATTGAAATAAAGTAATCAATTCGTAATAATTATTATTATCTATATATATATAAAAATGGATTTTGAAATGTGTTAGTCGCGCTAAAACTCGAAAACGGCTGGACGGATTGGGCTGATTTTAGTCTTAAAATATTCGTAGAAGTCCAGGGAAGGTTTTAAAGTGACACGAAGTTCACCGGGACAGCTAGTATTCGATAAATAATATCAGTGCCCAAGAACTGATGGTGGTTCATAAAGATACTAAGTAACTACTTTTAGTATTCGAAAATGTAGAGTTCAAAGTAAAATCTAAAATCTACAAATTGTAAAACCGTGTCGAGACGGTAAAACGTAAAAGGTATACTAGTGTATGTAATATGTATTGTGCTAAGTAAATCTAGCTTTTTAGGTCTTTATCATGTCCATATTGCTCAATGTGTCCTTATTGTGGACTTGGTTTAGCATAAGGGAAGATCATGTCTCGTACTATCTAGATAAATGTAAGCGATGAGACCCTTTTTCTATTTCTCCAAAGCGGTATAGGGTACTTACTAGGTAGAATAATTATTGAAATACTAGTCCATGTAATTTAAATGTTAATTTTGACCTCCGCCGGCCGTCCTCGTGCAAGGAATCGGCATAGGAAAGGTGTAGGTGAAATATTTTCGTATAGGCTATTAGAAAAATCCTTTTAATTAAGAAAAAATAAACATTTTGTTCGTAGATTTAATGTTGCCGGTACACTGAGCTATGTGAAAATACTAAGGCTATTTATTCTGTTACGTTTATCTTAGTAGCTTAAAAGCCCGGCCGCACATTGTCCGAATTCTGATCAGAAACAGTTGAATTTCGCCGCACACTATCCGAAATATCCTTCCGGCGAGTTCGAGGTCACTCGGCTCCGTGCTCGGCTCAGTACAAAATGTAAGAGACAGTGCGGATGTTCAACTGTTTCTGATCAGAAATTTCGGACAATGTGCGGTCGGGCTAAATGGTCCAAGTGTCAAAACATAATAATATTATCTCTCTCTCTTTTATATTACAAGTAAGAAAGAAAAGTGAATCACGAACAGCAGGGCTAGCATAACGACAGTAGACATGGGAAAGAAGTCTAACTGCCACTTTGTCTATTCTTCCGTAGAAAGGAACCGTTTCTATGGTGACCATGCTACGCCTGCTGTACGTAATGTCTGCTGACTGCTCTATAGGTACGTAGATATTACCCCAATGACATAACAATGGGTTTTATGAGTATGACCTTTTCTTAAATTTACTCTTTCATCTAGAAGTGATTTACAAGTACTTTTCAAATATATTTTTGTTTATACCCACAACTTAAAATTATTTTTGGACTAAAATTATCCAACATCACACAATAATAATAATTATTGTTTTATATTAAAAGGATGCCAGTGTAGTAATATAATTTTGAGTTAAATAGAAATAGTCAACAGATAATAGTGATTAAGTTTTAATTTTAATTTCTATAATATGCTGTTATTCGTATCTAATTTATTTTGTTGATATTTGTAAATCTACATGTTAATATCTATTTATTGTGGAAGAGTAAAATTGTTGAATATTATTATCGAGGTATTGGCCGACGCCATGTCAATTCGGTATACACATAGAATATAACATGTACTTAATAATTAAGTAGAATATATAACACATGTACCAAAAACATACTATGTTAGCCATAACGAATGTGGCCATCTTGCCTTATGATAGATTATACAGGCTATACTTGATACATAAATATAGTAAAAATATATTTTATAATATTATTATAACACATATCATAAGATCTGGGGCCTATTGATATCAGAGAGTGCAGTATGTTGTATGGGTAATGGGTTACAAGTTACATACCAATTTTAAGGTGGTAGCGGGACTGATTTTAAAATAACCTAACACGTCGGTCTCTAGAACCTTCGAATTATAAATTTCGTCTAATTAAAAAAGCTTGTGTTCTAAATTCAAAACAAATTCTCCGTTTTTTTTTAATCTGATTAATGCAAAACAACCTGCTCCCAAAGATTGCAGTAGGCCCACTTTGAGTTCGGTGTATTCGCCGAAACTGTCCATTAGTGCATTTCATTCAGTAATTTTTAAGCACAATAATATTTATGTATAACATTTTTATATTTAAATTCATAATAAATAACTAAATAATTGTTATATCTAATTAATTTAAAATTATACTTAATTGTACTTAATGTAGGATATTATAAAAATGAAAAATAATAATTTATAAGGCAGTTTGTGTGTTTTTTATACCCTTTACCCCTTTTATAGTTAATTATTAAGTACCTACCTGTAGAATGCAGACGGCTGGACCTTATCGTAGTGTTTTACTGCATACTTAGAAATGTTTTAATTCAAGCTAATAATGCTAATTTTATTATACTATTTTTTCATTGATTTTTTCATTTCATTCTTTATGTCATTGCTAAAGTACTATCTAAGAAATTGATGCATAGTCAGAAGGCGGCCTACCCTACCCTACGTCGCATCGCGTCGTTCGGTGGGGTTATGTCAGTCGTGAATCGAGATCTGGAGGCGGGGTTTGACATGATGCAACGTCACCGAGTTGGGTTCAGTTGCACAGCACCCCACTAGAGATAGAATGTAGTAAAGTTTCATACATTGATATCGATGTCAGAACTCAGAACCGTTCTTATTAGATACAATCGTCATCGAGGCAAAGACTCCCAAAGTGTAACGGTTCATGCTCTCGACCGTACCAGGCGTTCATATTTTTTATCCCTATAAATATACTAAAACATCATTGCTTTTATCCTCCATAATATTGCTCCATTGCATTGCATCAGTCAGAAGCTGGCGACGCCATTGGATGTAACCAAATTACATAGGTCCGCTATCTGCCTATTAATTAGTGCAAGGTGGTGCATATTTTGCACCCCTTGGAAATCTCGGGATCTTAACATTTTGAAGACTGCAAGGTGCTCGTAACTCGTAATTTCATGCCACTGCAGCCTACCTTATACCTATCTCCTATGATATAGGTATAAAAAAAACATCATTGCCTACCTCTTTAAAAGAGCACATAAGAGTTATAAAATTATTATGGTGCACAAAACATGTAGGCAAGTGGCATTACATAATTATTATTTTCCTTCTAAAATTAGTGTTAAAAAATTAAGATAAGCACAAAACTTTACTCGTTCATTTGAATTGTTCTTGAATATTAAGGTCTTGCCTCTTACTAGAGGCAAGTGCACTAACTGCCGTATTCAGAGTGGAACATTAAGAGGATACACCAGGGGCGAGAGAAATTGAAAATAGGTATTTGAAAATGTATTGCTGTCTCACCAATCTCAAGTCTCCCACCGCAGAGCGCGATAGAGACAACACGACAAAAGTTCTAATAAAAGAACAAAAAATCTTCGATTCGTTGTTCGCTGATTCCTTCTTCAAAACTTAACCGATTTAAGTATTTTTTTCATTCAGAATTAAAGCAAGGCTTGAGCTATGTTCCTATGTTTTATTTTTTTTGTATATTTTAGCCAGTTTTGTTTTCTGGGTGTTTGAACACAGAGGAAAATCTTGCCATTTTTTTGGGGATTTGGACGTTCTTATCTTTTTTAATAATAAAATTATGAAAAAAAAGAAAACATAGGGACATGCTAACAGTGGCCATAGATAATTAGGAAAAAATCATAACTCTACCGGCATTATCCAGGGAGGAAACAGGGGACAGCGTTTGTATGGAAAAACGGCAGTGTGGACTCCTCTTAATTACTCAGAGTTCTATAATTATTGTGATTAAGTTTTGTATGAGTTGACTTAATATATGACAGACTCTTGTAATAGTTATTGGTCTTGAACGTTGATTTGGAGCCCTGCACTTTTTATTTAAACTTAAACTTTTAGAAAAAAGATCCTGCAGATTTTACGTGATTAATATATTTTTGTTTTCCGCTTTTTTGTTTGATACTGGCAATATTGCCGAAAAAGAAAAAATCGGCCAGCGTCTTCGCGAAAAAAAGCGTCTTCGTTACTGTCTCACTGATAATAAAATTATATGAAAATCAATGGTAAGCATTTTGTATCCCCCCGCCTTTTATACTTACTACTCTACAGTCTTTGTAATAATTTACTTTGCTTTAGCTTTAACGCCATTAAAAAAATCAATTGACATTGACAGCTGACAAGTGACAACTGACAAGTGACAACCAGTCCAAGCTTACAAACAAAATATTGCTGAATCTTGTTTTGAAAGATTATATTATATATTTAGCGATATTATAAATTAGATATTATCTAGTTTTTAAGCTTTATTGCAGTTTTAAATGAAATCAAAATATTTGAGTGTATAATCTTGAAGTATAGTGCTAACTGAAAGCCACGCAATGGCAGGGCAAGGGCATCAGTTTCCGGGCAATTTCCAGGCCGGAGCTGGACCCATGAGGTCTGGATTTGGCGCAGGTCCTATGGGCGGACAAATGCAGGCCATGCCTAATCAATTAGCAGGTACTTAGCACATAAATGGACATTCATTTTCACTTTGTTTCAATAACCTCTTTGAACGATATTTTGTTAATTCACAACAATTTAAGTAATATGTTAACGACTGCTGCATTGCTTTGTGTCTATTTTTTAAACTAGTTAAATAAAAAACATGTCTTCTCATACTACGAGTCTCTTTGGTTCTATTAAAAGTTCTACTTTCAATATGGTATTTATATTTCCAGGTGTAATGGGTGGTCAAATGGCAAATCCCGGTATGGTTGGCATGGGTAACCAGATGGTGCCACCGTATGGTGCCACAATGCAGAGTCAAATGGCCACAATCGGGATGGGAGCTCAGGTATGACATGAAAATTAGTGTACACATTATATTATGTTGTTAGAGTAACCTATAATAGTAGAGAAGTTTGGTTAGAAAATGGTAACTGTAAAGCTGGTCATATATGAATGGGTAATTTCTATTAGTAGCATTTCACACACAAAAACTGAATAAGTCTAAAACTAAACTAAGTCTGGTAATAAATTGATGACATATTATATTAATTCATCAAGCCCCGTACCAACGGGCTAAGTATGGATTTTGGATGACATATTTGAGTATTACCACCTTTAGGATGTTATGCCACACTTTTAAATCCAGTTGAAGTTGATGTTGTTGATATCTGTCATTATTGCTGCTGATGAAAGCAAGTCATAATCAAAAAATATATATTTTCATCTATTTATTAAAATATGTAAGAGCCAACTTGTAAAGAAAATGTAAAGTACGGCTTCTTAAGTACATCAACTGCAATAAAATTAAACTTAAATATTTTCAGGGTATGGGTGTCGGTGTGAACCCCGGTCCAGGTGGGATGGGTCCTCAGGGTATGTCCAGTCAGCCACCAGTCTTGGCTGCTCAACAGGGAGGTATGATCACAAATATTTGATTTTAAGATCTTAAAAAATGTATACTACACCAAAGCTTGTTTTCACTTCAATAAGGAAAGTAAAAAATAAAATGTAGATTACAGTAATTACTGTTTTTGAACAACTTGTGTTATGGGCATTGACTATTGAGTATCAGACAATATACATTTCTTAAACTATTCTTAAAATATTTTTAATGAAATCACAAAACCAGGTTTGTGTACCAACTAAACACTTACCTGTTATAGTATGCTGCTTATAGCTGCAGTTATTTTCAAACCACTTCTCACAAATGATAAAGATTCAAAGTAATTGTGCTTTTGTGGAGGATGGTATGATACGCATAATAATAGCTCCCACACCCGTTTCGGTGACGGTGGCCGGTTTCATTGAAACCAGGCCAGGTACGCAGGAGTAATTTTATAGTGCCCAAGTATGTGCGCAGTACACAAGAGCACTCTCTATTCCTTTACTCTCATAACCCAGTGGGACGGACGACCGACAGGACTGGCGAGAGATCAGGCGCAGGACCGACTTTTAACATGCCCATCCGACGCATGGATCATCTTACTTGTCAGACAATCAGGTGATCAGCCTGCATTGTCCTAACCAAACTAGGAAATAACATGTTTCCAACGCGGGAATCGAACCCACGACCTCCGAGTCAAGAGCCGCGCTCTATACCACTAGACCACGGAGGCGTCCATGATACGCATACTGTTATTACATTAAGTTAATATTCTTATTTCAGGTATGGGTGGAGGAGGGGCGGTGCCGCCGGCCGCCGTGGCCCCCGCCGCGCCCGCCGCACCGCCACAGAACAAGGAATTCAACACGGCATCCTTGTGCAAGTCAGTGAATATGTATATTTATTTGGTTATCTCGGTAGTTTCAGTTGTTTTCTGCAATCTTCTGTAGGCCTGTTGCTGTTGGAATGCTCCTAACTATCTTAATATAGTCTATTCTTGTTCCTGTGTATAATGTAATATGGTGTATGTATAGTGGGATAAATAAAACATCTTATATATATAATATTTAGTATTAAACATTGAAATCTGTTTAGTGACAACTCCATACAAAATTTATCAAAATTCTTATCAATCTTAATGTTTGTTTAAAATATTATGATTAAAGATTAACAAATACAGAATTCACTTTTTCAAATACACAATTACACTACCACTACTTTAGAAATTATTAATTATAATACATATAGGGTATATGTATTTTTTTAACTAACATAGTTTATTACTTATATTTATTATAATTATTTTTTTTGAAACTTTTATGAGATTTATTAATAAGCTGCGTGTTGTATGTCTGTCTAACGCCTGACAATCACGAGGATCCACATAATACCAGGGATTGTGGTACAATATCCTGTACCATGATCATTTACTTGAGTGGAGTCCTATTCGACAACTTTTCGCGGTGCACTGCCCTATACCGAAGCACGTAGTCGCGCCGTGCCACAAAAATTATTTTACTGTGGAATATGTACCGCAGAAATTTAAAATTCAACTAAGTATTTGTTTACTTTTCAACTATGTTTTTTTTCTGTTATAATAATATGTGGTAAGGCCTAGTATGCTTTTTTTTGTTTCGTCTTTATTGCTGTATGTGTGCTTGTGTACTGCAGTGTATTGTGAATTTGATGTCGAATAAATGTATATTATTATTATAATTCATTGTAAGTATGTGCGTTGGTCTACCTACTCACATAATATCTCTTAATTTCTTACTTATTCTCACAGATTCGGCCAAGAAACAGTTCAGGATATAGTCAGCAGAACACAAGATGTCTTCCAAAACCTGAAAGCAATGCAGCCACCCAACGGTACTCAACATGGAGAAAACTCAAGTAATGATAAGAAGGCCAAAATGCAAGAACAGTTACGGACTATCAGACTCTTGTTTAAGAGATTACGGCTGATATATGAGAAGTGCAATGAGACTTGTCAAGTATGTACTTTTTATGTTGTTCTATCAGAGAAGTTGATTCCTATGCAAATCGGGGACCTAAGTAGTTTGGTTGCGTTACGTCAAACCCAACTGACAGATCACAATTAACATTGAATTGACATATTTGACCAAATAACGTTGGTCTGTCAATTGCATAGGCACCTCAATGGTACATAGCCTAGTTACCTAATAGTTATGTATGAAAAAACATCCTTGCCTTTATGCGCCTTTTGTCAATTTCACAACTTCCCTATAGGGTTAACAACTTAAGAAAAATAGAAAAGACGAATCTAATATCACCTCTTAAACTCAGATGCAACAAGCAGTTTAATGTTTATACTCTTTAGTCTTGACACAAAAAAGCAAGGTTGATTAGATGTCTATTAGAACAATACACTTATATCTTATATTTACTGCTTCAGGGCATGGAATACACGCACATGGAGAGTTTAATCCCAATAAAGGATGAGGCTGAAAACAAAGCGCTTGACGAGCGACGGAATACAGAGTCCTACAAACTAGTTCTAGAAGAGAACAGGCAGTTGACAGAACAGGTAGAACTCTATACTTATTACATTCTGTATATCTATTTTATTATATCGCCATATTTTGCCTCAAGGCTCGCTTTTACAAAGCAAAACGAAATGTTTGTCGATCATATTCAAATTTGGAATTGTGCACTATAATGTTATGCAAAATGTAAACTTCAACAACTGTAGTGATAATGTGATAAAATAATATCTTATTATTATATATTCAGGTGGTGTTAAAAAATAAGCAGCTAAAAGAAGTGATCACAAACCTAAGGACGATTATTTGGGAAATTAACGTCATGCTGACAATGCGGAAATCATAAGTGGAGAATAAATATGGCGGCGCCAGTGTCACTAGATTCCGGTGCTGGTGACAGACATCAATGTCAATGGATTCCTTCATCAAGGCGTAATGTTGATTTATTTAATAAATACAGCTGCCTTAATCCCGACAGAAAAAAATCGAATCAGCTCGATCTCAACAGCTTTTGCTATTTCCGACATAATGTATACTAGCGCAAAATTCGTGCTGCGGCTCAATTTGGAACTAATTCGATCTCAATGGCTTCCCACTCTTGACAGCTATACTAGCGCCCGATCGTGCTGCGGCTCAATTTGGAACTAATTCGATCTCAATGGCTTCCCACTCTTGACAGCTGTACTAGCGCCCGATCGTGCTGCGGCTCAATTTGGAACTAATTCGATCTCAATGGCTTCCCACTCTTGACAGCTGTACTAGCGCCCGATCGTGCTGCGGCTCAATTCGGAACTAATCCGATGCGTGAAACAAAATCGTATCAGTTTCGGGCAGGATGCAGTTCAAGATACCGGATTTCGAACTGGGTTGAAACATACAACTATGTACTGGATTATCGACAGTGCTGATCGGTGTGGTAAGAATTATACCAGTAACGCATTTGTAGGCAGCTGTAGCTACTATCTGGGCTATCCATATTATGTGAAAGCATATAAGGGGCTACTTGTCTGCTACTTTACGAAATCTGTCTGCTGACTGATGAAAGTAATATTGTCAATGATTGAGATCACACACCATAGTTAGTCAAATCGTAATCAAATAGGTGTACAGGAAAATGAATGTCTTTAGTCAACCTGCTGTTTTCAGGTGGATTATTCAATTAATTAGGTAGATAGTAATTTAATTGTAATATATATAGGTTTAAATAAACATGCTAACTAGACACAAACGTCACTTATTTCAGCACCTAACTATTATATTTATAGTAAACTAGATGTCGCCCGCAACTCCGTTGCGCCAACATTCGTTTATCGTGGTGGAACCGTACATTTTCCTGGGACTTAAAGTATCTCCATAGCAAATTTGAAAAAAAATTGGTTAACCGATAGACGGACGATTGTATTTATAATATTAGTATAGATTTTATACACAAAAGATTCTTAAGAATTGCTATGGTAACACAGGCATATAAGTAATATTAATTTTTGTAACTTATAAAGACAAAAAGGATTTTAATAAATAAAAACAATATTTAAACACCTTTATTAAATACAAAATTGAGCATTTAATAAATATTGGCAAGATTTTATAAATCAGCGACATAATATAAATAAGTTACAAGTAAAGTATTGAAATATCACTTTTGAATAAGCTAAGCTAATATCCTAATCCTATAGTATGGCTAACTACCAAATTCTCTAACACTTTTAAGGGTTTACGTAAGTTATTAGCGAAACGAGACGTAACCAAACGCTGTTTGACGATGCATAGAAAAGCAATGCTAAATAGAAAAATCAAATAGTTAACGCTATTTGACGAGTAGTTGCGTCTCGTTTGTTCGTTTCGGTGCACTGAGCCTAATTTATAGGCCAGGTAGTGTTTGAGAATTCAGAAGCTAATCATTATTTTTAGTACTGCAGAATATTACTGTTGCACACATGAATGATCTTTAATCCACAGGAGTAGAGATCAGTTTAGCGTGCACAACTCTGCAGGATGCTGATCTATCTGCGCTCCTGAGTTTTTACTTCGTAGCTACCTTTCGCGACTTGGTTCTCGTAGGGGCGTCGGTCGATGACAGATTCTGATGGAATGTCTTCGGGGATTTTCGAGTCCTGGGGAATTTCGGGTGCAGCTTCTACTTCCTTGCCCACGCTTCGGCCGACCGGTAGCGCGTGGAAGGCTTCGGCCAAATCTGGATTGATTTCTTCCAAAGGAGTGTCACCGTTCTGGATATAGACTGGCACGTAGCCTGGCTTCTCCGGCAGGAATTGCCATTTCGGACGGGCCTCTGGAAATAAATATATTAAATTAATCCAGTGTACCAAGAAAAGAAGTTTCAAAATCGGTTCACAGATGGCGGAGTAATCAAACAAAAAAAACCTGATGTACTGTCGAAGTGTACATTTGAAATCTATTGCCGAGGAATAAGGCCACAAGGTGATAAACTGGGTATCTTCTTTGACTGTACTCGTCTCTTTTGTAAGGAAGTTTAAAGTATTATTTTTTGATTCAATTCATTTATTAGTGCTATGATATCTTTTATTGAAATATGAGTAATCACGATTTTTGCTCGTAACTGCAAAATAAAACGAATTTCGTGCAGCCTTGTCTTCAAATGCATTTGGATACGCAGTTGTTATAGCTAATCAGTGTTATTCAACTATCTGCCTTTGCTGAGGTCGTGATAAAATAAATTTAAAACATTTTAATATTAACGCCTCTAGTCCACAGACGCAGTTCGCCGTGACATCGCGGCGAAACAAATGCGAAACCATTTACTGTCTCATCTGCCACACGACAATGCGTTTTATTGCATCTCGCTCTATTCCTGTTTTGCATTTGTTTCGCCGCGATTTCGCAGCGAATTGCGTCTGTGGACTAGAGGCATAATGGCATATCCAATTGACTATTGACATAATATATACTCTACATTCTCTATAACTCTACTCATGACTTTTAAATACACATTACACAAATTACCCAGGTTCTGGTGCCAGGGGGGGGGGGGGGGGGGGGGGGGCAAATTACCCAGGTTGTGGGCCAGCGGGGGGCAAATCAGATTTTTCATAAGCTAGGTGTTTAAAAAGAATAAAAAATTAATAATTTTTAGTTGTAAAAATATTGTATTGCAAACAAAATGCAAAAATTAGTTTTCTTTATTTTTAATTTTTATAGACAAAAGTACTAGATAATATACTTAGTAGGGACGTCAACATGATCCAGGGGGATTTTCCGGGACAAAATTAGTATTCCTTGTTTAGTTTTAGGTTTAGGTTTAGTTTCCCGAGACTCAAAGTATCTCAATACCAAATTCCATCAAAATAGATTGAATAGTTTACGCGCAAATCATAAAAGTATATTGTGCAGTAACCGTACATTTTTACGGCACAAAATGTATCCTATGTTCTTTTCGGGACTCAAAGTATCTTTATACCAAATTTCAGCAAAATTGTTCCAGCCGTTTACGCGTGATGCCGTGACCACTCGAAATATAACGTTCCGCGCAGCTTCGCCCGCGTAAATTAGATATTTCACAGACAAATTAGTCCAAAAAATAGCGTATGATCCTTCACGTGGTCTATTTCGTATCTGTGCCAAATAACAGAAAAATTGTTCCAGTAGTTCCTGAGATAAGCCCTTTCAAATAATTTCCCCCGTTTTCTCCACATTTTCCTCTAGCCAATAGCCTTTCTTGATAAATGTGCTATCTAACACAGAAAGAATTTTTAAAATTCGACCAGTAGTTCCTGAGATTAGCGCGTTCAAATAAGCCCTTTCAAATAATTTCCCTCATTTTTTCCACATTTTCCTCTATTTCTTCGCTCCCATTAGTCTTAACATGATAAAATATAGCCTATAGCCTTCCTCAATAAATGGGCTATCTAACACTGAAAGAATTTTTCCAATCGGACCAGTAGTTCCTTAGATTAGCGCGTTCAAATAAATCATTTCAAATAATTTATCCCGTTTTTTCCATACTTTCCTCTATTTCTTCGCTCCTATTAATCATAGCGCGATAAAATATAGCCAATAACCTTCCTCGATAAATAGGCTATCTATAACTGAAAGAATTTTTCAAATCGGACCAGTAGTTCCTGAGATTAGCGCGTTCAAATAAGCCCTTTCAAATAATTTCCCCCGTTTTTTCCACACTTTCCTCTATTTCTTCGCTCCTATTAGTATTAGCATGATAAAATATAGCCTATAGCCTTCCTCGATAAATGGGCTATCTAACACTGAAAGAATTTTTCAAATCGGACCAGTAGTTCCTGAAATTAGCGCGTTCAAACAAACAAACAGACAAACAAACAAACTCTTCCCAATTATAATATTAAGTACTTATAGATTACTAGATGACGCCCGCAACACCGTTGTGCCAAAACTTTATTAAAATAAGCACATTCGCGGGATATCCTATGTCCTTTACCAAAACTCAAAGGAACTCCCTGTCAAATTTTTAGCAAAATCTTTTCTACGGTTTGGGCATGTAGAGGACTAGAGGTCACAGACAGACAGATAGACACACTTTCGCAATCATAATATTAAATAGAAGTATGGATTAATGTTAAAGTGTGTCTGTCTGTCTGATACCTCTTCACGCACAAACAGCTGAACCGATTTAGCTGGGTATAGAGAGAAACGTGGGCGTCATCTTGTGTACAAATAAAGAATAGTCTATTCTAACTATGGAAGCTTTTCTTCTTAATAACTGCAATTTATTTTTATGGCAGGTATAATTAAATGAAGAAGAGAAAGTAACAATGAAAGGTAATGTTAGTGCCAATTTTACGAGCACTTGCGGTCCGAGTTTGATTTATAGTTATAAGAGGGTTTACAGCTTATAAGCTATAGCTTATAATAAGCTGTTACGGCAATAGCAGCAGCTTTACCTACAATTTCTACAAAGTACAGATACGTCGTCCATAAAGCGATCAATCGTTTGGATTCATCGTAATTTGCAAAATAGGTATGTACTTACTTAATAATTTATATGAATAGGAAATTCTTCGAAAGGATATAATTAATGATAATAATTTTATTAAGTAGATACTTTATGAATTTCAATTCGATGGATCTTTAAATAAGGTAGTAGTTAATGCATATTATTGTGCATACCACCTAGTTTTTATTATTCGTAGATTATTAGATACCACCAAAGAAATTGATTCATAAACAGATGACGGACTACGTTATTTATAAAGATTTGGTCGGGGCTATACCTAGCGGAACAGAGAAACAAAGGCCTGAGCAAGAGAGATGTCACTATCAGTAACACTGCGTGGTAAAAAGAGACGTGTGACACATGACAGCAGCACTCTTTTTTTGACGTCCAGTCGGCACGTGCCGCACGTTTACAATTTTAATCTCATAGAAATCATGTTCAATCATGCTTGTGTAAGTGTATACGTACACATATTTTTACACACAGATGAAACCAATTTCGGTTTCGTTTGACAGCTCGAGATTGTTGCTCTATTCCGGTAGGTATATTAACTTTATGGTAAAAACAGTAAGACAGCAGAGGCTTTACATAACCCGACCGAATTACATAGCTCCGTCATCAGTCTATAAATTGACAACCGTATACAAATACTCGTATAGGTACTTATATTCTCTTACTTTTAGCTTCGCTCGTCGGATAAACCGTTACAATGTTCTATAACAATAATTATGTATTATTATTGGACGTCTATCATATTTTAGTACTTTCCACTTGAGTCTTATCACGTTAGCATAAGGTTGAAAATTGTTTCTTTGACTTTATCATACATTGTTCTTTATGTGGTGAACATAAAATCGAAATCACAGCATCAGTTGTGTGTGCGACTTTCGAGTAACGGTACCGTTTTTGCCGGTCAAAAGTTAACTGTTACCGCTAACCACATGTTACATCACATCAATTCACATCCGAAATCGATTCATAGCCGTAAGCCAACATAATGGACATAAAAGATCTTCTATACCAGCTATCTCCAACCCGCGGCCTGCAGGCCGCATGCATTTTTTCAACTTTTAAATCGTTATTTTTGAGGAACGTTATTTTTAACCCTAAAAAATTTTTGATGCGGCCCGCAACCTCAAGATCAAAACATGTTTGTGGCCCGTGTGAAAAAAAGGTTGGGGACCACAGTTCTATACCTAACTCCTTTATCAAAAAGATCCGCACTCAAAACTGTGTAACTAGCAGTTAGATATTATTATATATATTATAATATAAACTTATTATAACTAGACGACACCCGCAACTATATTGTGCAGAAATTCATATAACGCGCGGGCCCGTATATTTTCCGGGATAAAAAGTATCCTATGTCCTTTCCCGAGACTCAAAGTATCTACGTACATACAGAATTTCATTAAAATCGGTTCAACGTTTTATGCTTGAAGAGGTAACAGACAGACAAAAACACTTTCGCATTTGTAATTAACCGACTTCCAAAAAGGAGGAGGTTATAATATGTTCGGCTGTGGTTATATTTTTAAAATGATATATCGATTTTTAAAGGTCCCGTAGCCAAAAGGATACAATCTCATAACAGAAAATGTATCCTGTTACTCTATGTATTGAGTATTGACTCCACTGTCGATCTGTCTCTATCTCGTGAACATACAGCTTTACAAGCCTTTTTGGCATGTAGCCATAGTAGTACGGGAGCCCTAGAACAAAGTTTTTTTTATTACTATCAAGCAAATTTTTTCTGGGTAGCTTTATTTTGATAAGACGAACAACATTTGTATCTGCGAAAAATCTTGAAAGTGGTAGTAGCTAACAGAAATAGAAAGGATCTTTTTGTAGGACAATGTTACTCTTAAATGATATAACTATTAACCTATCAATATACAAAAAATCTGCTTGTTAGGGTTCCGTTTTACAGTTCAGTAGTCAACCAAGTTTTGTTGATTACATAACCCTTTAACGGAACCCTAACGAGCTGATATTTTTTGGATATTGATAGATTAGTCATATAATTTAAGAGTTATGTCTAGGGTTGCCATCCGTCCGGGTTTCCCCGGATTTGTCCTAGTTTGAAGGGCGTCCGGGGTGCGTCCGGCCGGGTTTTTGAAAAGTGTCCGGGTTTTTTAACTTTTAAGTCATGCAGCAATAAACGAAAGATAAAAACTCGCTAATCATACACACGGTTTCTTGCACGGACTGGAGTTAGTCAGATTTTTACAAATTCTTGTTGGAAAAGCAAAAATTGGTAAGACGTTATCGTTAATACTGTTTAACTCTTTTAAACAGTATTAACGATGTCCGGGGAAATAACCACATTTCGGCCAAATGTCCGGGAATTTTGTCGTGCCTGACCGGCGAAGGGAATTTGGGTGATGGCAACCCTAGTTATGTCTATTGTCCTACAAATAAAACAGTCCATATTTTAGGACCATCAATTCAAAGTATGAAATCCTTTCTATCTCTGCTAGCTACCACTTTCGAAATTAATAAAAATGTTGTTCGTCTTATCAAAATGAAGCTACTCACAAAAAATGAGCTTCATAGTAATAAAAAAAAATTGTTCTAGGGCTCCCGTACTGCTGTTTGCTCCCCGCCCGGTCCGGGCGGGCCGGATGAGAACGTCATTCAAGTGACACATTAAGAGGAGTCCATACCACCCTTTTTTCCATACAAACGTTGTCCCTGTTTCCTCCCTGGATAATGCTAGTAGAGTTATAATTTTTTTCCTGAATATCTACGGCCACTAATACAATGTCCCTATGTTTTCTTTTTTTCATAATTTAATTACCTATTAAATAAGATATGAACGTTCAAAAACCCAAAAAATGGCCAGATTTTCCGCTGTGTTCAAACATCCAGAAAACAGATTTGGCTAGATTATACAAAAAAAAAAACATAGGAACACAGCTCAAGCCTTTTTTAATCTTTAATGAAAAAAGTACTTAAATCGGTTAAGTTTTTGAGAAGGAACCAGGGGACAACGAAGCGTTGATTTTCTGCAGTTGTCTCTATCGCGTTCTGCGGTAAAGGCTTGAGGTAAGGGAGACAGCTATAGATATTACACGTACTTTTTTTTCATTTCTCTAGCCCCTGGTGTAACCTTTTAAGATCCTTGTAGATTTGTACTTTGTAAGTAGTTACTAGTTGCTCATAGACGCCACGGTATTCTATAATCGTGATGTTTTAATAAACAACTTTGTGCGCTACTCGGACTCATACTGAGTGGGTTTTTTAAGCTTAATCATAACAATGACATTCATTTTTAGAAGTAAAAATCACGCTTGTAATGAATGTGTAGTCTAGATATAAGTTATTCATAGAATAGTAGGTCTTAGGGTTAACAGCTTCAACGTTGTTATCTATTTAGGTTACACCACACAACTAAAGTCTATACTCTATTCCAGGGGTCACCAAATGGCGGACCGCCGACCCATTGTGTGCGGACCAAGCATGTTCGAAGATGATCTTCGTTCATCTTAGGACTTCAACATCTCCAGGATTTAATGTCAATTGCGCCAATATTTTACTCCAAACTTCAGAGAGCTACAAAAAATGGTTTCTTTTCTCATTGTTATGAGATATCTACAGAATACCTTTGTAATTTCCATAATTACCTACGTTTAATATTTTTTTTATATAAAATGTGTGGACCGCGAAGGTCATTTCATGTCTTAAAAAGGGACCCCGAGCGAAACTAAATGGTGACCCCTGCTCTATTCGCATGAGACTGTGACGTCATCAGCGAAATGTCAAAATTGACCAACGACGATAGATGACGTCGAACAACTTATCAAAATTTTCATTAAAAGAAAACTTAACGAAGCCGCGGCCGCAATCAGATGCACTGAGAGATATTTAATGATAATTAAACTTTAATATAATTTTTCAAACTTCAAATTTTCAAATTTTTATTTGCAACCAAGTACATATAGAAATCAACATACATTGACGAAATATACAACTTATGCCTTGTTCGGGCGTTTGCAAAACAATTACAAAATTATACTTAATTTTAATAATTATTATTCAAGTAAGTATATTCTTATTTTTATGGTATTCTAAATTATTAAACTAAATTATCTTGTACATTAGTATTATTACAGCGGTATTATATTATCATAAAATATTAATAATACCTTCTATATTTTATGAACTTAACTTTAAATACTCAAATCGATACTAAAATATTCTTCTAATGAGTAGAAGCAGTGTTTTATTAGATATGTGTTTAGTTTTCTTTTAAACGAGGGTATTTTTTTTTTTTTTAGGAAATCTGGTAATTTATTGTAAATTTTGACGGACATATAATAGGGACTTTCGTTAAGCATTTTTATTCTATAGTAGGGTAGGTGTAATTTGTTTTTGTGTCTAGTATTGATGTTGTGAGTCTCTTCTATTTTTGTGAAATAATCTTTATTTTTAAACTTTGATACAGTTAAGTAATTAATATTCGTCTCTGACTTCTCTGAGTGCGAAAGTTCAAAGACAATCTACGTAATTTCGATGAATTCAAAGTGGCCCCAAAAAAGAACCAAAATATTTTAATTTGGCCAGCATAAAGAACGCTGCACGATGTTTTTCTTATATACGTCTACGCCAGGTAGTTTTAACTATGTTTTATCTTATCTTATTTTGTCTATGGTAGTTTTATCGCTTGTTTCATAAAACTGCACACGGTGAAGCTACACCGAAGCTACATAATATTCTTTATCAGGTTATAAATAGTCAGAGTCATTGTCCTGACCACGACCACGGGCCACTCAGCTGTGACCACGAACAGGTCCATCTTGTTTGTTTTTGCATCGTTATATAGAGTATCAATTATGTAGCTCTACATTACCGCGTCTTGAGGTTCGAAATTCAAATTTTTAATTTTTTTTTATATAGTTTTAGGTCAGGCATAGAAGTACATATTAAAGATACCTACTAGCCAAAAAATAGGGATACTTATTTATTCTTTTTGCTATTAATAGAAGAATTAATAAGGCGGTACTTTAATTTTGGAACATTGGCTAAACTACTACTATTTGCTATTTTTATTTTTAATAGTAGTGAACAAAATTTTGATATTATTATTAGCATCAATAATTAAGGTTACCCACTCTATGTTATCTCTATGTTTCTGAAACTCGATCATATACTTATTTTTTTATGTCTTGAACCTAATCTTTATTCTTTAATCTTAGCTACCTACTCAGTAATTTAGCAAAGTTGAACCATATTGAATGACCGGAAGTATAAGGTAGGTATATAAGTATAATATTATATCTTTATTCTTTACCTTTTAAAAATAAATATATTTTGAAACGATATTTTTAAGAATCTCTGAGATCACTATGAGGAGTATGAGGTAATCCATAAAAAGTTTTTAAACGATAAACCTGATTAGAAACTACCTGCTTCGCTTGATTCATGCTAAGTTGAATCATCTCATCATCGACAGTAAAAAATATACTAGTCATTATAGTAATAATAATTATAAGTCCCATGCAGATTTCGGTCACTGGCAAGTGGTAATATTAAAACCGAGCTAGCCATGCAAAAGTCACAATACACTATAGTTTTCAAATGTGAGCGCAATACACAAGAATACTTTTTGTTAACTGTCTGTGCTGGTGCTGCCTCTTGCGTGGAACATTGCACTAATGTAATATCCTATGGTCCCTTTTGTACCTTCTGTCTAAAGTTCAATCGGCGAATCAAGGCACAAAAATACGTATGAAAAGTAAATATTTGTATGAAAAAAGTGCCTCGTTATTTTTGATAAAAAAAAACGGCAAAGTGCGAGTTGGACGATGGGCGTCCAACTCGCACTTTCCTTACCACAATAGAGCAAAAATAGGTTGCAAATTGTGTTTTTTGTATGGGAGTCCCCCTTAATTATTTAATTTATTAAAATTTTAATATAAAAGTACAAATACAATTGAGTATTTCGTGAATGTCAAGTGTGTGTGTGTTCAAGACGTGCCTATGTGTTGCCGTTATTGATATCGAGCAAAAAAGCAAAAAAATCACGTTTGTTGTATGGCAGCCCCCCTTAAATATTTAATTTATTTTGCTTTTAGTATTTGTTTTTATAGCGGCAACAGATATACACAATCTGTAAAAATTTCAGAAGTCTAGCTATAGAGGTTCTTGAGTTACAGCCTGAAGACACACAGACAGACGGACAGACATCGAAGTCTTAGTAATAGGGTCCCGTTTTTACCCTTTGGGTACGGAACCCTAACAATTACTAACTTTTTTATTAAAACAAAGCTCTTCGCTCACGACACGGAAACTCAGCTCACGAGAAACTACGGTCGTGACTGACGCTACATACAATCAATTAGTGTTATTTTTTGTTATATTATTATGTATTACCTATGTCTTAGATAAAACAATTATGATAGTGTGAATGATGAGCGATTAGTACTTCACTTATCAGCAATGTTAATATCCTAAAGGCGTTTGATCATGTCGCGTTGGTTTTCACACATTACAAGACAATTAAAAGATACGATAACAAACAGTAAAAAATTGCCGTTTTTTGCATAAATGGAGGCCTTAGGGCCGGAAAAAGGATTTAAAATTAAAAAATTGTGCATTATATGTGTAGCCAGATATATTAGCCAGGTGATAAAGTAGATAAGTTAGAAGGTTTGTTCAAATTATAAGAAAAAAAATTGAGTAAACGTCCGTATTCTCAAGTCTTGAATTATAGGAGCTCAGGCTCTACATATTGCTCGTAACTTATTTTTGTTGAAATTCCTTTATTGCGCGGGAAGCGTAAATTCTGTGATAAAAACTACTCCTATGCCTTTACTATTAGATAGACACACATAATATTTGTTTCGTTTCACCCTTGAACTATTCACTAACAAGTAAACGATAATGAGCTTCACAGATGTACATAATATACTTACAATAGATACAACTCATACAAATTTCAAACCAAGGCTGGGTGTTATGTAAAAGAATCTGATAGGGTGCAAATTGCAAAATTTGTTTGATTTCTATACCTGCTAGTAATCTTTATATTGTCTATATAGTTTTCGAGGTTTAATCGATACTAAATAATTTACTCTTATATAATTATTTAAAATTACCAATGCCACACCAAACTTTTTATAAACAAATTAGATTTTTCCATGACTCTGTACGCGCCCGGTCCAAAATATAATGCCTCGGTAATTGAATTTTTTCTAAGCAGAAATTAGCCTATTTCCACTCCTGTGATCTACCTATACCTACAATGAGCAAAATTGCAAAAGTTTCAGAGCTTATTCGATACCGCCTTCTAAAAAAGGAGGAGGTTCTATGTTCGGCTTTAGGCATTTTTGGAAGTTAAGTGCGTAAACTTAAAAGTAAAGTGACCAATTATTATGGTATCAAAATTTTAAAAGTTAAAGAATTTTACTTTTGCTCACATAAGTTGTTTGTAATACATTTAACAGTGCAATGATTTGCACTTTATCAAAAGCGGTACAGCCAAAGCTCTCGTTCCAGTTACCCGAATTGATCTAGATTAGATAAGATAGGATCTAAACTTTGAATTCAATGGCTACTGCACGACTGATTTTCTAAATTCATTAAGTGTTTTAGTTGTTTTGACTTCCTAATTTTTTTTAATTATTTACAAAGATTAAAAATCAGAACGATAAATTCAAAGATAGTTCGAAATGCTGTCTGGTATGAAATAAGAATATTTTTTTACCTACAACTATAACTGCTAACTGCTAAGCACGGCTAAACTATTTTTTTTTACTTATACAGTGCAAATAAATACTGCGTCAAATGTCGGGAAGTTTGCCCTATTCAGTTTATAGACCCCTTTGGATAAGAATTGCCGATAAAACTATCTAAAGACGCAATAGTTTACTGTCTGCCAATTTACGACTAACTGTAAATTAATATTGCTGTGGTCCCAGATAATACTTAGATAGCATCTTAGCTAATAATAGCAAGCCGCTTAGAATTATTTTGCCTATGAGTATCTATAATATAGTCCTTATATGCTTTGCATACAGTCAAAGGTTAAATGAGTGTATCTATAATTCTGCGTCGCGAATTAATAATTTATAGATTTTTATAGCGCGTCATAAAATACTGGCTGGAAATTAAATTCCAAACTTAATTGTTTGCATCTATCTTTTATCTATCTATCTTTTAATATTTAGCTTTACTCTCTGCATAGTAGAGTATCCTACAGGAGCACTTACTTTTTCAGAATAACCAGTTTATTTTAATATAGTAGAACCTAAACCACCTGACCATGTCTGATCAAAATAAGTTGATTAGTTCTTGTGTAGTGTGATATGTTTTTAAGAAATTCCTAAAAATAAATTAAAACCAATTTAGACTTAGCAAAAACTGAATCTTAAAATATATTTTTTTAGGACACCGCGGTCTGCACCGCGCGCCGCACGCAAATATTTGCTCAAAGAATTTTGTAGAGACAATCGTTCTTATTACTTAAGCCCCAATTTCACCAACGTATGTTAGTGTTAACAGCTTGTTAAAATGTCATGTCTTCTCTTTCATTCATAAGAAAAACGAAAGAGGTAACGTGATACTAATTCGAGCGTTAACTTTAACAGTCGTTGGTGAAATTGGGGCTTAGCCACTTATATTAAACAATCTTTCTGCCGCACTCAGAGTGGAACATTATTTACTTAATTGTAATTAATTCAAAATTTTGACATAAGCCGCGTACATTATCTGTCAAATTCTTCGTTAAATTATCCTAGGTTAATCGTAATTAAATGTCTCTGAGTACGGCGGACAATGTCATAAGTTCATAACTCATAAGTTACTAATTTAATTTCTTTCTTTTTAATTTTTATTTCTTCGGAAAACTTGTAAGTTTATGAGCTTAACATTAAAATAACCTTTTAACTAGACTAACATTGGTATACCTATAATATAATTACAGAAAGTTATAGAAAAATATTATCTTTGTAAGTAGGTATCTAGTGCTATAAAAACAAGGCAAAGCTTAATAGCTTTTAATAGCTTAAAAGCTATTAAAAGAAATAACGAGTTTACGATGTGATCGTATAAATAATAAGGTACTTTTTAGGGTTACGTAGTCAACAAGGAACCCTTATAGTTTCAGTCTGTCCGTCCGTCTGTCTGTCTGTCCGTCTGTCTGTCTGGTCCGTCTGTCCGCGGTTTTGCTCAGACTATTGGACCTATAAAGCTGTAATTCGGCATGAATGCACATATTAATGGTGCCGACAAAATGGTGTATATAAAATCTTTAAAAAAATTTTTTTATGGGACCTCCCCCTATATGTCAAGCGGGGAAGATTTTTTTTTGCGCCCACCACAGGTTTTTTAAATATTACGAGCATTCATAGATCATTTTCCGATTTAAGTATCCATTTGTGAAATATGAAGTTTTAAAGTGTCACCCCCTTCTACCAGCTAAACGGTTGCTTCTAGAAATGTGAAAATATTCACATTTATGCTGTAGTAGGAAACATGTTGAATTTAAAAGGAAAACTATCACGGCTAAGAAGATTTCATAAGTTATTGAGTAATAGTTGATCAACTAAAAAAAATGTATTCGGAGAAGTACTTAAGGAACTTTTCGTTCAAATTCCTTTGAACGTAACTCAGATGATGTTGTGAGTAGTGTAAAACACGAAGTTATAAAATATGTCTTGTAATTATTGACCAATCAAAAATTAGCGGTACTACGGAACTTTATATTGCGCGTTGCCCGACACGCACTTGGCCGGTTTTTTTTATTACAGTTACTTTTTATGCCTTAGTATTTAGCAATTGTAAAGGTTACTGAAATTACACGTGGTAAAAGGTACGGTTTTAAATGATAATAAACAGTAAAGCCGTTATTTAATAACTGTTAAAAAGTTTCGCTTTTGTAACACAAAATGTTACTGTTAAGCTGAAAAATATAATAATACTAGCTGTCCCGGTGACCTTCGTGTCACTTTAAAACCTTCCTTGGACTTCTACGAATATATGTACGAATATATATATATATATATATATATATATATATATATATATATATATATATATATATATATATATATATATATATATATATATATATATATATATATATATATATATATATATATATATATATATATATATATATATATATAGATTATTTTGATATTATCTACGTTATTTTCTCTTACCTACGTTATTATATTATGTAGTTACTTTGATGATATTACATTTTCTAAACAAAAAACTACACTCAAGATTACTTAGAAAATATTGAAGATTTTCTTTGACAAATTACTATTAAAATAAAGTTAAATCGTTATTTTTCTCTTATTAGTTATTACACAAATAAAAATCTTTTAACACTTTGTGTATTACAAAATATTACTTTTAACGCATTACCGTAACCAAAAAGTGTTTTCAGTCATCAGTCAGTCAGTCAGTTCGGCTTAATTAAGCGAAGCTTTTGAATTATTTTACTTTGATTAATTTCAATGTTAAATATCTTACCAGTAAGGGCGAGGTAGACGACGAGCACAACTAGAAACTTGTACATTATTACTGTTATATTATTAATAGCTATTATTATTTATAATATTATTAATAATAATATTATTAACTTAACGAAACACGTGCGTCGCGCGCAAGCTTACGATTCAGTTTGCGATGCGAACCGGCTTGGCTCGATGCAACTTTACTTTCTATGCGAATAAGATAAACAAAGAAATGCCTAACTTTATTACAGTAATCGAGTGTCCGTCTGTTACCTTTACGTTATTTTACATTATTTTGAATTCGGTTCTACTTTGAAATTACGGAATTTGGCAAGGGACTTAAAGTATTATTATCACGGTAAAGGACATAGCATGGTTTTCATAGAAACATATATGGTTTTCGGAAAACAAATTTTTGTAAAAAAATGCAAAATATTATCTAGTTTCTGATGTTACAATGTATTATAGAATACGTTTAAGAATACGTAAACGGGGAAAAGAACCGAAAAGCATTAAGTATTTACTGTTCACAAAGGTAGAGCTAATACATTTTTTGGCCATTAATTTACCATGGTAGGGCACGATGATTTTGAAAAGACAATTTACACTTCACGCTTGACTAGCGTGTAGTGTAAATTGTCTTGTCAATGATAAATTATAAGTCACAAGTATAGAATATACACGCTAGACCTCACACATCTTTAGCCACTCAGCAAAATAGCCCGCCGTATAGTCCTGAGTCCTGACCTTGCACCTTCAGATTTCCACCTGTTTGGGTCGCTGCAGAATTCCTTTAGCAGTGTCAGGTTGACATCACAAGAGGACTGCCAAAACCACTTGTCGCAGTTTTTTCATCAGAAGCCCCAACATTTTTATAGCAATGATATACCAACAAGATGGCAAAAAGATATCGAACAAAATGGCACCTATATACTTTAGTCAATTGTACATAAACTTTAAAAAAAACCTTTTGAATTTTTATATATAAAATGCGAAGAAACTTTTTCCCCAACCTAATATGAACTACAATTTTTAGCTTAGCTCTACCTGTGATACGCCTTATGATTTTGTAGCTAAGGTTATGCTCTCTAACAGTTGCTATTTTGCTATTTATAACTTGTTTGAGCTAGCAATTCCAAGGAAACAAAATACATCTTCTTTAAAAGACTGATAGGAAAGCAGCCGATAATTATTTTATGATATTTCTTAAAATAATTAACCACCACTAGGGGTTGAAATTGAAATATTAATTATTATGTAGTTTTGTTACCTACCAACAAATATTTACCTGTATTAATAATAATAATCAATGTTTAATCAGAGTTATACATTAAACATAATATGATAGGTACTCTTTTTGAACGTCGAACGAAACTATAGTGGGGCCTACCAATGATTAAATTATTATGTACTAGAGTTTTCTATTATAGAGTTTATTAATACTTACCTCCATTGTTTTATGATGTAATCTATTATCTTCTAAAGCTTTATGTAATAGACTTTAAAATATAGTGCCAATAAATCTTTTACTACTTTCAACTGCAGCTATAATAGAGTAATAAAAGGCAAAACGGGTGCTCTCTGTCGTTAATATTAACTAGGCTGTATTGAAAGCATGTGAAAGTCTGCCAATACCAGACGAATGCTTTCTACCATCTTTACTGACATAGATTTATGTTAGTTTAACGTAGAATTGTAAATAAGTTAGATAATCTTCAAGAAATGTCAATTTATATCTTATCTTATATATTTAAACGAGCAATTCTTGTATATATATATATATATATATATATATATATACATATATATATATATATATATATATATATATATATATATATATATATATATATAATTGGAATCTCGGAATCGGCTCCAACGATTTTCATGAAATTTAGTACTTATATAGGGGGTTTCGGGGGCGATAAATCGATCTATTTAACAAGGAATCATTTTTAGAAAATGTCCTTTTATTCGTGTTTTATCGAATACCGAGCAAAGCTCGGTCAAATAGCTAGTGGTTGATTATAAATGCAAGATTTTCCATTCGAACTTAGGTTTTTAAGAAAGATATTCTACGATCTTCAAGTAATAGGGGATACTAAGCAAAGGTCGGAGCAAAAGGCGCTACTAACAGATCAGTAAATATTAAATAATAGCAATATTGACAGAAACGTTAAAATATTTATCAAACAAAATTTTTTGTTTACTATTTGTACTGGTGTTCCCTCTTTCGTTAAAACATTGCTGTAATATTATGTCCTATTTAAATGGAAGCTAAATTTTGAAAAAAACTTAGGTAAAAAGTTGAATAGATTTACGTAAATGGCACGGTATATGTTGAAAAAAAGTTGAAAAGTTGAATAGATTTACGTAAATGGCACGGTATATGTTGAAAAAAAGGCCAAGTACGAGTCGGACTCGCGCACGAAGGGTTCCGTACTGTTATAGAGCAAAAACAGCCCAGAAATTGTGTTTTTTGTATTGAAGGCCCTCTTAAATCTTTATTATATTTTGATATTATAAAAAAATATTAAAGTAGTATTGCCCAGCACTCAGCAGTAGGACACTGCAGGCTGCTTAATGCTTTTAATAATAATAAAGTGGTATAAACCGTGGAAGAGCCATGCTTTGGCACGAATGGGCCGGCGAATGAGATATTCAGAGATGTTGTATGTTGTATGAAAATAGTTTAAATGCGTTAGTATTACTTATTACTATCGTATAATATAATAATTAATAACTATAAGGACATAATAATATGTACCTACCTGTTTTGTTTAATAAAAATAAATTAAGAATTACTCATCGTTTTATTCCTAAAACCAACATTTACCAGTTGACAGTAGTAAAAACTAACATAATATACCGAATTGTAATGGTCAATGTTCGAAAATATCGTCGTATTTTTATAAATACTTACATTTACCAACTCGTGTCGGTAAATTCTAAGATTTACACTCAAATCTTAAGATTTACCGAAGTTCGAGTTTTTATAGTAACATATTATACGAAATTACAAGCTTTTACCTTTAAAATGTAATTATAAGTACCTATGTCCTATACATATAAAGTAGCAAAGTCTTATCAGCCATCTAGCTATGTTAAAGGAACAGGCATTTTTTTACTTTTATTATTAACTTAACCTCAGCTTCACTGGTGTACTAGCTAAAAGCACAGATTTATGAGGGCTCGTGTCGTTTTCCTGCATGGTAATAATCTTTAAGGCAGTTTTTTATATTTTAATAGTAACCAAACCTTGTCTGACCGATGATAACACATCTACATAATATAAATAAAAATTACTATGGTTTTTCCGTAAAGTGCTCAGGATATGGGATATACTAGGGCTCGCTTCGCTCGCCCTGCTTATATCAGTTATCACTATGGTTGAGAAAGTCAAAAAGGGACAAACAATATTATCATGTTTTACACCTATCCATAAGCAGATATTAATGTTTCTTAGACATTTTCGAGATAATAGTTTCCACAGTTTCGATCTCGTTTATTTTTTAAATTTCGACTATGATTGGGTATTATGCGTTTTGTTATCATCCAAATAGATCAAGCAAATAACTTGAGTGCGTAATATACAATCGTTTGACGAGAGGTCACTCGCTATCGCTTTATGTCAAAACTCAAAAGTAATTTGGTAATTCCAATGTTTTGCTTCAAAAGATAAAATAAACTTGCACTGGAAATTGCACAAATACAAAAAGAAATATTGCTTTAATTTTATTTTAACTGACTTTTAAAAATTAAGGAAATAGTTCTGTACATAGGCGAAGACATTTTAGACGTAATATACTGTTTTGTATACTGTTTATAGTTTTTTTTATTGAATCTGATACTATTAGACAATGCTTACACGGCCAGTCTGAGATCAGCTGAGTTCCAGAGACTAGAGTTAAAAAAATATCCATACCGAGCGAAGCTCGGTCAAATAGCTAGTGGTTGATTATAAATGCAAGATTTTCCATTTGAACTTAGGTTTTTAAGAAAGATATTCTACGATCTTCGAGTAATAGGGGATACTAAAAAAATACATAATTAAAAATTAACTAATGTATAATACCGTAGATTGTAAATTAGCTGTGGCAGCTCGAAAAAAGTTTTTTGTCTAAAAACTTTCCGGAAAATCCGCTGGAAAAGTGGGAAGTTTTGCGGAAAAACCTATGACTTTTCTGTGACCAGACAATGGCTTTTGTTAAAAAAATTAATGACTTGTATTTCATAGCCGTCGATCATCACTTCGCAAGCAACAGAGCATAGGTATAATTTTAAGAGGATACACCAGGGGCTAGAGAAATGAAAAAAAACTACGTGTAATATCTATAGCTGTCTCCCTTACCTCAACGCAGAACATAGAGACAACTGCAGAAAATCCAGAAAATCAACGATTCGTTGTCCCCTGATTCCTTCTCCAAAACTTAACCGATTTAAGTACTTTTTTCATTAAAGATTAAAGAATGGCTTGAGCTGTGTTCCTATGTTTTATTTTTTTTGTATAATCTAGCAAAATCTGTTTTCTGGATGTTTGAACACAGCGGAAAATCTGGCTATTTTTTTGGGTTTTTGAATGTTCATATCTTATTTAATAATTAAATTATGAAAAAAAAGAAAACATAGGGACATTGTATTAGTGGCCGTAGATATTCAGGAAAAAAATTATAACTCTACTAGCATTATCCAGGGAGGAAACAGGGGACAACGTTTGTATGGAAAGAAGGGCGGTGTGGACTCCTCTTAACGCACACAGTAGGTACGTACATACACACAGAGATACTTACTTACTACTTAACATTCATTAAATGAGAATTTTGACAAAACTACTTACATATTTTATTCTTCATGAAATTAACGATTTAAGTAAGGGTATACGCCAACTTACTATAACTATAACTTTAACTACAACGCAAAATGTCAAATCTTTGGTTAATGGACGCCATATTTAACGATAAGTCTACAAGAGCTGTTTTTTTTTAATTTTTTGACTCCCACTACACCCCTACCCCCCGCCCCAAATCTCACGAGAGATTTTAAAAATTGGGTTTCTAATACGTAAACGCGTTGGATTGTTATTATTTACGACTAGTAAAACTAGTAATTAATATATAATAAATCAATATTTTGTTACACTTTACGTATATAAAATACAGTTATACTCGTAATTAAAAATTTAACAATATAAATGTAATTAATCTTGTTAAATTTTTATACTTATATGACTTCTGTGATTAAAAAAGGAATATCTAATCTAATTCAGTCCATGCACAATGATACACAGACCGTGTATGGGAACCAACAAGGTGGTAGGCCAATTATTGTGGGTACCGCCACAACCTTAACCTTAACCTAAAAGCTGTGCTTAAGCACTAAGGATTTAGGTGGATACTATATACGTTGGTGAAATGTTTAGACACATTAATAAGTGCTCTGTAATACGTGGGAGAGCCATGCTATACGTGGGAGAGCCATGCTTCGGCACGAATGGGCTGGCTCGACCGGATAAATACCACGTTCTCACAGAAAACCGGCGTGAAACAGCGCTTGCGCTGTGTTTCGCCGAGTGAGTGAGTTTACCGGAGGCCCAATCCCCTACCCTATTCCCTTTCCTACCCTCCCCTATTCCCTTCCCTTCCCTACCCTCCCCTATTACCCTATTCCCTCTTAAAAGGCCGGCAACGCGCAGCTCTTCTGATTCTGCGAGTGTCCATGGGCGACGGAAGTTGCTTTCCATCAGGTGACCCGTTTGCTCGTTTGCCCCCTTATTTCATGAAAAAAAAAATATATATATACTCTTAAGATTTTACGCGAATTGTGATTCCTCGAATCGACTTATTTAAGTATCAAATCAGAAACCAGAATCAATAATTATAAAGAAGCATCAATATGATATTATAACGTAAATCGATCAATAACAAATTACAGTTTACAATTTCCTCGTTCGTCATCAGTTTTTACCTGAACGTGAATAGGAAAACAATGCAGTAAAAAATACATCTGCCTTGTTATGAAGGAGGTGTGTTAAAAACGATCTCCGTGTAGGTTGAGGTCTGACTTCTCAGGGAAGAATCATGGTCAGCGGGGCTAAAATGGTCGCTTTGAAAAATCATGATATGAATCATAATATGATTCATTTTTCTAAAATCGCAAAATGCAACTCTGCTTGCAATTCTGTATTTTTGTACTGATTTGACATTTGTCAGTTTGACAGTTTTGACAATTCATTTGCTGAATTGATTGAGAGGAATTGCTAAATGTGACCATTTTAGTCCCGCTGGATCCATAATTTACAACTGAAATAAGTTTGAGAAAGCCTAGATGTCGCCCGCAACTCCGTTGCGCCAAAGAAACCGTACATTAAAAAAAACCAGCCAAGTGCGTATCGGGCCACGCGCAATATAGGGTTCCGTAGTACCGCTAGTTTTTGATAATTTTTGTATGGTCAATGAATGTAAGTACACGTGTTTTACTACTAACAACATCATCTCAGTTACGTTCAAGGGAATTTGAACGAAAAGTTCCTTTATACTTCGCCGAATACATTTTTTTAGTTGAACGACTATAACTCAAAAACTTATAAAGTCTTCTTAGCCGTGATAGTTTTCCTTTTAAATTCAGCATATTTCCTACTCCCGTGAATTTTTTCACATTTCCAGAAGCAACCGTTTAGCTGGTAGAAGGGGGGGACACTGGACTCTAACGATTTTTTCCACTTTAAAACTTAATATTCCACAAACGGATCCCTATATTGGAAAATGATCTATGAATACTCATAATATTTAAAAAATATATCCAACGACACCCCACTCGATGGGGTGAATACTCATAAAGATTAAATGCTCTTGTTTATTTTTTAAAAAAAACCTTGTTTTAGACACATTTTTGCTTGGATCTTCGAAGTTTGCAGTCTTTTCTTTAATATTTTTTAATATCTAAAAAGGTATTGATAAAACCTAAATTTGCTCAAAACACTTTTTTCATAATCATTATAGTTCGTCTTTTATTCAAGTAAAACTAACTTGGCGATGATTCCGCGCCGTCCTTTTTCACCTGGCATACGAAAGACGGGCGTGAGTGTGAAGAGAGAAGGACGATGTTTGATTTTTAGAGTCAGGTGAGCTCTTCATGCCAAATTACAGCTTTGTAGGTCTTATAGTCTCTGAGCAAAACCGCGGACAGACAGATGGACAGACGGACAGACAGACGGACGTACAGACCGAAACTATAAGGGTTCCTTGTTGACTACGGAACCCTAAAAAGTATCCTATATGCTTTCTGAGTCCCACTCAAAGTATCTCCATACCAAATTTAAACAAAATCGGTTCAATGGTTTGGTCGTGAAGAGGTAACAAACAGACACACATTCGCAATTATAATATCACTGTGGAAAATAGTACATTATTATCTTGGTTAAAATACTAAAGCCTATTGTTAGGAAAAGCTAACGATTCGGAACATCCGTTTCATTCTACAAGAATCATTACTTAGGTATAATTAAATAAGCATTAAATATAATTAATAGTGCCACATATTAACTTATATGCCCAGATTGTAGCATTACAAGAACTGATTATGTTTTTATTGGTGTAATAAATAACAACAATTTAAACATCAACAGCTGCTGCAAGGATGTTCTTACCCATAATTTTTATTCGTCTGATAGATTAGTCTTGACTCTTGGCAGTTGACATCGACCCAAGAAAAAAGGCAGCAGATTCTTTATTATTATTACCTGTAATCGAAGATAATTGTGTTCGAGGAAAACAAGGCATCTATAATGCACTTATCTAAAGGCATTCGTCCTGCATAAGCCGGTTCAAAATGGATATATAATTAAAATTGACAGAAACTAAAACTTATTAGCTTTTCTGAAGTATCGTTAGTAGATTCCAAAAAGTAGTCCAATCTCAATAGTCTTCACTCTTCATGTTTTTGTTTTGGGAAACCATGTCGTTTTCTCTAAAATTTGATGACTCTGGGACTACTCTGGGCCTAGGTAAATTTTTACCATCATCATTATCAGGATACATATTCAACTCACACCGATTCACTCAATGTTAGAGCTGGATAATATTGTGGCAAGTGTCTACGATAATTTTGTGTAAGTATGGTAAAATTTGTAACTATAATATTTAGAATCAGTGCCGTAAATAGCCTTTTTTGCGCCCTGTGCGAGCTTATATATAACTGCACCTTTGTTTTTTACCGACTTCTAAAAAGGTGGAGGTTATATGTTCGGCTGTGGATATTTTTTAATACATTGGGAAACATCTCTGGGGCGCAGCGGGAACTTATCGGGAGCAATTCCAAAAATAAGGATCTGTCTGGTCTGGCCATTCTTGCGCCCCCCAGAGTCTACGCCCTGTGCCTGGGTACCGGTGGCACCGCCCTATTTACGGCAGTGCTTAGAATTATATTACACTTTTGGAATCTCCAAACCCCTGGAAATATCAGTGCTTAGAAGTGCCGTAGTCTTAAGGGATATAGAATTGTAATGATAGATAATGATAATGATGATCCATTGCAATTACATACTATTGATGTTCTGCGTAATGCAATTACAACTTCTTTGGCTATTATTACTTATACAAAAACTTGTGACTGGTCCTCACTTCTTAATATTATAATGAGTTTTTTATACTTAATATTATGTCATTCTTATTAATGGCTTAAGACTACCTAGCACTTAACAGTAGTATAAACTATATTATAATAAGGAAACAAAACACAAATATTCTAAAAAAACTTGTTTTATTTCTATAACGTCGTCACTTATTAAATAATATATAAAAGAAAAACACACTCTCGATAGTTTTTATTATTCGTAGCTCACGATTCATATTACTTATACATCCAATAACTTAATGCTCATCCATCACTTAAAATATGATTATCATTAAAATAATGTCAACTACGTTCATGGCACTCTTTTTAAAAGCTTTACCTAAATCGCAGTAATTCTAATGTACATTTTTAAATCACGTTCAAATGTCCAAGGGATCATTAAATTCAAATTTAGAATTGTCTTTTTCCTATCTCCTTATTAATCAAGCCAGCATCAGTCTTTTTATTATAGCATCAACGTGCCAAAAGTAATTCTAAAATTGAATTTAAAAATTCCCTTGAATTCTATAGGCAGACGCAGATTTTCAATTGCTGAAAGCCCTCCTATTTGGCATTACTTAGTTCTAATCTCAATTAGGTCTAGTCTGACTTCGCACAAAGTTGATGTTTAACGCTTTCCGTACCTGGAAACAAAAGAAAAACACGTAAGCGCGAAATTCCATAGACGTCTGTTATCGAATTAACATATTTTATTAATGTTTTTGCCATAAAAATTGATTTACTTCTTTTAAATCATAACTTTTATAGTCGTAAATACATATACAAGGTGTTAGGTTTAACACCGTTATCCTTAAAATCATCAAATGAGCCCGTCAAAATGAACATCTGTTTCTATAAGAACGATGCTGGGAACTAAAAAAAATGCCGTTTTCATACCTATACAAATTGCCGATCCGGGCAATTTGTATATGGGTATGAAGACGCTTTTGTTAAACCTAACACCCTGTATATATTTATAGCTCTGTTGAGGTCTATAGTTGCCATTTGAAGAGTTAAATGAGCGTTAGTTTAAATAATTTCTGAAGTCAATAAACAATTAATTAAAATTCAATTCATTCAGATTACCTAGTATTCCTCTACATGTGTCTTAAAATTAATATTTGATAGTTAATAATCTTACCCGTAAGATTCTGAGTGTGCAGAAGCACTCGCTGAAGCCGAGGCTGTGGCGTGGCTGCTTCCCCCACCATTTCCTCCATTTCCTCCACATACTCCACATCCGTTACCACCATTCCCTCCGCTGTTTCCATAGCTGCTGGCGTGTGCGTCGCTGTTGGCGTATGCGTTGCTATTGCCATATCCTCCGCCGTTGCCATATTCACCGCTGTTATGGTTATTGCCGTAGCCGCTATTGCCAAAGTCTTCGTGTACGGCATTGTTTCCGTGGCCACTGTTGCCGTATCCGCCGCCGCCTCCGCCCCCGCCGCCTCCGCCCCCACCACCGCCGCCTCCGCCTCCGCCTCCGCCCCCAAATCCAAAACCTCCACCCAAACCTCCCCCATATCCTCCGCCGTTTCCACCGTTGTGTCCGTGTCCGCCATGTCCTTGGGAACCGCTGTTGTAACCTCCTTCGTAGTTTCCACCACCATGTCCGTAACCGCCTCCGTAACCTCCTCCGTAACCTCCTCCTCCTCCTTCATAACCACCTGTGAAAGAAGATTAATAAGATTGATTTTATTGAATACTTAAGCGATTAAGTTTGTGGTATTATTTTAATGTTTTTGTATATTGTTCATTTACTTTAAAGCCTTAGATTGCGTTAACCACTATTTAGATTCCGATTAAAGATAAGTGTTCTTCAAGGGTCAATTTTGGATATTCATTTCAAGATTCTTAAGCCTTCTTTTGCACATTTTATAAAAATTAGATAAATATGCAACTTACCATGTTCTTTAACAACTTTCACGACCACGACTTTGGTAGGCTCCTCGTAAACTTGTCCACTTCCGCCTCCGTAACCGCCTCCACCTCCGTAACCACTTCCGCCTCCGTATCCGCTGCCGCCTCCGTATCCGCTGCCGCCTCCGTAGCTACTTCCGCCTCCGTAACCACTTCCGCCTCCATAACCTCCTCCTCCGTAGCCTCCTCCAAAGCCGAGTCCCCCGCCTAAACCTAAACCGCCCCCGATGCCGAAGGAAAGACCGCCTCCTAGTATCTTGGATAGGTGACGCTTTTGCCTAGCATCGTGCGACTTGATTTCTTGGTCTTCTGGTTTCTGTATAAAATTGTTAGGATTTAGTATTATATTAGTTAATGGTAGAATAAACAAAAGCCGAACTACGTCTTTATAATTTTTCAAAGTGGTTTTAAAACAAAACTCGCTAGTTACTAGCTAGTTTAGTATGTAAGTATCTTTTATAAAAGTTGATAAAAGTCTTGTATTACTAGCGATGGAAGAGCCTAGTCACCTGATACATTCTACTCAATTATTGTTATTTAAGTTGGAAATAAACATTTATTATTTAATTATTTATTATTTAGTTACTAGAAGTGTATTTTTAGCTTGTTTCCATAAAATGATCATTAACGAATTCTGCATACATACATCCTGCATACATAATAAGTGATTATAATTGAATAATATACCTATTACCTATAGCTAGTGTCATCGCAACTAATGATGTCACAATGAATAGGAAACTAATGAACTGATGATAATGATAAATTAACTAGTGATTTGACTCATCTCGATCATTCTATAGGGATGATTAAATTTAATTGATATAGTTTCATTAGACAAGGATTTTTAAAATAATACAATTATTATTGTCCGGCACTTCAAGGTCTAATGTTGCCTTAGAATCCTATATTTTCTTTAAGGATTTCTACTATGATGACAGGAATGATTTTTGAATATTAAATTAGAAAAATAGTACACTAAATATATTTTTTTAAATATCTCCGTGACGCATGTTTTTGCAGTGCCATAGGGCCAACCAACCCAAATTCATTTGTCAAAGTTATTTGAGGTGATATTTATTTTACAAAAAATGAGTCCTTTTTTATGCAAAAGGTTTTTTGTCTATTTACTTATGAATACTCGATACATTTATATACCTACAAGTTTTTTGGTAATGGAACTTATTCGACCTTGGTGATCGGAAGATCGTTATAATGTTAAGTTAATTAATTTTGATTGTTTGTGAAGCAAAAAAAAAACAAAGGCAATTTTTTAAACGAGTCCTAATTTATCAAACAAAAGGTTTGAAGTTAGAGAGCAAATAACCATATAGGAAACCTAGTCCTAACTCCTAAGGACTTAACCCAAACTGTGACCTTAACTCTAAGGTCTGTTTGTACCTAAAATTTTGTTGATTCTTTGATTACCTACACATTTGAGTACTCGTATATGCCTTATTTGTAATCGTGTTTACCTCAACGAAAATCTTATTGTTGTCCAGATTCTCAGGTTCTGCTTCATGTGCTTGCGTCTCGTGGTCCCTGGCTGGGTTTTGCACCACCCCACCCAACGCCCCTACCACCAGAACTAAAAACACCACTCCTCGTAGCTCCATGTTCGTAACTAACGCAGGACCTGCAGCGCGACCTATATATAGAGCCATTTTTTCGCCCATCGACGTCACTGTCGCTTCACCTTTGTGACGCTCTCTGAATAGAAAATTAAAGCAATTATCAAATACGTAATATTATTTATGAGCCGGTTTATCCCGTATTATAAAGTTACTGAGAAATTCATAATTGATTAGACGCATCCTTTCTATGTAACTTGATTGATAATATTTCAAAGGTAATTCCTGAAGACGTCACCTACAGCCTACATGCTATGTAAATGCTGAGTGCTAACACTACAGTGTGAGTATATCTACAATTGCATTTTCCAACCTTTCTACATAGATTTACATACTTACCCAAATTCAACTTGCCTATTCTAAGTATTAGAGACATCTTGATAGTTTTGATCTCACGCCTTAGTAGTAATTGGAAAAAGGGATTTCATAATCCAGAATAACTTGGGTTCTTAGTCAAGTTACGTTCGATAGTTCGACATATAAAAATCAAAAATGAAAGCGATGTAGTGCATAAAAATATGATCATGTAGATAATAATTAATAATTTTATTATGCTTTACGATTGACTTTCATTCGAAAGTTAAGTTAAGGATACTAAGGGCCTGTTTCACCACTTCCTCATAAGTGACGAATAGGCTATCCACCAATTAACTTGACAGATCAAGTATGGAGAATCTGTCAAAAAAGTTGTGAATAGCCTATTCGGCACTTTATCAGAAAGTGGTGAAACAGACCCTTAAAACTTGGAAACATACATCGATAGTAGTAATTCATTAGACCTACACCAGTAACTTATTTCGTATGCACATCTACAATGACATGAGATCATGGCGGTACCTCTCTTAATCCTAGTGCCAAGTAAAACTGGACTAGAGATTAAATCATACAACACTATGCTAAAATACGTGCAGACATGCTGAATCCGGTAGTGGTGATAAATCCAGAGTTCTGGGTAGACCATAGTCCACACACGATTTTCATTAAGAAGTTTGAAAATTGAAAGTAACGTTATTTTGTTCCTTATCCAAACTTACACTTGCAGCCCTTGTTATAGATTTTATCGCGGGATTTGAGCGCAGCGACCAAATCAATAAATTCCGTAACGAACAAATCCTAACACCCTCCATTCCCTGCCGGTCGATGCGGCGCGGTTGCCAGACTCCGGCACGGTGTTTGTGTGCGTGCGACTAGACGTATGCGAATTATTATTGCATAAGTTAAAAAAGTTCCCGAGTGCCACGCATATTTTTTTTATGAAAGAAAATAAAAATTAGAAGATACGATATCCTCTTCGTATATCTATTGGGTCATAAAGAATAATATGTTTTAAGATGGTTTTAAGCCATAGTTACTGAAGGTAGAAGTTAGAACTGGAAAATCATAAAGCTGATGTACTATTAGAGAAGTTGATTCCTGGGCATATGGCGGACCTAAGTAATTTGATCGCGTTAAGTCAAACGCAAACCCATCCGATCGATCGCAGCCAACATTGAATTGACATAAGCTGACCAAATGACGTAGATCCGTCAACTGCCTAGGAATCAATTTCCTCGATGGTACTATGCCAATGATCTACTGTGTCTTTTTTATCTATAAACATAATGAATAAATAATGATTAGATCCTTAATTTTTTTTTTTTTTTTTTTATAATATCTATGGACGCTTCACACCACGCTAGTCTGGCCCCGTGCTAAGTACCTAAAGGACTTGTGTTACAGGTACCAGACAACGGAAATATATTTAATACTTTTATACTATACATATATTTAAGATTTTTATTATATCATACACATATTTAATATATACATCCAGACCCGGGAACATTGAAAACTTTTTGTTCCGTCGGCGGGATTCGAACCCGCGACCCCCGGCTTGAGCTACAAACGCGCTCACCACTGAGCCACAGAGGTCGTCAAATTATCTTATATTATAAATATTGCACTTTATGAGGCCAAAGAAAAATACCTAGTATATATTTAGAAGTGTCAAATGGATATTCCTAGCCATTTCCTTTAAAATTTAAAATGTATCTCACCGATCACGCGTATTCAACGTCAGATAAGAATTATTCATTTGTATAATACTAAAAGCATCATAACAAGGTTTGAAAATAAAAAATTAATCATAACATAATGCTTGGAAGATCCCAAAACATATATTATGCTAGCGGCGTACAGGTTTTTACGTTGGTAGAGTGGAGTTATTTTAATGTGTAAACAGCAGTGTCCGGCTTGGAGGCATGTGCTACTGTAGTCAGTTTGTCAAAGCAGCTATACTTAACCTGCGGACCGCCGGGGCTTTATCAGTGGCCCGCATGACGTAAAACCATTTTGGAATTCACGCCTACTAGCAAAATAGTGCAGTCTTCATGAAAGTCGTAAATTTTTTCCATTTTAAATCGCTAATTTTGAAGATCGTTATTTTAACCCTATTGGTTGCGGCCTGCGATGCGAAAATCAAAATGTGTTTGTAGCCCGTATGAAATAAAGGTTGAATACCACTGCTTTTGGGTGTGTAATATTGTGATTTGTGTATATGCGTCTCTTATATAGAGTTCACTGTGAAAGTAGCAGTGCTGAAGGAGATTATGAAGGAGTATTTCATAATAATGTATAATTTTTTCTTCTTTTATTCTACCTGAATTTATTTGCATAGGCATTCTTTCATGTAATAAATTCATAAGTCTATCAAACTTCCGGAAATTGGTAACACTTTCCTACAAATTATTCGTTGTACTGCTGTACTGCTCTTGTTCTGTTAATATTGTTACGTGCTAGGGTTCGAGGATTTGGAGAGAAAGACCTGGTGACTCTCTTGAAGACTTTATTAACACTGCACTAAACACTAGGTCACAACACTTAGCACTAAGCCCAAACACAAATCACTAGGTCCAATCACTAAGCACTATCACTGTCCTAGGTCGTAGCCAAGTCGCAGGTTTCACTGGTTCACTCACTATTGATCACTTGTTGTCGCCTCGAAGATCGCTCGAACTGAACTGACTCGCCGGGCCTGCCTGCGGCTTTTTATATGGCGAGACGAATTCCAGAAAGTTCCCGATTCACGTAAACAAGTAAACAAGTATGGGAACTTTCTAGGAGGCTCCAGCATGTACCACCTAGCGCCATCTAGTTTCGAGTAGGGGATTTATGTGTAGTGTGTCCCCTGATCAGTTTCGCTGGTTTGCCGCTAGATGGCACCACATGTCCGTATACCGTGTACCGTAACAATATTACAATTGTGTGTATTGAAAATAATATTTTCTTTCTTTCTTTTCCTTCTTACTGCTCATAATATTAATTATCATTCATATTTCTAAGCTTCTAAGTTTAGATTTTAAAAATATAACGAGGCTCTAGTCTCCAATAATTATTGAATCGTAAATTTTAGAAACAATAACAATATAATTGCAGGCTTTAGCGATGGCTGCAAAATTCTTGATTACTGACGTAAACGATTATAACTAAAACCCATGTTTATCGAATCCGATCGGAAAATTTCCAAAACATTTAAAATAAGTACTTATCTGCTTTTTCTGTTTGATCGAATGTTGTTTTTTTATAAGGTCCTTACATAATATTATGAAATTGGTGTTTTGTTGTACAGGCTACTTTGATCTCAAATCCTCTTTGGTTAAGAATTCCAAATTCAAATATATTCATTTATTTGGTACATATTTGAGTATCCAAAACAGTCATTCATTTTTTTTTCTTTATTTTTTTCTTTGGAGTTGTTCATATCGCACAATGGAAAAATTGAAATAATATCGACGCTTTATTTACGAATATAAGTTCTACTGTGGCACGAGTGCTGCAGAAACAGCTCGAAGAATTAACAATGTGTATGGCACTGGTGTCGCAAAAGAAAAATGCATATCCTTTACGATAATCGGAAGCGTTCGTCGCAATGGCTGTCCCCTGGAGAATCAGCCAATCAACCAAATCTTACTTAATCTTAAAGTTACTTGTGTGTGTTTGGTGGACTAGTGCCGGTGTCGTTCACTACAGCTTTCTAACATCTGGCCTAACGGTTACGGCAGATATCTATTGTCAGCAACTGCAAACAACCAAGGCTGGTCATTGGTCAATCGCTTTAGGCCATTGCTGCTTCAGGGCAACGTTAGACTACACACTGCACAACAGACGGCCGCAAAACTGGAGGAGCTGCAATTGGAATGTCTGCGACATCCCCCGTACTCCCTGGACAGATTACCATTCGGAATTTGGATAACTTCCTACAAGGAAAAAAACTCAACTTTGATGTGGTAGTCCAAACCGCATTCAAATAATTTATTGACTCTCGTCCCTCCGTTTTTTTTAGTAAAGGGATCAACGAACTACCCTTAAGATGGCAAAAATGCATCGAAAACAATGGTACATACTACATACTATGATCAATTAAATATATACAAAAAAATCGACTTTATATCTCTCCCATACAAAACGCCAATTTCATATGTAAGGACCTAATATATTACGAGTACCTAATAGGTATTAGGTACGCATAAAAACAAATTTTGAACATACACATTTTTATTCTAATTTAAAAATGTACCCAAGATTTAGATCAATAAAATCGATTCTTAAACTAGGCAACTCTGGAAATATTACATATATACGGGTCGAATTGATAACCTCCTTTTTTGAAGTCGGTTAATAAGCACCCTGCAACTCCATGAGATTTTCATTATCATGCCTAGATTTTTGCTCATCTAGTTTATATCGGTGCCATTGCATTTATATTTTTAAGGCGTTATAAGAACTGGTGGCCCAACCCAATATAATCGGGAATGTACGTGGGAGAGCCATGCTTCGGCACGAATGGGCCGGCTCGACCGGAGAAATACTACGTTCTCACAGAAAACCGGCGTGAAACAGCGCTTGCGCTGTGTTTCGCCGAGTGAGTGAGTTTACCGGAGGCCCAATCCCCTACCCTAGTCCCTTCCCTACCCTCCTCTATTCCCTTCCCTGCCCTACCCTCCCCTATTACCCTATTACCTCTTAAAAGGCCGGCAACGCACCTGCAGCTCTTCTGATGCTGCGAGTGTCCATGGGCGACGGAAGTTGCTTTCCATCAGGTGACCCGTTTGCTCGTTTGCCCCCTTATTTCATAAAAAAAAACGGAGAAACAAAGGCACACCGACTCCGTTGGCTGGGCCACGTGGAAAGAATGAGAGAGGATCGCGGGGTAAAAAGAGCGTTTAAGGGCCGTCCAACAGGCCGTCGTCCTGTTGGACGCCCCAGGTATCGCTGGAGCGATGCTGTTGAGGCTGACCTGCGTGACCTTCAAGTCAGTAACTGGTAGGAGGTAGTGCAGGACAGGGCTCATTTTGGAGGCCAAGATCCACTTTGGGTCGCTGAGCCAGCGGAGTTAGTTGTATTATAAGAAACTAGATAAGGACCGCAACTCCGTTAATTTATAATACTAGTATGGATTAATTGAACTTCCAAATTTTTAAATATAAATAGAAAAAAGTAAGTGAGTAAATAAAGGGGGCAAACGAGCAGCGGGTCACCTGATGGAAAGCAGCTACCCTCGCCCGTGGACACTCCCAACCACAGCTCCCAAGTCCCAACATTAGAAGAGCTGCAGGTGCGTTGCCGGCCTTTTAAGTAGGAATATGCTCTCTTCTTGAAAGTTTTAGGAACGTTAAAGTTTCAGCGACTTTACGTTTTCCCTTATTTTAGTTCTTAGAATATATTCAAGTCAAGAATATAGTCAAGAGCACCGCGAGGCTTACTGCAGCAAAGCCTTTCTGCTGATAAACGCTCGAGTTACTTTGGTTTTACCATAAAAATGGCATGGCATGATTGGCATCTTATAGGTACTATAAAAATGTTGACTGCAGTTAACAACAACAAGTCAACATTACTTTCGCATTGTACCTACAATCTACAATTTAGACCATTTTTAGTTTACGTTTGCCAACGTCCAACAAGCTGCAACAAGTACCATGCCTAGATGCCATACAAATTGCCATATAAATTTAAAAAACTTCGAAATTTAAAATTTTCGCCTTGTCATTTTTTATAATACAAAAAATTTTAGGGCTAAGGCTAGCCGCACACACACGTTTTCGGTACTTAATTTCCGAATTCGTTTTCCGTATTTGGAAATCCGAATACATGTAATCAGTAGAAAATACTGGCGCACACGTTCGAACGGAAAAATTCCGCACGTGTAGGTGGTAAGTTAATAAAAAAATATCATAGTAAAAGGAGGGGAAGTAAGTTATCTTCATACAAAGGCACCGTGTACGGCTTGTATGTGTGCGCCATAGTATCAATGCGGACGAGTACGAATTTTGTTGTGTGCCGTACGTGGCGAGTTAGCGACGCATTGATACTATGGCGCACACATACAAGCCACGCGCGGGGCCTTTGTATGAAAATAACTTACTTCCCCTCCTTTTACTATGAAAATATGCTATGCAATAGCTTTACCGCAGCAGTCCCCGAGTGACACGCGTATTTTTTATGAAAGAAAGTTCGAATGGAACGAATTCCGCACGTGTACCTACGTTACAAGTGCAAGCCGGCGCGTTCGCGCGTGAAAAAAACGAATGTTTGCGCTAGTCTCCTGAAATTTCAAATCGTAATTCCACATTAGAAAATCGAATATGGAAAACGTGCGTATGCGGCCAGCCTTAGTGTAATATGTAGAGGATCTCTATTCTATATGCTCTTTGTCGACTTTTTGAATGACTCTGACTCATGCTTCTACGGACATCGTAATAGGATAATAACACCGTGCGCGGTTCGTTACGGTGATCAAGTCATGATTAATAGATACTTCTAGATTATGCGATGTTGTGGTTTAACTGAGTATTATCTTACAATTATCTTCATAGTTATTTGTAATATATTCAAAGATTTACGCTACAAGTACTATTAGGTGGTAAGATATTTTTACTGAGAAATATTACGTCATTGATACATCGGAATTATAACGTATTGCACAATATGATATTTAAATACTGCTTTATTCAATGATATGAAGAAGAAAATAATATTTCAAATGCTTAACTTAATTTAAAATGGTGGACATTACTTTCAGAACGCTCGTAATTCATTCACAGTGTTTAGATTTTACAGTGATTTTCGGTAGGGGAAAATTAAAAGCAATATATAATGTAAGAAAACTTTATTCTATACTGAGCATATTATGAGTACCATAGGGAATTTGAGTAGGTGTAATTACTTATTACAAATTATGAGTTTTGTACGACAAAAACATTTTGAATATTAATTACAAACTTAATTATTTTCCTTATTTTGATACAAAAAATATGTACAGACTTTATAAGTATATTTTTATGACCTAATTTTAAATTAAACTGCATTTAAAAATAACACATAATTTGTGGCTCGGCGCTCGAATTTTAAAGTTTTCTCTGTCATGGCGGCTTGCTTCTCTTCTTTCGGTGAGTCGTATTTAAGTCTTTATTTTACTAAATTATAAATTAGTCCATTATTCTAACTTATTAATCACAGTCAACAACGAATCCGAATTTAATTAAAGCGTGATTCCTTTAGCGTTTTCTGAAACAAAAAACATATTTTAAAATAATTGCATGGTTAAAATCCGGTTTGTTTTGATTAATGTGATAGTTATTTCCAGCCAGACAACTTAAAATTTACATTTTGTTTGAGGATAACATGTTTAAGAATATTTTCAAGTAATGTGTAAAAATATAGGTAGGTAGTACTGTCAGAGAAGTTGATTCGGCTGAATGTAGACCTGCGTAATTTGGTCGCGTTAGGTCAAACCCAGCCGACAGAATATGATGATTTACCTCAAGTTGAGATAACCCGACCAAATGACGTTGGTCCGTCAACTGCCTATAAATCAAATTCTCCGATGGTACTCAATAAGTCTTTTCTGTCATGAGTTCATGACACTAACCCATAAGCAATTGCTGTGGCTTGGGCGTATGCCTGGCCACCGCCATATCCGGAATTGCCACCACCGTAGCCACGGCTGCCACCGCCGTAGCCACCGCCCCCTCCGCCGCCGCCCCCACCCCCGCCCCCGCCATATCCGCCCCCGTAGCCACCGCCCCCGCCGCCGCCGCCGCCGCCACCGCCGCCGCCGCCGCCACCACTGCCATGACCACCGTAGTTGCCACCGCCATAGTTGCCACCTCCACCGTAGTGACCGCCACCACCACCTGAAAGTAAATATGTATTTATATATTATACGAGTAACGTCAATAAGACAGACGACTCTGTAACTGTTTAACGGCCGTTCCCAATATTTGATCTATCTCTGGTTTTGCCCTACTAGAGATAGGAATAGCTCAGATTAGACATTAGAGACATATATTTTATGTCAATTGTGAGCTATTCCTATCTCTAGTAGGGCAAAACCAGAGATAGATCAAATATTGGGAACGGCCGTTAGTGTCACAGTGATTATCTTCCTTACTCAATAGATTGGGGCAAGGAAGATCTTCAGAGAGTCCTAGTGGGAAGACCGTTAGTTTGCACTCGAGAGGGTGCTGCAGGTTCGATCCCGGGTGGAGGCGTATACCAATGAGTTATGACACACTTTCAGATCTCAAGTACATAATACGGACGCTTGTACGGTGAAACCCACACATGGTTGGTCCCAGACGTATTGACCTGCTCATTCCTCTGGACTAGGCCGACTATGGTGTTTGGTGCGACTTGCGTATGTGCTTAGGCAACTATACGGGCATTTAAAATCTTGTCCTAGGCACTACAGTATCCGTCTATGGCCGGCCTTAGATCACATTAACACTAGCATTGACTTGACATAATCCCACCAAATAGCGTAGGTCCACCATTTATGAATTCTATTAGCTTCTTACCATCTTTTATGATGACGATAGTTTTGGAATCACCACCACCACCACCATGGCCACCGTACTTATGCTCCAGGATCTTCTTCAGCAGGTGTCGCCTCTGCCTGTTGTGAACTTGGTCTTCAAGTTTCTGCAACAAAATGCCGTTATTGAAGTTAATAATAATTACTACAAAACGTGTCTTATAAATTAATATTTTGGAATGTCTTACTAGCAGATATAAGGAATTATTTGTTAAAAATTTAAGTATTGTTGCAGTACAGACTTTAGACTTCTGTAAACGTCTACGTATGCATCTAAGATTTTCTGAGAGGATTACTCGCTCGCAGCCTCCATCTACCGATTTCCTGTTTTTAACTTTTTCTGGTTGTCTGGGCTTAAGCGGAGTCGATATGTAGTACGCAAGTTGTAGAATCACAGTCAATACGAAGAGTTTACAGGCTAAGCTTGCCTACAGCTTGCAAAATTCTATAATTCACAAAGTTGTTTGTTTTTAGGTACACTCCTATTCTTAGTATCACCACCTGTCTACTCTGGTATCACTACAGATGTTCCTACTTTACAAAATGCTCGTATCAGCCGTTTGTCAAACCAGCATGCTTTCTCTTTCATCGCCATGGTAAATGAGAGAGACAGACGAAACGTGAGAATTTACTTTAGCAGGGGTTTGTGAGGTTAGCCCTCAGGCAATAGCCCAACAGGTTGTAGACAATTTTAAACCAAACACCCATTATTAGCAGACTGTATAGTTAAGCAAAACTGGTTTAAAATAGCAGACAAGTATTATTTGACCGTTAAAATATTATCAACGTTTTTAAATAGCAATGAAATATTTAGGCTATGATTGAAATTCAGAGAAAACACAAACTTTTTAATTAGTCTTTTCTTGCCAGTGACTTTGGTTGCTATTCGAATCCTTTTGCGCTCGTAAGGAAAAATATTTTAAAGAATAAATTAATTATAATTGAAAATATACTGCTGCTAGTAAAATACTCAGGTTGTAATAAAATTTTCAAATTTGCCTGTTTAATATCAGATTAGGACCTGACTTTACTTTTTATTAACTTCTAAGAATACATTTTCCTATACAATCCAATCTTTATTTACCTGGACATACACCGGTTCTGGATTAACCGGCAACGATTTGGGTTGCGGCTGCGCCTTATCGTGGGACCAAACCACCAGGAACGGGAACTGTCTCGCCCGGTCCGTCACGTGGTTCTTCCCCTCCCTGGGTGGGGCCAGCACAGGGGCCACCTCCACCACCTTCTCCCCATCCCCAAGAGACCCCAACGCCCCCACCACCAGACCCAATACCACCACAATCAGCTTCATCGTGATAACTGAGGTCGGCGCGAGCGCTAAACTATTTATAAGTCTGCAGATGTTTACGTCATGTATGGGATTCGATCTATTGTGGAAATAATTGATTTTGGGTTATTCCCCTAATCCTAGGCCGGTTTGTAATGGACTGTAATTTTTTTAAATGAAAGTTTGGACGGAGCCTGAAAGTTTTTATTTTTTTATTTTACCTGTAGTATAAAGGTGGCACTTACGACTAGCCTAATAGAACATTCCTAACATTGCATACGCATTAGTAAAGAGTTGCCACCTTATTGTAATTTGCGATGTAAAATTCTATGTTTGGTGTACCAACCATAGAATTTTACATTTTGTAAACCGTTGACGCCTAACTCGCTACAGATACTACCATAATAAACAGTTGTAACAAAACGGAGTGATAATACTTTAGGGTGCGTATATGTCCTTTTTAGAGTTCAATGTGGGAGTAGTAGCGTTGAAAGAGTTACTTTTTAATGAAATTGTATGGAGAAATTCATGGGACTCTTGCCCATACAAATCACAACAAAAAATACTCTTTCAGCGCTGATAAATCACAGGGACATATAATATCAATTCTTAAAGTATTATTAATACTTTGTTTTGTTACAGGACGTAACAAAACAAAGTGATATATTTTATGAGTTTATACTTATTCTCCCTTATTTGTTTTTACGAATAAATTATTTTATCAATTATGATTTATGAATGAGATTTTACAACCAATGACTTGCATAAGTACTACTTTAGTCTTTACACATTACATTATAGGTACACTTACTATGCTCGAGCGTTTAAGTTATACTGTATACAAATCGTAAAATGATTTAACGGATGCGCAAAAAAAATTACAATGAATGTAATTAAATACTTTTTGAATGGCGGCTAAATGCTTGGTGCTTCTTTGTAGTCCAAGTAAATAAGTTTTATGGATAGAGCGTCGCCCGCGCCAATGACCTTTCTCGCCAGATAAGACTGATATTGGTTGAGTTTCAGAACACACCTCGTAACTGTTTTACTGGTGACCTAAATTGATGTTGTCTTGGGGTTGATTCAGACCGCAACGTGACGAGGCGAGTCGAGGCGCGACGCGATTATATTTACAGTTCAAATATTGGATTCCTGGGGTGGAATTACGTTGAAAAATTCGAAAAAGTATTACTATTATATTTTCATATTGAAGCATGAGACAAATTGGTACCACTTTTGGGCATTCGCCTTTGTATGGATTTGACAGATGTCGTCAGCGTGAGACGTCTTGCGAATCTGTCAAATCCATACTAATTTAGAAATGCATCTACGCGTCGCGTTGCGGTCTGAATTGACCCTAAATTTGTACTGAATATTGGCATGTCGCCTCGCGCAATTGAAATCTGTCAAATCCATACAAAATGCCGCGCCGCGCCTCGCCTCGTCACGTTGCGATCTGAATTATTGACCCTAGTAGTCTTTTAAATTGATTTACTGTAAACGCTTCTGTAAACCGAATAGGATAACTGCAATGGTTAAAATATGGTAAATGAATGATGATGGTGAATACAACAAAATAATCTTGATATGATATGACTTCATGTTATATCAACCGTAAATATTGCTTTAAAGCTAATTGTTCATAAATACCCTATAAATACAGGAAAATGTAAGTACTTAAATGTTTTAATTACTTTGGTTATTACTTTGTTGTGACTTGTGATACAAACTTTTTCAAAATTGGTTATTTACGATAAGATCTGGAAATTGTTAATTCTGGTTCTGATAATAAAACAGTTTTTGCAATGCATAATAATTACTAGAATTATTATGCATCGCAAAAACTGTTTTATTTTACATTAAAGACTTGTAAGCACTGGTTAAGTAGGTAAGTACTTGTATTTTTTGTGAAACTTGGATTAAAGTTACCTAAGTTCAATTTTAAATAGAGATCGTTGTTAGTGGCACTGGCCTTTGGCAAAAACTGCTTTTGTTTCCTGTGAAAATATCGCAGGAACCGTACATTTCATCGGATCCTAAAAATCAGAATTAACCCTAAGGGCCTTTGTGCACTACACGGAATTTTACCATCCGGCGCGGCGCGGCATCTCGATTTCCTACCTTATTTATATGGCAAACGTGAAAGTTATGAACGCCGGACGGTAAAAATTTGTGTAGTGCACAAACGCCCTTACGGCCGTTCCCAATATTTGATCTATCTCTGGTTTTGCCCTACTAGAGATAGGAATAGCTCACATTAGATATTAGAGACATATATTTTATGTCAATTGTGAGCTATTCCTAACTCTAGTAGGGCAAAACCAGAGATAGATCAAATATTGGGAACGGCCGTTAGTTGTCAAACAATTGCTACGAAAGGCGGGCGGGCGTACAGCAGCTAGGTGTATCAATTTCGTACGCAGAGATTTTATCGGCCATTCTCGGGAGAGCAAAATTTAAGTGTCCCGGGCTTGTATACTCTGTAATATTATCTTATTCAAGTATGCAATATTTTAAACGGTAGATAGCATCCGTAACTAGCTACAAACTTAAACACAGGCTTCTAATTTATGTAATTCAGACTAAATTAATTTAAATCGTGTTCAAAAATCATGTTTTTCTGATTACCGTGACGTGTCCCCACGCCAACTTGATCTCGAAACTTGCTTGTAATTTTTATAACATGCATAATAACCATGATCTATTCATCGTTTTAAATGCTCATAAACATTGGTTATCGCATCGGAAAATATCGACTCAATAGGCCCAGCCTATAAATAGTTATCATGAAATAATCGCTTGTCCTATCAAAAGTTCTAATTACCGTAACGCATGCTGTTTTCGGGAGCCCACTCAAAAATAACAGGATTTGGCACATTACAAGTGCACGGGTCACTTCTCACGTCGTTAATGTTAGTGTGCCGCCGATGAAGCACGAGAGTATCTACTTACCGTAGCTTTGGTAACGAACTTTTCTAATTACCGTAATCTTATTTTGCTACTTGATTTTTAAAAAAGATTGTATGTTGATCATGTCAATCTAGAAAGTAATTTGGCCTACGTACTTTGCCCTAAGCAAGTTTTTGCAAACTGTGTCGGTTTTTTAAATTTTTCAAGAAAATCTAACTTTTTCTAATTACCGTATACTAATTACCATATGTTCCTAATTACCGTTGTATGAAAATCTGATACGTACTTTTTTATCAATGGAAGTTTTCTTGCGGTTTTCATAGATTATTATTATCATGAATGAGACTTCAATAATACTAGCTTTTACCCGCGCTTTGCCCGCGTTAAAAAGTATTATTATATATGTTACGCTCAAAGACCGAAATCGCTCAATGAGCGAAAAAATGGCTCACAACGCGTTGTGGTCACAGTGAAACAGCCACGACGCGAAATTCGCGTCGTGGCTCTAATGATAACGGCCACGACGCGTTCTGGCAATCACAAAAAGACCATAACGCGAAATTCGTGTCGTGGCTGATATGCTGTTCGTTTTTCTTGATTTGTTCTTGATTTTTCGTTTGATTGATCGTCCATAGGTAATTATATTGTATATAAATAAAAATAAAGATAAATTTTTATAATTTATTAAGATCAGATTACCTTATAATTAAAAAAAAACAACAACAAACAATAGTCAATAACACGTTGCGCCAGACAGACAGACAGTAATAATATTAGCAGGGATATTATGGAACTATGGATATTTTCAAATAATAATGAAAAACACGTTATGCAGTGATTTAGTGAAAGAAAAAATATTTTGTAGTACGCGTGGTAATTCAAATATAATCTTCCATACCTATGGACGACTAATCAATCAAGAACAAATCAAGAAGAAAAACGAACAGCATATCAGCCACGACACGAATTTCGCGTTATGGTCTTTTTGTGATTGCCAGAACGCGTCGTGGCCGTTTTCATTAGAGCCACGACGCGAATTTCGCGTCGTGGCTGTTTCACTGTGACCACTTATCACACTACTTACCACTTATCAAAATGTGACAATTTATCAAAACCCTTTCTTAGAGGATGCTTACGTCATAGTACTTTATGCATGGAAAGTATTAGCCCGATCGGTTTAAAATTATATTGTAAAGTGGCCTGGGGCTCTCTCTAGCGACTATAAATTAAGGTGTGGAGTTCGACAAGGTGGATTAACATCTCCTCGTCTGTTCAACCTTTACGTTAATAAGCTGATCGAGGACCTCCCCCCGCGGCCTCCGAATGGTTAACATCGCCTGACGTGCGCTCCGGGATCAAAAATATTTTTAAGTGGTTTTAAATCGATAAATGCGTGCTGAGTGTGTGTAAATAGCTAGGTAAAGGTGCAATCTACATTTACTGTAAGTTTTTGAAACACATTTGCCCGTAATTTGTTGGATTTAACTTGGTAAGTAAATTTCATTGTTCATTTTTTGTTGGCGACTGAAGGTAGGCAAAATATTGTGAGTGCCGGTAGCGCGCGCGCAGCGCAGTGCCGGCCGAACAGGTTGAACAGCTGATCATTATCACCTATTACAGATTACATTTTATTCAAATTTGATAAATAGTGTGAATCTTGCTGTTTTTAACTCCGACTTTACACAATGTCGAGCCATAACAATATTCCACCAGATAAGGACACTAACCCATTCGCTAGAAGTGACATAATAACTCGCTCACCGCCCACTTTATCTAGTAAACGTTTATTGTCGGAATTATCACCTTCTTCGTTATCACCTGTCGAAAAGCGACATCAACCCACTAGGGACGACCCATTGTCCCCCGTAATATCACTGCTAGACACAAGCCGCGCATCCGATGATTCATGCAATTACTATGAATTAGTCAGGGAAGCTTCCTCGTACCTAGCTAAAATAAATGAGTTTGCCAATGAAACCGTATCGCGTCGCAACAATTTCACCAATAAAGCTGAAATAATGAACATGACACAAAAATTAACTACCATTATTTCACTTTTGGCACTTAAAAATTCGTCACTAGAAAATAAAGTCGCAAATATTGAGCGAGACTTGATAGCAGCTAAAAACGCATCTCACGCCGTGCAATCAGCCCCCGCAGCAAAAAATGCCTCTTATGCCGACGCGTTAAAGCTCAAACTCGCAAAGTCGGTACCACCAGTCGAGACGCGTAAACCGCTCCCGTGCGTCATAGCATATCCGACGCAGGAAAAATCGGCCGAATTAAAATCGTCAACTGAAACGAAACAGGCATTAATGAAAGCTATTAATCCCTCGGACGGCTTTCAAATTCACGGCGTGAAAAAAACCGCAAACTCGGGCGTCATCTTACGCTTAACTAGTGAGTCACAAATAAAAAAATTAAAATCAGTCGACGCACTAAAATCTGCCGGCCTGCGCCTCGAAACTCCTAAAGGCCGTAGCCCGCGTATCTTAATTAAAGATGTACCGCAACATATTTCTGACGAAAATTTTCTAATGGCATTATATAATCAGAATATTAAGGGCGAAATTAATGTGTCTGAAGATGAATTTAAGAGTACGACAAAAATTATTAGGCGTCGTCTTATCAATAATAATTATAATAGGAAATGGATGGGCCTCGAATTGCAACCAAAAGTTCGTAAACATTTAATCGAAACGAAAGAAAAACTATTTATAGATTGGGCCATGTGTCGTTTTGTCGATGACGTCGAACTAGTGCGCTGTCTCAACTGTCAACAGTTTGGACACACTTCAAAATTCTGCCGCGAGTCCGACCCGTGCTGCCGTCATTGCGCAAATAAACACCAATCGAGCGACTGCCCTAATAAAGACCTAAAAGATTTTAAGCCGGTGTGCGGTAGCTGCACCCGTTACAAAAAGCCTAGCGATCACCCCACGGGCTCCTCAGACTGTCCAACTTATAAGGCAAAAATGGAGCAATTAATTTTAACAACTCACTATGAATAGATTAGTCATAGGACAGCTGAACCTCCATAACAATAAGCACGCGACGTTAGAATTGGAAAAATTGGTGTCGGATTATAATTTAGACTTTGTTCTCATACAAGAACAATACCAATGTAAGTCGCTACGGCCGAAAGTCGTACAAACTGACAACCTAGCGCGAGCCGGCGTATACACACCTCAGTCTAAATTCTCAGTTACGGCCCTAACAAACCTGTCGACGTCTCACTGTGCGGTGGCGGAGGTCTCGTGTCGATACTTCAGAGTGTACGTAGTTAGTTGTTATTTCCAATATTCCGACTCAGTAGGTCCCCACTTACACCAGCTACGACGCGTCCTACAATCTCTCGCAGGGAAAAATATAATCATAGGTGCCGACGTCAATGCCTCGTCTCCCTTATGGCACGGCAAACTTAGGTATATTGACCGCGACCGTCGTAGTGCGGTAGAAGATTTCATTGCAGAGTTTAATCTGCAAGTCCATAACACCCCCGATGCACCACCTACTTTTAGCAGCCCTTCAGGCGAATCTTCCATCGACGTCACGCTTTCTAGCGCGTACGTCCATAGTAATAATATTATTAACTGGCGCGTCATTCCAGACGCGTCGTGCAGCGACCATCGTTTGATTGTTTACGAGTTCTCATGCGCTTCCTCGAGTGATTCAATGATTGAGTCGAACGACTTTAAATACAATGTTAAAAATGGTAATTGGAACTTATTCAGGAACCTTATGTCCGCCCATTCCAGAGACTTCACCCGACCGGACTTAAATTCTAATGATAGTGCTGAAATTATGACCAACACCTTTATTTACTGCGCCGATATTGCCCTAGGTCGAAAACCGATTAAGACGGACAAAAGTTGTAAATGGTGGCACGATAATTTATACAGCTTACGCAGGGAATTTAGAAAAGCCAGACGAAAAATTAAAATCATTCGTAGACAGGGACTCGGTCCATCAGACGTTTACTACGTTTCTTGCTTAGCCGACCTTAGGGCTTCAAGGTCGCGTTATCGCGCCGCCGTCGTGTTGGCGAAAAATAATATGTTACGTAACGCCGCCAACAGACTAGATAGGGAGGGCCCGTGGTCCTCTTTATATCGAGAATTAAAACCGAACAATACTACAGCTCCACACTTTATCTCGAATATAAAAATTAATAATTCATTTACTCACAGCTTAGAAGACACAGCTAAGGCCTACTTAGACGTACTGATCCCTGACGACGAGCCGGACTTGGACGACGATATTCACCGTGAAATTCGACACCGACTATTTGACTCCGTAAACGCCCCGGTTTCCGACTTGCCTACCCTCGATGAGTTTATTAAAGCCGTAAATTTATTACCTACAAAAAAGTCCGCCGGCGAGGACAAAATTTCTAACATTATGATTAAGCAGGCTTGTCTAACGGCTGGATCAGCGATTTTAGAAGTTTTCAATAAATGTATTGCAGAAGGCACGTTCCCAAAAATTTGGCGAATCGGCACAATTAAATTAATTCCAAAAGCCGGTGATAAACCACCTGAAGACCCAAAATCTTACCGGCCTATAACTCTTTTACCATGTTTAGGTAAATTATTAGAACGGCTGGTTGTGCCCCGCCTTTTACCAGGCGGGCTGAAGTTTAATAATCAGCAATTTGGATTTACTGCCGGAAAATCGACAATCGATGCGGTAATCGAAGTCAGAAAAATAGTAAACTCATCTGAATGTAAATACGTGGTAGGTATATCTTTGGATATCGCAGGAGCTTTTGATAATACCTGGTGGCCGATGCTACTACTAAAGCTGCGGAACAGAGGTTGCTACCGCAATATTTATTATTTACTACAATCGTATTTCCGTCACGGCGTAATTAAACTACGACTCGGTCACTACATCTATATCAAAGATCTAACCCGCGGCTGCCCACAGGGGTCAGTGCTATCGTCATACCTGTGGAATATAAGTTTTGACGATTTGCTGTGTATTCCTTTACCGCCTCTCTGTTATCTAGTAGGCTATGCAGACGACGGGTTCCTCCTTGTTGAAGGAAATACGCGAACTGAAATAGAGAACAAAGCTAACAAGTGCCTAAGCGTAATTGCAAGTTGGGGTCACAGAAATCGTTTAGAATTTGCGGCACACAAAACTTATCAAATTCTTTTAAAAGGCTCTCTTATATCAACTCCTCGCATTAAATTTAACGAAACAAATGTCAAACGTAAACAGTCACTATGTTATCTTGGAATGATTTTAGAAAATAAATTCACATTCTTAGAACATATCATACAAACGGGTGAAAAAGCAAAAATAAATTTCTATAGTTTTACTAAAATATCGACATCTACATGGGGTCTCTCGTTCAAAACGTTAAAAACTATATATACAGCCACGTACTTAGGCAGAATATGCTACGGCTCACCGGTCTGGGCAGATAGGGCTACGATTGGCGCAGCCAGGCGTAAACTTTTACAAAGCCAACGTCTCGCATTAATATTCCTATGTAAGGCATATAGAACGGTCAGTACTGAAGCACTTCCTGTCCTGTCGGGTGTTTTGCCTGTAGACTTAGAAATACAGCGCCGAGCTGCTTTATATTACAAAAATAAAAAAATTACGACCCCTGATTTCTTAACTATGAGAGACAGAAATAAAGTGAATAGACTATTTGAACCACTAGACTTTACACTACAAAATCTTATATCCGAGTGGCAGGAACGGTGGGATAACTCGATCAAAGGTCGTCACCTGTACAATTTCTTTCCTTCGGTTCGTGAACGACTCGCCATGCATTGGATAGATATAGATCATTGCGTGGCACAATTCCTAACTGGTCACGGTAATTTTAAAGCTAAACTTCATGGATTTAAGTTAGTTCCATCTCCTTTTTGCGAGTGCTCGACCGAAGACAGCCCGCAAGTACAAACTGCTCATCACGTACTCTGGGAGTGCGGTCTCTGGCATGAGGAAAGAACCGATTTGTTAAACAGCCTCCAATGTGTCTCTGGAGTCGTATATTACGATGACCTCGTAGGCAGCGCAAGGAATTTCCGTGCTTTCAAACGTTTTTGTCATAAATACTATTGGAAACAACCGAACACAAGTTTGCCATTATAAATAAATGTCATTTTTTTTTTATGAAGTAGGCATATTGTATTAAGTATAACCAAATTTTTTCCCGTGGTGCTTCCCCCTTTGTTCGGACATCAATGTCATTACAATTTGGCTGTCTCCCGCTTTGCTTGGGGAGGGAAATTGGTATCTCCTACTCCTCCTACATTTCTTCTGATTAATTTCGTTGCGGGTCCCAAGACAGATTTAGCTTGTCCCTCGGGCATCCCTGAGATCATATCAAAGGGTTTTCGTGGTTGGTTACCACTGTTGATCCTGGCGACACAGGAGTTGCAGTGGTGGGAATGTGTGGTGGGCCTTTTGCCCGTTAAAAAAAAAAAAAAAAAAAAAGCTGATCGAGGAGCTGAGCAGCACTAATGTCGGTTGTTCCATTGGCGGAGTAATGCTGAACAACATTAGTTATGCTGATGGCATGGTGTTGCTCAGTCCCTCTATCAGTAGCCTCAGAAAACTGCTAGGCAAGTGTCAAGCGTATGCCGAGGCCCAAGGAATCAGGTATAACTCTAAGAAAAGTGAAATTCTTGTTTTTCAACCCCGTGAACACAAAATTAGCACAATACCACCCGTGTCTAAATGAAATTCCACTTGCTAGAGTCAATAAATTCAAATACCTGGGTCATTGGGTAGCTGACACGTTTGCTGACGAAGTAGACATTGAGAGGGAGCGAAGGGCGTTGGCCGTACGTGGGAACATGTTAGCTCGTAGATTTACAAGATGCTCTACAGAGGTGAAAGTGACTTTATTTAAATCTTACTGTCAGTCCTTTTACACATGCAATCTATGGGTGAGCTACGCCCAGCGTGCGATAAATGTCCTTCGTGTTCAGTAGAATTATATCTTTAGAATGCTGTTAGGACTACCGAGGTACTGTAGTGCCTCAGGTATGTTTGCCAAAATGCGCACTGATGGCTGTAACGCCATACTAAGGAAACGAGTGGCGTCATTGATGCAGCGTGTCAGAAGTAGTCATAACAGCATTCTAAGGGTATTAACTGACAGTTTTGATGGTTTGATAAGGCATTGGATAGAGGTGCATGTTGGATAGAGATTAAGTTTCATTAATAGTTTCAATGCCTTACCATTCATAATAAATAATTTTGAGCTATTCTGTCTAAAGAGATTTAGAATATAATTATTTTTAGGTTCATCGTACCTGGATCTTAATAAATATCTACCGATTAAAACAATGTTTGTTGTTTTTTTTCTCATTTTTTATATTTTATTTGAAAGTGTCTATTTTTTACTATTGGCAGTTATGATAAGTAATAAATAAATCAATAAACGTTTATTCCCCTTTTTTGATCATTACACCACAAGAATACTACAATTAAAAGACAAAAATAAATAACTTTAACGTACAAGTACAAGATTGCAGATATAGAATACAAAACAATCCACATTCCACAGTAAGTAATGTTACAGTGTATAGTGTATACGACAATACAAAAATATTATGCATATTTATTAATGGCATAACAAGATTTCAAAGTCCAACGAAGCAAGGCAGGGACTGTAATGATCAAAAACTGTATTGGCATCCACTCAGGTAGTGACCGCGGTTCGCAGTCCCTGATTTTCAGTGGATCCAGACTGGATTATGGTTGTATAGGACATCGTAAATTCTACCCCTTTTGTGACAATTATACATGTGCAACTTATTAATCAGTGTTTTTCTATGATGTTTTAGATAGAATTATAATGATTTCTAATTACCGTTACATAAAATTTTACATTTGTCTAATTACCGTACCCATAAAAATTTTAAGTCTCATTATCTAAAAAACTATAATTAACTGTACCACGCCAAATTTATTATTGTATTCGTATCTTTCATTACTTTCATATTTTAATGAGTTTAAGTCAAATTAGCGAAGAAAAAAATGGTAACGGTAATTAGGCAAAAAACCGGAGAATGGCCGTTATAATAACCGAAAAAATATTCACTTGCTAAGCTGCTTATGAAGAGATTAAATATAGAAACCACAATTTATTGCTATAAATTACTATGACTGGTTTCTAATTAAGTACCTATTTGATTCTGGAATATTACAAGTTTTTCTACGATAAGCCGATGTTTACATTCATAAAAAACTGTTTTGGTGGCTCATTTGTGGTCGTTTTAATTGCGTCACAAGTAACGCAAAAAGGATTTGGATAAAAAACCCGTGGCAAACATAATAATATATAGATAGAGTCTATAGAGTCGTCACTAGTATAATAAGGGCTTGGCGTACTTTAAAACCTAAAAGGTTCGAATAAAAAGTGTTCAGAATAGCTATAACTTTAACTATAACAAAATGTAAAATCAACTGTCAAATCTCTGGTTAAAGTCAATGATGGACAACAATGGTTATTAAAATGACGCCATATTTGACGATAACCGTAACCGCTCAAGTTTGGTCGGTAAAACAGTTAATTTTTGACATAAGGCTTAGGCCAAACCTACGCGACCACGCGTCTGCAAAGCGGCAGCGTCAATACAAAACACACATTTGACAACTTGTTAAATGTATGTTTTGTATTGACGCTGCCGCTTCACTGACGCGTGGTCGCGTAGGTTTGAACAAAGCATAAAGCTCTCAGTGTTGTGCGCATAATTCCTTTTTTATACTCTCAACCCCCTTAACTTTAACTAAGAATTAATGTCACTTGACGTCTGTTAAGTTCTATGGTTATTGTTAAGTATGGTTATTGCTAAAATTAACCTTAACTGTAACTATAACAACGCCTATGATGCAACTCACCCTTACTTTATCCAAGTTAGCTATTCAAATACTTATCCTCTCTTTTTGCATCTGTATCACTTTTGCCTGTTTGGTTGAATATTTTGACTAACTAAAAATTGCTTAGATTGCAGGTCGATTCGGTGTAGTATGCATACAGCATACAACATACTACCCAGATCTTAGTAACAATAACCGTGGATTGTAATTAGCACCATATAACACTTCCGTACAGTTCATTTTTCAAAGAATCAAGTTTTATTAGCAATACTACTAAATGACTATATAAATAACATACTTACTTCCACGTAAATCGGTTGAGGTTGATGTTTTCTACGAGTTTTTATAGCTTTGTTGTTGCCACTCAGTACTCTCAAAGCCGGGAAATCCTTGGCCATTTCCATCGTTCTAGCATTCCTGTTCGGTGCGAAAACTGGCACCACAACACCATTTTCGCACTCTATTGTTTTCACTACTATAACTAGTATACATAGACTGTATAACATGGTGTCTAAGAGTATAATAAGAAGAATAATGGATGCATATTTATATATTTTAAGCATGGTCACGATTTCGATGTCTTCCTAGTTTTCAATGGCACAGTGATGGATTTGAGTGCCGCTTTCGATAAACAAATAAGTAATGAAGTAATCTTTTTTTTGTTCTTTTTAGTTTTTTATAAATACTTACAGCTTATCTAATATCCAAAAAGAAGGGTGAGATGTTTATCTGTAGTGTTGCAGCACTTAGATGAAACGAGTTAAGTATTTAGTTTTATTTTTGGAGATTTGTTGTGATTTATAATAATAATTTGTTAATATTTGCTCGCTCACTGCTTGGCGATGATGAAGTACCTAATATAAATATGTTATTTTTATTATTTGCTTTACTATTTTCTCTTTCTATTAAATGGAATTCTATTTTTTTTTCTATTAAATGAAAATATTTGTATAAGAAGCTGTATAGATGGTCTGCTTTCTTTCTCTGCTATGCTTTTCATTTCCAATCATATAGCAAAACTTGCATACTTATTTTTTATGTTTTTTATTGGTATGAAGGTTAGAGTTCATAGTTCTAGAATTTAGACAGGTTATTGAATACCTGACTAGATCGTGACTATAATTTGTCAAGTGCGTAGTTGCTAGTTAGGTAAAGTATACGTTGTATATAATCAGTTGTATATAATCTGTGGGAGGATCACCCGCTCGACCGGTCATTGGGGAATCCTCACTGTAATAAAGTACATAAAGTTGTATAAAGGTTGATGCAAATATACTGTGAAGTCGCAGCGACGTTCGATTTGTCTGTGGTCGCTTCAGAATGGGTATTTTGTTGGTGGTACAGTCTTTACTTATTTTATAGGGTTCCTACACTAATGACCGTTATTATTGTCGGCATAAAGGTACTGTCAAAGGTTAAGTTGTCTCTAAAATAACTGCAAGTTTAAACTTTCTAATAGTGTAGGGATTTGCAGTTTTATTTCTTAGAAACATAGAAAGACTATAATAATATTATTGTAATAATAATTTATATAATAATATTTGTGACTACGCTTACGGATGATTTTCCAGTTTGCCATTCAGTACTCTTGGTTCTATAATAAAACAATGAAACTTCTGTTTGAACAGTCTGTTATTTTCAAAAAAGGTAAAAACTTTCCTTGAAAATTTGAAAGGAAAGTTTTTAGCTTTTAATTGTAATTACAATTTACAATTTTCGTAAAAGAACTGTAGATGCATATCCGTTATAATCTGATGCATTTAATGATATCATGGTTGTACAATTTCGTTTCGACGTTCAATTGCAGCGTCAGTGTGTCGCGACCCTAACGTCGTTTACATAAAGACGATATTTCAAATTCATACAAATGTACAATTAGATTTCCGTATACGGTAATATTACTGTCGATCGCAAAAAATGGGAATCACCAACTTGAAGTATCACATAACAAAAACGGATCTATAATTATTAAAGATCCGTTTTTGCTATGTGATACTTACTTCAAGTTGGTGATTACCATTTTTTTTACATAATATCTATCGTATTAAATACACAAACAATTAAACACACAAACACATCCTTGTTTATTAGTACAAACACAAACATAATAACTATTATGAAGAATGAAGATGAAAAGGTTATGGGCGCAGAGCCCATAGACGACCCCAAATTAAATAAAGAAAAAAAAAACTATTATGAAGACTTAGCCATATTATGGGCTTAGAAGATATTACATCTTACGCTATTTTTTACACATCATTCATTAAGTATGTACCTACTTATCAGTCATATCGTAATATGATATTGTTAATAATTGTAAACACTGTTATGTAAATGTACGGAATTAATGAATTACTTACTTACTTAACTATATATACAAAACTCAAAGGCGACTGACTGACTGACTGACATAGTGATCTATCAACGCACAGCCCAAACCACTGGACGGATCGGGACTGGACGGACTGGAAATTGGCATGCAGGTAGATGTTATGACGTAGGCATCCGCTAAGAAATTCCAACCCCAAGGGGTTCAAATAGGGGATGGAAGTTTGTATATAATAAAACTTCTTAACGCGAGCGAAGCCGCGGGCAATAGCTCGTTATTTTATAATTACGATTTTACCTAAGAAGGTAAATAAAACAAATTCAAACCTCTTAATCACACTTTTTACTGTATATAAGATGAAACTGTTCTATACACCACCGGTTGCACAGGCGTGGCTTCGAATCTGACGTGCCATTTTGAGTCGTAAGTCGTTGACTGATAGTTGATGGCATCGAAACGAGTCGGGTAAAATGCTTCAGCAGTCGATTGCTGGGGTGACCAGCGGGAAAAAGTCAATCTGCCCGTGTCCATCGTGAAAGACGTAGTTTCATACCCTGGCAACACCGGCGTAGGTTGTACCGCGAAGCTCGAAATAGTCCCATCCAGGGTGTACACACACGATAAATAGAGAGTTATTAAAATGATTATAGCCATTTTGAACACGAATTCACAGTGGCAGGTCACACACGAATGCCGAATTCGGATTCAAGTTATACTCGTTTGATGCGAAATGCGACGGGAGAGGAAAAAAACTAAGGAGGGAAAAGAGCTACTTGAAAATAAATGATTCTGTTTTGTAGCTTTTTAAAGCTGTCTAACTTATTGGCTGTCATTATTATCGTTAGTGTTTTTAAAGATGCATATTTTTGTGTATTTTTTAAGATTTCCTCATATTGAAGTTTTAGTTGGTGAAAATAACTCGAAACTTTTTTCATTGTTATTTGAGACTAATTTTAAATTTTGAGAGAACGTAAATGATTTTGGTACGTACGTCCAAATATAGTTATGGTGAAGTTATAAACATCAGATAATATTGTAGGAAGAAAACGTGTACGAACCGGTTGTTAACATTATTAGCAACAATATTATTATTTACAACAAGACTTAACTTCAAGTTTTTATTGGAACTATAATATGGGATTAAAAAAACAGTATAACAAAAGTGGCTAGATACTCACAGACGCCGATAGGATTAGTTTAAGTGGGTAAAAATACATTTTATAACTTCAAGCCAACCGCAACCACAATTTACATTGGTTTGAGTAGATGATTATCGTAAAGAGGCAGTCATCATAATCAACGGATATTTCCCTTCGTAGCACTCATGTGAGTTCACACTTTTAGAGGTCCCTTGCCTCTGAATCTCTCGCTTCCTCATTTGGTTTGTATTTAACTTAGCTACAAGTTTGAAGCAAAAACAAAACACATCACTAAGCATTCACGATTTATTTCAATATAATCACCATTCCTTGGCACTAGGATTTCATTTCGGAGGCTTCGTTTCATAGTAGATTGCGTTCACAACGGTAGCAGGTTGGAGCCAGTCGATATCGAAGGTCGAAGACTGCAGCATGATGGCAGCGTTCATCTCCGTCGGCAGCACCGCTTCCCCAGTAGATAATATCGACGTTCTAGGTGCTTCTAGAACATTAGTGTCAGCGGTCGTTGGCGTGCAACCGAGAGGCTGCTCCTGCACCCTTCCTTCTCCAGTCTTCTCCACTTTGTTCGTCTTCAAGTCGGATAACACGGGCGTAGGTTCCACCGTATACCCATTCTCCGAGAACACTTGGCTTAAAGTCGCGAGTAGTACAAAAAGAAATAACATGGTATAGTCAGTTTGCCGGGTACGACGCAAATGGCTAAGGAATTCATTATTACTCCTTGTTAGCCTTGCTGTGATGAAATTGTGTACTTTGGTTAATAGTCGCAAGGTTCTTAAAAATCGGAAATAAGTTGTATGTCATGGGCATAAGAATTAATGGTGAGAAAGCGCCGTTTTCCGACAAAAACAAGTTAGGAGTGCTTAGGATTGTGAGGTTCCGCAGTTGTTTTACGCGGTCAACTCTTTTTTTTTTTAAATAATACTTTAAATTTTTTTTCAACGTTGCGATGGGAAGATAATTTTTCATACTTGAAACATCGATCTTTCAAATTTTTTTTTTGGCCCCTCATTTAGGACCTCTTGTTCCCCCTTCGTTAGGAAAGGACAATTGTTTGCTTTGGTTTTTAATTTTTTACATTCATAATATTCTTAAGTAAGAGCCTCTTCTAATTTAATATATTTAGTTTTTAATATTGTTTTTGTTTAAAATATTCAAGTTAAGGACAAAATGAAGGTAAACATATTTTATTAACCACGGAATCCTACGCCTAAAATCATTAATCACAATAATATTATGGCACTTAACTAAGGCGCAGGTACTATAGTAGGTACTTGTTATAGTTCCAGTATTACTGGTTCTATTACTACTAGTTTAAGTTTATAATAACTGTTCATTACCGTGTAATGGGTATAAAGCAATTGAAACTAAATGATATTAAACAATTATATAATCCCTATAATGATTTAGTAAATTAAAATTTGTCTTTTTAAACCTACGAATAATAAAAACCAAGGAAAAGTAACTCCGTCAAAAAATATGCTCCACAATTATACTTGTCCAAAAAGTGTACCTTAGGTACACATTTCAATACATTTGCAATATTTAGGTGGCCTTGAGCGGTACTAGACTGACGTTACATGACAGATCAAAAGGAACCTAAAACGGTAATAGTATGGGAGTTACGATTCCTTAGTTTTTATTATTCGTAGTTTTAAACAGATACTTATATTTTGTGAAGTTTCTATATTTCCAAAATGATTCGTGAATCGAATTGTTTTAAAAAATGTCTGTCTATCTGTTGATGAAAGATATTTCTGAAATATATATGGAGTAGATATAATCAGTATTCAGTGCGAGTGAAGCGAGTCCTAGTTTATCTCACAACATGAGCACTTTTGTTGTACGCTTTACGGAAAAACTATGACGCCTATTGATTTCTGCTTTAACATTGTAATTTTTATTTATATGTAGATGTGTTATCATCGGTCAATCAAAGTTTGGTTACTATTAAAATAAAAATAAAAAAACTGTCTCAAAGCTCGGCTTTTAGCTAGTAGATTAAATAGTTTTTGTTACGGCAAAATGCACTTAATATTTCTGTACAACAGAGCTACCAGTCCATATCCAAGTATAAAATAAAGCTAAGGCTTTATTTCAGATAACTGTAAAAAATTACAGTTATCTGAAATCTGAATAATATGTATAAGTACATATTATTCAGATTTCAGATAACTGTAATTTTTTATTTTATTCAGGCTTGTTTGCGCCTAACGTTTCTAAAGCGTTTTCAAAACATTTTCTCTCTTTGGAATTATTGCCAATCCAAGTATCACAGTAATTTAACAATATGTTAATGTTTAATAGCTTTTTTGAAATATAGGATCTCATTATAATAATATTATTATATACATTTTATCGGGGTGTAGGTCGACCTCCAACTAGGTGGGACGACGATCTCCGCTTAGTTGCAGGCCCATGTTGGATGCGAGTAGCAGGAGATCGGTCATGTTGGCGTTCATTGAGAGAGGCCTATGTCCAGCAGTGGACGACTATAGGCTGATATGATAATGATGATGATGATACATTTTATTAAAGAAAAAATCAGATTCGCGCGCGTTGAACTCTTTGACAGTGCGACCTCTGTTCACAAAATCCGTATTAGAAACACTTTATTTACTAGCGTATTACCAAGGTTTTAACTAGATCAAAACAATTCTTAGATAAAATATTGTCTAAAAGTAGTTGTTGTATTCTTAAATAAAACCTTTTAATGGAAAGAAAATCCGTCTAGATATAAGCAATAGGATAATAATTAATTATCAGACAAAATTGCATTATTATTCTTGTATTTTATATTGTTTCCACCTATTAACTGAGCATAGATACCATGATTACACTTGGGATTCTCCGTGGCAATGTTTTATGGAACTACTTATTGTTGAATTGATCTTGATAATTGATATACCTAGAAAAACAATAAAGTAAAACAAAAATCAGATATGACGCATACTATAAAATATGCAGTTAAACTAATTTGCTGTTGGTTCTTGGTAATCTTTATCGAAATCCTTACTAAAATAATATGTGAAAGTGTCTCTGTCTATCTGTTACCTCTTCACACCCAAACCCCTGAATCTGAATCTTTAATGTTACATTACATGTGTAATGTAATGCTCAAAAACGAATCTATAATGTTACATTACACGTGTAATGTAATGCTCAAAAACGAATCTATAATGTTACATTACAAGTCAATGCTCGGGGTGAGGGAGCACCTTTAGTTTAATTTTTAAAATTTTACACACAAACACACACACACGCACACAACACTTTAAATGCTACTTATTGAATGTTGCGTATTAATCATATTGTAATAGATAAAACGAAATAGCACTTCAACTTTGTCCGTTTTTTATATTTAAATCAAATTTGATTTAAATTCTGTAAAGTTACGAATTATTTAAATGTATAAAAATAAGATAACTAAAAAACTTTTGCTAACTATTTTAGCAGATTTTGCTCTTTGAGCAAAGAATGCAATGTGTAAAATATGTATAGATATAGATTTTTTTCAAGGCGCTCAATATAATGAAAAATTAGAACTACTTACGCCATCTATCGCCAAATTGCAGAAAACTACTAGTATTTTTTTTAATTTATGGCTTTACGGCTATACATATATAAACCATTGCCTATATCGAGGGAAAAAATTAAAATGCGGGAAACAAAATTGTCGTAAAAAGTTTTTAACGGTTTTAGGGTTCCGTACCCATAGGGTAAAAACGGGACCCTATTACTAAGGCTTCGATGTCTGTCTGTCTACAGGCTGTATCCCAAAACCCGCTATAGATAGATTTCTGAATTTTTTTATAGATTGTGTGATGTGTATAGTGTATATATTAGGTATACTTATCTGTTGCCGCTAGGTATACTAGGTAACAACAATTGCTATTTTTTGCTCGATATCAATAATTATAATGGCAATTAGTAGACACTTGAAATGTTCACAGAATACTCAGTTCTATTTATATTTTAATAATTGATAATAAAATTGAAATAAAATAAATAATTAAGGGTCCCATACAAAAAAAAAATGTTTTTTGTGTATTTTTGCTCTATACGGTACGGTGCGTGAGTCGAACTCGCACTTGGCCGATTATCCTTATCGTCAAGTCCATTATTATAAGTTTATGGTCAAGTCGAAAGTCTAGTAAAATTCTAAAATATCGTCAGTGTAGTAAATGACGACTCATTCGGTTCAGATTTCAGTCAATTGATTTTGTAAAGTGTTACTAAATCAATGTTAGCGCTAGTCGCTTTATTAAAACTGTCTGTTGCATAAAACTCTAACATTACCGGGGTAATTGGAATAAAACGTTTTAATCATTTTTTTCCTTATAGCAGCTGATTCTGTGTGTTAAACATGTAAATATAAAAATTTATCCAATGATCAATGATATTTTTTGAAAATCTGCTGTCAAAAATTGCCATCAGATCCTGGTAGATAGCAACATACTTCTTCAATCACCCTGAAGTTCGTCCTGGATATTGGATCGCCATTCGCTTAGTAAGATGATCTACTAAGGGCCTGTTTCACCACTTTCTGATAAAGTGCCGTATGCTATTCACAACTTTTTTGACGGATTCTCCATACTTGATATGTCAAGTTCATTGGTGGATAGCCTATTCGGCACTTATCAGGAAGTGGTGAAACTGGCCCTAAGTATAGTAAGTATAATAATAAATTATTGTGGTTTTCGAATCAGATGATCAAGAACCGAAACAAAAAGTCCGGGATATTAAATCATAAATAATTTAATTATTTAATGTACATTACTTACATCTAAGTTAAGACATTTTTACGACTTTGTTCGCACAAAAAGAAATATTGCAGGTTTAGTACATTTTATTAAACTACCAAACCAATGGACAATATTATGGAATACATTATACAAACTAAATCTTACGTAAAAAGCTATTCCACAAAAACTATCCTTTTCAACTAAAAAGGTGCCTACTGGTACTAAAAACGCATTTTTGAATAATGTACCACTTTCTGTGCGAACAAAATTAGTCACAACTCACAAAGCTAACAATTAGGCCTATAAACATAATGACGATATGATGCACATAATTAGGGTTTTTGATATTCCATTTGCCACCTGAATCCTGATATCTTTCGTGTCAAAGCGCTGCCATATTATGTCACAAATCACACTCATAAAGTTAATATACCTAGCGGAATAGAGAAACAAAGGCCTGAGCAAGCGAGATGTCACTATCATTAACACTGAGTGGTAAAAAGAGACGTGTGATACATGACAGCAGCACTCTTTTTTTGACGTCCAGTCGGCATGTGCCGCACGTTGACAATTTAATCTCATAGAAATCATGTTCAATCATGCTTGTGTAAGTGTATACGTGCACATATTTTTCACACAGATGAAAACCAATATTGGTTTCGTTTGACAGTTCTAATCCGCTAGGTATATTAACTTTATGATTTGCCACCTGAATCCTGATATCTTTCGTGTCAAAGCACTACATGTCATATATCACGATAAAGCTGTCATAATATTATGTCTATTTGACACCCTAAGTGTGGCTCTAGACGATCAATTTTATTGTGCTGACGTGTGTGACGGTCTAGAGGTAAAATTGAACAACGCGCGACTTTCAATCTCATTGTCAAATAAATTGTCAGAGAAGTTGATTCAAGCAGATGGCGGACCTATGTAATTTGGTCGCGTTATGTTAAACCCAGCCGACAGATCTTGACTAGCATAATGTTTACATTGTCCGACCAACCGACGGAGGTCCTACAACTGCCTATGAAGCAATTTCTTCGATGGTACAATAAAATATTGTTCAATATTATTGTAGGTTCAAGGGCTGCCTAAGGCTACTTATCGTCACGGTGGCAAATGGAACATCAAAAAACCCTCATTTCATATTTTGACATAAAGTTTTGTGCCTCATTCGCCGTTTGGACTAGCTCAAGAGATAATTGGTCGTTGTTTAGCATTTGTGTTCTAACCTACTTAATTTTTTTTGTTAAATTAGGAATAGGTACGGTCTTGTTCTAAATCATCTAAAGTACATAACTGCATTCATAACTCAATACGTAATTTTTTTGTGGGCTAGTACACGAGTGTTTAACAGCGTCCTATTATCTTGTGCCGCGATTATTTTGGACTAGCTCAGGAGATGATGATGGAAAGGAAGTCATCGCTGAGTTGAGATGTCCTGGGTCTGGAGATGGCAGCTGCGGCTACTCCTCGCCCCGCGCCGGGGAAGGTGAACCCGGGAGCCCCACGGTGGCGCACGTGCAGTAGACCGTCGCTGAACGAAGCCTGAAAAAAGTATAATATGACATTATATAAAAGTTTACGTATTCTTGTTCTAAGGCTTCTTACAGACGTACGGCACGGCGTGTCGACGGCTACCGTCGATAAGTGTCATTCGTCTGTAAGCGCACTAATGTGAAAATATGTATGTTGTGTCATCAGATCCGTAAAAATATCAGGGCCACTCTTAATTTACAAAGGTGTCTTTAAGTTTTTATCTGGATAAATAATACTTTATCATTTATACGATTCTCCTTTTATCCACGCTAAAACTAAGTTCCTCAGAGTTCTCTTGCACAAAAAACTCAAAATTTCGTCACAGATCCGAACATCAAGACTTATTTAATGTGCAAGACAAGTGCTGCCTACTGTAGTACCTTTACGATCCCTATATTTCCACAAAATGTGTAGTCACATATTTCATCAAAAGTTTTGCAATTTTTGTTATTTAATAATCGCCCTAATCGGCTTAGTTTTTACACAATTAGTAAAAATAAATTATGGAGTTTCTTAACTTATTGCAGTGACATCTGTAAAGATTATAGTCGTCATCATCAAATAAATCAAGTTGCATTGGCCAATGTTTATAAGTAGTAATAGGTAACTAAATTAAATGTTAGTTTATCATACATGGGGGAAAAAGAAGGAAAGAAGAGATTAAGGTCTACTATGTTCAACTTCGGAAAATATAATATAACCTAGAGCGATTGTATGGATGATGGAGAAAAAGTTGAATAGATAAAGAAGCTTAAGTAGTTAAGTACGTTTACTCATTGTAATATTCTCTATTTTAACCTTATATGTGTTTGTCCTAGAACAAAACAGTATAATAAAATGATATGCAATATTTTATTCAGTCCTATTTTAAGATTTCACCCAGTCGTTTCCTATCTCACGTCTAAAGGCATAATCGCTTGCCATCAGCTGACTGTCTGCTCGTTTACAAACAGAGCAACAAGTATGCAAACGAGATCTCGAAGGGCAGTAGATCAGTCAGGATGTGAAAGTGCGCAGCCTTAACATTACACGATGGTCAGGGTATGACGGAGTGGTCTTTATGTGATGGACCAAGGAAATGCAGGGCAACGGCCGCATATCTCGATTCTTTATGATAACTGCCTGCCTAGCATACGCTAACGAGATATCTCACTCTACATGTTTTCTCGATGTTTGATGGTTTGTCTCTTCATCTCTATGGACCCTAGCATGACAAACATATTTTCTCGCATAGATCTATAATCGAAATAACACATTTTTATAGAGTTTTGTCGAGATAATGTCGAGATTTTGACATTATGATACGAGTAGTTTTTAATTATCTCGAGAGTGAGATATCTCGTTGGTGTATGCTAGGCAGGCTGAACTTGAATTTAATGAAGAGTTTGACAATATATAGTTCTTTTTAATCGTGATTTTAGTATTTTAGTAATGAGAGCTCTTGCTAGTGTGTTCACATGTTCATGTAACCCCTTTTTGTACTCGGTCGTTTAGCTTCCTCTTAGACACTAAAGATGTTAAGATGTTCGTGGATTTCTGTATTGCGTGTGAACCAAGGTGCAGTGGTAATGGTTCTTAGGGCCTTGTTTTGAAATCGTTGCAGTATTTCAAGGTTCGAGTTACTTGCTGAGCCCCATAACTCTATTCCATAGGTCCAGATTGGTTTCACAATACTTTTATAAACTAGTATTTTATTGTGTACCTTCGATCACTAATACAGTATATAGTATATATACTATATTATATAGTATATATAATAGTAATATAGTATATTAGTGATCGAAGTTGTGTACAAATAGCTGCGATGATCGTCCTATAAGCCATTTAAGATTGTTTAGCTGCAAATTTGCCTCGTTTTTCTTGGTTTTCAGGTGTGTGGTATAGGTAAGTCTCCTATCTAGAGTGAAGCCCAAATATTTGACGGTATCTATAGACATATAGAGAGCTTATGTTATAGCTTTTCTGGCTTTGCGTGTTCTTATCACCAAGAAAGGTTCCTTCCTCCTGCCTCTACTTATAACCTCTTAAGCTTCCGTTGTTACTTGCGTCATACTCATGAAAAAAATACTCTATATAATATTATTATTTTGATATGATTTGACCTTTTTGAATCTTCTTTGTTTAAGTGTACCCTCCTTATGTCGAAATTTACCCCTATGTGTTTTTTTTACGTGAATTGCTCAAAATACCATTAACTCACACTAGGTCCAAAGCCGTTGCCGCTGAAGCCGAAAGCCGAAGACGCGCTCTGGCCGCCGCCGTAGCCGCCGCCGAACGCCGAGGCCGATGACCCCGCGGCTGATACCGATGAGCCGAAAGACGCTGCTTGGCTGCTCGCTTGACTGCCGGAGAAGCCACTGAAAAGCCGGAAAAAATATTGATATAGAAATCGGAAGTCTTGAACCTTCTTCTTCTAAGAAGTCTTTTGAGGTAGACAGAATTTAGGTATCTATAAATTTTTTGTCCGTTTGATGTGAAAGTTTACAAAGATATTATTTTGTTAAATATAATATGTACTTGAAATTTTTAGAAGGTAGGTACGAGTAGGTACCTAATTAAATGTAGTGAAGAAATCAGGAAGTGGCATTTATTACTTGACTAGTGCTTAAATATATTGCATGGGACTGTGACCAATTAAGCATATACATGGTGGAACAAAACGAAGTGATAATAGGTACTTTAGGGTGTATATGTATATTATACAGAGTTTATAGTGAAAGTAGCAACGCTGAAAGAGCAAATTGCTTCAGCGTCATGAATTTGCCCTTTATATTCATTTTTTTATGAAATAAGGGAGCAAACCTCACCGCCGGTCGCCTAATGGTAAGCAACTACCGTCGCCCTTGGACACTCGCAACATCAGAAGAGCTGCAGGTGCGGTGCCGGCCTTTTAAGAGGGAATACGCTCTTTTCTTGAAGATTTGCAGGTCGTATAGGTCCGGAAATAATGATGGTGACAGTTTGTTCTTTCAGCACTACCAGTTTTACAGTGAACCAAAACACCTAAAGTATTATAATTTTGTTTTGTTACATATTATGTAGGCTATTAAGTATTTAAATACCAGTTGTTTTATTATAATAAAAATAATAAAGCATTACGTTGTCTGTCCTACATCCTGTAGTGTGTAGATTCACATAAAAGATAAAATTTTATCACAAAAGATAATAAAAATAATTTTTAGACTTACGCGCGTTTATGTCTTTTGTTACGGATAAACTTTGAACCTAACTTTTGACCCTTATAGGGAACAATATAGATTTTTTTTAGCAAACATTAATATCATCGTAATATATTATTTAAACTAGTTCTCTACGAATAATAAAAACTAAGTAAACGTAGCTGCCATACTTCAACCGTTTTAAATTTGGTTCCTTTTCGCCTACCATTTCGCACACTAAAATATTATGATTTATGACAATAGCGACGAAACACTTACATTCAAATTTATGAAAAAAAGCCGTTGTCAAAAAAAATATACATGTATTCGGGTCACATTTTGTAGCCTTGGTGCAATTTTTTTGACGGAGTTACTCTTTCTTAAATTTTTTTTTTTTTTTATGAAATAAGGGGGCAAACGAGCAAACGGGTCACCTGATGGAAAGCAACTTCCGCCGCCCATGGACACTCGCAGCATCAGAAGAGCTGCAAGTGCGTTGCCGGCCTTTTAAGAGGGAATAGGGTAATAGGGGAGGGTAGGGAAGGGAAGGGAAGGGAATAGTTGAGGGTAGGGAAGGGAATAGGGGTTAGGGGATTGGGCCTCCGGTAAACTCACTCACTCGGCGAAACACAGCGCAAGCGCTGTTTCACGCCGGTTTTGGCTCTCCCACGTATAAACTATTATTCGTAGCTCAAACTCAAACTCAAACTTTTTTATTTAGAATAAATTTTTGCAAATATTCTCTGAACGTCTACATGATGCCTACCACCGGTTCGGGAACTAGCCCGGCGAGAAGAACCGGCGTAAGAAACTTGCACGGGGCCCACTTTTTTACCAAAAAAAGTGCGAAAAAATTAAACTGGTTCTATAATTATTTAATACTGACAAAATAAAAATGAATTGTGTGAAAATATATTTTATATATTTTACTGCCAATATTTTTTGCATCTAAAACTATTTATTAGCATAATTAGTGTTCGTTTGTTGTAAAATTAATTAAAAATATTCATAAGAGTGAGTAATCCTCACATCTACATATCATTATCTAATAACTTCCTATTTCGATTTGTATAAATTTGATACAGCCCGAATAATCTGTCTAGGTCCAGACATACGTTTATGGGCTAAAAATTTTTAATTATTTTACTCTTAAAAAGGTTTAAGGTAGGTAAGAGAAGGACAGTAATTTTAGCATAAAACAACTACGACTTAATGATAGCAGTAATCCAACCGAGTAATATACGTGGGAGAGGAATGCTTCGGCACGAATGAGCCGGCTCGACCGGAGAAATACCACGTTCTCACAGAAAACCGGCGTAAAACAGCGCTTGCGCTGTGTTTCGCCGAGTGAGTGAGTTTACCGGAGGCCCAATCCCCTACCCTATTCCCTTCCCTGCCCTCCCATATTCCCTTCCCTTCCCTACCTTCCCCTATTCCCTTCCCTTCCCTACCCTCCCCTATTACCTCTTAAAAGGCCGGCAACGCACTTGCAGCTCTTCTGATGCTGCGAGTGTCCATGGGCGACAGATGTTGCTTTCCATCAGGTGACCCGTTTGCTCGTTTGCCCCCTTATTTCATAAAAAAAAACCTGCCTACAAGATCGTCCAGATAAAAAGTCTTTAAATCCCATTCGTATTTCGTACATAAAGTTATAGTACATAAAGTCAAACATTGACATTTTCAGTGTTTAGAAAACGCTTGCTGCGTCACATGACTAAGCAATTACCTGGCAAGATGTCCAAATAGGCATTGTTTCACAATCCATACGTAGAGTACAATTTTATACGCATTTAGCTTCAGTCGCATTTAATTTAAAAGAACCTCGTATCATCAGTACCTACTAAATTAAGAATTCTTACCCCCCAAATCCATTGAATGAGGCCGCCTGACTCGCTGCTTGAGAAGCACTGAATCCCTCGTTAAATCCAAAGGAGAAAGACTGAGAAGCGGAGTGGCTGACTCCAGCGCCGCTCAAGCTGCTGCTCACACTACCCGTGAACCCCCCTTTCTGGGGTTTCACATTGAAACCTCCTCCGAACTTAGGATTCAATCCCCGTTCACTCGGCAGGAGCGTGCTGGGATCTCGCTCCAGGTGCTCCAAAACTGGGAGAACTGGGGGGGTTATTATTGGCTCCAGTTTCCTCTGATCCCTGTCGCCTGGGAAGACGAAAGTCCTCGACGGCGCAGGGACCGCAACATGGACGAAAAGAAACACGCATAGAATCACTCTCATTTTGAAAATGAGGTTCTATATTCGAAGCGGGTTCTATGTTCGATTTTCGAAAGTTTCGGCTGCGATTTTTTAGATACTACGGGCGTCGCGCGATGTATTTAGTATTAATAGGGTGACGCGAGGTCAGAGAGACTTGGCATGCGACCCGCGCGCTAGCCTTCAGAAAAACCACTGAGCGGATCCTGAGCCTACACCCCTACCGCCGGTGTTAGAGGTTGGTTGGGAAACCCGTGCCTTGCCAGTCGCGGCACGCGCCATGCTAATCTTAGTTACGCATTGTTTGACTAACGTTTAGTGGTTTATTTACATACGAAAACCTCGAGATTGTTTACCGTAACAAACTTAGCGATATGTCAAAATGTTTTCAGAATCAAAAAGAATAAAATATATTTTAAGGAAATCCTTTAAGGATTTTATTTTAAGTTATTCCATAATAATATAGTATCACAGACCAGGTATACTATATCTGGTCTTTGCTAATATTATTAATGCAAAAGGCCCTTAGGTAATTTTGAGTCCGGGGACAGGACATAGCAAAGTTTTTCCTACAAAACGTACCAGTGTTTAAATAGATTTCACCGAAAAACTCATTTCCGATTTTTTAAGTCATATATTATACATTAAGGCCTTCATAGTTCATACTAGCCTTATAATATATGTGAGGAATAGCTTATCCGAAAGTCTTTCATACAGACAAAAACAGAATTTCAGGATTGTATAATATAATACTTACAGTATGTAAAAAAACTAATTGATAATACTTTAGGATGTGTATGTGTTCCTTATAATATTATACAGTTGACTGTGAAAGTAGCAGCGCTATAAAAGCAAATTTTATTGTGATTTATATGGGCAAGAGCCCCAGCGTCATGAGCTAGCCCATACAAAAGTTTAAAAATGTTACTCTTTCAGCGCTGCTATTTTCACAGTGAACTCTATACAGGTCGTACACGCCCTAAAATTATCATTTAGTTTTGTTACACCTTGCATAATATCTGGGGCCGCTGTACACCACGTCAGTCTGGCCCCGTGCTAAGTACCTGAAGGACTTGTGTTACAGGTACCAGGCAACGGAAATGTTATATTTTTATTATCATTTTCATTATTTCATACACATCCATGACCCAGGACCATAGAAACTTTGGTCAAAAAATGAACTATTTCCCCCTGAAAAGTCTATCGTGAAACAGGCTCTTAGAAAACCTAAAAAGTAAAAACATTAAACAACTCGGCATTAAAACTTTTCTTAACAGTAGAAATGATGGAGATAAGTGAATTCATATCCGCGTCTTTGTGAGTCATGGCCGATCGTTTGGAAATGGCTGCGTCACAAATATCCTAAACTTGACTCATTTTAATGAATTGACGCACGCTACTCGAAATATTACATAATTTAACATCTAAGTAACGACGAAGTACGACGAGGTGCCTAGATTTAATTTCTATTTACGACCGATTTAACGTCGTTTTGATTCAGATCCAATCGTTCGAGTGCGGATCACTGCTGACTGCAGTAGGAAATTCCAAATCTCTAATCAAAATCATCACGATGAGCAAAATATGTCAAACTTCTCGATACAAAATAACAATTAGGTGTCCCACAGGGATCTATTTTAAGCCCATTTCTTTTTCTCATCTATGTAAATGACTTACCTTACCTTGTTAAGGAAAATGATAATGAGATAGTACTTTTTGCTGATGACACTTCACTTATTTTTAAAGTGAAGCGATAACAGTCAAATTACGACGAAGTAAACAGTGCTCTCTCAAAAATAGTACATTGTTTTAATGCTAATAACTTACTTTTAAATTCCAGTAAAACTAAATGTGTAAAGTTCACTTTGCCCAATGTTAGGCAAGTCCAAACCAATGTACTATTGAATGATGAGAAGATGAATTTGGTAGACACCACTGTATTCTTAGGTATAACACTTGACAGTAAATTACAGTGGGGTCCTCATATTGTTAATCTTGCAGGTAGGCTCAGTTCTGCGGCATATGCAGTCAGAAAAATCAGAGAAATTTCTGATGAAGACATGGCACGATTAGTATATTTTAGTTATTTTCATAGTAGAATGGCATATGGAATCCTTTTATGGGGAAACGCTGCCGACATTAATACAATATTTGTGCTGCAGAAGCGAGCCATACGCTCTATTTATAAAATGTCTTCTTTTGAATCTCTGAGAGATAAATTTAAAGAAATTGGTATTCTAACTGTTGCTTCTCAATACATTTTGGATAATGTAATATATGTTAGAAAAAATATAAGTAAATTTAAAGCTAAAAGTGACATTCATTGTAGGAACACCAGAAATAAGCACAAGCTGGATTTGCCGATGATCAGACTTAGTAAAGTTAGTAAATCGTTTAAAGGTCAATGTATACGCCTGTACAATGAAATCCCAGAAAACGTTCAAAATTTTTCGATTAATAAATTTAAAAAAGTAGTCAAAGAACGTTTGTGTGCCAAAGCCTATAATTACAAGGTCAATGATTTCATAAACGATGGCACATCTTGGGAGTAGGATGGCTCCTTGCAAGGCTACTTCTACATTATTATATTATGACTTACAATTATGTATGGATGTTGACATTGTATAATTTTAAGTTACAATTGTAAATTTTATTTTAAAAAGATTAATTTTTTTCTCACTTTTTCAATCCAATATCATGTAAATTACATTTAGAATTTGCAAAAAAAGAAAGCATAATTACAATAAATCGCTAAGCTGAACTTGACAATGAATCAAAAACTTGATTTCGATCCTGGGACCGGTACGCGGTGTTGTACGTAAGCGGTGTGAATGGTCGCACAGACCCGTAATAAAGTACGTTAATAAAACAGCTAAAAAGTAATATTTAAAAGTTTTTTGGGGTTAGATAATATATTCCAAAGTCTGTTGCTATTTTTTGTAAAAAGCTGCCGCGATTTGGGATTGCCGACAGAAAACTGAATGAAAAAAAAATGGAGACTGTGCCTAATATCACCTCTATCGTGGGTATCGCAGACACAATAGATTTTCAATTGTTATACGGCAGCCGCTTGGGGATTGATGGGATATAGAAAAAAACTTGAGTATTAGAAAGAGTTTTAAGAGTCGCTATTTAAATAAAAATTCTAGTTTTACTTAATACGACTTTTTGTATTAAAGGGTAGACATAGATTATTATAATATTATTTTACGTTTTTTTGGTATAATTCACAAAATAAAAATAAATAAAGATATTATTCCAACGGGACCATGTCTGTTTTTAGGGTTCCGTACCCAATGGGTAAAAACGGGACCCTATTACTGAGACTTCGATGTCTGTCCGTCTGTCCGAATGTCTGTCTGTCTGTCTGTCTGTCTGTCTGTCTGTCTGTCTGTCTGTCTGTCTGTCTGTCTGTCTGTCTGTCTGTCTGTCTGTCTGTCTGTCTGTCTGTCTGTCTGTCTGTCTGTCTGTCTGTCTGTCTGTCTGTCTGTCTGTCTGTCTGTCTGTCTGTCTGTCTGTCTGTCTGTCTGTCTGTCTGTCTGTCTGTCTGTCTGTCTGTCTGTCTGTCTGTCTGTCTGTCTGTCTGTCTGTCTGTCTGTCTGTCTGTCTGTCTGTCTGTCTGTCTGTCTGTCTGTCTGTCTGTCTGTCTGTCTGTCTGTCTGTCTGTCTGTCTGTCTGTCTGTCTGTCTGTCTGTCTGTCTGTCTGTCTGTCTGTCTGTCTGTCTGTCTGTCTGTCTGTCTGTCTGTCTGTCTGTCTGTCTGTCTGTCTGTCTGTCTGTCTGTCTGTCTGTCTGTCTGTCTGTCTGTCTGTCTGTCTGTCTGTCTGTCTGTCTGTCTGTCTGTCTGTCTGTCTGTCTGTCTGTCTGTCTGTCTGTCTGTCTGTCTGTCTGTCTGTCTGTCTGTCTGTCTGTCTGTCTGTCTGTCTGTCTGTCTGTCTGTCTGTCTGTCTGTCTGTCTGTCTGTCTGTCTGTCTGTCTGTCTGTCTGTCTGTCTGTCTGTCTGTCTGTCTGTCTGTCTGTCTGTCTGTCTGTCTGTCTGTCTGTCTGTCTGTCTGTCTGTCTGTCTGTCTGTCTGTCTGTCTGTCTGTCTGTCTGTCTGTCTGTCTGTCTGTCTGTCTGTCTGTCTGTCTGTCTGTCTGTCTGTCTGTCTGTCTGTCTGTCTGTCTGTCTGTCTGTCTGTCTGTCTGTCTGTCTGTCTGTCTGTCTGTCTGTCTGTCTGTCTGTCTGTCTGTCTGTCTGTCTGTCTGTCTGTCTGTCTGTCTGTCTGTCTGTCTGTCTGTCTGTCTGTCTGTCTGTCTGTCTGTCTGTCTGTCTGTCTGTCTGTCTGTCTGTCTGTCTGTCTGTCTGTCTGTCTGTCTGTCTGTCTGTCTGTCTGTCTGTCTGTCTGTCTGTCTGTCTGTCTGTCTGTCTGTCTGTCTGTCTGTCTGTCTGTCTGTCTGTCTGTCTGTCTGTCTGTCTGTCTGTCTGTCTGTCTGTCTGTCTGTCTGTCTGTCTGTCTGTCTGTCTGTCTGTCTGTCTGTCTGTCTGTCTGTCTGTCTGTCTGTCTGTCTGTCTGTCTGTCTGTCTGTCTGTCTGTCTGTCTGTCTGTCTGTCTGTCTGTCTGTCTGTCTGTCTGTCTGTCTGTCTGTCTGTCTGTCTGTCTGTCTGTCTGTCTGTCTGTCTGTCTGTCTGTCTGTCTGTCTGTCTGTCTGTCTGTCTGTCTGTCTGTCTGTCTGTCTGTCTGTCTGTCTGTCTGTCTGTCTGTCTGTCTGTCTGTCTGTCTGTCTGTCTGTCTGTCTGTCTGTCTGTCTGTCTGTCTGTCTGTCTGTCTGTCTGTCTGTCTGTCTGTCTGTCTGTCTGTCTGTCTGTCTGTCTGTCTGTCTGTCTGTCTGTCTGTCTGTCTGTCTGTCTGTCTGTCTGTCTGTCTGTCTGTCTGTCTGTCTGTCTGTCTGTCTGTCTGTCTGTCTGTCTGTCTGTCTGTCTGTCTGTCTGTCTGTCTGTCTGTCTGTCTGTCTGTCTGTCTGTCTGTCTGTCTGTCTGTCTGTCTGTCTGTCTGTCTGTCTGTCTGTCTGTCTGTCTGTCTGTCTGTCTGTCTGTCTGTCTGTCTGTCTGTCTGTCTGTCTGTCTGTCTGTCTGTCTGTCTGTCTGTCTGTCTGTCTGTCTGTCTGTCTGTCTGTCTGTCTGTCTGTCTGTCTGTCTGTCTGTCTGTCTGTCTGTCTGTCTGTCTGTCTGTCTGTCTGTCTGTCTGTCTGTCTGTCTGTCTGTCTGTCTGTCTGTCTGTCTGTCTGTCTGTCTGTCTGTCTGTCTGTCTGTCTGTCTGTCTGTCTGTCTGTCTGTCTGTCTGTCTGTCTGTCTGTCTGTCTGTCTGTCTGTCTGTCTGTCTGTCTGTCTGTCTGTCTGTCTGTCTGTCTGTCTGTCTGTCTGTCTGTCTGTCTGTCTGTCTGTCTGTCTGTCTGTCTGTCTGTCTGTCTGTCTGTCTGTCTGTCTCCAGGCTGTATCTCAAGAACCGCTACAGCTAGACTTCTAAAATTTTCACAGATTGTGTATTTCTGTTGCCGCTACAGCAACAAATACTAAAAAACACACGGACGGACAGACAGACAGACAGACATGATGAATCTATAAGGGTTCCGTTTATTGCCATTTGGCTACGGAACCCTAAAAATAATTAATATTTAAGTGGGCCTCCCATACAACAAACGTGATTTTTGTGGCCTTTTTTGCTCGATATCAATAATGACAACAGGTTCCCTACCTGTTGTTAAAATTTTCACAAAGTCCTTAGTTATACATGTACTTTAATAATTAATAATAATATTAAAATAAAATAAAAATTTAAGGGGGGCTCCCATACAAAAAACACAATTTTTGACCTAATTTTGCTCTATAACGGTACGGAACCCTTCGTGCGCGAGTCCGACTCGCACTTGGCCGATTTATTAAACACCGTGTCGCTATTTTTTATCACTTGCCATAAACAAAACCATAAAGATAACGGAATATGAACACAATGATATAGCGAGGAGAATTTCTGACACTAACAGATTTAATTATTTTATTGCTAGCAGGTGCAGGTTTTTCTAGTTTTGTATTGATTAAATAAAATAATATTTATCTCCGATAATAATCGGCTAGCGAGTTATTTTTAAAGGATTTTAGAGACCGTACATTATTTTGTTGGTGAAGACAACTTTAGAACCAATATAAACTCAATTAGAATCATACGTAGCTTAGGCGTGATGCATTCAACATTTTATAACTACAAAATAAATTCGTAGAATGCCTCGTGTCACTTTAAAACCTTCCCTGGACTTCTACGAATATTTTAAGACTAAAATTAGCCCAATCCGTTCAGATTTTTTCAAGTTTTAGCGTTACTCACACAATTGAAAATCCATTTTCATATATACTATAGTATATATTTATTTCTCGATTCCTCATAGTTATTATAATAGTCGGGTAGAAGTAATCGCGAGATTTTGCGTATTTCGTTGATGCCAAAAGCTCTAGTCTACTATTCAAGTTACGAAATTAACGTTTCTTTAAATAATTTATAACTTTGTTTATACAGTATCCTAAATTAAGTATGATTAGTAGTACCCCAGCTTAACTTTGTATTAACTATTTAGACCGCAACGACGGTTAGATGCATTTATTTTGTATGGATTTGACAGATTTGCACGACGTCTCACGCAATTGAAACCTATCGAATCCATATTTTAGAAATGCATCTACAGTGCTCCTAAAGTGATAATGCAATTGAAATTTTCGTAATTTTTCTGCAACGGTCGTATTTTCCGAGCGTCGGTAGACGTCGCTGCAAGCGCTGTTTTAAGAGGATACACCAGGGGCGAGAGAAATTTAAAATAGGTATTTGAAAATGTATTGCTGTCTTACCAATCTCAAGTCTCCCACCGCAGAGCGCGATAGAGACAACACGACAAAAGTTCTAATAAAAGAACAGAAAATCTTCGATTCGTTGTCCGCTGATTCCTTCTCCAAAACTTAACCGATTTAAGTACTTTTTTCATTAAGAATTAAAGGAAGGCTTGAGCTGTGTTCCTATGTTTTATTTTTTTTCTATATTTTAGCCAGTTTTGTTTTCTGGGTGTTTGAACACAGAGGAAAATCTGGCCATTTTTTTTTGTTTTTGGACGTTCTTATCTTTTTTAATAATAAAATTATTAAAAAAAGGAAAACATAGGGACATGCTAATAGTGGCCATAGATATTCAGGAAAAAAATCATAACTCTACCGGTATTATCCAGGGAGGAAACAGGGGACAACATTTGTATGGAAAAACGGCGGTGTGGAATCCTCTTAAACTTAACTTTAAGAAAAACAGCGCTTTGCAGCGACGTAGAGGCGCCTGACGTTGCTTGGACGTTACCATGGTAACGCCGCGATGGCTTCCCGGTGAGCTTTTGCCACCGGCTATATTATGATATTTACTTCTATCTCCTTTGAACAAGGTGCAAAATGCAAGTGCATTGTTTGGGGCTCTTACGTTTCATACATTCGGCTGTTTTCGTGATTACGACAATTAGCGAAGATTTCCATGCGCATTATTAATTTGGGAGTACTGTACGCGTCGCGTTGCGGTCTGAATTGACCCTTAGTATACATATAGTATTATTTTTGGGTGCTCCAAAAATAGCGACTTTTATTGGCGTCCATTTTTGTCAACCCTAGAACAGTATTAAGGTTGCGCACGTCGTGTGTCACGGTCACGTGGACCATCGAACATGTTCAATCGCCGGCACATGTCACTCCGCACGTAATATAATTATTGTAAACACGCTTTTATTAGCTTCACTTGTAACTATATATATGTAAGAAAATCTTGGAATCTTAATTTGACCCACTTCCTGCGGCGCTAAAATGGTCGCTTTGAAGAATCATGATATGAATCATAATATAATTCATTTTTCTAAAATCGCAAAATGCAACTCTGCTTGCAATTTATTTCTGTATTTTTGTACTGATTTGACATTTGTAAGTTTGACAGTTTTGACAATTCATTTGCTGAATTGATTGAGACTTGAGAGGAATTGCTAAATGTGACCATTTTAGCCCCGCCGGTCTTCGATTAGAATGAAATTTCATTTTGAGTCATAGACAGATGGCAGACCTAGTGCCTACGTAATTTGGTCGCGCTGCTTCAAAAATCAAACCTAGCCGTCAGATCACGACTAATATTTGTGAAAATTTATTTGTGAAAACTATATTGGCTCATATTATGTGCTACTTTACTATTTACAGTTGTTATGTGTTCAAATGCTGTTTGTTTTCCAATAAATAAATAAAAATAAATAAATAAATATTCAATTGACATAACCCGACCAAACTACGTAGGTCTACCAACTGGCTAGGAATGAATTTCTTCGATGGTACAATTTTTAAAGATTCGTTTTGAACTAACCTTGTTTTTTTTTATGAAAGAAGGGGGCAAACGAGCAAACGGGTCACCTGATGGAAAGCAACTTCCGTCGCCCATGGACACTCGCAGCACCAGAAGAGCTGCAGGTGCGTTGCCGGCCTTTTAAGAGGGAATAGGGTAATAGGGGAGGGTAGGGATGGGAAGGGAAGGGAATAGATGAGGATAGGGAAGGGAATTGGGCCTCCGGTAAACTCACTCACTCGGCGAAACACAGCGCAAGCGCTTTTTAACGCCGGTTTTCTGTGAGAGAGAGAGGTATTTCTCCGGTCGAGAGAAAGAGAGAGGTCTTGTAGGTATAGAGTAGATATTTATCCTGTTTTAGTTCGCGTAGTGTCGTATGCACAGTCTTTATTATTTAGGCTACATATTATGTATTTGATAATTACATCCGCCCACACTGTACACAATACTACATTAAGCTACTCTATTTTTCGGTTGACTGGCTTAGCCTAGCTTTGTTGATGATTATACTTATACGGTCTGACATATCAACCTACATTATATTATGTTATATGTATCTGTTCAAACATTTTAGTCATGTATGGGAGGTCAGCTCAAAGTGGCCACCTTAACTTTCAATTTGAAAAAAAAAGGCGAAATATTATTATATTTAAAAATAAAAAATGTGCCACTAGATAATGCATTTATTATATTTCTGCTATGTGTGATTCATATTTACCCAAATCTTGAAATTAGTTCATGATTAACATATTACCTATCAAAAAATCGCTTTGCCCGAGGGCCCACCTAAATAGGGGTAAGGGCAACGTGGCCAGCCCAAATGTTCACACGAAATGGTATTTTTTTCTATTAAATAAATATATTTTTTATAAAATGAATACTAAAAATGTTCAAAAATAGGTATTTATCAAAAACAATTCTGTAAACTGCTACTTATATCGCTTCTGCCCGGTTTCTGCGGTTTCTTGACAGGAGTTTATCTTCCAACAATCACAATATTTTTTTATAAAAAATAATCAACTCTTCTAAAATAAAATAGTCAAAATATATCAATAAAACTTTGTTTTATCGATATATTCCTGTTTTTAAATGTCTCCTTAAAGTATGACCATGTTTGTTTTCTACTAATTTGACTGAACCCCGATTTTGTTGAACATATTTAATTAAATACCAGTATTTTTGGCGCTACAAGCTCGCGCCTTCCCCAACCGCTACCGCATCATGGAGCGGGGCTGAGCGGGATGTTCACTATGCGCCAGAGCAGCAACGTTGCTCTGCCTTTATAAATAACCGAAATATTAAGGGTGGCCGCTTTGCCTCCTATGGCCGCTTTGAGCTGGGCTCCTCTAGAAGCATTGGCCATTGAGGTCAAGTAGTTATCGAGTAAACGATAAACATCTCGTTTTCTAATGTTGTGGGAAACCCAATAGCGATAACTGATAACTTTCTGTTTGTCTGTAGATATTTGCTTGTTTATGTATATTATCTATATTCAAAGTAAAAACTAATTTTAAATTTTGTTAGTCTCGCTAAAACTCAAGAATTGTTAGACCGATTTGGTTTATTTTAGTCATGAAATATTCTTGGAAGTTCAACAGGATGGTTTTTATATTATAGAAATAGGAGGGAAGTGAAACGAATTTCATCATTCAGTACTGCAGTAAATGTTGAACACGACTACAAATATTATACTTTTGGTCTGTAACAAGAAGATTCTAGTACTTATTAACTCTACGAGTATGGAAAATTTTTGAAAATACCCCATTTAGAGCTGACAAGCTTCCAACAGGAACCCAGAGCACATCTAGCCTTTTTCGTAATATACTCGATGTGCTTATTCCAAGTGAGTCCTTTGTCTAGGATTACTCCTAGATATTTGACATCACCCGCAAACTTAATAGTTTTCCCAAAGAGTGTTGTTAGTCCCTCCAACTTCCTCTTTTTGGTGAAAGGTATCAAGACCGTCTTATCAGCATTTACTGTTAGCTTGACCCTTTGGCACCAATTCTCGACGACTCTTAGTGCTGACTGCATCAACCCAGCGACCACCGATGCGCATTTTCCCACCACCATAATCGCCAGGTCGTCAGCGTACCCTTGAGCGTAGTAACCTATGAGGTTCAGTTCCCTTAGTAGCTCATCCACTACCAGGGACCATTCCAGGGGTGACAGCACACCTCCTTGTGGGCAACCTTGTGTCAGCCTGATTTTGAGTGTCAGGTCCATAATAGAAAAAAAAAAAAAATGGAAAATTTTCGCAACACCTGCTTATTGAATGCAATCAAAAACGAATAAAATATTCTTTTACAGTTTCAAAACTTTCAGGATGAAGAAATACGTCTTTCCCGTTGTAACTTCGAAAAACTACTGTTTTTCAGTAGTAACCCCAATAACAGACATTGGGCGAAAAGATAAAATAAACCTTTTTAAGAGTCTTATAGATCGGAAAGAGCCCTGCGGCCTTGGCAAATATTCTTTTGTATTCTTAAAACCACCTTTTAACTAAATATATGTGTTTAATGTTGCAAATTTTAAGCTCCATTTGCCAGTCGTTTAAAGTAGCAATGATTCATAATAACTTAAATAGGAATATGAAGTAAGATAAGCAAAATATTACGTAGTAGTGCCAGCCAGTTAGACGTTTATCAGCTAGAGATGTGGTCAGCTATATAAAATTGTTAAGATTATTATATTCGCATGGCGTGAAAATCGATTTAGATACGTAGTTTTGCTGACAGATATAATAAGCAAGTTTTAAAATAACAGGTATGTTGTGTAAAGGATTGAATTCTGGTAAGCGTCTAATTAAACATTTTTACACCTTTTAGAGAATTTGACTTCGCCGACTACCACAGAGTGAAAAATACTTTCTTCCTTGCTAATCTCTGACTAGAAGCCTTATCTTCCTGTTCTTTTCTTTTGACGCGTAGTGAAATAACTTATATAATTATATTATTAGTCAAGTCACTTGAGAATTAAGATGTTTCTGAGATGAAAACATATTTTGTTATGCTTGTATTAATTTTCGAGTTCTCGATGGTTCTTGTGGTCTTAATTATAAGGAAAAATATTATTAAATTCGTTTATTGCCCATCCCTACGCCGTGTAGCACTATCATTGTTCTCGGCGTCATAAAACTACACATTTAAAAACATTGTTGTGTCCCGAACTAAATTTTCAGCGAAACGTTGAGTTGTCTGTTTGCACAAGTGTATGACGAACATATAATAGGTTTTAAATTCACGATTTTTCCATAACACAGTATTGTCTTGATAAAGTTAATCGCTAGTTTGTGGAAATGACGCCTTTCGTTATAGCCGTTTTGATGGCGACTTCTGCTAATGGTAAGCAATTGTTATAATTTTTCCTCTCCTTTTTATACTGTTAGGTTACGTTACGTTGTATATTGCTGTGGAAGAAATTTCAGAACTAAAATTTGTATTATTTGTGGTTTAATAAGTGGTGAATTGAATTTACGACTTTAGGTGGAGAGTCTAAAATACGCAAATTTCGCGTTACTGTTCATTGTTATCCTTCAAAACAAAATGTTTAACTTATTTTTTCATTAAAATAGATAATAATTTATTGTCTTCCATATTATGTTTAATACTAAGTCATCAGTTATTACTTATTAATGTGTTGTAAATCACTAAGACGTGTTTTCATCTCTACAGCCGACTTGTTCCCTGGTGGCCTGTTTCCAAATGGCCTCTTCCCGAATGGACTGTTTCCAAATGGACTATTCCCGAATGGTGTATTCCAGAAGTAAGCCATTTTTATACATGCAAAGTTAACAACAAAACAGGAAAACTTAAGTTATTTAAGCTGTTCTAGATTAACACTCAAAGGCTAACTCTACTTAATCATTAATGTATTTGGACATTTAGGTTGGGTTGCACCAACTAACTTTAACTATAACTGTAACCATAACTACAGTGCAAAATGTCTTTGGTTAGAGTTGAATATGGCCTCCAAGGACGCCATATATAACCTCCGCTCATAGGTATATCTGAAAATTTACTATGTTTTACGATATTATATTTTTCCTGTCGATTTTTACGGATAATTCAATTTTTTATACCCTCAATCCCGTTTCCTGTAGCTTCAATAAAAAATAAATAAACGCAACAGACATTTGTGAATTTCTCCGGTTAAAGTTAAGGTTAAAGTTAAAGCTAATAAAGGCCGCCATATTTAACTATAACCATAACTTTAACTTTAACCACGCCTCTGGTGCAACCCAACCTTAGTTTGGATGAGTACTTCAAACTTAGCTGTAATTAGACCATACCACAATATAAACCGTTTACAATTAGATGTAAATGTGACAAGCAAGTTTGTTTGCACACAGCGACCACATGTTATGTGGTCGCTGTTTGCACATATTGAAAACTTTTGATAACTTTAACTTTAACCACGCCTCTGGTGCAACCCAACCTTAGTTTGGATGAGTACTTCAAACTTAGCTGTAATTAGACCATACCACAATATAAACCGCTTACAATTAGATGTAAATGTGACAAGCAAGTTTGTTTGCACACAGCGACCACATGTTATGTGGTCGCTGTTTGCACATATTGAAAACTTTTGATAACTTTAACTTTAACCACGCCTCTGGTGCAACCCAACCTTAGTTTGGATGAGTACTTCAAACTTAGCTGTAATTAGACCATACCACAATATAAACCGCTTACAATTAGATGTAAATGTGACAAGCAAGTTTGTTTGCACACAGCGACCACATGTTATGTGGTCGCTGTTTGCACATATTGAAAACTTTTGATAACTTTAACTTTAACCACGCCTCTGGTGCAACCCAACCTTAGTTTGGATGAGTACTTCAAACTTAGCTGTAATTAGACCATACCACAATATAAACCGCTTACAATTAGATGTAAATGTGACAAGCAAGTTTGTTTGCACACAGCGACCACATGTTATGTGGTCGCTGTTTGCACATATTGAAAACTTTTGATAACTTTAACTTTAACCACGCCTCTGGTGCAACCCAACCTTAGTTTGGATGAGTACTTCAAACTTAGCTGTAATTAGACCATACCACAATATAAACCGCTTACAATTAGATGTAAATGTGACAAGCAAGTTTGTTTGCACACAGCGACCACATGTTATGTGGTCGCTGTTCAAATTCAAATTCAAATTCAAATTTATTTATTTGCCAAGAATATGGTACAGTAGTGTTTGCACATATTGAAAACTTTTGATTTTCGATGCCTGCCAAGATTTCAATTAAATTTATTTTACAAGTAGCTTTTGCCCGCGGCTTCGCTCGCGTTAAGAAGTGTTTTTAATAGTTAGGTATCAAAACTCAGCCCGATCGGTTTAAAATTAACGAAGTTTCATACAAACTTTCATTCCCTATTTTATCCCCTTGGGGGTGGAATTGATCAGCATCCTTTCTTAGCGGATGTCTACGTCATAACATCTACCTGCATGCCAAATTTCAGCCCGATCCGTCCAGTGGTTTGGGATGTGCGTCGATAGATCACTATGTCACCTTTGAGTTATATATTTTATTTAGATGTGGCAGTTATGTATATTCAGAGAAGTTGAATCCTAGGCAGATGGCGGACCTACGTAATTTGGTCGCGTAACGTCAAACCCAGCTAATAGATCACGAATTGAGTACATTGAATATTTATATAATTCGACCAAATGATATAGGTCCGTCAACTGCCTATGAATCATTCTTCGATGGTACATGGTCCCTATTAATATAATATATACTTGAGGCTACCTGTTTAAGACGAATTTAAATTCTGACCTGTTATTTATTTGGTTCCTTTTTTCAGTGGGCTGAATATGGTAAGTTCATTTAAATATCATTATTAATACAAACGCCTTAATCAATAGTCGTAGCAAAGATTAGTTTTCAGACTTAAATTGTGGTGAATTTTAGACGGCCCCTAAACCTACTTTAAAAATAATGGTGCATTAAAAATTAAATTAGCCCAAAATTGCACAATACGTAATATTGGGCAACAAAATTGATCGTCTAGATGCCTGCTTAGACGCTTGTTTATCATAATCGAGACAACACTAGACGTATGGAATACGATCAATGATCATATCTACATTTTTTAAATTCGGCAAACCTGTTAATAAATTTTAATGCATGTATGTTTGTAACATCGTAACGCTTAAATTTATAATTTAGAGATTTTGTATGTAGTCGGCAAAGAAAGCGATTTGATTAAATCCGGACAGATTCAAATTAAAAATTGTATTTTATTAGCAAAGATTACTATATAGTATCAATAGATACGTAACGATGGCGTAGATATAAAACTAGAGGGAGGTAAGGCCGGCAACGCACTCTCCTACTGTTGCGAGTGTCTATGGGCGACGGTAGTTGCTTTCCATCCCGTAACCCGTTTGCTCGTTTGCCCCCTAATTTAAAAAAAAAAAGAAATTTATATTACATTACAGGATATGCCGCAGATCACTATTCCCCCCATCCCGGCAATCACCATCCCACCGATCAACATTCCCCCTATCACCATTCCCCCAATCCCCATTCCTAAGATCCCCACAGCGGAGGAGATAGCCAGTATGAAGGGGAACGTCAATGGGGTTTCCATCAGCACTGTGAACGGAGTCACCACTGTGGTGGTGAACAAAAATGGGGTGGTGAAAAAATATGAGAGTAAGTTTATAAGGTTTTTTTTGTACCGTCGAAGAAATTGATTCATAGTCAGATAACGGACCTACGTCAATTATTATTGATCGGATTATGTCAATTCAATGTTAGCATTGTTAGCTGTAATAAATAATTAATTGTAATTTGTTGGATGGGGTTGACCAAATTACGTAATTCCGCCATCTGCCTATGAATCATCAATCAACATCTCTAATACGAGTAGTACCTACGGAAATATAATAGTGACCAATTTAATTTAATAGTTTAAAAAAATCATATTTAGGTTTGCTTTTTGTAAAGATCAGGCGTTAAAATACTTTAAAATACTAAAATCTATTCGATTTACTGCTGAAATACTTTAATATTTATTTGTGCCTTTCTTTTCAGTCGACCCAAATTCTCCGGACGCTAAAAAGTAAGTAATTATTCTTTTTCTCACCTAGGTAGGTATTTCCTGTTACATATTTCTTACTCCTCATTTACCAAAATATTTTTTTTTAATATTTTTATGTAAGTATTAATAAATAATAACTAAATTACTTATAATATTTCACAAGTGTTTCAGTTGTGTCAGTTTTGGACATTATTATCTGTCTTTTCCTATGAAAAATAATGAGATATTACATTAAAAAATTCTTTAATAAAAGATGTGTGATTGTTACCTAGTATATTTCTTGTTTAAGTACATAAACAAGGATTTTTTTTTGTAATTTAAATATTTTGTTTCAGAAATGGAGCGGTAAGTAAGAAAAATTTTCTGCTTTTTTTTATGTTGTTCTTATTAGCTATGCTACAATATAGGACTTTTCCACAATATTCTTTCAATAAATTCAAACAAAATAAAAACTATTTGTTCGTTTTTTTTTTGTTTAAACCATTTGACTAAAACTATTTGTTCGTTTTTTTTTTAAAAAAACCAAAATTTCAGAGCCAATCATCATCGTCGAACATAGTGGTAAGCAACGGCAGCCCCAACGGCTACTACCAGCAGTCGTCGATGACCTTTGTGGGGGGGAACGGGGGAGGAGTCGCCAATATCATACAGAACCTTGATGGTGACGTCACACACGAGGTCGTCGACTTCTGATAATATTATCAATAAGGAGCGAGTTCCGAACTATCACCCAGTGTATTAGCCCCCTAGTAAGAATGCATAATATTATTTTCTACAAGGTGTAAGAAAACTAAGTGATAATACTTAATGGTGTGTATGTGTCCCTTTTATAGAGCTCTCTGTGAAAGTAGCAGCGCTGAAAGAGTTACTTTTTTTTAAACTTTTACATGGGAAAATCCCTGACGCTGCTGGGGGCTGGGGCGCTTGCTTATCCAAAAAAAAAAAAACTCTATCTTTCATAGTGTACTCTGAAACATACACACCAATAGGTATTATCGCTTAGTTTTGTTTTACCCTGTTATTATTGCTAATATTAGACATATTATAGGTGAAACCATGAGCGCTGGCTAGTATACTGGGTTATAATCATGGAACGCATCCAATTAATTTTAAGCTCTTTATATTTTTTGGTTATCGCTTTTCATACACTATAAATAAAAATTATAATATGCTATATTATAATGTCTAGACTGGTGGAAATGACCCTCAGTTATTATTGTTTTACTTTTTTACGTTAATGCTTAATTTAATATTTTGTCAAATTAATTTAAAAAATATTTATGGACTTATCATACCATTTGAAATAAACTAAAGTCATATTTCCTTTAAAAAAGTCATAGTTTATTTACGGAAATAGTTTAAGAAACTCTATTTAACAGGACACATTCATTTAACTACACAGTTAAGTAACAAGGTCTTAGAACATATTTAGTGAGTAGTGACAATAATATAATATACTTAGGTATTATAATAACATTGTTACATCGTAACGGAGGCTACAATATTTTACCTACCTACATTATTAAAAATTTTTTTGATGACTATAAAACAATATTTTGTTATGTAGTCATCAAACATTTTTTTTTATTTCAAAGTCGATGACTGTTGTTCGTAACAACATTCAACAATGTACCCCCGGTTTTTGAAAGGTCTGTCAAATCACTGATCAATTAACACTGTTGTTAATTTACCATGGATGTCAAATCAGTTTGAGTTTCTGATACATTGATCATCCGAAAATTAACTAATCTATGATCATTTTTAATTTGACTAGCGATTTGTTTGTTTTCGTTTATTGCTTCACTATTACGTTAGACTATTACCTATCAAAAATGCAAATTAAATGTCAAAAGAAGGAATTGCAGAATGTCATTGCTGTCAAAAACGTTCTGGGAATTTCAAATCTGATACTTTCTGAAACATTGATCAGACGAAAATTAACTAATCTGTGATCATTTTGATTTGACATGCGATTTGTTTATTTTCGTTCATTTGTCAGAATTCCGAATTTCAATTTTTCAGACGGTATCGAATCCTCTTCTTCATTATAGAAATGAAATAGATTAAAATATACATTTTTTTGCAAATAAAACGAGTATTGCAAATAGAACAGTTTATTTGCATAATCGACATATTCTTACGATTTTTTATAAAAACTGCATAATAAATGTGTTTACGAACCTTATAGTAACGTAGGTTCAAAGAGAAAATGTAGATTCACATAAAAAATCACTTGAATTCATAAGTTGAAGTATGGTATTCACCCACAGGCCACAATTACCATAGATAACCGATTAGTTGACACAGCTTTTGACAAACTTTAATCTATGATCACGGCTTGACAAGCGTTTCCGAAACCCAAAATGGCGGTTGACGTATCATTCTCGAGTCAAATTGAACAGCTACCGTCAACTGACGCGCTGATCAAATTAAACTAACTAACCGTGCTTCTAGCAACCCTGACAAGAGATTTAACAGGCGATTAGTTAATTTTAGTGTTGATCAGCCTTTCAGAAACCGTGTGGTAGTATTTTAATTTAATCGTTATAAATAAATTGTTAAAATATTCTTTATAATAAATGTTTCATTAATTTCTTATTTTAGTTTTATTTTAGGAACACTCTATACAATAATCCTCTACATTTTAACATTACAAGCACTTACAAGTGACAAAAAATAATTAGACTAATTAGAGCACATCAATCATCATTTAGGCTTATTGTTTAAAAGTAGTATTTAAACGTGTTCTGTTCCTGAAAATGCCATTCAAAATATCTATTCTACGAGAGCCAAAATGATAAAAATTGTAGCATTTATGCTACTTTTGTCGGTAGCTCTTTTTGCTAAAGGTTAGTATACTTTTTGCTATGTATTAAACATTATTTTGCCAATTTAAGTGTCCAGACTGTGTTAGTTGTCGTTATTGTTTCTTAGTAACTATGTATGTAGTAATCTGTTGTTATAGTCATACAATTTTTTCCTTTGTCTGTTTAGACTTTTCTAACGTAACAGATTGTGGTACTACAATGGTCTGAACAAATGGTGTGTAGCTTTTATTAGTAAGGGGATAAAGATATTAATAATCGGTCAAGTGCGAGTCGGACTCGCACACGAAGGGTACCGTACCATTACGCAGAGCAAAATTAGGTCAAAATTTGTAATTTTTTTATGGGAGCCCGTCTAATTTTTTTATTTAATATTAAAATTATTATTAAATATTAAAGTACACATAAAATTGAGGATTGTGTAAAAATTCAAGTACCTATCTTTTGCTATACTTAATTGATATACTTAGAGCAAAAAATGCCAAAAAAATCACGTTTGTTGTACGGGCATAGTATTTGTTATTATAGCGGCAACAGATATACAATATAATCTGTGAAAATTTCAACTCTCTAGCTATCATCGTTCTTGAGTTACAGTTACATTACCTGGAGACATACAGACGGACAGACAACGAAGTCTTAGTGATAGGGTCCCGTTTTTACCCTTTGGGTACGGAACCCTAAAAAAGAGAATCTTCATCAATAAATACATCAAATCACTTTTCCAGCACAAGAAAATCAAGGAGGTTCATATGCTGAGAATTACAAGTGAGGCATTTTATATTATTCTAATTTCTATCCTTATTTACCGTATATAATTCTTGCTCCAACCCATTGATTTTGAATTATTTTCGTCTTGAGGCAAAAAAATTGTTATAGAAAAAGGGCATTTCCCTATTGAAATGGATATTCATTTCCCTATATGGAAATGGAAGTTTTTCCGTGGAAAAGAAAAAATCTTATTGATTTCACACGTGATCACGTGGCCATCTCATTTCCTCTCGTCTTTCTTTGACATATGCAAAGAATAATAATATTATGTTACATTTTTTTTATTTGGTTAAAAAAAATCATGTTTTATACTTCTTTATTTAATAAACATTTTCAGTGTAGATTCGCGAAAAGTAGGCACAGAAAATAACAATAATCAAAATGTAAGAAACAATCAAAATGAGAATGGACAACAAAATGCCAATAGAAATGAAAATCGTAATGGAAATGAAAAATGGAATATTAACGAAAATAAAAATGCAGCAAGAAATGAAAATTGGAATGTAAATGAAAATGGGAAAAAGGAGTGTGCAGACGGCTCTAGGCCTGCCGAAAATACCCTTGAAAGACTAATTGATGTAAATATTATTTTTTTACATTTAATTTTAAATAATGATAATTTTATATTGTCGCCTTATGTTTTTGAAGGCTATGTGTGTTTGCCCAGGCAAATAATTGTCTTTGCCTGGGCTAAAACACACATAGCCTTCAAAAACATAAGGCGTAGTCATTAGACTACACCAGTTAAGTATAACTGGTGTAGTCTAATGACTACGCCTTATGTTTTTGAAGGCTATGTGCCTATAGTTATAGGCCATATGTATAGTGTTTGTTAAATTACAGCTTAGATCATAGAATAGTGGTCTATACACTCATTGGTCATTGCGCCATAGCCACAGAAATGGATATAGTTAGAACCGCCATGTCGCTCCAATTTGTATGAACATGAGCGTGTCACTTTTTTTATACCTACTGTGACGTCACAAGAGCGCTTTAGTGATGGGAATACCCGTACGCGCGGAATCGATTCGAAGGCATCGCCGCGCCCCGTCTTTTTTGCCACTTTAATAGGTATATCGATTTTTTAATCGATTATTATTCGAGTTAATATACAGACGAATGATAAATCTAAGGATAAGTGCTTGCCAGGACAGCTAGTAATATATTATATTATTCTAAACTAAATCACTAAACAGGAACATAAATACATATTACATTAATATTATAAAGCGGAAGAGTTTGTTAGGTAGTTAGTTTGTTTGTTTGAACGCGCTAATCTCAGGAACTACTGGTCCAATTTAAAAAAAATATTTCAGTGTTAGATAGCCCATTTATTGAGGAAGGCTATAGGCTATATTTTATCACGCTAAGACTAATAGGAGCGAAGATATAGAGGAAAATGTAGAAAAAACGGGAGGAAATTATTTGAAAGGGCTTATTTGAACGCGCTAATCTCAGGAATTACTGGTCCGATTTGAAAAATTATTTCAGCGTTAGATAGTCCATTTATCGAAAAAGGCTATAGGCTATATTTTATTACGCTACGAGTAATAGGAGCGAAGAAATAGAAGAAAATATGGAAAAAACGGGGGAAATTATTTGAAAGGGCTTATCTCACGAGCTACTGGACCATGGAGCAATTTTTCTGTTATTTTGGCACAGATAAGCTGTAGACTACGTGAAGAATCATATGCTATTTTTTGTGGACTAATCTATACATCTATACATATACGCTACATACACCAAAACAACATTTTTTTACAATTTTTGTCTTTATATCTGTCTGTCTGTTTGTTCCGGCTAATCTCCGAAACGGCTGGAGCGATTTTGACGGGACTTTTTTTGGCAGATAGCTGATGTAGTAAGGAATAACTTAGACTACTTTTTAACCGACTTTCGAAAAGGAGGATGATATATTTTACTATTTTTGTATTTGTTCTCGGACAACTACGCCATTTGTAGACCGATTTTCAAAATTCTTTTGTTGTTGTATAAGGTGAAGCCCGATTTCGGTAACATGATCACAAAAGTGGTGATCTGATGATGCGATCCATGATAAATCGACGGGACGCCTTGAAATTCATATAGAAACATAACTAAAGTTTACGCGGACGAAGTCGCGGGTAACAGCTAGTAAAATATAATTACCGAGTCACAAAATATCCCAAAGCAAACATTATCATTCCTGTGTTTCATGTCTGTTTCGAAAATTGATTAATTAGAAACGAGAATATGTACAACACTATTTGCTTCATTTGACAGAAAAATGAGAATATTGACTGTACCTCGAAACTAAGCGATGAGTGAAAGTATCGATTGTTTTATTTCCATTGCGCGCTCAATAGCGGACAAACAGAACGGGCTCTATAATTTTGTAACTAAAGCGGCAATGTATTATGAATCATGCGGTACACACGCAGTTACGTAGATTTCATGGTAAAAACTACAACCACCCACGATTAACATTAAATAGTTGATTTTAAAATAAAGGACACATGATTTAATAATAAAACTACTTACCGATGAAAAGAAACGTATTCACTATTTAGACCAACGTTTCTAGTCGAATTTCCACAGCCCAATACGGCACAATTAGACATTTTTAGAATTCCGATTGACGTCCGATTCCGATAACGGTGGAGCGCAGACTAAAGAACAGACTTTCGAAAGATTGACATTGTACAAAATTTGGGAACGCGATGGCACGCGAAGTACATACGCATGGCCTATCTAACTAGATCCATTTCTGTGGCCATAGCCCATATCACTACATCATAATATTAAGTAGAAAATGATCTTCATGACGAGAATTTTGTCAGTTTAAAATATTTTTTAGTTATGTATGTATTTTTTTTTAATCCCGGCATTGATTCATATAGGTACTGATAGCGGATCTACGTTATTCACGGGCTTTGTCAAGTCCAGCCACTCCTAACAATTTAAGTTTTTTTTTTTTTTGCATTAACATAATATTTTGTATTTTACAGGAGGGAACAGGACAGGAGTATGAAATAATCGGGTACCTCTATCCACCGAACCCACCAGCTCAGCCATACTACTATGAAGTTCCACTTATCTATAAATAGTATAATTTTATACAACTTATCAAAATTTGAAGAAACGAATGACGGATTATTTATCCATAGTATTAAGAATATCAAATGTAGGTACTATATAAATTAATATTGTTAAAGAATTAATTTTAGCTTCTAATTAGTGAAAATAAAATGTGTACAATAATTCTTTTCTTGTTTATTCATCTGTTTCACCTTATTTGAGGTTTTAATTTGGCACCTTCTGGCTGGCAAGATGATGGCCGCAACTCCGTTGCGCCCACAGAAATGGATATAGTTAGAATTGCCATGTGTATGTACTTTGCGTGCCATCGCGTTCTCAAACTTTGTACAATGTCAAAACTTCGAAAGTCTGTTCCGAATCTGAATGCCGCTTTAGTTAGAAAATTATAGAGCCCGTTCTGTTTGTCCGCTATTGAGCGCGCAATGGAAATAAAACAATCGATACTTTCACTCATCGCTTAGTTTCGAGGTACAGTCAATATTCTCATTTTTCTGTCAAATGAAGCAAATAGTGTTGTACATATTCTCGATTCTAATTAATCGATTTTCGAAACAGACATGAAACAGAGGAATGATAATGTTCGCTTTGGGATATTTTGTGACTCGATAATTATATTTTACTAGCTGTTGCCCGCGACTTCGTCTGCGTTAGTATAGTAGATCACGTCCCAAGTATTATTTATTGTACAAAAATATTCAATGTTCAACAGCATTGACTTTCCTACGATTTTATTATATATAGATGTTCCGCGCGGCTTCGCTTGCGTAATTTAGGAATTTCACGCGACCGTACATTTTTCCGCAAAAAAATAGCCTATGTCCCTTAACGTGGTCTATTCTTCATGTTTGCCAAATAACATACAAATTGCTCCAGAAGTTCTTAAGAATCTTAAGATAATAAGCAATTTGATATAATTTCCCCCGTTTTTTCCACATTTTCCTCTATTTCTTCGCTCTTATTAGTTGTAGAGTAATAAAATATAGCTTATGGCCTTTCTCAATAAATAGGCTATCTAACATTGAAAAAAATATTCAAATCAGACCAGTAGTTCCTGAGATTAGCGCGTTCAAATAAGCCCTTTCAAATAATTTCCCCCCGTTTCTTCCACACTTTCCTCTATTTCTTCGCTCTTATTAGTCTTAGTGTGATAAAATATAGCCTTTAACCTTCCTCAATAAATGGGCTATCTAACACTGAAAGATTTTTTAAATCGGACCAGTAATTCCTGAAATTAGCGCGTTCAAATAAGCCCTTTCAAATAATTTCCCCCCGTTTTTTCCACATTTTCCTCTATTTCTTCGTTTCTGTTAGTCTTAGCGTGATAAAATATAGCCTATAGCCTTTCTCGATAAATGGGCTATCTAACACTGAAATAATTTTTCAAATCGGACCAGTAGTTCCTGAGATTAGCGCGTTCAAACAAACAAACAAACTAACTAACTAACAAACTCTGCAGAATTATAATATTAGTATAGATGTAACACTAGCTGTTGCCCGTGACTTCGTCCGCGTAGCAAAATGCGATAAAAAAAAGAAAATGAAATATCTACCTTAAAATTGAGTTCCAAAATTCCACCGTAACATACATACTTACATACATACAGAGCAAGTTAAATAAAAGCTTTAAAAAGAAACAAATTTTCCCCTTCCTTACCGAAATAGTAAAAACCGGCCAAGTGCGAGTTGGACTCGCCCATGAAGGGTTTCGCAGCAGCTATAAGGTTTATTTCTATGAAATTAAAAGTTTTTTGATTTATTTTATACTAGCTGTTGCCCGCGACTTCATCCGCGTTACCATAGTAGTTCACATCCAAAGTATTATTTATTGTACAAAAATATTCATTATACAGAATTGACTTTCCTACGATTTTATTATACATAGATGTTCCGCGCGGCTTCGCTTGCGTAATTTAGGAATTTCACGCAGCCGTACATTTTGCAGTAAAAAATTGCCTATGTCCCTTCACGTGGTATATTCTTCATGTTTGCCAAATAACATAAAAATTGCTCCAGTAATTCATAATATAATAAGCAATTCCATATAATTTCCCCCGTTTTTTCCACATTTTCATCTATTTCTTCGCTCCTATAAGTCTTAGCGTGATAAAATATAGCCTATAGCCTATTTCGATGAGTGGGCTATTTAACATTGAAAGAATTTTTCAAATCGGATAAGCAGTTCCTGAGATTAGCGCGTTCAAATAGGCCCTTTCATATAATTTCCCCCGTTTTTTTCCACATTTTCCTCTATTTCTTCGCTCTTAATAGTCTTAGCGTGATAAAATATAGCTTATAACCTTCTTCGATCAATGAGATATCTAACACTGAAAAAATTTTTCAAATCAGACCAGTAGTTCCTGAGATTAGCGCGTTCAAATAAGCCCTTTCAAATATTTTTCCCCCATATTTTCCACATTTTCCTCTATTTCTTCGCTCCTATTATACTTAACGTGATAAAATATAGCCTTTAGCCTTCCTCGATAAACGGGCTATCTAACAGTAAAAGAATTTTTCAAATCGGACCAGTACTTCCTGAGATTAGCGCGTTTAAACAAACAAACAAACAAACTCTTCTCAATTATAATATTAGTATTATAATATTAGTATAGATTTCAGTTGATTTAATGAAAGAAAAGTTAAGGTTTACCATTTACCATTTATATTGACGTATAAAAAACTACCTGCTAGATCAAGTTCAAACCAATTTTTCAGGTTAGAAAAAAATTATATTAAAAACCTCAATATTATGATTTTTTAAGACCTATCCATAGACACCCCACGCGCATAGATTAGATGAAAAAAAAGTTTTTTTTTCAGTTGTACCAATGGGGACCCCTAAAATTTTTAATATTTTTTGCATTTTTGTATCAAAATCTTAATGCGGTTCACACATTACATCTACTTACCAAGTTTCAATAGTATAGCTCTTATAGTTTCGCAGAAAAGTGGCTGTGACATACGGACGGACAGACAGACAGACAGACATGACGAATCTATAAGGGTTCCGTTTTTTGCCATTTGGCTACAGAACCCTAAAAATCAGTCAACAAACGGTGGAACAATAATATAATCAAAGGCAAGATTTTTGATAATAATGTGATGATTCATGGCATAATAATAGTGATGATGATGATTAGTATTATTGACACATTGACATAATAATATGCTTTTAGTTGCTGAAACAACGCCAAAATTGCCGAACATTTATCTATAAGGATTCAAGAGTTCTGTACAGCATCTTCGGAACCAGGGTGTACTTCAGCGCAAATTCTTATTTTTTGGTAGCTTAGAATCCTTCAGAAAAACGTAAAATCACTATATGTTTCCATATAAATTTTAAGGAGTCCTGTCGATTTCCTATGGATTGCATCATCAGATCATCACTTTTGTGATCATGTTACTAAATTCGGGCTACATCTCATACAACAACAAAATAATTTTGGAAATCGGTCTACATCGGAAGTCGGTTAAAAAGTAGCCTAAGTTATGCCTTACTACATCAGCTATGTGCCAATAAAGGTCCCGTCAAAATCGCTCCAGCCATTTCAGAGATTAGCCGGAACAAACTGATAGACAGACAAACAGACATACAGACAAAAATTGTAAAAAATGTTGTTTTGGTGTATGTACCCTATATACATTCATATGCATCTATTAAAAAACGGTTCTTTCAATATCACAAACAGACACTCCAATTTTATTTATATGTATAGATGTATAGATGTATTTATGTTCCTGTTTAGTGATTTAGTTTAGAATAATATAATATATTACTAGCTGTCCCGGCAAGCACGTATCTTTAGATTTATCATTCCTCTGTATATTAACTCGAATAATAATCGATTAAAAAATCGATATACCTATTAAAGTGGCCAAAGAGACGGGGCGCGGCGATGACTTCGAATCGATTCCGCGCGTACGGGTATTCCCGTCACTAAAGCGCTCTTGTGACGTCACAGTAGCTATGAAAAAAGTGACACGCTCGTGTTCATACAAATTGGAGCGACATGGCGGTTCTAACTAGATCCATGTTCTGTGGTTGCGCCCAAATTCGGTTATCGCGCGGAACTGCAGTACATTTTTCCGGGATGAAAAGTATCCTATGTCCTTTCCCGGGACTCAAAGTATCCCTACACCAAATTTCAGCAAAATCGGGGCGTGGGCGTTTGGGCGTAACAGACAGACAGACAGGCAGACACACTTTCGCATTTATAATAGGTATGGAAGTATGGATGCCTACGCCTTGTGAATCTTTTGAAATATTCTTTCTATCCTGAAATTTTCTTTCTTTTCTTGAAAAAAAATGCTGTTAAAAACCACAACACTCGTTTAACTGACTTCCAAAAAGTTCTATGTTCGGCAGTGGATATCTTTTAATTTTGTAATGTTTCCTTTTATGAATATAGGATAGAACAATTTTTTTTGAGTAGAAAAGTAGCTTCTTATAATAATTAAGTAGAAGTTTGCTATATTCAGGAGTATGTCTATTCTGAATAGACTCGAAACGCAGTTACGACAAAACAATGCAACCCGGGTTGTAACCCGGGTTGCATTGTTTTTCAATATAGTCTAAAGGGATACGAACCTTTGTGGCATAGGCCATCTTGATTTTTTTTCAAAATTTTACCATATTATATAACATTTTTTGTTTGTTTATGACGTGTACTCTATCCAAATATACCACTTTTATCGTGCTCGGAAATTTTGAAAAAAAAATCAAACATTTTTGTAATAACCGCCGCCGCGGCGGCTAGATATGCCAGGCTCCATACAAAAATGTTCGAACCCCTTTATCTACTTGATGTAAGCTTTGTATTGATTGAACCCAAAAAATTGAGGACATGTTTTCAACCGAAATATTCCATGTATAGTTTTGCTGTAACTCAAAATGTGGATGAAACATTTCTGCAAAACACTGTAAGCCTAGGCTTACAGTGTTTTGCAGAAATATTAAAATATATTGCAGCGTTTTGTACCTGCCGTAGTAGAATAACAATCGCCCAAGTTTGAGCTTATTTTTATTTTTGCAAAACGCTGCAAGCTGAGTTTGCCCCTTAATACTTTATACTCGCACATGTTTATAGTATTTTAAGATACTTTAAAAATTACGATAAAATAATGTTCTAATGAAAATTTGGTAATATCAGCTCATATAGAAACCATGTATCTATCTACATTAGATAAAATTTGGTAATATCAGCTCATATAGAAACCATGTATCTATCTACATTAGATAAAATTTGGAAACGAGCTTACGTTAAAAAAATTTAAAGCCATTCTTTGAAAGTTGACGTGTCACAACTTACAGGTACAGGATAAAGCGTTTTGTCATAACAGGGTAGAACGGTTCAGCGGTCTGGGCGGGAAAATAGAACATACAGACAGACAGACTCACTTTCGCATAAATTATAATACTGGCATGGATATGACTTTTGTTGCGAAGTATAGCGGTAAGCGGACATTATAATATTTTATTCGTGATCTGTTCAAGACGAAGGACTTTTCGTTTTTATTCAGGTATGAAACAATACCTTTGTAAAGGGATATTAGCATTTCTATTACACCTATGTTCTATCTAATACTGCTAGTTTCTATAAAAGGCAAATATCAGTCGCTGCAAAGTAGTCTTGTCTTACTTTTAACCGACGAGTGGAAAAATTGGAAAATGAGGCTCATCATTTTGGCTGTTGTTGCAGCTGTCCTCGTACAAGGTTAGTTGGTGTATCGTTTGCTGTTATAGTTCTTTTATGTTTTATTACTAATATCAATAATATTATGTAACATGACATCTTTATCAATTAAATATGCATATTTAATTGATACTAAAATAATCCTTGCCTTGCGTTTCAAATTAATATAACGTTCTAATACGATGCACGCCGCTAGTGTCAGGCACTTTTTTCAGTAATTTAAAGTGACACGTCTGATCACAAACTGTATACTAGAATTAGTATGTTTTCAGGATACATTAGCATTCATTCGAATTAACTTATCACCTGATTATGTCGTTTAATTTCAGCATAACAAATATCGTCTAATTGTAACTTACAATTGGAAGGCAGATAAACATGCCCCTTCATAAACTTTAAAAGTTTTAACATAACAGTATAATGGGCCATATTGGCGACGCGTTCCTTGACGCATTCAATTATTGAATGCGTCAATATGAAAGTTGATGACGAAAATTGAAGATGAAAGTGCACAGTGTGGACATAGCTATTAGTCTTCGATTTAACGAAGATTTTGACAGATGATGTAATGGGGCTTGTGTCAAAATATTCATTTAATTACAACAAGTAATTAATATTCGTCTCTTAAGTGCGGCATGTTTTAATCTGATATCTTACCTTGGAATAGCTGATTTGTTTTTTTATTTCTATAATAATAACTATTTCTATAATATTATGCTTCAGGATATCTGTCAGCTTCAGTAAATGACCCATCAGAAGACTCAAAGAATATGTAAGTTTAAATTTAATATTAATTATTTAAATTAATAATTAATTATTACGTACTTTTTAATATTACTTATATAATATATTTTACAGTTTTTTTCTAAACTAGCTGACGCCCGCAATCGCTTTGCGTCAAAATTCGGTTGTTGCTTGGGAACCGTACCTTTTCCGCAACAAAACTATCCTACTCCAATCTTGAGAGATTGTTACGTGCTTTGTTCGAGGATTTGGAGAGAAAGACCTGCTGACTCTCTTGAAGACTTTATTCACTAAGTCTAGGTCACACAAGCACACACTAGGTCACAACACTTCGCACTAAGTCCAAACACTAATCACTAGGTCCAATCACTAAGCACTATCACTGTCCTAGGTCGTAGCCATTAGTCGCAGGTTTCACTGGTTCACTCACTATTGATCACTTGTTGTCACTGTGAAATCGCCTCGAAGATCGCTCAGATCGAACTGACTGCCGCGCCGTCTACCTGCGGCTTTTTATATGGCGAGACGAATTCCAGTAAGTTCCCGATACACGTAAACAAGTAAACAAGTGTGGGACTTTCTAGGAGGCTCGAGCATGTACCACAATAAACATAAACAACTAAACACGTAAACAAAATAAACCGGTAAACCCGTAAACAAATGTTGGACTTTTCTAGAAGGTTCGAGTATGTACTTGCGCACCTCATGCCATCTAGTATTGAGTAGGGGATTTATGTTGTCGGTGTTCCCTCGATAAGTTTCGCTGGTTTGACGCTAGATGGCACTATATGTCCGTGACAGTATCTACATAGTACCTACACATCTACATCTAAATCGGGTTAGCCGCAGTATGAAGAATTCCTAAGACAAACATACACTTTCGTATTTCTAATATTAGTTACGATTCTAATGTTGTAATTCAAATTATTTCAGGGTGAAGAGACAGGCACCTTCTCTTCCGAATTTTATGGGGGGTTTCCGTCCCCCTAACATGGGGGCTATGGGAGCTCTCGGTATGGGGGCTATGAGACCTGGCATGGGTGCCATGGGGCCTCCTGGCTTGGGCGGAATGGGTCCACCTGGCTTCGACGGAATGGGTCCACCTGGCTTCGGCGGAATGGTGCCACATGGCTTCGGCGGAATGGGGCCACCTGGCTTGGGTGGAATGGGTCCACCTGGCTTCGGCGGAATGGGATATCCCCATATGCCTCCTAACATGTTTACACCTCCAGTAAGTTTTTTCAATTGACTAAGGTTTAAAGTAAACCATACTTTTAGGGATTATAGAACTTTTTAGCAACGATATTTTGATTTTGGAAGCTATTACGAGTACTATTATTAGCAAGATTATTTTGGTATTTTAAATAATATCTATTATTATCTATCCTATATATATATTAAAACTGGGTGCTGCTTATTTTGTAGAGAATTAAATAAGTGCTCTATTTTAGGCATTTTAAAGTTAATAATCGGCATACAATTAATTATTATAGTCGAAAGAGACAATTTTGTTGTTGGTCCGCGCTATTCTTAACTTATTTTTATTTATTTCAGAACTTCGCTGACGCTCAAGCTTCTAACTCCAGTCCAGTCCAGTCCTCCAACGGTACTGACGGTAACTCTATCTCGGGGTAGACCAATGACCAGGGCAATCCTACTGAATACCACGGCAACCGTACCGCTGATCACTAGATGGTTTTCCAGTATTCGTGTAAAATATTTATAAATTATATTGTATAGTGCCCATTTATAATATATAAGTGTTAAAACTTTAAAGCAATAAAAGTAGAGAAACCGTACGTCAAATGTTTTATTTAAAAGATGGCTCGGTGAACTTCGTATCACTTCCCTTCTAATAAAAACCTTCCCTGGACTTCTACCAATATTTCAAGACTAAAATTAGACAAATCGGTTCAGCACTCGAGTTTTAAGGCGAGACTCACAACTGAAAATTCGTTTTTAATATATATATTAAATTAATAAAAAATAAACGACCTTGAATTTGTATACGGCCTATGTTACAAGTATAATATTATGTTGTTAATTTACGTTCAGGGTCATATATTTTTTATATATTTAGGTAAGTACTTAGTACTTACTTAATAAAAACATATCCGACAATATGAACGCTGTTTATTTGGGCAGTTTTACCTGAAAATTCAGCAAACAATATTTAAATTGGCCAATTCGTTAACAAATAACGCTTAGTGAATATTTTAACGCAAATTACCAGAACAATACCATGACGAGTAGAGACATAATCGCGTTACAATTTTACAAAAATCGCACAAAAGATTCACGTACGATTCACGTCATTTTGCCTGTTCACAATTGTTTTATGTCCCTGAGACGCCTTTATCGCGATCGCATAAGGATCATTTTTGAAATCTCAGAGACAAATGAATATAATTTACTCAGAATTATAAAACAAAAGTATTCATATTTTCAATTATTGGAAGCTGTCCGCGTTATAGAATAAAAGGCTGGACTTGAAAATTACAGAAACAGTTGGGTCTAAAATTTCGACAGTGACACTTCGAAGAAAATTGAAAATGAACCAGTTAATAATTTTGGTGGTAGCCACTCTGCTAGTCGAAGGTTGGTTTCATAATTCATTCTCAATCAGCTATAAGAGTTTTTAAAATAATAATTTTAATTATAATGGTTTCACTTTAATTAAAATGAGTAGAGTTGAAAGAAAAGTTTTCAACTAGTTTTTTCTAAACGCCGTTTTAGGGTTCCGTATCCAAAAAGTAAAAACGGGACCCTATTACTGAGACTTCGATGTCTGTCCGTCCGTCCGTCTGTGTGTCTCCAGGCTGGATCTCAAGAACTGCTACAGCTAGACTTCTGAAATTTTCACAGATTGTGTATATCTGTTGCCGCTATAACAACAAATACTAAAAACCAGATAAAATTAATATTTAAGGGGGGCTCCCATACAACAAACGTGATTTTTTGGCCCTTTTTGCTTTATATCAATAATGGCAACAGTTAGTTTCACAAAGGCCTTAATTATAATTATGTCTGTTAAAAGACCAAAAATAATATAATAATCATATTTCAATAAAATAAAAATTAAAAGGGGCCCCCTATACCCTCCCTATATATCCCATACAACAAACACAATTTTTAGTCTATTTTCGCTCTATATTGGTACGGAACCCGACTCGCACTTGACTGTTTTTTTAAAATATTATACGGGTGTGTACCAAAGTCCAAAACTAAGAGATAATACTTTAGGGTGTGTAGGTATGGATCGACAGACAGCACTGTATAAAGTTCGCTGTGAAAGTAGCAGCGCTAAAAGAGTAAGTTTTTCACTTTTGTATGGAAAAATTATTCATAATGCTGGGGCGCTTGCCCATACAAATAAAAAAAAATGGCTCTTTCAGCTTTGCTACTTTCACAATGAACTCTATACATGGGACACCTACTCTTAAACTTCTAAAGTATTATCACTTAGGGTGGGTTGCACCAGAGGCGTAGTTATAGTTAAGGTTAAGGGCGATTCCATTATCGCGGCTGCAACATTTTGACGTACTTAAAGCGTCCTACTGACAAAATAAAACACATTTATTAATAAATTATCTTTTGAAGGGATACATTTTAACTAGTTCAATCATAAATTGTAAATGAAAACTAAAATTAAATCTAAGAAAAGCCACAAAACATGTTTGAAGTACTATCGCGGGTGCAACCAAATTGGTCCTCCATTAAGAACTCGGACGAGTTCATTTGAGAATACTGGTAATTATGGAACTTTTAGCAATTTATTAACCTATATTTCAAAAGTGTATAAGACAAAGAAATGATTTAACTAGATACAATTAATTTAAGTAATTAGTACTAGGAATTATTAACAATTTTCACGATCGCGGGTGCAACATCAGAATATAGCGGGCGCAACGAGTCTAAAGAAATTGAATTTATTCATAAGTCTGCGACTAATTTCTACATTTTTGATACGCAATACATAATATTATTAGTAAATTGTAATAATACTATTTAATTATTTTTTTTTATTATCAGTCATTTATCTGAGAAAAGAAATCATCTAAATCACTAAAAACAATTAAATAATGTAACTTAAGCAAACCTTTTTTGATGTATTGTTATAAAACCGAACTAGTGCGTTAGTAATATAAATATTAATTTTGAATTACCTTTAATTCAAAATTAATATTTATAATTTTAAAAATAGGGGAGAATTATATAAGTAAAAATATTTTTTTCAAAGAAAATTATTAAATATTTATGATTTTTCCTGTCATTTGTAGCATTTCTGCTAAAATATTTAAAAATAAAAAAATATAAATCATCATTTTAAAACATCTGTCAAGTAATACATGAAATATTTCGAAAAATATAAAACACGATGTGACTGTATTCAAATTTTTATAAATCTTGTAATTACATGTTAAGTATTAATAACAAATATAATCTAACGTTATTGTTTACCTTAATAATATGAAATAAGACGAAAATCACTACAATATTCAAAAAATAATTTTTTGCATTTCCAATTGTACTGCTTCGATCGCGGGCGCAACCACTTTAAAGGTTCTGTTTTTTTATTAAAAATAATAAAATAGTTTGTTCTAATGATTAATTCTAATTTCCCTCACATTTCTTCTTACTTTCACAAAGTTTTAAATTATTAACAACATATTTTAGCGAGAAAATTAAACTTTTGTACCTTTTTTATCGCGGGTGCAACCATGGAAATTTTCCTTTAATAATGTTTGAAAACGATGTCAAAATTGTTGTTTTTTTGCACCGAAATAGAAACTTATGTTATACAGTCAATATTATGTAATGAAATTCAACTTCGAGATAGTGATTTAGAGTAAAAATGATCATGTGTGGCATAAGCAGTTTTTCTCGCGCCGTTAGATGATATCACTTCAAAATGCTCTAAATCATTCAAATTACAATTTTTACTCATAAAAGTTCTTTTGCTAGTAAATATACATCTTTTTATTTATAATTCAATAAAAAATGTACCAAATGCTATACTTTAAAAATTCGTGTTGAGGGTCGTCTCTAGCGGAATCACCCTTAAGGTTATAGTCAAATATGGCGTCCATTATGGACATTTACTAGGGATGTGACAGTCCAGTTGACATTAATTTGTTATGGTTAAAGCTCATCTTAGAAATCGTTAAAACTTTCAATTATTTTCAGTATCAAAAATTATTTCTTTCTTAACAGTTAAGTAATAATAATGTATTTTATGCTTTAGGACTTTCGGCTGCAAGTCTAAATGTGGATTCAGATAATGAGGGACAAGCGGCGAAAAATATGTAAGTATAGGCTAAGTAATTACAGTGCTCCCAAAGTGATAATGCGCAAAGAAATTTTCGTAATTTTTCGGCAACAGTCGTATTTCCTGAGCGTCAGAAGTAAGTTAAACTTAACTGAATAACACCGCTTTGCAGCGACGTAGAGGCGCCAGACGTTGCTTGGACGTTACCATGGTAACGTCACTGGCCACGTCGCGATGGCTTCCCAGTAAGAGCACTTGACGAACCAGCGACAGCGGACAGCCACCGGCTATATGATATTTACTTCTATTTCCTTTGAACAACATGCGAAATGCCAGTGCATTGTTTGGTGCTCTTACGCAGGACCCGATCTAGCCATTTAGCCGCTCCAGGCAAAGATCATTTTCGCCGTCCTTTACATATACAGGAAACATATTTGTCGGGGGAAAATGGGAGGAATATTTAAGTAAAATACTCAAATATTTCCACTAGCAAACTTAAGGTAGGTTAGCTGGTAAAATTCTCAAACTTAAGTAGTGGATGGCTAGGTTGGAAGATAGGAATAAGTCAATTTCGCCGCCCCTCATTTTTGCCGCTCTGGGCAAACGCCCGGCGCGCCCCCCCTTAGATCGGGCCCTGCTCTTACGTTTCATAGATTCGGGTGTTTTCGGATTACGACAGTTAGCGAAGATTTGCATGCGCATTATTAATTTGGGAGTACTGTAAATCAAGTTGTTATTTTAACGGTCGTACTCAGAGTCGGAGACATTCCGTTAATTAATATATGTCAATATTATGTTCAACGTACTGTCTGTCGACCTACTAATTTTGTTTGCACGGTGAACGGTCTATCCGAATTCAATTTAAGCCGGTGCTAAAATTCTTATCTTGCCTTTTCTTTCAAAATGACAAACGAACAAAATAACATTACATTTAATCGAGAGTTTACTTGAACCTACACATTTACCTGGAGTAAGTTGGCTAAAAAACGTTTTTTTTTCAGTGTGAAAAGGGATGCATCTTCTGTATTTGGCAACGGTTTTCCATTCAATTTTCCAAGCCTGGTAAGCTTTCTTAATAATACAATTATTATCAATTTATACTATTGCTACTGTCAACTTTATGTGACATATTTTGAGAAATCAATACACAGGCTTTAGGCAATTAACAAAAGTACGTTATATGTATTTTTGTCGGCTTGGCTTGCCGTTACCCGACCAAATAATACGTAAATATGTCCACCATCTGCCTATGAATCGATTTCTTTGATAGTAAGTACATCGTAACTCGTAAGTGATACTACAGTCTACACCATATAAAAAATACCCTCCAGTCCGTCGCAAAACGATCTTAATTTTTTTTGCGGTTTATACCATCAATTTTAACCGACCACAAAGAGGAGGAGTTTTTATGTTCGACTGCAAATATTTTAAAAAAATCTTTAGTTCCAGACCGCGTGGACTGATGGGCTGAAGAATGGGAATGGCCACTACATGTCCACCAGCTTTGTCGCTCACACCGGCGTTGACGCCAACGGCAAACCTGTCACCACAGGCGTGCAAATCACAGACAACGACGGCAAGAAAACTGAGAGAAACTTCTAGAAACTTCCAGTTGGGTAGAGCGGATTTCTTTTCGAAATATGGCAAAATCAGCGGTTTTGAGATTATAAAACAAAGGATCATGGACGAGATTTATTAGATTAAGGTCAAATTTCACCAACGTCTGTTAGTGTTAACAGCTTGTTAAAATGTCGTGACATCTTTTTCATTCATATGAAAAATTAAAGAGGTAACTTGAAACTAATTCGAGCATTACCTTTAACAGTCGTTGGTGAAATTGTGCCCAAACATAAAATATGCCAAAAAGTCAGTTCGTAATAAATATGATTATAATATAACTGCAATGTTTTCACGCTAAAGGCAACACTAGCATAGACAGTAAACAAATAGTTTTTTTCGACTTTGTCAACGTTGCTGTCTATTTATATTCTGTGCAACATGTCGGATTATGTGCTAGAAGCGCCCTCAGTTCCGACCTTTCCATTATATCCCGTATTATACCCTTAGCTAAAATATATTACACAGCAAATACGCTGTTTGCCGTTTTGCCCTTGTATGTCAATTCCAATGTAACAGTCAACAGATAAGTATGAACTGTATATACTCGTAGTGTATACCGCTCTACCCTACGATTCGAATAAAGGACGACGGAAAATGTTACATTAGCAAATGCTTGTAATAAGCATTGCTATTTATTTTGTGTGTTTTCAATATAGATTATAGATGCAATGACTGTTGTTTTACTAAGTACTAAGTATACATTTAATATAATCGTATCTACTACCCCTGGAAAATATTACATTAGGCAGCCCCAAGTCCCAACACCTACCCCCTTACTTTTCTTTTTTTTTAAAGAAGGCAGGTCGCTGTAGCCCTTAGTTACTGCGACCCATGAGGATCTATTGTGACTCCTTCACACTAGAGTATCATCCCCAACCCAATACTGCTCATAAATTGAACGATATGGTTGGGGTTGGTGCCACGAATTTCCTCTGTGGACGAGTATTCGTGGCTTCGTGCCTGTTCCTGCTCTGTAGTAGAACAGGGCAGTCGAGGAGAAGGTGAATAGGTGTTTCATCCTTACTTACAATAAGTTTGAAAGGCGCGTCAATGTTCAATATTAACCCTAAACCGTCAATAACTTTGTACAATACGTAATATTGGCCAGTAAAATTGATCGTCTAGAGGCCCGCTAAGATAAGATTTTGACTACATAAATATCAATTTTATAAGATAACAAATAATAATATCCGTATGATGTTTTTAATCGTGGGCTTCGATGCAATCGCACATACCTAATCGTGATATCCTATTCACTAGGTCCTAGGACCTAGCTACCCTGGCAGGTGGCAACACTATCTGATCCATTGATCTGATCCATCTTTTTTTAATTTAATTTTATTAAAATAGCTCCAGACTTTTAGATGCGAAGAAGTTACCCCTTACAAACTTTCGCTTTTAAAATATTGTAGTGTAGGTAAATTAAAAAAGTTAGAATTTTAAATTTCGAATTTTCTTTTTTTTAACGCTCAAAATTAATGAGCAATAAAATGTCTCTTATTAGGGTTCCGTAGTCAAATGGCAAAAAACGGAACCCTTATAGATTCGTCATGTATGTCTGTCTGTCCGTCCGTATGTCACAGCCACTTTTCTCCGAAACTATAAGAGCTATACTATTGAAACTTGGTAAGTAGATGTACTCTGTGAACCGCATTAAGATTTTGATACAAAAATGGAAAAAATATTAAAAATTTTAGGAGTACAACTGAAACAAAAAAAAAACATTTTTTTGCTATGGATAGCTCTTCAAAAATCATATTATTGAGGTTTTTAATATATTTTTTTTCTTACCTGAATAGTTTGCATGATAAGTCTAAAAAAATATATGATGGACATTACTATAAAAACTACCAACAAAAATTGGTTTGAACGAGATCTAGCAAGTAGTTATTTTATACGTCATAAATGGTAAACCTAATATAAATGATTTCGTAGTTGACGGCGAATGCTCGGAAACTCAGTCCTTTGATGCTGGTGTCCCTCAGGGCTGTGTGCTATCGCCTACTCTATTCATACTCCATATGATAAGAAAACGACTTCAGTAACACAGTAGATAGTTTATTTATTTATATTATTACACAGGTTGTACACAGATACCAATTTTGTTATAAGTTGAGCCTCTTCGATAGCTTAGTAATGGAATGCTGCCTGCTAACATCGCTAGGCTTTTTATACCCAAAATCTACAATACAATTCAACAACTATTTTTCTTACAATAAATGATAAAGTATGTAAAACTAGAACAATATGTAGTAGTATTTGTGATACTAATTTTGCAACAAATTTCACTAAAGGACAGAATCTAAACCTAAAAATATCGTTACGAAAAGTTGTTCAGTTATTTTGAGTAGCATAATTATTATTCTTAATTTCTAGAAACTTCTACGGAAGGTTACTTCCGTAGAAGTAGTTATATTAAATACAATATTATAAATTATAAAACAGGCCTTATCATTACATAATAAATTATACAGAATTATTAACAATCTAACTTTAATTTAATCATTCAGTTTCAATAAGATTATTTACCTTTCGTTATAGTGATAATCGTAAATACATTGTTTAAAAATCCACAACTATTTAATTCGTAACATATGAGATTTTTAACAATTATCTTTATTTTAATATATCAATAAAATCGTGGAATTAAATATACGAATCAATATATTACAGATCAGTTTTGACTCCGGCCATAGACAACGCTACTCGTTAAAGGTTGGCACATTGAATTTGGTTTCTTTACAGCGCGTATAGTCTGTTAAAGGCTCTTATACATCATCATTACACAATATTGTTTTAACTGGCAAATTTAACATAGCAAAATTATAACACATATCAATGACATGTTACAAACCAACGGCATTCATTGCTATGCGGATGATAGTGCAGGTGATGCTGTATATACCGGCTCCCCTAATATTTCTCGGCAAAATGTCACTGAAGGTCGAAACGAACTTGTGTCTAAGGTGGAGAATTCATTGGAGAAGGTCTCTGAATGGGGTAGACGTAACTTAGTCCAATTCAACCCCGCCAAGATACAAGTCTGCGCGTTCACCACTAAAAAGTCACCAATGGTCGTATATCCTCGTTTCGAGGGCACATCTTTAACCATCACCCCTAGCAAGTATCTCACTTGGCGTCAACATTTCGAGCGAAGTCCAGTTCCGATATCATCTAGAGGGTAAGGCCAAATTAGCCTCGAAGAAGCTTGGTGTTCTTAACAGAGCGAGACAGTACTTCAGTCCGGACCAACACCTACAACTCTACAAGGCGCAGGTCATTTGGCGCCCCTGCCCAGAGATGAGAACAATATTCCATATAAGGCAATGGCCTCATATGGAATATTGTTCTCATCTCTGGGCAGGGGCGCCAAAATACCAACTGCTCCCTCTGGATCGTATCCAACGAAGGGCCGCTCGAATTGTTGACTGCCATAGTGTTTCAAACAGCTTGGACCCCCTGGAATTACGCCGAGATGTAGCTTCACTCTGCACCCTCTATCGGTTGTATCACGGGGAGTGCTCTGAGGAATTGTTCGGAATCATACCACCTGCAACTTTTCGCTATCGTCCCACGCGAAAAACATACCATCCTCATCACCTTGATGAGTGGCAGTCTTCCACAGTGCGTTTTTCGCGTAACTTTCTGCCGCGCACTGTAAAACTCTGGAATGAACTGTCACCAGCAGTATTTTCGGACCGATACGACCTGCAAACCTTCAAGAAAAGAGCGTATTCCCTCTTAAAAGGCCGGCAACGCACCTGCAGCTCTTCTGATGTTGCGAGTGTCCATGGGCGACGGTAGTTGCTTACCATCAGGTGACCCGTATGCTCGTTTGCCCCCTTATTTAATAAAAAAAATGAATTTCTTATATTATAAATGAATTCATTTATATTAGGAATTAATTATAGAATTTGTTTAAGATACAATTCCAAAAATTCGTGTAATACCCTATTCTGTTGCATTAATCAGTGTCAGGTTAAACTCAACATAAACATTAAATATCGATGCAGTTATCATCTCGCCTTGATCTCAACTTGTATACATGATATTTACATTGAGGATTACATAAATCGATCATTATCAACATAATATGAGGCAGGTTTGTACATTTAAATGTAAAAACATCGACAAGTCAATGTTTCTAAGAAAACAATGATTACGAGGATGTAATGTACTTAGGTATGTAATATACAATATGTAACGTGGATGTGTAAATAATAATCCATACTAATATTAAAAACTATCTGTCTGTCTGTCTGTTACCTCTTCACGACCAAACCATTGAACCGATTTTGAGATATATGAGATACTTTGAGTTCCGGGAAAGGACATAGGACACTTTTTACCCCGGAAAATGTACGGTTTCCGCGAGATAAACGAATTTTGGCACAACGGATGGAACGTTGGTACAGTATAACAATTATAAAGTTAGACAACAGTCAACAATGACGTCTGAAGGCAGGTATAGGATGGTAGAGTACGATGGAGCACCTAAGGTGCTCCCGAAACTGATTCTATTCTGAATGTTTTTTGTCTGCAACTCTTCTGATGTTGCGAGTGTAGTGCAACGGTAGTTCCTTTCCATCAGACGACCTGTTTGCTCGTTTGCCCCTTAATTTTATATAAAAAGAGCCCCTAGCCAACATGTTTCGTTTATCGCTTCTTTATGAAGTCACCGATCAAAATGTACGGAATTGACATAATATTATCACAGCGTTAGTACATAATATTAAATGACATGAGTCGACTTCATCGGAATTCGGAATGTTAAATATGGATTTAAAGTCAAGGAGATTCTATAAAGAAATGATGAAGATAAATTACGTGTTGGATAGGTCTCAGAGCTCAGCTGTCTTACAGACAGAATCAGAATCGAGTCCGAGAATCGATCGTGCTGCGGCTCAATTTGGAACTAATCAGGTGCCTTACTCCCGAAACTGATATCGATTTCGATTTTCGATTTCAACGGTTTTTTGACATTTTTTAGACATATTATTTTAGATGGCTAAAGTGTCAAAAAACCGTTGAAATCGCAAATCGAAATCGATATCAGTTTTGGGAGTAAGGCACCAGACTCGTAAATCAAAATCGTTTTCGAGTGTAAGCATACACTCGAAAACGATTTTGCATACCTAGCGGAATAGAGCAACAATCTCGAGTTGTCAAACGAAACCAAAATTGGTTTTCATCTGTGTGAAAAATATGTGTACGTATACACTAACACAAGCATGATTGAACATGAATTCTATGAGATTAAATTGTCAACGTGCGGCACGTGCCGACTGGACGTCGAAAAAAGAGTGCTGCTGTCATGTATCACACGTCTCTTTTTACCACGCAGTGTTACTGATAGGGACATCTCTCTTGCTCAGGCCTATGTTTCTCTATTCCGCTAGGTATATTAACTTTATGGGGGTATGACTGCTGCTTTCTAATCCGATGTCTATTTTGGTTCCAATAAACTCAAAGCGATAATATCTTGCTATACTATATTATATATTTAAATTAAAATAGGACAATAACTCAACAATCCCGCTTGTGAGATTTATATACTCGTAAGTCAATCTGGTTCGAAAAATTAAATTTATTACAAAATTTTAATTAAAATATATTGTGTGTGATATTGAATTTATTGTTTTGGATAAATCAAGATAATGAAATAACTGTATTTATATCTGGATTAATTAAACTAATTAATTTGTTGTGAGAATTATGCAAATACGTAACTGTTTTTATAAAGGCTTAGTTTTATTACAATTTTATAGTTCTAGCCAGAAATTTTGAACTTTCATGTAGAAGTATAGTTAATATCGTCATTCGTTTTTTTAAATAGACTATTAAGACAGTTTAAGTCTTTTGCTCAGATCACATCATTTTATGATGTTATTATAAATTAATTTCTTGTTATGTGATGGCTGATGACTAATGAGAGAAAAAGTAGTAGAATGGCGTGGTAACTGGTTATGGTGAGGAAAACATCACATAAATCTTACGTAAGGATGTCAATAAAAGATAAGCATAAAAGGTTCTTAAAAATAACATGTACTATGTAGGTACTATCAGAGAACTGAGAAGTTGATTCCTAGGCAGACCTAACGGCCTGTCCACATCTCCACGTCACGACGTCGTCAACGTGGAACGGTGCGGTAACGTACCGTACGTTGACGTGACGTGAACATTTACGTCAACGTAACGTGAAAATGCACGTCGCGCTGTAGCAACATTTTACGTCTTCTTTTCTTAAATCTCTCTCCCCGTCTTCTTAACAATATCAGAAGCAGAATACGTATTGTACGGTCCATCTAGATAAGTAGTGAAGAATGCAGCAGTTTTACAAGGCATAGTGTCGTTATGTCGTACAATGTTGCTACACCGTGACGTACATTTTCACGTTACGTTGACGAATATTTTCACGTCACGACAACGTACCGTGCCACCTTCCGCACCGTTACACGTTGACGACCGTCGTAACGTGGACATGTGGACAGGCCCTAAGTAATTTGGTCGCGCACCCAATCGATCACATCTTAACATTTAATTGACATAAGCCGACCACAATAAACAAAACGTAGGTCCGTCAACTGCCTTTTTTTTTTTTTTTAACAGTCGGAAATGCGTTACGCCTTCCCGACGGCCCGGGGGAAAAGGCCGCCGGGATATGTGGGACTCCCCAGGTGCTGTGGTAAGGAAGAGCACCCAGGTTTACCCACTAAAACCCACCGGTGCCTCCTCCTCCGCTTGTTAGGTCCGTCAACTGCCTAGGAATCAATTTCCTCGATGGTACTATCAAAGAAGTGGATTCATGGCAGATGGCGGACCAATGCCATTTGGTCGCGTTATTCAAACACAACTGACAGATACTGATTCCTGCTGAGCTGCTCCAAGGCTTTAAATGAATCATGTCAAAAATTACGTTTTTGTATGATACTAAGCGTTAGTTCCTTTTCTCGCCACGTTCATTTAAAGCCTTGTCGAACTGTAGATTTAATTGAGATAACACGACCAAATGACGTAGCACCGCCATCTGCCTATGAATCCATTTCTTTTAAATATTTATCCGATTAGGGTCATTTTAGTGCAGTTTTTTTGCGGGCTCTACATTCTAGAGTCTAAACAGTAAAGAGCTTGTCGCATTTGAAATTAAAACATATCACAATTGAAACGGTTAAGGTGTTAACTTAACAAAGTCAACAATCATGCCAAACAATATTTTCTCAGGAAACGGTTTCTGACAAAAACTATTTCACAGAACCTATTAGGAGACGATCGGTAAACCTAAGATTCAAAGGATAATAACTTTTAATGCAGAAAAGATAGGTGTTATTGTGCGCTGGACCTTAGGTCACCACAGTGTAAAAACTATACAGTAAAGTTACACAATCGTGTCCTTGAAATTAAAGTCACTCAACAAAGGGACAAGTTTATCGCGCGTACCACGTGACACTGCATTATATATGCCACTTTACATTATATGAAAGCACGCTATGTGTGTGTGGGCTCGATTCATTAAGAGCGTTTACGCATAATGTCAAGTGATGATGATTTTAAACTTGAAAAAAGTACAGTTTTAAGCCAAATTGAGTGTGAACTACGTAAACGCTCTTAAGCCACTCATAACTGTGAATTCGCATCGCATCGAAAATATTATCTGCGACAAAATTCATTGTAGAAATGATATTACGATGCGATGTTGCGTGTTCGCAGTTTTGTGTTGGAGCAGGTTTACTTTATATTTATTATATTGTGACCCACTTACCCATCCCATACTAATTATATTGTACAAACCCACCTAATTAACGAAAGACAATGATTGAAATATTAAAAGTTTTTACTCGAGTTTTTCCTCGAGAGCCGAAAAACTCCCGGATGTGCAGGATGCGTAGAAAATCCTCGCGATCCTTGATACGCTGATATCGCTCTTAATACTGGTGTAATTGATGTCATTATCGATTGATAGGGTTCATGTTAGTATGAGTATGAGTATTTATGTTTGTGTTTGGTTGAGTGTTTAACACTGTGTTGCGATCCGCCGAACGAGGCGTTTGTGTGAACATGAAGGGTTTTATACTTGTTAGTGTTGTTCTCAACCTGGGTTTGTGTTATGGTGAGTAAAATAACTAATTTAACTAATTTTAAGGAAAAGGTGAGATTTGTTTGTTTTATCGAAACTATAGTTTAACTACATAATTTTGAGGAAAGGAGAGTTAGGGAGTCCCACATATCGGGTTCCTTTCCCCCGGGCTGCCGGGAACGCGTAATGTATTTCCCAGTTACAAAAAAAGGAAAGGAGAGTTTTTTGGTCAATTTGCTCTGAAATATAATCGATTTTATAGACACTTTCTGGCGGGAGAAAATGTAAGGTTCCTAGTGGATTTCGTGTTGCAAATCAGGAAATAATGGAATAAGCGTCCATAGATGTTATATTTTATCGAGACCAATTTTACAAAATAACTTACTATAATAATATGACTGTTGTATGATTATTTACATAAAATTATGTATATCTAGTACATACCGGCAAGTGAATTTTCATGTGTCGAACAATCTTTGGTAATGCATGTGAATTTTTTAAACATTTAAATAGGACTAACAAAATAACAAGAGTGCGCTGCTATAATATCATCAAAAATGTTGCCAGAAGCTGATGTTCGTAGCACGAATCCTTGTGTGATAATCCAAAATATATAAACTACTCTCTAGTTATATGTATAGAATATTCTTAAATTTAAATTAAGTTTAAATTAAGCTTATTATTTAGACACTTTCAATTGGTAATGACATTTTCGACCCCGCCACAGTAATAAAGATACACACACACTGTACTTGTCGAAGTCTACAGGGTGTAGCAGAACAAAGTGTTAATACTTTAGGGTGTTTATAAGTCCCAAAGTAGCAGTGCTGTAAGGACTTTTTTTTTAATATATTTTGTAAGTGCCGCAACTTGATGAATTTTCCAATACAAGAAGATTGAAAAAAATTACACTTTCAACGCTGGTACTTTCATAGACGCAGGTACATTCGACGACCTCTGTGGCTCAGTGGTGAGTGCGTCGGTAGCTCAAGCCGGGGGTCGCGGGTTCGAGTCCCGCCGACGGAACAAAAAGTTTTCAATGTTTCCGGGTCTGGATGTGTATTAAATATGTGTATGATATAATAAAAATCTTAAATATATGTATAGTATAAAAGTATTAAATATATTTCCGTTGTCTGGTACCTGTAACACAAGTCCTTTAGGTACTTAGCACGGGGCCAGACTGACGTGGTGTGAAGCGTCCATAGATATAAAAAAAAAAAATAGTGAACTCTATACTTGGGACTCATACACACCCTTAAGCAATATTGTTTTGTTACAACCTGTATACATAATACACGTATGTATAGTGAACTACTAAACATACCAATGTCTAACTAATATAAATATTTAATGAGTCCTTAAAGTTTAAACAAAGGATGACCATTTTCAGGTGTATTGATATAAATATGGAACTCGCTTTACATTTTAAATTAAATCAAAGTCTTTTGCATAATATATAAAATTAAACACAATTTGAGCAACATTTGATACAAATTTAATATCGTGAATTTACTAAGAAAGAAACCGTTTGCGAGCTTAAAATATTGCCTTGAGATCTTGAGGCAAGATCTTGGGCAATACATATATATTTTTCGAACTTTTAAATATTTAAAAGTCTGAAAAATATATTGACCAAGCCGAAGCTTCAGTACTTCTTATTTCCCTATTATAATAGGTTTAGGGTATAGCCATAAGGGGTTAAAAAGGACATAAGTTATAAAACAGGATTTTTCGACATTTTTATGATGTGAGCTGGAGGTATGCAATATATTTCTCGACCTTCAACCCTTTGCTTTTTTATCATGCATGGTGCCCAAGGGGTCGCGAGCCACAGGTTGAAAAACACTGTTTCTTCTGTAAACGAACAATTTAAAAAAACTGTTTCTTTTATAAAAACTACGATTCCACAAACATACGTTTGACGCAATTAGAGATAGAAAACGTAACTAGATCGTATTATACTTAAAAAGTATAATTATTATAAAACCAACACAATAAAAATGTAGAGCTGAAAGTACTTAAGAGGATACCACAGCGGCTAGAGAAATGAAAAAAAAGTACGTTTAATATCTATAGCTGTCTCCCTTACCTCAAGCCTATACCGCAGAACGCGATAGAGACAACTGCAGAAAATCCAGAAAATCAACGATTCGTTGTCCCCTGATTCCTTCTCCAAAACTTAACCGATTTAAGTACTTTTTTCATTAAAGATTAAAAAAAGGCTTTTACTGTGTTCCTATGTTTTGCTTTTTTTTGTATAATCTAGCCAAATCTGTTTTCTGGACGTTTGAACACAGCGGAAAATCTGGCCATTTTTTTGGGTTTTTGAACGTTCATATCTTATTTAATAATTAAATTATGAAAAAAAAGAAAACATAGGGACATTGTATTAATGGCCGTAGATATTCAGGAAAAAAATTATAACTCTACTAGCATTATCCAGGGAGGAAACAGGGGACAACGTTTGTATGGAAAAAAGGGCGGTGTGGACTCCTCTTAATACAAAAAGACTAAACACAAAACCAATAATAATATTATAAAGACGTGATGTAGCCGAATATATTAGCCAGGTGATATACTATCAGAGAAGTTGATTCCTGTGCAAATTGGGGACCTAAGTAGTTTGATTGCGTTACGTCAAACCCAGCTGACAGATCACAATTAACACTGAATTGACATATTCGACCAAATAACGTTGGTCTGTCAATTGCATAGGAATCAACTTCCTCGATGGTACATAAGTTAGAAGGTTTGTTCAAATTATAAGGGAAAAAAATCTAAATGTACGTATGTTACAAAATATCAGTTATCCTGTTCTTCCACTCACGTCTTCATATATTTATTTCATCATAAGACATTAAACACTTTTTGTAACATGATGACACTTTAAAAGGGGTATGTGATAGTTTTTTTAAGAAAGGGAAAAAAATCTAAATGTACGTATGTTACAAAATATCAGTTATCCTGTTCTTCCACTCACGTCTTCATATATTTATTTCATCATAAGACATTAAACACTTTTTGTAACATGATGACACTTTAAAAGGGGTATGTGATAGTTTTTTTAAGATTAATGTGTTAAGATTTATTGAATTTGAATTAGGAACTCGATATCGAATAATGGGAAATATTTGCATACTTAGATCCTCCAAATAAGGACGTAACACTATCCTTTATTGTCTTTACAATATTTATTGTATATATATTAATATATAGATTATAATTTGTATCATAAAATATCTTTAAAAATAGGTATCTTTCTTTTTTATCATACATTATATACTCGTAGGTCTTGAAAATTAAGCATTTGCACGCATTTTTTTAGCGGCAGATTTCAGAAAAAAATTGCGAAAAACAAAGTTCGTTTCAAAATTTTCAAAGGACAATGTCTCCTTTCTTCACTGAAAATGTGCAGTGTCAGCGAAATCTTTATTTATTAAGTTTAATCAAAGTTAACTCTCCGTATCCTACTTCCTACTAGTAAAATTATAAAGGCGAAAGTTTGTTTGGATGTATAGATGTATGGATGTATGGATGCTTGTAACTCTTTCACGCAAAAACTACTGAACGAATTTTAATGAAACTTTACAATAATATAGCTTATACATCAGAATAACACATAGGCTACAATTTTAACCGACTTTTAAAATGGGGGAGGCGTTATGTTAGTTTTCTTATGTTCAACGATTACTCCGCCGTTTGTTAACCATTTTCAAAATTTTTCTTTTGGTATATAGGGTATCATCCCAATTTGGTATTATATTCACAAAAGTGGTGATCTGATGAAGGATCCACAAGTTATCGAGGGAACTCCTCAAAATTTATAGGGAAACATGTGGTGACTTCGGTTTCGTGAGAATTATTCTAAGCATATGCTACCAACAAGTAAGATTTTGCACCGAGGTATACCTGGTATACCGTGGTTCGGAAGGTGCTGAGAGAAATCCTGTTTTTTTATAGATACAAGTTTGGGAGTTTCGGCGTTGTTTTAAGAACGGAAAGCATATGCTATGCTTTCCGTTCTTAAAACGAATGGGCTAGCTCGACCGGAGAAATACCACGTTCTCACAGAAAACCGCCGTGAAACAGCGCTAGCGCTGTGTTTCGCCGAGTGAGTGAGTTTACCGGAGGCCCAATCCCCTTCTTTACCCTCCCCTATTCCCTTCCCTTCCCAACCCTACCCTTCCTATCCCTACCCTCCCCTATTATCCTATTCCCTCTTAAAAGACCGGCAACGAACCTGCAGCTCTTCTGATGCTGCGAGTGTCCATGGGCGACGGTAGTTGCTTTCCATCAGGTGATCTGTTTGCTCCCGTATTTCATAAAAAAATAAAAAAAATGCTACTATGCAAATTACATTCATCATCATCACTACCATATCGTATCGTCCCATGGTTATGACTTATGAGCTTATAATGACCCTGTTATTGGTAATTTTCAGAGTCTTTTAGATCGAGACTCGAGTTTGTCAAGCGATAATTTAAAAAAATCTATACTTACCTAATATTATAAGCCTGAAGAGTATGTTTGCTTGAACGCGTTAATCTCAGGAACTGTAGGTCCGATTTAAAAACTTATTTTAGTGTTAGATACCTCATTTATCGAGTAAGACTATAGGCTATATATTATCACGCTAAGACTAATACGACCGAAGAAACTCAGGAAAATGTGGAAAAAACGGGGGAAATATTAGAAATTACGAACTACTGGAGCAATTTTTATGGCAATATTCAGCACAGATATAGAGTAGACCAAGTGAAGGGAGTAGGGACATAAGAGCTATTTTTATGGGAAAATGTACGGTTTCCGTAAAATTCCTTATTTACGCGGGCGAAGCCGCGCGGGACATCGAGTATGTAAATATAATTAAAACGTCGGTCACGGTCACGGTCGAATGTCGATTCATATCGTTTATATAATATAATTATGCTAACTAAATGTTTACATCATGACGTAATAATAATGTTGCCTTCATGTGTTTACTAGATGATGCCCGTTGGTCCGTTGTTTATCACGCGGGAAACGTACATTTTCCAGGATGAAAAGTATCATATGTCCATCCCCGTAGCACAGAATATATATTTGATATTAGTAACAACCCGTAGCTCCAAGTATCTCCATACCAAATTTCAGCAAAATCGGTTAAGAGGTTTGGGCGTGAAGAGATGACAGACAGACAGACACACTTTCGCAATTATAGTTAATATTATTATACTATGGATATTAGTATAAATAAGTATGGGTGTATCGAAAACTCTTTGTAAAATTAAGTCTGGTCTTAGAAAACGAAGAAGTGAGTGTACTTAATCTTAAATTAAGTAGTAGTTGAACTTTAGTGTTTTCCCAAAGCCATGTCATGTCCATTAGCTGGAAATATTACGCAAAGTTCAGAGCAGAGGACGCTAATAGCACATACAGTAAACAATCCGACCAAAATCTGACATGTTGCACACGTCTGTCAGAATATTGACAGAAAATACATATAATACACGGGGCCGGGGGCACGTTGTCAAACGTCGAACAGTAGCTCTACTTTTATCAATACTCGATACCGACTAAAATTTTTAGTATGGCAAATTTTACAGCGCCTCTAGCGGTCACTTGCGGAACTTAAATCGCCATACTATTATGTAGTCACGTTACGTAATATTTACGTAGTCGGTATCGAGTATCGTTAAATAATAATAGCTCCCACACCGGTTTCGGTGACGGTGGCCGGTTTCATTGAAACCAGGCCAGCTACGCAGGAGTAATTTTATAGTGCCCAAGTATGTGCGCAGTACACAAGAGCACTCTCTATTCCTTTACTCTCATAACCCAGTGGGACGGACGACCGGCGAGAGATCAGGCGCAGGACCGACTTTTTACATGCCCATCCGACGCATGGATCATCTTACTTGTCAGACAATCAGGTGATCAGCCTGCATTGTCCTAACCAAACTTGGAAATAACATGTTTCCAACGCGGGAATCAAACCCACGACCTCCGAGTCAAGAGCCGCGCTCTATACCACTGTCCACTAGACGGAGGCGTCTTAAAGCTATCTTTAAATAACTATAGCTTTAAACTCATGGTAGAGCTACTAAACTTTTATGTTACTGTCTATGCTGGTGTTGCCTCTAGTATGAAAATTGAAAACATTGCAGTAATATATCTATTATTATTAGGACCGAATCAACTAGATTAAGTATCCAAAATGTTTAAATGAGTTTTGAAGGCCACTTTTATTGATCTATTAATAACTGAGCTGAACTATTAATAACTGAGGCCCTACACCAGAGCTAAAGAGTAAAGGGTAACAAATCAATTAAATTCCCACATTACATTAATTTACTCTATGAATAAACATTAAGTAGCTTCTAGTTTTGTGTTTGTATTATAATAAATAGGTTGTTATTCATAACAATAACTAAATAGGAAGTTTTTCTATTACTTACCTAATATTTTTTTATATCTACGAATATAATCCGTAGTTTTTAAATTAAAATGCTTTTAAGCGTGTTTAAATGTTTATCTTGATCATTGTACAGAGACAGACTTAAATATTATGTACTCAAAATTAGGATTCAATATTATGAGTTATGTAATGGCCCTCTGCTATACATTTTTTTAGTTAAGTTAAGTAAGTATATCAAAATATTTTAAGAATTAAAAAAATAAACCTTTACGAAAGTATCAGCTGTTGCGATTACATTTTCGTTATAATATAAATTGTTTTTTATTACATTTGGACATTTAAGTCTTACTATAATGTATTACATTTTTCACCAACTCGTAAGAGTATTTTAAAATATATTATTAATTGTGGTAAAACTCCAAAGCGTGAATTTTGGGATTAAAAAATTACTTATGCAACGGTACATTATCGCCTTTTGATAAAGTAAATTGGCTCATTCAAAAAGGTTTTATTGAATTCGATTTTTAAAAATGCGTAGGCGCATATTTTGGAGAAACAACAGCTATATTAATGAAGTCATCAAACTGACATTAATTGGAAAAGAAAAGAAATGGGCACAAGCCCACATATTATTTTTTGTAAGCCTTTAGAATCAAATTAAAATGAATTCTATTTCTGTACAATTGAGTTTATAATTCTTTGCAGTTTTTTCGCTGAATTTCAGCGCTCGCCATAATGCACTTTAACTTTTGCACAGAAGGTTTAGTTTCATTTGAAAATGTAGAGTAGCAAAGTAGATCTACCGTGGTAAAAACATTTAGATAAGCTTTACGACCGCAGAGGAGAGGCTAATTAAGTTAGTAAGATATCTATCAACTATCAAGTTTTTTAATGACTGTGCCTGTTTATAAAGCCATACTAAATACAGGTTATCTGTGATACAGGGATAAGTAGCTTTTTTTAAATGAAATCAGTTATAAAATTATATTTGGGCACATAATTTACTCCTAATATTTTTGGGTGCAACCAAACAAAGTGATATAAGTTATTAATTCAAAATTTTGACATGAACCCCAAACGTATTATCTGTCAAACACTTTAATTATGATTAAAACCTTCAATTTAATGAAACTTGAAGGTTAATCATAATTAAATGTCTCTGAGTACGGAGGTCAGAGTTCAGTGTGAGAGTAGCAGCGCTGGACTTTTCTTAACTTTTGTATGGGCAATTCGTGACGGTGCACTAGGGTGCTAACTACAGCCCATACTAATCGCAAAAACAATTGCTCTATCAACGCTACTACTTTCTCAGTAAACTGTATATTTTAAGGGACACATACACTGTACACACACAAAGTTTGTTTTGTTAAATTCTGTATAAAAAAGACAGAATAATTAAAATCGGCCAAGTGCGAGTCGAACTCGCGCGCGAAGTGTTCCGTACCATTAAAGCGCAAAAATAGGCAAAATTTTTGTTTTTTCTTTGTATGAGATCCTTAAATTTAAATTTTACTTTAATTTTTCAATTAATTATTAAAGTGGGAGTTTTGTGACCTACCTGTTGAGTACCTATCTGTTGTCATTTTTTATATCGAGCAAAAACGGGCAAAAAATCACGTTTGTTGTATGGGAGCCCCCCTTAAATATTAATTTAATTTTGTTTTTAGTATTTGCTGTTATATCGGCAACAAACATACACAATCTGTAAGAAATTTCAGAAGTCTAGCTATAGCGGTTCTTGAGATACAGCCTGGAGACAGACAGACAGACAGACTTCGTTGTCTGTCCGTTTGTCTGACAACGAAGTCTCAGTAATAGGGTCCCGTTTTTATCCTTTGGGTACGAAACCCTAAAAAGACAGTTTTAGTCAACATTCCTCCAACATAAAACGAAAACTCGTCTAAGTAATTCATTTTATCAATATGGCTAAAATATTACAAAATTATAAATGAAATATAATATCACACTGACATAATATGCTATAAATAAAATATACAACATCTTAAAGATTTTTCTACATATCTATAAAAAAATTCATTGGACATAAAGTATCAGATTTTTTTATTTTTACACTTTGTAAAGGCATTTAAGACTAACGGTATGCCTATAAAATGCAAAAAATCCTTTTAAAAACAAGCCACTGACAATCAAGTAATATAATACTATCTAAGAATAATCCGCTAAAATATAAAAATCGGCCAAGTGCGACTTGCGCACGAAGGAACACGCGCCTTACCGAGCGAATGATAATAGGCAAAATACTGTGTTGTTATTTATTTTGATTTTATTTAAATTTTATATAATAATTAAATTATAAATATAATTAAGGATTTAGTGAATATTTCAAGTGCCAACGTGCGGCCAATAACATCAAAAAAAGGCCCAAAGAAATTCGTTTGTTGGGAGCCCTACGTAAATATTTATTTTGTTTTTACTATTAATTGTTGTTATAGCGACAACAATTTGTAAAAATTTCAGAAGTCTAGCTGTAGGGGTTTTTGAGATACATCCTGGAGACAGACAGACGGACAGACATCGAAGTCTCAGTAATAGGGTCCCAATTTTACCATTTGGGTACGTAACCTTAAAAATGTAAATTACAGTTTTTTTTTAATATAAAATAAGGGGCCAACGTGCAAACGGGTCACCTGATGTAAAGCAACTCCCGTCGGCCATGGACACTCGCAACATTAGCCCCGAGTTCCATTTGGCGTTAAAAACGATCAAAACTCTCAAAATACCTCCTATTTTGAGCTTTTTGATCGTTTTTAACATCAAATGGAACGCGGGGTTGAAGAGCTGCAATGCGTTGCCGACATATTTGGTGTGATTATTATCTATGTGGTCATTCGGTAAGTGACATTTACTTCTATATTTTGATATGAAGTTTTGATGGATTTGCTGTTTGGACTAGTAGAGCGTTGTAGTCGCCTAAATGTTCCTTATTTTTACGGTTTACCTCACTTAACCACAGAATAGATAATAGACTTAACGGTAACTAGTTTAATAATGAATAAAAATCAGTTACCGATGCTAATTAAGTAAGTCAATGAACTTAATTTAATTAATTTAATGATTGAAAATCCCGATATAAAGTTATCTCTATGACAATCAGTTGAAATTAGTTTTAAGATTTAAATCACCTTATGTCAGAAAGCTATTACATTAAATAGTTTCTCTATAATACCTACATCTAAGATGAACATTGTACCAGTGTACAGGGTGTACCAAACCATATTGATATACTTTAAATTATATATCTTAAATTAATGTATCCCAATGAACTCATAATTATGATTTCATTGTGAAAGTAGCATCGCTGAAAGAGCAATTTTTTGTGATTTGTATGGGTAAGCGCGTCCAGCGTCATAAATTTGCTCATACAAAAGTAAAAAAAGTTACTCTTTCAGAGCTGCTACTTTCACAATCAGCTCTATACAGCTCCATACGCGCCCTAAGTATTATCAATTTGTTTTGGTACACCCTTTATTAAAGCTAGTAAATATAATCATAGCTTTTTAAATGCTTGCGTGACTACTGACTACAAATTACGATTATTGAACGAGACAGTCTTGTTTACATACATAATTGAAGACATGAGTGGAAGAAGCAGGTAAGTAACAGTTAAAAATTGCCTTTTTTGCATAAATGGAGGCTATAGCGCCGGGAAAATGTTTTTTTTTTAATGAAATAAGGGGACAAACGAGCAAACTGGTCACCTGATGGAAAGCAACTTCCGTCGCCCATGGACACTCGAAGCATCAGAAGAGCTGCAGGTGCGTTGCCGGCCTTTTAAGAGGGAATAGGGTAATAGGGGAGGGTAGAGGGTAGGGAAGGGAATAGGGTAGGGGATTGGGCCTACGGTAAACTCACTCACTCGGCGAAACACAGCGCAAGCGCTGTTTCACGCCGGTTTTCTGTGAGAACGTGGTATTTCTCCGGTCGAGCCGGCCCATTCGTGTCGAAGCATGGCTCTCCCACGATGATTTGAAATTAAAAAAAACGTGGATTTTATGTATAGCCAGTCGATATATTAGCCAAATGATGAAGTAGGTAAGTTACAAGGTTTGTTTAAATCATAAAGGAAAAAATAAGTAATTGTCCTTATATTATAAAATGTTAGTTATCTGGTTCTTCCACTCGTATTTAACAGTCTTGTCAATAACAAGACGTGTTTTTATGAAATTTAGTTTTAGGTTAAGGGGAGAAACAAACTATCTACCCAGGCTTTTTACTGGAAAGTAACAAGTAAACAATATTTTTTCAAATTAAAATACCTTTCTAAGAAGAAGCTGATAAACTTTTAAAGACTTATCTTCTAACGGGCTTAAAATGATTATTGTAAATTACAGATTAATATAAAAAAACTACTCTTATTACGTTGTCACATTTTTTAACCAACTTCCAAAAAGGAGGTCCTAATGTTCGGCTGTACATATTTTTTATGTATGTTCAACGATTATATAAAGAGACACAAACTATTAATCCATGTCATAAAAAATTGAGCTGTTGTAAAAAAAGTTCACTAATGCGTTTTTATACTATTCATCTTAAAACTGTATCAGATGTAGATATAATATTTTGATCACTTCTCAGATTAGCCAAATTAGGATATAAATTATATTTTAGTATATTAGATATTAATCTTTATTACTTTAACGATATCATAAATAACTGTAGGTATTTCATTTGTAAAATATCTTTCTTGCGGTCATATTATGTACGGTCTATTTTAAAAATACTTTTTTAAGGTTTATAGTTCTCTTACCTCCGAATTCTCTTCTCTCTTGCAATCCCCGATATCCTTAACTATAAAATTTATTATACGTGGGAGAGCCATGCTTCGGCACGAATGGGCCGGCTCGACCGGATAAATACCACGTTCTCACAGAAAACCGGCGTGAAACAGCGCTTGCGCTGTGTTTCGCCGAGTGAGTGAGTTTACCGGAGGCCCAATCCCCTAACCCCTACCCGTAAAAACGGGACCCTATTACTAAGACTCCGTTGTCTATCTCCAGGCTGTATCTCAAGAACCACTATAGCTAGAGTTCTGAAATTTTTACAGATTGTATATCTATTGCCGCTATAACAAAAAATACTGAAAATAAAATAAATAATTAAGGGGGGCTCCCATACAACAAACATGATTTGTTTGTTGTATAGGATTTTGGCCTTTTTTGCTCGATATCAATAATGACAACAGGCAGGCAGTTGAAATTTTCACAGAATTCTTAATTATATGTGTACTTTAATAATTAATAATAAAATTAGAATAGAATTAAAATTTAAGGGGGGCTCCCATACAAAAACACAACTTTTGGCCTATTTTTTTTCTATAACGGTACGGAACCCTTCGTGCACGAGCCCGACTCGCACTTGGCTGATTTTATTGTAAACATGGTATCAAATTCGGACAATCTATACAACAAAAAAATAATTTTGAAAATCTGACCACAAACAGCAAAGTAAACATTAACTCCTCTTTTTTGAAAGTCGGTTAAAAAAGGTATCTAAGATGTTGACCAGGGATGTAAGGTATCATCATGCCAAATTTAATTGAAATCGGTCCAGCGGATTCAGAGATTAGCCTGTACAAACAGACAAACAGACAAACAGACAGAGAAATAAAAATTTCAAAAACAGTTAAAATGTATTCTACTACTCTTCTAATATGCCCCTGACTCGCTTTTTCAAGTTTATTTTCAATGTACAAAAATTTTACCTCTACGATTTTATTATAAGTATAGATAAAAATAAAGTTTAAATTTTGTTAGTCTCGCATAAAATCGAAAATGACTGAACCGATTTGGCTGTATTCGAATGTTACATTATAATTTACCCAAATTAAATTTGAACATTTTGATCTTTTTTAATAATAATAATAACTCCCACACCTGCACCGGTTTCGGTGACTATTTCATTGAAATGCAGGAGTAATTTTATAGTGCCCAAATGTGTGCGCAGTACACAATATTAGCACACTCTTTTCCTTTTACTCTCATAACCCAGTGGGACGGACGACCAACACGACTGGCGAGAGATCAGGCGCAGGACCGACTTTTTACATGTCCATCTAACGCATGGATCATCTTACTTGTCAGACAATCAGGTGATCAGCCTGTATTGTCCTGACCAAACTTGGAAATAACATATTTCCAACGCGGGAATCGAACCCACGACCTCCAACGCCAAGAGCCACGCTCTAAGCCTCTGGACCACGGTCCACGAAGGCGTTGATATTTTTTAAGCACCGTATAATTATAATAGTCTTGTTTTCGGTTTAACTCTGGGTTTCCCACCGTTTAATTTGTAGACATCAACATTGTAATTAACAAGATAATATATTTCTGCACTGTTTTCACGTTACGAACGTCTGTTCGTGCTGCCTTTTAACGTCTGTTATGGTAAACATAAAGTTTTGTTCGACGTTTGACAGCGTTTCTGTCAATATTATGACAAGTCACATGACGTATGCAACATGTCGGGTTTTGGTCGGATTATTTACCGTAAGTGCTAGTAGCGCCCTCTGCGTAGTAACGTTTAGTAATCTACCTACATAATATATTCTATGCTCCGACTACGTAATGCTACGTGAAATCTATCTGACAATGTCGTTATTTTAAGGGCCTGTTTCACCTTTTCCAGATAAAGTACCGGATAGGCTATCCACATTTGACAGATTCTCCATACTCTATCTGTCAAGTGAAGTGGTGGATAGCTTATCCAGTACTTATCATGAAGTGGTGAAACACGCCCTAGTCTCTCAAATCTCAATGCTTCCAATATCTCAGTGCGGTCAGCCGCATATCATCACCATTATAATTATTTTATACTTTGCAGTAGTTACAAAAAAAATGATATTCTTAAAACGTCCGTAAAAATGGAGGAAAGAAACCAAATTTTCGTTGGTTCATATAGTTTTAAATTATTATTATATTATGGTAATAACCTACAATAACTAATAAGTAATAACAATGTTGGTTTAGCGAATCTTTCGCGTTTTGTTTAACGAACTTTTACATTGCTATTTTTAACTTTAAGAAAGCTTATTTTGTATTGGTATTTCCCTGCTATAATGTTTAGAATATACAGTATCTGTTGTTACTATTATTTTCTGGCTTTCTCACCGCCAAAGATGGGCAGACAATCGAAAAGGTCTCTAATACATCAAGGGACCTATCGGACTTATTTATTACACTTATGTAACGTTCGATTGGGTATAAACATATTATATTTATATTTATGACTTCTCAAATTACAATTTCTGCGATAAAATCGACGAAAATGGCATAAAATATGAAGATAGCCTTTCAAGTTTTATTACGATAATAATAGGCCTCGAAAAGCCTAAATTTATTCGTTTTATCGACCTTACAATTTCGACAGATTATCATCAAAATAAACATAGATTATGGTGTGTGATAATTATTTTGTTTATTGTAAAAGGTCAGTGACTTTAGACAATCGATGAGCTAGTTCAAGCGCGACTCTTTATGTACATTGTACAGTCGGGTAAATTGTTGACTAGTCAGAAATTATCCTGCTTTTTAGTGCTATGCGAATTTTTTAGCGTTTTAGCAGTAGCAAAATAAAGTCATAATAATTAAGTGTATGAGTTCTGTACATCTAGATTCTAGAGTTCACTGTGAATGTAGCCGCTCCGAAAGAGTAACTTTTTTTACAAACGTAAAAAGGTAAAAAAATAGACAGACATAAGCTTATTTTTAAATTAGTAGGGATTTTATATTAAGGTAGTAAAATGAGGACGATAAACTGTTACTAGAATGCCCACTGCTTATTAAGAACTATTTCTATAAAAGGGACCTTTTATTTGAAAGATTAGCTTACATTTTGTGGAAAAGGTATGACGCCGGCTTGCGTCATTTCTTAGTCATTAGGTAATTTGGTGTACCTTTGTTAACTGATACACTCGATTTAGTAAATTTTAGTATACCTATGGCAGCTACTGCGACGGACGTATTCAAGTACGTAGGTTTTTTTTCACCTTACTACTAGTTTATGCCTGTAAATCCGCTGCTTACGAAGTTGCCCATCGCGTGGGAACCGCACATTTATCAAGGATAAAAAGTTTCACATTTATAAAATTAGTATAAACCGTAAAGTCTTAAAGTATAATATTATTTTGCTGATGAAATGTAAGAACCGTCAACCATAATATCATATTATAGCCATTGAGTGTTAAGTTTTAAATAAAATCGGCCAAGTGCGAGTCGGACTCGCGCACGAAGGGTTTCGTACCGTTAAAGAGCGAAAATAAGGAAAAAAAACGTGTTTTTTGTATGCCAGCCCCTTAATTATTTATTTTATTTTAATTTTTTTATTTAATATTAAAGTACACATACAATTGAGGATTTTGTGAAAATTTCAAGTGTCTATATGTTGCCATTATGGATTACGAGCCAAAAAGACCAAAAAAAAAACGTTTGTTGTATAGGAGCCCACCGTAAATATGAACTTTATTTTGTTTTTAGTATTTGTTGCTATAGCGGCAATAGAAATACATAATCTGTGAAATTTTCAGAAGTCTAGCTATAACGGTTCTTGAGTTACAGGCTACAGCCTGGAGACAGAGAGATCGACGGACAGACAGACGGACAGACATCGAAGTCTCAGTAATAGGGTGCCGTTTTTACCCTTTGGGTACGGAACCCTAAAAGTATAAACAATTTTCAAATACCATGAGTGTATCATTATGTTTCTATTATATAGAACATCATTGTTTAATAACAACAAGCCTGATGATGCCATAGGTTTTTCCACTTGAAGACAGCTGTAATTATGAAGTCTTAATAGGTGTAGCAGTTAAATAGTAAGTTGCCATTTGAATAAATTAAATAACTAAGGTCAGTGCAAATAAAACTTGAAAACTGCAATGGTAAAAAAATGTATTATAATTTATAAAAAAAAACACGCGATACTGAATAATGTAGAGCCCAAGTCACTGCTTGCATAATTTTCGGAGCTATTTTAAAAGCACAGGAGTTTACAAAAAATATTAAACTGAAACAAACTTTTGCATAACAAACAGCTACAAAGCTATTTTTTACAAACACATACGGATTCTGTAGTAGAGAAGTTTTTTTACGTGGAAATATCACACATATTATTTTCCTACACAAAATATGAACTCCTAGTTAATCAAACCAACAAAAGCGCGTTAACAATGGCGGCAACGCTGCAACATTCTTTATTCAAAAATTATTTTTTTTTATTCCAGCCTATCCCGGTAGCCAAGGCGTAGGCGCTTACGCATACCAGGACTCAGCCGGCAACAGGTACGGCGGTACTTACGACCTGGACTCCATTCCAGCCGAATCCAACTTCATCACTCCATTCAACGACTTCCAGGACGACTTCTTTCCCGCGTATTTTAAGAATTTCCAGAAGTTCATAGAACAGTGAGACAATATAATGTGTACGGTCGCTTTGGAGGCTTGGTGGAGGGTTTTCGGTGGTGGTAATTCAAAATGTAGGATGATTTAGGACTTGTATTGTATGCCTTTTTGTTGTACTATGTATGTAAAGGCGCCTAGGCCTTATAATTGCCTAGGCCCATTGGAAATCAAAAATGAATATCATAGAAAAGTTGAAATCAGGAATAACATACTGAATCGTCACTGTCTCATTATCATTATAAAAAAGTTAAATGATAAATTAAAAGTTACTAACAATTTTTAAATTCTAGCTACAATAACTTCAATACCATAACTCCAAGGCTGGCTCGTCGTCGCTTACGACCTTTCAGAAGGTAAATGGGACTATAACCGAACTCTTGAAGGTTGGAGAAAATTTAGAGCATTGGAAACATAACTCTACTTTATTGAAAAGTTTGAAAATAGATCAATTGAAAGCCAATTCATGTCAAATTTAAGTAATACTTCTCATCATGTTTTGAATGAATCGTGTTTTGTCCTTGTTTGTCACGTTGTAATAAGCAATTGTAAGAGAAGGACAAAATACTGTAACTGAGTTAATATGTCAATGACTGTAACATAATTTTCTTGTTAAAAAAACGTATAATTTTTAACTCTATTTTAATAATTCCAGAGTTCTATTTTCAGTGTTCTGAAATTACCCCGGCGTTCCGGATTCCGGATGTTATATTATTTATAGTAGAGAATCTAAATTATCTAACTTTAATCTAAGTTAGATATCTCAAACGTGAGAACAGCATAAGGATGTTTGTTTGTCATTTTATTCTGCATTGTCTGTGCTTTAATTTTCTTACAGAAATCATTACAATATTAGGTATAATTTAACATTTTAATACAACCAAAATCTCAAGATGATTTCGCCTAAAATAAATAAATGTGCTCGAAAATCAAAGACGGAATATAAGTAACATAACGGCTGCACTTTAGGCCATCCCCCGAGCAAAAGGCCTTTACCATTACCATACATATTTTGACGCGTTGCCAAGATTCTATTTTTTTACTTAACTTCAAAATTAACATAAAAAATTCAAACGGAGAATATATAGCAAATGAAATTGTCTATCAATGGTCGTGTGTTTCAAATAAAAGTATTTTGTAAATACTAGGGAGATGCTGAAAGGACGCTTGAATTTTAATAAATTGGTATTACTTTGGAAGCTAATATCGTGAGTACAATGAACAGAAATAGTAAAATAATAACGGTGAAAGTAATTTTAATATAATGAAGATTATTGCTGTATTTTTATTATATTTTTGTAGTTTTCAAATTATGAGTTAATAAAGCTCTAAATACGGTAAATTACGGCATCCGTGGGGGGAGCGCCTTAAATATTAAGGTAATCAATAAAATATGTCCGTGCAGCCGTAAGCGTTTACATTTCTGACTAAAATAGAGACAATTTAGCTGAGGGCCATCATTAATCATTTACATGTACGAAATTATGGTCTTTCGCCGATAAAACATAAACATGTTTTTCGTGCATATGCGCGAATCTAATTTAAATGTACAAGAACCTTTTTAAAGGTGACTCATATCCATCACCATCAAACCTTGACCTTTCAGGCCCAGATTGTATCAGTAAGCGACGAAACAATAGCTTTAAGTGAGTAATAAATTGTTGGAACCTAAAGAATGACTTAGGACTTAAACTAGTCCAAAACACTAATTTACTATTATTTGAAGAGTGACCTAAAGCCAAGTCCAAGTAAATTCTTTTTAAGATCTGAGAGATTGAGCTTTACTTGAAGTTTAATTAACATTTTTCAATGAGCGGGTTGTTGGGAATAAGATTTAAGTACACCTTTTTTACCGAGTCCTAGTTAAGCTTTGATTTACACCTAGTACCTAACGAGACGTAGTGCTCTCGGCCGAGCACATCCATACAAAGCATACCTACCGAGTGCTTGGCCGAGAGCAATGTCTCGCTACTCGACTCGGTAAATGTAAGACCTTTAAGACCCTTAAGGGTTAATTTATAATAGCGCAGAGTCCAAAATTTCCAAAAACTGAACACAGAAAATTCAACCTCAACTCCAGAGCGTATCGCATACATTACTTCTGTGAGGCCAATCAGCGTTGGTCGTATGGGGCGTATTCACGCGAATTCGCGCGAATGCGCGCGCCTTTTTAAATTCTCAGAAATAATAAAGTGCGTTAATGGTTTGGTGTTAAGGTTGAATTTGTTATGTTCAATTTTAATAACTCGCTTCGATGCGCTTCGACTCTGCGCTAGTATAAATTGACTCTTAGTCCTTTATTGTCTCTCGAAACCCACTCTATATTCAAAGAAAGATGTTTTAATTCGTTCGGCGTTCCGTATTTACCCTTACGTCTGAACTCTCTCGGTGATGGCATTCTATAGTACTGTTAGAATAAGATACTTATCAACTTTAATGGGTTCTTAACTAACGCACCGCTTCGCAGAGCTACAGCAATATTATTAATATCGAAAAGATGACTATCTTTATAACAACCAAAAGATACATAAGACTATCTTATTTCCAGGCAATTTGGTTCTCATATAACGAGCCAAAGATTCCCACACCCTAAGCGGTATATCCCGACTCCACAGAGAGTGCCATTTACGCCTTTCTTCAGGTTGCCAAACTACGGAGGGTTCTCTAGCGTGGAGCCAATTCAACCCATACAGCCTATACAGCCTATTCAGCCAATTCAGCCTTTACAGCCTAAATTCGGGATGAATTTTGGCAACAACTTTGCGTCGAACTCGGCATTCGCTGGGGCCTCGGCTGGACCGGGAGGGGTACACCAGGTAGCTGCTATAGACCCGCCAGGCAGTGTAAGTTTATTATTTATTTATTTATTATTCATATTAACAACTGTCCCTACAGACTTATATCCAATTCGATAGCGTAGTAGATACATACCTACTTATATTTAATTAAGACTTTATTGTTTTAGTTATTTTTTAAGAATTAATTACTTACTTAATAAAAGCAGCAGGTTCTCTGTACCTTCTAAAATAGCAAATGCTATTATATAATATGATATAATATCACTGCGTACCTATATCAGAATTAAATTGAAATCTATCTGCACCTTCGAGAAAAATAATTATGGTCAATCTTAATCATTGGCAGGCGTGGTTAATCATTTAAGCGCGCTCGCCAATTGATAAACAAGCTTAAATACTCTGCAGTAGGTTACCACAAACAGCAATACAAATACACATCGATGGTGGAAATGTCAAAGGACATTTTTGGCGATTTTGACGTTTTGATGCAGTTATGTTCATATTCATATTCAGTTTTTAAGGGCTATCAATTGGTATTTCGTATACTTACTTACTTAATTAAAATTCTGCTACGACATATTATAATGAACTAGATTACCAAGAAAAAAAATGGGGTTTTTTGATTTTTTATTTTCTCCTTAGTTTTGTCTCCTCTGATTGTACTTGAACGAAAACCTAAATTTCCAGAATACCCAGAACATCGACGTGAGCCGGGCAGCGGCCCCGGGATCCAACTTCTACGGAGTGTCGTCCTCGTCGTATGCTTCGTCGTCCAACGTCAACGGCAAAGTCACCGGCACACGGCGAGCGGAGACCGTCGTCAACGAGAACGGCAAAGTTACCAAATACAAAGTCGAGGAATAACTTACTAAGTTTGTAGAGATTATTTCTTAGGCAGATGACGGGTTATGTCAATATTAGAGCGCTTACAGACGAACGGCACTTGTAGACGGCACGCGTCGACAGTAGTCGACCGCAGCCGTCGACAGTTGACGGCTGGCGTCAACGCGTGCCGTCGACAAGTGCCGTTCATCTGTAAAAAGCTAGTCGGGACTATCGTCGGCTGAGATTGACATAACCCGAACAAATAACGTAGGTCATCTGCCTACGAATCTCCGATAACACAAGGCCCAAGGGGAAAATTCATAAGGAAAATCATAAGAAAGATGTTAGTGGTCATACAAAAAATTTATAAAGCAAAGTTGATAGCGAAATTAGAAGTCTACTAAAACAATTCTGATTTTTAACTTCACTGTATGTCGAACCCAAATGTAACTTGACAAAATATGTGTTTGTATGTCCCTGCTTATTATATAAATTAATAATTATAAAGGAAAGGCTACGGTGCCATCAGAGTAAGTCCTGTCTTTGGCGTAAGAGTTGTGTCAGGTGTAAAACCACCTCTTGCCCATGTACTCTAAAATATAAGGCATAAGATAATGTATTAACGCCACGAGATTAAAAAGTTTAATGCGAGTGTAAACGCTAGGCTGTGATTCCGAAATTATTTAATAAAAGTGGTGTTATTATTCTAGAGAATTCTTTTATTTCTTTGACCCCTCAGATAGAATAAAAATTATTTTTATTTGGTCTGAGCTTGACCCATGTAATGAGAAATATTCAGAAACCGAGAAACAAAGATAAGTACATAATAATTATGTACTTACCTTTGTTTCTCGGTTTTTGAATATTTCTTGACAGAAGTTTCAAATTCACTGACGCTTGTCATTGGTTCATGTCAAACAATAGTGAATATTACGCAAAGGCACAATAGACATAACGACCAGTAGTTCGACTGCAAAGAGACGGACAGGTTTCAATATCTGTCAAATTCGTCGGGTTTCACTAGGACTATGAACGGAATGTGCCTCGCGCTGGCTGATATAATTTATAAATAAAGATTTCAAAATTGGATTCTGACAATTTTTATCGCATGTACCAAAACACAAACAACAATACGACCAAAGAGGAACACGTCCATCGAATATGTCATAGTTTTAAATTCGTAGGTAACAAGTTAACAACCCTAGCGACGATTTTCGTCATAATACGTCAAATTTAAAAATTTCAACATCAGTTCTAAGTCGGCATACTCTATCATTCTGTCTACTCTGGCAAAGGTATATCACAGGGCGCTACTAGCACATACAGTCTGTCAAGAAAGTGAAGAAATTAAAAAGTGGCAACATCGTAGTGTCATCCCTTTCAAATCAATCTACGAAAAAAGGGATGACACTACGATGTTGCCACTTTTTAATTTCTTTACTTTCTTGACAGACTGTACCTACAGTAAGTATTTCAACCAAAATCCGTGTGGTGCACACTGCCACAGAATATAAATAATAGTACTCCGACACTGCACAGCAGACGTCATATCAGAATATTGACAGAATCGTTATCAAACGTCGAATAATGTTTTTTGTTTGCCCTCTGTGCTGATGCTGCCATCTAGCGTCGAAACATTGCAGTACTTAATATTATCCTAATAAGATCAGTTTTTGATTCCTTCATGCAAAACATAATGATAAACATCAAACTATGACGAATCCATTCAAAATTGATTATGAATCATACGCAAACAAGTTAGATGCTACTGGCATACAATTTAAGTACAGACACAATGCACAACATAATACATATTATTATTATTATTAAAACGACCATTGTTCTAACTCAAGGCTGTAGTTGCTTTAAAGGAAATATATTATTATTATAATATTTGCCTTAAACGTGACAATCTTGTATATGTTCTATACAGAACGTTATAAAAATGAATGTGTCCATTGTATAGAATTCGCTGTGAATAGCGCTGGAGGGATTACCCAAATGTATCATCAGTCATCACTCATCACTCATCAGTCATCAGTCATCACTTTGTTTTGATACACACATTTGACATTGGTGTAACGAAACAAAGTGTTTCGTTTAGCGCTACTAAATCAAGGTGAACTCTATACAAAGAGTTCCTTGTATAATGTTCACAGTGAAAGTAGCAGCGCTAAAAGAGTAACTTTTTTAACTTTTGTTATGGAAAACGATATAGAAATAATTATTCCCTGGAATATGGATACTATTTTATTAGAGTTCCGTACCCAAAATGGAATTAAACGAGACCCAGCTATTTCTAAGACTTCGCTGTCTGTCCGTCTGTCTGTTTCCAGGCTGTATCTCAAGAACTTCGACACCCTTCCATACGGAGAGAGCGGCTCCGACTCGGCCCTCAATCTTGCTGCCGTCCGTATAGATCCTATGGATGTGGCTGTCAACCACATCAGCATACAATTCCTCATCTACCATCCCAAACCTCAGCTCTACCTGCTATGCCGGATGTGGGTCCTCAATCGCGGAAGCCACGCTTGTTAGTTTATTTATATTTTCTTTTATTTAAGTAGGTGTATTTAAAGTAAATGTAAACTCATCAATGTCCTTTAGTTTAATTTCGCTATTTTGCCATCTAGTTTTATCTTCGGCGTTGTACTTTCTGTTATCCATGAGTTTCTCGGCTGACATCTGAAACCATTCATCTCTCTACACTTCTTGCAGTAGAAGTCTCTTGCTGTATCCTCACTTATTCTCCTATGCACCTCATAGTCCGGTCGGTTCAGAGGAATATAGTCTCTATCTGTATTCCAATAGTTGACGTTTTTGTACAGCGGCGTCGGTTTCCATTGATTGAGTGGATTGGGGTACAGATCTATTTCATCTCTAAAGTGTCTACTAGTTGGTACATAGTTGGTGTACACGGGCGTCTTATGTCTGGTATCTGGTGTCCTTATTGCTGTAGTGTCTGCTGATTTGAAAGCCTTTATTACTGGCACTTCACCGCTGTCATCTTTTGGTGTTTTCTTTGGATTTCTTTCGCCGATGTTATAAGTTAGAGCTCCGGTTTCCCCTGAATTATCAAAATCATGTTTAGTACCACACTAGAGTATCTGCACAGTGCACAGATTAGAAAATATACGATCTGACTAATACGACATGGCAAAATTTGATTGGCTACCGAGACGTCAGGTCGCACCGGCCAGTACCTATACTGTCTAACTCTTCACACAGAATAGAACATGTTTAAGAATTTAAAAATAGAATAGTACCACCTATTAATTGAGGAGCTGGCGAACAGAACCGGATTAGTCCGCGAGAAAAAAAATACACAATGGCTAAAAAACTAGTATCAACTAAGTAGTATATAAATAAGTCTATGGTGTCAACTACTACCGTCTACTGCTACTACTGAATTAATCCGGTTTTGTTTGTAAATTGACTTTTTAAAGCCTTTTTAACCGGTTATAATCGAAAATATTAACGGATTGACGCAGATGGGTCAAGAGAAGACGATTCGAAAATAAATATTAAATATTATACTTTCGCACTCTGATGGACTTGTCCGGTTTTGTTCGCCAGCTCCTCATTTATACACCGCACTCAATTTGTTAAGAACTTATCAATAATTTTATTCTTCACAAAGCTCGGAGCAGACTAAGATGACCGACCAAAATCCGACATGCTGCACACGTCATATCAGAATTTTTATAAAACGTAGTGATTATATTCTCTTTGATCTTTACAGAAACATTGTCAAACGTCGAACAAACCTTTTAGTTTACTCTCTATGCTAGTACGAGTACTGCCTCTAGCGTGAAAACATTGCAATAATATAATATTATCCTATTGAATTTTTGCTTACCATTGACGAGTCCTCTGTAATTATTGTTCTTCAGTTTAGTTGAGACGACTATTGTATGTTTTACTTCAACATCCTCGTTGTCCTTGCTTAGATCAGCAGCTGGTTCTTCTTCATCAAAGTCTACTTTGGATGATATACCTCTTGCTGAGCTCGTTAGTGCTAAAATAATATTTATGACTTTAAAAATACTCATACATTTTAATTTTTTGTTAAATAATTATAATTCACATAAACACCTTAAGTTTTGGAAGTCTAAGTAGTAAGTGCTAAAAGAAGTGACTAGAGTCTGGTGTTTTACTTAAAAGTTAAAACTAATTTTAATAAAAATAGTCTAGGTGCATAATATTATTAGAGTCGCGTGATACAGAAACACAAATTTTCCATCCTTGAAAACTTCTTAAAAGCTGCAAAATCCAGCCTAGTAGAAACAGACAGATGGACAGACAGCTAAGTCTAGGCAATAGGGTTCTGTCTTAATAGTATCTAAAATCCATAATATGACTAAAAAGATTCTTGAAAAGAAAATAAGTAATGATGGAAGAATCAACTAAGGATATAAGAAACTGCGTTTATAGTTGTTTAATGAAAATAGTCAACTTATCTGATAGTACCTAATACTATCAGATAAGTGGATTCCTAGGCAGATGGGGGTCATACGTAGTTTGTTCACGTTACGTCAAACCCAGCCCATAATTATTGACATGATCCGAACAAATGACGTTGGTCTGTTAAAGAATCAATAATAAAGCTTAGTTAAATAATCAATTTCCTCGATTATACCTAAAATGAAAATAGTCTTACCTAAAACAAGAAAACAGATGGGCACTGACGACATGTTCTGTGATTGATGTGAGCAGCACAAAACTGTGATGGCGTGTCTCCACATTTTATATAATCTGCTCAAATTACCTTAAACGATGTCGCAGAGGAAACAAATAATTACGGACACATAGACAAAGTTTTTGTCTAATGCTTATAACATGTAAGTAATATTTCACAGGACTGCAAGAAATAAGTTTAAATTCCTTTCTTGCAGACCTGTGTTTATCACACGAGAAACCGTTCATTTTCTGGGGTATTCTATGTCCTTCCCGGGACTCAAAGAATTTCCTGGATATAAAATTTCAGCAAAATCGGTCTTACAGTTTGGGCGTGAAGTATCTAAGTAAGTATGGATGCATTAATTTTTCTTTAGCACGCTGTGGGATCTAGCTTAAACGATGTACTTATTATTAATAATTTTAATAAACCATTTTTTGTGCTAAGGTTATACAGGGTCGGAGCAGAGAACGCTACTAGCACAATATAACTATTATTACTTGGAATGCAATGGTGCCTAGTGAGTGTAACCCCGGCTGCATCAAAACATCCAGTATTTGTGATAACTTTGCAATGACTATATTCATAAAGTCTTTCAGTACCTAGTCATTAGTGTCCGACCGAAGCTTCGGCTTCGGCGACCGAAGCCTTCGGCCAAAAAAACCATCTTCGGCGAACCTTCGGCTTCGGCCTAAAACCCGGCCGAAGCCGAAGATTTCGCCGAAGGTCCGAGCAACCGTCAAAATTGAACGAACTGTTACGAAAGACTGTGTGAAATGTGAATCGTGAGAGAGCGACGCGACGGACCGGTCGTGTATGGAGAGGGCGCTGGGAGTCACTGTCAAATACAATAAACAAACACTATAACTTCTTAATAAATCATTTAATTTTTTATTAAGAAGTTACTGTTTGTTTATTTTATTTTTTAGTCTAGTTTCAGTCTAGTCGAGTAAAACAAAGACTGATTGATTGGTCTAATTATTGTTATTTGCGAAATAATAAAGAAATTATTATTTTTTACAATAGTACAGTCAATAAAGTAGTTGTAGAATGCGTGAGCGGGAACCTAAGAGATTTCTGCTGGAACATATTCAGGGTGCTTAGGGACAAAACATACTAAAAGACCTTAAGTCTAGGAGGTGAGCAGGAGTGAGGGGAGGGTGACAAAAGTCTACATTTTTGGTTTTTGGCTAATAACTAAAATACGATGCGTTGTAGCCTAATTCTGATTGAATAGTAGCTTTACCGCTTCTATGCTTCGTTCAGTAAGTGAGAGGGCTGTAAACATATCCCCCATCCCCTCATTACACCCCTTGACGCGGCAACGCACCAGTAGCACCCCTGGTGTTGCAGACGACGCAAGGCATTACGATAACCAGTTTCCATCAGATGGAACATACACTAATTATTGTTAGTCTGCTCTTAGTTAAATGTATAAAAAACATTTGGGAATGAGCTGGTCAGCTACATTTTTTTTTCCTACAATTACCTACATTTTGTAAACCCTCAATATTGAAGTTTAAATAATTTTAATATTCATTGTAGCTTGTAGACAATTTTGAACAAAATTAATTACTGAGAGTCGAGATTAAGATTAAAAACCTTCGGCTTCGGCCAAAAATAGACCTTCGGTCGGACACTACTAGTCATAAATATTTAGTAATCTGTGACCTAGTAGATCCATTGCAGCGTCTAGTTTACAACTGCTTCTGTATTACAATATTTTAAATAATTAATAGAATCAGGCGTTACTTTGCGGAAATCCATAGCTTAAAATTTAGTTTGTTATTATTTTTAGCAATATTCCGCGAAATAAACCTCAACCTTTAGGTGAATGAGTGAGTGCTCAGTGTACGCATAAATCTATATCTATACTCTATACTAATATTATAAAGCGGAAGAGTTAACTACTGAAAGAGAAGAGAGAACTACTGGCCCGTTTCCAAAATTCTTTCAGTGTTAGATAGCCCATTTATCGAGGAAGGCTATAGGCTATATTTTATCACGCGAAGACTTATAGGAGCGAAGAAATAGAGGATAGTGTGTAAAAAACGGGGAAAATTATTTGAAAGGGCTTATTTGAACGCGCTAATCTCAGAAACTACTGGTCCGATTTGAAAAATTCTTTCAGTGTTAGATAGCCCATTTATCGCGAAAGGCTATAGGCTATATTTTATCACACTAAGGGGGATATTAGATTATCATATATTGGATCCGAGATCATTGAGTCAATGATATTAGATAATGTAATATAGACATATGATTCATTTCTTCCTTGATCATAGATTTTTGACATTTGCTGAGAGATTGGATCCAATACGGTCATAGAAATAGGTGTTGCCAGTTATTTAATATAAAAAAGAGTTTTTAATTTCTTGTTCGTTAATATGTTTCAAATAATGTAATGTAATTATTTTTCTAATTATATACTTGGATAATCTTGCTGAAATAACAAAAAACAAGCCATATTAAAAATGACGATGTCTTTTGACAAATCGAATTCTCTGAGATCTAGTAACCCTGACGTCAATACCTGTCAGCGCTCTCCATTGGCTACTGAAACCACATATGACGTAAAATAGGATCAATGAAATATGATAATGTAATACGCAGATAATATGATCAAATGATCATACCTATATATTGGATCCTATATATGATCATAGAAATGATCCAATATAAATGATAATGTAATACCCCCCTAAGACTAATAGGAACGAAGAAATAGAGGAAAATGTGGAAAAAAACGGGGCAAAATTATTATTTTGTTATTTGTTATTTTGTAATTCAAAATTGTTATTTTGTAATTTATACGTGGGAGAGCCATGCTTCGGCACGAATGGGCCGGCTCGACCGGATAAATACCATGTTCTCACAGAAAACCGGCGTGAAACAGCGCTTGCGCTGTGTTTCGCCGAGTGAGTGAGTTTACCGGAGGCCCAATCCCCTAACCCCTACCCTATTCCCTTCCCTACCCTCAACTATTCCCTTCCCTTCCTTTCCCTACCCTCCCCTATTACCCTATTCCCTCTTAAAAGGCCGGCAACGCACCTGCAGCTCCTCTGATGCTGCGAGTGTCCATGGGCGACGGAAGTTGCTTTCCATCAGGTGACCCGTTTGCTCGTTTGCCCCCTTATTTCACTAAAAAAAAAAAAATTGGCACAGATAAGAAGTAGACCACGTGAAGGATCATAGGGTATTTTTTGTGGACTAATTTGTTTGTGAACAACGAATCGAAGATTTTCTGTTCTTTTCTCTCGCCCCTGGTGTATCCTCAAATTAAAAGGGCATTTTCCAGTGGACCAAACTATATGAATCTAAAGTCTAAACCATTCTCAAAACACAAAATTAAGAATCATCAAAATCGGTTCAGCAATTAAAGAGGAGTTCAGTAACATACACAACACACGCACACAAAAATAAAGATGAGTGAATTCTCTGGCTCTGGCGTGTGCGTTGCCATGATTGGATACGCGACGCGCATGCGCAGTGAAATTCCTCATAAATTCCTCTAAAATTTTGAGGAAGCGATAGCGGAAGAGGATTTTTTTATTTTTATTTATGAGGATGCGGTAACGGTTGAGGAACCCAAAATATTGCGGAACTTCCTCATTATGAGGAAGCGGAAGAGGAATCCTCAGCAACCCTAAACTAAAGTCCACGTAGTCGCGGGCAACAGCTAGTTTTACAATATTTTGCATTGTCGACCTTGAAGTTCCAACTACAGACTATCAAGTTTGATGTATCTGAACTTTTAAAGCACAATCATTATGTTTTTATCGACCAGTGATCGTCTGTGTGACAACTCGTGCCAAAGATTAGAAGTCAATGACCTCACATTGTTTCTTAGTAAATAGTAATCTCGCCTTATAGAGCTGGCGCTGGCCGCTGGGTGGCCAAAAAACGCGCGGGCTGAAGTTGAGTGTACAATTTACAACTTTTTTACGCCAAGAAAATACCGTTCCGCAGATCGCATCCCGCGTAGGATGAGGTATTCTACCGCGGGTATGTGGGACTCGCTGCGTCATAAAATGGTAGCAACGCAGCTTCTATACTTACACTAAAACTTGGCGGTACTCCTCCACAACCACCATTGATGGAGCCACGTGATCCATAACATTACATCGGTGAATTTGAGGACCACTGCATTCTGTGATTTGTGAATGAGGTTGAATTCAAAAAAACATTTGATTCTGAATTAAGTATGCCAGTAGTTGTATTTCCATTGTTTACATCAATTTTTTTGTAATTTTTTTACGGAACCAAAGTCCAAAACCAATATTACTTCAGGCAACATTCAGAATCATAATCTGCATTCTATGATCTATCCCATTTATGAGGCTCTAGCCTCTAGCATACTCAAATCTACCCAGCACCCGCTTTAAAATACGGCATACCAATAATTATTCGAGATAAATATATTATGTAAGTACAAATAATGCTATACTTAGTCATTATGAGATGAATATTATACATAAACCCATTAATCTAGGTATGATTTATTATGGAGATGAGAGATAAACATTTGACGTATCTTTTTCTAAATAGCCAGACGTCGTGATACCAATTCGTGCTGGTGGAGTTTTTGCGGCCATCCATTATGTTAATTACGTGTTCAAGGAACGTAAGTGACTTAAAAAATCTCAAGGACGAACGTACACGTGAGAACTGAGAACTCACGTGAAACTCCTTCGGGTGCAAAACCATAAAACTTAGGCTCGAGCCTCGATATGGTCTCGATATATACAGGTGTAACAAAAATAAGTGATAATACTTTAGGGTGTGTCTGCCGCAGCAGACTGGTTTAAATAGCCGTTCAATCAAACAGCTAGCCCTTTGACTGAACAACGCCATTCAATCACACGGCTATACGTCGTTTAGCCGACTTGTTGACTACAACGTTCAACACTACAGCTAGACGACGTTTAGCCAACTGGTTTGTTTTTGTTTTGGCGGAGGGCTGCGCCCCTCGAGCCCCCCTTTTATTTGACGGCGGTCGCCGACTGCTCTGCGCTCGCTCGGCTCCCTCTGTGTTGTGGTCTAAGTTCTAACCTAACCTAACCAACTTTTGGACTTTCTGGATTGTGTTTGTTTCTGTTTTGACGGGGGGCTGTGCCCCCCGAACCCCCCTTTCGGAGGCGGCTGCATCCATCCATTTCATAAGCCCGTAATTTCTCCTCGAATATTCGTTGAAATTTTAATTCACTCGTATGTGCCTCCACAATTTTTGTCTCTTTAATAACACTTGTAACTTTTATTAACTACTTTCTTTCCGAAAAACAACCACAAACACCAATAAACACCTGCTAGTTGACGCCATATTGTAAATAAAACGCACCTAGCGCCGCAGCGGTGCTCGCTGAACTACTTCAATTAGACGGCGGCTTTTGAATCAGCTGTAGTGTTGAACGTTTTGAGCGACTAAAATATTCAATATAAAAGCTAGACGTGTGATTGAATGGCGTTGTTCAGTCAAAGGGCTAGCTATTTGATTGAACGGCTATTTAAACCAGTCGGCTGCGACATGTACCCTGTACTCCTTGTAGAAAGTTCACTGTGAAATCGCATACCTACCTACCTACCTCTTGAAGTCAATAATAATAAAATATACAATAATTAAGTACTTACATAAGACACGTTTACTTACCTCGTTACGCATCAAGATCGCCCTGATCGGGTATTTCCCGTAAAAATAAATAAGAAAAAATATCTAGGTACATTATATTCAACTAATTTTGTCAAAAGATTTAAAAATTACTTACCATTAATTTCTATTCAAATAAAATTATTATAATCTACATTGGACAATAAAGTTTGCTTTTTGTTTTGGAAAGAAAGCTTTATATTTTATGAAAATTGTTATTGTACCATCTCTTGACTACTTTGAAAACTAAAGACACTGTAATGTTTATATCTAGTATCGTTACTTTTCGATAGGTGGCGCATTAACATTTCTTAGAATGAAGTTATAGTGACATCTAGCGTATTAAATAAGAACTTCAAGAAGGTTACATCTCACATAAGTTATGTGGATGATACACTAGATGTCATTACCATGGACAATAATATTATTATTGAATCCATCGGATACACGGTAGTAAATTACATAAACATGCTTGCGCTAGAAATTTTTACCATTATATTTTTAAATTTGTAAAAATAAATCAGGCTTGTAAAACAATCGCAACAAAAATGCGATACGCCCAACGTGGGGCTCGAACCCACGACCCTGAGATTAAGAGTCTCATGCTCTACCGACTGAGCTAGCCGGGCTGTGTCTTCTTAAGTAAAAATGTACATTAGTTACATTTTAATTTTAGTGACTAGCTTATAATTCATTTGCAACTTCTTACCGACTTCGACTTCCAAAAAGGAGGAAGTTATATTATGTTAATCTGTATATTTTCCAAATAAAAACAATTCTATTTAAGCTAGCACTATCACCTTATTATTTTGCATCGTCAGAAAAAAATCTGAGCATTGAGAAAGAACTGTTTATTGTTGTGATTATATTGTGATTTGTGTCATTTCATTCGACCTGCCAAGTGCCATATTTGCCTCGACACATCGATTTTCATCTTCCAGTAGTCTATCTAGAACTCTATTATGAATGCTGCTAACTTTCTTCCTGTAATCTTGCTGCTCGCAGCTACTTTTTCAACAAACATAGACTTAAGAAAAGCAATTGTGCAAAGTAAATACAACAACCCAGTGCGCTCCATACCCAACGGTACTCTAGGGATGGCTGAAAGGGCATGATGTTTGCCCAACAATCGCACGGATACAAAGACATAAACAGACTTTTAAATTGCCGACAAAGAAACGAGTTGTGACTTGTGACCTTTTAGAATGTGCATTCAAAATACCTGCTACTGCTAGTCCTACGGGATAATAACTCTCATACCGGTTTCGGTGACGGTGGCCGCTTTAATTGAAACCTGGCCAGTTACGCAGGAGTAATTGTAAAGTGCCCAAGTGTGTGCGCAGTACACAAGAGCACTCTCTATTCATTTTTCTCTCATGATTCATAAGTCATAACTCATAACCCAGTGGGACGGAAGACCGACACGACTGGCGAGAGATCAGGCGCAGGACCGACTTTTTACATGCCCATTCGACGCATGGATCATCTTACTTGTCAGACAATCAGGTGATCAGCCTGCATTGTTCTAACCAAACTTGGAAATAACATGTTTCCAACGCGGGATCGATTCCCGACCTCCGTCATTGAGGAATGCATCGAGCATCGAGTCATTGAGGAAGACTATAGGCTATATTTTTTTTATCACGCTAAGACTAATAGGAGAATGTGGAAAAAACCGGGGAAATTATTTGAAAGGGCTTATCTCGCGAACTACTGCAGCATTTTTTATGTTATATGGCACAGATAAGAAGTAGACCACGTGAAGGATCATAGGCTATCGATTTTAATCATTTTTTCAGTGGCTATATATTTGGGTGATGGGTCGCTAGTAAGTAGTAACTAATAACTCATACAGTACCAGCTAATAGGTAAGTAGTGTGTTTTGTTTTTGTTAAGTATACTAAACAAAAATAAAACTTTTTATTATTCAATAGGTAGGTACATATTCATTTAAAAGATATCATTGCGGTTGCGAATGAATTGCAATTTGCAACTAAATTGTCAGTGAATGGTGACTAAAATTGTAACTAAACTAAGACTAATGATGTAAATTACAATGTTAGGTAAAGACTGAAAACAGGGCTTTTTTAAAGGGAAATAGAAATTTGAATAATGGTACCTAACCATCAATAACACTACCACCTCAACAAACCGACATATCGAAATATACCGAGAATATTCAGGTGCTGGGTAAAATTCTTTTCACATTTTCTCTAAATGAGGCTTTCAAATAAGTAAACATTCTGCATGCAGATCTTCTATCACGTACAGTCGGAGACACAAACTATTAAAAAAATATTATCAAATTGGGAATTTCGCGCAAAGGCAGCACGCGCTACTACTTACTAGCACAGAGCACTTGCACTGTAGTACGAGTAAAATATAATCCGACCATAAAAAATATCCACAGCCAAACATAGAACCTCCTCCTTTTTGGAAGTCAGTTATAAATCGGGCATGTTGCACAATGCACATATCAGAATATTGACAGAAATATTACTGCAGGACAGTGGTACGACTTACGAGTGCTGGTGTTGCATCTAGCGTGAAAACATTGCTGTAATATTATATCCTATTCCCTGGAAGCGATCCGCCATTTAGTGACCTCTGGGTCACTAAATGGCGGATCGCGGTCCGCATCCGGACTGCCGGACCCATTGTTTTTTTTTTTTTGTTTTTTTTTATGAAATAAGGGGGCAAACGAGCAAACGGGTCACCTGATGGAAAGCAACTTCCGTCGCCCATGGACACTCGCAGCTTCAGAAGAACTGCAGGTGCGTTGCCGGCCTTTTAAGAGGGAATAGGGTAATAGGGGAGGGTAGGGATGGGAATAGGAGAGGGTAGGGAAGGGAATAGGGTAGGGGATTGGGCCTCCGGTAAACTCACTCACTCGGCGAAACACAGCGCAAGCGCTGTTTCACGCCGGTTTTCTGTGAGAACGTGGTATTTCTCCGGTCGAGCCGGCCCATTCGTGCCGAAGCATGGCTCTTCCCACGTATAAATTGTGTGCGGACCAAGCAATTTCGAAGATGAACTTATTTAAAAAATAATTTCGGTCTCGAGTTACTGATTAACATATCCAGAATTTAATGTCAATAGCTTGCACCAGAGACCAGCCATATATATTTAATTCCTCTATGCTTGCACCAATTTCACTCCAAACGAACAACAAAAGTTGTCACTTGTCTCATTGATATACGTAAATAAATTTCCGTAATTACTAATTAGTTATTTTGTTTTATATATAGACCCCGATCGAAACTAATTGGTGACCCCTGTCCTATTCTTTTCATGATAGATATTCTAACCAAGGTTAAATGTTAATAGTTTTATTTAGGTAAGTAATAAATACGTGGATATTACATTCTTCTTGTAATTTTAAATGACTTGTCTAGATAAAGAAAACCAAACCATTTTCAACATGACCAACTGTTAAATAGTAATAAAGTTAAAGCAAAAAAGGTACTTTTAAGAAATCGCACAGTAAGTAGGTAATTTTTATTCTGCACCTATCAAGGCTTTAACCATATTCGAATAAACGGTCATTGCGTACTTTTTAAGGCTGTATTTGCATCATTAATCAATAACAAATTAATTATTGTAAAGTTTTCTTTAATTAAATTATTCATGCGAAGTTTTTCTCCGCAGTAGCCAGTAAGGTTATATTTTTACCGAGGTTATGGCGAGCACGTTGGAGGGTTCAGGAATTTTTATTAATTTATACGAACGGTTAATTATAAATTACTTTTTGCTCTGAAAATAATTTTACGCGGAATATTTTAATAAGAGTACTAAGCCTTAGTATACTCTTAGGTTAGGTTGCACCAACTAACTTCAACTATAACTGTAACTTTAACTTTAACTACAATGCAAAATGTCAAATCTTTGGTTAAAGTTAAAAATGGACGCCATCAAGACGCCATATTTAACCATCGCCAAGAGCTCGACAAGGTTTTAAATGCACGTGTTGAAAAAAGGAACTACAAAAACGCCATTTTTGATTTTACTCTTTTTCGTTATCCTTAAGGTTTTCTAACAGTTTTGGCGTTTTTATCTACAACTTTTTTAACTTTAAGTTCATGAAAATTGAAAAGTGATCAGATCAACTATAACTTAACAAGATCCCATTTTTACTATTTGGGTAAGAAAGGGGAAAATTTCTCACTTTTTCATTTTATTTGTTATCACATTTTGCTGACGCGGACGAAGTCGCGGGCACCAGCTAGTAATATTAATAAAATGAAATAAAAATTTAAGGGGGGCTCCCACAATTTTTGGCCTATTTTTGCTTTTATATGACGGTACGGATTCGAGACCGACTCCCACTTGGCCGATTATTTATGTTTATGGGCCCTTAAGAGCTCACCTGACTCTAAAAATCAAACATCGTCCTTCTCTCTTCACACTCACGCCCGTCTTTCATATGCCAGGTGAAAAAGGACGGCGCGGAATCATCGCCGAGTTAGTTTTACTTGAATAAAAGACGAACTGTAATGATTATGAAAAAAGTGTTTTGAGCAAATTTAGGTTTTATCAATACCTTTTTAGATATTAAAAAATATTAAAGAAAAGACAGCAAACTTCGAAGATCCAAGCAAAAATGTATCTAAAACAAGGTTTTTTGTAAAAAAGAAACTATCGAGCATTTTTTGAGTAATCGTGTTTTCGTCTTGAGCATTTAATCTTTATGAACTGAAGTTACTTGTGTCAAAAAATCAGTTTTCTAGACCTTGCAGATTTTGAGATCTAGGTTAAAGTATGTAGTCAAGTTAGGGTCATATGGGCTCTTAAATCTTTATTGTGTGCTTATATCTTTAAACGAGCAATTGTAATATGTTACGCTCAAAGACCGAAATCGCTCAATGAGCGAAAAAATGAAACAGCTACCGTACGACGCGAAATTCGCGTCGTAGCTCTAATGAAAACGGCTACGACGCGTTCTGGCAATCACAAAAAGACCATTACGCGAAATTCGTGTCGTGGCTGATATGCTATTCGTTTTTCTTGATTTGTTCTTGATTGATTAATCGTCCATAGGTATGGAAGATTATATTTAAATTACCACGCATACTACAAAATATTTTTTCTTTTACTAAATCACTGCATAACGAGTTTTTCATTATTATTTGAAAATATCCATAGTTCCATAATATTCGTGCTAATATTATTACTGTCTGCCTGTCTGGCGCAACGTGTTATTGTTTATTGTTGTTGTTTTTTTAATATAAGGTAACATGATCTTAATAAATTTAAAAAAATTGCTTTATTTTTATTTATATAATTTAAATATAATACTACTAGTTGATGAACTACGTTGCGCCAGACATGCAGTAATAATATTAGTACGTATAGTATGGAATTATGGATATTTTATAAATAATAGTGATAATCACATATTATGTATATATACTTAATTGGAATCTCGGAATCGGCTCCAACTATTTTCAAGTACATAGGGGGTTTCGGGGGCGATAAATCGCTCTAGCTAGGAATCATTTTTAGAAAATGTCATTAATTTATTCGTGTTTTATCATAGCTAGTAATATTATAATATGCGAGCGACTGTACTGCGATAGACGAAAATGGCACACGACAGTAATCAGCAGAGTGGGACTCGATGCCATCCCGATGTTTTACTGGATCACATGCATGCTAGCACTGTCACTTTACCTACTGTGCTGGCTGGAGAATATAGAACTCTAATAACGCCTATTTATTTATAGTCAGGGAGCCCTAGAACAATTTTTTTTACTACTATCAAGCTAATTTTTGTGAGTAGCTTCATTTTGATAAGACGAACAACGTTTTATCTGTGAAAAATATCAAAAGTGGTAGCTAACAGAGATAGAAAGGATTTCATACTTTGATATCAAATCAACCCTTAATTCGACGGATTTTTTTTTCGCGACTTTTAATTTTTTTATTCATATACCTTTCCTATAGTGTCTAAATATGTACAGAAAAATATTGAAAAAAATCCCTATTTGACAATTTTCGAGAAAATGATAGTATAGTATACTATTATACATTGCCGGGTTCCTACAAAAGACCCTTCCAATATATACGTATAGCCCGGTATGCAACTCTGATTCAGAGCACATTGCATTTAATTTTTTTTTTAGAAATAAAATAATTTAAAAAGAATTAACTGGTTTTAAGGCTAAGTTAGGACAAAAAATAGCTGTTTCTTTAGCTTGTTATATTGATTTGCTTAAGCAGTGACATTTATTGGGGATGAAACATAGGATAGTTATAAGTTTCTGCAAAAGATAATTATAAGTGTCCTTTTTTTAGGGTGTTAAATGTCCGCAGAGAGTAGTAGCTACATTATAGACTTAATTTCAAACGTAATTTTCTACTAATTTGAGGTTTTCTTTATGGATTTTAAAATAAATCAAAACTTGAAAAGTATTTATCAACTGGCTGATTTCAGAAAGCACTTAGATGACGCTTTTAAGGTAAAAAAAAATTGAAATTTCAATAAAATATAGCTATATAACTTACTTATGGCTGGTTGGTAAAAACGCAGTAATGCCAGAAACTTTGAAAGCTCTAACACAATGTTTCATGAACTATAATAGAGTCATATATCTAGAGAATCACAGGATAAAATAAAAAAAGGATTGGAAAAGGTAATATTATATCAAAAACCAATTTAGTAGCCATCTAAGTGCCTACTAGGTGAGGGTTTTTATCTACACACAGTTGACAGTAAATGTCAATTAATTAAATTTTACTGGTAAAAAAACCGGCCAAGTGCGAGTCGGACTCGCGCACCGAGGGTTCCGACAGCTTAAAGGTATTATAGACCTGAGTATTTGGTATGAATTTCAATTTAATACCTCTACGCGTTTATGAGGAAATGGGTAGTAAGTTTAAAATTATTAAAAAAAAATATATTATGTGATGTAACTAAAAATTTATGGTTTTCGTAATTTTTCCTTTATCTATGCTATAAGACGTTGCTTCGTACCAAATTTCAAGATTCTGAGTTCACGGGAAGCACCCTGTAGGTTTTGATTCCCTTGCAAGTGTCGAAAATTTGCGGCATAAACGGCTGTATCTTTTGATTGCGTTGGCTTAGAAGTTTGATTTTTTCACAGCTTCAAGGGACAGTAGACCTGAGTAATTGATATAAATTTCAGCTTCATACCTCCACGCGTTCCTGAGAAAAAGGGTCTTGACAGACGGACGGACGGACAGACGGACAACAAAGTGATCCTATAAGGGTTCCGTTTTTTCCTTTTGAGGTACGGAACCCTAAAAAAGGTCAATTATCATGTCCAGCTATACTTTTGGGCCTCTACTCTAACTCTTTTCATGTATTTTTTGTAAAAAAAAAAACATCGGCAACTAAAAATAAACGCCTCAAACTAATAATTTACCAATTTTTACAAAATTAGGAATATCATAAAAAAAAAAATTCAGTAAGCTACATCTCACTCAATGAGGAAAAGAAAGCTTTTGTAAGAGCTTAGAGTGGGTAGAAATGTAAAATTTTTAGAATGACCAAAATATTTTTCATAGACCAGTACAATAGTAAGCTAAGACTAAAGGGGCTGAACAATTTTCCCATAGAAATGATCAAATCTGGGACCAAATGTCGAAATATTAAGTATAATGAAGACCATGGACGAAGTATAAGTCCAATAAGTCCAACAGCTCCAGCTGCAGCAGTTGACAAAAGGTCCAGGGTGATAGTACCGACTTCACCTTTAATTCGACGAAGTGAAACCCGCTATACATAGAATTTCGTAGTGTGATTTCAGAGAAATCGGCAATGTATAATCGGCTAAACGTATAGTTAAGGCATAATTATAGGTATGATATGAAAGCAGATTTGTCCAAATTATTATTCAGTCGCATGATTCAGATAGTTGACAATTAATAACTATTGCTAAAGTGTAACTTAGACTATTATAAATATCTTATATAACATTATTTAAAAACGTATCCTTCAAACCATTGACTTTGGTTTACACTTTTCGATTTTTTATATTATTTTTCTTTGAAACATATAAAATAGTATTTTTAAAAACTTAGAAGAGTTTTTTAATAGTACAATACCTCATTTATGAAACCTCATTAAAATATGGAATAATTTACGAGCTAGAATTTTTTAAAGTAAACGTATAGCCCGCTATTTAGGGTCGAATTAAGGGCTAAATATGGATTGTACCATGGTGGTGAAAGTTTGAATTTCAAATTTGAATTTTATTTCGAAATGTCATGTTTGTTCCTTTTGTTTCTTTTTTTAAGTTTAACAGTTGGGCATAGGTCATAAAACTCATAAAGAAGATATTTAAAAAATAATTATTGAAACGAACTCAATTAGGTTTAAAGGTCTTTCCTCAATTCACAATGTACTTCTGACTTCTCAGCTCTGTGCTACGGTATTTTTATTTTTTTAATCCAGCCTCTAAGTGGGCGCAATTCGAAATCGAACAAAAAAAAGTAAAAGAAGCCGAAGAGAGAACGATAATCACGATTGTGTTTAGATAAAATAATAATAACAAAATAAACAAGGCCCGTAATCACCTCATGTCAGATGGAAAGGTGGCCACGCCTCGGCCATGTCACGGACAAGTCCTGACATTTTTTTTAGTTTTTATTTAAAATATGGATAGCGTAGATTGAAGTAATGACGCATATTAAAAAATAATCATTACTCCTTATAATATTTCATATCTGATGTATTTTTATTTTTTTAGTAACACAGAATTGTGTTTTTGTGCTCTGTCCAATGACTAGTACTGTTCAATCACTGCTCATTTCACCGTATGCCTATTAGGCAATTCTCTTGCTTGCAAGTTGTAACTCATATTCTAAAACATTAAAATATACAAATACTGATAAAATATGTGCATGGTCACCCTACGGTCTGTGGCGCGGCCACGGAGCTAATACGGAGTGGAGGTGTGGTAATCAAATTTCCTTAAGAAACAACGCGTGACAATTTGCGGGGTGAGGGGGTGTCAAGCTCCGCCCACTTTTCCATATTTCACCTATCGTGTAAAAGCAAAACTACTAGCTTAGGTCGATGTTGATGTTACTACGTAGTTCAGCTATCTTCCACTAGATGTCAAAATTCTTAAATATTATGGGACGTACTCAGAACTTTAAAAAATGTATGTATGTACATTGTACGTACATGGCCGTACCCAGGTTCTGGGCCAGGGGGGGGGCAAATTACCCAGGTTCTGGGCCAGGGGGGGGGCAAATCAGATTTTTAATTAGCTAGGTGCTTATAAAGAATAAAAAATTCATAATTTTTAGTTGTAAATATATTGTATTGCAAACAAATGGCAAAAATTAGTTTTCTTAATTTTTAATTTTTATAGATAAAAGTACTTAGTGGGACGTCAACATGATCCAGGGGGGGGCAGCTGCCCCCCCCTCGGTACGCCCATGTGTACGTAAGCGATTTTTTTATTCAGATGTTGCAAACCTTATGTAGGTTTCAAAGTTAGAAAAATGAGTTTACTAAATATAATCGGAGTTTCCGATGTAAATTCGTAGATAAATTTAAACAAGTTCGTTGTTAAGTTTTTTAACCGACTTCCAAAAAGGAGGAGAGTTCCAGTAATAAAGCTCATAGGTACAAGACCACTTTTAACCGCAGGGAAACGTTTTATTCCTATGGATAAGGAAGTTTGCGGAAACAGCTAGTTAAAAATATTTTCGAAAGAAACCAAGAATCGAGATCATTTATTCACAGATATGTAGTCAAAAGGGTAACAAAGGTTATAATTGTTCTTACATATCCTACCATAACAATGGTGTGTGAATATCATTTCTGTATACAGAACAAATTAAAATAAATTTAACATTATTAACATTTTAATCTAAGAAACAACTTAGATTAAAACAAAAATCGTTAGTGGATTAGTAATACTTTGATGTCAACGCATTACGTGGAAAATTAAGACGGTTTTGTTCGGAGTAAAACCTTCTAAAGTGTAATTTAAGGGAGATACAATCGCTTTCTAAATGACATGGCTCACGTGACACATGCCACACGTTAAAAACCCATAAGACGCGGCTGCCGTGTAATCCCCAATTAATGCACCTTTAAAAAAGGTTGACGGCCCCTACGTTTTTTTAATTCACAGAATATTATGAGGCGAAGTCTATAGGGTTGTTCTACGTGGAAAATTAAGATGATTTTGTTCAGAGTAGAACCTTCTAAAGTGTAATTTGAGGGAGATACAATCGTTTTTTAAATGACACGGCTCACGTGTCATACGCGGTACGCCACACGTAAAAAACATATATGACACGGCTACCGTGTCATCCGCTCTGAATCGGTTAGTAAAATAATAATTCTGAATACAGCCCTGGATATTTGTTACGTTTCAAATAGTTATCATAGATGACGACAGATGGCGGTTTATAAGTAGTATAATAATAAAAGCTATATAACTACGGTTATAGCTATTAAATGTGTTTAAGACTAAGTGTATAACAGTTACCAGTATTCAAGTATGATTATTCCAATAAACTTATGCAAAATTATACGCATTTACGTCTGTATTATCTTTCAAAGTTTTGGCCATCTAGTATCAAGTAGTATAATTAACGCTGAAATCTGAAATGTTCTAGAACTTTTATATTTAAATTACATTTAAAATTATTTACAGATGCAATGTGATGTTATTTATATTATCAGAACGTCTGTCTGAGTAACTTTGACATTGTAAAACACAATACTTCATCCTTTCGTTGTTAAAAACGTAGAAGAAAACACCAATTTATTGGGAGTCTCGTTACGTGTGCACCTGACAAACGCTGAAAGTGTACTGACTTAAGCCCCGCCCACAATGATGACGTCAGGACCTAGTTGAAAATCACAGTGCACAGTTGCTTAGGCCAGCTCCTCTTCGTATGAGCTCTGTGGGCGCGGACATGCCACTCGAAATTTAGTATTTCATCATTCGACATGACGTTTGAGAGACGGCCAAGTATTTTAAATTAATGTTTAATAAGTGTTTAAAAGCGGTGCTTTATAGGGTTCGGAAAACGGAACCCTTATAGATTCGTCATGTCTGTCTGTCTGTCTGTCTGTCCGTATGTGACAGCCACTTTTCTCCGAAACTATAAAAGCTATACTATTGAAACTTGGTAAATTTTATTTTTTAGGGTTCCCATAGATACAACTGAAACAAAAAAAAAATCATCTAACCTATGCGTGTGGGGTATATCTATGGATAGGTTTTCAAAAATCATATTGAGGTTTCTAATATCATTTTTTTCTAACCTGAATAGTTTGCGAGAGACACTCTTACAAAGTGGTAAAATGTGTGTGATGCACATTAGTATAAAAACTACCAACGAAAATTGGTTCGAACGAGATCTAGCTAGTAGTTTTTTTTATACGTCATAAATGGTAAACCTTAATGTAACTTTCATTAAATCAACTGAAATATGAAAATAAATCAAAAACCTCTTAATTTCATAAAAATAAACCTTATTGCTGCTCCGGAGCCCTTCATGGGCGAGTCCAACTCGCACTTAGCCGGTTTTTCAAATGCTATTTTCAATTACCCTTTGACATTAAATAATCGTTAGAAGAAGTATTTTAGAATTGATAAATAAATACTCATGATGGCAAATGGCATTTTAAGCACGTGTGAGGTACCACCCACTTTGCTTAAAATAAAGATGAATTTAAATGACTATTATTTCAATAATAGTCATAAATAAAATGATGTATAATGGTAACAACCGTGGGTAACAATGGTTTTGTCATTTTGTCTTATTGTTTTGTTATTTAACTTGAAATTCTTATAAGAAGTACATATTTCAATAATTCATGGGAGTTGAACTAATTATTATTTATAATTAATTCATGATATTTGGACGACAAATATAAGTATTATAACATTTTATCTTTCAACAGACAATATTGTTGTGTCTTCCGGTTATGATACTTTTGTTACAAAAAGTACTTAAATGATTTAATTAAAAATCTAATAATCGAATACTTGATTTATGATGATTTTCTGGATGATTGTAACTATGAATCATTGTGTTTATGATATTAGATACAAATCCTGGTAGTGAGTCTGATGGAGGGGGGCACTCTCTCTCAATATTTTGTATATTAATTGTGGTTTTCCTGGGTGCCCCTACTAATATTTTACCTAGAACCTGCGACCCCTATCATCAATATTCAATATCTTATCCTGGTCTGAAACATAAATAATAATAAGTGATTTTAATGAACAAGATTCCATTTTCCACAGCTTGCGCACCTGTATCAAACACTCAATACTCAACCAAAGAAGAAAAGACTCTACTATAGAGAGCATAAGATTTATAGTCGTCTGTAGGATTGAAATAAATTATTCTACATCGAAAACTGGAGAAAATTAAGATGTGGTTTCAAAAGTACTGAGTTTTTTTTTTCCTCAAAGAGTTTAAATAAAACTAGACACATTTAACACTTGTGATACTGAAAACACAATAAATAAAACCAAATATTATCATTTTTCTCAATAGAATCATTAAAATCAGACACCAAAAAACACTTAGATCTGAGGATATTTCCTTTTTAATCTTCAGAAGCACGATAACTGTAACCATCCATTTTAATTATCGTGGAAAGTTTGGAGGAAAATAACCTAATAATAATATATTAAGGCTTTGGGGGTTTTTGGGGGGAAATTGTTACACCGCACTGTTTTACGGCTTACAAAAATTTGTACATTGTGTACTAAAATTTAATACAATTTTCCTGTAATTTATAATCAGATTATCGTTTAAGAATGAACAAAATTATAGCTCAGACTCTACTCATATACTTAGGTATTCAATTTTATCTTATTTTATATAGGTAAATAATTTTAAATTGTCTCGCTTTAGTTCGTCTCGCTATAATTCGGGAACAGCTGAACTGATTTGGCTAATTTTACTCTTGAAATACTTACTTGTGAAAATCCAAGGAAGGTTTTGTTAGGGGGAAAGTGAAATGAAGTTTACCGATGATTTGCTAAATAAAATAAAAAAATGTGTACCCGGGTGCTCTTTTGTAAATTTAAAAAATGTAAATAAAATCTCCTTTCAGATGGAAATGGACGACACAAATTTTATATTCAGTTATTCAGGTCAAGTTAGTTTGTAAATTGCTGCGTGAGTGTTGCATATTGCATATCCCTTGAAACTGACTTATATGAATGTCATATTATGAGAACATGAATTATTGTATATTCTGCTTTTGAGTAGTTTCAACTCAATTTTCAGTGGAACAGGTTGTACTATTAAAGTTGTAAGATGAGTACATAGTTGAGCTGAGTACATGTGCATTGAAAAACAAAAAAAAAAGTTAACAAGTAGCATTTTTTTTACGTCAAGTTTTATTTATTCATGTTATTATTATGATATAATTCTACGCTGTAAATATGAACGCACATTGAAATTAACAATTTGTAAGTTTATTTTTGTTAAATTTGACTCAAAAAGCAATTCTACTTTTATTTAAAACGAAAATCACGTAGTGCACAATGTGTCTATTGAACACTGAATCATGGGTGTCCGTTTGTCCGGGCTGAACAAAAAACCTAACAGAATAAATATTGGGCCAACAAATAAAAAGGATAATTCCACGAGGGGACAACGTGTCGCGCTGTGACAGCTTGTGATTCGGATACATTTGATTTGAACATTCTAACCTTTTTAGGGTTCCGTGCCCAAAGGGTAAAAACGGGACCCCATTACTAAGACTTCGTTGTCTGTCCGTCAGCAGGCTGTATCTCAAAAACCGCTATAGCTAGACTTCTGAAATTTTCATAAATTGTGTATTTCTGTTGCCGCTATAATAATAAGTACTAAAAACAAAATAAACGTGGGAGAGCCATGCTTCGGCACGAATGGGCCGGCTCGACCGGATAAATACCACGTTCTCACAGAAAACCGGCGTGAAACAGCGCTTGCGCTGTGTTTCGCCGAGTGAGTGAGTTTACCGGAGGCCCAATCCTCTAACCCCTACCCTATTCCCTTCCCTACCCTCAACTATTCCCTTCCTTTCCCTTCCCTACCCTCCCCTATTACCCTATTCCCTCTTAAAATGCCGGCAACGCACTTAAAGCTTTTCTGATGCTGCGAGTGTCCATGGGCGACGGAAGTTGCTTTCAATCAGGTGACCCGTTTGCTCGTTTGCCCCGTTATTTCATAAAAAAAAAAAAATAAAGGGTATTTAAATTCCATATAAGAAACGTGATTTTTTTGGCCTTTTTTGCTCGATTTCAATAATTGCATTGTAACAATTAGACACTTGAAATTTTTATAAAATCCTTTATTTTTAATTATGTGTACTTTAATAATTAATAATAATATTAAGCTAAAATAAAAAAGAGGGGGGTCCAGCCTCCCATACAAAAAACACAATTTGTGGCTTACTTTTGCTCTATATCAGTGCGGAACCCTTCGTGCGCGAGTCTGACTCGAACTTGGCCGATTTTTATTTGCTTTATATTCTGCACGATTTTACTACATAATAATAATATATTAAATGGATAATGAGTTTTAAAAACATTCAACATTTTTTGTTTAAAATAAAAATTAAAAATATGCTTTCTAAATTGAGCGTTACTATCATAAGCATATTTTTTAAATTTTAGTGTTTTTGCTAATTGTGTAATAAATTAAATATTTTTAATTAAAACTCATTAATATTTATCACCAGGTTGACAAAAAAGTAAAAACACTACAAACTTTCGAAGTAAAAATAAGTAATCAACCATTGACAAAATTAATCAAATTTAATGACTTCCAACGTTTTTGTCTGCTTATAAAAATGACACAGTACTCGTGGGACATGTTGTTTATATAAATGCAACCCCTGCTGGTATTTTTTGCCTCCAGTCGCCATGATGGTTGCGTCACCGTGACGCACAAAATATGGAGTCAGCGTGTTAGCATCCGACGCGTGACAGAGCAGAAAATGGCCGTGTCATGGAATAAGGGACAGAGGCGGAGTTACTCAGGATTATAACAATATGTTATGAGTTTGAGGGCTGAAGACATCACAACTATTTTCAGCCCAGTCTATATCCATACTCTTAATATTATAAATATGCGAAAGTGTGTCTGTCCGTCTGTTATCTCGTCATGCCCAAACCCCTTAGTCGATTTTGCTGAAATTTGGTACGGAGATACTTTAGTCCCGGGAAAGGACATAGGACACTTTTTATCCCGGAAAAATGTACAGTTTTAAGTGATTTAAGTTTGTAAGTGATTTTGCCGTAACGGCGTAGCGAGCGACATTTTCTATAAAGCTTATATTTTTCAAAGCATAATTTTTCTAAAAAAATCATTATAACCGATAAATCTTAGGTAAGTATTAAGAATTAAGATTCTAGACCATTTTGAAAAAAAAAAATATGGGCTAAGTACATATTGTAACTCGGTCCTGAATCCTGATTATGTCCTAGATTTTTCTGTAGCATATCCACCGTATAACTTTTATGCTTCTTTAATTTATAATTAAATATAATATTATTAAAATCGTGTTAAAATTATTATAAAAAACACAGAAAACTTACACATCATTTTTCTCTTTCTGGACTTTACATCATTAAAGAGTAATTAGAGCTCTTTATCTTTCTTAATTAGTCTTTCTTTCATTAGCATGGTAGAATTTAAACACCTACATTTCTAATACACGTAACTACTGAACAAGGTCGCCACAAAAACTCTTTAATATGAGACTGGCAACTGTGTAAACACTAGTGGCCACAACAAGTAAACAATGTTTCATCGTATTTGTACAGCACCCTGCGGTCTGCACCCTGTATAAATAAACGCATTCCACTTTTTTCTTCTAAATTGTTACAAATCAAACTTGGAAGTTGTATCAGATTCCAAAATATTAGTTACTGGACAAACCTACCGATTTTTTTTTTATGAAATAAGGGGGCAAACGAGCAAACGGGTCACCTGATGGAAAACAACTTCCGTCGCCCATGGACACTCGCAGCATCAGAAGAGCTGCAAGTACGTTGCCGGCCTTTTAAGAGGGAATAGGGTAATAGAGGAGGGTAGGGAAGGGAATAGTTGAGGGTAGGGAAGGGCATAGGGTAGGGGTTAGGGGATTGGGCCTCCGGTAAACTCACTCACTCGGCGAAACACAGCGCAAGCGCTGTTTCACGCCGGTTTTCTGTGAGAACGTGGTATTTATCCGGTCGAGCCGGCCTATTCGTGCCGAAGCATGGCTCTCCCACGTATATGGTAACGATGTTTTGGTAATTTTTACTAAGTACTAACTATATATTGTTATAAGCTGTAAGAATAAAAAATGCCCAATGCCTAGTAGGTATATTATTTTGAATGGATAAAGAGTTATTTATATTTTTATCTAAGTACCAAAGTGTTAATTTTTTTCTACGCTAGATAAGTGATAACTAAAGGTAAAAGTACTACGTATCAATTCCCTCATAATATTATACATCTTCCCGGACTTCCACGAACATTCTATTTTCAAGACAAACATTTTCCAAAACGATTCATCCGTTCTTGAAATTTGGCGAGATAAACAAAATTTAGCAAAATCTCTATATTTTTTTAATTACTAATGGAGCTATTCGCCATTTTGCCAGCATTTTTTTGAGCTTTGATATTTTATTGACTGGAAATATTGACTAAGCGATCAATTAAGTGTCACCATCGTCCGGTGTTCCCGAGATAACACTGAACAAACAGACGCCACCATACATCATGCTAATGTCAATACAAATTACGGACATAATATCATTTCGTATTATATCTTCAAAATATTCAGGGAAAGAATTTACGTAGGGTATTCGTATTTTACTTTTTTTTTGTTTTTCGCCGAGAAAATGCTTTCATTTAATAAAGATCGAAATTTAGAGGAAATAAAGAGAAGAGTATTATATGTTACAATATTTTATATTACATGGAAGAAGAATTGGGCCCAAAAAGAAATTATGAAATCTAAACTTTCATTAAAATTTAAAAGCATTATCTTGGATACGACTCTTCTACCCTGTCTCACGTATGGATGCCAAACGTGGACTTACGACCAGAAGGCAAGGCAAAAAATCCAGACCACTCAAAGAGCAATGGAAAGAAGTTGTTTAAACATACAATTAAAAGATAGAGTGAGGTACGCAGAAATACTATTATTTATATCTCTACTGTTCATTTTTTTGAGATTCATTACATCATCATCGACATCTAGTTTCTGGTATTTTTAGGACCTTTCATGACAAATAGGTCATCATAAGATGGATGTTCCAGACCTTTATACGGGTCACGTGATCCATCAACTCAGTAGAAATCTCGATGACAGATGGAATAAGGACTCATTAATTATAGCGTTGTTACTTGTTCCTGTCCAAAGTATTTTAAATACAATTTTTATACCGCCCGCCCGCATAATATGCAACTTGAAATAATAGAGATAGCTAGATATAATGTTGCACGAATTTTGTTGCGCTTATCATTATAAGTACCTGTTCAGTGTTCACAGTTTATATAAATAAAATATAATAAAACATATTATTATTATGTACATTGGTTGTATTTTGTAATGCCGCAAATACGAGTAAGTAGATAGTTTTCAGAAACGAATAGATAAACTTCTTATTTGTTTCTGAACTTGGCTCTCTTTTTAACCGAGTCCCAAAAAACGAGGAGGTTATATATTCGGCTGTGGATTTTTTTTACATTTATATTTTTCATGTTTTCCCACCGCAAGCTAACATGGTAAAATTCAGAAGCTTGAAGTTTATTTTGAGCATAGATTATCCATTTAACTTCAGATATTCTTCAAAGAATATTCAAATGAGTTTTGCGTAACGTGCGCCTTATGATTGATGATACGCCATTTTTAATCATTCCAGAGTTAAATACGTTGTACACCAAAATAAACCCTATTTCCTTATGTTAAGATATATTTTCCCTTGGGCAGTGAGATCCAAAACAACGAAAATGAGATTTTACGAATATTAAAGCTGTTTTGAGGGTAAAATACCACATACTAATAGGAGCTCTGTGAAACGTTTAAATATGTTTGTGTGTTTCTAAAAATTATGGCTAAACTTTGTTACTTAAATACAATTTAGACAGGGCAAAAATCAAGACAGACTTTGTGAAGATCGCGAGTGCCATAATAATGTAGTTCCATTTGATCCAGGTAAAATATTATCCTGAATTCTTGTCTCATCTAATATAATGATTTTGAACAGAAAGCTACAAAATTAATGATTTTGCAGCTTTCAGTTCAGAGTTCAGACGTAGCGGATGCTTCAAAATATTTCAATACAGTTTACAAAAAATGACCGCAACGACTACTGAGTACAGACGCGGACGTGGTTCAGCTTTTGAGCGGTGGACATTAAGATTTTTTTGCCCAGTATTGTGGGTTTTTAAAGAAGTTCATTTATTTAACAGCATTGTTAATTAGTTAACATTTTGACGTAAGCTTAAAGTGTTAGTAAATTAAGTAAACTTCAGTCAAAAACTTAATCTGAACATTATTGGTTACTTTACTAAATAGGGTTGCCAAATTGCCACCAACCTGAAAGAAAAAGAAAAATGAAAGGCACATTTTCTTTATCTATTGCTACAATAACATCAATATTCAATACATGATTAATGAACGAAAACATATTCGCGTGGGAATACACAAAAATCATTTTCGCGACATGAAAAATGCCATATTTGTTGTGCTCGATTAAGCAAACGATGGGTTTGGATCTGGGAACATTGTACCAGACGAAAATCGACTCTATTATAGAGCAATAAAGGGTCCAGTGGTACTCAAATTGCGGGGACAGTGTTTTATTGGAAACGGATAATTTATTTTGAGTATTTATTCTCCTCTCGATATTGTGGGAGTTGGACAAATGCGATGGGGTTTATTAGGACGTTCGATTTGTTTAGATAACGTGGTGACTGGTGAATATACACTTTTAAAACGGATTTTAGCTTTTTTACCTATTTTAAATTACGTGGAAGTAAATACCGCAAATACCGGGATTGAAATTATCCTGCGGGATTGCATTCCCTAGTGGCACCAAACTCCATATAAAATTTGTGTGAATTTCTATACCTAGTTATTTATTTTGATTACAGCATAGTATGGAATCACAGATCATCTCTACTACCTAATGATTACTATCAATTGCTTTTCAACAAAACTTTAAGCTTTGTACAAAAGCAGCTTAACCCTAAAGACACTAATGTACATTAAAGGCCAATTTGCATTATTCTGTCCTCAAATTAACCCTCTAAGAAGTAAGACGGTAGTCCGCAGCTTAAAGTTGGGTCTGTAAACGCAATTATCCGGGCCGAGGGGGCCAACTATGACCCCCTGTCCCCCTCCTCCCCCTTGTGCCCCTCCAGGGGGTCCACGGAAATGAAGCCGGACCCGCGTCAGACAACACTTGACGCCGACAACTTGTACAACTTTTGATTGATATAGATCCAATCTACATTAAGCGGAGTTTAGGTATGGTATGTTACATACAGTTTGAGAACATTAGTTTTAATGGATTGGGATGTGGTTTGGGTAAGTAACTACTTGATATAGCCCGATACTTTGTTGCACAGATGGTAAGGTAATGGGTAGGTTTTAAACGGTTGTCAGAGCTACTCCTTGTCAAATGTCGTCCTTAGTTAAACGTTTAGAGGCAAAAACAGATACACTTTCGCATTTCTAATATTAATATGGATATGGATTTTATTATTGTTTTAAAAGTAATAAAAAAGTACTAACAATTCAATAAAACTTAAATAAATCCGTTAAACCTAGGATTAACTAAACGGGCGAAGTTGAATTCGGGAGACGCAATAAATGAAATCGTTTAACGAATTAACGATACGTCATGATCGTTAATAGTATCCTAACGACATATTTTATGGGTTGAAAGTCATAATAGTCTGTTTAGTAGTTACCCCTTTTTCGGATCAGAAGTGAAAATAGAACATGTGTTTGAAACATCGGTTTTCGCTCAATTCTCTTGAGGAATTTGCCTAGTAATCATTAGGAAAATTCCTCATAATCAGTAAATCTATTCGGTTTAATTAAAATTTATTTATTCTTTTCAAAGTACTTAAGTAAATTAAGTCTTTAAAGTGGTAGTTAATTTTTCCAAGTTTTGGAAATGCAAATGCATTTAATGTAGTAAGTAGTAACAGGTAGTAACCTAATCTATATAATATATAAAACTCAAAGGTGACTGACTGACATGGTGATCTCTCAACGCACAGCCTAAACTACTGGACCGATCGGGCTGAAATTTGGCATTCGGTGGAATTGATCAAAGGATTTTGATCAATTCCACCCCAAGGGGTTAAAATAGGGGATGAAAGTTTGTATATAATAATACTTCTTAACGCGAGCGAAGCCGCGGGCAAAAGCTCGTAGTTAATAAAACCTGAAGTATTTTTGCCGTTTATAATATTGTACAGTGTACTAGATTTTGGCAAAAAGATATTGTCATACTGGGGAAAAATATTAAGTAGGCTTGGAATTATGCCATGCAAGTTAGACAGACTCCAACATTTTGTCTCCATCGGAATAACCCTAAATCACAAGCGGCGCGGCGTAATAATCCCAATTCCCAAGTAATCCACAATCGAGGTGAAAGTTGACCTATTTGAGACCACGGCAATCGCACTTTATGTCCCCGCTCATCCCCTGGGCCCTGGGATAGGCCGGATTATCCCGGAGTATTGCTATACGATTCGGCACCAATTCGATTAGGATAAGACATGTATTGGTGCAGATGTAAATTCTAGATGAATGCAAAAGTGTATCTGCCTGAAACCTGCATATGCCCAAACCACTAAATAGATTTAGCTGAAATTAATTGGTATGGAGATACTTAGCCCTAGCATGGCCACCAGCAGAAATGCGAAAGTATAGACAAACTATGGAGATAAACTTAAGGTGCCGTTCCGATCTTTTTTGGTTCCGAAAAATTCAATTAAAATGCCACTTTATGACAGACTATAAACTCCTAAAAATTCAAATAATATCCTACTTTATGACATATTATACTATAGTCTGTCATAAAGTGGCATTTTAATTGCATTTTTGTCGGTCGCGATTAGCCGCGGTAAAGATAGAAACGGCACCTTAAGTTTATGTCCACAGTTTGTCTATACATTTCTACTGGTGGCCATGCTAGGGCTGGGACTGGGAAAGGACATAGGATACTTTTTATCCCGAAATATTACGGTTCCCGCGCAAAATCGTTGATTCTCTGTATACTTGCTGTATTTGTATTTTTTCCATTGAGATATAAGTATCATTGGATATAGGTACGACGTAGTACCTATATCTCAATGATTTTTTTAATGTGTAGTGAACTTAATGAAGGCAGCAGGCAGGCAATAAAATGTTGTGAATACAATTTTAAGATTGTAAATTTTGTTTTTCCAATTTTTGTAATACGATGAAGTCAACATTTTAAACTTTCGCGTTGCATTATAATGAAACTTTTTAATCGGGACTTAACGCGACTTATTTAAGTAGTAATGCTACTACGAGTACATACTTTTTCTCGACGTTTCGTGTACTCGTAGTAGCATTACTACTTAAATAAGTCGCGTTAAGAGGATACCACAGCGGCTAGAGAAATGAAAAAAAAGTACGTGTAATATCTATAGCTGTCTCCCTTACCTCAAGCCTATACCGCAGAACGCGATAGAGACAACTGCAGAAAATCCAGAAAATCAACGATTCGTTGTCCCCTGATTCCTTCTCCAAAACTTAACCGATTTAAGTACTTTTTTCATTAAAGATTAAAAAAGGCTTGAGCTGTGTTCCTATGTTTTGCTTTTTTTGTATAATATAGCCAAATCTGTTTTCTGGACGTTTGAACACAGCGGAAAATCTGGTAATTTTTTTGGGTTTTTGAACGTTCATATCTTATTTAATAATTAAATTATGAAAAAAAAGAAAACATAGGGACATTGTATTAGTGGCCGTAGATATTCAGGAAAAAAATTATAATTCTACTAGCATTATCCAGGGAGGAAACAGGGGACAACGTTTGTATGGAAAAAAGGGCGGTGTGGACTCCTCTTAAGTCCCGATTAAAAAGTTTCATTACGATGAAGTCATTCAGACAGAAATCCCTTAATCTACGTGCGGTTCAAATAACACTCGACCTTTTTTTATTCGATTTATACCTAATACGTATCAGTTTCTGTAAACCACACAAACTAACAACATGTACGACGCAATCCAAACCTTTCTTCTTTGCAATAAAGTTACAATTGCAATGCACTTTATTCTTCGAATTTCCCAACTACCCGGGATCCCTTGCAGACGGCTGAACATGGGTTTGGGTTAATTACGTGATAGTGGACCTTCTGAGCAGAACCCATTTGAGCATCGGATAGTCCTAGCCAAAATTCGTTTTGAATCACACAACCTGGCCTACTGTAAATATTGAAGAATTTAGCTTGGTGTTTCTCTGCTCTATGTCTCTAAGTTAACATGGGGAAATTTGTAATGGGCCAAGTAATTATTGCTATTGTAAGTACCATGTGTTTTGGAGATATTTAAGGTCCCCCAGTAATATTAGGGACGATCTTAATTATTGTGCAGCTGTGTCTCCGTGTATACGTTTTGCTAAGGCTTTCCCTAAATATTATATTATTATGGTGTGACTTGTGTAAGCTAACTTTGGGAAGCCACTTCGCTTGAGATAATATTATATTCGGGGTAATTTTGGCACTATCTTATTTGAGGGTTGACAGAACATTTTTGAGGATTTATGAAAGACAAGAGTTTATATCCTAAGATCCGACCGTAAAATCCTGCATGAATCGTTTTTTTCGATCAAATATATTTTAAAATAATCTTTAGAACGTATAGAATGGATCAATGTTGGGTTGCCTTGTTAAAAGTAGCCGCAAGTAACTCTAATTGAGCTAATTGAGCAAAATGAAATTCAATAGAAAAGTAAGAACTAAGAAGGAATGACATTGAGGAATGACAGGACACTACGCATAAAAATAAAAACCACTGTTAAATAAAAATAGCAATCCTGCGGGTTCTCGACGTCCTCAAATCCAGCTAGGCATAATAATTGTAGGCCTGAACATATTTTGTCATATACAAAAGTGATGGCAACCCCAGTTTGCGGCTATCGTGCAACTGGCAACCATGGATATTCATGTACAAAATGCGTAAAACTTTAATTTTGTACCAAAATTATTAAAAAAATCGACGCTTCAATTTTGATGAAGAACTATGTCTGTTTACGGGCTGGCAACCCTAGGTTGCGGCCGAATTAGAGCTGGCAACCATTTATACCTTATTTTGTCACGTCATTTTCTTTCAAATGATGTAAAATTTACTGAAAAAAAAGATCCATGCAAATTTATGCATTTATCTCATGAACATTAAACTTAATTAAAGGTAGTTGCGGCTACTTTTGACGAGACAACCCAACATTAATCCATCCTATACGTTCTAAAGATTATTTTAAAATAATTTTTCGAAAAAAACGATTCCTGCAGGATTTTGCGGTCGGATCCAATACTATTATTAATAACATCGTAATTCGTAAGTAAAAAAAATAACTAGGTAGGTAAGTAGGTACCTATTATAAACACCAGTAGTGCTAGCACGGCGACCAGCGGAAATGCGAAAGTATGGACAAACTGTGGAAATAAATCTAAGGTGCCGTTCCGATCTTTTTTCGTTCCGAAAAATTCAATTAAAATGCCACTTTTAAAGGTAGTTGCGGCTACTTTTGACAAGGCAACCCAACATTAATCCATCCTATACGTTCTAAAGATTATTTTAAAATAATTTTTCGAAAAAAACGATTCCTGCAGGATTTTGCGGTCGGATCCAATACTATTATTAATAACATCGTAATTCGTAAGTAAAAAAAATAACTAGGTAGGTAAGTAGGTACCTATTATAAACACCAGTAGTGCTAGCACGGCGACCAGCGGAAATGCGAAAGTATGGACAAACTGTGGAAATAAATCTAAGGTGCCGTTCCGATCTTTTTTCGTTCCGAAAAATTCAATTAAAATGCCACTTTTAAAGGTAGTTGCGGCTACTTTTGACAAGGCAACCCAACATTAATCCATCCTATACGTTCTAAAGATTATTTTAAAATAATTTTTCGAAAAAAACGATTCCTGCAGGATTTTGCGGTCGGATCCAATACTATTATTAATAACATCGTAATTCGTAAGTAAAAAAAATAACTAGGTAGGTAAGTAGGTACCTATTATAAACACCAGTAGTGCTAGCACGGCGACCAGCGGAAATGCGAAAGTATGGACAAACTGTGGAAATAAATCTAAGGTGCCGTTCCGATCTTTTTTCGTTCCGAAAAATTCAATTAAAATGCCACTTTATGACACACTATAGTATATGTCATAATGTAGGATATTATTTGAATTTTTAGAACTATAGTCTGTCATAAAGTGACTTTTTAATTGAATTATTCGGAACTAAAAAAGATCGGAACGGCACCTTAAGTTTATCTCCACAGTTTGTGACTATAGTCTGTCATAAAGTGGCATTTTAATTGAATTTTTCGGAACGAAAAAAGATCGGAACGGCACCTTAGGTTTATTTCCACAGTTTGTCCATACTTTCGCATTTCCGCTGGTCGCCGTGCTAACACTACTGGGGTTGATTCGTGGGCAGACGACGGATCTATCTTACTCGGTCGGGTTACGTCAAGTTATAATATAATAATTAATAACACAAGTCAACAAAAAAAATAAAAAATTTTGGTGCCGAGATATTGTTAGTGGTTTTGTATTAGGTATGCACTGGCAACACTAAACATATTTTTTATCTTTTTTTCCTACGTGTAATTTTTGATCTACCCGCAGTTTTAAATATTGGTAATAATCAGTACTTTCTTGTGCATGATTTGTCATCTTATCGATACATTTCTATAAATAAGTTGATTTTTATATCATGTCTTCATCGCGAAGAAGTTGTCTCAATGACCCAAATGTGTTTTTTTACATTTGTGGTGAATACACAGTTAAAAAGTTCAGAAAACCAATAACAGATTTTATTAAAAGTGCTTATTTTTCTTACTTTAAGTCCAAAATTGTCGATGAATACAAGCCGTGGACACCTCAAATTGTTTGTAAAACATGCTATGAACATTTGCGACAGTGGATCAGTGGTCAAAGAAGTCGTATGAGGTTCGGAGTGCCTATCCAATGGAAAGAACAAAAAAATCACTTCGATGACTGTTACTTCTGCTGTGTCAATTTGCGTGGTGTTAATGTTAAAAAAATGACTTATCCTGACTTGGAGTCGCTAGAAGACCTTTGCCACATTCAGAGGAAATACCTGTTCCAATATTATGTTCCATTCGTGAACCATCATTTGAAGAAATCGTTAATAAAGGGAGTAGCGACAGTGATTTCGAAGGAATACCATCTACAGAACCAAAACTTTTTACTCAAGAAGAATTAAATGATTTGATTAGGGATCTTGAACTACCTAAAGAATCTGCGGAGGTTTTGGCTTCTAGATTAAAAGAAAAAAACTTGTTGGCGTCAGGTACAAAAGTGACATTCTATCGTACAAGAGAGCAAAACTTGCTACCATTTTTTCAATCGGAAAATGATATTGTTTTTTGTTCGGATGTGCAAGGCCTTATTCTCGAAATGGGTCTTTCAGAATACCATCCAAATGAATGGCGCCTCTTTGTAGACAGCTCTAAACGAAGCCTTAAGTGTGTCCTTTTACACTATGGCAAATGGCTAGACAAAAATGGGCAATGTTTTTCTTATATTACGAGAAAATTTCGGTCTGAGCACAGAAAAGATAAAAGCGGGAATTTTCGACGGCCCACAAATAAGAATATTAATAAAAGATACTGATTTCTTAAGTACAATGAACAATTTGGAACGACTCGCGTGGACATCGTTTGTTGAAGTTACCAAAACTTTCTCGGAAATCACAAGTCGAGTAACTACTCTGAAATTGTAAATGGTATGCTAGAGAATTTTAAAAACTTAGGATATAACATGTACATCAAAGTGCACTACCTTCACAGTCATCTTGACAAATTCCCAGACAATCTTGGGTCCTATAGCGAAGAACAAGGGGAGCGGTTTCACCAGGACCTAAAAACTATGGAAGACAGGTACCAAGGCCGATGGGATCGGCATATGATGGCTGACTATTGCTGGGGGATGCAACGTGATAGTCCCACCACACCTCATACTCGAAAGTTGCGAAAAAGAAAGTTTTTATTTAATTAATATTGTAATAAATATTTTTTTTATGTAAATTTGTTTTTTTCTTTACAAGACAAAATCTATAAAACTACACGTAGGATAAATATCTTTTTGCTATTAATGTAATCAGTTGATGGTCCTAAGTCAAAAAAACAATACAGCTTCTTGGCACCAAAACTAGTGTTGACCAGTGTAATATTACAATTATTATTCTGTCAGTTGAGCTTGACATAACCCGACCAAATTACATAGATCCGTTATCTGCCTATGTGCCAATTTTGCGTTTTACACGGTTACTATGTAGGTAATAGCTACAGATATTATTATGGATGACATACAATAAGTAGGCGATTTAGTTGTCTAGATAGGTGGAACTCTAGAATGGTTTCGTCTAGACTAGGCACTAATAATGCACTGAGTTATGAGTAGAGTACTAAATATGAATTAGGCTCATAGTAAGCAAAATAATTTTTTGATTTGTATTCTATAGTAAGCTAGACTTGTCTCGTAAGGGTTGTCAATTTTGTGTTTTTGTACAACTTAAAAAACCGGCCAAGTGCGAGTTGGACTCGCCCATGAAAGGTTCCGCAGCAGCAATAACGTTTATTTTTATGAAATTAAAAGGTTTTTGAATTATTTTTATATTTCAGTTGATTTAATGAAAGTTAATTTAAGGTTTACTATTTATGACATATAAAAAAAAGCTACTGGCAAGGGGACACACACACACACACACACATTTTACCACTTTGGAAGAGTCTCTCTCGCAAGCTGTTCAGGTTTGAAAAAAATGATATTAGAAACCTCAATATGATTTTTGAAGCGCTATCCATAGATACCCTACACGCATAGGTTACATGAAATTTTTTTTTTTTTGTTTCAGTTGTACCTATGAGGACCCGTAAAATTTTTAATATTTTTTCCATGTTTGTATCAAAATCTTAATGCGGTTTACAGAATACATGTATCATCATCAAGTTTCAATAGTATAGCTCTTATAGTTTCGGAGAAAAGTGGGTGTGACATACGGACGGACAGACAGACAGACAGACAGACAGACAGACATGACAAATCTATAAGGGCTCCGTTTTTTGCCATTTTGCTACGGAACCCTAAAATACATTAAAAGGATTGATTTATATTTACAATAATTTGGAAATACAATAATCTACTAAACGTATTAAAGTTTAAAACAATATTTAGTTTTAAATGAAACATGAAATTATTAATTGACTTTATTAGGTACTATAAAAATGAAACTAGGCGTTCACGGCTGTTTACATAATACTTATCATTTAAATAATTAAAAATTTAATAATTACATTCGGTCGGCGCGACGTTCCTTGTAAATTAGATATTTCACAGACAAATTAGTCCACAAAAATAGCCTATGATTCTTTACGTGGTCCACTTCTTACTGTGCAAAGAACAGAAAAAATGCTCCAGTAGTTCGTGAACACTGAAAGATTTTTCAAATCGGACCAGTAATTTCTGAGATTAGCGCGTTCAAATAAGCCCTTTTAAATAATTTCTCCCGTTTTTTCCACTTTTTCCTCTATTTCTTCGCTCGGAGTATTAGTCTTAGCGTGATAAAATATAGCCTATAGCCTTCCTGAATAAATGGGCTATCTAACACTGAAAGAAGTTGTCAAATCGGACCAGTAGTTCCTGAGATTAGCGCGTTCAAACAAACAAACATACATACAAACAAACAAACAAACTCTTCCGCTTTATAGTAGTAGGTATAGATGATTTGTCCCCGGGCGGGTCCCAACTATGTTGGGAAATCCCGCACCCCCTCAGAGGAGGGGGTCTGGCCCATGTATACGGAGGGTGCCACGATTGCAATGGAGAGTGGGGAGACTTGTAGTGTGGAGGAGGACACGACAACGCGCGGCCGTCCGTGGCCGGTGCTCATTACCGCACCGGAAACGGACTCGAATACGGTGATTCCCGGGGATATTATTATCCCCAAAAACAATGACCACAGCCATACAAAACGGACCCCTGTAGAGCTTAGCGATCGGTTATCAGACTCGGACTGTTCGCAGTCCACCACAAGAACAGGAACGAGTACTCTTGCCGGAAAACGGAAACTCAACTCCGTGTCCGGCTCGGACGAAGGAGGGTCGGAACTTTCCACGCGGTCAAATACGCGGCGACGTAAAACCGCCCCTGTCAAAAGGGGGCGAGGACGCCCCCCCACAACGTGGAAGTATGTTGGCAAGGCGGCTGCAAAATGCCTGCTGCTGGACCTGGAGCACGAAAACCTGAAGCTCCAGGCAGAGAAAGAAGCCGCAACGGCTCTACCTAAAATACAGCGACAGGTAGAAGCTACAGAGCACGAGCAGGCGGAAAAAATGGCATCCGATAGTCTCCCGGCTGCTACCAAATTGGTAGCTTATAAAAATGACCGCATGGGGAGCTCCAATCTGAAAGGCACTTTTGCGAAGGCCCTCAAGGAAGGGGAGGAGAAGGTTGAGAAGTCGGTCCGTGGCCTCGCCTCCCTAAAGGAGGACACTCTCAGACTGGAGGCGGAGAACATTTTACTCCGGAAGGAAATAGCGTGGCTTCGAGAGAAGCCGAGTCGGACACAGGAAGCGCCATCAAGGCAGCCTACACCGGCCACCACGACTGTCAATTCTCCAAAGCCAGGACAACACGGCGGCTCAGAGGAACTGACAATGTCAAGTTCGGGTCATGTTTGAGGAGTTCTCCCGTTCAATCATAGAGAAGACCTCGAACATTATCAACGCGCGAATAGCAGACCTTCAAGATCGTCTGCTTCCAGCAGTACGGCTTCGACTGCCACTGGCAGCGCATATAGTTCCAGTAATGATACAGTTGAAAGCTGCCTGGCCGGAGAATGGCCCGCACTTCCAAAGGATGATCCCTCCAGAAGGACGGCAACTACAGCACCGGCGTTGATGGCCAGGATAAATGCTACTGCAACTCCTGTGGCGGCTACTCCTGAAACAAACAAGGCGGTTCCCAATAGAAAAAAGAAGGGCAATAGAAAGAAGAAATCTAACGAAGGGTAAACCGGCAGAACAACTGCCAGCCCCACCAGCAGCTGCTGCTCCCATTCCTGCGCCCACTGAGGCCTGAAACGTAGTGGCACGCAGGAAGGGCAAGTCGAAAGGATCGAGCTTCCGGGCGTGAACAGGACTTGACCTGAGGGAGCCCCGAAAAGCTCTCAAAAGTCGAAGAAAAATCTGAGACGAAGGAGAAACACTGCTACCGCAACAGCTGCAGTAGTAGTAACTTTGCAACCTGAAGCGGTTGAGCGTGGGACCACCTACAGTGACGTCATCTGCAAGGCCCGTCAGGAAATTGACTTGGCGGCCCTGGGACTACCAGATGGCGTTAGAGTAAGGCGGGCGGCAACAGGGGCTTGTCTCATGGAGCTCCCGCCCAGCGCGACGAGCGAGATAGCAGACCGCCTGGCCGAAAAACTCAGGGGAATCCTTGCCGGCGCGGCCAGAGTCTCTAGGCCTATCAGGTGTTCGGAAATCCGCATATCCGACCTCGATGACTCGGTAACTCAGCAGGATGTTTTGGCGGCGGTAATAATAATTATTGATGATGATATTGACGGGCTTAACGCTGAGGTGGATTTTAATTTAGAAGAAGAATAGTGAGAGCGGAAAAGTTTTTTTGTTTTGTTTGGTTTGCAATGTCAAGGCTGTAAGTAGTAGTAGTAAATTGATAAGATTTTGTTTGATTTGCAATGTCAAGGCTGTTAGTTGTAACTCAAGAATCGCTATAGCTAGACTACTGAAATTTTCACAGATTGTGTACCTATATCTGTTGCCGCTATAACAACAAAATATAATAAAAATAAAATAAAGTTAATATTTAAGGGATTAAATATTTATGGGAGCCCCATACAAGAAACGTGATTTTTTTGGCCATTTTTGCTCGTAATCAATAATGGTAACAGTTAGGCCCCTGAAATTTTCACAAAATCCTTAATTATATTTGTTAATTAATAATTAATAATAAAATTAAAAGAAAGTAAATATTTAAGGAGGGCTCCCATATAAAAACACATTTTTTTGTCTACTTTCACTCTATACCGGTACGGAACCCTTCGTGCGCGAGTCCGATTCGCACTTGGCCGATTTTTTAATTTTCTTACAAATCACAAATATTATTTTACGTGAAATCATAAAGGTATGTAAATATTATTATGAAGTAAAACAATAATAAAAGATTTTGTTCATTTTCTTGTCTGTCTTTTACATACTGTTATTCCATTTTGAATTAATGCAGAACACAGACAACTTATGTGGCTGGTTTATTATTTATTGTAATTTCGATGAAATAAGCTATTCCGCATAAAACAGCCATGTCAGAAACGATATTATTATTATTATTCTAAACGATACGAATTAATGGATAGGATATAATCCGCTATACTATTCCTAATAATTATTCTCAAGTATAAAACATACAGAAAAGTAATAAATAACTGAAGGGTGTTGCCCTTCAGTTATCGGCAGAAAAACGCTTATAACTCCGTTCGTACTTTACCTCATATGGCTGCTTTCTGCAGAACTAGGTCCAATTATTATTTAGAATTGACTATTTAGCCATCTAATTCACCGCTGTGTGGTACGCATTACATAGCTAGAAGAAGCTTGAACAGAAATCAAAGTTCTGTATACTTGTTAATTGTTCCCATTACTTACTAATATATTACAAATTCCAAAGACGAAAGAGTCTTTCTGTCTGTACCTTTACACGCTTAAACGTCTGCACCGATTTTGACGAAATTTGATATGGAGGTAAGGAGGAGGACATCTAAGGATAGTTTTTGTTTTGGAAATGTGTCAGTGACGAGTTGACGACGTCATCTACATAGTTGTATATTTAAAATATTATGATTTTAAACACAAATCGCGACTTAAAACCACACCATTTGATTTTTGTCAACTTAAGCAGTATCTTATTGAAAAGCTTGTAAGCTTCATCCGATATTATTCATGTATTTTTTGTCATAAGTGGATTGAAGCGTAGGCGAGCGCATTGTATGCATATGAAGTATGAACTCATATGCATCAGCGTCTGATTGAAAATATTAAAAATCATGATTCATGACAGATGTTTGTTTAGGAGCACCTGGGAATATTCTTTACCAGCAAGACTGTAAAGGCTCCACTTCACGTTGAGCAATAATGGATAACCAAGATGGCCGCCACAATCACGAACACGCACTATCGTCGTCGATATAGCCAATTAAATCATAGACGAGTGTGCCCCTTTATAACCGCTTGTATTGGTTCATATATACAACAACCATAAAATCCCTACCTTAAAATAAATTTAAAAAAGAAATAATAAAATGGCTTAAGGTAAAAAATTATTATTCTATCACAGAATTCCTAAATGAGTAATAAAATTATATGATTATAATACTGTTGACATTAAAAATTATTCTTAAAATAGGTATATTTTAATTGTATTATTATTAAAATAGAATTATTATTTTGAAATCATTATATATTATTATTGACATTGAATTATTTTGACATTGAATTATTATTTTGAAATCAATTTAAATTTGAATTAATGTAATTTTATTAGCTCGTAAGATTAGGACATGCAAGGGTTATTATTTTGAATGTTGTATTAATTTCTTTTATTATAATTATTATGTTATATTATCACAAAATTCCTTAATGAGTAATAAAATCTGATGATTATACTTTTGACATTAAATATTATTGTTCAAATATCGCACACTCATAATATTGACATTGCATTATTATTTTGAAATCAACTGAAATTTGAATGAATGTAGTATTATTAGCTTGTAAGATTAGGACATGTAAGGGTTTATTATTCTTAATGTTGTATTAATTTTTTGTACTATATTGAATTATTTATAGTATAAAATGTAATTAAATGGAAATTATTGTATTTAGAATGAGTGCTCAAAAAATCGCATGCTATATTATCAGTGAAAAGTGTCATCATGGAAAGATTATCATAGTTCTGTAACACCAAAATGTACCACTTTTGAAGCAAATAAAGAAATATGAATATGAATAAATTCGTAGACGTACCCTACATGATGTGTAGAGTCTACTACGCGTACACTGTATGCTTTTAGAAATGAAAGTAAATTGAAGGTAGCTGTCATCATTCTCTCTGAATAGCTCATCTGTGGCTGAAGGTCCCTATACACGAGGATGCCCATCGAATCCGCCAGACGCAGGCAAATACGATAATGTATGGTATGCCCAATAATTGTGTTTACGAGTCCGGTCAGGTCGGCCTGCATTCAGACCGACTGGTTTGATCTTTGTGGCTTATATGCAGGCCAAAAGCCGCTTAAAATAATCACAATATTGTTAGACCAGAAGACGCCATAACATTCATTATGATATAAAGCAATGAAAGAAGCCTATTAATAAACTTTGAAAACAATTTTCATAATACAAATGACTGATAAATCTCTTTTATTTTATGGTAACTCATAACCGCCATGAAGTCATTAAATATCGGATAGCGTTACGAGCCTCGTAAAGTTTATCAAATCCGTGCATTGATGTACCATTTTCGGGGATGTCTCATTAAAATTAGGCAGTATGTGGCGCTTCAAGGTGATGTGAACGTTCTGGCGCAGCGCTCCTGAAACGATTTTTCACCGTAGGCATACTTTGATACTAGACTTTCCGAGTAAATGGTACAAGTTACGACATTTCGTAGCAATACCCACAATATCTTTAATTCTTCATACATAATATTTTAATGTTTTAACATAAACTCAAATATGTTTGCCATGGAACCCTTTGATTATACATGACATCCTAATGACGACAGCACTATAAATGCTGAGGTACCTAGTGTTTATAATAATTAACGTCTCTAAAACTATGTTATATTATAGATTATACTTAGTATAGATAGATCATAGAGTATAGATTACTATTTCCATCCTAGGCATCAGATGAATGTCAAGATTAGGTTTAACGTAATAAGTGAATAAGGCAAGCATAATTAAGCTAATTATTTTACATTTCAAATGACATTTAGCAAGATTGGGAGGACTTTCCTTCATGTGCGACCTCTCTACATTTACTTATATGTTACTTCAATGTAATTTTCACCATAACATCGATATTTTATCGATACTTCTGTCTGTTTATAGTCTGTGCTGTTTATAACCCTGTTTACAGCCCATTCGGAGATAAAAATGGATTCTGTGATATACGTTATCAAGAGATTTCAAGAACTTTGCCCTTTGCTCTATGAACCCTTAAACTGAAGCGTCTTAAGATTTACAGTATAAAGATAAGATTTAAAAATCGGTGTTGTATGGTTAAAGCAGTAAAGATAAAATATTAATGTTCCAATGTATATAATGTACACAGTACTATTTTTATTATTTTAAGAGCCTATGCTGTCTACTGCTGGGCAAAGGCCTCCCCCAAAATCTTCCAGTCCTCTCGACCCAACGCAGTCGTAAAGTACTAATTATAAAGAGGAAAAATTTCTTTGCAAGTACCTATTGATACATAATATTTACTATTATTATTATAACTATATGTCTACCAGAATCTGACGGCAAAAAGTGAGAAAATAAATTGACTCTAGCAATACTGGGGTAATTGGAATAAAACATTTTGATCCTTTTTTCCCAATAGCGGCTTCTTATGTTTATGGAACATGCAAATATAAAAATTTATCCAATCATCAAGGATATTTTTTGAAAATCTGCCATCAAAATTTGCCATCTGATCCTGGTAGACCTATAGGAAAAATTTGACTAGTATCTTAGGTGCTACGTGTGCTGTCAAAATCATAACCCTCTTTGGCTTCGCCGTAATCGGGCTAAAATTTTATAACAAGATGTCTGGATACATCCTTACATCGTAAACCAGTCTGTCTGTTTGTACAGTGTCATCTTGAATTATGCATATCCCATGCGATTGTTAGTCAAATAACCCATTGTGCCAGTTTACATCTGATTCCGACCTCGTTAGATGTAAACGAAGCTCGTTTGTATTCGTCATCATCAAACCAGAACCTCCCCTTAAAGGTTTTACGTATTTTTTATTTTATTTCAATTCATGGCTTCACTTTATTAAATCGTAAAATATAACTAACTAGCTGTCCCGGTGAACTTCGTGTCACTTTAAAGCCTTCCCTGGACTTCTACGAATATTTTGAGACTAAAATTAGCACAATCCGTTCAGCCGTTTTCGAGTTTTAGCGTTACTGACACGATTGGAAATCTATTTTTATATACATATAAGCAACTGACGATTCTTATAATATCTACCATGTGAGATTGAATAAAAAAATACGTGTGGTACTCGGGAACTGCCGCGGTAAAGCATAGCATTTTTCATCAACTTGTGCAATTATAATTAGCATACGTCTAGTCGCACGCACACAAACACCGTGCCGAAGTTTAGCGTTGTCGCACCGCCGCGTTGTGCCGGTCCGAGTCTGAGTGTGTTAGGGTTTTTTTCGTTACGGAATTTCTTGATTCGGTCGTCGCGCTCAAAGCCCGCGAATCGCGATAAATGCTATGAAATCTATACTAATATTATTAAGCGGAAGAGTTTGTTTGTTTGAACGCGCTAATCCCAGGAACTACTGGTCCGATTTGAAAAATTCTTTCAGTGTTATATAGCTCATTTATCGAGCTAGGCTATAGGCTATATTTCATGACGCTAAGACTAATAGGAGCGAAGAAATAGAGGAAAATGTGGAAAAAAGGGGGGAAATTATTTGAAAGAGCAATTTTTCTGTTATTTGGCACAGATTCTTACTTCTTATCTGTTGTACTTCTTATTCTGTGCCAAATAAGAGAAAAGTAGACCACATATAGAGGATCATAGGCTATTTTTTGTGGACTAATTTATCTGTGAAATATCTAATTTACGCGGGCGAAGCCGCGTGGAACGTCTAGTAGCTTATAAGTCTAGTTTGAGTAAGCTATTTTCAAGATAGGCAAAGGAAGCGAAGCAGTAAAATTCCACCTTCAATTCCAAATATTTTTTAGTTTCATCACTGATTGCAACCGTTCATTACGCAAAAGAATTTGGTTCATCACTCATTCACACACGCCAACTCCTTTGATCGCAACTTTGCACATGAGGAAAGGGAATTTAAAATTTTCTGTAGCTTTGTAACCTCAAATTGCTTCTGCGAGATACCCACCAATCTTAAGCCTACACGAACCTTAGCTTAAACATCCATCTTCAAAGAAGCACATAGATTAAATAGGTCTTAAACATTTCTGGAAGATTTTGCGTCCGATGTCGACATTCGCGCTTTATTTTATTGGATTTAAATGTGTGTTAAACATTAATAAAGCTGTCACCAGCCACCATTTTGCAACAAAACAAGTCCGTTTACACCAATGATTCCCAAAGTTGCCCAGGTGGGACCCTAGGGATCCAAGGGAGTCTTGATGGAACTTGGAAATCTACGTTGGGCCTGACAAAAATGGGGGTCCACAGTCGTGATTTGGGCGTGCATGAAAATTTATTTGATTCGCAGTGGCCAGTGAACAACTTAAATGTTGGCTTGATTTGATGAAGAAAGCATAGGCTCATTATAATTTGGAGTGACTGTTACTTAAAATATTAGCAAGTTTCATGGATTATTATTGTAGAGACCCCTCCCCGCAACTACCTACTCGGGAGGTAGGGGTACTACAATGGGTCCTCCGGATCCACCCAACTTTGAAAGGGGTCTTAAAAATAAAACAGTTTGGGAACACCTGGTTTACAACGTCATGACTCATGACAAATGCTGTTCTCCTAAATGCACCGCAATTAACATGTTCAGCTCATTGTATGTCTGAACTGAAATACACAGCGCATGTACGTTCATAATTAGAATACGGAATGTTGGACGCGATTTTGTCGCTTACTTTATGGCTGCTTAACTGTGTTTCTAAAACTTCTGGCTAAAAAGAGTGCAATTTAAGTGAGGGCGCTTTTCTAAATATTATGTAACTAGAGTTGACAATTAATGTAGTGTTGCCATATGTACATTGTAATTTGTACCTATATAAAAACTTTTAGTTCCAGCTCCGACTCTTTTTTGCAATTTTGTTACAGGTACAACTAAGCGAGAGAACTTCGGCATAATAGCTCAACGGAATGAGTTTACCGGAGGTGTATTGCAGGAATCACTCATGTAACCATCAGAAAAATCGTGAAAATTTACTATAGCTCAAAGTGTTATGATAACAAAAAAATTCCTGACGATTTTTACGGATAATTCAATTTTTTATACTCTCAATCCCATTATCTGTAGCTTTAATAAAAAAATAAACGTAACACACATTTGTCAAATTATGTGGTCAAAGTTAAGGCTAAAGTTAAGTTAGCTTTAACTATAACCATAACTTTGATCACAACTGTAACTATAACCACGCCTCTACAACGCTCTCTTAAGAGTGTAATTGTGTTTTCGTCTTGAGCATTTAATCTTCATGAACTGAAGTTACTTGTGTAAAAAATCAGTTTTCTACACCTTACAGATTTTGAGATCTAGCTGTTTAAGTATGTAGTCAAGTTAGGGTCAGGTGCATTCTAAGTAACCATGGTTTTCATTGTTAGACTGAAAACCAACACAGAGTGGTTCCTAACCTTTTCAGAGCTGTTACCACTATTGCCTGTTAGAGAATCTGATTCCCCCCCCCCCCCCTTCCCTCCCCCCCTTCCCCTTTAATTGTTTTTAGGGAACAATACTGCAATTAAAAACTACTTTATTAATTTGTATTGGTAAGTAATTACTTGATTTTGAGGTTGATTATTAATTATTATTGTTTTAAATACACAAGTTTTCTCAAAGTGCATCTCATATTATCATGCTCCACGTTCAGACGGTTTCTGGGCTTTTTTCTCTGTTACCCCTATTTTAACCCCGCGGGGGTAATTACCCCCAGGTTCGGAACCACTGGTCTATCAGATCATTAAAAAACCTCGTCACAATATAATCTGCAATCTTTTTCGTACGCACGACTAGCATTTTAACGAACGTATTTCTTTCAACCACCATTTTCAATCATAAACTTTATTTTATTGTGTATTTAAATGTATACTGTAGTCCTGAACCTATCAATGCAATAAAAAACCAGTAAGTAATCTTACTGGTTCTCACTGAAACATTCATTCAGGGATCGGCACTCAACATTTTATTGTTGGGGCCAATCGGCGCCAGTTGTAGGGTGTCCAGATTGTTATTAAAGGATTCAGCTACCGCCCTCAATGGAGAATGTTACTTGGTATGCCAAATTGCTTGAAATTTTGTCACAGTAAAGCCTGTATGTATACAAATACACTAGTTTTTGTTGCAGTCAAAAATACCTAGTAGTTTTGATTTTATAGGCATTCAAAGTTTCGAAAAATATTGATTCCCGCTAACAGTCCCTCAACCGCTTGTGACGTCATAGCACAATTCCGACGCGCGAGCCCCATACAATAAACGTGATTTTTTGCTCTATCTCAACAACGGCAACAGGTAGGCACTTGAAATTTTCACCAAGGTCTTAATTATATGTGTACTTTAATAATAATATTATAATAAAATAAAAAATTAAGGGGGGCTCCGATACAAAAATCACAATTTTTGGCCTATTTTGCTCTATAAACTATATTCTCTATTTTAGACGTCGTCTATTTTAGACGTGGGAGAGCCATGCTTCGGCACGAATGGGCCGGCTCGACTAAAGAAATACCACGTTCTCACAGAAAACTGGCGTGAAACAGCGCTTGCGCTGTGTTTCGCCGAGTTAGTGAGTTTACCGGAGGCCCAATCCCCTACCCTGTTCCCTTCCCTACCCTCCCCTATTCCCTTCCCATCCCATCCTTACCCTCCCCTATTACCCTGTTCCCTCTTAAATGGCCGGCTACGCACCTGCAGCTCTTCTGATGCTGCGAGTGTCCATTCGCGATGGTAGTTGCTTTCCATCAGGTGACCCGTTTGCTCGTTTGCCCCCTTATTTCATAAAAAAATATAACGGTATGTGTATTCATGAGCGAGTCCGATTAGTAAAAAATACAAATAAATAATAGGCCAAGTGCGAGTCGGATTGGCGCACGAAGAGTTCCGTACCGCTACAGTGATTTTTGTATGGGAGCCCCCCTTAAATTTTTATTTTATTTTAATATTATAACAATAATATTTAATAACTACTTTATGTATGGCACTATTATATGTGTACTTTAATATTTAATAATAATATTAAAATAAAATAAAAATGTAAGGGGAACTCTTCGTGCGCCAATCCGACTCGAACTTGGCCTATTATTTATTTGTATTTTTTTACTAATCGGACTCACTTATGAATACACATACCATATTAGAGCAAAATAGGCCAAAAATTGTGATTTTTGTATGGGAGCCCCCCTTAATTTTTTATTTTATTATAATATTATTATTAATTATTAAAGTACGCATATAATTTAGGCCTTGATGAAAATTTCAAGTGCCTACCTGTTGCCGTTATTAAGATAGAGCAAAAAATCACGTTTATTGTATGGGGCCCGCGCGGCGGAATTGTGCTATGACGTCACACCGTTACCGGGCGCCCGCGTCGCACTGTTACAACTTGTTTTGTTTATAAATCGGAAACTAATTAACGTATCCAAGTAATTCTTTCACTAATATTCTTTATTTTTGACGGAGAATGTGGACTGCTAATAATCAAAATTAGGTAACATTCTCCATTATTGCTACCTGTTTGCCAGGACCTTGCTAGGGGTTTATTTCTATTTGTACCCGACTGCCAAAACAGCCTTAATATTTTATTCGGTTTTATTAAATCTCTCTTTGTTTGAGATTCTGAAGATATGTATGGTATTTTTACTGCTCTGTTGTTCGTAAGATCTGTGTCTATCTGTTACCTCTTCATCCGCTAAGACAATTTTGATGAAAACTAATATAAAATTACTTATTTTGATCTCTGAGAAAAAAAATCCTTACAAAAAGGTATTAGAAATACGAAAGTATGTCTGTCAGCTGTCTGTTTATCAATTTTATGTCTGTTATCTCTTCAGTCTTCACGTTTAAACGGCTAAACCGATAATGAAATTTAATATAGAGATACTTAGAAATAAGTTGCAATGTCAATTAAATATGTTAAAACATAAATATTGACTTTCTCGTATAGACCAAATTAACCCAGACATATTACGACAAATGAAACTGAAACGTCCTGTATAAATCAGCTGTGACGTCACTATCCTGACTGCGCCAAATAGTTGATTTACGCCCGCGCCTAAGTTGGCGACCGAATGAATTAATGTCTTCGCATGTCTGAGAGTGAATGATGAATGAATTGATATCCTGAGAACGGAGAGTGGAAACATGCAAATAGCAGCTTTTTTAATTAACTGAGCTAACGGAGACTGAAGCATGATACTTTTGAATTTTGATTGTTTTTGTGTCTTGGTGTTCACTGCTCATCCTTACTAATTTTATTAACCGACTTCCAAAATGGAGGAGGTTAATATGTTCGTCTGTTTATAGTTTATACATATTATAATTAATCCATACTTCCATACTAATATTATAAATGCGAAAGTGTGTCTGTCTGTCTGTCACTACGTCTGTCTGTACAGTCTGTCTGTCTGTTACCTCTTCAATCTTCACGCTCAAACCGCTGAACCGATTTTGATGAAATTTGGCACTCTGTCCTTTCTCGGGGCTCAAAGTATTTTCACTTTGAGCCCTGAGTAAGGACATAGGATAGTTCTTATCCCGGAAAAATGTACGATTCATGCGCGATAAACGATTTTTGGCGCAACGGAGTCGCGGGCGTCATCTAGTGCAAAATAAGTACTTATGTTAAATATACCGCTTAAACGGCAAAAACGACACAGATTTTTGTTATGATTTATGAAGATATACGAGTACTTTGAGAGACGGGAAAGTACATGTTCTTATTGCGGCAAAGTCACAGTACCCGTGCCCTTTTTGGCTTCAGAGTTTTGGCCTTTGGGGCATAGTCTGGTCTCATAAATTGAAATAGCAGGTCCACCTGTTATAATTACGTCCAATAATAACAATTTATGTAGCAATTACGGTTGTGTGCGTCAGGTCGGCGGCGCGGCGAGTGCGTTGCGGAACCAATCACGCAAGGTCACGTGCGTATAATGTCCACAACCCTAATCCGACATATTGCTATTTGCTATGATAGCCCCAGAGCCAGTGACAGCTAGACTTTCCTCATTTTATAAAAGCTTAAAGTTTTCCTAATAGAGGTAAGAATAGCCAGCAGGCAGCAACTATGGAGTTTCGGTCGCGGTAACTATAATACTTAAGGCGAGGATAAACCCCAGTTTGTTATTCCGTGACTCCCGGTTTACCTAGTTCCAATATAATAACGAAATGTTAAAAAATATGAGATATAAAGCACAATATTTAAAATACCTTAAACCATAAACATTTTAATAAAACGTAATACTTTGGCTGTAATTAATTTACAAACTCACCTCTGAAAAAACTCTATTTCGTCGAAATATAAGTATTAACTAGGATAATTATACATTTTATTTGAATAAATTGTTAGTAAATCTATATTAAAACTTCTTTAACCGAACAATTTTGTTTCTTAATATTTATTTCCAAAGATATTTAAAAAAAACATGAAAAATAGCGAAGATCCGCCAGAGTTGTTACAGTTTTATGCTAAGCTAAAATGAATCTTATTGCGATGCGTATACGCTTGGTCTTTGGTTGTGTGCAAGGTTATCGTTTTTGATTGAGATTAATCCCTGCTTTAATAGATATACTTATCCAGTTCTGAAGGTCATCTTTTCTGAGCTTTATAAATATGTACTTACATTTATTGAAGGTTAGGTAAACTTTCAGAAGGCTCGGTTTCGGTCATAATCAACTTTTATAAAAACTAGAGATCGCCAAATGGTCGAAATTCGACCTTAGTTTCAACGACATTAGGATTACTACCTATATTTTGTAAAAAATATTGACTTTATCATTTTTTTTCAACTCTTGTCTCTGGGACTTAGCTGATCTCAGACTGGCCGTGTAAGCATTATCTAATAGTATCTTAGATAGATAATCTAAATGGCAGGACGTCAAGTTTTTTCAGAAGGAGAAAAACGTTGTTTACAAGAACTCATTGTAAAATATAAGATAAATTCCCATAACACTCCAGGGATAGGCAATATTGCCTGAAAAAAAGACGCTTGGGCACGTCTTACCAAAGAATTTAACTCTGTGGAAACGAATGTCAAAGTAAGCATGATACATGTTTTCGTTTGTTTCAGAGATTTGAAGCCCAGCTAAAAAAGCTATGGGACAATTTAAAAACAAGAAGGAAGCATGTTATACGTGGGAGAGCCATGCTTCGGCACGAATGGGCCGGCTCGACCGGATAAATACCACGTTCTCACAGAAAACCGGCGTGAAACAGCGCTTGCGCTGTGTTTCGCCGAGTGAGTGAGTTTACCGGAGGCCCAATCCCCTAACCCCTACCCTATTCCCGTCCCTACCCTCAACTATTCCCTTCCCTTCCCTTCCCTACCCTCCCCCATTACCCTATTCCCTCTTAAAAGGTCGGCAACGCACTTGCAGCTCTTCTGATGCTGCGAGTGTCCATGGGCGACGGAAGTTGCTTTCCATCAGGTGACCCGTTTGCTCGTTTGCCTACTTATCTTATACCCATACTAATATGGATTCCTCACCCGGCCGGACAAACTGTACATGTACTATGTACCCATTTCATTTTATTTTTATTTATTTATTTATTTAAATCAGGCATCTTGGCCCATATTATATAGACTAACATACATAACATATAAACTAAAGCTAACACTAAGCACTAAACACTAAACACGTATTGTCTGCGACGTGGGGCGCGACGTGTTCGGAATTCGTCCTCGGAACCTCCTGTAGACGACTCCAATCGGCCAAAACTCCTCCTTCTCGAAGGTCGGTAGATGATGCGTCGGGACCCTCACCACAAAGGAGCTAAAATTGACTTTGTGGCGGGACTCCAAACGCTCGACCCTCAAGACGAAGTGGGTCTTGCTCCTGATGTAGTCCACGACCTGCTCGACCGTCGTGGACCAGTGCAGCCTGGACACGTACAGCGGCGTCGCGGGAGTCTCACGCCGCAACAGCTGCTCGGGTCCTTCGGGTGCGGTGCCGCAATGGTTGCGGACGACGGGTTTCTTCTTCTTCCTCTCCACTCTTATAAACCCGTCATCATCGCACTTTCGGTCCTTTTTGGAGAGAGGACACTCTTCTGCGGGAGCCTCCTTTTTCCCTTTGTGTTTTGAACGCGGGGGAAAAGGCGGGGGGCAAGCGGCGACACTTGCGTAGTTCGGCCGCGGCTCCGTTGCAGGCGGGGAGCGGGCGGCAGGGGCAGCGGCGGTGGCGGCGATGACGTGCTCGTGCATTGACCCGTCTGAAAGTGCTGACGGGCTGAACGTGATCGCTTGCGCACCACGATGGCGAGTTACGAACGCGGCATCAGGTGACCTACATATTGAATTACCACTCTTTAATTGTGATAATTCATTACGTTGATCGCTGATCGTAGACTCTGATGCCTGCAGTCCACCTCGAACTTCGGCCAACTCTTCTTTCAGGAACCTGATGTCCTTTAAGAGGGTGACGACGTCGACGTGGTCCAGTGTCACGGGCGGCAGCTTGTGCAGTTTTTTCGCCACAAAAGCCGGCACCTCATCCGGATCCGTCTGCTTCAGCAAGGATATTATATCCTGCACGCTTCTTTCAGTTCCATCCCTGCGTCGCGATGGCATATTCGCGCTCTGACCGAGCGTCTCGTACAGCAACTGCTTTCCCTGGGCAATCTCCTCGCTGGTGAACGAGGACTTGCAGATCTGCAGGATACTGATCTCGTCCATTGTGTCGATGGCGTGCTGGATGAACGCCAGCAACTCATTCGCCACGAGCGCCATGGTGTCGTGCAGCGGCAAACAGCCGCGCGATTCGCGAAAATATTAATTAATAATTAATATTAGCTGCGTGTGCATAACGTGATATTTTGCCCGCTCGCTTACTAGGGGGCGCTAGGGTAATGTTTGCACACGGGCGCCATATGGGCTAGAGACGGCCCTGATTATGCAAATGATCGAATAGTCGAATGGAGGAAATCATAAGGAAACGACCAAGAATATGGATGTTATTTTTCTTCCTTTTCAGGTTACTGGTATTCCCTACTCATAAAGGTACCTATAAAAAATACAATGTCTCGGACTGTGCTAAAATCAGGGGCTTATTGACGGCTCCTAATCATAATACGCAGTAGGGGCCAAACTCAGTGGGCACTCATAATGAGCGGGTCGTCAGTAATGAGGTGATAGTCAGTCACGGGGTCAGGGTGAGGGTGTGACCCCTGTTTTGTGACACGTCTTGGACATCGATGTAGCATTATCGTGGAGGTTGCGGTTTAGAAGGTACATAGCTCGTTCTAGAGTGTACAAAATATTATCATCACGTTGTTATCGTTGTGGGGATATGTGTGGGATCCTCAAAGGAAGATCTATAATTAACCAAGCGAGATAACATGCTCGATCTGGCTGAAGCCCACTGATGTAATTTCAGACGACGTATTCTCAGAGTCTTCGATAGCGCGATGCGTGATTGTAGCGCTAGTTGTACCGCCACATCATCTTACCTATTTCTCTCCTCAGCCGCCACTTTCTGGAAAGCACTTGCAAGTTGTAACTCTTTTGATGTTGCAAGTGTCCATGGGCAACGGAAGTTGCTTACCATATTAAGGGGATTCGTTTGCTTAGTTGTCCAATAATTAAAAAAAATCAAGAATCCCAAAACAAAGGCTTCTTAATATTGTTGCACATTTTATGCTGCCTTTCGACTTTCGAGGTCTGGGTACATATCCCCTATGGTATGTCAATGTGATCGGATCATGTAGCTCTGTTGGACATTCGATATTGGCAAGTCAAATATTGTGAGACTACTCGTGGGGCTAATTTTACCCCAGATATTTGATACTGTTTTGTACCGACTTACAAAAAGAAGGTTCTCTGTTTGACTATTAATTTATATTTTTTTGTATTTTTAACTATTAAAGCGTTCGTAAACTGATTTTCAAATATGTTCATTAAAAACTTTTTAACCAACATTGTTTAAATTTTCTGGAAGGTTAAGAAATATAAAACTCCCTGCTAGTGAAACATGTGACCTGATCGAAAATTCGTAAGACGGAGGGAAACTAGACGCGGCGGCTCGGCGCGGCGTAGAAGAGGAAGTGATTCTCTTTGTACCGAATGCTGAGAATATAAGCCTGCCTGCTAATTTGTTTTTAGTTCTGATAATCCCGACAATTTTGTAAATATTAAAGCCTGTTTCACCACTTCTTGATAAGGTGCCGGATAGGCTATCCACAACTTATTTGACAGATGCTCCATACTCTATCTGTCAAGTTAAGTTATAGATAGCCTATCCGGCAGGCGGCACTTATCACTGATATTGTGCCGGATAGGCTATCCACAACTATAGGATAAGTTATCAAGAAGTAGTGAAACAGGACCTTAGACTTTTATACGGTCTATTACCTACTTACTAACAGAGTCACATTTAATTTATATCTACATCCTAATAAAGTGTTACATGCCCATGTTACTTAGTTTTTGTTACACGTACTGTTAGGTATATGGGTGTAAATATTGTAAGTACCACTTTGTTTCCTAGGTAAGTACTAGAAAATAATATTTAAAATATTTTTAGCTCCGTATAACTAGTACGAACACAATTATTCTAATAAGCAATAACTAAATATTAGCACAAAAGATGAAAAAAGTGTGAGCCATTAGCGAAAACGGTTTTAGCACGGAGCTTATTTTAATATTGGAACGTGATCATGCATCTCTATAGTTCGCCCCATCATGGGGTCTCTCGCTTAGGGGGTGTAGATGGGGTTTTGTCCTGGCACTCGAAAGGTTATTTGATTCTACAAATTCCCCCATTGATCGAGATTGTGTTTATGGTTATAATATTGTATTACAATAATAATTATATTTCTACATAATATTGTTACATTTGTTGGGTTTTGAAATAATCGATACACGAATAGCAGATGTAGAAGAAAAATTCATTAGAATTATAATTTTTCAAGAAAATCAGATTTCAAATTCTTTCAATCATCAAGCAAATTCATAGAAATTAAAAATATTACAAAACTTACAATAAAAATGTTTACACATTTAGACTGGGTTGCACAAGAGACGTGGGTAAAGTTAAAGATAAAGTTAAAGTTATGGTTATAGTTAAGGTAAATTTAACTTTAACTTTGCCCGGAGAAATTGACAGATGACAGCTGATCCAACAAGGTTATACATCAGCGTGGGCGGGGGCGCTGCTGGTAAAGGAGAACTGTCAAAAATGGCGGTTTTTGTATGATGACAGCGTTAGTTCCTTTTTTCGCCACATGCATTTAAAACCTTGTCGAGCTCTATGGTTATAGTTAAATATGGCGTCTTGATGGCGTCCATTTTTAACTTTACCCAAAGATTTGACATTTTGCACTGTAGTCAAAGTTAAAGTTACAGTTAAAGTTAAAGTTAGTTGGTGCAATCTAGTCTTAGGTTGCCATTATCTGCAATGTGTAAATAAAAAAATAACATTTAATTCGAAGGAGGACTCTAAAACCCACGCTCATGAACAATTCATTTGATCGAGCGAAATCATTCCTCAAGGGCAAGAAGATCGTGGAAAACTTTACTTATATGTGACAATATAAAAAATAAACAGTAGATTAACTTTAAGCAGTTACTACAGCTATGTGCTCAACACATTTTATTTCACATAACTTGAGTAGCTAATAACGCAGTATTAATTCTATTAAATCTGGATTCTCGTCTACTAGATTTGTATAATATGTGCGACTGACTGCGCCTACGAGCAGTTTGGCCGCTAGTAACTGTACTCACATCCCAGCACGATAAATTAATACCTACTATTAACTTGAAATAATTTTAACAAATAGAAATAACGTAGATAAAATCTTCCTTCCTCATTCGAAAAGAACAGGTACAATCTGCCTTTAGATAAATCAATTTCTCCGATTGTACTGGACTGTGGAGTGTGGACAGCTTTAATCTGCGTTAATTTAATCTACTGTATGCTGTATGTATGCCATATACTGTGACTCTTATGTCTCCCGCGAGACGAGATAAGAGAGTTTTTTCACTTTCGTCAAATTTGTCTTCGGGGAAATGACGTCACCACGTCACGTACAGTGAGGCACACGAGTGACTACATCTCACTCCAAAGATTTATAGTTACACATACATTCTCTTACTATAATATTTCAACTTTATTGCTATTTTGTTCGGAAAAGTGATGATTTTTTTCCAGAATCATCTGTTTTTAGTCACTTTGACGACCTCTGTGGCTCAGTGGTGAGCGCGTTAGTAGCTCAAGCCGGGGGTCGCGGGTTCGAATCCCGCCGACGGAACAAAAAGTTTTCAAAGGTCCTGGGTCATGGATGTGCATTAAATATTAACACGTGGGAGAGCCATGCTTCGGCACGAATGGGCCGGCTCGACCAGAAATTCCACGTTCTCACAGAAAACCGGCATGAAACAGCGCTTGCGCTGTGTTTCGCCGAGTGAGTGAGTTTACCGGAGGCCCAATCCCCTACCCTATTCCCTTCCCTGCCCTCCCCTATTCACTTCCCTTCCCTACCTTCCCCTATTCCCTTCCCTTCCCTACCTCCCCTACTACTCTATTCCCCCTTAAAAGGCCGGCAACGCACTTGCAGCTCTTCTGATGCTGCGAGTATCCATGGGCGACGGATGTTGCTTTCCATCAGGTGACCCGTTTGCTCGTTTGCCCTCTTATTTCGTAAAAAAAAATTTAAATATGTTGTATCACATAATAAAAATCTTAAATATATGTATGTATCTAAGTATAAAAGTATTAAATATATTTCCGTTGTCTGGTACCCGTAACACAAGTACTTCAGGTACTTAGCACGGGGCCAGACGGACGTGGTGTGAAGCGTACTTTAAAAAAAGAACCTTAGTACTAAAACAGAGATGAAATAAGAGTTGAGCTCGTTATGAGTAAAAATAAAAAAGGAAACAACAATATAATTAACTAATAGGAATATTTTACACTAATAGAGACGATTTATTTACAAACGTTATAATATTTAATACCTATAAGTAATAATTTTTTTTGTCTGGAACGATCGAAAAGAATCACTTCAGACAAGGGCAGAATATTGATTTAATTATAAATTGTAACTACAACATTTACTTTTAATTACAGGATAGTATAAAAGACTGCAGACTGCATGGAATTTTATTATTTTCAAAAGTCAATACGACCAATGTTTTTCAAATCCATATTTCATATTACATAAAGGATTATCACAAAACATTACTCAAGAATACCGACATTTATGAAAAAAATAACTTATTCTGTGTTCACCATACATTTATTTTATTGTTATCGAAATTTATTACTCGCTACATACATGTATTATACGGACCGACAAGATAAAGTCACTGGACGATAGTGGAGACAATACTTGGTTGGAGAGAAGCCGATAGAAGATTTTAAAACTGTAGAAAAGGATCGAAATACTCTTCACTGTAAGTATGTCTTGGTAGAGTTGATAGACGTGGTTACTGAGATATCATCATCATCATCATAATATTAATACGCGAACGAAAAACATTGTAACCCTTTTTACGAGAAATGGGGAAACGTAGGTGCATGCAATTTTGCACAGTTATAGTTTATATGGTGAAGGAGTGCATCGAACTAATATTATTTTGAAATTATGCTTTTATCATACATTTTTTTAACAAATAAAACATTACACACACTACAACACACACACATGAGAAATGACAGATTTTTGAGTGACAAGCCTATACATACGAATTATACTCTTTTATTTATGGTTGAAGTCTATTGACGACAGGTTGACAAATTGAAAATGGAATAGTTTTTTTTATTGAATCTAAGATACTATTAGACAATGCTTACACGGCCAGTCTGAGATCAGCTAAGTCACAGAGACAAGAGTTGAAAAAAAATGATAAAGTCAATATTTATTACAAAATATAGGTAGTAACTAGTAGTCCTAATGTCGTTGAAATTAAGGTTGAATTCCGACCATTGGGCGATCACTAGTATTTTATGAATAAGTCCACTTAAAACTTGTTAGCAGGATTACTGCAATGTTTTCACTCTAGAGGCAGCACCAGCATAGAGACAAAACAATAAGTTTCTGTTAATATTCTGATATGACGTGACGCAATATGTCGGATGGTCGTCTCTAGCCCATCAGTTTAAATAGAAGTCTTTGCTCTAGCCCTGCTCCGACTTTTCCGTCATGCATTGCAACTTCTGCGTAACATTTTTAAACAAATTTGGAACAAGCAGCCCAATACCGCGGGTGGTCTGATATAAAAATATATATATATATATATATATATATATATATATATATATATATATATATATATATATATATATATATATATATATATATATATATATATGGAATCTCGGAATCAGCTCCAACGATTTTCATGAAATTTAGTATATAGGGTGTTTCGGGGGCGATAAATCGATCTAGCTAGGAATCATTTTCAGAAAATGCCTTTTTATTCGTGTTTTATCGATAATCGATAAACTGAAAAATATGACTCAGCAATTTAAAAACTTTTATCTTTAAAGGTTCAGGAGTTTTGTTTAGTGCCTTTGGACCAAGAGACACCTTCGCATGTACTTTCTCTTATTCGTAACATATGTTTAAGTTACTAGAAACAACATTTTAACCACTATGAGTCTTTTGATAAATTTCAAGGATTTCCCTGGATTGCTCATAGATCCCATCATCAGCTCACCACTTTCGTAATTATTATAAAAAATGAAGATTATACCCTATACAACAACACAAGAACTTTTTAAAATCGGTCCACAAACAGCGATGCAAAATATCACGAAAAGCATCAATAATTGGGTCATAATGTGATGACCCATGGCATAATTATGATTTTGATGATGATGATGAAATAAATTGATGTGTTTGCTTATGCTTTCAGTTGTTTAAACAACGCCGAAATCCCCGAACCTGTATCTATAAGGATTCAAAAGTTCTGTTGGGTACCTTCGGATCCAGGGTATAACCTGGTGCGAAATCTTACTTTTTGGTAGCATTTACCTCGAATGCTTCAGAAAAAATTTAAATCACTATATGTTTCCATACAAATTTCAAGGAGTCCCCTCGATTCCTCCAGAATCCCATCATCAGATCACCTCTTTTGTGAACATGGTAACAAATTCGAGTTAAACCCTATACAACACAAAAAGAATTTTGAAAATCGGATCACAAACGGCTGAGCTATCGTTGAACATAAAAAAAAAAAGGTAAATACAGCCGAACGTATAACCTCCTCCTTTTTGGAAGTCGGTAAAAACCACGGCTGGTTACGGTACAAATTTTGACATTTAAGTACATATTGTTGTATAACTTGCCTCGTGAGTCCAAGTTTGACTATGGAAACATTTCGATTAGACATAGCGAAAGAATAACAAACTAATGTAAACACAAACCATTATAAGTCAAACCCCACCTTTATACAAACATCGACGCAAGGGAAATTTAGTTTGCGAATGTCATCAGACTTCCGATGCAGGTAACAGAATACTGTAGACCTGGATCCCAGAAGGATAAGACATAACTTACTCTCTGATGGATGAAACCATAGGTTATTAGTAGTGCCTCGTGTACTTAGAATACCTGCGAATTTGTGTAGCTCTAAGTGTGACACCTGGTCAGGTACCAAGAACCAAAGTGGACTAAAAGTGAGTCTTACTTTACTTATTTTCAAATGGCTAATATTTATATATAATTTGTAGATTATTGTTTTGAACTAGTATCATGTAGTGTAAGACACTTTTCAATGACCAAAACTATTGCCAGACGTTTTAAAAATAACTTTGTTGCTATTTTTTTTTCAAAGGATCTGGGTCTAACAGGTAGGCAATTGACTAGGTATATGACCAAAAAATACTCAATTGTATCCATACTTTAATAATATTCACTACACGTTAGAAAGGGGAGGTACAGTCTGGATATGGACAGACAGACAGACGGACAGGCTGAAATATCTTTGTTATCGGGTTCCGTTTTTACCCTTTGGGTGAGGAAACAGTGGAAAATTGTCCATCTTTGTTATTATACTATGCAGTATGCTGACACGGACAAAGTCGCGGGCAACAGCTAGTAGAAAATAAATTCTTGCAATATCGTCTTGTTTTCTAAGGTGTTTTTTAAATTTATAAAATAAAAATAATGCCTTTGAAAAAAAAATAGCAACAAAGTTATTTTTAAAACGTCTGGCAATAGTTTTGGTCATTGAAAAGTGTCTTACACTACATGATACTAGTTCAGAACAATAATCTACAAATTATATATAAATATTAGCCATTTGAAAATAAGTAAAGTAAGACTCATTTTTAGTCCACTTTGGTTCTTGGTACCTGACCAGGTGTCACACTTAGAGCTACACAAATTCGCAGGTATTCTAAGTACACGAGGCACTACTAATAACCTATGGTTTCACCCATCAAAGAGTAAGTTATGTCTTATCCTTCTGGGATCCAGGTCTATTGTTACCTCGCCAATACCTCGCAATACCAAACTAGCTCGCCTCTATCCAATAATGCAGGGAGATAGTGTTGGAAACATTTTGAATTTTTCGAACACATCTTTACTAATATTATAAACGCGGAAGTGTATCTGTCTGTCTATTCATGCTTGAACCGCTTAACTGACATATAACTTTTTATCTTAATAATATATTTTAGGGTTCCGTACCCAAAGGGTAAAATCGGGACCCTACTGAGACTTCGATGTCTGTCCGTCTGTCCGTCTGTCTCCAGGCTCTAACTCAAGAACCGCTATAGCTAGAATTCTGAAATTTTCATACATTGTGTATATCTGTTGTCTTTATAACAACAAATACTAAAAACAAAAAAATATATATTTAAGGGGGTCTCATACAACAAACGTGATTTTTTTGGCCTTTTTTGCTCTATATCAATGATGACAACAGGTAGGCACTTGAATTTTTTTTAAAGTCCTTAATGTTATATTAACATTAATTTAACTTAACTTCAATTTTTAATTTAATTTAACTTAACTTCTTTAATATTTATATTAATAATAATATAAAAAAAATTAGGGGCTTCCATACAAAAACACAATTTTTGGCCTTATTTTGCTCTATAATGGTACGGAACCCTACGTGCGCGAGTCAGACTCGCACTTGGCCGATTATTTTTTAAGATGGCCCTTTTCAGCTTGGACGGGCAAAATAATAATAACATAAAGAAGTTAAGTTCATATAAGATTTTCTCCGTGGAAAAGTGAAAATGCGCTATGAAAATACGGCCGGCTGGTGTATAGTTTTTCTTTTGTTGTCACGTATCCCACGGTTATCTCGAGAAAATCCTTTCAAGAGACAAGACAACAGTTTTATATTATTTTTCCTTTTAGTACAGTCACACGAAAAAGTCGTTCAAGGAATTTAAAACATTGTACTTTGTTGGAGTGTTAGGTACTCCTAAAAATGTTTGTTTTAAAACTAAAGTCTAATATCATGTTGGTTTAAATGAATAATTGCATATAAGAAATACTTATCTCAATATTATCAATACATATTTTACTTAAATTAAGTATAATGAGTATTTAGGAAACGGGTTGCAAAATGCAAATTAAAAGTTTGTAGTTAGAGGGTTTTGTGGAGAGGAGAGAGAATGGTGGAGAAAATGAAATTAGTTTTATAGTAAGGGCAAAACCACGCCGTTTTTATTAATTCTGTCCTACTAATGCTCCGGCCAAAACACGGTCACCGAGATAGGTTATTCGAATTAATGATGATAATTATGCTATTTTTTTCATTTCAAAGTGACAAATCTTAATTTAAAAAAATGTTAATCTAGATTCCAGCTTAACTAGATATCTATTAAAGTCTGTGTTTAATCCTGTCTAGCATATTCAATTATTTCCTTTGTGCAGCGACCTATGGGTTCAACTTCATTGATTAAGCGCAGATGTCCGCTCCGCCGCCTCGCTTTGTGGAAGTTGGCCGTAGTCTTTGTACTTTTATTGGTAATATATGGGCTTCAAATAGTGCCTTTATGCTAGAGTTTTTACTTGTATGCCGTAAAAAGATAAGATAGCCTTTGAAAAGACAGAAAATCAACCACATGTTTTGCGTAAACTCTATCAAAATCACAATGTGATCACAATATTACCACCTAAACTGTTTTCTCCTCAAGTGCCCAAAACTTTGATTAAGCGACTTACAACATTGTGTTACAACCAAACACAATGTTGTACCTAAGTGTTAATCCAAATTCAATATTTTACCTAACTTAAATTTTATTTAGATTATCCTATACCTTTAAACGAGCAATTCTTGTATATCTTGTATATATATATATAGTCGTCCACCTACTAATTATTTATAACATAAACTCATACACTTTCAGGCGAACTATTTATTGAATTAAAGTTATCAATAAGCCTGTCCGAGTGCGATTTATAATATACATACTCAATGTTTTAACGCTTTTCATCCTGACTGTACTTAGCTCAGATGAAGGAGGTAATGCTGAGCTGGTAATGAGAAGGTTCTGGAGCGGAACTCCCGAGCTGGCACACTTTGTCTCCCGCTATTATAGCTTAGCAGCTTGATTATCATGTCACAGCTTGTTACAGTATAATACATTAGACCATAGTAACATCGCGATATAAATTGTGAACAGCTGTAGACCATCTCCATCAACTCTGTTTCACATCTATTACTATTATTTATTCAAATCAAATCAAATCATCCTTATTTCGGGCATAAGAGGCCCATATAACAAATACCTTAAGCCTAACATACATATTAATAATATAATAAATACCTTAAAAACGTGGTTGACGATGACGTGACTCGAGTCTCGACGCTTCGTTCCGGAGTCTCCCTTGGCACCTCCGGTAGACCACATCCATCGGCCAGAACTCCGGCGCCTCGAAAGTCGACAGAAGATTCGTCGGTACTCTCACCACAAAGGAGCTTAAGTTAACCTTGTGGCGAGACTGCAGACGCTCGACCCTCAGGCGCAGTGTCGTCTTCTTCTGGATGCATGTATGCAGCATGCAGGCGGGATATTATGTACAGGTAACAGGGGCGTCGCGGGGACCTCGCTCCGCAGACGCAGCTCCGGTACACAGGGTTAGGTCAGGTTAGGGTTATTAGGAAGTAGGATAGAATATGATATTTTGCGTTAACTTGTTTTAACTAAAAATATACAACCCTATACAAGCTGAGCAAGCAGACATTGTTTGTCAACCAGTGGCTTACTTCTATTAACTGAAATATTTCTCGCGACCTCTGGCAACCCCCCTACAGAAGCTTCGCGACCCTCCAGGTGGACGGGACCCACAGCTGTTGAAAAACACTGATATACAGTGTGTAACAAAAATAAGTGATAATACTTTAGGGTGTGTACGTGTTCCTTGTAGAGAGTTCACTGTGAAAGTAGCAGCGCTGAAAGACGAAATTTTTTTTTCACTTTTGTATGGGCAAGGGCCCGAGCGTCATGAGTATCCCCATACAAAAGTGAAAAAAATTTTTGGTCTTTCAGCGCTGCTACTTTCACAGTGAACTCTCTACAAGGAACACGTATACACTTTAAAGTATTATCACTCATTTTTGTTACACCCTGTATAATAAGTGATAAGCTAATATCCAAATTAGTACAAGACACTGTCCTGCAGCTTGCTCGAGCAAAAGAGACATATTATTAAGAATTTCTATTATTTAGATTGATTTTTTAAAGAACTTGTTACCTTGCATGTCCATTGACAATATCATTACTACCAATTCCAATTTCCCGTTGAAATAACTCCGCACATATGAAGTAGCCAATTTATATTCAGTAGCCAACCTTATAGCTTCATACTTGCTGGACGTTTTCATATAAATGTATGAAACGCTATTTATATGGACATGTCATTTAAAAACATTATAACAACTTTGGTGTACGTTGGTGAATTTGATGGAATCCAGAAAGGTTCAAAATATTTTTGTTTGTATTGGCTACTATTTTTGTATTATTTTATATAATATTTTTGTATTGTTTCGTTTTTCTGTGTCAATTTCTATGTTAATAGTGTTTTGTGTGCAATAAATGTTTAAATAAATAATAAAAATAATTTAATACTCTCTTACTGAGTAATAAAAATATGAATGCAGCCAATCTATCTATGTATAAATAACAATTTATTTTAAATGTCGTTTGTCTCGCTTAAACTCGAGACCGGCTGAACCGATTTGGCTAATTTTAGTCTTAAAATAGTCGTGGAGGTCCAGGGAAGTTAATATCAGGAGAGAAGTGATACGAAGTTCACCGGGTCTTCTGGTAATTAAATAGCTCTAGATGTTGTCTTCGTCTTCCATATTGAATACCTCATACGACAAACAGAGACAGCGTTAAATAGTTAAATTATGAGTAAGATAATGCATTCGGTTCCAGTCCTATAGCCTGCCAAGTGGACCACACAGGAACGCAAAAGACCATAGAAAATTAAATGTCAAAATAACTTCGTCCAATAAATAACGGGTAGCGAAATTCAAAGTGTCAAAAACACAATACTTTTTATGACCATATGCATTTATCAACTATTGTATGGGGTGTTTAAATTTTTAACTGTGAGTAAGACATTTGCGGACCACCCCCAGTATTTGGGTTTTTTATTGCGACCCCCGTAGTGAGGACCCCTAAATTTGATAACTTCATTGTCGGGGACGGTATTATATAATAGATACACAACATATTTTGCAACATTTACATTAAAATTTTGCACAAGGCTGGCGTATAGATTGTGAATTTTAAAACATAATTATTTAGTTTGTTTTATGCGTTGCGTAGCCGCGTAGCACTCGTAGCACGTCTACGACGACGTTTTAAACACACAAATTGTTTATTACTGTATACATAAGTCAATTTCAATATTAAGTTTTTAAGTTTTAATGCTATTAAGTATAATATAAAAACTAGTTGTCCCGGTAAACGCTGTTTTGCTATATAAATTATTTCGCCCATATTATTTTATTGAAGTGACTAAATAAGTATGTCACCATGGCAACGACCGTCGCGGCTATCCCGTCGCACAAACAATGGTCGCCGTCAGTCTCGAGTATTAATAATTTACTATTATTTATTGTACAAATGCACTTATCAATATAAAAAGTACCCAGTAACCGATTCTCAGACCTACTGAATATGTATTTAAAAGGGGTATGAAGATGATATAAAAGGGATGCATATAAAAGGGGTACTTTCCGCCATTGTGTTTTTCCGCGTTCACGAATATTTTTGCAACAATGGATAGCTAACATCAATTCAAGCAAAAATTATCTTGAACAAAACCGCGCAAAGTGTCACATTTCGAAGATTTGAGCTGCCAAAGTTGCAATATCTTAAATTGGTATAGCTATCCATTTTTGAAAAAAATATTCGTGAACGCGAAAAAACACAATAGCGGTACGGTAGGTCGGCCAAAATCTTCGTACCCCTTTGGTAAAAATCAGTACTAAAGCCGTTTCGGAGGAGTACGGTGACTAACATTGTGACACGAGAATTTTATATAAAAGATAAGGCATGAGATATAACTCTAGTTCGCTATAAAAATTAGACTAATCATATCACATTAGAGTAAAGAGATCCAAAGTTTGTCATTGGTTAACTTCTTCCCGCCAAAAAAATGTTCACCTAATTTGATTAAATTAGGCTTTAGTTTCGGCTCAGGATAATCACAAAGGCTACAATTTACAAGTTATTTTTGAACCCGATGTCGAAGAAAGTTTTGAACCCATCATTGAAGAAAGACGAAATGTGTCTAGCTCTATCTCCCATGCACCGTCCCGTATGCACATATGCAGGTCCATGCACCGCCGGGACTCCCCTGGGCCTCATTTTCCTAACCTAATGCCCTTACACTATTACTCGCGGAATTTTGAGAGATGATACAACACAAATATCTCTTCACATTCTGTCTTAATGCTTATCCAAATTCACTATACTAGAGGTTTTTGCCTGTGAAATATAATGTGTTAGACGCCAAGTGCTACATGAATGTGCTAGAATCTATCTACTAATAATTTACAAGTTTTCAATTTTTTAACCTAAATAAGTTGTATTTGTGACTAAATTATTCAACAATGTGTGCGATTTGAAAGCGCTTTCAGTCGTGCGTTTTCTGCACGAGCGCGCGGATCAGCGTCGCGTGATTTCTTAAACGCTACAGCAGAAATGCTGCGAGTGTCCATGGGCGACGGTAGTTGCTTTCCATCAGGTGACCCGTTTGCTCGTTTGCCCCCTTATTTCATAAAAAAAAAAGAAATCGCAAAAGACGACAATATATTTTTATTTATAGCTTCAACAACTTTGACTAAGTAATAATTATAAAATCAGTTTTTTATAACGTTAATATGACTACTATTTACTATCTTATCAAAATAAGGGTATGGTTTGTATCATCTCTCTATCTTATCAAATGCAGTCCCTTCAAACTCGTTAATCTTTTGTCACTACGTCCCCGGTGGCGGGTTCGATTGCCGAGCATATTTCAAGTGCAGGATTACTGTGTAGTGCGAATGTTTGTCTCTGGCAGCTACGCCCTCTATAATCTATGAACTTTAATTTTAAGCCCTCTCCAGTATATGAATTTTAACGTCATGAAAATGCGGCGCAGATGTTTAGCTTAAGCCTTAAGCTATTGCAGTTTGTCAAAATTGTAATTTGGGGGTAGTTTAAACCTATTAATAGAATTGAAGATTTTAGGCTCATGATTGTGAAAAAAAATATGCATTTGATACAAGAATTCGTTTGTCCCGGAGCAATACTACTTAGGGCTATAATATTTTTACTGTCAGTTCGAAGTAAAAAGACCTATAAAATTAAACTTGAATTAAATATTAATATATGACTATAATGCATTCTTTTGCATTATAGTCTATTTTTTACTTTGACTTAAATTAGCTGGGAACCCCTTAAATTAACGGGGCCATGGACTCAAACCGAAAAAGCCATAATAATATAGTAAATCCGGCTCAGGAGCCAACTAAAGAACTACTAAGAAAATTAATTTATCATCGCGTTAAACGGTTAACAGACAGACATCATAACATAATGCAATAAATTAATCAAATCAATTGTGACGCGTCAATTTAGTTCCAATATGGCGGCGTGAAGTAATTACACGGTATTGGGCGCTATTGGTTTATGAAGTGTTGACTCACACTTATTATTTACGTTCATGTACCATATTAAAGATATCGCACATACCTCTGAGCCTGAGTGTGCCGCACTAAGAGACGAATTGTTATTAAATGAAGGTTTACATACCTACGAATAATAAAAACTAAGGAAACGTAACTCCTATACTATTAACGTTTTGGTTCCTTTCGAACTGTCATGTAACGTCAGCCTGATACCGCTCAAGGCCAACAAAATATTGCAAATGTATTGAAATGTGTACCTTAGGTACACATTTTTGACAAGTATTGTAGACGTTTTTGACGGAGTTACGTTTCCTTACTTTTTATTATTCGTAGCTTTTATTTATTATCTGTCAAACTCTTTATTAAATTGAAGTTTAATAATTATCTATATATTAATACGTGAGCCAAAAACTTTGTATCCCTTTTGACGAAAAATGGGGAAACGTAGGTGAATGAAATTTTGCACAGTTATAGTTTATATGGTGAAGGAGTGCATCGAGCTAATATTATTTTGAAACTATGCTTTTATTTTAATTTTTTTAACAAATAAAACATTACACACACTACAACACACACACATAGAAAATATGACAGATTTTTGAGTGACAAGCCTGTACATACGAATTATACTCTTTTATTTATGGTTGAAGTCTGTTGACAACAAGGTGACAAATTGAAAATGGATAATAGACTATAGTTTTTTTTTATTTACTTAATCTTAGATACTATTAGACAATGCTTACACAGCCAGTCTGAGATCAGCCTAGTCCCAGAGACAAGAGTTGAAAAAAATATGATAAAGTCAATATTTTTTTTTACAAAATATAGGTAGTAGTCCTAATGTCGTTGAAACTAAGGTCGAATTTCGACCATTGGGCGATCTCTAGTTATCATTAAATGTCTCTGAGTGCGACTCTAAGACCAGTAGGCATCCCAATGCGGCTACTGTACCAAATGTAGCGTTCCTTGTTTTTTACACGCCGTCTCCTATCAAGCTATGTAATACAATTATTTTTTATTATAGATGTAACGTGTTCGATATCTAAAAACATTTCTCTCCTTTTTGTTGAAACACTAGTTAAGTATGAAGCTTTAGCAACTATTTAGAAAATACAGTATACGTCTCTACCTATAGAAGCATTTGTTTTCGATGGACCCAATCATATTTTATGGGTTCGTACGATTGTGACGTCCTTCACATGATACGTCAACGCTCTACATTATGAATTTGTGGTCGGACTACTGGTAGAATCAGACCAACGAATCAGAATTGTCTGATGTGAATAAATCATATTATAAAATATAAATGTGTCTGGCTGTCTGTTGCATTTTAACGCGAAGGCACGGGCAACATCTTAAATATTATTTACGTAAATTCTGAGTGCCTGCATAATATTATAATACGAAACATTAAAGTCTCAATGAAAGCTTCAAAGTTTCCCACTGACTTTAACTTTACGACCGTTTAAACTTTTAAATGGAGCTTCGAGGCTAAACCAAGTCAAGCTCATACGAATACTTCACATAAAATTAACGTTAATAGAAAACTCTTTTCAAACATAAACATATTAATTTATTGAATAGAATTTAAACTACCATATTGATATTATTTATTCCGTTTTTAAACCAATTGCCGCTGTCTCATCAATTTTACTTAAACGTATAAAAATCACTTGTCTCTTTTATCACTACCAATTTAATAGGTGTAAAAGAGATAGAGCTATTGATGATTTCGTCAATAGTGTTGGGGTCTCACGACATTTTGTACGTGGGAAAGCCATGCTTCGGCATGAATGGGCCGGCTCGACCGGAGAAATACCACGTCCTCACAGAAAACCGACGTGAAACAGCGCTTGCGCTGTGTTTCGCAGAGTGAGTGAGTTTACCGGAGGCCCAATCCCCTACCCTATTCCCTTCCATACCCTCCCCTATTCCCTTCCTTTCCCTTCCCTACCCTCTCATATTACCCTATTCCCTATTAAAAGGCCGGCAACGCACCTGCAGCCCTTCTGATGCTGCGAGTGTCCATGGGCGACGGAAGTTGCCATCAGTTGACCCGTTTGCTCGTTTGTCCCCTTATATCATAAAAAAAGACTATCGATGCTGTCGGAAATGTTTCCGGGCTGATACAGTTAGGGAGAATTATTTATGTGTTGACATGACACTGGTGTATTTGGGTTCTAAGAAGTGATTGTAGTAATAATTATATATACAAACATAAAAGCGAAAGGCCGATTTCTTTTAATTGCTTATTAGCGATGGTTTATCGATAAAATACGTGGAAATGTAATTAATTAAGAAGTTTAATAATTACGGTAAAAAAAATATGCACTTTATTATGAAACTGTTTTTATTAGAGAAGTTGCTACATTAGAAAAAGTTCATACTGAAAAATCCCGAAACCTATTTAAATATTCAGCCTGTATACAACGAGTTAAAAATGGACGAAAAACTCATATCCAGCTAATTCATTAGTAACTTTGTAGAAGCCAGTATTTACTATGCACCAACCGTCATACAATAAAATTCATATCACACAAGGAAACATAAAATTTTCAAATAACCCTCAAATATAGGTTTAGTCCAAAATGTCTAACATTATGTGATATAATAATACCGCGCTGCAGACAGCGGTATCAGTAAATTTAGCATAATCCGACTATTTGTCGGAGATAGCGCAGCCCCTCATATTTCCTATTTTATGGGGGAGATTTCAATTTTATCGTGACATTGCGAATATAGAGCGCCGTGTGATAACAAAAATACCACTTCACGACACGACTACGATGCGACTGATCGATTTCAGCGCCTTTTCATTATAATCGTTTTCTTACCTAACGGAATATTCGGTATTTCCTTGCATTATATGGAAGGATTACGTTTATTTATTATTATAATTTATAATAACTGCACATCTATGTAGTAATAAAGATGTCTTAATTAGTTCTTTTGCTATTTTATTATTTCTGTTTAATTTAATAACAACCTTGTTAAATTAAAACTGATTTTACTCGTATTCGTATAAGTACCCAACACGGGCCAAATAAGACAACACTTTTCAGAGCATCAAAAAAAATTAAAATATTTATGAATTTGTTAAATATCGATCGTATACATTGGCTAATCGTGTCGGATATTATAAAACATCTCACAATCACATCGTTTTATTCCAACTGTTATCACTTTAGTCAATATTAACTGAGATAGTATTTGATAAAGGCTGGACCTAAAGTTACAATTACAGTCATAAAGGAAGGAAATGCGTTTCTCTCTCACAACAATAGAAATGTAGATAATAATAATATTATTGTGGTACTTTAACACACTAGTAAGAGAATAAAATCATTGAGTAGGTACGCCTCTGTTCATCATGAAATATTGTTTTTATTGAGTAACATTTGTGACTTAACATTTCTGTATTAAGTATATTAAAACGCTACATCAATTTATTAAAAAAAACCCATAATCTTTTAGAATATACCTAGATTCTAGATGTTGCTCGTGCCTTTATTCTGTACATTTTTCTATTTTCTACAGCTTTCTGCAATCAAAAAGAAAGCCTTTTTACGCGACTTGCCCACCATTTCAACAAAATTAGTTCAGTACTTCATATAACCCTATATGTAATGCAATTTATGTACACTAATAAATAGACATCGGATTATATGCACGATCAACGTGCCGAAATCTGCAGAATCAAAAGTCACTTATTAACTATTGAAATTTATCCGGTGGTGCCGTTAATAAAAGCGTCAATTTGTATAATTTCATCAAATCCAGGATTTTTCATTTTTTATACAGCACCATTAATAATTTTCTACCAACATTTTCCGATTGCAATCTTAATGACCATGGAAGTTTAATAAATCGGTAACTACTTTATTCAATTTTTTTACTAATGTTGCCAACTAAAGAGAAAAATTTTGTTTCTAGAAAGATATTGTACCTACCTATCGGGTGTATTACATTCTTTAAATGGGGATGGAGCCACATATTTGAAGTGTTTTGATCTATCGTACCTCTGTTTTGTGGCCTCGGTGTGTGTCATGATAGCTAGTTTGGAGACTACGATGGCATAAAACTTGCATAAAACTACCGAAACATGCACTAACGCCAAAAAAGTGCCATTATATGCATTTGCATATGCAAGAATGCAAATGCATATAATCCGATGTCTACTAATAAATAAATGAAATAATATTAACATAAATCAATAGAAAAGTCAGTTTGCTTACTGAGTTGTATACAGCATGTTACAAAACTAAGTGATAATACTAAATATATTTTCTCGTACTTGTCACTAACGTACAATTTATGTTTGTAACTTGTCCCTATTTTCCTGACAACACGAAACTGAAATCAAGGACAGTGTCTAAACTGTAACAGATGAGGAAAACTTACTCTCTATACCCTCTACAGCAGGGACGGCGAACCTTTTCATATCAACGGGCCCTTTTCTGTCATAAACGTGTCATTCAATATATTATTTTTTTTGTGATTCGTAGCGTATTTCAAAATTTGTCTAATTTGGTGCTCACCATGCAGAGGTGGATCTATAACCTTCATTGATGGTAAAATAATAATTTCGATACTAGTTTTGTGACCAGTAGCGTGCCCCAAATGTTATGTCATGTGCCACTGGTGGCACGCGTGTCATTGGTTCGCCATTCCTGCTTTACAGTGTTGAAATAACATTGAAAAAGCGGGTGATGAGAAGATTAAACTGACGATTGACAGTTTGAAACTTTTTTGACCCGGGAAAGAACCGGATAGTTTTTCTTGTACTAAAATGAGCTGCGGTTACCGCGAGATTAAAGATTGAGTACACAACAGGGATAATTCAGACCGCAAGGCGACGAGTAGATGCATTTCTGAATTTGTATGGATTTGACAGATTTCAATTGCGTGAGACGTCTTGCGAATCTGTCAAATCCATACAAATTTAGAAATGCATCTACGCGTCGCGTTGCGGTCTAAATCAACCCTTACCGGCAATTTCTTGTTAGAAAAAACAAGGTTTCTGAAAAGAAAATGCTTAAACATTTTCAGGTCTTCTCATACTCAGCTGTAACCCGCCTAATGTCTCGGAAACTTCCCTCATCCGAGGCCTTAATGAAATCTTTAACCTCATTCTGTTCGTTTACCCTTCCTTAACTCGATACATGAAAATAGATTGACCTGAAAACCTCGCCTTAATCAAAATTCTCTTGTTGGAAATCTTGAGAAAGTTTGACTCTTTGAAATTCTCTCTTGTAAAACCCTCACTATTTTCAGGCAGTGAGTGAGCTGATGATTATAAATAAAAACTCATTTCGATGACGTCATCGAAATTTCAATCGCTAAGGTGTGTTGGCATTCGGCAAAAGTAAAAACGAAAGCATGCACACTTTCATCACGCGGTTGAAAAAAGGGAAGTTTTGAAAGAGGGGAAATTTACTGCCTCACCTGCGTCGCGCCGGCGATCACCTCTCTCTCCACGAAGGTTACGTGTTCAGACTTCAGACAAGAGTTTAACATTTTTACCCAGTTTAAAGTTGTCACCCAAAAATCGCGCTAACCTTCACGCAATGCCTCTGCCCATTCGCCCCGAACCTACAAAAACGCAATAAACTAATATCATCTTTCAATCCTCCATAAATATCCAGGAGCTGGAGGAAGCTACAAATCGCGTCGGAAGCGGGAATGACTGCGTGGACACGTTTACACCCGCGGTGACGGACGGACGACCCGCTGACAGTCGCGTTGGTCGCGCACACTTGCGACTTTCACGCGACTAATAGTCGCAGATGTGAATGTCAATGAAGTATAAGGAACAAGTGGAAGATGATACTAATTACAGCTGTCCCTAATGATAAACTTGATTCCTATCATTCATTTCACATAATATTAAATATTGTGTTGCCACCAAGTTCCGAAACGTTTATGCACGTTTCCCTATTACGTTGTATTCTTCTGCCTACGTTAAAAACATTCTTCTTCTATGCTTTCCTAAAATATATTTTTTACCAAAATAAAAACGAACTGCAAATTATCTCTAACTTTTTACACACTTAACAAATACTATGTCTAAAATTTTGCGGTACCTTTCTATTTCATAACAATAAATATAAAAAATATGTTATCTAATAATCATAATAATACTCCCCACACCGGTTTCGGTGACGATGGCCGGTTTCATTGAAACCAGGCCAGGTACGCAGGAGTATTTTTTTTAAAGTGCCCAAGTGTGTGCGCAGTACACAAGAGCACTCTCTATTCCTTTTACTCTCATAACCCAGTGGGACGGAAGACCGACACGACTGGCGAGAGATCAGGCGCAGGACCGACTTTTTACATGCCCATCCGACGCATGGATCATCTTACTTGTCAGACAATCAGGTGATTAGCCTGCATTGTCCTAACCAAACTTGGAAATAACATGTTTCCAACGCGGGATTCGAACCCACGGCCTCCGGAGTCGAGAGCGACGCTCTAACCACTAGACCACGGAGGCGTTAACTATGTATTATGTAATAGATAATATTTAATCAGATTTTGTCTAACTTGTTGGCAGGTATTACACGCATCAATATTATCACGATTCCGTGATAAATTGGTTATATTGATGGTGTAATAGGCCGAATCGCAGTATCACAGTGCACTTGTGAATCGCGTGATACTAGAATCATGATAATATTGATGCGTGTAATACCTGCCGTTCAGTTCATCACACATGCGTGATATAACAATGTTCACTGCTGTCGCTCGTCTGCGCGCCCCTACAATATAATATTTAATCAGTATGTTAACCTGTGTATTAATTAGCTTCGTATTCAACGTTTATATCATGTTTAACTTGTTCACAAATATTTATTCCTGTTTTAAAATTAGGTGGTGCATTATTGATTTAACTTCTAAAGGTCAAGTTACACCGAAATGGCAGCTCAGCGGCGAGCATTTTCAGTGTCATAATATGATTTTAAACTTTATCTTCATTATTGTAATACTTACATAGTATCGCTTGAGAATTTACGGCCGCCGGCGCCCGCGAGACTTTCAAAGCTTCTAATACTTCATACTATGTATTACAATAATGAAGATAAACTTTAAAATCATATGACACTGAAAATGCTCGCCGCTGCGCTGCCATTTCTGTGGGAATTGACCCTAAATACCGCGTGTTTCGACACTTCTATGTTTTTTTAATGACACAATATATCGCGCAAGAAAAGAGCTTTTTTCGGTATACAAAGTCCTTTCCTGGGACTCAAGGACCAAATTTAATCAAAAGCTTGTTGTTTAATAATTAAACAAAATGACAGACATCCTTATACGTTTCTATGTCGCTCATATTCAATGCTAGTTGTTCCAACATTCTATATGTCCGACTAGCGATGGACTGTAGCGTGCTTTATTTCTCCAAAATTTGAAAAATCAAAATGCACCACACTAAAATAACCCGTCAGTCAGTCGTGTCAGTCAGCAGCGTCGGACATCACTCGGCGAGGTGTTTAGCGACTGATCACACACATACACAGAAAAAACTTAAGAAAAATACCAGAAAATGTCGTAAAGAATGTCAAAATTTCACAGACAATGATTTTGAAACTCAGGATAAGCTACTACATGTAGGGCCACTCTAAGTCTAGCAAATTAAATATGAACCTTTCCTGGACTTCCATGAATATTAAAAGATTAAGATTAGCCAAAGTGGTTCAGACCTTACCGAGTTTTAGCGGGATTAAAAAAAATTAAATTTATTTTTTATTTATATTATTATAGAAGAAAAGATAACCGTCACATTAATTGCGATGAGTCTGTGTGTGGTTCACATTTAGTGACCACCGCGATCTTTTTGCAATATGAGGCTCTAATAGCTCAGTAAAGATCTTTATGCTACATCACTCGTCACCACAATTTCGGGCCTTTATTGGGTTTAACCTTCAAACCCAACCCTATCTTTCCCATTTCTTATCCATGTCTGATATTCGCTGACGTCACGTGGCCTTGGTCGTCCCTCCACCATAACCACAATAATTTAACTTTATTGGACCTAACCTTCAAACCCAACCTATCTTTCCCATTTCTTATCATTGCCTGATAGTCGCTGACGTCACGTGGCCTTGGTGATCCCTCCACCATAAAGATGTCACAGCCGGGAGCCGCCATCTGCGAACTGAGTTATGAGCTCGACAAGCTTTTATTGTTTTACTGGTTCCCGTGGTACTGGGGACATATTGAAAGGAAAATGATAGGGAATTTCATGGTGGTGATAACAATATTATTATTGTTATCACCACCATAAATATTATTATTGTTTGAGTGTTTTATTCCTAGTTTGTAAGATTATTTTAATGAAGTTTATTTACTGGCTCTTTTGATTAGCTAACTTTACCAATCAACAATCACCGCGTAGATAGTAGAAAAGACAAACTTCTGCCGAAAATCAGAAACTAAGAATAAGTGAGCAAATTGGTGCTTGGTAGGCGACTGCTCGATACTTTTTCAAATGGTAATAGGTTCTTTATACGGCCTTTTTCCTCGACAACATGCGATTACGGACAATAATTATTATGGAGAAGCATATTTTGTTTCTGATTGCCCCTGATCGACATCTGACTTTGTCTATTCTATTATCGCAACCATGGCTTTCATCATCTTTACATCCTAGCACACACTGATTCACCGAATCAGTGTGTGCTAGGATGTCGACAAAATCTTCTGTATAAAATAATGTTGTACAAACATTTTTTGCTACGATAACACGTCATGTCTTACCCCATTCTTATATTTTCTCAAGACGTCAAGACAACAACATTTTATGAAGGTAACATTTTATATGAAACCCAGCAAGAACAATGCACATGTTTTTAATACAACTTCGTGCTCGGAAGTGAAATGAAAAGGAAGCCCCAAGAAAAAGTCCCTGATGAATAAAATAAACAACGCTCTTCGCAATATTGCCGAGAGAGCCATTCCGCTAGCTTAAGCTAATTTATAAAAATAATAGCAACTCTCACAAACAATGAGAGGTAAAAATATGCTAGGGGAGTAGGGGATACGAATTTTGACAGCAGTGAATTAAAAAGAGTGTTACAGTGTCTTAAGGAAATTCGTTTTATTAATTTTCCTATGCAGAAATGCAGCCGTGGTCGTGGTCGTAATTGACATGGACTGGCCCGAATTTTGTGGACAAGTTTACCTTTCTTGTACGAAATTTGTTCTGTAAAGAATCGAAGCCTATCCTAAGTTTTGAAATCTTTTAAACAGCACCTAATATATTTTGTCGTTACCAGTAGTATAGAAGATGACAATGTGCCTCAGTCCTTGAAGTAAACAAAATCACATCTCAAATTTTACATCAAAACTAGCTGACCCTGCAAATGTTGTTTTACCAAATTAAATTAATTTCTAGTATCAATATACTTTTTATAATTTAAGTGAGAATATCAGACCAAACAAATGTACATTCAAAATTTCATTAAAATCGGTATAGCCGTTTTGGAGCAGTTCGCGCACAAACACTGACCTTTCTCTTCCTTTTTTCATTCCATGATTATTGTCAACCGTATTTAAAATACATACAAAATAAACGCCAAAACATTTTATTTTGCCAAACTTTACAAAATTTGCCATTATTTACCTTATCATCCATCTGCAGTCTGTACCTCCTCTATAAACAATACAAAACATTTATCTCTTCACACGAATGTTCAGTTCGATTTTTAAAACAAAACGCACGCAAATATGCCACCCGTCGAGTCTTTGGCATCACTAAATTCATCTACTTCCTCCGAACGAATACCACCCATTTCACTTGACCATAAAGCCTATAATTCCGTGTAGACTTTTAATGATGAAGATCAGATACATGCGGAGGGGCCAAGACCGCATACATCAATTTCTTGTTCATAGAATACGATAAATTGGTTAAGATTAGAAGCCGGTTAAAATTACCATATTGAACATTCGTAGAATAATCCAACACGAAGATTTATAAGCGACAGCATGTATATTTCTACTGTATAAATCAATATCAGGTATAATATTATGCAATGTAGATCTCAGAAGCTCCCGTCTTATTTTAGACAAGATGTTATTAGCGACATTGCTCTTATTATAATACTATTATCTATCTATGGAGCTTCATACCACATCAGTCTGGCCCAGTGATAAGTACCTGAAGAACTTGCGGTACAGCGGTACCAATGGAAATTATATTTGCTTGTCACTTTTATACAATACAATATGTATTAGGTTTTTTCGTTACGAAATTTCTTAATTCAGTCGCCGCGTTCAAAGCCTTGAAAGCTGATAATTAAGCTATGCAAATTGCAATACTTACCTTAAAACTTAAGGATATTTTTTCTATTGCCCATTTCTATTGTCTAAGCTTTTTAAATAACTCTTAAGCCCATCATAAATATCCGAAATAAAATCAGAAGTGAAGAATTGCGAACATTAAAAGGAATTATGGAGTAATTAATGAAATGTTGCCGTCACAAAAGTTTTAAAGCGTAATGGAAAAGGCGAAAATATTTTTCAAAACGGCCATCTTGGATTGTTGAGTTACGGCGGAGTTTCCCGCGCTTTCCTCCCAGATAAATTATGAGAACAGATGCACGTTTCATGATGTTTTTACCGATTTTTTATATTTAATGGCGCTTTCTTTAATTTATGAAGATTTGTGTAGGTAAGAGACTCTCCCCTGCAGCAACTGAACTGGCTCTTTTTGGTCCTTTAGTAAGATTTTCTGCTATTAATGGCCGAAGAGCACTGACCTCCATTATACATTATACAAGTACGCTGGACTTATAATACCCACCTTCTTTAACCGACTTCCAAAAAGGAGGAGGTTTTATTATGTTCTGCTGTTTTTGTGCCTATTTGAAGCGCCCCCAAAGCGGGGGAAGAGAACTAAATTTGACGTAACCACAACCAATAACTACCGAAGAGTAAATTGATACATCTCTGATTAAACATCATTGTTACATAATATTATAATAAATATATCACTCATCAAGTCATCATATAATTATATATATCTGATTAATGATTAAGTATATACCCTCTACAAAAAAGTTGCCCGCAACTTCGTTCGCCTGAAAATTTGATTTTAGCGTGCCAACTGCATTTGTCAGAAGTGCAGTTACTAACCGACAGACTTTCGCATTAATTATTATATTATTAGTATGGATGTGACGAACTCAGTGCCTACATGAAATCACCAAAAAACCTCAAACCTTAAATATTAAAATAGTACATTACGCACCTAGAGGGCAGGAAAAATGTGTCAGCTGACATATAATGTAATTGTTGACCGAAGCGAAGCCGAGGTTAACAAACATATTGTGATCTGAGGCTTTCTTATTTTCTGCCCATGGTGCGTAATGCGTCATACTATTTTTCTCATCGACGGATGCGGAAAACGGCAACATCGGTAAGCGCAGTGGGAAGAAATTTGACGTTTTCCGGAGGTGAGAAAATAATATTATAAGTCTGTGTCCTAGTCCTTGTAGTTGGCAAATTATAAAAAAAATCTGGTTAGACTTTCGAAGATTTTGCTGATTTTACCGATTTTTTTTAACCTGCAAAAGAGCCCACCACACATTTCCACCACTACAACTCCCGTGTCACCAGGGTCTTTTTTTTAATAATTGTGACTGTCGGTGTTTATTATCCGACAACCTTATGTCTTATGTTATGTCATAGGAAGACTTGCATCTTTTTTTTTTTTTTTTTTTTTTTTTTCCCGGTGCTACTATGTAATCAGTGTTCTGGTTTCGCTACTTATTGCTTTTTGCCACTTGCTCAACAATCTTCCTTGCCATCTTCATGAAACTCGGTCTGTGTTTTTTATTCTTCATTATATCTCTAATGGTGTCTGTTGTTATGACTTTGTCTATTTCTTCTTCTGTTTCCCTTCTCAGTATTCCGTACATGGGACATTCTGTTAGGCAGTGCAGAACTGTTTGAGTTGTTGAGTTATCACATTTGCACGCCTTGCAGTTCTCCCTCAGTTTCATTCGGTCCAAGTACTCTCCGAAGCCTCCGTGTCCAGTAAAAAGTTGAGCTGACAGGTTGTCTTTCTTCACTTCGGAGAGAATCTTGTACGCTAAGCGCAGATCGTCGAAGAAGTATGTTATTGTTTTTCCCTTTCTTTCGGTATTATATTGCTCTTGATATTTATCTAGTGTGTTCTTCCTTAGGTTATATTTTACTGCGCTTAGGGGAACTGAATCATATGCTGGCGCTGTTTCATTTTTCGTGGCTTCCCTCGCCAGGTGGTCGGCACGTTCATTTCCCTCCAGGCCGACGTGCGCCTTTATCCAGTACCAGTTGATTTTTGTGGAGTCTTCCCTTATTCGGTTTCTTATCTCTACGGCTACTGGATTCAGGCTGCAAGGGTCTGCGACGGTCTGCAGGGCTGATCGGGAATCTGAAGCAATGTTTACCTCATTATTCCTCGTATTTTTGATGATCTGGGTCGCCATCAGCAGCGCCGCCATCTCTGCTTGGTAAACCGAACAGTGGTCCGCCAGTTTTATCTTTGCTGTTATAGTCTCTCTGTGCTCATCCCAGCAACTGACTGCTGCTCCTACTTTTCCGTCCAGTTTGCTGCCGTCAGTATATAGAGTTGGGATGAGTCCAGGCATTTTCTTCAGATCTTCCTCTTCGGTGACCCAATCAAACGTTATTCGTTCTCTTTTTGCTGGATGAGGGAGGTCAAAAGGGTGGGCTCTTTTCTCTATTTTTCTGTTAGGGTAGTAGGCCATGGGTTTACCTCTCTTGACTCTATAAAGTTCTGCGTTTTCTGTAATCCTGAAGCGCAGAGGAATAGTGCCACTTATTACTGTGCTGTCCATTAGGGAAGTAGTTTTGTGTGCTTTTGACATCATTATTGTGAACATTCGGTTCATTCGGTCTATCTTTTTTCTGATGTACTTTTTTCTAAGGACAGGTTCCCACACGCTTGCTGCATACAGGATCGTGGGTTCCACTACGGATGTATACAAAGTCTTTATTATCTCAGAGTTTAGGCCCCATGTTGCTCTACATGACCTTGATAACTTTCTGTATATCTTGATGACTTTATCATTGACATGTTCTAGATGTTGTTTGAATGTTAACTTGTGATCAATGATAAGGCCGAGCAGCTTAAGATGGTTTGTGAAAGCCACTTTTGTACCGCAGAACTCAATGTTAGGGATGTCATAATTGCGTTTATTCGTAACTATTATAGCCTGGGTTTTGTGTGCAGCGAATTTGAGCTTGTTTTTGGTACCCCACTTTTCAATTTCCTTCAGGGCTTTATTGGCTTTGTCTTGCACTTGCTGGGCGTTAGATCCAGCTGCCACTACCACTAGGTCGTCAGCGAATGCTTGCAGGTGTGCTTCGAGGGTATCTGCTATGTCCATTAGGGGGTCCACGATCATGTCCCACATTGGTGGTCCTCCTACGGAGCCCTGCACACATCCCTTTTCGGTTTCTTTTGTGATAGTGTGTCCAGCATATGTCAGCTCTATTTGCCTCTCGCTCAAATAATCGTTGAATGTGCTCCTCAGGTATTTATTGACATTCTTCCTTTTCAATTGGATTTTTATTTGCGGCCACCATGCGTTGTCGAACGCTCCTTCGATATCCAGCAACCATCCGTTTTTTTCTAATCTCTTCTCTCACCAGTTCCACTACATCATAAAGGGCGTCTTCCGTGCTCTTTTGTGGCATAAATCCATATTGGCGGGGATTGAGTCCATCCTTTCCTGATTCCCACAGTAGCCTTCTGCACAGGATTTTCTCGAAGATTTTCCCCAGGATCGGGAGTAATCCTATAGGTCTGTATGCTTTAGGGTGGGTGTAGGTGTCTTTGCCAGGTTTCGGAAGTATTATTACCTTTGCCTTTTTCCAGATCCGGGGGAACCGGAACCAGTCACCAGGGTCAACAGTGGTAACTAACCACGAAAACCCTTTGATATGATCTCAAACTCCGTTGCTTACCTAAAAACAAACTTTCTCACAAACTTTTCGTGTCGCGTAAGATAACTCATAAATCACATTATTATGTCTGTATGTCCGTACTCTCGTGTATCATAAGAAACATATAAATCCATTACTTATGACGCCCATAAATATTCCCGGGTCATAAATATCCGTCGGGGCTTCGCGACCCACAAAAATAGACCCGAACAAATGTCCCCGCTGGAAGGGTTTCCATTTGCGCTGATATGATAAGAGTTTTGTAAAGGTCGAGTACCTTTTAAGGCGATGACGTCGTCAGTTTCATAGGAAGTTGTATTATTATTTATTATTCATACTAGTTTTGCATCTGTCTGTTTGCACTCTACTTTTATAATTAACTTCTAAGGGTGGGTTGCACCAGAGTCGTAGTTATAGTTAAGGTTATAGTCAAATATGGCGTCCATTATGGACGCCATATTTGACTATAACTTTTACTAGAGATTTGACAATTAATTTGACATTTTGTTATGGTAAAAGTTAAAGTTATAGTTAAAGTAGGTTGGTGCAACCCACCCTAAATCCATTATGACGCGTATGGAGATACTCTGGAAAAATGAACGGCTTGATGGCGATTAACAATTAATGTCGTAGTATAAATAAAATATGAATTTTTGTTATTCTCGCTAAAACTCAAGAACGGCTGAACCAATTTAAGTAATTTTAGTCTTAAAATATTCGTGAAGGTCCAGGGTTTATAATATAATATTAGGATGAAAGTGATAAGAAGATCACCGAGTCATCTAGTTGTTAATAATAATATCCATACTAATATTATAAATGCGAAGGTGTGTCTGTCTGTCTGTTACCTCTTCACGCCCAAACCGCTGAACCGAATTTGCTGTAATTTGGTATGTAGATACTTTGAGTCCTGAGAAAGGACATAGGATACTTTTTATACCGGAAAAATTTACGGTTCCCACGCGATGAATGAATTTCGGCGCAACGGAGTTGCGGGCATTATCTATTTAAGTCATAATTTCAAAAGATATTATGATCATTGATCAGTGTAATTTCTCTTATTTAAACATTTTTTTATGAAAAACATGAAAATTTTAATTACTATTTCAATTCATATTGCATCAAATCCGACAACATTGTGATATGCGATAAATCACATATTGTCCAACAACAATAATTCTTGTTCACAGTCACGGCTATTAAAACGAACAGCTTTTTCTATTCGCCTTTTCTGATGTCATCAAATCTTTGTGCCTTATAGGACGGTATTAAAAATCTGGCATCAAATAGTTTTTGTAAGACGACAGATGGCCGCTAAGCCGATCGGATTAACACATTCAAAAGACTTCGACGTAAATCTAGTTGGCTTTGAAATGTGTTCTGTGACATTTATATAATGGTGAATTCAATAAATTCATATTGCTTCTTATTTGTAACACCGTTGATGCAAATAATATTGTTATATTTTGGTTAAAATGTATAAGTATGTTTTAACTTATCTGCCTATAAAGTTTTTGAAGTAAAATTTAAAAAATTAAGTATTCATATTTTTGCGTAACTATGTTACATATTGTTTCGGCAAAACTACTCGATTGTGATAATATTTGGAATAAAGATCAGCTGCTACATTATACATAGGCAGCATTTATTTCCAAAATAATTAAAAGTTGTTTGCTGATTTAAAAATTAATAAATTTCAGAAAAAATAATGTTTGAAGGTGGTTTTAAGTACGAAAATCTTTTCTATTATCAAAATTACGCAGCGCATATTTCACGTCAATTTGGATCTCAATTATTTATGTTGAACGAAATGAATACATTTGGAACGAGTACACCGCATCAACTTCAAATGAATCATTCAATCATTCACAAATGATTGAGTCTAATTCATTTGGAATGGAAATGAATACATAATAAATACAGCATTTACCAAACGCTTAATAAATTGGAATTCAAATCGAAATCGGAAAGCGAAAATTCGTCATTTCATTAAATTCTCGTTGGTTCTTTTTAATTTATTTGGCAATAATTTTCACTGCATTGTAGATTTTAGAATTTTTAGACTCATTAAGATTGGTGGCTGTTGTTACTTGTACCTGTAGAGGCAGATTCTACACTTCACTCTTTTTATATTTTAGCTCACATTTCTTACCCTCAATTGGATTTATCTGGCTATGAGAATGACTATCTCTTAAAGCCCGTCACAGACTTAGCTATAATATATATTAATATTTTTATAGCTAGGCATATTACTATATATTTTCTTTACTAATTTTCGCGTGACCGCACACTCAGCTATAATATATATTTCTGGTAGCTACTGTAATATGTTATATTATAGTACGGTATATTAATATATATTATAGCTAAGTCTGTGACGGGCTTTATAATTTCTGACAACAATCAAGACGATTTCAACACAAAAGCTACCACTAAAACTAAAGACAGGTATTTTCAAGTTTCCATTTTTTCTCCTCTTGTACGTTGTGTGTGATTTTTCAGCAAAAATATTTTTTAAGCTTTCAGGCGTTTAATATTCTGAATATTTATAACTTTTAAACCTCAGGTATATTGGGTACAAGTATTTTATTTAACTGATTGAAATAAAATATTTGTACCCGATATACTTAAGGTTAAAAAGTTTTAAATATAAAGAGTTAAATAAAATGTTTCATTGAAAAACCGTCATAAATTGGCGGCCATATTGAAAAGTCAAAACTAGAGCGGCAGACTCTCCCCAATGGACAATAAATAAAATCCCACTTCAGTGGCCCCAAAAGCTCGGGGCCACTAGCACAATGGGCTAGCCCCCAACATTACTGTTATTACAAATTGCCATTAGAACTCGAATTATTTCCAACGAATTAAATTACGTTTATCGAATCATAATCGAATTATACAACTCTACAACCATAGAGCAGATTATAGAGGAGATGCATCATGCAGCGTTGCTTGGACTTTGGTACCTACATTTTGAAATATGAAATATCCATATCCATGGATATTTCATATTTTACTAACCGTTTTGATAAACGGTTATTTTGCAGATAAGATTTTTTTTTAAATTTAAGTGTTATTGACCGAATCAATAGAAAAAAAACTCCCTAAACATTAGTGGATTTAAATCACTGTTGTATAATGGAGATCAGTGATTTAAACAGTTTTTAGCTGACACAAAAGTCATAATATAACTTTTTTGATAACTATTATGTCAAAATTTGCATACAATGAGGTGCCTTGTTACTTTGATATGAATAAGAATACTGATTGTTGAAGAGTAAATTGTATAGAAGAATAAACAAAAGTACTTACAGTAACATCAGTGCGTAACCGCATTATAAAATGTATGTTTTTAGTCAAAGCATTATATTTAACGGAGCATCATATTGTACTCTTTGATGGTTTTAAAATAAATTTGGTTTGTATACGCAGAACTCTGTAATTCATAATTGTATTAGCTTGTTGCCTTCGAGAGCTGACAATGTAAATTAAATTTAGCTCTGGAACAACTTTAGATGTAGGTATTCTTTTAATTATTACTCCCCTGAGAAAAGAGTGCAAGTAAAGTAGTTATTCGTGTTATGTAAGCGCTCTTACAGACGAACGGCATGTGTCGGCGGCATGTGTCGGCGGCGGTTGACGGCAGTTGACGGCAGTCGACGGCAGTCGACGGCAGCCGTTGACAATTTATGACGCTTGCAGGGGACCTACCACGACCTTTCCTAAAACGATCATGTTTCCAGAAAGCTTTGTTGTAAGATTACAATAACATTACCGTGCTCACTTTTAAATATAATTTTACTAAAAAAACAGTAAAAAATGCAAAATATTGTTAAATCCGCTGTGGAATATCAACTTTTTTAAGATCGCTAGCTTGACGTGAAAGTAATTATTGCTTATCTGTCAAACGGTGTCGTTAATAGAGGTGATGGTAGGCCCCCAGTTGTGACTTGTGACGTGCCGCCTAAAGGTAAGCGGCCACAGGTCGGTATCATACGCAACGGACGTCTCGCATCAAACGGATAATTTTTTCACAGTACTTCCGCTGAATCGGCAGCGTACGGATTATCGAATAGCCTAGTAAATAAATGCTCAAAAGAGGGGTGTGAATGGAATAGTCGAAAGCAGAAATTTTGACTTAGAAACTTTGTTTGGACTAATTTGAAGATAAACATACTGTCTAGTCGGTAATCCGTACGCTGCCGATACATTGGACGTACTGTAAAAAAATATCCTTTTGATGCGAGACGTCCGTTGCGTACGATACCGACCTGTGGACCTTTACCTTTACGCGCTACGTCACAACTGCAAGGTCGATGGCTGCCGTCGACTGCCGCCGACTGCCGCCGACACGTGCCGCCGACTGCCGTCGACTGCCGCCGACACGTGCCGTTGTCTGCCGTCAACTGCCGCCGACGCGTGCCACCGACGCGTGCCGCCGACACGTGCCGTTCGTCTGTAAGCGCTCTTAGTTATAGATATCCATGGCTTAGTAAATATTTGTCTATTTCCTTAGCTTTTCTTAACCTTGATCTTAAATGATAATATGTTTCTAAATGACTACTAGCCTATCCCGAAAATAGAGAAGGGATATTTTGGAATAGTTTGGTCCTCAGCCTTAAAACAAGAACTTATTAAACATACATATACTTACTGACCTAGCTAAGTAAGGTAAGACTAAAGAAACCAAAAGGAATGTGTCTAAATAGTTTATAGTACTGTAGTGAATATGATGTTGTCCGGAGCGCGGCGGGCGAAATCCTGGTCCGCGGGGGCTCCGGGCCAGAAGAGAGAGTTATTACACTAGATCCGTGGTTATTACCACCTCTTGCGTGTCTCCATTGTAAGACACGGTACGGTAAATAAAAGTTGTAAAAAGATTTTACATAATAATATGTCTTATAATATTATTTAGTTTACATAATGTAAACTTAAAAAGAAGAGTTCATCCTAGTATCCTAAAAACTGTTTGTTTAATCATATTTAGGCATAAAAGCGTATAGTGCTCATGCAGACTCTAAACTGGACTCAATATCAAATATGGACAAAATTCGCTGCAACAAACATGCAACTCACAAACAGATGATTTTATAATAATATAAAGTTTTATGTAATGAAATGAGCTCTAAAAGCCATAAACATTTGTAAGGTTGAAATGATATAGGTAAGTTCACAATTAATTCGATAAGACAAAAAATGTTATTCATCAGTTATTCAAAAGAGTAAAAGGCAAAAGTCGCAATCAAGGGACTAAAATAAGGACTAAACAGTTGCACAAACAGGGATGCAAAAATTTCGCCAAATGTAATGGAAATGTTGTACAATGGTCCCTCGTTACCTCAGAATTTACGATGACCGGCGACCCTATTACGTGTATGAAGATCGGTCGCTATTGCTATAGCTATTGCTATGTTTGTCTCTTTTGAATCGATATTCAGCACATATAAAAAGGAGTACAACCTTGCCTCTAGGTCCCTCAAGAAAGAGATTACTCGGGCAAAGCAACAGCACGTCAATAGAATTGGCAAGAGACTTGAGTGCCTCCCCTCGGGAACCCGTGCATTCTGGTCTCTGGCCAAAGCTATTGAAGGAAATTTCTGCAAGCCAACCCTACCATCCCTACACGTAGGAAATGGATCGTTGGTCCAGGACGCAAAGGACAAAGCCGATCTTCTGGGCAAGCTCTTTGCGTCAAACTCGACCCTGGATGACGGGGGGCAGAAACCGCCGACCATACCGCGATGCACGAGCATCATGTCGGATATTCGGTTTCATCAGCGCTCAGTGCGAAAAGCCCTCTGTTCCCTTGATATCCAAAAGTCGAGTGGGCCTGACGGAATCCCGCCTATAGTGTTGAAAAAGTGTGCTCCAGAGTTGGCTCCGGTCTTGACGCGTCTTTTTCGGCTCTCCTATTCCAATGGCATCGTCCCGGCTTCCTGGAAGACAGCCTTGGTGCACCCGATCCCCAAAAAAGGTGACCGCTCAAATCCTTCCAACTACAGACCAATCGCTATAACCTCTCTCTTCTCGAAGATAATGGAATCCATTATCAATAGCCAGCTTCTTCGATACTTGGACGGCCAGGGATTGCTAAGCGACAAACAATACGGGTTCCGTAAGGGTCGCTCGGCTGGTGATCTCTTGGCATACTTGACTTATCGTTGGGCTCAGGCAATTGAGTCGAAGGGAGAAGAATCTAAAAACTCTACACATTAGTCAAAATCGGTGGCTTGGCCATTTTGTTATTCGCCAGGGCTTTGAACTTAATATACAGTAACTAATGATAAATGGCCAGGCCACCGATTTTGATTAATGTGTAGAGTTTATAGATTCTCCTCGTGCGGCTGACACATTATAATATTATTATCAAATATTTTGCCGCGCTTTAGGGTAAAATTAAGGTTTTTAGATTTAGGGTTGAGTATGTAAGGTTAGAAACTTGGCTCTACATGAGATCTCACTACTTTTTGACACGACGAACTATAATATTATGTTCTCATCTTGGCAACATTTTTACATGAAAATGTTTTTGGTGGGATGGAATATTGTTCTCATCTCTGGGCAGGGGCGCCAAAATACCAACTGCTCCCTCTGGATCGTATCCAACGAAGGGCTGCTCGAATTGTTGACTGCCATAGTGTTTCAAACAGCTTGGACCCCCTGGAATTACGCCGAGATGTAGCTTCACTCTCCATCCTCTATCGGTTGTATCACGGGGAGTGCTCTGAGGAATTGTTCGGAATCATACCACCTGCAACTTTTCGCTATCGTCCCACGCGAAAAACATACCATCCTCATCACATTGATGAGTGACAGTCTTCCACAGTGCGTTTTTCGCGTAACTTTCTGCCGCGCACAGTAAAACTTTGGAATAAACTGCCACCAGCAGTATTTCCAGACCGATACGACCTGCAAACCTTCAAGAAAAAAGCGTATTCCCTCTTAAAAGGCCGGCAACGCCAGCTCTTCTGATGTTGCGAGTGTCCATGGGCGACGGTAGTTGCTTACCATCAGATGACCCGTTTGCTCGTTTGCCCTCTTATTTCATTTAAAAAAAAACCGTCCGTTCTTGCTTGCGCAAACATCTCAGACGCACTACAAAATTTTAAAGATCATAATTTATCGCTTTTATTCACATTATACGCCAGGCCGTGCGAATCAGCGTATCTCTCATGGGCGTAGCCAGGGGGAGGGTTTTGGGGGTTCAAACCTCCCCCCCCCCCCCCGAAAAGTTAAGATATTAACATTCATAAAATTAAAATTAATGACAGGCGTGCGGCATATCTCTTTTATTACTAGGTTTTTGAATTGAATTGTTATTGAATTTAAAAAAAACATTCTGCATCTTTAATATATTTCATATGAATATAAGGGTTATTTTATATACTTTTATTCCTTTTATTTTCTTGAACTATTCATTCATTTCGATACTAAAACCTGGCTACGACCGTGGTATCTCTCACACACCTTCTACATCTCCTGAATTCCTCTCGCACCTTTAAGAAGAACTGCTAGTCGCATAATTTTATCACATCAATGGCAATCGATTGCCATGACTTTCGTAAAAGCCCCATCGCGCACAATGCGAGTTGTTATCGCTAGAGAAATATTTATTTTATGACTTAGCGCCCACGGACTACGGACCACTTGAGTGCAAGTTGCAACTGTAGGCGGTTTTGTTCTTTTTCATTTTAAAATTATTGTTCCTGTAACACAATTCTCGCTTAAATTCTGACCGACATTTCAAATAAAGTATGTTCGCATTTCAGTAAAATACTCTTTTTATTTTAGATGCTGATTTTAAAGTTAGACACTGTTTTGCTTCAAGAACTTAAGGCGGGGATTAATCTCAATCAAAAACGATAACCTTGCACACAACCAAAGACCAAGCGTATACGCATCGCAATAAGATTCATTTTAGCTTAGCATATAACTATAGGTTCTCGGGCGGATCTTCTCTGTTTTTCATGTTTTTTTTAAATATCTTTGGAAATAAATATTAAGAAACAAAATTGTTCGGTTAAAGAATTTCTAATATAGATTTACTTACTAACAATTTATTCAAATAAAATGTACAATTATCCTAGTTAATACTTATATTTCGATGAAATAGAGTTTTTTCGGAGGTAAGTTTGTAAATTAATTACAGCCATAAGTATTACGTTTTATAAAAATGTTTATGGTTTAAGGTATTTTGAATATTGTGCTTTATATCTCATATTTTTTAACACTTCGTTATTATATTGGAACTAGGTAAACCGGGAGTCACGGAATAACAAATTGGGGTTTATCCTCGCCTTAAGACTCTTTAGTTTTTTAGCCAAGTAAGAAATTAAGAAGATTAATTACAAACAGTTTTAGAGTTTTTTACGCCGGTTCTTCTCGCTGGGGTAGTTCCCGAACCGGTGGTAGGCATCAGGTAGACATTCTGAAAAAATTTGATTCAAATTTACTCAGAAAAATAACACATTTTTTATTTAAAAAAAAAGTTGCTATTTTTTCACTTTTTTACGAAAAAAATAGAAAGCAAACAAATCGTTTTATGCCAACAATGATATACCTTTGTTTTAAGTATACTCTCAGAGGAATGATAATCAATTTGTACAGAGTTCCAAAAAGCATATTTTAGGGATAATCATTGGGGATAATGAAACTCTCTTTGCTACAATCACACTTGATTAATGGTAATAAATGACAAGTCACGACACTTAATCGGAGGCAACAGCAACGAGCAAGCACAAAATCAGTACCAACAAGCAACATGACCACGCGACAGCAATTCGGCAGCGACATAATGAAATCTGTCTGCGCCAATTTGAATTTAGATGGGATCGGTCGGCGCTGCATATATTAATTAAATCGTCGATCGACTGTTGCCTACATAGTACATACTATACGTAGTCTATGTTGACTAGTGTTGCCAGTTTTGATGTTTTATTGCAGTAAAAATTTATTAAAGATAGCTTATGAAGGACCAATATGAATGAAAAGGGGATAACGAACAGATATGTTTTTAGCTACTGCCCAAGATGGCAACTTGGTTATCCATCATTGTCCAACATGAAGTAGGCCGTTTACTGATTACTCTTCTGTTTCTCCGAGTTAAAGCATCGCAATTACTTTATATCTGAGGATAAATAACATTAGTTAACTTATAAAAATAAATAATGTTAAATTTTTTGTTAGTCCCGCTAAAACACGAGAACGGCCGCGACTTGACTAATTTTAGTCTTGAAATGTTTGTGGAAGTCCAGGGAAAGTTTTTATTAAGAGAGAAGTGATAAGCGGGTATTACACCGATCAATATTATCACGATTCCGTGACAATATTGATGGTGTAATAGGCCGAATCGCAGTATCGCAGTAGTATAGTACTTGTGAATCGCGTGATACTAGAATCATGATAGTATTGATGCGTGTAATACATATCTAATACCCCTCATTGAAAGTCCACCAGGTCATCTAGTTACAAATAAAACTAATTGTTATGTTAATGCTTTGCATATAACTAAAGCTAGTTAAGTTCCCACTTAATCTGCGTTCCGAACCCGGCGGCGAGCATTAATCATCAATTAACAGAGCTTAAACCCACATTTGAACCTCGTTTAAACAAACTGTGCGGCATAAGTCATAATTCTTAACAATACCACATCTCTTAATAAATTGGTGTCAAAATTACAGGTCGGTGACCTCGATGACGTAATTACTGTTATAACCTCTCACTTGTGACGTCACACTGGAGAAGCTAAGGAGTTAGGATCAAAGGAGTTAATAAAACGAGTAGAATTGACATGGAAGTCCATACTCTATCCATACTAAAATTATAAATGCGAAAGTGTGTCTGTTTGTCTGTCTGTCTGTTACCCCTTCACGCCCAAACCACTGAACCGATTTTGCTGAAATTTGGCATGGAGATACTTTGAGTACCAGGAAAGGACATAGGATACTTTTTATCCCGGAAAAATGTACGGTTCCCGCGCGATAAACGAATTTTGGCACAACGGAGTTGCGGGCGTCATCTAGTGAGTCTATAGTTCTACAGAGTGTAACAAAAATATAAGATAAATGATAATACTTTAGGGTGTGTACGTGTCCCTTGTAGAGAGTTCACTGTAAAAGTAGCAGCGCTGAAAGACCAAAAAATTTTTTCACTTTTGTATGGGGAAACTCGTGACGCTCGGGCCCTTGCCCATACAAAAGTGAAAAAAAAGCTGCTACTTTCACAGTGAATTCTCTACAAGGAACACGTACACACCCTAAAGTATTATCACTTAGTTTTGTTACACACTGTATACACTTTAAGCTCCGTACAGATTTAAATGCTATTTGGTATGAGAAATGAAGACACTTTGAGTCCCGGAAAAGGACACGGAATAATAATAATTTATCCTAGTACCTGTGCTAGTACTTAAAACTTACGATTTTGTCCCCAACAAACGCATAGGATAATAATTTGTTAGAAGTCCGAGAGATAAACGAATTAATTTATTTGTTTTCAGCTAGCAAAAGTATCATATTTTGTATATGTGTATTAACTAAAATTTTTGTGGTTGTACAATTTCTGTGTCTGTAGAGGGAACATCTAGTAGTGTATATAAATATAGTGTATGTTACAAGTTACAACTTACAACATAAAATTAATTACGAGTTTAATGCCTGTTTTGCACCAACCGCCTCCTACCCAACAAACATTTCAGTCGAGTAAGAAGAAATTACGCGATTCATAGTTGTCTAAACGTCGCAAAGAAGTCGTTTTATGCTGTTACCCGACATAGCGCCTCCAATAGTTATACGACTAGTTGTCGTGTAAGAACGTCGTAGAAACGTCTTTACGACTGATTTATACGACTATTACACTACATTCAGTCGTGTAACCAGTGTGGTGGTATAAGAAACGTCTATGCGACTTTTACGCTGACCTTCATCGTATTAGTGTTGCGAATACTACCTTTACACGACAATAGTATAAGAGTTTTATAAAATACTCTTACACGTCATTCAGTGAATTTGAACCCCTCTTTACGACCTTTACGTGACGGAATGTAGTATAAGAGTTAAAAAATTCACCAAAGTCTACAATCACCGCCATTCATTTGTTTCTTTGTAAAAATAATTTAACGTAGTTGTGATGGATAGAAAAAGCTGGGCTAGTGTAAAAAAGAGCGGAAACTTTAAGAGAAAAGTAAAAAAGAACTATGCATCATTCCTTTCCTCTAATTGCATCATATCGAATATAGGTACATGGCAAGCTAATTATAATACAACTGGAGATGGTTCCGTACAAAATTTTATAAGTTCTGTGCAGAGTAGTTCTGTGCAGAGTAGTTCCGTGCAGAGTAGTTCCGTGCAACTTAATTGTAATCCAAGCTCAGATAGTGCTTATTATTACAGAAATCACATTCATCGTCTGGGTAATGATCGTATATGGCAAACAAAGCGCAACTCGGACACCAGAAAAAATCAAAATTTATCATGTATTGAACAGTTTCCTTAGTTAGCATAAAATGTGCAGGGTATTCGGCACTATTGGTATAAAATCCGCAACCAAAACACCGATCAGCGCGTACAAAATGTGTAGATTTCCATGGCCATTTTAAATTCATACGTATCAATGTAATGAAATCTAATTTATTTAAAAACTTATCAATATCCATTGTATCACGATTGATTTCTTTACTCATTGATCAACTAATAACTGTATAGAAAGATTGATAAGGTTTTAGGCTCTTGTTAATAACTTAACTGAACCCTAAACTCGATTCTATGGCGGAATGTTTATGCGAATTGACACAGCGCGTGTTGTGTAGAAGTTATCTAGGAGTCTCGTTTTGCACTTTGAATCGTATAGAGGTAACTGTTTGCACTTTCTTTAAAAATACTAAATGATATATCATTTATTTTAAAAATCTCACTGGCGCATTTATTATTTACTTAAAACTAGCACGTAAAACTCGATAAAATTTATTTCCCATCAGATCAACAGCCCTTGAACTTGAGTTTCGAAGTAAACACACAACAGAATAAATAAAATGGCTGAGACTACATCCAACAATAAATTTGACAGTCAGTTTCTTCCCGACAGCATTTCATTAATTTAATATAGGTACTATCCAGTCACTTTTACAACCAAGTTTCGTACAGTTACTCAATTGAATGTCGTGAAGCAGCGGTGAAAACCGCTACAACGCGACAAAAAGTGCGCTACACGACTTCTTCACGACTTCTTCACGACCACTTCCCGACAAAAAATGCCCTACATGACTTCTTTACGGCCAAAAAGTAAGTTATGCGACGGCTACAGGACTTGTATACGTCATTGAGTCGTGTAAAATGGGCCTTTTCTTGGTGATGTCGACGTTTTAGCGACGTTGCGGCAACCAGCTTATACGATCAAAAGTTAGAGTTGGCACGTTGCGGCGACCAGTCAAATGTTTGTTGGGTAACGCTAAGTGGTCCCCTAGCGGCCATTAAGGGTACATATCCTTCAAGATTTCACGAATTTTTGTGTGTCACGGTCGACCTTAGGGCGTAAGAACTTTTGCAAAACATTACTTTTTTTTTTACATGTGTTTGTTTTAAGAGATATTTGACCCGCAAAGATCGCTAGGGAACACTTAGCGTTAGGAGACCGTTGGTGAAAACAGGCAGCAGCTGTGTAGCTTTATTAGCGCGTAGAGCAGAACGACTGTGCTACGTAGAGTTACGATGTTTGCTATGAACTACCAACTAGTGCTACGAAATTACTGCTTTCGTTTATAATAAGACAAAAATATTATTTATTATGTCTGACAAAATATGTTTTTTATTACTTTTATATCTTATATCTTTAAACGAGCAATTCTTGTATACTTATATATATTTATACGTGGGAGAGCCATGCTTCGGCACGAATGGGCCGGCTCGACCGGATAAATACCACGTTCTCACAGAAAACCGGCGTGAAACAGCGCTTGCGCTGTGTTTCGCCGAGTGAGTGAGTTTACCGGAGGCCCAATCCCCTACCCTATTCCCTTTCCTACCCTCCCCTATTCCCTTCCCTTCCCTACCCTCCCCTATTACCCTATTCCCTCTTAAAAGGCCGGCAACGCACATGCAGCTCTTCTGATGCTGCGAGTGTCCATGGGCGACGGAAGTTGCTTTCCATCAGGTGACCCGTTTGCTCGTTTGCCCCCTTATTTCATTAAAAAAAATATATATATAATTGGAATCTCGGAATCGGCTCCAACGATTTTCATGAAATTTAGTATATAGGTGGTTTCGGGGGCGATAAATCGATCTAGCTAGGAGTCATTTTTAGAAAATTTCATTTTATTTGTGTTTTATCAAATACCGAGCAAAGCCCGGTGAAATAGCTAGTTTACTAATTATGTATCGAAACGAGCTTTTGCCCGCGGCTTCGCTCGCGTTAAGAAGTATTATTATAAACAAACTTTCATCCCCTATTTTAACCCCCTGGAGGTAGAATTGATCAAAATCCTTTCTTAGCGGATGCCTACGTCATAATATCTACCTGCATACCAAATTTCTTTGCGTGGTTTGGGCTGTGCGTTGATAGATCACCATGTCAGTCAGTCACCTTTGAGTTTTATATAATATATAGATATTATGTCCGATAACAAATGTTTTTATTATGTATGGGCAGATTGATGACGCCGGGCACTAGCCCATACAAATCACTAAAATAAAATTACTCTTTCAGCTCTGCTACTTTCACAGTAAACTCTATATACAGGGTGTAACAAAACTAAGTGATAATACATTAGGGTGTGTACGTGTTCCTTGTAGAGAGTAAAAAAAACACTTTTGTATGGGCAAGGGCGCGAGCGTCACGAGTTTCCCCATACAAAAGTGAATACATTTTTTGGTCTTTCAGCGCTGCTTCTTTTACAGTGAACTCTCTACAAGGAACACGTACTCACCCTAAAGTGTTATCACTTATTTTTGTTACACCCTGTATAAAGGACACAATACACATTACACACCCTAAAGTTATCACTTTGTTTTGTTACGCCCTGTATATTATGAATAAATAGGATAGGCTCCTAACAAATAACAAGACAATATTTACAATTCAAACAATTTCGCGACTCAACCCTATCATGTTGTTGTTTTCATACAAAACACGGGCCTGTAAACAACTCCTGTACCAATTGAGACAAACATTTTGACAACCGCTACAACTTTGAATGAAGTTAAACAATAAAAAGTTTCATGAATTTACGAGTTGAAATTACATCTCAAAATGTAAATTAATAAACTTAGAAGATAAATTAATTAGAAACGTAATAGATTTATTGCTTTTAAATTCCTTAAGTAAGTTATAATTAAAGCATTTTACTCGACTAGGGCCAAGACCCTTCTAGGTTTAGATTTTGGCAGTCAATCCATACTAACAATTAGTGTCTGTCCTGCCTCTTCACGCTTAACCGGTTTTGCTGAAATTTGGCATGGAGATACTTCGAGTCCCCGAAAAGGACATATTATAGGATACTTTTTGTTCCGAAAAAATGTACGGTTAACGAATTTTGGCGCACCGGAGTTGCTGGCGTCATCTATTAATATTATCCTTATTATTATAATCCTTATTATTATATAATGAGATGAAGATCCTTAGTATAATGTAATGAGATAATATTTAAATTTATTACTTTTTATAATTAATGTCATAAAATTTTAAATTATTTTGCACGCCACTTATAGGCAGAATGTTGGATCCATTTAAATAATATTGTAAGACTTTTTGTACCACATTTATGCAATAAATCATTATTATTATAAATATAATATTATAAATGTGAAAGCGTGGATATTTGTTACGCTTTCTCGCAAAAACTACTTGACAAATCATCATGAAACTTTGTACACATACTCTTGGAGGTATCAGAAGTAATATAGGATACTTTTTATTTAAAAAAAAAGTTGACGTGGAAGCGGACGAAGTCGCGGGCAACAGCTAGTTAATAATATTACTATATTGTATATTAACTTTGAAGAATTAGCGCCTTTGGAGTTAGGACAGTAAAATCTGGTCCAATAGAAATAGAAAATAATAACTGATTAATATTATTGAAAGAATAAAGGATTACATTTGCTACAATCCGCCTTATCTCGGGCAGGTCGATATTCCGTACGTGAGGAGAATACCAAACACGACTCAAATTGAGCCGTACCAAATTTTATTTATAGCATTTATGAAATTATATTTTATGATTTTGTGTTTATTGCTATTTAGCGACACAGAGTCCAGATAAAGGGCAATGAAAATAAGTAGTTTCTTTCGGATTAACGATAATCCATACTTACTAAAATTATAAATGCGAAAGTATGAAAGTTTGTCCGTTACCTCTTCACGTCCAAACCACTGAACCGATTTTGCTGTATTTTAAAAAATCTTAAATTGTACTATATACCTTTTTTTATGATATAAGGGGGCAAACGAGCAAACGGGTCACCTGATGGAAAGCAACTTCCGTCGCCCATAGACACTCGCAGCATCAGAAGAGCTGCAGGTGCGTTGCCGGCCTTTTAATAGGGAATAGGAAAATATGAGGGTAGGGAATTGGGCCTCCGGTAAACTCACTCACTCGGCGAAATACAGCGCAAACGCTGTTTCACGCCGGTTTTCTGTGAGGACGTGGTATTTCTCCGGTCGAGCCGGCCCATTCGTGCCGAAGCATGGCTCTCCCACGTACAAATACCTTTATATACTTACCTAATCTATATTCCAACTCAAAAAAGTTGACGCGACAAATACATAGTACTGTGTACGCGTCAAAGCTCATCACAAAATCGTGAACTGTGGAAGGAAAGAGACGAGCCTTGCCCAGCAGTGGGACACTTAAGGTTGTTAATAAATTATAAAAATACAATAATAATAATATTATACACATTTAAACACTCTCCCGAAACTAACCACCGCCATGCGCCACCATTGAGCCACAGCTTTGAAAGATAAGAACTTCATAATGAAAGTCAACTGCGTCTCTCATAGTTCACATAGCGGATAAGTTATCTAAGTTAGTCAGAGCAACTTTGCGGCAAGTCGCGCGTGGCGTCGGGTGTTGTCGGCTAGACTTAATTAAACACGTAATGATGTGTTTAAACTTTGACAACATCTGAGTTTGATTAAACACTTTGAGACTGCGTAAATAACTAAAATAGTTAGGCCGTCAGTTGCTGTTGGGTACACACGAGGTAAATTACGTGGGAGAGCCATGCTTCGGCATGAATGGGCCGGCTCGACCGGAGAAATACCACGTTCTCACAGAAAACCGGTGTGAAACAGCGCTTGCGCTGTGTTTCGCCGAGTGAGTGAGTTTACCGGAGGCCCAATTCCCTTCCCTATTATCCCCTATTCCCTTCCCTTCCCATCCCTATCCTCCCCTATTACCCTATTCCCTCTTAAAAGGCCGGCAACGCACCTGCAGCTCTTCTATTGCTGCGAGTGTCCATGGGCGACGGAAGTTGCTTTCCATCAGGTGACCCGTTTGCTCGTTTGCCCCCTTCTTTCAATAAAAAAAAAAAAAAAAAACACGTTTATTGTTATGAAAAGTTGATATACATATATTATACGTTAGACTCAAAGATCGAAAACGCTTAGTGAGCGGAAAAATAGCTCAGAACCCGTTGCGGTCACAGTAAATCTTCCACATCGCGTATCGTGTTATAGCTCTAATGAAAACTCGCACGATGCGTTGTGGCAATCGCAGAAAGACTAAATATAAAATAGCGAAATTCGTGTCATAGCTAGCTCTCATGCTATTCGATCTGAACACGTTGTAGCAATGAAGAAAAGCCACATTAAAGGATCGGACACTGGTTTCCGGAAACTTTGTATAATAGTAAAGAAACGAGCGAAAGCAGAGCGGTTATAGGCTATAGCTCTAAAAATTCAGAATAGCTGCTAGAGATTTGGATGACGATAATCAAAATTTATATGAGCTAAAGGAAGCAGATGAAAACTGAGTTATAGGATCCCTCCGCCCATGTAATTCTTCTACTTAATGAAAAAATCGCTCTCCTTTCCCACGTACAATTTCCCTTACCAACCCCATTACGTGCGTACTTTGTGGACGGCCTCTAACAAACTTTATGACTTTTCTAGCACATCGTTAGTCATAAAAAGTGTAAAGAGCAGTCAGGTATTAGCACAGTCCCTTCAGGGCCCTATAGGGGCCGGTGAAAAGAAAATGGAGCACCTGTAAACCAAACATGGGGTGCAAATTGCCACCGTAAGAGGTTACATCAATATCGTATGGGTTATTGAAGTTGGGGTTTTTGGGGTATTTTGGTCAGAAAGAAAACTGGGCCAGAGCCCCAGATGTTTTGGTACTTCCTTACTTTTAAAACAATATTATGTATTCTGATTTTTTAACCATTAATATCCGTTGCGCAAAAATTCGTTCGGAAACCGTATTTTTTTTCGGGATAAAAAGTATTCTATGTCCCATACTTGTACCTGTAAGAAATCCGGAGTTCTCTTAGTATCTTCGGAACCTTGTTGCAAAATCTTGCGTTTTGGTAGCATATGTTTAGGATACTTCACATAAAACCAAAATCACCATATGTTTCCATATAAATTTTGAGGAGTTTCCTCGATTACTCATGGATCCCATCATCAGATCACCACTTTTGTGGAAATGGGACCAAATTGGAGTGAAACCTAATACAACAAAACAAAAATTTTGAAAATCGATTCACAAACGGCGGAGTAATCGTTAAACATACAAAAAAATCCACAGCCGAACATAATAATGTTCGGCTGTGGTTTTTTTGTATATATCATCATAACATCCTAATAATATCCGCCTTTTTGGAAGTCCGTTAAAATACATTTTATGTGTGTCTTTTGTAGCTGAACTCATTTAGATAAAGGTATGGAGATACACTCTACGCCGCAGGAACAAATACTAGTTTTTACCGTAGCAAAATGTAGAGTTACCAAAAAAAAGCTAAATGTAAGGCTACAAAGTGGGCGAACACTTCACGTTCAACATTTAGAATAAAACCACCAAAAGAGCATACGGAAAGTGCTCATACTTATATTTTTGCCTATTTACTAATAATACAATGATACACTTTATATAGTTCTATGTACAAAGTGTAAAGTTATTTTCTTTTAAAATCTTTGTCTGGCACATGGAAAAGTCACATGAGAGAGAAAGATAGAGGGCCAGAGTGCGTACATATATTAATAAGCATAAGACATGAGAGCTAGTATATATATTTTACATACCGCTACCTTATACTATTATCTATTCTGTGTCGCTACTTCTGTATTAAGTCTAACTATACTCAACCTGCGGCCCGCCGGGACTTTACCAGTAAAGTTGAACCATTTTGAAATTTACGCCTACCGATACAATTATAGTGCACTGCAGTCGTGAAAGTCGTAAAAAAATTTCCTTTTAAATAGTTAACGTTATTTTTTTAACCCTTAAAAATGTTGGTTGTAGCCCGCCGCTCGCGACACCAAGACCAAAACGTAAGTGTGGCCCGTATAAAAAAAGGTTAATTAGCACTGCAGGTCTAGCAGAGTACATAAACAACTTTCACGTAATTAGTTTTGATACTTGCTTCGCTGTAAATCTCAAGCTACATCGATCGCAGTATAATTGATTACTATGATGGATCGACACACCTGATACGCCTACAGTCTGTTCAAACTTATCACACCTCGAAACCTCTTTAAAATTATCCTTATTTAGTCGCCATAAGATCCTGTGAGAGGTAAAATGCATCTGAACGGAGTGTACATTTATCAAAGTACAGCTGTGTAAATGACAGTTTGCTGGTTTAAACCCTTTTATACTACCTTTTATAGTTTAAAGAAACAGATTTTACTTAAATGGCAAACAAAAAAAATTTTGAAAAGTAATATCTGAAGACTGCAACTACAGCACGCTTTGCAAAGAGTTATTCTTTCTAATACTGGGCAAAGCGATTGAGAAAGTAAATCTATACTTTTAATTGGTATATCCCTGTACTCGGCGAAACATGGCGGTAGCGGTCATTGACCCCCTGTCAAAAACTTGATAAATAATGAAGTTTCAGATGTTGTCAATTGCGGCTTTGTATAGAAATTAGAAAATGACAAGTTTTTGGCAGGAAGTCAACGACCGCTACCGCCATGTTTCGCCGAGTACAGTATAGTAGGTACTTAATACTTATTCTGTATTTGTCAGCACTTCTTTTGTAGCCTGCAGAAATGTTGCCGGCACCAAGAGTCACAATATAATATCTGCAGTCACCAGATATATGAACAAACCTAGCCAAATTCGCTTATAATAACGAAGTAACTACCATTTTATGCCAAGGTGACGTATTCGTGTCGAGGCACGGCGTACTGCTATCCTACAGAATATATCTACATCTTATATCTACTGACTACTATTAAAAATATATTCCTGTCCATCTGTAACCGAGGGTCATCCATCATCCGATATGACAGACTGTAATACTCCCGAACATCAGCAAATTTCAATATCCGCCATCTTTTTATCATCCACACTTAATGGTTTTCTGTATAGACGACCAGAGAGAGAGAGAAAATAGATTATAAAATTCAGAAACTTGCATAAAAGTTTGAATCTATACTAATATTATAAAGCGGAAGAGTTTGTTAGTTAGTTTGTTTGTTTTTTTGAACGCGGTACTCTCAGGAATTACTGGTCCGATTTGAAAAAATATTTCAGTGTTAGTTAGCCCATTTATCGAGGAAGGCTATATTTTATTACGCTAAGACCAATAGGGGCGAAGAAATAGAGGAAAGTGTGGAAAAAACGGGGGAAATTATTTGAAAAATTGATTATTTGAACGCGCTAATCTCAGGAACGACTGGTCCAATTAAAAAAAAATCTTTCAGTGTTAGATAGCCCATTTATCGAGGAAGGTGTACGGTTTCCGTGACATTCCTCAATTACGCGGGCGAAGCCGCGCGGAACATCTAGTGATATAATATAGGTACGGATTTTTGCGATTATTCTAATAAATTCTAAGCATTATAAGAACACTTAAGAATTCCGTTTTTATGATTCCATAAGCTTTAGGTATTCGTTTCTTTGTTGGCATTGTGAAAAGGCATTCCCTTGAATGGTCGCTGTATGAGTCTTTTCATTTTGCGGCGCGCGGACGGAATACACAATCATTTTCCATATGGACTCTAGTGAGCTGTATTTTCCTTGATTTTAAACTGGTATTTACTGGAATATAAAATGAATTTCGAAGAACCCTTGTAGGTATTTCATAGAAATAGATTGTTAGACATTGGATGTAGAGCGTCCAATATATATTTATTAGAATTTACTAAAATCTAAATCAATAATTTACTAAGCTCCTAAGAGAGCGTTAAATACTAGATTTTACTCATATTTTGCATGTAACACAATTGAACTTTGCCGTGATAAACTTCACATAACATTAAAAATAACAACGCCTGTATTTATTTTGATCGGGCAATATTAAGGAAAATAAGGAAAAAAAAAAAAGAGCAACCATAGGCCCCGACGAGATTCGAACTCGTGATCTCCTGTTTACTAGACAGGCGCTTTAACCAACTAAGCCACGGCGCCATGTTCACTAGATGTGAAATACTTGTATAGTTCATGGCACAAGCTTCCGCGATCGAGGGAAAGATAAAGATTTAAAAGTTAAAGACGTATAGTATTTCGAAATACACAATTTGTATATTTTTTCTTATAAGTGATAAAAATAGGTGAATAATATTTAAGAAATAAAATATTACAACATAAAATATTACAACACAAAAAGGCTTCGCAGTCGGTAGGATTCGAACCTACGCTCCCAGAGGGAATCTGATTTCTAGTCAGACGCCTTAACCGCTCGGCCACGACTGCCACACTGGAAGCTCCGAAATTATGATATTGATAATTTAGAGTTGTTTTATTTTAATAAGATGTGTTTAACATATTTCTTGGCTTACAATTAATTGTTATCCATTACAATTTTAATACTTTATAAGTAAATTGTAAGATGATAAGCAATACTCAAAAAAAACTAAATATTTCTCATAGTTATTTCTAAATAGGTTAACAAAGTTAACACACAGTTTTAAAACGTCTACAATCTACATGAGGCCTACCCCGGACGAACTAACTCGGCGAGAAGAACCGGCGTAAGAAACTCGCACGGGGCCACTAGTAAGGTTTTTTTATACATAGATTAAAAAATAGTTATTAAGTATAACACTGTGTTCTAAGCACTTGTTAAATGGCTTATAATTTGTAAGTATAATATTGACCATAAATATAATCATTTATAAACCAACGTCCTGGGTAAACAAGACCCTACTTTAACATGAATCAGCCATAAAAGACTACCCCAAAACATTACCTTCATTTAATTAAATCGGTTAATTAATTGTGCAATAACAAGGGTTCGCCCTTCGGCTACCTTTTACAACGTTGTAAATATTGCATTTTTTGTTATTCTGTAGGGTTTGTAATTAGAGAACCCTAGTTAAGTGAGGTGAGTTCACCTATACCTACTTAGTAGGTGTCTATGAACGCTACACACCACGCCATTAGCTATTTATTTTTTTGGAATTACATACTAAGTTACTAACTAATCTCGCGTCAGAAAAAAACCGTCACAGCTGACATGAAAATAATAATAATTTTCCTACTTTTAATTAACGCTGGCAACACCTTCCCACCACCCGATCGATTTGAATTTTTTTTTGGGTTTACCGGAAGTACAGAGCAACTGTTTGTAAAAAAAATAAAGCCGCTGAACCTACATTTTCTTCAATTTTTTTCCCCTCCCCACTACACCTCCACCCACCGCCCACAGTCTGCCAGCACGCAGATTATCAGAATTATCAGAAAAAGTTGTTCAGGGAAGTAGCTAACGGAGTTTTAATACAGGCTACAGCTGAAGCCACATGACCGATTTGATCGTCAGGCGTCAGCTCTTAGTAGAAACGTTTCTATCAATATTCTGATATAGAATAGAAAATACTTTATTTGTACAACTTAAAACTAAACTTAAACTTTAAAAACACAATAAAGGAAAAATATGTACAAATAGGCGGTCTTACTGCTAGCAGCAGTTTCTGCCAGACAACCTTTATGATATAATGTGACGTGTGCAACATGTCGGACTTTGGTCGGATTATTTACTGTGTTTGCTAGTAGCGCCCTCTGCTTCGAACTTTGCGTAATATTCCCTGTTGCGAATGCGACAAATAAAGCGAATGCGGCGACCCGCGAGTCGCGACTATGACGCGCGCGGATTCGCCGCGGATTTTATAGCAACTAGGAAAAGGTGAAGGTAGGTGGAAAACTCTACCGATCGACGTTAGAACATTCATACCATAAGTTCACAAAATAGTCAGCTGTATTATTTATACTTTCATAATATATATATATATATATATATATATATATATATATATATATATATATATATATATATATATATATATATATATATATATATATATATATATATATATTACAATTACAATTACTTACATTACAATTACTTTTACAATTATTTGTAAAAAAATTGTAAAAGTCAAGTGACACGAAGTTCACCGGGACAGCTAGTTAATAATAAAAAAATACTTAAAATAAATAATTTGGGGGGCATCAATACAAAAAAAAAACACATTTTTTACCTATTTTTGCTCTATACTATATACCTATTTTGGAACCCTTCGTACGCGAGTCCAACTCGCACTTGGTCGATTTTATTTTATTTACATAACACGCGGAAATTGACTTGTCACCTGCGTCCATAGAATTTTCTTGGAACAAGGAGCCTAGTTAACTTCTGCATGCTATACTAGTGGTAGCTGTTAATAAAATACGTATTTTTCGTAGAATCATTGTAATTTCATTAAGTGTATGACAGTGCTTACGATAAGGGGTAGTGTAGGGGAGTTATAATGTTCACTGAATAGGGTAAGTGATCAGATTCTTGTGGCCAGATGGGGGATTGGAATTTGGATTATTATTATGTGGACAAAGGACATGGACGGCAGGACAATTTGTAAGTGTGATTTTGATTTGAAATTGAAATACTCCAAAGTTATTCACTTTAAGCGTTATAAAATTCACTACTGTTCTCGAATCTATTAAATTTAGCCTTTGGTAGCGTAGAAACGTCACATTCTAACGATAAAAGAATTATATTTTGCTATATCTAAGGTAGACCTAACCACATACCTACATAATGTGGTTAGGTTAGGTATTAATAGTCTGAAAAAACACACAGACATGCAGCGTATCAAGTAACTAATAGTCTTTTTCTTCGTCGTATATTCACTCTACTTACCAATCTAATCTAAACTTATACTCAAATAAACGAGAACAGCCATTAAATAGATTTGAAGAGTAAATGAAATCTCTTAAGGCTCAATCCCAATTCCCAGAGCAAACAAAAGAAACCGATGTATTAAGGGGAAGCCTACGGGGATTGCAAGATACAATCTGCAATTTCAAACAACGATATCTTATCTTGGCACAAATTAAAGATGTAGGGTGCCTGGTGATAAAGTAACATCTTTTTCATCTGTTGATATTATTGTTTTTACTTTAACTTGCTTATCAGTTCACACAAAGATGGCAAAACGTCGTGGCTCAGCATTTTTAAGCAATTTAAAAACGAAAATTTACTAAGTATTGACTATTCTAATTTCTAATGCAACATTATCGCAACTTCGTTTTAGTTTGTTTTATCAGTGTGTTTCGTGAACATTTTGTAATTTGTTGCATTAAATTAGTAGGATTGAGGAACAGATATAGTTGTCAGTATAATGTTATATGGTCTGGCACTTCTGGCAGATGAGCAGAATTTCGAGCTGCACAAAGCTTTTTCTAGCCATACAGCTCGGGCTTGCAGAATTGGGGAACAGATGCCACAGGTATAATATTATAACTGTACCACTGGATAAGTACTGTTTTTCGTGTGATGCTGGAAATAATCTTATCCTAAATAATAGATTCTAATTCTTATTCTTAATATTATAATATGGTCTCGCAGATGATTAGTTTCTAGCTGCACTGCACTAAGCTTTTGCTTGAGTGAACGAGTTATTATAAAAAGATCCACTGCAGTGTTAAATAATGTTTATTTATATAAAATACTAATGGAGCTTTCGAAGTTTGATATAAATAAACGACTGGCAAATCACGACACACTTAAAGGGGATTATGAACGAAAGTGACGAATGACGGATCAAAAATCAGGATTTTATTAACGTCTTTCAAGAACAGATCGCTTTAGTAAGAGCCATTACTAGGAATTGTCATATTTTCAACAGCAGACTTTTTGAGAGCTTTGTTGAATTATGATCGCGTGTACAATAATTTACTTTCACGTTAATAGGGAAATATTGCAGTAAATAGTCCGACCAAAGTTGTAACACACGACTTATCAGAATATTAACAGAAAATATGCTGGTGCTGCCTAGCGTGAAAACATGCGGTCATTATTGTCATATATTATCCTATTGGTACGAGGTCTGTACTGCACTCTGCAGCCGTAGCGGTCGCTCTGTTTGACAAATTTTGCCAAACAAAGCTTCTCTTTCTTCACCTTTCTTGGTAATGTTTTTTCAATATTAAGTATTAAATCATCATCATCATCATCATCATCATCATCAGCCTATTGCGGTCCACTGCTGAACGTAGGCCTTCCCCAATGCGCTCATGTCGCAACAAACCCGATCTTTGGCACCCCTGATCCATCCGCTGCCAGCCACTTTCTTCAAATCGTCGGTCCACCGTGCTGCAGTATTAATTCACAATGATATTAATCTTGAGGGAATTCCTAATGAAGTTGGTATCGAATGGCGACAGTTCGCATGTTCCAATCAGATTTGCAGGATTGCAGAATTACATGTCACTATTTGCATAAACTAATTTAAGAATTCACACCTCTATAGACTTGGTGGTATGAAATCCGTACTAATATTATAAATTTGAAAGTGTGCCTGTCTGTTACCTCTTCACGCTTAAGAGGATTCCACACCGCCGTTTTTCCATACAAACGCTGTCCCCTGTTTCCTCCCTGGATAATGCCGGTAGAGTTATAATTTTTTTCTGAATATCTATGGCCACAATTAGCATGTCCCTATGTTTTCTTTTTTTTCATAATTTTATTATTAAAAAAGATAAGAACGTCCAAAAACCCAAAAAAATGGCAAGATTTTCCTCTGTGTTTAAACACCCAGAAAACAAAACTGGCTAAAATATACAAAAAAAATAAAACATAGGAACACAGCTCAAGCCTTGCTTTAATTCCTAATGAAAAAAGTACTTAAATCGGTTAAGTTTTGGAGAAGGAATTAGCGGACAACGAATCGAAGATTTTCTGTTCTTTTATTAGAACTTTTGTCGTATTGTCTCTATCGCGCTCTGCGGTGGGAGACTTGAGATTGGTGAGACAGCAATACATTTTCAAATACCTATTTTCAATTTCTCTCGCCCCTGGTGTATCCTCTTAAACCACTAAGCCGATTTTGATGAAATTTGGTATGGAGATACTTTGGAAAGGATATAGGATACTCTTCAGATACGTAAGAATCATGTGGCACTTGCGGCCGCAGATTTTGACATAAGCGCCGTACATTTTCTGACAAAGTATACATACACTATTCCAAGGCTTTAAATGAATGTGTCAATGGGCGCTGCTGGTAAAGGAGAACTGTCAAAATTGACGTTTTTGTATGAAAGAACTTAGAAGCGTTAGTTCCTTTTCTCGCTACGTTCATAAACAGTCTTGTCGAACTGTATTAATGTTATGTAATGATTAATTTATGTCTCTGCCAGGCGGCATCGCCTATAGGAGCGCTGCAAGTCATTCTTTCTTTCCCTATGGTTTTGGGTATGAAATAAAAAAGAAAAATATTGTATAATCACTCTTATATTCACATTTTTATATTTATTTACAAAATGTACATACAATACTCATCTAATCTTTACAACGTTTATCCAATTCCATCAACGCCTGTTAAAACTAACCGTTGATTAAAATCTCGTTCTTCGTATCGATAAAAGAAAAGGCATGACATTTAACTAAAGATTAACAACAGGCTTTGGTGAAATGGAACTTAAGGTATCGACGCGGCAGGCAACCCCAGCCGATAAAAAAACAAATAAAATGCCACTTTATGACATAGTCTAGGTTTCATCACTCTGTGGGTTTTATTTTGCTCTACGCCAGAAAGCAGCGGCGGTATGGGTCGCTAGACCAATGTCACGGTCGGTAGAATATTATGAAAGCTATAGGTTAAAAAGATTGGGAACCCCTGGGTTAGACTATAGTCTAACGGCTAACCTTATAGGCTATAGCGAAAGACTTAAGTCATAAAGTGGAATTTTACTTGAATTTTCGTCGGTAGCGGTGAAGATGGAAAAGTCACCTTTAGTCTTAACTGTTACAAACTTTTGAAGCTTATATTTTAATACAATAGAGTAAAGACACAGGGTATAGTCTACTATTTCAATAGAGTCATTATAATACTAGCATTTGGTGTTATTTTAGATTTAAATATTACTTCCCTCTCTTGGAAGTTGGTTAAGAATGACAAAATAAAGACTGTACAAAAATAGTAAACTTAACAATATGCGACAATGAGAAGAAACTGGGTAAAAAGGATTATATTATATTGTATACTTGAAAGTAGTGTATTATTATATAAATTATAATATTAAAAATCAAAATTGGTTGTAAATATCAAAATTAAATTATTAACAAACAAAATCAAATGCCTTCTCCAGAAAAACAGAAGAGTGATAGTCTTGAATACAACAAAAACATTATTTAAGGCGGGTTATACACTGAGCTAACAGTAACGTTGAATAATCTTACATTATAAATTATATACAAAGTTCTAGAAAGATCTAAAGTTGTAAATTTGTATTTCGAAGTATAATACTTATTGTACTTTTTTCTAAAATTGGAAATTCTTATGAAAGCACTGCCGTAACATATCTGAGACGTCGCAGATTATAGTCGTCCTATATCACAACTCACATATGACTTTTTTTCTTTTTTCGCCGAATGCGACGTCTGCGGATATGGTACGTCAATGTACACCTAAAACATGTATACGTATGAACAACATTATAGTGAGGCACATCGATCTACTTACAATATTTACAGTTACACTAGTATGGCAGTATGAGGTTTAGCTGTCAGTTTGTATATCAGTCTTTGAACACATTATTAAGATGAGGGTAGTTGAAGAAAAAGTCTGGACGCACATGTTCTATCAGAAAAATTGATAACAGCCTACGTAATTTAGTCAAGTTATATGAGGTCATTATTAGTTGTGAGTTGTGAATATCAGCTAGACTTGACTAAACAGCCAACTCGACCGAATTACGTTGATCCACCTAAAAATCTATTTCTTTGTTAGTACAAGTAAAGGTCTGAACCTATAGTTAAGTCTAGTGCCAATGATGAGTAATTAAAAAATATATCTTGTCTAGGCTAAATTCTTATTAGCGCAAAACGGAATTTTACTAAAATGGCTAGGCTATTGTGTGCTAATAGATCTACTTAGGATTGGAGTGAGACAAAAACACAAACATGTGACAGCTGCGCTATAAATTATCATTTACAATTCAATTATAAATAAGGCTGAGGGCACACAACGGACTATTTCAGTAACATGACAATCCAATTTTCAAAAAATTGACGCAAATTGTTTTACGATGAGGTGCTTAATTATTTGAACAAGACGTCCAATAATAAACTTTATAAGTATTTTAAGTTTTCTGAAAATTGGATTTCCAGAAATACATAATATGTTACTGAAATGATAAATCTAATTTTTGATGTCATGGTACGGTGGGAGAATATTTTATTAAACATATAAATAACCTCGAAGTTTTAAAACCAACGTTTTACGTTGCATGTTAATAAGACATCTATAGAAACCCTTGTTTATATAAAACAATTTTCAAGTTCTTTGACACTTTGTGAACATAACAAAATGTAGTTAAAAGTAAAAATATCGGAGGTTACAAATATTATTAATAAATATTGTGTAATGCGTGTGCACTCGCCTTTACATCAGTCTCTTATCTACGTCTCGCACGTTAAGTATTTACAAGTAATAAGGCTTCCATCAGTAGGAATTTCTGAAAACTGTTAAAATGTTGTTCTTTTGTTGTCAAAGCTTCATTCCAAATTTGGAAACAGTCACTAAAGTAACATTTCTAAAATGGTCGTTTAGTCAGAAACGAGATAGCAAGTATAAATTATCATTAGTCACTCTAGTTACTGTAATTTGAAATGGTTGTGGAAACGCTTGGATTCAGTAACAACAATCTTTGATTACATCACCTACTTTTAGAAACTTTGTACATACTTACTGAATCTGCGCTCCCGATTTTACAATCAGCTAAATAAGGCCATAAAATCCGATTGACTGAAACCAAATTTTCAGAAACTCCCCCCCCAACAGAACCGTAAGGCCATCTTTGGTCTACACGAACCTGGTGAGCTGCGTGTGGAACTCCCTTAAGAAGATCTGTAGTTGGGGCAGCGTGGGCCGGTCGTCGGGGGACATTGCCCAGCAGTATGCCATTACAGCGAACCTGTTGAAGAGATTTGAGGGTTAGATGCAGTTATCAAGCGAAAGACTAAATGAGTAAAGGTTTTTCAGAGGGAATCGGAATTAGGTTTGACAGTCTCTACTCTCAAAAGTATTTTAAGAGAGACGAATGGTAATTGAGCAACAAAGCGACCAAAATGTCACTTTAAGACTTATGACCTGTTTCACCACTTCATATATATATATATATATATATATATATATATATATATATATATATATATATATATATATATATATATATATATATATATATATATATATATATATATATATATATATATATATATATATAATACATCACACACAGCGCGTAACTGTCTGATACGCTGGATCACTTGACTGACAAGGACAGCGAAATCTAAGTTATGTTAATATTTATATTACCAAGTTAACAGTATACTTACAGCTCATCAGGGCAGTTCGCCGGCTGCTGCAACCGGTACCCATCCCTTAAGTACGCTGCCACTTCAAACGGATCCACCTCAGCGTACGGCTGATGCGCCAGCGTCGTCAGCTCCCACATCAGAACCCCCAACGCCCACACATCAGCTGACGGACTGAACTGCTTCTTGGTCAACGCTTCCAGAGCCAGCCACTTGATGGGTCTGTTCTCGTTGTCTCCTAAGCAGTGGTAGTCGGCAGGGAAGAGGTCCCGCGCTAGGGCGTTGTCGGCTATCATCACTCGGAGGTTCTCGTCCACACTGTAAAGAAGATAGGCGTCAAAAGATCGTCTTCAATGTGGAAGAGAGACGGCATGTTTTTTTTATAATACTACGAATACGAATATCATACGTGGTCAACACATAAGGGCTGCTACTCGTATGCGACAGTTTGTCATGTATGTTTCCTATATTTCCTTTCTAAAAACCAGGTCCATACATAAAAATCATTCATAAAAATCAGGTCGGTCATTTGGCGACGATCGAAATGACCCATCACAAAACCTCTAACCTCACTAAAAATTGACAAAGTAAGCCTAACAAAGAAAGTGTTTTACGCGTATTAGGGCCTGTTTCACCACTTTCTGATAAAGTGCCGAATAGGCTATTCACAGCTCAGCCTTATCAGGAAGTGGTGAAACAGGCCCTTAGAGTTGGATCTATCTAGTTAATTCTCATAATTCCAGTTCTAATATATAATAGTTATTTTTGACCTACTACTTGTAACGGACATAATATATTTTATTGTCAAAATAGGTGAAAATATAAACATTTGCGTGTCAAGAGCTATCAGGTAAATTAGGCGCTAGCTGCGTAGTTCTACTTATCGCAACTGAAAACAACTTTAATTTAACGAAATATTTCAAATTAAAAAGTTAACAAACTCCTAATAATTATACTGTACATGTTTTTGCACTTACAGTCGTAAAAACTAACAGCTTCGTTATATTAATTAAGCCAGAAAACTAGGTAGAGTTTATTACTCAATAACTTTTTAGTTTAATTGGCTCTAGTCTAATGGTTTTAGGCATACAGTCGAAACAAGAAAGTCGCTTTCATAGAGCTCAGCTCAGCTTTTATTAGTCCAAGACTCGAAACCACTTTGTCGACGTAACGAACTTTTGAAAAATAGGACAGTTTCCGCCTGGCTTATTTTGATGCTACAGTGACAAAAGAGCACATTGAATATTCATGAGAAATCTCCAAAAAACTTACATGCAGTTCCTCGCGGCTATGTCCTTATGGAGCACGTGTTGAGAGTGCAAGTACGACAGGCCATCTAGGGCGTGCAGGGCCATTCTGACTACATGCTGGGTGGTCAGGGGAGGGGGAGGGGGCCCCGAGTTCCCCCCAATGCTGACCCCCCGGCACATAAGCAAGAACTGCTTGAGATTCTTCCAGCCAGCGTTCCACGGGTAGAGAAGGAATGGCGCGGTCTGGTCTTCTATGCTCACGCCCAAAACAGACAGTACTCTTTCGTGGTGCAGCCCGTAGAGCATACAGCCTTCTTGGAGGAGCAGGGATACCTGTGCAAAAATGTTGAATGTTTTCAAGTGGGTAAATAAATGTAGGCTACATTTTTAAAAGGTTAAATTGTTAAGCCTAAATTGTTTTTAAAAGGACGCTTGTTGCAAAAAGGAAAATTCGCAATAAAGGAAGCACTTTGCGAGCGAGAATCGATTTACGCTTTTATTGCAAGCTTCGCCCATGGGGATTGGGGATTTTAAAACTGTTAATCCCGTAGGAGTGAGATAATTTTAACTTTTTCATGATAAATTCTGTTGAAAAATGGAAGAAAAGTTAAAGTAGGTTTTGTAAAGTAGATTTATAGATGTCAGAGCTAACCAAATTAACTTATTGTGTTGTGATCAGCCTTACCTGTACTTGAGAAGCGTGTTCTGCGACAGTCTTGACGAGGACCTCCTGCTCCCTCGCTTCCTCGTCAGCATACGTCCCTCGGTACACCCTGCCGAAAGTGCCCTCCATGGCCACCGACCGTAGTCGTACTCTACACCTTTGGATGGTCAACTCGGCGATCCTCTGCTGAAGATCCCTGGCTCTATCTTCCGGAGCTGGTGCTGGTATAGATGTAGGACGACGGTAGCTAGTGTAGCTGGCTGCGGATTTGCACGAAGAGTCTGGTAGGAACGCATGAGCATCCTGCTCGTCGCTTCTCGCTCTGCGCAGCTTTCTCGCTCTGGCCCTGCAGGCGGCCGCAGCGATGGCAGCTATCAGCAGCACTGCGCCCGCGCAGCCGGCACCGGCGTAGAATATATCGGCTGACGTCGGTGCGTACGGCGCGTTGTCGACTCTCACTGCTGGGCGCGGGACGTCCTTCAAGCAGATTTTCTTGCGCTGGAAGTGCAGCGCCGTGGATGAGGAGCCAGTCGAGACGTTGAGGGATATCGTGACGTCGACTTCGGCGGCCACGGTGCCGGTGCATGGCAGGTCGACCCGCCACGTCTGGGGCTCAGTGGGCACGAAGCCTTCGTTGGATATGTTGAACGTGGGCGTGTGGAGGGCTCCGGAGTCCTTCATCACCTTCGCGTGGAGCGTGTACGGTAACTGTAACAAAGAATATACCTTAAAATTTTTGTTAGTAGGTAAAGTGTTAGTAACGAAGACTTCAAAACGTTTTGGTTTATGGCATAAACTTTATGCTGTTTCTTTCTTGCAGTCAAAGGTTACGAACAGTAATGTAAATTCTCTTCTTCATTACAATGAAGTACATAAACTAATCTCTTATCTTATATGGTATGGATCATGGCATGAGTTTTACATACTGGTAACTCGTTTTGGCATTCCACGCCGTCTGCGATAACCCCATGACGGGCACAATGGTAACGGTATCTGATGTAACTGTGCCCGCCAAATTGACAGACGCACCCGATGCTAAGCAGCATAGATGTGGAATAACTGGAGTCGTTGAATATTACGTTTTACATTTTAACTTGTGTGTAACGATTAAGATTCTAGCATAAAGTTAATATACCTAGCGGAATAGAGAAACCAAGGCCTGAGCAAGAGATGTCACTATCAGTAACACTGCGTGGTAAAAAGAGACGTGTGATACATGACAGCAGCACTCTTTTTTTGACGTCCAGTGGGCACGTGCCGCACGTTGACAATTTAATATCATAGAATTCATGTTCAATCATGCTTGTGTAAGTGTATACGTACACATATTTTTCACACAGATGAAAACCAATTTTGGTTACGTTTGACAGCCCGAGATTGTTACTCTATTCCGCTAGGTATATTAACTTTATGGATTGTAGTGATTTTAAAGCATTTTTATTTTAAGGTAGAAAATAAGAAAATGCATAACATATTATATTGTGCCTGTATTTGGATAATATTAAGTGAATTTAAGTGGTATAAATTTTCAAATGTTAGGAACAATTAAACAGTTTGAAAGACAATAAAGTTTTCAGGTAAATTATTTCAAGAGGTTCATGAATAGGTATCTATTCAGAAATAAATAATATTAAACCTAAACACACACACAACAACAATTTTTTGCCTATTCGCGAAAGTTTTACTTTTTAAAATTTATCTAGAAATAAAACATCCATCGTGCAATGTCAGGCCGATCAAATGTCTACCCTGCCTCACGACTCCTTATAAGTGCTCAAATAAACGATGTTTACACGGGGTATTATGATCGCAGTTCTTGAAAATACGATCCTGTTACTCCTTACTACTTGTATAACGTTACAGCAATTAAGATAAGAAACATACATATTAAATTCATAGTTAGTTTGTTTTGTCTCGTGAACCCACAGAAACACCTCTAGATCTTATAAGTCCGTAATAACATTTAAAAGAGTGTAAAAGACACTTCACCTAGACTGCACAGGGTAATTTTCGCATGTCCCTTTGCAAGTTTAATACTGAAGTTACAGGTTATGTAAGGAAAACTAAGTATGTATATATGTGTATGTGTATATGTATATCAATGTTGTATCGTGACTAGCATAACTTACATATTGTGGTTATAACAAAGAATTGCCATATTTTTTACTAGATCATATTAATCAAAATAATTTCACAGTCAACAATAGCGAGCGGCTCCATGAAAACAAAACAGATGAAGACTGTAATAAGAAAAGCAAACTAACTGATGAAATCTAAGAGTTAACTACAAAGTAGTTACCGAGAAAGGTACGCCGACAAACAAAACAGTACACATCTGATAGTGGGTGCAAATATTACTATGCTTCTTTGTTCAACGGACCTTGGTTATGAAAACAAACTTATCAATTCGTACTGCCCAATAAAGAGAAGCCAAAAGGTAGAAAGTCGTTATGCATAAATGAATATAGCTTATATTGATTTGATGTGAGACTTGTGAACGATTGTAGATTGTAGAGACTTAGAGATATTTTACAAAAAATTATAGGGTGAAATAAAAAAATCTCACAAGGCATTTGGTTCCGAATGAAGAGTATTAAAACAATCTCGTATAAAACGTGACCAAACAAAGCTAAATAATTATAACTGCGCTCAACTTTTCTCAAGTACGCCGCGCTACCACGCGTTACATAATATTAAGACAACGCCTGAAATTACTTTAGTGGATTTCGATCTTAATCTGCTCGGTTGGAAGATCTTACTTTGGGGATCACCACTGCATATCTCACTAAAGTTTGTCCATACACCGGTGGCTCTTTCATCAAATACTCACTATCAACTACAAACTACTCTAAACAAAGGTAAAAGTCAAAGAAGTAGCCGACAAAACAAACTTATCAGTGAGGCGGTAACCAGTACAAGACTAACTAAATATCGTAACATGGTTCACCGCTACACAAACAGTCGCTACTACAAAGACTAATGATTTGTGTGCTGACAAATTATGCGCTTAACTGTGGTTTATTCTTTGGTTAAACCGCCCTGCAGTAGGTCAGTTTGTAAGTGTTTAAACTCGCTTATAAATCGGCACCCAGATTGTACGATTTTAATGCAACAGCAGCTTCGTTCTTTCTTCGATTACGTTTCCTATCCGACAAAATATTAAAGAGTATCTCATAAATTCGGAATCAATCCAGTATCTCCATAGATACCAAAATGTGCGAAAATCATTTTGCATACGACTCAGCTACAAAAAAATTGTATTTTGTGACTACAAAATGTTCATCATAAAAATATTTTATTTCTAAGTGTATTTCTTAGATATGTTATTACTCCTATAATATTATAAGATTAAATTAATGTAAACGAATTAAAAAATATTAAAATTGGCCCTTGACTAATTTAAAGAATTTTGGTGAAAATGAATATGCTCACCTTTTAGAAATTAGGTTCTAATGAATGCGGTAAAAGCCGAAACTAATTAAGAAAACGCCAATTAAGGTAAGTTGGCCTGCTCTAAATGTTGAAATAGAAATGTAGTTTACTTTATAGCCTTAATAGGACCTTATTAATTAATTTTAATTAGTCTTACCTTAAATTGTGAACTTAATTTCTTAAAAAGCTAATATTACGCGCTTTTATCTAGTCTTTGGGCTAGCTAAGCTTTTGCGATCTATCGTTTCGATCCGTGAAAACGTGGTATGATCTAGTTTTATAATGCGGTTTCTTATGTATACTATTTTTTATTACAGTAACATGTGTTTATTGCAGGTATCAAAGACCCCAGGCTGCAGCTTCGTTCCTTATTCAGTCCATGTCAGTTTCTAAAATGATATTCTCAAGAAATATCAAGTTGTTTGAAACTGCATTAATGTTGCATAAAAAAGAAGAATCGATGTACATTTTCCACCGTTACCTAGCCGCCCTTATAAGTTTGTTTACCTACTTAGCTTTCATAACCTAGCCATAACCAACTTAGGCTCGAAAGACGTTGATGAATCGAAGATTTATTCAATTATTTTTTTCCATAAACGTATTCGTAAGTTCTCGAAGTATGCCATATAAGGCAGTTTTTCAAATATGGACACACATAACAGTATTTAATATGTCGAGATAGCTCATCCAGCATTTGGGTCGAGTAAGCTTTGCGTAGACGGGCTACGGCATAAATTATAATAATAATAATATCTATGGACGCTTCACACCACGTCAGTCTGGCCCCGTGGTAAGTACCTCAAGGACTTGTGTTACAGGTGCCAGACAACGGAAATATATTTAATACTTTTTATACTAAGTATTATTATACTTAAGATTTTTTTATTATAATATGATACACATCCTACTATCCTACTAATATTATAAAGGCGAAAGTTTGTTTGGATGTATGGATGTGTGGATGTATGGATGTTTGTTACTCTTTCACGCAAAAACTACTGAACGGATTTTAATGAAACTTTACAATAATATAGCTTATACATCAGAATAACACATAGGCTACAATTTTAACCGACTTTCAAAATGGGGGAGGTGTTATGTTCGTTTTCTTATGTTCAACGATTACTCCGCCGTTTGTAAACCGATTTTCAAAATTTTGCTTTTGGTATATAGGGTATCATGCCAATTTAGTATTATATTCACAAAAGTGGTGATCTGATGAAGGATCCATAAGTAATCGAGGGAACTCCTCAAATTTTATAGGGAAACGTGTGGTGACTTCGGTTTCGTGAGAAGTATTCTAAGCATATGCTACCAACAAGTAAGATTTTGCACCGAGGTATACCTGGTATGCCGTGGTTCGGAAGGTGCTGAGAGAACTCCTGATTCTTTATAGATGCAAGTTTGGGAGTTTCAGCGTTGTTTTAAGAACGGAAAGCATATTATGCTACTATGCAAATTACATTCATCGTCATCATCATCACTACCATATTACACTATGCATCGTCGATTATGAGCCTATTATGTGTTATTGGTACTTTTCATAGTCTTTTAGATCGAGACTCAAATTTGTCAAGCGATAATTTAAAAAAATCTAATTATAAAAACCTGAAGAGTATGTTTACTTGAACGCGCTAACCTCAGGAACTATATGTCCGATTTAAAAACTTATTTCAGTGTTAGATAGCTTATTTATCGAGTAAGGCTATATTATATGTATCTTAGCGTGATAATTCACGCTAAGACTAATACGACCAAAGAAACTCAGGAAAACGTGGGAAAAACGGGGAAATATTAGAAAGGGTTTGTCTCACGAACTACTGGAGCAATTTTTATGGCAATATTTGGCACAGATAGTAACAGTAGACCACGTGAAGAGAGTAGGGACATAAGCTATTTTTTATGGGAAAATGTACGGTTTCCGTAAAATTCCTAATTTACGCGGGCGAAGCCGCGCGGGACATCTAGTATTTAATACATATCCATGACCCAGGAACTTTGAAAACTTTTTGTTCCGTCGGCGGGATTCGAACCCGCGACCCACGGCTTGAGCTACCAACGCGCTCACCACTGAGCCACTGAGCCATCGACAAATCGAATATGATAGCGACAAATCGCCTATAATACTAATCGAAAGAAATCAAAGGATCAAACTAAGGGATATATAATATATTTAAGAGAAAAGCGACTAGAACTTAGAATTGTGTGAAATCGCGTTGGCCAGTTAAGAAGTCCACTAGTCACTAACTCACTACACGTCTTCAGACCGTTTATTTATTCTACCTCGGAGTTTCTATCAGAGAAAATATTATTATGTCGTTGACGTAAGGGCCTCCATATACAGTCCAGATGTGGTCGGACTGATCGCTGGTCTGACTAAACTCGTGAAACGGGAAAACACCGGTTAAATCGGTCTGCGATCGGTCGGCAGTACGGTCTGCTCGTACATTGAGGTCTTCAGCCTCTCAGAATTAAGTCCAAACGCTAGGGATGAGCCAATTCGATATTCCATACCATAGCCGCCGCTGCAGCATCGTCAATGAATGCACATAATATTTGGTTAGCGATGTGTATCAGTCGGTATCGATATTTGCATGCCGGGCGAACGGCTCGATACATCAACATGATCGATTCTATAACGAACTGAATACTAATATCTTTAATCCGTTTTCGTATACCTAGTAAATATGTATTATTCAGATGGTGAAAAATGTATGGGCAAATATTTTATTGCAACTCATGTATAGCCAAGATTTAAAGAGTTACCAACTACAAAAAAAAATCAGTGGTACAAAACACACTCTCTCTAGGCATCTGTTTAGGGGTCTGCAACAAAAAAAAATGAAGAAAAGAGACAGTTAGGACCCTGACAGGGAAATAAAGGATGTTTTTCCTCCCGAAATTAACATGTTAATAATATTGAACACTTGTTCCTAGTTAAAGCGTTCTTGGACCCAGGCGCGTTCAGACCCCCCCCCCCCCCCCCCCCCAATCTAAGGTCAAATCTCAAAATCTTGCCAAATAATAAGGAAATTTCTAGTTATATCCTATATAACAGCAATAAATTTTTAGTGAAGTGACTAGTGAGTGACCCCCTCCAAAACTTCAGGCTGCGACCGCGCCTGCTTGGACCACGCCTACCCCTATTCTAAGAAATATTTTAATCAATTCAAATCGTGGCATGTACCTAATTTAAAACGTTGACAAATAGCAACATAAAATGTGCTATTTTAAATAAATTAGATATTTTATGACCCAAACATCCATTTTTAAAGCTGTTTATTCAAATTCAAATAGGATGTGCAATTTACATAATAACAGCTTGCCAAGAACTGGATAGCGAATAAAATTACTTCGGAGTTGAAAAAATTAACTTTCCCCAACTTTTATGAAATGAGATTGTCTTGAATTTTCTTCGAAACCTTCAAGAAAACGACAAAGCTTTATCAAAACCCACTGATATTAGATTTACCAAAGCACTGCCCTAACCTCTAAATGATCGCAATAAATAAATTATACATAATACGATATTTTATGAGCGTATTATTTGTTCAACCTTATATAGGCGAATTGCGAAAACATCAAAGACGGCGGTAGTCATAAATAAAAAGCTCGTTTACAAAGTTGTATGAGATCGTAAATTAAACAAAACATTTTTATAGCTTATACCTAAAAAATAAAAATAAAGAAGTGAGAATTCCAATAAGGTCACTGGAGGCAGGAAAAGATCATTTTCGTAGAAATATAAATACATCTTTTACCATATAAGTAATACAATATTTCCTTAGATGCCTGGATATTACAAAACAAAGCTAATAGATATTATTAGTCTCAAAATGCCTAAAATAAACAGTAAGGCAGTTAATGGAACAGTAATTAGTTCATATGAAACGATTACCTAATTAATAAAATCAAACATAATATTCAATTAGTTAATCTATTCGCCATTTCGTGGAATATCTTACGCCTAATATATTATGTTGATGTGTAATTAGTAGATCTTCTTTTACTGATCTTAATTTGATATGCTAATTTTGCTTTAAAGTGAGCGCGTCATCTACATATTAAACATATAAAAACTTAATTATTTCTATCCATCTGTTCTTGTAAATGTTAGATATTATGAAAAAATGTCGAAATGGGATCATACATAATATTTGTCACTAAGCAGAAAAGTATTTGAGCCAACATAGGTCAATCAAAATCTTAAAATGAAAATAATAAAAATTTTCATGTTGACGAAATTAATGTACCTACCTCTCAGAATATATAATGTTGTACATTAAAGTATTTATGTTTAGCATCTGAGGAAAAATAGACATTGACTTATTTCTACGTAGATCTAGAAAACACCGCCATAATATCTCACAAAAAGACTTTCCGAAGCGCACTGCGCAGAGCGTTATAATCTCTTAAAAAGTGTCACGTCCAGATTAAGGACTTAACAGGTAACACGTCTACGTGACGTCACTAATCCCTACAGGATACAAGGTTCCAAGGGCTTACCCTTTAGGACTTTGGCTTTAGAAATATTAATTTTTTGGATCACAGCTAAGTGTCAGAGATTAGAGACTTTTAACACAATATAGAAATCAAAGAAATTGAGAAGAAGACTTTTTTGGCTGTCAAAAAGACTTTTCTAGAATAGCCAGATTGGAAAACTGAAGTCAGGCGTAGTTGGGTTATAACTCATACTACATAATACATATATTATTAGATATGATTTGATGCCATACACCTTGTACATTTAAGAAACCTTTCTTAGAAATACCTTAATTGTTCCAAGATTTAAGACACATAATATTTTTAAAACAGAGTAAAGTACTCACCGGTCGTCTCGTTAGACTCTGCCATGTGAAGTGCAGTTCGCCGATAGTGGCTGGCACTGGCACCACGAAGTTCAGGGCATACACGTTGATCTGCCCTTCGCGGACATAGTAGAGCTCCGCTGTCAGTCCTGGAAGAAGAAATCTGGATTAGAACGGACTAATAAGAAGAATCTTATGGGAATATTTACAAGGTGGCATAAGATGAGAGATTTTCATATCTTTGATATCTTATCTTCTTAGAAACTGACATAACATTGCAGTAGAGGAAATATGATTTGAAAGCGTAACCTGATGCTACAGAAATATCGATCTGCAATCTGATCCTGGATCTATTGAAATACCAGTACTTAAACCAATACACATCAATATGAAAAAGGACAAAAACGTTCGCACGCGCAGCGGCGAGATCAAAGCACAAAGACGCCGCGCCACCTGTCCACAAATCATGGGAACCGCTAAAAAAGATTTGCCGGAAAATAAGTCTTTGAGATATGGTAATCGACCGTACTGAAGTAGCTTTACCTGGCTTTTTAGGTTCTATTTTTATTTCGGCAGACCACAAAGCAACAGAATAAGACAAATGAACTCACAATTTAGATAAATGTGGCTAAAGTGTAGAAATACCAGTAGCCGAAAGTTACCAAAGAAAGAAACTTTCGTCAGAACTAATAGTAGATAATAAAGATTAAGATAATTTAATTAAAATAAGAGATTTCGAGATGGCCGTAGCACACGGAATTTAAATAACAGATTACATTCCACGAACTCGTTACTCGTTATGGGATAAGTTGTGACCTGTCATTACCTCTGGCACGATCGTTATGCCCACCGCATAAGGATCATTTCATACTACGAGGCAAAATAAATCTGGACGCACCATATCATGCCTTATTACATATTCTCGTTTTTTCTCCCGACCCTGTTATTAGTAAGGCAAACATTGTTTAATGTGAGGCCAATTACACGTTACATGAGCAGATGCCAGTAAATGCGTATTTTGAACTTCTGATGATTGATGCCCAATTTCGCTTAGTAAAAAATTATGGCAAAATAATGATGCTGGTATTGACAGGTTCAAAATTGTTTTTGAAAAATTAACTGAAACGATATCCGTATAATGGTAATTTCATCAGAGCGGCTTTTTTACAGAGGGATGATCTTTTTGCGTCGAGGGTGAGAAGCCCAACAATCGAGCCAATCGGGACACCCAATTTATCATTAGACGCAATGCAGCAACCAAAACTTGCTCTTAGCCTAATTAATATGCAAATTACAAGTAGCAGACAAATAAATCATAAAACGATGATCAGCCACATCAAATTAATTAAAAACAGGTTGGAGCTTTACCGGTGTGTCGACAATTAACTCAATATCGGTATGTAAACGAAGCTAACGATCCATAATTTCACACCGTTAATGGAATATTTGTTTATTCGAGACACGATAAGGACGATTAAGAGTTAAGTGAGCAGCATATGAAAGCCGTTTGAACACTTTATGTGGGTGTTTGTATGCGGAGAACACTGAAATGTGTTTGCTAATTGAATTGATAAGACTTTCTAACGACTACTTGTTTATGTTTGTTGTATCATTCGACGAGTCTTTATTGAGTCTTACAAAATGTAGGAGCAAGCGAAAAACAAAGTAAATCTAAGCCCTGAGATCACTCTACTCGTTTTCCTCGTCTTCTAAAAATCTGTTTAAAGTAACGTTCGTGTTCATAATAATTCATCTCGTTAAATATTTCATAACCCCAGCTGCATTTGTCATTACTGAGTCGTTTCATCGAAATCCAAATCTGATTAAATCTCTAATGGCCCTTAAAATATTAATACAGCATGAATTTGAATTTTAAGTGGCAATAAAGATGTTAAGAAAATGGTTCTTGTGAGTCCACAAAAAGCGATAGCGTGTACTACGCTACCGTTCGCGGCGACTTTAAAGGCGGCGGGGAAAAAGAACACTTCATAGGACAAATAATGCGAGATAACGCAAGAATACTCGGTGGCGCCCGTTTTTTAAACAAATAAACCGCCTGGATTCCGAGCACAAACATTTTTAGCAGATAAGAAATCCCTAAAAAGCTTAGGACGGGCGAAAAAACTCTATTGTATTGACGATATTGTGCGAGCAACACCAGAAAGAAATCGCACCATTGAACCGTTCACACCTACGAATAAAACGTTCATTATATTCGAATAAAAGCCCGCAAAGAACGAACAAGATAGAGCGGGGCATAATGGCGTCGATCCAAAAAGCTCCCCCTCGAGGAATGTCAGGGCAAAGATTATTGTGAAATTACACGGAGGCGTGCAAGAAAATAAAACATAAGCGTAAACAAAGGTGCATATAACACTCGAGACTGAGACGAATGCAGTTTCAGTCGAGTTGACGATAGCGCAAGAATTTACAATAACCCGGCGGGAGGAAACCGCTAAATAAACATCTGTTTAATGCTTCCCATAAGGTATGATGCTAATAAACCGAGCCGAGAATATCTGGTTGTCCCGTAAAAATCGATGGATATAGCTGGTGCTGCATGTTGCAATAACGACAGTTTTATTGGATTATACCGGAACCGCGTTAATGTTGGGGCGTAACAGTTCGACTTCTGTTTCGGTCAATGACATACATGGGATGCTACTGTAAGGATTTTTCATATCCATGAAGTTAAGACTTCATTTCTTAATGCCACATACAACAGACACAAAACTACATGTTTTTAATTTATAACTTTAGAAATTATGAAAAACATTTGCATCTTCATAAAATTTATAACTATGTAAATAGTGTCATCTGCTTCATTATAAAAATCATAATTGATATTATAATAGGCTATCTTTGTAATGTTAAAAAAATCCATAAAGGTAAGTTGTAAATTATCTTGATGGATAATAGAGTGGACGATACATCATCCATGTACACGTTATAAAATTCCATCAACTATTTTCATCACGTAGCGTTGATTTAAGCTTAAGCCTCGGAAGACACAGGATACATGCCCGTATGGACAATAACAATTAAGTCTGTGGTGCACGTGCGCGGAATATACAATTTCTACGTCCATTTCAAATACTCGTTTTGTAGTAAAATACATGTTAATGTAGCAGTGCTACGAAATAATTGTTGTAAGGCTTGGGTTGATATATTTCTAATTCTTTATTTAATTCTTCAAGCCCCATAAGAGCACCGGTGATCGCGACAACAATAGAATACAAATGAATTTCCTGGAATCTGCGATCGAAGTATTAAAGAAGTAAGTAGAAGTAAGTATTTCATGAGGTTTAGCAATAAACAAACTACCAATAAACTTGTGCTAAAAGTTACAACTGAATAAGCAAATTCAGTTTCTATGGCAGTATTAAAATATAAGCTAATGTGAAGAATGCAAATATAAATTTCATATTAAATAAAATTATGTAAGAAACTTAACACGTTTATAAGTTTCTGCGGTCGGGAATCTACAAAGTCGCTAATTCAATTTACCTGATGCATGCGACAAAAACATCAATCTTATGGGCGTCACCGCAGGATCATTGCAGGTGCAGTCAGGTGTAAAATTAAACTAAGGTATTGAGGTATTGAGCGGCAAGCCAGCGGAAACGTAATTCGATCTATTGCGTCCCATCCTTAACGAGATTTACTTTACAAAGCTTTAGGAAAAACCGGCCAAGTGCGAGTCGGACTCGCGCACCGAGGGTTCCGACAGCTTAAAGGTATTATAGACCTGAGTATTTAGTATGAATTTCAATTTAATACCTCTACGCGTTTATGAGGAAATGGGTAGTAAGTTTAAAATTATTAAAAAAAAATATATTATGTGATGTAACTAAAAATTTATGGTTTTCGTAATTTTTCCTTTATCTATGCTATAAGACGTTGCTTCGTACCAAATTTCAAGATTCTGAGTTCACGGGAAGCACCCTGTAGGTTTTGATTCCCTTGCAAGTGTCGAAAATTTGCGGCATAAACGGCTGTATCTTTTGATTGCGTTGGCTTAGAAGTTTGATTTTTTCACAGCTTCAAGGGACAGTAGACCTGAGTAATTGATATAAATTTCAGCTTCATGCCTCCACGCGTTCCTGAGAAAAAGGGTCTTGACAGACGGACAGACGGACAACAAAGTGATCCTATAAGGGTTCCGTTTTTTCCTTTTGAGGTACGGAACCCTAAAAATGGGGAACGGTTTACTTTTTCCTTCGGTTTGTGGTAATATAGCAATTAGACCCTGTTAGAGAAGTTTCTTTGATTAGATTATTCAAGAAATAAAGCTTTTAACGACTATTAAATATAGCAACAAACAATATCGGAAAATTGGCTCGTGGTAGAAAGACCACTAATGCGATAACTATACAGATCATTATTTTAAATTATTTAGATTAGATCATCAAAGAAATAAGTTTATTGAGGATCGATTAAATCTTAAATCAAACAATATCGGAAAAAGTAAAAAGGAATTAAGATAAGAAAGGAATAATGAAGCTAGACGTGATATACCTTCGTATACGTCTCGTAATGAGAACGCACGAGGGTGACTCTTAAGGGGCGATAAGAGCAGTAATCGTCGTCATCTCTCACCCAGACACCCCCCCTATTAATTACTACAATGAAATTACGACATTCCTACACAAATTGCACACAAAAGTGGTAGTAATTATGTAAACAATCGCCTGCATGTACATTGTACACCCTTTCAAAACTCAGGTAGATGCTGTATTGTGATTGCCAGTAGATTGTTTGCTTTGTTCTGGATATACAAGGATCTTTTTCCATTAAGCTCAGAAACGCTATGAAAAAGACTTTTCAAAACTAGGGCATCGATTGTTGACTATTGATTTTAAATGTGCCAATCAGAGAAACATTCTCTCAAACCCCTTTTATCTTCTACCTCAATGAAATTTTAATATTACGGGCACACTAGTTTGGTAATGCGTTCTCAAAAACTTCAACCATAAACAGACGCCAAGATGAAGACATTTCAAAACTAGGGCACCGCTTCGAACCTTTAGGGATTCCAAACGTGCCAATCAGCTAAATATTTCGCTTAGCATGTAATCTCCATCCATCCATCTTCTCCCAAATATCCCAGTGATGGATGCTCCGTTTTTGCTCGCATGCCGGCTAAGCCAGTCGCATCGGTTTGACAGCTAAACTTTTGGTCCGCACATGTGTTTCAGTGTTGATCGCTCACGTTAATTAGCTGCTATATTTAGCCACGCCGCATTAGTTTAAACATGAGCCTGAAATTTCGCATCGTAATTTGTGACTAACATCATTAGTTATGCATTAACCCTAACTAATAGTTCACTAGGTTTTCTGATCGGTTTTGCCTAGGAATTTATTCCTTTTGGATTCTTGTAACGATTTTTAACAAGCAATTTTCTTGGCTCATTGCCGATTGTTTGTTGAGACTAACTAGGAAGTTAACGATACTTTCCAGAGTATAAATAGATAACCTATTGGAGTTTGACTCCAAGACAAAGAACAAACAATTACGTGTTAAGTAGCCCAGATTTACTCAGTTCATATAAATAAGGAAGAGCCGTAGGGTTGGCACCTCACACCTTTTACATACACGTTTTGAAGCGGAATTCATAGTTTTCTATGTTCCTAACACATTTTTATGAATATTATCGTTAGTATTTAAGTAGCAAAACTTGCAACCAAAAAATTTTAACAATCAAGAATTTTAATTGGCATATGATAATATTGTGTAGGTACTTATATAAATCACTCTAGTTTCACTATCTTTGTTTAACTTTTCATATTCGGTTAACTGGAAAAAAGAATAACCAATTTACAAAACCCATACAGTGATACTCACGCGATTTGATTTATAGAAACAAAGAATGACATGGAAAACTGCGAATAAATCGTAGACAACCCTAGCAAAGTGAATAATCGTTGTTGCGCACAGTTATTTATCTGCAGTAACGAAACAAATTGTTTGTAATAAAATAAACATGCCCCGTTTACGATCCTCCACACTTCTCGACGGATTTATACCACATACAGACATACACCTGTCGTTATATGCAATACTGTTTATATCGCACCAAAACACGCCATTACCTTCAAACTATTCTACGACTTACGGCGTTAGCATACGGCGTGTATTGGCATAATCGGTTTAAAATAGCGAGTTCCTTGGCGTGGCTAAAGATAAGAGTATTAATTTAGACAGATTCATGTTCATGTCGCAGTGAGGCGTCAGTTGTATCGGCGATGTTCATCGATGTGGAAGTAATCGAGTCAAATTTAATTAGAGCTTCAAGTAACACGCCTTCAAGGATGAAGGAGGACTTTGCTTCTACTAAACATAATACGAATTAAATATTCACCTCCACTAGAAGATATGGCATAAGTCCACTAAATGCTGTTTTTTAAATTAGAAATGAAAAAAAATCAGATGAAAACTTACACCGAGGAATAAAGTTTGAAAGCCGCATTCAAAATGAGATTCACGAAACCTTGTTGAGAAGATAAAGAAAAGGAATCCGAAATTAGAATAACAAACAGAAAATTTTAATTTCACCACAAATGTCACCAAAAACAACATTTTCGGCGCAGAAATTAATTTACCGGCACTCGGGTGAAATTTCGCCGAAACTCGAGAGTCGAGACACAAAAAGTCATTTTTTCAAGTCGAGTTGCCGGAAAAAATATCCTTGACGCCGACCCGAACTGGATTAAACTCCAACCCTCGATGCATTTGTAACTTTAACGCGATGTTAACATTTGGTTAGATTTCATTAAAGGTAACAGAAAGAAAACTTTAGTTTCACTGGCAAAAAACACTGGCAAACTACAATAGATATAGGTCTTTTTGTGCTTTATTGTTGGAGCCAGAATCACATGCAGCTTGTTAATCTTCTAGTACAGCCATCGCACATAGGGGTTAATATAAAGTGTTCAATCTGCGAAAAAAGTCTGTGGCGCGTAAAATAAAATAAAAAAAATCGGCCAAGTCCGCACGAAGGGTTCGGTACCACTATAGAGCAAAAATAGAAAAAAAAACATGTTTTTTGTATGGGTGCCTCCCTTAATTATTAATTTTATTTAAATTTTATTATAAATTATTAAAGTATGAATGTAACTGAGTATTTTGTAAACATTTTAGGAGGCTACTTCATACTTGTTGTCATCATTGATACTGAGCAAAAAATGTAAAAAAAAAATCACGTTTGTTGTATGGAAGCCCCCCATTGTTGTTAAAGAGGCAACAGAAATACATCATCTGTAAAAATTTCAACTCTCTAGCTATTACCGTTCTTGAGTTACAGCCTGGAGACATACAGACGGACAGACATCGAAGTCTTAGTAATAGGGTACCGTTTTTACCCTTTGGGTAAGGAACCCTAAAAACGAAACAATCGAGTGTTTTTAGACATGAGCAACATTTGAAATTAGTTAACAAATCACATGGAAACGCCCAAGCCCCAAATATATACACATAGCTGTTGGGTCAGCAATACCAAGTTTAATTATCTCACATTTAAATTCCAGCCCACGTGCACCTTTATCAGCAATTCGGTTATCGCACGGTAGCGCGTCCTAATCTGTACCTTATCGGTGGTCCTACAAGATTTACTCGGACTTATCGGCTACTTAATGTTTTTGTATCGCTACTGTCCGGTACATTCTTGTGAGGGCTCCGAGAATTCAATAATTGTAACACCCAAATTAAGTGATGAAATTAGTTTTTTTTTTTTTTTATAAAGTTGGCAAAATAAAATTATTTCTGAAGTTGAATAGCATGCACATAAGCAATGCAAAAATAGTAATGAAATTTTAATGCCTCACTCGAACTGCAGAATTGAGCAAGCCCTACACGCAAGCTCAATAGGCGCAGCACGTTCGAGCAGGTAATAAAGAAACAAAACATGTGGAATTTCTGGAAACCTCCAAAGCAAACAGCGAGGTGTACAGTAACGAACACGCTTGACAAATATCGCTGGACAAATATTGGCTCCGGCGGATCACAGATTAAACAGGAGCCATCACGGTGGCTTTATTTGACTACCGATGAATTCGTGATATAAATTAGGAAACAATTTTCATTTCTGTGATAGCTTTTGATACGTTTATACCTACACAGCTCATTTCAACAACAAAGCAGAGAAAATAATTGCTTTCGTAATTATTGTAGATGAGACTGGGTTAGAAAGCCTAAGAGCCTGTTGCTCAATAGTCAACTAGTTTATCCAGGACGTGTCCAGGACTTTTGTTTCTGTCGCTCAGCATAAAGTAAGCAATGATAAAAGTTGCCGATAAGCTATTCCGTACTTATAATTAAAATTATAAATTGAATGAACACATATTCAAATTTTTAGGAGACATATCCGATACGCATTTAAAAATCGCCAACACCACACATTGTGCATGTAAATTAATATGTAGAATGCAGGAGGCTGTATGGCATTTAACAGGAGGGCCCTAGGGCGAGAGTGCTTCAGTCTGCCTGTTTAAACTCAACACCTACCGTTAGCGTGAAGGAGCAAACAGAATTTCATAAAGCTAGACGTTTACGCTGGTACCAGCTTGCACTTCAAACGCCTTTCCAGTGGTTAAGTCTGCACTGTATCGATTATCATGTTAATGCAATGACACTGGATGGATGGCTAACGGATTGTTCGTTCCCTTGGCTTTGTTACAATCCATACTAGTATTATAAATTTGAAAGTGTGTCTGTCTGTTACCTCTTCACGCTTAAACCGCTGAACCGATTTTGCTGAACTTTGGTATGGTGATAGTTCGCGTGCCGAGAAAGGACATAAGATGATTTTTGTTGCAGATCGTATGGTTGCCGCGCGATAAACTAATTTTAGCGTAACTTTATAGAATAACGGTATGAAAGCCTTATGGAATCAGCTTGCTGTGACTAACTTGCAAAATGCAACGTTTGAGTCAGCACCGAGGTATTTGCTTTACCCGGCTGGAGTGCCTGAGGACTCGTTCCATAAATAATGGCAATCGAAACAACCGAGAATTATCGAGTTGGCAGCCGTTCAGAAAATAATTTACAACCGTCGAAGAATATAAAATTTTAGCATCGTAAAGTAAACAATGGACAAAACGCTCTCGGGTTACACCTATAATTTTATCGACGCGTAAAATACACTGCCTTTTTGCGAGAAAACCCTCGTTTTATATTAAACTTTCTGCATTTTACTCTTATTAAAGCTGCAGGCATTGCACAGAAAACGTTTCATAAACTTTTGTTTACATAAGCTTACTCTGCGTTCTTCTTTTTTTAGTTCATCTGATTTTTAATATCTAAAACTTTATTCTGGCATATATTTAGACGCATAATCTAAATAAGGGTTGTTGGTCCGGGAAGTAGGATTTTTTAAGGAAATTTCCTGCTCTTTAAGGATCTTTTTTTAAATTTTGATTATCTCAAATAATTTATGCTTTTTGGAATATTACAAAAACCAAACACTTCTTTTTTTAATTAGTAGTTTATAACTTTTGCAATTTTTATCAGCCCCTCTTGTATGCTCTTTTCGTGCTTTACTGCACGATTTGGGCAATGCTATGATTTAGTAGTCCATAGTTTAAATGCAAAATAACTATAAAGACATTTATATTTGAAAAGGCTGACAATATCTGATTCGAGGCCAGACCCGGCATATGACGGCCTTTCCTTATGAAAACTAGACGGACTTCCCAATTATTGCAATTTTAGGTTAGACACATGTTGCAGGTGTTAATAACGAAATTAAAGCGATATTAAGGAATCGAACACCAGTAATAAGTAAAAGGATCACTAAATTACTTATGTAATCCAAACAACTCCTTCGTATTGCCACTTTTTTTAATTTTTTTGGCAGAGACTTACACTCCGATTGCGAGTACAAAACGGAAAAAAAATTTGAGATCATTTTTTTCGTAACAGGTAGTTAGTAGCGACATGTCTGTTTCTTAAATCAAACTAACTTTGCAATAATGTTTTACCCACTGAGCCATATGAAACTAGTCGTTCAAATATGGAAGTTATTGCCGCTAGACTTACCTCCCAGACGGACTTCGACACCTTACTTCTTTATTATTATACTTATTTTATTAATTTAAGTCTTTAATATCTTCATATTTACTACTATTTTTAGACCCAAAGACAAATCTCTTATCTGTTATCTCCGTTATTTATACTATTTTTTTTTTATTTGGAATCAGACGGACCAAGTATCCTATCATAAATCCACTAACCAGGATCATATTTTATGTCCATTTCACGCCCCTCCGAACCTAATATCCGTGGTAGTTAAACGTGTTTCCGCCTGTCACTGTCCAGGACCGATTAGACATGCCTGCTCTGTGCTCAGATTGTTAAGTGAACCTAGACCAACTTAGAAAACCAGCCCTATTGTATTTCAAAAGGCTCTAAGCATACTGTAATGCGATGGAATTTGAGAAAATAAATATTACATTAAAATTACACAAGATACGCATCCAAATATGCCGTAACATGAACACAACATAAATTGTTTTCGAAATTCAAATAATTTATAAAGTGTCACGATACTATCTCATAAAAACAACGGGCCGAAACTAAAAACCGATCCATAAATAAAAAATATCCCGATCTCGAATTTTGATCTTGAAGGACGCATTATTAATAACCCACGTCTAAATAAACATACAACAGATAAAAAACCAATACGAGACATTTATTAACACGACCGATGGGGCAAGAAAAAAAAGAAAAAACCATGATGGCGGGCGACGCGTTAACATAATGTTTATCGTGGGAGGCTGTCAAAACAGTGTCCAGCCCATCTCGATGCACCAGTGAAAGCTAGAAAGGCGAGATGTTATCTTATTCAAATTGGATGTTGTTGAACATAAACACTTTAATTAGTTTTCTTATTGCTCGATAATTATTAGACAAGACGACAAGATAATACTTACCATATGAACCTTCTTATTGCAGCCAAAAAGGTTATACTGAGATTAGATATTTCTTTTGTCGGTTGTAGAACAGACCTCTTCTCTTTCGATACCAAAATAGCTACAATTCCCGGAAATTTCATAGCTGGGTGAAAAAATCCAGTGAAAAAGCTGTGTTGGTCATAACTTATTACGTATGCTGAATACTAAACGCCTCGTTAGTCGTAACCCGATTCCAACAGACACGTACTACACTCCAATCAAAATATTTCGTAAAGTGCCCTACGTGATCCAACATGGCACCGGTGGCACCTTGTTGCTTGTGAGAATTGTGAGAAAAATATTTCTCGAAACATTATCCTTGTTTCTAATGCAAATACGCAGTTTATAATAAAGCACGTCAAAAATAATTGACGTTCTGTTCATTGTAAGATTATAGAAGCTTTGGTTAAGCCCAAAAAAACCGGAAGCAGGCATTTCTTTTGAATATTGCGAATCTTAGCCATATATTATTTCCATATCGGGAGCGTCTCTTTACGACTCCGCACAAGTAGGTGCGATTTCTTCAGCAGTAACTTAGTACTTTGTATTACCATAATTACCTCAGCTCATGGATAGTTTCTAGCCATAAATTTCTCGTTTAACAACTGCTATTATTTTATGTTTATATTACCTGTGTTCTAACACCTTCGCCGTGTATGCTAATAAAGTCATCTGCGCGTTGGTTTACTTTACTACCCTGGCTATCCTTTCCAATAAAACTTATGGTATTTTTACGGTGTTTTCACGGCGTGGAACAAATTTGAATAGGTCGTTAGCGAGCAAAAAGATCGTAACAAGGCTCCAACGGTTTATCAATACCAGACGTGGCCCATCTCCCATCGCTACCGAGATAGATTACCCACATTATCCCAAGTCCCAACCTTTTGTACCACCGACTCCGTTTAAATTGCTCCGTACAATCTGAATTCAAATTGTTTTCTTGTATCGTAGTTTCGATCGCAATTGTTGTCGGTATGCGCATAATACTCGGATAGAATCGAATTGAAATAATATTTGTAGTACGAAATTAGCGTATATCTGAGGAGCCTTTTTCGATCACGGTGGTCTCACAAAAATGTCCGTTTATCGGGATACTCCGCGTATTGCCTTTTCTGAATAATGCAGTAATATTTAACGATTGGAATAAATCGAGACGTCCCACGAATTTTATTGCTGTAGATTTAAATTTGGACGCCGAATACATCGGGGTAAAGACGTTTACGGCGTCATGTTTCGAGTAAAATCAAACAAAAAAGGTTACCACTAAAACATACGACGGGTATAAATTACCCGAATCCTTCCAACGTCGCTTTCGAACGATGATTACGTCGAATTTAAAACAAACACAACCGCCATTATACCTCCGAGCGATCGTTCGGCCCCGCCCAGCGTTCTCCATAATTATTAGGAGCCACCGGTGCTATAGTAGCTTTAGATAAACCTCCGGCGTCACGACAGAATCCTTCTTTTTAGCTCCGTTAGTCACGACACGGGGTTAAATAAAAACGGCAATATATCCAAAACCGACGATCACACAAATAAACAAAGAGTAGCGGACCGAAATAAAAGCAGGACGAGCGCCGACCGAGACCGAATAAAACCCACAATAAATGTTGATTCAAATGAGGTGGAAAATAGAGGGCGAAGACGCGCGCTAACGAGTTAAGTTTATTAATGAGGCATATGATTGTTAACTAGCAGCGATCGGTTTTATTGGATTCTACATATTCATTACTTCGGCTGCCATTTATGCTAACTCGAATGAAAATAACGACGGAGGTGATTCAACGTCTGAAACAATAAAATGTTTTAGTTCGGTTTCGAAATTGAAATTGCTTTCGTCAAGTTGGACGCCGCCCACACTGAGATTATTACTACGAACATAAGCGTATGTTTTCAAAACTTTAATATGAGGAACGTAATTGAAATTCAAATAGGGCCATTGTTCAAATAAACTAGTTCTATATTCAGAGCTATTTCTTATTAAAGCTCACTAGACGTAAATTTTTTTTGTAATACAATATTAAGAGCTATGGGTCTAAAAGCTCTTACAAAAAGGTCTATGAAATTGAACAATACCATGCTCTACAAAATCTTCTTCTTTTTCTTCTTATATATTATACTTACTCAAAGGTGACTGACTGATTGACATAGTGATCTATCAACGCACAGCCCAAACCACTGGACGGATCGGGCTGAAATTTGGCATGCAGGTAGATGTTATGACGTAGGCATCCGCTAAGAAAGGATTTTGATAAATTCCAACCCCAAGGGGTTCAAATAGGGGATGAAAGTTTGTATATAATAATACTTCTTAACGCGAGCGAAGCCGCGGGCAAAAGCTCGTATGTAATAATTATGCTCTCAATTCGTCAGTATTTTGGCGGAACCATTAACGGGAGTATTGGGTATTAAACTATAAAGCAATAATTTCAATTTATTTTCCTTATCAAGCTGTATTTATGGTCGCAGCTGCAACTGTCACCGTATTAAAAACGTTTTGCATTGACCCCTCGTGTCCTTTTGTTGAAACGTGACTTACCTCAACAGAAATATTTTGTTCGGATCACGACTTACGTGCACTCGAATTCGGTTAGCATATTTTTATTGTGGATATCATGATGGAGTCTAGCACGAATTCGCTTGAACGTCTTTGGTTTTTTTAGTGGCTTTTCAGAACCAGACAGAAATGTTTTAAAGCACATAAATCAAAAACTGGCTGGATCATTGAGAAGTTATAACTTATAAGTTAAGATCGATGGATCCCATTAAAATTTCGAAGCGAACGCAAAGTAAAATCCACAGACGGTCGTAACTTCGGTTACGAGCGGTTAAATAAACTGGAACCATTTGAACCATTAATATAGGTATAGTTAACCGAGACAGAAATAAGTTAACCCGTTGCAGAGGAAACGGTGAGCGCTGAACGTAAAATACCCCATTTTGTTGCAAACTAATTCGTTAGTTATTGTTTCCTCGGGCAAGTGCTGCTTCCGTAGAAATTATTTAAGACCATCGAGTATCACATATAATAGCTTTACTTACATACTTAAATGTCATGAGGAAGCGCGTCTGTTAGTTGCTCCTCGCTTAAGCCGCTCAACCGATTAAGGTAAAAAGGGATAAATATTTTGTAGTAAATTTTCTACAAAATATTTAAACACTAAAAAATATTTCTTAATGTTTAAATATTTTGTAATAAATTTTTACGCAGGAACCTAGGTAGTTACTATTTAAAGCTGAAAAATAACTCAAACATGTTAAATATTTTCGTATGAGAAAATGATTTTGGTATTACGTAGGTATGTATGAGAATTTCGATGGTACCCGGCCTCTTAAGATGCAATTTATTAGAGATTTTTGGGTCCAAGGAAAGGACCTAGGAAACGGAAAAATTACGGTTCCCGAACAACATCATCCAATAAAAATTCGAACGGTTAAGTTTCTAGCATGTAAATTTACATTAAAAGCTACGTTAAACTAGTTACTCCACAAATATTTCCATAGCTATACCTACATTACCTACCAACACAAAACAATCGCGTAATATTTGACATAAACTTGTCCGCCATTAGAAACTCCTGTGCGGTAGACAAACATCCACAATATCCACAATTCTAATATTTATACTGTCTGTCCCAAAAGTGTACTTTCTCATTCAACGACTTCTGTTCACTCGCAGTGTTACTGTCGGTGTTTGCCCACATAAGTACAGTTTTACCTCTAAGGCTCTACAAAAATGACCCTTATGTTGTAGCCATAAAGGGCCTGTCAGAGGTAGAACAACTATGAACTGTACACAGACCGGGTAAAGCAAACATCGATGATTCTTGCTCATAGACAATCATGTGTGAGAAATGATTTTTGGTACAGTCAGCAAAGTACTTGTTAGTTTACTTTAAAGTATAATAGAAATTTCTAGTAGCCAAGAGAAACAAGATATAATTTTCTCAAACTCTTACCTCAAACATCTTATAAAATATAAATGGTGCAATCAACAAATAGAAAAATATCAATTCAATTTATAAAATACTTATTTCCTCAATAACCAATAAAGAATAAATTGAATTAGAATTAACCGACACCATCTTGTAACGTAACGGTTTTTTGGACGGTTACGATGTTTTATATGTAAATCCGATGCGGGCGGACGCCACGGGAGGCAAAACAGACGGGACGTAGCATGCTGAGAAACATCAGAACACTTCTTGGAATTATTTAGCTATTCAAACAAAATAGCCTCTTGTTTCACGTCCGAGCACGATTGGATACTCGACACCGACGAAAACGCAAGGTGCAGCGCTTGGTGGTCCGATGAAAATTAATACACGGCTATTTTATAGCACATAAAATATTCGAGGGCCATGTTTGGATTAGCTGGAGCTGCATGGGAAGTTCATAATATTAGCCTACCAGAAAATAGATTTAATATTGCAGAACGCTTAGAAATTATGAAAGTTATTACCATAAATTAAAAAATAACTAATTTCAAATAGAATTCTGAGTTATTTCGAATTGAGTCCGGAGTTGACCATAACTGGGATAGCAGGAATTCTGAACGCTAGATTTATTCCTCATAAAAATCGTTTTAGAAATCGCATTGTCCTGTAGGATAAGCCCACGTGTGACATTAGCAGTAAATCTCTGGTCATAAACAGCAACTCATAAACCATGCACCCATCAATCCGATGCCTCGTAAAGTATTGTTATTTAGGACCAACATAACATGATTTACGATAAAACCCTCCAGGATATAACAAACAATGCCGACGGGGTTGTCCTTAAAGATAAAACTACAAGAAGCCACCAGTAAAAGCAGAAGTTTGGTGAATTTCGAACTTCACAGAGCGAATCTCCAGGAAAATTCTACTTATCCATAATCCAACGTTTATATGGAACTAGATAACGCCCGATAAACCGAAATTCGATCATCGCGCAGGCTCCGTAGATTTTGGGGCAACAAAAAGAATCCATGTCCTTTTCCGTCTCAAAGTACTCTATCCCTATACCCATCTAAATTGGTTTAGCGGTTTTTTTTTTTTATGATATAAGGGGGCAAACGAGCAAACGGGTCACCTGATGGAAAGCAACTTCCGTCGCCCATAGACACTCGCAGATCAGAAGAGCTGCAGGTGCGTTGCCGGCCTTTTAATAGGGAATAGGGAAATATGAGAGGGTAGGGAAGGGAAGGTAAGGGAATAGGGGAGAGTATGGAAGGGAATAGGGTAGGGGATTGGGCCTCCGGTAAACTCACTCACTCGGCGAAACATAGCGCAAGCGCTGTTTCATGCCGGTTTTCTGTGAGGACGTGGTATTTCTCCGGTCGAGCCGGCCCATTCGTGCCGAAGCATGGCTCTCCCACGTACATTAAGTGTTTTGAAGAGGTTACGCACCTTCACGTTTATGAAGAGGTTACGCACCTTCGCTCCAATATTAGCAAGAATAAGATGAGAGCATTTTCAACCCTTGGGTGATGCCAAACGAGCGTAATTTGTGAGTTCTGAGTCGCAGAATTTCGGCTGGCAGAAAATCTGCTGCATTCAGTTTCATACAAAAGTCCTGTTTGATACGTGACACGAGCGTAATTTTGTGAGTCATGATATGTATAAAAAGCTCAGAATAATGAAAAGATATTTACGCAACCGAAATTCTGCGACCACAACTCACAAATTACGCTCGTTTGGCTTCACCCTTATGGTGAAGCAACCTCAGCATAATACCTTTAATCGAAAACATAAAGAGGCAACGCAACATGTTTCGGATTAGTTCAAGTGATAGGTCACAAGTGAGAACATCCGCAGTCGATTTAAGCTCGTGTTTATCCGGAGCCCGGGGGTGCACTGAACCAGACGAACCATAATGTTCTACTATAACTTTAATTGCTTTCTTACGAACCAATAAAAATCGAGTGGCCAGATATTTTCAATTTTATACCCTCTCGATATAGAACGCTTGAAGAGATTGCTTCGATAAGGAATTTTGGATGATGGCGTTATTATAGCTTTAATAGAAGATAGATCCATTAACAATTATCTCCCAACGTAATTTGCAAATTGCACACAAATTCGGCAAATGCGTGCAGCAAAATGGATGGCCAAATCATCAGCAATAATGCAGAATTCGGGAAATTACTAATAGGTGCTAATAGAGCAATTGGAGATTCACTAGAAATCTGATTTAGGCCGAATTTAAGCCGAACTCGTATCACATAAAGTATTTAATTTCTGTAAAACTTGTGTAGTACTTATAACTCAGTGAGTACAATATACTTTCTTCTGCACTCAGAGACATTTTAATGAATAAACTTCAATTTAATGATGGTATTGACAGATAATGTATAGGGCTTAAATGTCAAAATCTTCATTTAATTACAGTTAAGTAATTAACGAGTTATTTTACCGAGCTTTGCTCGGTATTCGATAAAACACGAATAAAATAACATTTTCTAAAAATGATTCCTACTCGTAGCTAGATCGATTTATCGCCCCCGAAACCCCCTATATACTAAATTTCATGAAAATCGTTGGAGCCGATTCCGAGATTCCAATTATAAATATATAATATCTATACAAGAACTGCTCGTTTAAAGATATAAGATAAGATATTTGTCTCCCAGTGTGGCAGATAGTCTTCAAATCCTGTATTTTATCGACTAGTCTAGACAAAGAAGTTTTTTCCTCAACCTCGTAACAATTGAAGAACGGAATAAGGAGAAGTATTTAAATACATTTGATAAAAGTCTCCAGGTCTCCGGGGGACACAATTGTGTTGAAAATTATTTATGGCGTGCCATTCACGACAAAAACTGCTTTATAACCGGGTGCATTGTACGAAAATATTTTATTCCTGTGACATGTTTGTTTATTTTCGTTCGGTTCACCCTAAACAGCTTTTGTTGGTGCACAATGAGGCCATATTTCACGGTCACTCACAAATTAGTTCGCTAATACGAGGAAAAAATGTTACGAACGTTATTCAGACAAGTTTGAGTGCTAGAATATTAAGTTGCAGTTATAGTTTTACGTTTCAGGACCGCCTGATTAATTTCATCAAACTTAATTTTTACAGCGGTTAAGCAAATAGCTCAAGTGAATACTAAAATGTTAAGTGTATGGTGTTTTTTTATGAAATGAGGGGGCAAACGAGCTAACGGATTACCTGATGGAAAGCAACTTTCCATCAGGTAATCCGTTAGCCGTTAGCTTCGTCCATGGACACTCGCAGAATCAGAAAAACTGCAGGTGCGTTGCCGGCCTTTTAAGAGGGAATAGGGTAATAGGGGAGGGTAGGGAAGGGAAAAGGGTAGGGGATTGTGGTATGGTATGTTGGTAGGGGGGCGTGAAACAGCGCAAGCGCTGTTTCACGCCGGTTTTCTGTGAGAACGTGGTATTTCTCCAGTCGAGCCGGCCCATTCGTGCCGAAGCATGGCTCTCCCACGTTATGTGAGTCTACAAATTTTTCTGACTTCCAAAAAAAAGGAGACCTTTGGTTTCAGTTTTCTAAGTGTAAAAATTTCTAAGTAGCCTTTAGCTCGTTGGTCAGTAACGAAGCCAACATGGTTAATTCAAAGCTGGTAACAAGCATAATACACAAAAATGCATTATGACCACCTTATCTAATGATTAACCAACGGAAAGGAATCTTGTGAAGTGGCAGGTAAGTAGGGTTGTCACAAAACCCACAAAAACGACTGTGTTTGCGGGATATCTTTTCTGAAGTTGGTAGCCCTGGTGTGTATAGTGATTAGCCTTGCAGATGTTAAGTGGGAGAGCAAACATGTGTAGGTGGTGGGTGTACGGTTACTGACGCCTACTGTGAGGTTAGGCGTGTGTGGTCCCAGGCCTTTTCATATTTTAAACCTGCCTGGAGCCTGGAGGTAATGCCCTTCAGGCATACTGCATACAGCCCAATTTTGTAAGCACACTATAACACACAGTAATTTTTTGATTTTTTGGTCGTTATGCGCCTATCTGAATTAAAATTAACCGTATAAATAAAATGTTATTTTTTAATAAGAGGAACGAGAGAAATGTCACAATAAATTTAGCCCCCAGACAAGCACAAGGGGGTCTAGAAAGCCTTAACGAATTCTTTTTTTGAAAATCGATGACCCGAGTGCTATCAACACAAACTTAATACCTAACTTCCCTCAATTTTTCACACTATACCGCGCCTCGGCATTACCACAACAATAATCTAAATAAACATGGCGTAGACAATAGTTAATACTAAATCACGAGCCGCGTGCCACATCCCATTCAATTACCGCCACTGTCAGCCCTGACGGCCAGGGGTGGCGATTGTGAGTTGCAAAAAATATTTTTTTGTATCTGTAGCAGGTAATGGAAGATTCTATCTACCAACTTTATCCTAGCAATGTAGAAAGGAAAAAACTCAAACTCAAAATTATATTATACTCTAGGAGAAGTTTTTTATTTTTGGTAGGTAACTTGGTAGTTCTTAAATAATAATAAATAATAATATATTTTCTGTAGGTATTTCTTCTATGCAATGTTAAGCTTAGGTGATTTTGAAATATTTAACAGTATATTATTGGAACTGTCGTAGTTACTTTTTAACTAAAAAGTCAAATATTTTTAATTCAAAATGAATTTTTAACAAAATATTTGGTAAACGCGTCTACGTGATGCCTACCACTATCAACAGTCAAAAGTCTTTCAAAGTTTATCCTGCAAATATTATCTTTCGTCTTTCGCGTTTAATTAACCACTACCAACCCTAGTCAATGATGGGTTAAATAAACACCAGCGAATAAAAGTGGTCGCGTGTGCCACCACGCTGCGACACCTCGGTCGAAATGACCGTGAGATCGGGGAGGGTTAAGAGAAATATTCAATTAAAGTGATATATTATGTGTTATGACAGTAGCTTTTTATAGGAATAGCCGGAACGGAAGATAGAGAAATATCTACAGAGTACAGACTACAGATTACAGACCCTTCAAAATTACCTCGGGGCTATTGTGGTCCTTTTGCCGTCGAAATAAAGGAATGAATAGAATTGTTATTAATTGTGTATTACATACATGAAGATACAAAGTCACATATTATTATGCTTCGGCTTTTGTTTAATTATTTATAGTGTGACATTTTTTCAAAATACGAAATTCGAAATTCAAAATTGAAATTTTGGCAAACAACACTTTCAAAGCCGTTACTCGTTACGGACTATAATCCAGGCTCGTAAAATAATAAAAAAAGATTTTTGAAATTAGAAAAGTCACATTCCTCACTACAAGGTATTCTGTCGTGATGGGATTCTGCTCGACAAAGGTAGTTTCAGGTGTAAGCATTTTTCCCTCACAATAGGAGAGCGTCCAAAGCAATTTTGTCGAGAGTGTCTATTAGACACTAAAAGCTTAAAACGAACAGCGGGAAAGCTGGTGCGAATTTATTAAAGGTTCGTTGTACTTTACATACTATGAATAAAACTAGTCCTATTACGTTGAATTTATAAAAATGTGTAACAATTTAAATTTAAAATGTTCCAGTTTATTAACATAAAACTTGATAATGGAGGATTATTGGGCGCGCTGGGCGAAATTTTGTGACGATACATTTTGGTCTTTATTGCTCTTTCGACTTTGTCAGCTTTCCCTAGCCAAAAATTTAAAGTAGATCTTACAATATTTTACCTAGCATGTAACCAAAATATTATTTCATTGGATTTTAAAATTGCCAATGGGATTCGGAAATCGAACGCATTAAAATGCAAATATTTAAAAGTTAAAACTAATTCGTATCATGATTAAACCTCAAAGTCAACGTCAAAAACTAAAGGTGTTCTTAAAAAAACAAAATGCCACATTTAACCTTTCGACTTTAAATTTGGAATAACCGTTCCATCCATCACTCGGTGTCGGCGTCAAACTGAGCTGACGTGTGACGTCACTGGCAGATGGGCTGACCCCATGCTGACCAGACCTGGGACTGAGCTTGTCTAGTATGTTACATGTCACTCAAGACGAGAATTACAGCTCGTGATTTTATCTACGAGTTTTTATGAGCCTTACGACGACAGCAAGAAAATGCTGGGTTATGGGTACGTAGACTACGTAGTACGAACTCATGTGCCCAATAAGGTCTAATTTTATTGTCATTTTGTCAGTTCTGTGTCGAAAATCAATCAGCATTCAGCGCCATCCACGTCTATTCGAGGGACAGCTTAAGAGGAGTCCACACCGCCCTTTTTTCCATACAAACGTTGTCCCCTGTTTCCTCCCTGGATAATGCTAGTAGAGTTATAATTTTTTTCCTGAATATCTACGGCCACTAATATAATGTCCCTATGTTTTCTTTTTTTTCATAATTTAATTATTAAATAAGATATGAACGTTCAAAAACCCAAAAAAATGGCCGGATTTTTCGCTGTGTTCAAACATCCAGAAAACGGATTTGGCTAGATTATACAAAAAAAATAAAACATAGGAACACAGCTCAAGCCTTTCTTTAATCTTTAATGAAAAAAGTACTTAAATCGGTTAAGTTTTGGAGAAGGAATCAGGGAACAACGAATCGTTGATTTTCTGCAGTTGTCTCTATCGCGTTCTGCGGTATAGGCTAGCTATAGATATTACACGTACTTTATTTTCATTTCTCTAGCACCTGGTGTATCCTCTTAAAATAATAATTAGTCACTTTAACAGTCCACAGAGTCTGTTCTACCACTAACACTCTCTTTGCAGCTTTCTTTGCACTAGCTGTCGTTTTAGTGGTCACAGTTCTACTACTGCTGTAGCAATCGTTTCCGTTGTCACTACAAAATACGAACCATTCCTTCGAGTTTCGACTATTTATAAACGTGTATTTACACAGCCGCGCGTTGTGACCTCGAGTCCCAACTGTTTACTGATTTGCATCTTTCATAACGGTTTTAATCATAAAAATTATAAATATCATTATCATTATCACAGTATAAATGTCAAACAGTAACTCAGCCGTGGTCCCTACACTACTCTATGGTGGAGAGTATAACCCCAACCGCTTACATTTTGAAGTTAGTCATCTAAATCCCTATCTATTATGCATACTGATTACTGCATACTTCACTCTGCAGAATTGTTGACATTCGCCACTGCTACTCTCCTTAGAAATTATATTATACCTATCAAGTAGAAGATCATTTTTGTAGCAATAAGCTTCGCCGTAGTCGGGTAAAAAGCTAAGGTTAAACTTCATAACACCTAAACATGACGTCAAATCAGTACATGGTTAAACTCACAACAGAGTAAGACGCCCAATAAAAACTTCTCCCTTGTTATTTGTACGTTGTTTCAACTTGGAAACTTCCCCGTTGTTTTACCGGAAAACCAATGAGTCGAGTTGAGAAACCTTTACAAATACACGTTTCCTGAGTGTATTTTACAGGATACGTAGGTACTAATTTTATAAATTCGACAGTGCCAAATCGCTGAATCGATTGAGAAGGCCTTTGGCCACAGAATACATCTTAGTACAACTTTGGCTACAACTACTTGTACTATTATCTATTCTGTGCTACAACTTACAAGTGTACTTTTAGCACCAGAAAAAAAATATTTAGGAAAAAGTATGCGTAAAGACTTTCCACTCTACAGTTTCGCGATAATTTGTTGAGTTATCAACTTATCACTTATCAGTGCATATTACAGGCCATTTTTAAGTTTATACTGACGACTAACGGCCGTTCCCAATATTTGATCTATCTCTGGTTTTGTCCTACTAGAGATAAGAATAACTCACATTAGACATTAGAGACATATATTTTATGTCAATTGTGAGCTATTCCTATCTCTAGTAGGGCAAAACCAGAGATAGATCAAATATTGGGAACGGCCGTAACTCCGACTTAACTTACCTACTGTAAAAACCAAAATATAGTATCATAATTCATGCGTCAAAGACATCACAAAATTCTTATCTAAGCACACAAAATTAATAGATCGTCGAAAAAGCTCCAAGTTCGTAAGCTTTTTAAAGCTTTTGTGAGCTGCGCGCGCGCTGATCGATCGGAGCTTTTTGTCCAGCTGACGTCTCCATCCATCCTCGGCAAATTGCCACATGGAGCCGGTACCCTTGTACATGGCATTCGTCCTATCGATCATTTGAAAACCAATTTGGAAATGTCAAATTCACTTACGACGCGACGCCAACGCCGTTTCGTACAATATAATATAATATGTATGTGCCTCGATATTTTGATAATAGGTACCTTAGAGAATAATAATACCCGTATGAAAAGGCCATGGGATTTTAAAATATAAGGCAACGTAATTTATATATATTTTAAAATTCCCATGAAATACAATTTTATAAATAGAAAATCGATAGACAAACACGATTTAACCATTAGCGATAAAGGTTCAAATGTTATAACCGTACATTAATTATAATTAAATAACAAGCACATAAATTTGCAATTCCCTAAGTGAATCTTGGTTGATAATAAATTTATAGATATTGCCGAGTGCTTTGAAAATGCATAACTTATGACCGTATAGTCATAAGTCACATGTTTACTGCGTCTTTATCATTCGACAGGAATGTGAAGATAGTTAAATGGACGGAGGACTTTCATAAGATAGTTCCAATGTAGAATGACTAACGTAATATAATATATTGTCGAACTCTTCAGATAAAAAACAATAAAGCACACAATGCTTACGCACACACATGCATAAAACTACGCTACTTCGCGTTATTCTTTCGTACACGTACAATTAATCAACTGACGGTGAAATAGCGTACTTTGAAAAAAAAATTCATTATATTATGTACATATTTGTGCACCACATCTCTATAACAGTAGAGACAAGATACATAAGAAACAATATGTGTATTACGCATACAAACATCTTAAGATACGAGTTCTAGACAATTCCAGTGATGGTTTCCAATATGGCCGCCAAAATAATTATTTCCGAGAGCGCCGCGTCTCTAGGGACCGTAGTAACAATGGTTGGAAAAACATCTCTAAGGTTCCAGTATTTTTCTCTAATGCCCTCGTATTTTACGTATTTTCATAATGAAAAGCTTAGCAATGGCTCACAGAAAACCGCAGTTAAAGAAAGCTGAAGAATTCTCTCTCTTCGGCTTTTAACGGAAACATTCGGAATTCCTCGGCCCCTAATTGGTAATGAAATTATTGCCTGAACGTCTAATTTGTTTGTGTTTCTATTATTGGACGTCGATGGCTTTCGTAATGGGAAATCGTTTTCGGAATACTAAATTAGGAAATAACAAAATTATGTTTATTGTGTGGTTGTTTAAATATTTATTGGATAATTTCCAGTCTATTTAGGAGTTGGTTTTTCAATAAATTCTAATATTATAATGCGAATGTATGTAACTCTTTCGGACTTATGTAAAACCGATTTTGATAGAATTGGAGGATACCTACATAGTCCCGGGAAAGGACAGGTGGGTAAGACAGTTTTTTTACGCAAACAAAGTTGCTTATTACCATCTGCTAATTATCAAGGTAAGTATGTAAAACCATGTAAAAGTACTGTAATAATTAGTTACATTTAACATGTGGAACGACAAGTAATTCTCTTTTTCTAGGGAAAAGCCGGACTAGTTTTATTGGCAACACCTAAAACGGAGGTGGAAGGAAGTTATGGCGAAAGCTACATCGTTAGGATGGTTACACTATAATATAAGCGAGGTGAAACATAACGAGAGTATATTGCATTGTAAGAGCTGTTTTTCCTGCACAATTAAAAAAAAACATAACACTATACTGTACTCGGCGACACAATATGGCGATAGCGGTCATTAACTTCCTGTCAAAAACTTGTCATTGTCTATATAAACCGTGATTGACAATGAAGTGTCAGATATTGTCAATCGCGGCTTTGTATAGAAAATGACAAGTTTTTGATAGGGAGTCAATGACCGCTACAGCCTACGGCCATGTTTCGCCGAGTACAGTATAGAATATAATAATATTATCATCTAAGAAAACATTATAATATAATAATATTACTTATCATCTCAAGTAAGAAAATTTACACTTTTAGAAAGTCTATAAAAGGCCTACTACGATATTTTATACTCATTCAGTTCTGTTTAAAAACAAATAATATTGATCTGTAGCAACTAGCAATATGCTAGTACAGAGCCCCTTTGTTTTTCTAACGTTCATGTTGAGGACAGCGGCCTCGCACCCGATAAACTCGTAGTGAGTGTATACAAACTCGTTAACAGTGAAATATGATAATAAACTCAGTGCAAAATAAGTGTTTTTAAAAATAAACTTTAGAAGTGAACTGTGATAAATCTGTGGCTCCCTAAGAGGCAAAAAGTTGTTATTTTAATAAAATAGAACGTTAACTAATAATTATCAGAAAATTAGTGTCTGAAATATAAATAGTTTGGAAAATATTAGGAAAAATGTGCTAAAAAACTATGTAAATTGTATTAACTTTTATCTTCGCCTAGCTATAACTATGTTAAATATAAGTGTTATTATTTAGAATAAGTTGATTATTGTGGAACGATAAATAAAGAATTTCCCGAAATGCGTTTCAATTACCTTGGCTCATGGCAAAATAGGGAAAATAGGGAAAATAGCCGCTTCCGATAGTGAAAATAAGACTGAAGAGACGTACGAATCGGAGCGGCTCTCTATACGGCATTGCCGCGGTCGGGTACCTCAGAGGGGCTTTCTATATGGCATTGCCTTGAGCCGGGTAAGCGAGACGGATTTCGGGGTCGATGTTCTCCTCGACGACTCGTGTGTTTTATTTACGCCCCCGCTCAGCAAGATATACCGGTGTAGCCTTGGAATCTTCGAGTCCGATCCGAGCCAGCGACGAAGCCAGCGACGAAACCTATGGGCGAATACTGTCCCAAACAGTGAAGTGGTCCTTCGAGCCGGATTTGAAGACAGTGAAGCGGTCCTTTGCGCGCCTGACTTGAAGACGACACTTAGAAGAATTTCAACAGTCAACTGGAAGAAAAAATTTTGGAAGACCGGACTTGAAGAAGATTGGACTCGGAGATACAAGACAACACCGCTGGAGGGGAAGCAAGGATTCGTAGATTTTTCGTCACAAAAACCTACTGAAGATCCTTGAAAATAGAAGATTCAACATAGAAGATTCAATATAGAAGATTCAAAATAGAAGATTCAACATAGAAGATTCAACTTAGAAGATTAAACATAGAAGATTTAACTTAATTTCAAGATGGTCGTCACGAGGAGTCAGAGCGGGGCGGAGGAGAACCAGCCACCGAAAGTATTTTCGGATCCGCCCAGGTCGCCGTCTGCAGCCGCAACCAGCCAGCCACCGACCGGGGGAAGGGCGGATCCGCCTCAAACTGCGTCGAAACCGAAGCCGGGCGCCAGCAAGACACCCGCGCCATCGGGAGTACCTGTAGCCAGGAAGAAGGCTATTTCAATAAGGTCGCGTCGATCGACAGCAAGTGTCGTCGCGCGCATCCGATATGAGGCGGAAGAGAAACTTGCCGCACTCCGTAAGAAGGAACTGCAGATCGAAGCAGAACTTATCAAGAAGAAGCTCATCGCTGATGTCGCCACTGCCGAGGAAACCAGCGATCCAGACGATGATGAGCCTTCAGAGCAGGTGGAGCAACGGGTCCGAGCCTGGCTAAGCGAACAAGGTCCTGACAACGAAGAGACGGCCAAGGAACGGGTCGTGCCAGAGGAAGAAGGGGACGCGCCGAAGCCAGAAGACATACCACCTGCGGGAGAGAGACGCGAGCCGCAGAGATTGAGGTTCGAGCGGCCGATACAAAGCCGCATTCGCTCACCTACACCTCCTGCAGCCGGGATCAACGGGGTGGAACAGCTTGCCGACACTCTAGACAAGCTGTTGAACCAACGACAGCCGCGCCATCAGACGGAGTTGCCCATATTCACGGGCTCTCCTTCGGAATGGCTGCCGTTCAAAGCAGCCATGGAAGATACCACCACATTCTACAAGCTCAAGCCGATCGAGAACCTGGCGCGCCTGAGAAGCTGTCTCCGGGGGGAAGCTCGAGAAGCAGTGGCGCCGTTGCTGAGCATCGCAACACCACCCGAACAGATCATGAAGACTTTGGAGCAATGCTTCGGCCGGCCCGAGGTGATGGTCGACCGCATGATGGAAGATTTGAAGAAGCTTCCGAGGCTCGGAGGCTCGGCAGCAGAGCTCAACCACTTCGCGGTGAAGATTCAGAACATGGTGGCCATCCTGAGGAAGTTAAAGCACGGGTACCTCTTCAATCCGTTGCTTGTGAGAGACATCCTGGAGAAGCTCAGCCCGTACGAGAAGAGCAAATGGTACGACTACGCAGAAGAGACATCGCACTACCGGAACGAGCCCGATGTCGTCCTTCTCTCTGAATTCCTAATGAGAGAAGCGGACAGAGCACTGCGCTACGGATTCACCACGGCTCCGGCTTCGAGAAAAGAAACATCGCGTCCACCTCCCAACAAGAACGAAGTTAGACCGAGAAGACCAGTCTTCGCGATATCAGAAGAGGGCCGAGGCAAGCCGAGCCACGGCCAGCCAGAGAGAATGCGCGAAGAACAAACGAAGTGTCCGATATGCACCGACCGCCACGCTCTGTTTCGCTGCGCTGCTTTCAAGAAACTGAGTGTGCAAAAGAGATGGGACACAGTCAAGCAAGAGGGGCTGTGTTTCCTGTGCCTATCGAGCCGACACAGAAGATACAACTGCAAAGCGAAGCAGTGCGGTATGCAGGGATGCAAGCGGCCTCACCACCCACTACTACACGAGGAGAGGTCCGGCGGCGCTCCACCGATCGAGGACGCCGTAATCACCGCGTCGGTTGCCTCCGACCGCGCGGTGAAGCTGAAGATGAGAAGAATTCAAGTCGTTGGGCCACGGGGCGAAGCCGACATCTTCGCGCTGTTCGACGAGGGCTCGACGGTGACTCTGCTGGATGAAGACGTCGCTGAGGCTATCGGCGCGGACGGTCCACCGAAGATGCTGCGCATGCACGGGATCAACGCCGAGAGAAGGGAAGAGAGAAGCCGCCTCGTACAACTGGGCGTACGAGGTCGCGACGGTACCAGACACGACATCACCGCGAGGACTGTGAACGGGTTGAACCTCTTAACTCAATCCGTTCCGGAATCCCTTTTGCAACTCGCTCACCTGCGCGATCTCAAGAACGAAGAGATTTGCTACGAGAACAAGAAACCCCAACTTCTCATCGGCACGGACAATTGGCAGCTCATCGTGTCTCGGGAGCTGAGAATCGGGAAGAGGAACCAGCCTGCAGCCTCTAAGACGAAGCTTGGATGGGTGATACATGGCAGCATCCCCAAGCGCATCATAAGGCAGGACGAGAACGAAGACATCCTGCATATATCCACGGTGGAAACCAGAAACGATCGTCTGGAAGAAATGGTGAAGAAACACTTCGACATAGACGCTTTGGGAATAGCGGCTAAGGCGAAACTGAGCAACGAGGAACAGCGAGCCATCGACCTGTTTGGCAGAACGGCCAAGAGAACGGAAGACGGTCGATTCGAAGTGGGACTCTTGTGGCGCAAGGATGGCGTCAAACTGCCCCTCAGCTACAACAACGCGCTGAGGAGGCTCAAGAACTTAGAACGCAAGCTCGACAGAAACCCCCAAGATGCGGTGCAGTATCATGGGCAGATGGTGAACCTCATACGAAAAGGATATGCGGAGAAATGCGACGGGACGGAGGCCGGAAGCGAGAACACATGGTACCTACCGCACTTCCCGGTCAAGAACCCAAACAAGCCGGGCAAGCTGCGCTTGGTCTTCGACGCGGCGGCCAAAACGAACGGCGTGAGCCTCAACGATAATTTATTGGAGGGGCCCGATCTACTGACATCCCTACCGAGGATACTGTTCCGGTTCAGGGAGGAAGCCGTGGCCGTGAAAGCAGACATAGAAGAGATGTTCCTTCGCGTGAAGATCAGGAGGGAGGACCAACCGGCGCAGATGTTCCTGTGGAGGGAGGGCCGAGAGGAGCCGCCCTCCAAGTACAAGATGGTGGTCATGATATTTGGGGCATCGTGTTCACCGTACCTGGCACACTCAGTACGGAATCGAAATGCAGAGGAACACGCGGTATCGTGCCCAGAAGCCTATCGCGCCATCACCGAGGCTCACTACATGGACGATTATGTGGACAGCTATCCAGACTATGAGAAGGCCAAGCAAGTCGTGGAACAAGTGGACCGGGTGCACAAGATGGGCGGATTCCACTTGCGGGGATGGACGAGCAACGATCGACGAGCGCTGACGGGGCTACCGGTGGACCGCCTAGCTGATGATGTGGCGCAGCCTGTCACTAAGGGTGAACAGAAGACCCTGGGGATACTGTGGGATTCTCGAGGGGACACGTTGAAATTCAACACATCTCTATCAAGAGTCCCTAAAGAGGTCCGAGAGCTACAGCGCGCACCTACCAAGAGAGAGGCCCTTAGCACGGTGATGAGCATCTACGATCCGCTGGGGCTACTGAGCTGCTACACCATCACCGCCAAAGTTATCCTGCAAGGTCTGTGGCGTCAGAAGCTGGATTGGGACGAGCCGCTGCCGGCGGAGTCAGCCGAAGACTTCACTCGATGGCTGAGAGACATGGAGCACATCAGCCACCTCGAGCTACCCCGGAGCTACAACGGGGGGAGCCCCACAAGAAACCGGCAGCTGCACGTGTTCTGTGACGCGAGCAAAGACGCGTACGCGGCGGCCGTCTACTGGAGACTGGAGCAAGAAGATGGAGAAATTCGAGTAATGCTAGCCGCAGCCAAGGCTAAGGTGGCGCCACTGAAGACACAGACGATACCCCGACTAGAGCTACAAGCCGCTCTGGTCGGAGCGAGGCTCGGGAACGCCGTCACAGCGGAACACAGATGGAAGACAGATGCGATTTTCTACTGGACCGACGCTCAGGTAGTTCTGTGGTGGATACAGAACGGAAGCAGGAAATATACGCCATACGTCGCACACCGATTGGGAGAGATCGCCGAGCTGACATCCGTACACCAGTGGAGGTGGGTGAGCACCAAGAATAATATCGCTGACATGGCCACCCGAACGGGCTATGTCACCAAAAGCGAAGAGGATCCGTGGTTCAATGGACCAGACTTCCTGCGTAGGCCTGTGAACGAGTGGCCCACGGAGAGTCCCGTTCAAGCCGAGGACCTAGAGGAGCACGTCGCCTTCCAGACCACGGAGGCGAGCGAAGTAGACTGTCTGCCAGACGTGAGCCGCTTTTCAAAGTACGAGCGCCTCGTGAGATGTACGGCGATGGTTCTACTATTCATTGAGAAGTGTCGTGATCGCCGGGCCAGTCTCGACGTGCGGCACCTGGAGAAGGCGGAGGTATTATGGTACCGAAAATCACAACACGATAGCTTCGCACGGGAAATAGAGAAGATGAAAAACGGAGGGACGGCGCCGAGATGGAGCTCCTTGTACCGGCTCAACCCGGTGTACAGAGACGGCTTGCTTACGCTGGACGGGAGGATCAGAGCAGCGCAGGTGCCGGATGAAATGAAGAACCCAGTTATCCTGGACGGAAGACACCCGTTCACGAGGCTGCTGGTGGCCAGGGAGCATGCCAGAGCCGGACATGGGAGCCGCGAGAGAGTAGTGAACGATCTAAGACAGAAATTCTGGATCCTGAAGCTACGGCCGACGGTGCGGAGCATCATACACAACTGCGCCTTCTGTAGGATGAGGAGGGCGCGCCCGAAAATCCCGCAACCTGGAGACCTGCCACCAGAGCGCCTGGGGGCGTTCCAGAGACCATTTTCCTACTGCGGTCTCGATTGTTTCGGCCCAATGATCGTTACCATCGGCCGGCGTCATGAGAAGAGATGGGGAGCGCTGTTTACCTGTTTGACGACGCGAGCGGTCCACCTGGAACTTGTGGCCACGCTGTCGACCGATTCAGCATTGATGGCAATGAGAAGAATGGCCGCACGGCGGGGATGGCCGGCGGTCATGTACAGCGATAATGGGACGAACTTCAGAGGCGCGAACGTCGAGCTGCAACGAGCGTACGCCGAGTGGGTGCCGGCTATGACCGAGCTGGGCCTCACACACCGCATGAAATGGAAGTTCACTCCGCCAGGGGCGCCGAACCAAGGGGGCGCCTGGGAGAGACTGGTGAGGTCGGTAAAAACCGCCCTACTCACCACACTGAACGAGAAATCACCGAAGGAGGAGGTGCTCCAGACCCTGATGACCGAGGCGGAATACTCCGTGAACGCTCGACCGCTCGTTCACGTTTCCGTGGACCCCGACGATCCAGAGGCGATCACACCTAACCATTTCCTCATAGGGTCATCTACTGGTCAACCATACGTCGGGCCGTGCGAGCTGGCCGACAAGAAGACGTGGAGGGTCGCGCAGGCCTTGGCGGACGAGTTCTGGAGGCGATGGGTGAGGGAGTATCTCCCGACGCTCACGCCCCGTGGCGGGGCCCCGAGGAGCGGCCGCAACCTGGCCCCGGGGGACTTGGTGATCGTCGTCGACCCCGCGCTGCCGCGTAATACGTGGCCGCGAGGAGTCGTACACCGTGTCTACCCGGGCCCGGACGGACGAGTGCGTTGCGCGGACGTGCGCACGCGTAGTGGAGTGTTCCGCAGACCAACATCAAAGCTGGCGGTGATAGAAGAGTCGCCGCCGGAGGAGCCGACGGCGCCGGGAGAGGAGCCGGCGGGCTCGTGCTCAGCCGGGCAGTCAGCGGCGGGCCTAGTCAGCCCGCAGTCGCCAGAACGAGTCGCGACGGGCTTAACCAGCTCGTGCTCAGCCGGGCAGTCAGCGGCGGGCCTAGTCAGCCCGCAGTCGCCAGAACGAGTCGCGACGGGCTTAACCAGCTCGTGCTCAGCCGGGCAGTCAGCGGCGGGCCTAGTCAGCCCGCAGTCACCAGATCGAGACGTGACGAGCTCAACCAGCTCGTGCTCAGCCGGGCAGCCACCAGCGAGGCCAGCCAGCCTGCAGTCAACCATGGATTCGGCGAGCCCGCAGTCACCGGAGAAGGCTGCGTAGACCCTGGCTACTGCGCCGGGGGGAGGATGTTGAGGACAGCGGCCTCGCACCCGATAAACTCGTAGTGAGTGTATACAAACTCGTTAACAGTGAAATATGATAATAAACTCAGTGCAAAATAAGTGTTTTTAAAAATAAACTTTAGAAGTGAACTGTGATAAATCTGTGGCTCCCTAAGAGGCAAAAAGTTGTTATTTTAATAAAATAGAACGTTAACTAATAATTATCAGAAAATTAGTGTCTGAAATATAAATAGTTTGGAAAATATTAGGAAAAATGTGCTAAAAAACTATGTAAATTGTATTAACTTTTATCTTCGCCTAGCTATAACTATGTTAAATATAAGTGTTATTATTTAGAATAAGTTGATTATTGTGGAACGATAAATAAAGAATTTCCCGAAATGCGTTTCAATTACCTTGGCTCATGGCAAAATAGGGAAAATAGGGAAAATAGCCGCTTCCGATAGTGAAAATAAGACTGAAGAGACGTACGAATCGGAGCGGCTCTCTATACGGCATTGCCGCGGTCGGGTACCTCAGAGGGGCTTTCTATATGGCATTGCCTTGAGCCGGGTAAGCGAGACGGATTTCGGGGTCGATGTTCTCCTCGACGACTCGTGTGTTTTATTTACGCCCCCGCTCAGCAAGATATACCGGTGTAGCCTTGGAATCTTCGAGTCCGATCCGAGCCAGCGACGAAGCCAGCGACGAAACCTATGGGCGAATACTGTCCCAAACAGTTCACATGCATGAATTCTAACACGTGAAAATAATTATAATTATTTTTGAGATTTATTATAATACTATACGTTACGGTAAGAAAACATTTAAGAAGCTTTGGATTATGAGTTTTAGAGTCCAGTTATAGTTACCAAGTGCTATAAATCATAATATTCTATAACAAGGATTAGAGGAAAATACGTGCATAGTTAAAGTATTTATAGTACAGTGTTTTATTATTACTTCCTAGCTTTACAGCTTAGGAAAGGAATTAGTTAAAGATATTAGTACCGTTTAATAGGTATTAGTGAGTAATAATAAGATTTTTGTTTCTATAAGGATTTATGGTAAAGTTATTAGCAGTTTTAATAATAATCCATAATTAGTTCTAAGTCCTTTTATTAATTAGGAAATAATAAAATACAAAACGATAAAGTTCATCTCTCTGTCTACGTTTAAAGTTTATTTGCCTGTCTGTCCGTCTGTCTGTTATACTTGATGTCTATGTCGCTGCACTGATTTAGATGAAATTTGGATATTGGGAACAAGATTATTATTTATTATACAAGGTGTAACAAAACTAAGTGATGATACTTTAGGGTGTGTATGCAGTATGTATCCCTTTTATAGAGATCACTGTGAAAGTAGCAACGCTGAAAGAGTAACTTATGTTCTTTCAGCGCTGCCACTTTCACAGCGAACTCAATACAGGGGACCTTTAGATACACACTATAAATTATTATCACTTAGTTTTGTTACATCCTGTATATTCAACGACTATCATAATTCATACTCCTTTGCTTATTAGAGTGCCAAACTTTTCCATGACAACAAATCATAAAGCTAATTATTCACAATTTAGTCAAGGTTTTTGTAAAAGATTGCAATTTAAGCCAAAAAGCTGCTTATAATTCCGTTAAATTACAAATTCTAGTTTGTTAGTTGTGTAACTTCCCGTGACAATGGAATGATACCATAAAATTATGTGGAAAACAAATAAAATTTGACGTAACTCCAATATAAAGCTAAAAATAATATTCTAGTAAGAATAAAAACATTGAATTAAAGTGTAAGACCCTGTACTGAGTAATAAGTTTTGAGGCGTCCTAAACTTCTTTTAAAATATTTGTTGTATGGCCTCCCTAAATGTTTAATTTATTTTGTTTTAGTATTCGTTGTTATAGCGGCAATGGAAATACAATATTCTGTGAAAAATGCAAATTTCTAGCTATTACCGTTCTTGAAATACAGCCTGGCGACAGACAGACGGACAGATATCGAAGTCTTAGTAATAGGGTCCCGTTTATACCCTAAGTATTATGGGTACGAAACCCTAAAAAAGATTGTAAATAAAAAAAAGTCTCAAAACACTTGTAAGGTTTTGAGGGGTAAACTGGCAGATTTCCTTTTAGTATTGGATCTGACCGTCAAATCGTTTTTTTCGATCAAATTTATTTTAAAATAATCTTTAGAACGTATAGAATGGATTAATGTTGGGTTGCCTCGTCAAAAGTAGCCGCAAGTACCTCTAATTAAGTTTAATGTTCATGAGATAAATGCATAATTTGTATGAATATTTTTTTCAGTAAATTTTACACCATTTGAAAGAAAATGACGAGACAAAATAAGGTATAAATGGTTGCCAGCTCTAAATCGGCCGCAACCTAGGGTTGCCAGCCCGTAAACAGACATAGTTCTTCATCAAAATTGAAGCATCGATTTTTTTAATAATTTTGATACAAAATTAAAGTTTTATGCATTTTGTGCATGAATATCCATGGTTGCCAGTTGCACGATAGCCGCAAACTGGGGTTGCCATCACTTTTGTTTAAGACAAAATATGTTCAGGCCTACAATTATTATGCCTGACAGAATTTGAGGACGTCGAGAACCCGCAAGATTGCCATTTTTATTTAATAGGCGTTTTTATTTTTATGCGTAGTGTCTTGTCATTCCTCAATGTCATTCCTTCTTAGTTCATATTTTTCTATTGAATACACGCAAGTTTGTATTACGGGCTTTCATTTTGCTCAATATCAAAGTAGCCGCAAGTACCTCTATACTTGCGGCTACTTTTAACAAGGCAACCCAACATTAATCCATTCTATACGTTGTAAAGATTATTTTAAAATATATTTGATCGAAAAAAACGATTCATGCAGGATTTTACGGTCGGATCTTAGGATATTTATCAATATGTCAATTTGTCTAGTCTACCTCAGAATTAAACCCTTTCTACGATGCTCATGTTACCACCTACGCGTGCTATTGCACGTGCACGCACTACAGCTATTCAAGTCATTTAAGCCACTGGGGCAAGAAAGAGGCAGAGTGGCTACACGATGGACAGACGCGATTGTCAAGGCTGCTTCCAGGAGGCATTTCATCAGGCCAAAAATAGAGACAAATGGAGAGCCCTATCCCAGAAAGCAAATGTTGGTGGTCACGTCCCTCAGCCATGAGAATACGACTAGGAAGAAGGAAGAAGAAGCAACTGGGGCTTTTCCGTTTTAAATATTACATAGATTTAACCCTATGCATATTAAACACCGTTTAACAGTCTAAACGAGTATAAAATTAACATTTTTCAAAAGCAATTGGCACCGATTCAATTTGGCAGTGCCAGCGAGAACTAGCGTTCACACTGTTTAAATATAATGTCGTGCATTTTGTTATTTTTATGAGGGCAACCTTCAATAAATCTGCAAGGTTTAGCATAAAAATAGTTGAATAATCCATACTAATAAGTAATATTATAAAGGCGAAGGTGTGTCTGTCTGTCTAACCTCTTCACGCCCAAACCGCTGAACTGATATCGCTGGGTATGGAGATACTTTGATTCTCGGAAAGGACATACTTTAGGATACTTTTTACACGAAAAATGTACGTTTCTCGCTCGATAAACGTATTTTGGCGCAACGATATCCCCAATACTCTCTCTTTAAATAGCTTCTTTCAAATAGTATGCCTATTGGCCGGAATACGAAGAAGATGTGTGCGAAATTTCAAGTTTCTAGCTTAAAGGGTTTTGCATGTATCTTGATCTATCAGCTTTGCCCATTATATTAGACGAGCTTTTGCCCGCGGCTTCGCTCGCGTTATGAAGTATTATTATATACAAACTTTCATCCCCAATTTTAACCCCTTGGAGGTAGAATTGATCAAAATCCTTTCTTAGCGGATGCCTTCGTCATATCATCTACCTGCATGCCAAATTTCAGCCCGATCGGTCCTGTGGTTTGTGCTGTGCGTTGATAGATCACCGTGTCAGTCAGTCACCTTTGAGTTTTATATATATAGATAAAAGAAGTAATATTTGAGAGGAAAATAAAAAGGGCTTTCTGAATTCATTCTGTACTAAACGGGAATATAATATAACCTATCTATTAGAGGTACCAAATTATTTAAATCATACCATATCTATTAAAAGTTCATATTTATATGAACTTTTAATAATACATTAGATAATATAAATCAAACTTCATCAAATTTAACGCAATATTCATGTTAACATTTCATCATGGAAGTCATCCCCGCCCGTGAAATTAAGCTGATTAGCTCTACGACTTTAGCTGTCAACAGTACTTTACATTTTACAGATTCATCGCATGTTAAGAGGGAACGCGGGTACAGAAGAATCTAAATGAAGAAACGATTGCCATCACGCTCCACCCTACGCCGGCACGTGTATTGTGATCATAAAGTTAATATACCTAAGGTATATTAACTTTATGATTGTGATAGAGACAGATACAGTAAATCGAGGTAACGTAGTCCTCTGATTCCTCTTTCAAAATAGAGCCTACCTAATTATTTGTTTTATACTTCGATCACAGTTTCCAGGAAATGCTATAATTGTATTCTATTGTTGTCGCGATCACCGGTGCTCTTATGGGGCTTGAAGAATTAAATAACTTCAGGAAGAGTGAGTCTATGCCTCTACGTTTTTATTTTATCTTAAAGATCTTTCAAATTTGTTTTATGGTCGGTGGATTGGCGGGGTACGGGGCATTAACTTTTTGCGAGTTTTGAAGGGTCATATATTTTTTTTTATTAGTAAATTTAGAAAAAATCGAACGTAGAGGCATAGCTTTAACAGATTGTATAAAAAATATTTTGTCTAGACGCATTGTCCAGGGAGAAAACAGGGGAATACGTTTGTATGGAAAAACAGTGTTAAATAGCGTTTCCTCTTAAGCGCTGATTACACACTACAGTTACGCAGGATACTTTGTGTTGTTTGCTTTTGGGTAACAGAAAAAACAGTTTTACATAATTAAATATCTGTGTGTAGATTAATTGGACATTGCTGCTGACAAACTTTTCAATTGATTATGTCTATTGGTTAAATCGTATTCAAATCTTTCCGCAGTTACTTTCCATAATTCCTGCACACTCGCTCGTATAACTGACACGTTACGCTGTATTTATTGAGATATTTCATAGTTAATTCCCTCAACGCGAGGAATTCAATATGGAGCCGACATTATTAAAATAACATCTATTTCTGTGTGTTTGTTCTGTGCGCGCCATCGTGAGTCGCGACTTAAGATAGGGGTATACCAGGAACTTTGCTACCGATGTGTACAGAACGTCCAAATGAAATGAAAATGATAATATGAAAAATAAAATGAAAATGTTAAATTTCTAAATCGGTTAAAAACTAACACTTTTAGAACGTTCACATGAGGCCTACCACCGGTTCGAGAACTAGCGCGGCGTAAGAAACTCGCAACGGGAGGCTGATCGTTGAGTTAGGAGTTAGGACTGATCGCATGCCGACCTGACCGACAGAGTAATCTTGTATCTTGCATTAGGCGACAAATTTACATATTTTATTGTCTGTCAAAATTTGTTAAACAATTTTTTAATAGATAGATCTCAATTCTCAAACGCCTGTAGCTTTCGCAAAATACAAAATGACCCTACGACTAGTTTTACATTCTTTTAACATAAAAGTTACCTTACTTTGTATCTTCAAAGAGCTTCAGGTAAAGAAGACCTAGCTTATCTAAGGGACAGTAATGATAAGGAAATGCTACACAAAAAGTGTTGGCATAGGTCGAAATTGCAGATAAGGTAACAGGATGTAGCTAAAACGGCTTATACCAATATTAGCGTAGTATAGTTTTTTTAGCAGATCCAAATCTTAATATATATATTTCTTGTGTGCGTGTGTATGTGACTGAACTCCTCCTAAACGACTGGACCAATTTTGATGAAATTTTTTGTGTGTGTTCGTGGAGATTCGAGAATGGTTTAGATTTACAGTTTGGTCTACTGGAAAATGTTTTTTCAATTAATTTCTTATTTATAAGGAGTTGTTGATTTTGGAATGTTTTACATTAGATCCGGCGGACGGCGCTATCATCGCATTCAATATTATTCTATTTCAATTTTAGTTTGTCCTGACAGATGGTGCTACGATTAATTTGAAAAAAATTTTGTTATTCAATTCATGTGCTGATTAAAATATTAAATAAATAACACATAGGCTACAATTTTAACCGACTTTCAAAATGGGGGAGGTGTTATGTTCGTTTTCTTATATTCAACGATTACTTCGCCGTTTGTTAACCGATTTTCAAAATTTTTCTTTTGGTATATAGGGTATCATCCCAATTTGGTATTATATTCAGAAAAGTGGTGATCTGATGAAGGATCCATAAGTAATCGAGGGAACTCCTCAAAACTTATAGGGAAACATATGGTGACTTCGGTTTCGTGAGAAGTATTCTAAGCATATGCTACCAACAAGTAAGATTTTGCACCGAGATATACCTGGTATACCGTGGTTCGGAAGGTGCTGAGAGAATTCCTGATTCTTTATAGATACAAGTTTGGGAGTTTCGGCGTTGTTTTAAGAACAGAAAGCATATGCTACTATGCAAATTACATTCTTCATCATCATCATCATCATCATCACTACCATATTATACCATTTCATAGTCTTTTAGATCGAGACTCGAGTTTGTCAAGCGATAATTAAAAAAAATCTATATCTACCTAATATTATAAACCTGAAGAGTATGTTTGCTTGAACGCGTCAATCTCAGAAACTACAGGTCCGATTTAAAAACTTATCTCAGTGTTAGATAGATCATTTATCGAGTAAGACTCATCATTTATCGAGAAGGTTATATTATATTATTACTCTAAGACTAATACGACAGAAGAAACTCAGGAAAATGTGGGAAAAACGGGGGAAATATTTTTTATGGGAAAATGTACCTACGGATTCTGTAAAATTTCTAATTTACGCGGGCGAAGCCGCGCGGGACATCTAGTTTTTTTATATATTTCTTTCGTCAACAAAATTCGTATAGGATCTGCCATCGAGAAGTGTCATTTTTAATGGGCATATTTTACTACAAGCTTTACAAGCCGGAGCCATGTAACTTGCCCTTTACATTTTGAGAAATCCGTTACCTTAAAAAAATACCAGTTTTGCTACTGGTCATTAAAATTCCCCAGAATAAGCAATTTATCTTAATATTAAGGTAACCTCACACTGGTAACCCTATCCACGCACCCAGGGTTGTGTTTCAGAATTCGGCTCCCACAACTGTCGAGGAAACTTGACACTTCATCAGAATATCTGGTAACAGATTGGCTCAGGTGGATCGTAGACAAAAACTTTAATTGAATGATTTTCGGAGATCAGAATCTATAAGTTTATATTATATTAAAACGCGAAAGTATGTATACAGTGTGTCTGTCTATTACCTCTTCACGCCAAACCGCTGAACCGATTTAACTGAAATTTGGTGTAAATATACCGAGTCCCAGGAAAAGACTAAAGATACTTTTATCCCGGAAAAATGTACAGTTCCCCTGCGTTAAACGAATTTTGGCCAATGATCGCAAAGTATAGCACAATCGACCACGATGCTAATTGCTAGGCAATCATAGCCAAATAATAAGCATCCCTGATCATAATAATATATCAAAGGGTTTTCGTGGTTGGTTACCACTGCTGATCCTGGCGACATAGGAGTTGCAGTGGTTTGCAAAAAAATTTATAATAATAATAAGCATCTAGAGTAATTTTGCTATAGCTGGCGCTTGGAAAATGTGCAAAATTAGCAAACGCCTACTATCTGTTTATCTAAAATACCAAGAACTGGTTACCAATTAAGGAGTATGTACCCGGTACCCAGTGTTATCAGTACTAGCTAGTTATAGCAACTACAGATTGCTACCACGACTATATTTAGAACAATAGCAACATGAATATTATCTTGGTGAATATTTAAAATAAGATATTACTTTACGTACCTTTTATTGCTAAAAATATTGTATTCTGAAGATAATTTCTTCCCTATGCTGAGGTATATAATTTAAAGGTTTATTCTTGAGAATACATTATAACATAGGAATATATTTTCATTTTTGCACAAGAATTATGCTTCTTTTTAAATGTTCTTTTTACTTTTTTATGGTTAGTTCATACCGGGACCCGAACAATGCTACACCTAAAGGACAGTCTTTGAAAAGCAAAGATTTGGTAAGAAAAATATAGTTTTATAATGTTACTCAAGTTAACGTCGTAAATTAAAGGGTGTGTTTTTTTAAACTTTTGTAACTCTATCCAGTATCCAGGAGCAGTATTTTATTTAAGTAAAAAACATAAAATGCGTCCGAGTATAGGACTTGATTTATTTGTTCTCGAAGCTTGGGACAACACGCAATACTGACATAAACGTACAAGATTTTATTCGATTACGATTATTTATTGGCTATACGCATCTGAATCGAATTTATTTTATAATTTAATTTTTATTTTGTTAGGCGCGAGAGCCTAGATGCCCTATAATTGTTAACTGTAAACTGTATATCTGTTTGTTACCCGAATTAATGATGAATCTGCATCATTCAGGTAACAAACAGAAATGCTTTGCATTTTAAAATTGGTATGAATAGTGGAAAAAAGTTTTATCCCCTATAGGTCTATAACAGACTGCCAAGAGAAAACTTTTGGGCAAGTTTTTTGGCTTTGGCAAGCATCTCGGAAGAAAACTACGGTTCTTAAATAAACGAATACCGACGTTATGATTTAAGTTACACTTAGCGGAAAAGCTTTTGGATAAGTTGAAAACATTTCGCTGGCATTTCGGTAGAAAGTAGAAACAGATTTTTAAAACTCGGAAGAAACCATTTCTTCTTAGACATATTCAGCATTATCTCCATTCTCCATTATCCAAAGTTCTAACAATTTAAATAGTATCGCATCTGTCAACGGCAGTAGAATAGTAGAATACTACCATCGCTTAGTTCCATAGACTCTAATTTCTAAGCAAGAACAAAGGGTACTTTTTGTCCTGACAAAGATGGATAGCGTTGTTTTGTGACAAAAGCGACGCATTAGTTACCTGGATAGTGGGTTCAGAATTATACCTCAGTTTGTGCGAAAGTGGACTCTATGTGGTTAAAATAAAGCTGTGTCAGAGGTAAAATATGAACGGACTATAGGCACGGGTTTTGTATCCCTGTTATACTATTTGAATAAGAGTTCGTCAGACTGTGGCTCACTTGGCTGGTATTACTTTAATGTATAACAATTCATCATGTTTACAGTAGCCAGTAACGAAGGCTCTCAAGGTTGTAAGCTCTAGCCTGTATCAATAGCGCAATAGCATGGACGTATGAAAACTGCCCAAATATTAGTTACCTATTTGGATCGTCTTACTGCCGCACTAAGAGTGGGACATTAATTACTTAATTGTAATTAATTCAAAATTTTGACATTAGCCCCATACATTATCTGTCAAAATCTTCATTAAATTGAAGGTTAATCGTAATTAAATGTCTCTGAGTACGGCGGTGAGTAACTTGCTAGAGCTAAGTGAAGTAATTGGGGATGGAGTTATAGAAGACCCACGCTGCTGCTATTAGCTACCAAGAATCGCGTTTGACAGTGGAGTTAAGCAAAGCCAGTTTTCTTCCTGGTCCTTGGAACTTTTTCAAACTTTAACCTACCATAGCGATCCGGAAAACTTTTTTTTATAAAATAAATAAAAAAACAATAAAAAGGCTTAGGTTTATTGTGCGGAGTGACATATTATTATATTGTGATGCGGCATGCGCCGCGGGACACTTTTGAGGAAGGTACACTTTTTGTCGCCTCGTAGGTAAAAAAGATTAAGATAAGGATTTTCTGACTTTTTGTAGGTAAAATTTGCCAAAGTAATGCGATTAAATTAATTTATGACACGGATTTCAGCCACATGCTTCCAAAACCGAATTCCAAAACCGAAAAATTGTGTTTCGAACGTACTTACACGAAAATAGGTATTCAAATTTTTTTAAATTTCTAATTTTCAATTAAGTAAATAATACTTATTAAATTGCCTTAGTTGTTCAATGACTATACAGTATACATTGTTATTACCGTGTAAGAATGTGTACGTATGTTTGTTATTTTTTCAGGCAAAAACTACTGAACAGATTTGGATGAAATTTTGATGCAGTCTCAATGATGATGATTCAGACTCTGGATAGCCACAGGCTTTTGTATTTTGAATAAGTACAGTGTTTCGGTGAGGTGGGATACTAAAAAACTACGTAAAGCTTGTTTATCATTATAATAATAATTGGCCTCGTTGCATTTGTTATCAAAATATCAAGTTTGCGCGGTAATCAAATGATAATGTTATGATAACATATTCTTCAATGTGCATTGATCCATACACGGGTAAAAACTATGAAGTATTTAATATAGAAATGAAGATTGTAAACATAAGTGTAAGGTAGACGCAGAATATCTTCGTAAGAAAGTTTTTAGACACTCCTTGCAGAATGCAGATGTTTGCATGAAAATGTTACTTTTGCCAACGATATCAAAATACTACTTTTGCTAGTTCGCTTTACTGTAGGTTTTTATCTACAGTTGCAGTATAATGATTAATGAAGTGAAATACACAAATAACTTACCTAATAATCTCCAGACTTCTGCACTGCTGAGGTAAACATTGAGATGGCCCAGACAGCACGGCAACAACACCAAAAACGTTAGTAACCTCATTGTTCTAAAAAGTTCAATTTCGTTCCAAATCCAAATCGTTCACAAGATTTGATTCACATTTTAAAACACCGGCACGGTCCACAAACGCTGAATTCTCGATACAAGATTATACCTACTCGGATAAATGTTCAAACGCAAAGATAAATGAATGCTAGCACACTGTTCCTGTTGAAATCGAATAGAAAATCAAACAATTATGAACCGATTACTACAATGTTAGGAATGAGCACACAAATTCCGCGTATAAACAATGATTATCAATTGTATTTGTGTAAAACGCGTCGACACTTCGTCCCCCGGCAGTATGCGGTCACAAACTGGTTCAAAAACCGAAATTCTGTTCCATGTTTACGGCGCGCAACGCGTGTAAATTGACAGCTGCTTCTGAAGCGACATCCACCGTATAAACTTGTAACTATTGCATGTTCTAGCAACATTACAGGTACACTGCACAAAAACTAGATGTCGCTACGTGTTTATAAAAACTTAGTTCAACCACTGGAGTAAAATGAGTTCCCAAGTTCTAAAAAATAAATGTTATCATAAACTTACCATGCATTTAAATATAACATGCTTTGTTAAAAATAATAACACTTTTGCAGTAAAGCGGCAAAATGTTAGTATAACTAACATATAAATATTTTCAACAACTATAAACAAGTCTTCGGTAGTATAGTGGTCAGTATCCCCGCCTGTCACGCGGGAGACCGGGGTTCGATTCCCCGCCGGAGAGAACCTTTTTGATTCTTTTACGTCTAATATTTTTACTGTTTTGCAATATTAGGTCATTATTAATATGTAGTTTAATTTTTAGTCACAGAACATGGATCTAGTTAGAACCGCCATGTCGCTCCAATTTGTATGAACACGAGCGTGTCACTTTTTTCATACCTACTGTGACGTCACAAGAGCGCTTTAGTGATGGGAATACCCGTACGCGCTCTCCACTTTAATAGATATATCGATTTTTTAATTGATTATTATTCGAGTTAATAGGTATACAGAGGAATGATAAATCTAAAGAAACGTGCTTGCCAGGACAGCTAGTAATATATCATATTATTCTAAACTAAATCACTAAACAGGAATATAAATACATATTACATAAAATATAATTACCGAGTCACAAAATATCCCAAAGCGAACATTATCATTCCTCTGTTTCATGTCTGTTTCGAAAATCGATTAATTAGAATCGAGAATATGTACAACACTATTTGCTTCATTTGACAGAAAAATGAGAATATTGACTGTACCTCGAAACTAAGCGATGAGTGAAAGTATCGATTGTTTTATTTCCATTGCGCGCTCAATAGCGGACAAACAGAACGGGCTCTATAATTTTCTATCTAAAGCGGCAATGTATTATGAATCATGCGGTACACACGCAGTTACGTAGATTTCATGGTAAAATCTACAACCACCCACGATTAACATTAAATAATTGATTTTAAAATAAAGGACACACGATTAAATAATAAAATTACTTACCGATGAAAAGAAACGTATCCACTATTTAGACCTCAGAACAGGGAAATAAGGAGAAGTGTTATGTAGCGCCGTTTATATGGAAACCTATGTCGCCGACTTCAATGACACTATATTGTCAGAATAGTGTCAACGGTACACGGTCTAGTGATGTCCGGTCTATCTACGGTGTCGATTAATTATTATTATGACGATATCGATGTATTTTGGTAGGTATTTAAATACTATTAAAAGAATGAAAGTGATAAATATGTAATTAATATTACAGAGTCTAACAAAAATAACTTAAAGGCCGAAAGGGGTTGAAATCATCCATGATTACGAAAAACTTTTACTATCGGTTACATTTAATAACCAACTCAATTCGGCAAAATAATCTGTTCTGGCAAAATCGTAACTAGGCAATAGATAAACATTCATAATATTATATAACCAGATGTTAAGTTGGAAAAAGACAAATATGTCTGCGAAAACCGCATTCAAATCAGATCAGTAGTTTTTGTGTGATGCTGGAACAAACATACAGACAGACACGAAAAACTAGCCACAGTTTTGGCTTCTATAAAAGCGATGTAGTAACATCCACCGCTCATTATTTTTTGAATATCTTTAAGAAGGAAAAAAAGGGACCCTATTCCTAAGACTTCGATGTCTTATTGTCTGTCTCGGCTGTATATGTCAATAACTGCTACTTTTCTGAAATTTTCACAGATTGTGTATGTCTGTTACCGATAAAATAACAGATACTAAAACAAATTAAATTTAATATTTAAGGGGGGCTCCCACACAACAAACGTGATTTTTTGCTATTTTTTGCTCGATATTAATAATGGCAACAGGTACTAAGTAGGCACTTGAAAAGTACAAAATACTCCATTGTATTTATACTTTAACAATTAATAGTAAAATTAAAATAAACTAAATAATTAAGGATTCGTACAAAAACATTATTTGCCTAATTTTGTTCTATTATGATAAGGAACCTTTCGTGCGCGAGACCAACTCGCACTTGGCCGATTTTTTTCATACATTTCTCTTTGAATTTTGCGTCTTTGGGAAAACTGAAATAGGACTAAAAGCGATGAAGGTAATCATTCTCCAAAGATACACTAATTATTGTAAGTTATTATATGAGTAAGCATTAAGCACCACTTCTTTCGACTATAAAATAAAACTTCCGCATATTTATAATAAATTTAGACCTTCCGCGCGGCTTCACCCCCGTAAATTAGGAATTTCAAAGACAAATGAGCCCACAAAAATAGCCTATGACATCATGTGGCCTACTTTTTATTTATGCCAAACAACATAAAAATTGCTGGATGGTGCGTGAAATAAGTCCTTTCAAATAATTTTCCCCGTTTATTGCACATTTTCCTCTGTTTCTTGGCTATGAGCTATCTAACTCTGAAAGAATACTTCAAAATTTCAAATCGGACTATAAGTTCCTGAGATCAGCGCGTTCAAACAAACAAACTCTTCAGCTTTATAATTATATTAATGTAGATAATAACGCAACCGCATAAAATGTCGATAAAAATATCGATACCAAAATCTGTATCACACCACATCACTAGTGCCTTAGTTTGATAGTTCACGGAACATTTTTCGTGAAGAATAATTGTATTATATATACATTATATATATACAATTATATATACGTATAAATTACATGTGATAGGTGATCCCGCTATTTTTGAAATTCACAGTATCGCTGCAATTTTTGTAGGTAATTATAGCACAAGTCAGCATTTTGTTCGCAATTTACGGCGTTGTGAAAACGTGTTTGCCGTGGAGTGATTGACATACGACTGACAATTTGTGCCCATATGGGCAGGATTTGGCGACATGTGACAAGCTCTATAACATATCTCTTACTTCTAAAATCTGTGATTTAGACCAGCGTTTCTAGTCGAATTTCCACAGCCCAATACAGCACAATTAGACATTTTTAAAATTCCGATTGACGTCCAATGGGGATTGTCCATTTTTTTTTAATTTTGCTCATTACAAATACATTTCGAGGAATAAGGTCAGTGATCGTTTTTCTGTATATAAACGAAAAAAATACCCATTAGTTACTTATATCTTTGAACAAATATGTTTAACCTTTGTTTGACCTTCAATGGCGTTAAATTAGCAATAAATTCGACCAACATTACTTTTCGAACTTTTGATAAGCTTCTCGTATCAGCTTTCACATAATGAGAACTTGCATTTGACGAACCAGCCATTATAAATAAGATTGAAAGGAAAAAACATACTTACTGCAGAGGTCAATTATTGGCCGCCGATGATAACGTCAGAGCGAAACTTTAAATTTTTTTTGAGAAAAAACTAGCCAATACATTTCAAAATTATTTAATTTATATTCTTAAAATACCCTATTTTAACGAAAAAAAATATAAAAAGTACATGTGATTTTTTTTGGACAATGCCCATTCCGATTACGGTGGAGCGCAGACTAAAGAACAGACTTTCAAAATTTTGACATTATACAACGTTTAGGAACGCGATGGCACGCGAAGTACATACACATGGCAGTTCTAACTATATCCATTTCTGTGTTTTTAGTTCACAATTTCACAGTACTTATAGTAATACTTACTTTCACAGTTTAGCAAGTAGCAAACATCATTCTTCCCTCGAGCATGGACAAATATAATTTCTCTATGCCTCGTGCCTCGACTCTCGAGCTTTCTTTATTTTTTAGACTATGTAAGTTGATTCATAGGCATATGGGGGACCTGCGTAATTTGGTCGCATTATGAGTTATGACTTAAATATGACATACGGCATTCCCAGCCGACAGTTCACAACCAACATTGAACTGACATATTATTTTATCTAACCAAATGACTTAGGTCCGTCAACTGCCTATAAATCAATTTCTTCGATGGTATTGGTATAATTATATCTACCAGTAGTCCTGTACTTACTCGTGTACTTAAATAAATATAGACTATAGTACTTGTACTATTATCTATTCTGTGACTATAGTCAATATTCAGATCTTCAAAACGCCCGGAATGTGTACCTGCTCAGCTAATCAGAAATGCAGCTGTTAGTCCGGTTAACGAATGACTCAAAAGAGGGTATAGAGTGTGTGAGCGGGAACCTAAGCGATTTCTACTGGAACATAATCAGGGTGATCAGGCACAAAACATACTAAAAGTCCTGAGGTCTAGGAGGTGAGCTGGAGGGAGGAGATGGCGACAAAGGTCAACATTTTTGGTTTTTTGTTAATAACTAAAAAAACTATGCGTTGTAGCAAAAAATATTCTATGACGACATTCAAGCTTATTAAATTCTCTATAAATTAGATTCTATACACTTTTTCCAAATTCTCATCCGTTTTCGAACTACACGCTCAGGAAATGTAAAAATTAAAAAAAAAACTTTATTTTCAATATGTAGGTACCTATTCCTTTCTAATTCTGTTTGCAGCGACAAAATTTTATTCTTAGTAAAGCCTCAGATGCTGGTAAGTCGTCTATTGTTCTTGGCGTCAAGATATTACCTTCATTTTTCCACCCTCACTCTTGAGGGGTCAGCTCATTCCCGATGATTCATGATGTTTTTTATACAAATAACTAAGCTGGCAAACAAGAGTATGGTCTACCTGATGTAAAATGGTTACCACAATGCCTATGCGACGTCTGCAGCACCAGGGGTGCTACATGTGCGTTGCCACCCTGAATAAGTTTCTGCAGAAATTGCTTACGTTCCCGCTCACGTATTCTACATCTACTTTGTTGACTGAGCTATCAGCTATGTGTAGGTAGATTAGTCACAAAATTTGCCTCATGCGGCTGCTCGCTCAGTGGCTACCCATTTGTGGTAAATAAAATAAAAACACAAAATAGTAATTTAAAATATAATTTAATACAAAGTTGTTACATATTATGTCTCATGCCTTTGGTAAAATACATCAATTTATAAAACCAAATACATCACACAGATTAAATAACATCGAAATAAATATCTAATTGTATAAAATATTTCATCGTATAAATCTTTTCAACAGTACAATAAAGTGATAATCTTAAAATAGTGAGTTACGCCGATACACATAAGCACAGTACATAGTTTGGTAAGGTTAATATGGCACAGAAGGAACGTTAAGGACGGACGCGAGTTTATTTATCTTTCGGCTTCTTTTCTTTTTTACGCGGCGGGGGCACGGGGGCCTCGCCGCTCGGGGCCGCCTCTTTCTTCACCACCTTTTTCACTAGCTTCTTCTTGGGATCCTCCGTCGGCGTGGGCGGAGTCTGAACCTCGACCTTGGAGACTGATGACTCTATTTGGGCCGCCGTGGTCGGCTTCGATTTGGGCTTGATCCCGATCTGGCTGAGGGAGACGGCTCCGACCGGGGGCGTGGGCACCTCGGGCCCCTCGACGAGGAGGTTCCTAGGCTCGGGCGTGGCCTTGGGCGAGGGTTCCGTGGTGGGTGAGGGGGAGGTGACGGTAGTTCGCAGCTCGATGGCAATGATGGACTGGGCGAGCGACGCCGCGTCCTCGAGCTCGCTGTCCGGGGTGGGGAGGGGGTCAGCGGCGGCGGGGGGGTGCAGCTGCAGCTTCTCCAACTTGCGCCGCTCCTCCGCTACACAACAATCCCTTTATTCTCTCTTTCGGTTAGCTGGCGTTAGTAGTGTCACATTAGAGAGCAAGCTCGGTTAGGGCCTGGAAAACCAAGGAAAACGAAGCGCGTGGGTCAGTTGAAACGATGCAGGAAGGTTAGTAGTCGGATTAGATTCACGAAACAGAGAGCGTCAAACCACATGGAAATTATTGTTACCAAAAGTAGAGGACCAGAAATAACACCAGAATTAGAGGTTACTACGCTGAAAATGACGCTTTCTGTTCATTGCAAGGAAAGTACTCGCATCACATTTCAAAATATTAATATTACGGGGATACAGGAGTTAAATCGCGTCTTTCACTGATGAGTATTTGTTCAGTAGAATTACATAAGAAAAATTGTAAGGTTCCAAGTTCCGACTCTAATTATACTTATACATTTTCTTACTCTCCTTGCAATGGTTACAAATTAAGAATAAGAAGCAAAGAAAACACAATTAAGAACAACTGCAATTTTAAACTGGAACTATCCTCCAAAATGCAACGCGATAGTCCTTTCAGCAAACTGTTTATTGCATGGAAGATGAGAATTTGATCGTGAATGAAGACTTGAGATCTTGTTTGAGAGCCCTGTCCACTTGGACACAACTCAACCTTAGTGTACCTAATCTTAATAGGCGATAATGATAGACAAGAAATTTAATAGGATAGAAATTTTAATAATGGGCGTTGTTTTGGGTCCAAGTCTTATTATTACCTGTTCTATCAAAGGCGCGTCTCTTTGGCTGCTTCCTCGGTAGCTGGGTGAAATAATAACGAATTTTGAAACTTAAATTCTCATAAATTAACATAAAACCAAAAACACAAACTGCACAAAAGAGAAAAACTGTGTTCTTTACGGAAGTAAACGGGCGCGTATCCTCAGATCATTCCGCAAAAGACACAGTTGTAATAATATTAGTAAAAGAATATGAAAATTGCACAATGAACTCGGTGAGATTCAGAATGCAAAGCTTTCCAATTCACGAAGTTCTCTTGTTACTCACATTTTGCTGCCGGCGCTGCAGGGGCTTCATCTTTCGAGGGTGTAGTAGCTAGGAGTGGACTATCAGATGCACCTGCTTTGTCGTCTAATTTTAGCGCTTCTAAACCTGATACTGGAATATCAGAAACTGTTTCAGTCTTTTCTTCACTGGTAGCAACTTCTGTTTTAGTTGGTTCAGGGACAGGAATTTGTTCCATAGCATCTGCTTCGGTTGTTTTAGGAGGGACTATATCTTGTTTTGCTTTAGGTTCTGATTCGACAGGAGTTGGAGCGACTTCTGCAGGCAGTGCCTTATCGACTGCTTCAACAGGTGCAGGAATAGTTTCTGAAGGTAATTCTTTTTTCTCAACCTCGGCAGGCTTATCTTCTGTAGGAGACGTTTTGGATTCGGCTTCGACTGGTTTTGGAAGGGATTCTGAAGGCAGAGTCTTAGGTTCTGCTTCTGGTGCTTTCGCAAGGTCTTGTGGTTGCGTCTCTACTTTTTCTGGTTCGATAGGTAATGGGACTGATTGCTCAGTTGGATTAGGAACGCATGCTTCAGAAGGTGCTTTCACTTCCGTGTTTCTTTCAAGAGTTTGTGGACTCGTTTCTTCTGTGGCTAGAGTCGTAGCATCTGTTTTGATTTGAACAGGAAGGGACTCAGGTTGGGCCAGTTCCTTAGTAACAGGTTCGACTGGTTCACTTGGGATTACATCCACTTTTTGTTCTGTATCTTTGGATGCGGGGAGGGGTTCAGTCGGTGTCGATTTTTCAGTACTTGTTTCAACTGGCACCGGCTGGGGTTCTTCTTTAGGTAAATCTTTTGGGGCTGATGCAGGTGCAGGAGGAGATTCTTTTAATGGACTAGCATCTTTACCTCCAACAGATGGCTGAGCAAGCGGAGGAGACTGCTGTTTTGGCGGTGAACTAGGTCCTTGACTAAGGGTCTGAGATATTTTTGCCCAAATTTTGTCAAAAGAGTCAGCACCCATGTAGTCAATGTTGCCAGCTTCCCAACCTTGACGGCGAGATAGCTCATCAATCGCTTCGCTCTGCAAATCTTCACCGATGCGCGCCAGATGACCCGCCACTCCCGTCTGAAACATTACAAACTTAACTGTGGGTGAAGCCAATGCTCAAGGACGCAACGATGTTACTGAAAAAGAATGAGTAATGAAAACAAAACACTAAACAAATGTTAAGAGGTGCGTGCTATATCATGCACTACAAGCGTATTAGCATCTACTATGTACAATATTTCGTTACTACAATTCACCTGTATTATTTTTCATTTTACATTATCGCACAAATGATCGCCTGAATCTGAAATGATATCCCATTTTACCCGATATATTATGATACACTTACGTGATTTTCCCCATTTCTTTCATTTATCTCTTCAGGAAAATCTAGTGCGTCTTCGAACACTTCTGGACTAGGTGGCGTCGGAGACGGAGAATGGGGTGCGTAATGTATTTCGTGCGAACAAATTTTTCTCCCCCTGGAGTCAATTGTGTTTTGGTGTCGTAAGTAAAAACCATCATATGGATGTCTAGGCAGTATTTCTTCATACATATCGCATTCATCATCCGAGATATAGCCGTTCATTTGATGTTCGCAATCATTTGTTGTATAATCTAAATGCACAGAATACACATACGGCGTAAACTTATGAATTGGTTCTTGATTGTTATTAAATATTACAATTTCTTCAACCTTATTATTACTAACCTTATTTGACTGAGAATAACTTTCACTGAAAGTTGTTAGGTTTTTATGAATATTATTTGCACTATGCGTTATTTGACTAGGAGTTTGATTAGTATTACTATTTAAATGGCTTATTCTATCAGTATACTGTGAGTTACTGGGATAACTTTCTTGATTATGATATGGCTTCTGTGGTTCATGATGATGGTAATTTGCTTTTTCTGCATGATATTGTTTGAAGTGCTGTTGATGATTACTTTGAACTTCTTGTCGAATTTCAGGTCGGTATTCATTATTACTGTATCTTTCTACCTGCGAACTTGTAGTATCATATGCCTGGCTAGAGTGATGAGTTTCATGATACGTCTGTTCTCTGAAAGGACTTTCAATTTGTGGTGCATTATGACTATGATTATCTTTATGAACAGGAGGCATATATTCCCATGCATATTTTCTGACTTCATGGTAATCCATTTGCGGCACTTCTTGTTCTGCATTATTAGACATCGGGGGTATATGTCCCCTGTAGGTATCCCAGGGGTCATGATATTCAGTCATATCAACAATGGGTTCATCTTCTGAGGGAAACTGTATTTGTTTGTCTGGATGATGCCAATGAAATTCGGATAGAGGATTGAGCGTGGCTTCGTAATGACCAGTGTTTAAATCTTGATCTATATACTCTTCTTCTAGATATTCTGGCTCATGGTGGTAATCTAGCGGAGTTTGTTCCTCCGCTTCGACCTATTGCACGAAGTGATAAGTAGTAAGCATGCAAAGGTGCACTTGAAAAAAGCTTCATACACTAAATAAGTCTAAGATCTAATTGGTGCACAAGCTTTATTCAAGCAAAATATTATTAATCAAACAAAACTCATATAAATAAACATACAGTTAATATTTGTGTCTAATAAATCTTAATAAACTAGGTAAAATCAAAAATTTTGGCGATAGTTGTTTTAAATATAATTCAAATTATGGGCAAAGACTGTATGTTTATTTACATAGCGGTGATTATTTCACCAAAATACCAACACCATTCCACTAACCCAACTAGTTACTTTAGTTAAAAACCGTGCGAACTGCAAAGCGACATATAAAAATATACACGTTAGAAAATGTTAGTATTTTGGAGAAAAATCTATACTTATTTAAAAAAAAAAGTTGCATAAAATTAAAATTTGCAAAAGCTTAAAGGAATAAATGCTTTAGGAGAAATTGGGGAAATACTAACAAATTTCTACAAATTTATAATATGAAAATTATTTACAACGAAAAAGGTAAACAATTAAAATAAGATTCTTTAACAAATAGTACGCCAAGTTCTCACCTCACTTTCTTCCTGGGATGGCTGAGAAAACATTTTGAGTAGGTGGGACGATAGGACAGTGCAAATGGCTAGACTTACTGAACCTAAGTGAGAACGCATTGAGAATTTGCGGCGACGCGAAACCAAAGAACGATACGGTCGATAGAGTTACAGTAATCGATATCCGTAATGTTCAATAATAATATTGTCAATATTGTCAAAACCACACGTTATCCAATAATAATTCTAATCAAACAACTTTCAATTTGTGGATTTCGACTGTGATTATTTTAATACAGAAATTCCAATACATTGATTAGGTTCAGTAAATCATTACACAACATCTCAACTCAAAATGCCAATTCACTCACCATGGCGGAGTCTAGCTTAGTGTGGACTTCAGAGGTGAAGAGGCTCCACCACAGTTGAAGGAACTCGCGCAGATGGTCCGGAGCATCGACGGTGTGGGTCCGCCAGTTGTAATGTTGAAGCCAGGGTTTGGAGGCGCCGATGAAGTGGATAATCTTGAGATCCCTACCATACCTGTAAATCGACGTAAATATCTATAGTATCAACGAGAGCAACGAAAGAGATTTCTAGATACAAATCAAGCATTAATAACAGAGCCTTCCATTATCATATGATTAAGGAATATGAAATAATTCTTAGGTGGGATTTCACCAAACACACATAAAACTTAGTTTTATAAAACTTAGTTCCCATTGAACGCGTTCATGCTGCGACGTAAATCTCGATTTGTTTCTTCTTTTGATCGCGATTATTAAATCTAAGTTTACGTGACGTCACGCGATTATTTTACATGTTTTCATCATTTTAAAGTACCTATTTTCAAGTTAATTTAACTACAAAATAGCAAGAAACAATACATAAACTAACAAACGCATGTGTCAAAACTGTCATCTTGACATTTATTTTGTCTATGTTTTTAGTTCCGCCATGACAGGGCTTGAACGGGTTTTATAACGTTAAACTTCGGACTTTGGGCGTTCAGAAGATAAAACTCGGATTTGCGTTGAACGCGTTCAGTTTATGCTGGTGAAATGCATTTCGATGTTATGATCGCGTTTATACGTTTTGAACCGGTTCAGAGTGCTTTGAACGCGTTCCATTTCTTTGGTGAAATCGCCCCTTAGACACTATCGGCCTGTTTCACCACTTTCTGTTAAAGTGCCGAATAGGCTATTCATAGCTTTTTTGACAGATTCTCCATACTTCATATGTCAAGATAAGTGGTGGATAGCCTATTCGGCACCTATCAGGAAGTGGTAAAACAGGCCCTTAAACTTTAATTTTATCATTCTCATGTAAACAAAGATAATGCCAAGTGACTCTTCTAACGCACCAGATTCCAGACAAAGTTTGCTTATAATTTTATATTTTTAAATGAAAAATCTTTACTCACTGTTTCAACGCAGGCAGATAGGAGTAGAACGCTGCTGATGTTACATTGTAGAGGAAGGGCAGATGTTTGTTGATATCACCGTGAGCCCAGTCCGAGAAATATAAGTTCAGGAGACCTTGATCACCACCTAGAATATGGTTATTATGTTAATTCTAAGTGCCTTATCACACTGGCGATTAGAGAGCGATTTGAAAGCGACGCGACTGCGCAGCGCACACGCCGCGATTGCGCGGCGTGCACGTCGCGACAGCGCAGCGTCGTCGCGGCGTGGCGTGGACGCCATTTTGTACACACGTCTACAAAGATTCTTATTATATATAGTAGACTAGTCTAGGGAGTGACATCAAAATCCATTTTGCTGCTGAGTGTCCAAAACGCCGAAGGCAAGCTGCGTGCACGCCGCGCAATCGCGGCGTCATCACGGCGTGTGCGCTGCGCAGTCGCGTCGCTTTCAAATCGCTCTCTAATCGCCAGTGTGATAAGGCCCTAAGATTACGAAAAAACTTAAGTTCCTTCAAATATTTTCTCGATGTCAGGAACTGGAAAATTAGGCTATCAACATAACATGACCTCGAAAGGCTTAGATATTTTTGGGAATTTTCACGTAGACCCTTACCATCAAAGCTTCCGCGTTCCTGGGCGAATTTGATGATGTTGCTGAACGTTTCTGCGGATGGTCTGAACACGAACACTCCGGAGTTGAAGCAGTCGGGCCAGCCCACGTCGGGGGCCGCGGAGAGCTCTTCACGGTCGAAAAGCTCATCACAGTTCTGGACAATCTGTAATAAAATTAAATTGTTTGCAATGTAAGAATTGTTTTTAGTATACGGAAGATACCTAGTACGAGAGTTGGTTTGGTTTGCTGACTGTAATTATTGCTACATCAGAAAGACAGAAATGGGGATTGTCCATTTTTTTTTATTTTGCTCATTACAAAAACATTTCGAGGAATAAGGTCAGTGATCGTTTTTCTGTATATAAACGAAAAAAATACACATTAGTTACTTATATTTTTGAACAAATATGTTTAACCTTAGTTTGACCTTCAATGGCGTTAAATTAGCAATAAATTCGACCAACATTACGTTTCGAACTTTTCGCTTCTCGTATCAGCTTTCACTTAATGAGAACTTGCATTTGACGAACCAGCCATTATAAATAAGATTGAAATGAAATTTAAAACATACTCAAGGTCAATTATTGGCCGCCGATGATGACGTCAGAGCGAAATTTTAAAAAATTATTGAGAAAAAACTAGCCAATGAATTTCAAAATTATTTAATTTATATTCTTAAAATACCCTATTTTAACGAAAAAAAAATATAAAAAGTACATGTGATTTTTTTGGACAATGTTAAAAATTCTATGTTAAAAGTTTTGTATGGTTATGACGCTCATCACGTCATAATATTGTGTTAATTTTGTCTCAGTTTATATTCCTTAATTTCCTAGTCCCTCGAAAAGTTACGACTTAAGATAAATGTATCTGAAAAATTATCTTCTTCAGATTCATAATCTGAAATCTGAAAAAATATTTCTGTAAGTAATGAAACAGTAAAAGCATTTCCTTTGCTATATTTTTTTACAGTACACATTAATTCCAATACATTTTATCTGCAGATATCAATTTTCTCGTGCGAATTAGTATTCAATTTATATTTTACTGTTTTGTTGACAGAAACAGCGAGCTGTACTTTAACCGCTGTTTTTATTGAAGTTTCAGGCCGAGACTCGTGGTTTTATATGGCATCGGGGGCGACTTAAAAACATTTATCTTCAAAGGATACTCAGATACCACACGTCCACAATCCTCTTAATACGATCCTTTCTCTTCCTCCCTACCTCTACATTTATTATCTAAGAAACAAATTCTAGAATTTCAGAACTTTTAGATTGTTGTGAAAATATTATTGTATTGATAAGCTCAGATCACTAATATAGTTTTGCATTGCACGGCCTGGAACACGTGAACACCGAATTTATCGTGAGTTTTTATCGATGCTACTGACACATTAACCTATGATAATATCGCGCCATTTAATTCATGCCGGCTGTAGCCGTTCTTTAAAATTAAGTAAATAAACTTGAAAGCAGTGAAAGTTTCGTAATCTCATTCATAAATAAATATTACTCTACTAGAAATATTATCTCAGAAAGAATATATCGAGGATTTATTATTTATTTCTTTTTTGTTTTTATTTAATTTATCTTCAATTTACGTCACAAATGTGGTTGTTTGGGTAAATAACAAGTCTTTTTTCTACTCTGGCGATTGGCGAATCTTGAAGTAACTTACGTAATTGGTGTTTCAATAAAAACATTAAATATCATGAGTAAGTATAAAAAACAAAAATAGGAAATTATTAAATATGAAAGGAACGTTAATATACAGAAGATTATTGCTGTATTTTTATTATAATTTTGTAGCTTTAAAATATGAGTTAATAAAGCTCTAAAAATGGTAAATTACGGCATCTTCATAGGGGGAGCGCCTTTGTCTATAATAGTCCGTTTTCAATCGTCTTCCTTTCTTGAATTTTCGAATATTGTATCAAGTACTATTTAAAGTTTTTTTACTATTTTAATTTTCAGCCCTCGAAAGTTTTTCTTTCCTTTGAACTTGGATTTTTACTTCCCTTGTTTATTTTTATGTACCGAAAGGTAGATAAAAGTAAACAAGGGAAGTAAAAAAGGGCGTTAAAAATAACACAGGCTGTGATAAGCTAGTGAAATTGCTCGATACAATAGTTTTAATATAAAAGCTAACACTATAAATACTTATGTACTTTCTTTGAAGTAGAAATTAATTAAATTTGGAACTACGTAATAGTTTCACATTCAATAAAAATTCGCAGAAGAAAAGTATTTTGGCGATTTGGAGTTTGTCCAAAAATCTCAGTAAACATATAGGCCACGGTTTTGGGATCAGTCGTGTAATATTCACCAGCGTCTGTCATCAAACATCGCCTACTTTAAACTATAATGAAGAACAAAACTTTTGTTACAATTAAAGACGATAAGACTATTTAGAATTTACATGTCCTACTTCTTCAGCGCAGGAATCTTTAACAACAATAAAAACATGACATTTGTGATTGGTCGTAATAAGTCTTGAATTATTATGTCCTTTCCTATGTCAGGACTAAAAGCATCTTCATCCCCATCAACATTAGTTGAGACCATAAAGTTAATACATAATATTATACCTAGCGGAATAGAGAAACAAAGGCCTGAGCAAGCGATATAATATGTCCCTATCAGTAACAATGCGGGGTGGAAAAAAGTTATTTTTCCTGTTTGACGTCCAGTCGGCACTTGTCAGCACGTTGACAATTTAATCTCTTAGAAAGATGATTGTGTAAGTGTATACGTAAACAATTTTTTTACACACAGACGTAAATCAATTTCGGTTTCGTTTGACAGCTCGAGATTATTGCTCTATTCCGCTAGGTATATTAATTTTATGGTTCAGACTTAAGCGGTTTTTGCGTGAGTTAGATAACAGTTATCAGGCTATCTATCATTAGATGCCTAAAAATAATAACAATCCCATTTAAAAATAAATATATTTTAAGTTATACACTTTTAACCTTTGTTAATATGGATAATATAATAATGCATCATTTTCTTGTTAGAAACTATACTTACTTACTACTTAATTAAGTATAAACATCGTTTAAGGTGAAACTAAAATACCTGGATAGCCTTAAACCATTACAAATAATAATAATAAACTAGAAATAACTAAATAAGTACTTAATAGTAATTATTATATTTTATAAGAGCTATGAGGAAATTTAATGCATATATTAGACACTTCACACTTGACGCGTTTCTAGCCTTAACTAGTATAATTAAATCAGCAAGGATTCAGTGCGTGTCAACTGTAATTTGAGTAGTACCTAAATTTATTTATTTATTATTTATTTATTTAACACTTTATGCACAATGTACAATGGCGGACTTAATGCCATAGGGCAAATTTAATTTTAGGTATCTAACTGCCGCACTCAGAGTGGAACAATAATTACTTAATTGTAATAAATAAAAAAAATTGACATAAGCTCCATACATTATCTGTCAAACTCTTCATTAAATTGAAGGTTAATCGTAATTAAATGTCTCTGAGTACGGCGGTAAGAAAGGTAGTTCGACTTAACTTTTAGGTCAAAAAACTTGATTGTCCCATCAAATCAAACCAATTTCATCATACGGATGCGGACGTAACTATAATAATTTTGGTACTGAGATTCTCAGACATTTCTTTGGAAAATAGTTAATAGAAAATATTCGAATACAAGATTCGATATCCAAATTTTGAATTTACATGAGAATTAGAAGGATCTCATTTTCTGAATTCATTTCCGAAAATAACTGGAATGATGCGGTCGGGCTAGTATACAGCTGCATCGGGCTAGTATATTGCGGCTAAAGTGTAGTACCGAACACCAATCGATAATATGAGCTGATAATAAAACTGTGCTGGTAATGATTACAATTTTAGTTAACATAATATCTGAAAATAGTACGTTTAGTCAAAAGAAAAAAATACAGATACCATATAATCAAAACGGCAATACAAGGCGCATCTATTAGTTCTAGTTCCACAAAAAGCACTATCAGAGAAGTTGATTCCTAGGCAGATGTTGGACCGTTATTTGGTCGCGTTAAGTCAAACCCATCCGACAGATTACAGCTAACATTGAATTGACATGACCCGACAAAATAACGTAGTTCCGTCAACTGCCTAGTAATCAATTTCCTCGATGGTACATACCAAAGTATCAGCATCGAGGAACACGCATTTCTCATACTGCGTGAGGTTCCAGCAGTGCAGTTTGGTGAAGGTGATGCCAAGTTCCGGCCGCTGCAGGAGGGCCAGGTGCGCCGCGTCTCCGGAGTCCAACACGTCTACTGTTATCACCTCAGCGAAGACGGCGCCGAGACGCTCCCTGTTGGATACAACAAAATGAAGATTTCCAAGTAATGACAATTTAAAACTTCGACTAAGCAATTTCAGTTTCTTCCATCTGATCTTGGCTTCTTAAAAGCTCGTATATTAGGTAACTGACGGACGGATGGACGGACAGACAGAGCGATGTTATATCAAGTAGTTACTACGGAACCCTAAAAATGAATTGTGCGAAGTGTTATTTCTGCAGATTTCTATGGGTTTTCTACATTAAGGGAGCTTTTAGTAAGTACCTACATAAGTACATGTAGTTACACTGGTCATCAAAATGGGTATTCGGTGAAACCCTTCAAAAGAAACCCTGTGAAACAAAGTCTCCAATCCGTTGTAGGTTCTGTTTTCATGAAACGTTATGCGGCAAAAAATATTTCGTAAGTTAAGGCTTGAATTGAAGTTCCTCTCGAAAAACTATCCATGATTTGATTTGGGCTCGTAACAAGTGTAAAAAATCAGGCCTTGGCCATTTCCGAAAATCGTGTCAAGTTTATTTCCCAATGCCAATGAATGTTATTGCATCTGCTCATCATTAAAAGGGGACATAAAATCGTAACGTCCGATCAGTTTAGAAAGATGTACGAGATTTGCGATTGCGCAACACTTCCGCAAAAACAGACGCAGACACTTGTCCGGGGACGTCAGAGTGTAGGTTTGGAGGACTGGAATTAAATTTTACTAAAAGATTTATCTTCTGACGTCAAATGTGTGTCATACCCAAATGTACCGCAGCTGGTAGGAAATGTTCCTGCATTATCTACGCGGTGTGTTGGTCCTTCCTGTTTTGAAAGTAGAAACATGATCATCCAAGTCAATCAGTGTCCATCACTGAGACATTACAAACGTTGTCTTGGCCTTAAGGAAATTCTCCGACAAGATTAAACAACAGATCCATCGAGACGCCAGGGAATATAAAAGTATCTTGCCTAAACAATATTGCGTTGCGAGTTACGACGTGTTACAACACCAAACGATCATCATCACTAGGGTTCCACTGCAACAGATTAGTAGTACTTACAATCTATTCGCGATAAGAGATAGCGTCATCAGTGAAATGTCTACATTGACCGACGATGCGTTCTTAACAAACTGTGGTAGCTGGTAATAAAAGAATTAGGTACTAACTACAACTATTATTCGCAAATTGCATCATTGGATCTTGCGCTGATGAATCTCTTCCTAACGCAAGTAAATTAAAAATGTTTTTAAATTAAGTACCTCATAGCATCAGTAACGGAGGGCGTGATGAGTACCACGGCAGGGACAGCCGAGCCGGCACGACGGAGAGAGTGCGCCAACACCAGAGCTCCTAGACCGTACGAGTCGTTCGTCGCCAACGTTACCCATGCTCGATCTGTTAAAAAAGAAGGTACACATTAAAGATCAAGAAGAATAATATTTTGAGCTAGATGAGGCCCGAAACTCCGTTGCACCAAAATCCATTTATCGCGCGGGGAACGTGTATTTTTTCCGGAATAAAATGTATTCTATACAATGTCCTTTTACGGGACTCAATTGTGTCTCCATGCCAAATTTCATCAAATTCGGTTCAGTGGTTCGGGCGTGATGAGGTAATAGACAGAATAATATTCTTATGGAAGTATGGATGTGATGAGTTAAGACGTCGTCTAGGGGTAAGTAACGGGGAATCTATTTGGAAACCTAGGGAGCAGTAATTTTAGTATTTGTCTTTTGGAATACAAACGATTCTGATCAATAACAATAATATTATTGACTTGATTAATAAAAGTAAAAAGAAATTGAAACAGAAATAGCAGCAAGTAAAAGTAATTTATCTGATAACAAATAAATAGAAGGAACTTGATTTATCGCAATGTATTATTATGTAATAATGTGATAAACTGTAATAAACAATACGCTAGAGTTTATTTTCTTGTGTACACTGTAGGAGTAGATGACGATAGACGCACCTATTTATAGACGAACATTCTAATTTCCAATATTAATAACAGTTGTATGCCAAAGGCGTAAAACAAACAAAATATATGCAAATTGCTAGATATTAGAACAAAATCACATTTTATAGCTGCATTCGTCGTAGAAATTTAGGAAGTGCGCAATAAGAAACATGGCGTAGGTATACAAAGTACTAAATATACAATAGCACGTGGGCTATATCTACGTTGTCTAGTCAGTAGTCGGTGTACTTGCTGCACTGTCACTGTTGTTGACTAATATTGACCACGTGCAACGATCAATGAAATAAATATGACCTTTTATGAGATTCTATTTGAATACTGCCTATACTCCACTCGGGCTAACTTGTCGCTAGCGGTCGTTGACTCCCTGTCAAAAACTTGTCATTTTTCATATAAACCGCGATTGACAATGAAGTGTCAGATATTGCCAATCGTGGTTTTATATGGAAAATGATAAGTTTTTGAGAGGGAGTCAATGACCGCTAGCGACAAGATAGCCCGAGTGGAGTATATTTAAGTGAATCTTCTCCTATAGTCGATGTACCAAATGCAAGTCTGTTTTCGTTTCGAGTAAGTATAATGATAAATGAGTATAATATCATCTGCAGATCATTTAGAAGTTAGAACGTTACAAAATTTTCAGGTCTCAGAAGTAACAAGCTCTTGAAATACATGTCTTAAAACAATTTAGCAACTACAAGAAATAGATGAAAAAAAATTACCAGCATTTTAGAAGACAAATAAGTTGTAAGACGACCGTTGTTAGATAACGATTACAATGATGATAAAATAAGTAACGACCAATTTCCTTTGCTTTAACACGATAGGGGCAGCACGGAATAAGCTTGCGTCAGTTTTTATGGACGATTAATTTTTTGTCTTCCAATGCAGGGAAAGTAACAAAAATTGTGAAACATAACTTTACAGCCTACTATTAAATGACAATGTTGCCGTTACGTTTGAATTGTTTGAAATTATTGAGCTGAAATGTGCGTGTTGTCCGAAATAGCGCGACACAAATAAATGTTAAAATAAAACTACTGGATAGCCAGATATTTGTACTGGGACTAGAGTATGCAATTCGCGATTAAACTCACTATCAATCTTTCAACGCGGTGCTAACATGCGCTGCCAATCCATTTCGTATTCTTTGTGATTTGTTTTGACTATCTTCAACACACTATTATTGGAAAACGTGTTGAAATTCAATACTAAGTGCACATTGTTCTCTGCTGTGAAAAGAAATAGCTGGGCAATATTTCTAGCTTTATATCATTTTTAAATTCCATAAGATAAGATATTACGCTAAACACGTTGCTTATTTAGCTTATATTATCTAAGAGCTTATGAATAACCATGTGCAACATCAATACTGTTATCATAATCAATTTAATCTAAACAAACATGTTTGCCAAATGCAAACGGCTAATTTTTAATGCTATTTACCAATCTCAAGGTTCGAACATAAAATTTAACTATCAGGATGTTCTGTTGGGTACCGTGATGTCAGACTGGTAGGACGAAAATAGATAAGTCGAATACCAACTTGCATAGCCCAACGAGGCAGACAAGAGCATCGCAGGACCAGGCTCAGGGAGCAATGTCCCTGCACTGCAGTTTCTATTTAGGTGCGGCCAGTCTGGCGGGATGAACCGAGACCACTCTACCGGCAAACTAAATAAAGGAATTGATTCGTTCCGATGAACATACAGCTTTGTATGAGTACTTGTAAAGCTAGGGCTCCCAAGTCGCACACACAAATGCGAATTCGTACCTATCGCAAATCGCAATATCGGCGGCAAAAATTCCAATAATTTAAAGAACAATGGCCAAATCGTACCAGATGATAAAATGTGGGCGGTGGCGTCCCAATATGCCATTGGTAGCAAAAATTCCCTAATATTTTAAGGCATCGAAAAACATTAGAAATGTGTCTTTAAATAGCCACAAAAAAGATCAATATATTTTAGTTTCGTTGTTGTCTTTCCTATGTTCTGACAGCCGGCGATCATTCGCATTCGTTCTATTTTTTGGGTTATACTTACTTTAGGAAAAATTAAAATAATTAGAAACGAGATCGCCGAATATACACGTCTTGTAGGCGACACCGCAGTCGGGAAAAAAGTAGTTCTTAAGTCTAACCTCAAAATAATTGTAAACGTTATTAATTATTGTAAAAACCCGTGGCTATTTAGACATAATTCTCAAACGGAATTATGTTTAGAGCATAAGAACAAACAAATCTAACTATAGTTTATTTTGGGACATCAAAAATAAAAGTCGAGTCCAGCTCCTATACTTTGGCCATGATTTTTTACAAATTTAATAGATTTATGCGATGCAGTTGTATCCCTCGCCATCGTCCCCCAAGTCACTTCGATTTCTGTTAGTAGTAAATTTCTATTTGGTAATAAATGGCACGTAGTCGTTAAACCATTTTTTACTATCTCTTGTTTTCCAGTCGTTAATTAAGCAGTTTGCATGAGTATGCGCAAAATTACTGTCAGGTTTTCTAATGTTTTTTTTTCAAAGCTGCACGCAATGAAGCCAAGCGGATTACAAGATTGTGATCTGTTATTCGATTATGACATTTATCAAATTAAGCCAATGTACGAGACTGGAAGTCTAATTAAAAGTAGTTAAATTATGCACTAGACGGCATTGTAAATATGGCTTCAGGAAAATGTTTGCGTTTCTGCTACAGTTCGTTTAGAATTTAGATTTTAGAGCAATTCTACCTCGGAGCTTCTATGAGGATAGGTATATCACAAGACATAAAGGTCTTGAATCTCGACAAAGGAAAATAACTCTAAACGGACTATAGTCTATAAGCAATTTCAAGCTTTTGGCCTCTATCACCTAACTTCATCAACTTTCTAGACACTGGTCCAGTATTTACCAATATGCAAGTGTAATTTACTTTCGCGTCACCGCTGACAACTCGTTTTTGCTCTAAGCTACCATGGGCCATAACACCATAAAATATGTATTGTATGATTTCACCTTCATTAAATACTGTACTATAAATAATAATCAACGGTAGTCTGATAAAGTAACTTCTACATTAAAATGTTTTTTTTTTGTATAAGTATCTCTGAACTTCTGTAGAGTTGTAAGAATTTTTTAGTTCGACACGAACTAAATTTACAATATATTTCCCATATTGGCAACGTAGTTTCTTCGTTCGACATTCAAAAAGTGCATCATGATACCCATTTTAAATAAAAAGAATCGATCCAATAATCGAAATACAGTGGTTAAATAGTTAAATTATTATTTACTAGCTGTTTGACCGAACTTCGAATAAAAATTTTAATGACCAGAGAATAAATTACAATTAAATTCATTGAAATTAATCCGTATCAACTACTGCAATTATTACCAATTTAGATTTTAAATTAAGATGTGTAACAGTTTAGGAAGGAATATTATATTATGCCACAATCAGGTCAAGCAAAACCCTTGCCCGTTTCATGTATCCAACACAAAACCACAAGTTACAATAACCGCTTACTCATAAAGCTTGTTTAATTTACGTTGCACAAGAACAATTAAGATTCGGATACAGTTCTTGGAGCATGGCATATTTTAATGCCAATCTATATTAAGAAACGTTATTGTTATGTCCATACTTCCATACTAATATTATAAATGCGAAAGTGTGTCTGTCTGTCTGTCTGTTACCTCTTCACGCCCAAACTGCTCAACCGATTTTGCTGGGCATGGAGCTACCTCGAGTCCCGAGAAAGGACATAGGTTACTTTTTTTCCCGGAAAAATGTACGGTTCCCGCGCGATAAACGAGTTTTGGCGCAACGGAGTTGCGGACGTCATCTAGTCTAGTATCTAATATTTCATTTAAAAATCATTAATGATGGGATTCTAATTCTTAATGGTAGGCAAAATCATTCTTATATAATACAAAAAGTGTCCCCTCAGATGATGGTTGAATGTCCTCATTATCAACATCATTTGTATCAACAAAGGAAACATTTTGTACTTTGCTACTTGACTTTTTATTTGGATTGTCTAGCAAACTCCCATGCAACCAAAACTTATATTTAACGCTGTTATTGATAAGTTACTCTATTATTTCGAGGACATTTAGTAATGCATGCAGCCTGCAGGTTCGCGTATGTAGTTGACTAGAGTTTTTGTCTGCAGCCAGTAAAATTGAAATGCTTAAAATAGAAATGGAAAAAGAAACTTAACTTATATGCAAGAGTCTAGATATTATCCCCACTAACATCAGATTTTGTAGTCAGAAGGAAAAATAAATATAAAATTGCATCTAAGTGACGGGAGCAAGATAATAAATTCAGCATTGCACCGATATACATTATACAGCAATGAAGAATTTACATCTGCAGACTTTGAAGTTGTGTATCGAATTTTGAATTATCTCCACAGTTCTAAAAATATTCGTTGGAATGATTAAAACGGTATGGTCAAGATCAATGCGAGCAAAACGCACGATAATGAGTTAATGATAGTCGTTGTGTATAATAGACCACGACTGATAGCAGGGTGTTTACAATCATGCTGAATTTAATCTGATAACGTAAGTTGTGTTGATAATGCGAATTTAGAGCTAATTCATAACAGCAACAGATCTGAACATCATCTGGCTTATTGACTTAATAGGAGACAAATATAAAATGACTCTGAAGGTCATTGCTGAATTGTCTTCCATAGCTACTGGTTTCTGAGCTCGTATCATTATTTTTAAATTTAATATGTTCAAAGTAATGTTGGACTACAATGCTTACGTAAAAAGCTGGACTACATAATATATATATTTTAGACGCAATTGAATTTTCAATAACGGCCATGAGTGAGAAACTATCCTTACTATCCAATTTTCAATCTACGCTGCTGGAGAAACTCATCTAGAAATACTTATAGTTTCCAGGCAATATAAAATATAAATAACGTTTGACAATGTTTTAGCCAATATTCCAACATTTTAAATACCTATATGCATGGACGAGTCACATAAATAATGGAATAATAATTCGAAAACTTTAAAATAACATCTTTATTCAAGTACCTTCAGATTCAATCAAAAATAATATTAACAAAAATCTCATTTATTTACTAAAAACATGACATTTTATGTAGATAATTAACATTACGATAAATATTGAGACAGTGCAGTACTTACTTGACATTTTGAAGCCGGCTCTGGAGTCGTGTATCGGTTACCGTCACCTATAAAATATCACGAGAATACAACACGCGCTCCGCGCGCACTACAGATCACTGGCAAATGCAGAAACGTCAAACGTGCATGCTCCAGCGACCGAGAAACCACGACCCCCGCACGGGCTACGGCGCGCCTCGCACGCCTAGGTATGGGCACACAGATAAACAACACTAACGTCACTCGTAATACTACACTACATCCTACGCACACCACGAAAATTGCTCGAAGCACAGTACGGTTCCAACAAAATCTGACTATTTTAGTCCTTTTCAATTCACCAATATATTTTATAAGTAAGTCGAAAAATCAAAAAGTAATTAAATAAGCTATTACTTAATTTTTTACGGATGTCAACACCAACGCTCTTGTGTCTGGCATCTCCGGCCACCAGCTGTTCATGCCGATCGATAGATGTCGGTGGGTGTCGTTATTATGCTCGGCGCTCTAGCTAACGGTATTCGTAGTAAAATTGTTTCACTGTCCAATAATCGTTCGCGCCCGTGACAGGTCGGTCTTAACAACAAAATATCGCGGAAACGGGTCGATGGACATTTTTTACGTAAAAAATGTACACCTACGTGAAGCTATTTAATTTCCGGATTATTTTGGGGAATTGTGAAAAGCGGAATAAATTAATGCGAAGCAAAATGTGGTAGCAACTAAAAGCGTAGTGTTTGTTTTTGGATTCGGTGTTTCGGTCCTCACGATGGCTACATCTCCGACTAGTATAGAGACACAAATAGACAGTTTCTTGGAGCAATTCAAGAAGAGTGCGTCAAAAGCTATGGAAGAGAAAATGGAATGGCCCGATGGTCCCATACCTGGTTCTATGGTGAAGTCGAGAAGCAGTTGTTTTACGCTGGATTCCTCCACCAGCGGTGGTGAGTCCTGTTTACATTTTTAGCATGTTTTTACTGTAACTAGAAGAATCTTAACAATTTATTAAAATAAAGTACGAAGTACTTACCTACTTACCCCGTGTATAAACACCAAACTTGATAAAAATATCGTGATCTGCCTTGGCTCTTGAGTATCTACGGAGTACGAACTATGTAGTACAGAGTACGTACACATCAACCAGATTTTGGTATAATTTAGTAGTAAGTTAATGACTTACTACTAAATTATACCAAAATCTGCATAAGCATAATATTAACATAAAAGTTGTTTACTTACTGAATTTTATTTATTACAATTGGCGTGCCTTTATTCATCACAAAACTTAACTTAAAATCCAGCTAAGTATATTTTTAATTTCATCCATTTCAAAAAACAAAAAATATAATAATTGTTTGGGTCAAAAAACACCGCGGTAATCAATGTCATGTGTCAACATCGTCAAGTTATGTCAAATTTATTTTTTTAAACGTCCTAAAATCACTAAAAATTACATACAACTTTTTTTTTACCTTAGATAAAGTTTTTTTTATCCTTATTAACCTTAGTCTATCTATACTTCTATACTAATATTATAAATGCGAAAGTATCTCTGTCTGTCGAGCGCTTTCACGCTAAAACTACCGAACGGATTGTAATTAAATTTTGTGCTGTACAGATAGTCTAAATCCTGAGAAAGGACATAGGCTACTTTTTAACTGGAAAAAAGGGATGTAAGGGGGTAAAAATGCGTAAATTTGGTCAAATTAAGTTAGTTCCAAAAATTCATAATAGATGGCGCCGTGCCGTCTCCTACATCGCGCTATCGCTTGCTCAAAAGTGTTACTATAAGAGGTGGTAAGGATGAAGCTTCTTGTTACGGATATTCGAAGTATTAAGAAAAGTTGAACGTTGATATTCAACTTCGACCCCTCCTCCCAGCTTATAAGTTTTAACCCTCTATTCTACGTTTAAATAGGGGCGTTGTATGTGTTATGTGTCTGTCTGTCTGTAAAGTGTACCTAAACATTGAAGTTTGAAGTAAGTGTACCGCGGAAACACCTCTGTCGTGCAAATTATTAATTTTGCAATTTGCAGTAATGTAGCCTACAAATAGTTTTTGTTATTCGTAGCCTACAAATTACAATCTACATAGTTCAACGGGAGTTGGGAACTACCTACTATAATATAAGTTACTCTATGAAGGGAACTACCGCGCGCTATAAGCTGAAGTCCACGCGGACGGAGTCGCGGGCAACAGCTAGTATTAATATAAAATATTTAACATAATAGATCTGGCGAGATTGGTAGGGATACCTTTAATATAAATAAAATAATATTTTGGCATACCATGAATTATGATACTACACACAAAAGAAAGGACGATGGGCACAAATGTATGGAACTTAGCACTACCACCCAAATACCAATAGCAACAACACACCAATAAATTTATAATATTGTCGAATCACTTTTTTTAAATGAATTTAAAACAAATTGACAATTATTATTATTATTGTTGTGATTTCGCTTGTTTCTGCGACATTTACTTGTTTCTACGATTTATGAAGGCAATATGTAGTACTTTAAGAGTTAAGAGTACTTTTAATGAAAGCTATTTATTTACAATAGGCAAAATAGCACCAATTGAGTAAGATAATGATATATATTTTAAGCTATTATATATTTTAATTTTGTTAATATGCTTGCTTGAATGATGCTTGAAATGCTTGAATCGGGATTTATGTAACTGTCAACTGATTATAAGTAAACATCATCATAATAATATTATTCATTGCTGCAATGACCGCTACTTTCAAGTTTCGTGACATCTGGGTACGAGAAACAGCAGCTGTGTTAGTTTCACTACTTACTAGTCATTAGGTTTTCGCACCTCAATAAAAGATTTAATTATTATCAGATTTAAGAATTACATCGTTTATGCAAATGCCTAAGCAACACGCAATGTTTAGAAATTGGAATAGATTTATTTTAATTTTAAACATCATAATTATACTTAGCAAGTACTTTTTTTATGAAATAAGGGGACAAACGAGCAAACGGGTCACCTGATGGAAAGACCCTTCCGTCGCCCACGGACACTCGCAGCATCAGAAGAGCTGCAGGTGCGTTGCCGGGCTTTTAAGAGGGAATAGGGTAATAGGGGAGGGTAGGGAAGGGAATAGGGGAGGGTAGGGAAGGAAATAGGAGAGGGTAGGGAAGGGAAAAGGGTAGGGGATTGGGCCTCCGGTAAACTCGGCAAAACACAGCGCAAGCGCTGTTTCACGCCGGTTTTCTGTGAGCCCGTGGTATTTCTGCAGTCAAGCCGGCCTATTCGTGCCGAAACATGGCTCTCCCACTTCAAAACTGATATTATACTTACTGAATATTGAATCTGATAATATTATAAATGCGAAATTTTTTGAGTGTGTATGTTACTTCTTCTCGTTGAAATGGCTCAAGTGATTTTGATGGGTATGGAGTTAGCTGACATCCTGGATTAACACATAGGCTAAATTTTAATGCGGAAAAATATCTTTATATCCGAAATTATTATAGACCGTACTAATTTATTTTTACTTCTAAACAGCGTGTAGCGCCGTGGGGCACAGTCGACGGTGATGAATAGTTGAGATTGTAAGCTGTAATCATAGCATTTTAGTAAAAGTACATGGGAAAAAACTGGAGTATAGGTAATATGAATTTGTAATGTTGAACTAATCGCGTGGTATCGATTAAATACCAAAAAGACATTTTTACAACGAAATTTCAACCAACATGCGACTTGGGCATGTCGTACGCACTACGCTGTACGCACTACGCACTACCTCTGCCTCTATTTCGTAATTTATTTACAACACATTATTGATTTTCACATATAGCACGTCTTCTAGTAATTGTTGTGATAGTATTATCAACTACCTATCGACCGTTACTAAATTATGTGAATTTGTTGCACCGTTACCAGAATCTGATGGCAAAAGGTGAGAAAATAAATTGACTCTAGCAATTCCCGGGGTAATTGTAAGAAAATTCTTATCATTTTTTTCTTGTAGCGGCTGATTCTGTGTTAAACATGCAAATATAACCAATGATCAAGGATATTTTTTTAAAATCTGCTGTCGAAAATTGAATTCTGGTAGACCTATACCTTAACTCACTGCTAGGGGATATAATCTATAATTCCATACTTAATATTATAAATGCGAAAGTATGTCTATCTGTCTGTCTGTTACCTGTTCACGGCCAAACCGCTCAACCGATTTTGCTGAAATTTGGCAAGGAGATACCTTGAGTCCTGGAAAAGGACATAGGATACTTTTATCCCGAAAAAATTTACGGTTCTTGCGCTATAAACTAATTTTGGCATCATCTAGTATTATAAAATGAGTATCGAATACATTAAGTAATAATTATTTTGTTTTAATTGATGAAATTTTTAACAGATTTGGGCAGCTTTTTGCGTTTACATTACTGATGTTTTTTATACAACAGGCTTTATACTAACGTGTGTACTGTGTGATGACGTGACCTTCGTATCAGTTAAGAATGCACCTGATCCTCTTGACTACATACTCTCAAAATCTGTAAGGTTTTTCACACAAGTAACTTCAGTTCATGAAGATTAAATGCTCAAGACGAAGACACGATTACTGAAATAATGCTCGATAGTTTTTTTTTACAAAAAAACCTTGTTTTAGACACATTTTTGCTTGGATCTTCGAAGTTTGCTGTCTTACCTTAAGGTAAGACAGCAAACTTCGAATAATGATTATGAAAAAAGTATTTTCAGCAAATTTAGGTTTTATCAATGCCTTTTTAGATAAGTATTAAAAAATATTAATATTTTTTAATAAAACCTAAATTTGCTGAAAATACTTTTTTCATAATCATTATAGTTCGCAGATTATTCATAGTAAAACTAATTTGGCTATGAATCCGCGTCGTCCTTTTTCACCTGGCATATGAAAGACGGGCGTGAGTGTGAATTTTTATTTTTATTTTATTTAACATTTATTGCACACAAGACACTATTTACATAAAAAATGACATAGAAAGACGACACAAAGGAACTGCTTGCAGGAAAAAAGAAATTTCTTACAGCAGCCCTACGGAGAGAGATGTGATACAAGACAACAGATAGAGCGTGCACAATGTGAAGAGAGAAGGATGATGTTAAATTTTTTGGATTAGTAATAGCTGTAGCCCTCTTTAGGTCCTAAATTTTCTCACCGTATGAAAAATCCCTGGACTTCCACGAATATTAATTCAAGACTAAATTTTGGCAAATAGGTTCAGTGGCTCTCTTATTTGGAGAGACAAAAAATCATACTTAATTATTTTTATACATTGTATAGATTTACTTAGCTTTCAAATTAGCTTTGTTATTGGTTCAGTGAGTAGAATATTATATTATTATGGTTTGGGACTTGTTTCCGAAATATTGTAATCTTTCGTCAACTGCTGTTTCAATTCTAACTTATGGTTGGTACTACTAATATATATTCTGTGCTTATGGGTCAAACATGGGTAAAACAAAATTGTAAACTAACCGCAACCCAATACTCGGTAAACTTAATGTGTGCTCCAGAATTTTAATACTGTGTGATGACTGATGTGTCATAATACTCCTAATATCATGGCTTGAACGATTGAAGTGAATATGCAGACAAAAACAACGAAGTCGGAGCAAGCAATCAGCGATGTGTCTATACTGTACTCGGCGAAACATGGCGGTAGCGGTCATTGACTCCCTGTCAAAAACTTGTCATTTTCTATATAAACCGCGATTGACAATGAAGTGCCAGATGTTGTCAATCGCGGCTTTGTATAGAAAATTACATGTTTTTGACAGGGAGTCAATGACCGCTACCGCCATGTTTCGCCGAGTACAGTATAATGCAAATGATGATCAGATACTAGGTAGTCATGAATAGATAGTATAGCCTATTGATGTGCACTATAAATAAACATAGGACGTCTGGAGTTATTATTATCAATCAACATCATTGTTTATTCAGTTCAAAACAATAGAACATCTTTAAATAACTAGAATATATTTTGAGTGTCACCATCGAAGAGTCGTCAATGAAAATATTTGCCTTGTACATGGTATTTTAGTCCCGCAATTATTTTTAATCCTCTAAATGAATTAATTGGTTGGATGGTTTACTAATAAAAAGGTTGGCAAAATCGCTTGGTAGACAAGTTTGATCATTGTTAATTTACCATGGATACCTTACACTTACACAATGTTTGTCTTGGTCACTCAAGCGATTTTTCCAACATATCAGATAGTGAGCTGCTTATCAGATATTTTTTGGGGGAAAAGCGAACAGAGAGAATAAGGGTAGTTCTAGCTGAAACATAAAATACAAAGATCAAAAGACTTATCAAGATTCAAGATATTTCATTAATAAGCAAAGATCTTCGTTTCAGACATTGGCTTGCTTAGTTCACAAGTAAAATTAGTGGCATTCGGCATTACTTGTGCTCGGCTGAAGCCTTTAAAACGGTTTCCTTTATTAAAACTCTTAAATGTTTTCAGATCATTAAGAAGAGAATAGAAGCCATTAATTTTAATGGCTTCTATTTGTAGGCTAAATTTTAACACCTCGCTCATCAACGCGGCATTTATATTTTTAAAATGTTCACGGACGTATCTTATTAACTGAATGTTATATCCTGGGGGATTGCTACTAGTTGAATTGCGTTAAACACATTACACTGGTCTGTTTGTAGTTGTAAATTGTTAAATATTTCTTAATCCTTGTCTCAATTATTTTATAACATCTGAAATGAATATAAGTAATTGAAAATTGTCCAAGCAAAAAGTTAATTCAAGATCAAAGATCGTAGTTTGTAATTTGTAAAATACATAATTTTAAAGTCGTAGTCTCAGGATAATTTGAAAGTTGGTTAAGAGGATACACCAGGGGCAAGAGAAATTGAAAATAGGTATTTGAAAATGTATTGCTGTCTCACCAATCTCAAGTCTCCCACCGCAGAGCGCGATAGAGACAACACGACAAAAGTTCTAATAAAAGAACAGGAAATCTTCGATTAGTTGTCCGCTGATTCCTTCTCCAAAACTTAACCGATTTTAGTAATTTTTTCATTAAGAATTAAAGCAAGGCTTGAGCTGTGTTCCTATGTTTTATTTTTTTTGTATATTCTAGCCAGTTTTGTTTTCTGGGTGTTTGAACACAGAGGAAAATCTGGCCATTTTTTTGGGTTTTTGGACGTTCTTATCTTTTTTAATAATTAAATTATGAAAAAAAAGAAAACATAGGGACATGCTAATAGTGCCCATAGATATTCAGGAAAAAAATTATAACTCTACCGGCATTATCCAGGGAGGAAACAGGGGACAGCGTTTGTATGGAAAAACGGCGGTGTGGAATCCTCTTAATAATTGAAAAAGATCTAAGATACAAGTTTAATAATAAATAATTTGAAACATGATAAAGTTGCGCCTTGCGGAGTTTCGTGTTACAACTGGAAAACAAATCAATTTATACATGAAGAAGCCAGAAGGACCAAACCCAGGAACTTTTGGAACGATAAAAGTGACATTGATCGCTTTGCTAATAGACTTTCGTACGACCAGACACGTTGACTCATCTAATGGTATTAAGTGGCTAAGGGCATACTCAGGTTACTGGAGCATATAAATAAAATTACTATTAAGCACTCTGGCTTCTTGCAAGTAAAAATAGAGCACAAATAAGAAACATTGCTTAAGTTCTTTCTACCCAGCTAAACATAATGCCTAGCGTGTGCAAACAATTGAAGGAAAAGGAAGTGCATTTTCCTAGGCTACACCTTTTAGGTCAGTGGGTTTTCACGATTAAATTCTTCGTGCAATGTGCAATGGAAGCTAAGTTGTTTCAGAAATCTAATCTCTTTATTCTTTTTACTTCTTAGAGTAAATATAATACGTAGATATTATAAAAATTGAGTTCAAATTTTAATATCTGATTCTTAGATAAATGATTGGTCTCGCGCGCGCGCTACGACTAGATACCGTCGGAGTACTTGAAAAATGCGGCAACAAATCATACGCCTGATAAGGCGTAAGCGCGCCAGTCGCGCTGCAAGCTTCGGGTGAGGTATAAAGATCTGATTGTTTCATTTACTTTGACTTAAATTATGAAAATAGGGACAAATAAGCAAATTGATGATCTAAGCCGTGCTGTTCGTTGTTAGTGTTACGGATACCGCAACACAGAAAACTAATTAAGTTTTCTTAGCTGTTTATAAAATCGGTTTTGTTTGATATTTCATTAATTTTCAATTTTTCAACCACACCGTAATGTTGCAAATTGCAACTTGCAAGTTCAAAGGGAAATGGGGATTGCGTGTCTGAGTGATGACTGATGACGCATCGCACGAAAGCTCTCTGAAATATTGTACCTATTTGTCCCCTATTTGTACCTACCCAACGTTTTAATAACGAAAATGTTGCTTCTATGAGGCTTCTTGTAAATACCTGTTGTAGGTAATTACTTACAGCGAAAACTGAGAAAAAAATCATCATCTGCCTATCAGCATAAAACTTGTTTTATTTTGTTCCACTTGGGTGCGGACCCTCTTTTTAATTCCTGCCCGTCCTTTTACAACTTGATATTTTATGTGTGTACCTAAACCATAACTGAGAGTCTGCCTGCAACGAATTTTAACGGTCTAAATACTTATCAACTCTGTCGAAAATCTGCCATTTATTAAAACTACTAGCTATGACGCCCGCAACTCCGTTGAGACAAAATTCGTTTATCACGCGGGAACCGTACATTTTTCCGGGACGAAAACTATCCTATGTCCTTTCTCGGGACTCAAAGTAATTCCATGCCAAATTTCGGCAAAATCGTTTCAGCGGTTTGAGCGTGAAGAGGTAACAGACAGACAGACACACTTTCGCATTTATAACACAATAATAATAATAATTATTAGTATATTAAGTATAGAGGTCTCTGGTATGGACATGGATTATGGAAGTATGGATTGCTTATTTTAAGATTCTAGGAAAATTTCTAGGGAAGATCCTAGAGGCAGATATAGGCTACGAGGAATAGCCGCTTACTTACCGACTGCCGTTTGTCATAAAATAATCTCAGTGTGTAATCGGCACAGAAACTGTGTCTAATGTGGTCGCACTGAATGATCTAAAAAGATAAATCTTTTACAGCGCCTACGCTTGATGATACTACCACCTACAGTATTTATGTGCTAGTGATACATAACACTAGGCTCGGTTGAGCCAGTAAATAAGAAGGTTGTAGTTATACAACATATTATATTAAACTAAGTACTTAACTGTGTAATGCACATGGTATCGTAACTCGTAAGTGATTCCTTTCAAGTGCAAACGTTGCATTATTGATTTTTAGAGTTCCATAACCAAAAAGGTATGGAAACCTATTATATTATTTCGGTGTCTGTCTGTCCGTCCGTCTGTTACCATATTCTCATTATCCAATATCCGATAGTAAATTCTTTACCGATAGCGTTAAAAAAACGATATAACGATAAAACTATTACGATTTAACATCTATGTTTTTATGTTAAAAATAATGGAGGAATAACCGAAGTCGACTAAGTACAGACCCTACATAACCAGGGTATAATTGCTCCAATCTTAGATAAATGATTGGTCTCGCGCGCGCGCTCGACCGCGCGAGAGTCGAGACCAATCATTCATCTAAGGCTCCATTAAATCTAGATGAAATTATTAAGATGGGTAAATTAAGTAATATTATAAATTGATCTTGCTTTGGTTTGAGATTAATAGTAAGTACTTAAGTATAGAATGAAGTCAGTGTCACCACTCACCAGTCACCACTCTTCGCGGCTCCATATTACATATTATTATAATAATAATAATGGATAATTATCCATCCGCATCCGACTTTATGAACGACAGCAATGTCCGATGTTCACAGTTCAACATACATTTGGTAATACATAATTATTATCTTAATATATATATTTCTTGTGTGCGTGTGTATGTGACTGAACTCCTCCTAAACGACTGGACCAATTTTGATGAAATTTTTTGTGTGTGTTCGTGGAGATTCGAGAATGGTTTAGATTTACAGTTTGGTCTACTGGAAAATGTTTTTTCAATTAATTTCTTATTTATAAGGAGTTGTTGATTTTGGAATGTTTTACATTAGATCCGGCGGACGGCGCTATCATCGCATTCAATATTATTCTATTTCAATTTTAGTTTGTCCTGACAGATGGTGCTACGATTAATTTGAAAAAAATTTTGTTATTCAATTCATGTGCTGATTAAAATATTAAATAAATAACACATAGGCTACAATTTTAACCGACTTTCAAAATGGGGGAGGTGTTATGTTCGTTTTCTTATATTCAACGATTACTCCGCCGTTTGTTAACCGATTTTCAAAATTTTTCTTTTGGTATATAGGGTATCATCCCAATTTGGTATTATATTCAGAAAAGTGGTGATCTGATGAAGGATCCATAAGTAATCGAGGGAACTCCTCAAAACATATGGTGACTTCGGTTTCGTGAGAAGTATTCTAAGCATATGCTACCAACAAGTAAGATTTTGCACCGAGATATACCTGGTATACCGTGGTTCGGAAGGTGCTGAGAGAATTCCTGATTCTTTATAGATACAAGTTTGGGAGTTTCGGCGTTGTTTTAAGAACAGAAAGCATATGCTACTATGCAAATTACATTCTTCATCATCATCATCATCATCATCACTACCATATTATACCATTTCATAGTCTTTTAGATCGAGACTCGAGTTTGTCAAGCGATAATTAAAAAAAATCTATATCTACCTAATATTATAAACCTGAAGAGTATGGTTTGCTTGAACGCGTCAATCTCAGAAACTACAGGTCCGATTTAAAAACTTATCTCAGTGTTAGATAGATCATTTATCGAGTAAGACTCATCATTTATCGAGAAGGTTATATTATACTATTACTCTAAGACTAATACGACAGAAGAAACTCAGGAAAATGTGGGAAAAACGGGGGAAATATTTTTTATGGGAAAATGTAGCTACGGATTCTGTAAAATTTCTAATTTACGCGGGCGAAGCCGCGCGGGACATCTAGTAAAATTATAAATTGTAATATAATCCTTTGTTGGACAATACCATTGGGCATGTTGATTTTTAATGTGGGTGGAGGCCAAAATATTATGTGGGCCGATCGTATAGGAATTTAGTAGGACATGTTCGATGTTATAGCTTAACCGATTCAGTGCGGATGACACGGGAGCCGTGTCATACGCGTTTTTAACGTGTGGCGTATGACACGGGAGCCGTGTCATTTTAAAACGATTGTATGTCCCTCAAATTACACTTTAGAAGGTTCTACTCTGAACAAAATCATCTTAATTTTCCATGTAGAACAAGCCTATAGGCTTCGCCTCTGAATATTCTGTGAATTAAAAAAAAGTAGAGGCCGTCAACCTTTATTAAAAGGTGCATTCATTGCGGATTATACGGCAGCCGCGTCTTATGGGTTTTTAACGTGTGGCGTATGACACGTGAGCCGTGTGACGTGTCATTTAAAAAGCGATTGTATCTCCCTCAAATTACACTTTAGAAGGTTCTACTCCGAACAAAACCGTCTAAATTTTCTACGTACAACAAGCTTATAGGCTTCTTCTCTGAATATTCTGTAAATTGAAAAAAGTAGGTGCTGTCTCCTTTTTTAGCCCACCGTACACTATCCGAAATTTCTGATCACAAAAATTCGGACCCCCGCCGGCTAACTAGCTGCCAGCTAACCTAATCGCCAGGTATATGACAGAATAATGTAACTGCAACTTATAGGACTGGTACTGACTTCAAAATTATGAAGATTGAGAACAGAAATACTGAGTACAGAATAAGAATTATTATTTAATACTTTTTAGTTCAGTTTAGAAAATTACTATTATTTTTACCTTGGAAGTCGGTTTTAATTTTTTTGTTTAAAAATAATAATTTTACTCTTTTTAGTTATTCTTAAGGTTTTCTACACAGTTTTGGCGTTTTTTATTAACATAATTGTCACCAACACACCTTGGTAGCCATAACATCAAATTCAAATAATACTATTATGCTTTAAAATAACAAAATAATATTAAAATCATTAGACAGACTACAGAATAATGATCAAAAACATCAGTCTCGATCTATAAGACTATGAAAAGTACTAATAACAGGGTCATAATTTGATGATGCATGGTGTAGTGTTGATGATGATGATTAATGTAATCAGCATAGTAGCTTATGATTTTGGTATTTTAAACAACAGTGAAACTCCCAAACACGTATCTATAAGGAATCAGGAGTTCTGTTCAGCACCTTCGGGACCGTGGTATACCATGGTGCAAAATTTTACTTTTTGGTAGCATAATATGATCAAAACACATCCCATAAAACCAAAATAACCATACGTTCCCATTTGATTTTCAAGAAGTCCCCTGGATTCCTCATGGTTCCCATCATCAGATCACCACTTTTGTGAACATGGTACCAACTCGGAACCGGATCAATCGGAACAAATACCCCATACAACAAAAGAAAATTTTTGAAAATCGGTTCACAAACGGCGGAGTAATCGTTGAATACACCTCGTCTTTTTTGGAAGTCGGTTAAAAAAACTTAACAACGAACTTCTTTAAATTTATCTACGAACGTATTATTTACTTTAGAAACCCAGATCTATAGGTAGGTACTCATTTTTGTAACTTTGAAACCTACAAAAGGTTTGCAACATCTGAATAAAAAAATCGCTTACCTGCCATTTTCAGGTTTACACTTAGTAAAACTACTCGAAATCAACTCAAAACAACGTAGCGGTAAATAAATAAAGTTAATACAAGCGTAAAAACCAAAAAAACCATAAAGGTTTTTGAACGTGGCGGATGACACGGTAGCCGTGTCATCTACTTCTATGGCGTATGACACGGCTCACGTGTCAAGGGAAAATTGTATGCCGCCGCCCGTCACGGCTGAAAGTCTTCAAAAAGGTGCGCCGCATTGAATCGGTTAAATTGTATCGTTTGTACTTTGTACTTTGTCTCATCGAAACAATTTACTTACTTACGTAATTATTAAAACTTGAATTTTAAATAGTAAAACCACGTTAAACCTTAAACACATAAAATTAAAAGAGTGATCATAGTTTTCAAAGTTTAAATATAAAAATCCTCCCACATGTTCGTTTGAATTTGGCGCGGTTTTCTATACGAAGAGCGTCGATACGGAAACATCGATTTCAACGCTGCCTAGCGGCGGCGCACTGTACTAACGACGTGTTCTACGGCGTCCTCCGATTTTATTCACGGAAAGTGTAATCGCCATATTGCTTCCGTGAGATTTGTGAAATAATAGTTTATTTCTCTTTTATTATGACTGTAACGTTACAATGGAGTGAAGAAAATTAATCAACAGATCACCGGTGATAAGTAGAATACATTTTTACAGCTGTAAGTTGTGAATACAAAGCGAAAAAGGTAAGTTAAATTCTTCACTTGCTATGACTATATGGCCCAATATTCCACGGGAGTTCGATCCGCTATGCGATAATGAAACTTAAAAAACGCGATTAAGGTTAATAATTGCACGGTTTTTGTTATGTTTATTTACATGAATTTGAAAAGTTATCGCGGTTTTCTTGTAAATGCTGTTTGGTTGTGACTTCTTGAAGTGGACGGACGGGGCGGGTTTGAAGTCGCGTTCAGTGTCCATTGTACGTAGTGCATACAGATACACGTATGTGAGTACGTACATATGATTATGAGTTGTGTTCATTTGTAGTTAGCATCGGGTGAAAATGTCTTTCGAGAAGATGGAAGTGGTGAACCCGGCGGAGAAGGAAGCGAGTGAGGTTCTGCACTCGCTTCTGTCGGTTGAGCGGAGGAGCGTGGACAGCAAAGAGGCTATAATTGTGGCTATACCCGCGGATCAAAACGGTGGGGGGGAATATGGGGAGAGTGCCCAGTGGCATACACCAGTCATGGGCCAGCACTCAGTTTTCGAGCTGGGGGGCCCACAAAATATGCAACAACACAACTACAATGGCCATCAGGAACAGGTAAAGTTATTTCAAACTTTTTATAAATATTTTTAAAATGTAAATACTTATCTATAATGATATTACAATATTTTATTTAATTTTCAGGTTCTCTGGCAAGGCCATACAATACAAGTCGAGAATGGTAATGCTAATATACAAGGCATGTCCGCGTCATACAGTATAGAGTTTGACCCTGGTGTTGAAGGTGGAGAATTAGATGTTGATACTAAACCTAAGGTGGAAAAGAAAGGTGGTATGAAAAAAAAGAAAAAAATGGCAGACTCAGACAGTGACGATGATGTCTTGGACAATAAGTTGGAAGACAATCCTGCACAGGTATACTTTTTATTGCACACCTTTGGCTTAAGAACTTTCTAATAATTTTTTTTATCTACTACCAATATTGCAACATAAATAATATTTTTGAAAGGAAAAATTATTTATGCCAAAGAATTGTAACTCGAATTTAAAGCAATTCATGTAACAGCTCAAGAACTTACCACAGTAGAACCTCGATTGTCTAACCCTCAGTTATACGGATTTGCAATTATCCAGACGGACACTGGAAAATGTATCTCTTAATTAATTTATCAACAAACATTGATTCCTGTAAAATTATGTTGTTTAATGTTTTTAACAAACATTATGATACTACACATATGCACCAAACCCGCTTTTGTTTATAATATTGCATTTGATTATTTGAATATCCATTTTTAAAATTACCAAATGCCTAACAACAACAATAATTAGTCTGGTTAATCAAGTTTTTACTGTACTTATAGTCTGTCAAGAAAGTGAAGAAATTAAAAAGTGGCAACATCGTAGTGTCATCCCTTTCAAATCAATCTAAGAAAAAAGGGATGACACTATGATGTTGCCACTTTTTAAATTCTTCACTTTCTTGACAGACTGTATCTTCTTTGTAATTACTTTCTGTGCTTATTTTTTGCTTACTTTTTGGATACAATTGAATTTATGATTATGTATTATGTAAATCAAAAATTCTCTATAATATCAAACATCGTTTAATTTATTGTTAAAACTATTACAGGTCAAAGAAAGACTGAGGAGAGGTTGTGACTGTAAAGACAACTGTTATCGAGGCCTGAATCCAGAGGCAGTTTATCGCCATCGTCTCAATATTGCAGAATTGACTAAAAGTGAACATGACATGTACTTGATGGGGATTACCATGGCTAGTTTAGCTAATCCAGCTGAAACATCGAGGCATAAAGTGAGAAGGAGATTAAGAGCATGTTATGTGTATCAGGGAAGAAAGGTTTGTCTCGAAGCATTTTTATATTTAGAAAATGTTACACATTACCAACTTAAACGTATTAGACAGCATGTAATGACACACGGCGTCGCTCCACGGATACATGGAAATGTGGGCAAGAAACCTTACAACACATTCACATTAGACATTTATAAACATGCTACAAATTTTTTGAAAGAATACTTGAAACAACATGCCGCCTCACCTAAAGATGTGCATCCGTCTGGAGATAAGAAGGGCAGTAAAACAGTTATCATTCAGGGAGACTCTAGGAAACACTTGTTTGAAGCTTACAAGGAATACGGAGAAATATTAGAGCCCGGAGTGAAATTGATGGGCTACTCAACTTTCCGTGCGTTTATGAAAGATCAATTCCCACATGTTAAGTTTGCAACCAAAAAGCAAGACTTACCCAAAGATATGGTGCCATTCCGAAGCGGAAAATGTATGTCCTACGATAAAAATAAGGACCCTATTAGGATACAACAGGAGAAGGAAAAGGCAGAGGCCAAGAAGGCAGCTATGGAGGCGAAAAAGAAGGAGGATCACGAGAGAGAGCAGCAGGCCCAGCAGCAGGCGCAGCAGCAGCAGGTGCAACAGCAGCAGCAGCAGCAACAAGTGCAGCAGGTGCAGGTGCAGCAGCACCAGCAGATGCAGAGCCAGGGCCATGTTGTTATACATCAACAACAGCAGCAGCAGCAGTCCATGCAGCAGCAGATGCTGGTGCCGCAAGTGAGTCAACACCAACAAGTATTATCGCAGCAAGTAGGCGGAGTACAACAAGTTGCACAACACATGCAGCCCCTGGGAGTCTCCGAAGACAGCGGACAGCAGGTTGAAATGGCCCAGCAAGTTATTCCGCTGGCTGTAGTGCAACAACCACAGCAAGCATACATAGTGACACCAGTTTCTCATTTCCAAACGAGGGTACAAGGCGCCTGGTACAGACATTGACAAGATATGGTGTCGGACAAAAGTGTGGAGCCCATTAACAGAGATTATATTTTAACATGTTAGTTATGACATGAGATCTCTCTATGACTGAACTGTTGCATACCTTTCCCAAAACGATAAACTATGTAATTAATTCGCCACCTGTAACTTTGGCAATAAGTAAGTTAGAAAAGATACCTAGACGTAAACAACACCTTTTCAGTATTTTTTGGTACTGTTTATATAGAAACTATATAAGTTTAATCGTATATACACAATTAATATTAGTATTAGTCTTAGCGTATATTATTTACGAACAAGTTAGGAGTATAAATTTTTCACGTAGTGGTCCTTGTGTTTGATTACTATAACAGAGTGAAGTATTTTTGTGATACTTTGAATTTACACTAATGTGTGGATTTTTCTGAAAAGCTATGTTAATTTTTGATATCGTAAGTGATAATTGAAAAGTTCTGTTTTAAAGATGTGACTGCAATTACATTATTGCGTGTATAAAGTATTCACTAGAATTATTTTTCAGTATGCGGTTTGTGAAACTAATGATAATTATTGAAAAACTAATATGCAATTGTAAGGTAAATGTTTAATTTTATTTTTTGAGACTCTGTCACATAGGGTAGTCCCTTAATCATTTTATTAATTAACATCAAGTTTATTGCATTTATATGGACATTTTAAATCCATGATTGAATCTCTAGCTCTTGTAAGAAACTTCGAGGAATGTTGCGGAGGTAGTGCATGGTTATATGTCAGTCAAACATGGCTGCCTCGTTAATAGTCCACGCAGACCCAGAATCCTCGGATTGAGTTCCTGTACCAAATCATAGGTAGCACTATGATGAAATATTGTTGCTACCATTCATACTATGATACTCTGCCGTTTGAAATGTTTTTAAGATTGATGTAAAGTGTGGTCATAGAGTATACAGAATTTCATACATTAACTCATTGCTACATATCTTTCGAAACTGTTTTTCAATTCTCATAAAAATACGATCAAAATATAATTTCGTAAAAGCCATACAACAATTCACAATGAAAAGTTGATTTTATAAAAAGCAGTGCCTTGAGCCTTCATGGTATGTGGGATACTCTTAAAATATGGTCTTGTTTTAATTTTGGATTTTAACTTCCCATTTTACTTATAATATTTCTATTTGAATACATATCATGCTGTTATTTTATATAAAAAAAAAAAAAAACACAAATTGAATTTATTCATGAAATTAAAATTTTGGACTGATTTTGTTTTTCAAAAATATTTTAATTTGAATTACTGCAATAAACTAAAATAAGCTGACAATAAAATACTAATAACGCGCGGTAACGTGGCACGGGACGTTGACATGACATGCAAATTTACGTTAACGTAACCTAAAATGCACATCAGGGATATTATAGCAATTAGCAACATTGTACGTCGCCACTCGCCATGCCTTGTAAAATTGCTACATTCTTCACTACTGATTTAGATGTGGACCGCACAATACGTATTCTGCTTTTACTATTGTTAAAAACTGAGAAAGAAAAAAAAAGACGTGCATTTTTACGTTACGTTGACTTACACGTCACGTCAACGTACCGTGCCACGTTACCGTACCGTTCCACGTTTACGACGTCGTCACCTGGAGATGTGGACAGGCCCTGATAATATTGTCATCTATTGTGTCTTTTGCAAATAAATTATTTAATAATTATTCAAGGTCTGCTGTCTTTGACTGTCAAGTGACTTTCCGTGCGCTGGGCATAGACAAGTAGATGTTGTATACAGCTCGACAAGGCTTTAAATGAACGCGGGTGACATTGACGGGAGCGCTGTTGGTAAAGGAGGACTGTCAAACGCATGTCAAAAATGACGTTTTTGTATGATAGAAGCGTTTAGTTCCTTTTTTCGTCACGTTCATATAAAGCCTTGTCGAACTGTAGTTATATTTTTCTGTGTACCTATTTTTATTATTAGGGGGATAATATTCCAAAACAATAATATGTGAAGCTTTAATTAATTTGATTTCAAAACAAGCTCAGTCCGATGTTTTATTGTATGATGCATATAATTTTTTTATTTCAATGATACTTTAAATTTTTATTATTAGATTAAATAATTATTTAAAATCTCACTATAATTTTAAAAACAAACCCTCGTTATAAGTTTTAAATAAAAGTAAGTAATTGTAACATGTAAACTAATAGACAGTACATGATTGTGCCTAGAGTATGCTTATACCGGATATTTTTATAGTGCAATAAGCATTGAAAGTACTTTTTGTAAATTAATTCAAAGAATTTTTATTTCAATTTCAAATAAATTCTAGTTTTTTTTAATAAGTAAGGTCAATGTGTCGAAGTCCGGCATACTTTTCTAAATTAAAATTAAAGTTTAACATAATTTTTTGACTTGAGATTCGCTTTTTAAAGTAACTTGTGTCATCGGAAATTATAGGCTATATATTAATTAGACCTATAATGATCTAAAAATAATCTTAGTTGCCGTATTTTTTTACTTACGTGGTAAAATCAACAACTTTGCTTCATCATCATTTATGGGATGAGACATTTTTCAACATACTCCCCTACTTAATTTTGATTTGATTATTGTTATTGATATGTCTACTTAGTACCTATTTTTTTTATTCCTTCATATTAATATTTAGTTACTTAAAATAACTTTTTAGTTTACGTGGCAGATTGGGGCCATGCACGCGAAAGTTACGCGTTTTTACCATTATTTTCACCGCTCAATTAAAATTATAAGGGTTGTTGATACGGGATGTAGGATTTTTTAGGAAAATTTCCTGCTCTGTAAGGATCTTTTTTCAAATTTTGATTATCTCAAATAATTTTTGGTTTTTGGAATATTACAAAACCAAACCCTTCTTTTTTTACTTAGTAGTTTAAATATATCTTTTGCAATTTTTATCAGCCCCTCTTGTATGCTCTTTCCGTGCAGTAAAATTTGGGCAATGCTATGATTTAGTAGTTCATAGTTTAAATGCAAATTAACAATAAAGACATGTATATTTGAAAAGGTTGACAATATCTGATTCGAGGCCAGACCCGGCATATGACGGCCTTTCCTTATGAAAACTAGACGGACTTCCCAATTTTTGCAATTTTAGGTTAGACACATGTTGCAGGTGATAATAACGAAATTAAAGCGATATTAACGAATCTAACACCAGTAATAAGTAAAAGGATCACTAAATTATTTATGTAATCCAAGAAACTCCAAAAACTCCTTCGTATTACCACTTTTTTTTATTTTTTTGGCAGAGACTTACACTCCTATTGCGAGTACAAAACGGAAAAAAAATTGAGATCGTTTTTTTCGTAACAGGCAGTTAGTAGCGATATGTCTGTTTCTTAGATCAAACTAACTTTGCAATATTGTTTTACCCACTGAGCCACATGAAACTAGTCGTTCAAATATGGAAGTTATTGCCGCTAGACGGACTTACCTCCCAGACGGACTTCGACACATTGACCTTAATTGTAAAATATTCTAAAAGCAGAGTTAAAAAATATTCATGGTATATCAATGTAGTCAAATTGTTATTGACTATTCTGATAAAATTGTACACATGCAATTTTCAGGTTTCTCATTCAAAGGAAGTATTGTTGGTATTGCCAACTGCCAAATGATCATTTGCCTGATTACAAGTTTTTTATGTCTGTTGTGAGATTCGAAGCTGGTTAAACTTTTTAATTGAATACAAATAAGTGGCTAGATAAACAAGGTGCATTCTATGAATATCGACGAACTTATTTTTAGGGTTCCGTACCCAAAGGGTAAAAACAGGACCCTATTACTTAAGACTTCGATGTTTGTCTGTCTACAGGCTGTAACTCAAGAACCGCTATAACTAGATTTTTTTAAATTTTCACAGATTATGTATGTCTGTTGCAGCTACAACAACAAATATTAAAAACAAAATAAATTAAATAGTTAATGGAATCAGGCGTTACTTTGCGGAAATCCATAGTTTAAATTTAGTTTGTTATTAACCTACATGGTGGTGAGGGGCCTTGCACGGATTTGCCAACATTATTGCTTGTGTGGTGGTGGTGTTTGCAAGTTCTTGCATGCGAGTGTACGCATAGGCAGTGTGGGAGGAGGGAGGTGCTGTACGCATGCCTATGCATACACTCACTCATTTACTTAAAGGTGGAAGTTGTTTTCGCGGAATATTGCTAAAAATAATAACAAACTAAATTTAAAATAAATTAAATATTTAAGAGGGCCTCCCATACAACAAACATGATATTTTTGCTATTTTTTGCTCGATATTAATAATGGCAACACATAGGCACTTGAAATATTAAAAAAAATACTCAATTGTATTTGCGCTTTCATAATTAATAGTAAAATTATTAAAATAAATTGAATAATTAATAATTAATACAGAAACCATGATTTTCAGCCTATTTTTGCTCTATTGTGATACGGAACCTTTTGTGCGCGAGTCCAACTCGTACTTGGTCGATTTTTTACTCCACATAAAAACTGTTTATGTCTTGTTAGATACAAATAATTCTCATAACATTTTTATTACGAAATAATTGAATTTAAACGTAACAATACGTGAGAAATAATGTGTGATGCTAGAAACAAAATTATTTTATGATTTCTGAATGTCACAATCATGTCTTACTCATAACTTTTTTCCACTACCTACTGAGAGTTTTTTTTGCATTTCTTTTGTTTGGATGACACTTTATGGTGTAATTGGTAAATAGTTTGTAACTAGCCTCGAATCAGTATTTTAAATTATGATTTGTTTTTTTAGTATGATATTTGGCATCTATGTTCCAAAAACTAATGTAGAAATCATATTGTGATAGAAAGTAAACTTTTTTACGTCAAATTTTGTTTTAATATTATGTTCTTTACGCCTCTAGTCCATCAACGCTGCGAACTGCGAAAACTGCGAAACCAATGCGAAACAGCAATAGAGCGAGATGCAATATAGCGCACTGTCGTGTGGCGGATGAGACAGTAAATTAAAATAATAAAAAGCGAACCGCCGCTGTTTCGCAGTTCGCAGCGTTGGTGGACTAGAGGCGTAATCCTGACCTCAAAGTAATCGGCTGATCAGGGCCGGTTTTAGCACTACCAGCCCTGGGCGAGATTTCTTCGGCGCCCAGGGTGCTAAAAGTGCTGAAAAACTTGGCGCTCCTTTTAATCCGGCGTCGCCCGCTACTGCGGCTGAATTATTCAATCTTGTGAAAAAGTATTCCTGCACACTTGGAATGAGTTTGTTGTTTGGTTGAAATGAATTGAACTAAAAAAACTACTAAACACTAAAAAAACTCGACTTCAGCGGCCGTACTCAGTGACTACTGACTTTTAATGATTATCATAGACGAAGGAAACTGTGATTAGTAACATTATTTAATGAGACTTTGACAGAAATATGAAGTATGTCAAAATATTCATTAAAAATAAGGTATCGTTAAATGTCTCTGAATGCGGCCTTTAGAGGGTCTAGCATTCTAACACCTGTTTCTGCTTCCAATAACCCTATAATAAGAATAACGAAGTATATTCTCTAACCCACGCCATCCTCTATCGCTCTAGTGCGAGTGGCTTGCCAGTTGAATGCACCAATAAAAGCAATTGTCGCGTGTAAACAAAAGCCATTATTTCGGCTGGCATCTGCCAGTGCGGTCGTCAAGTGCTGTCCTTTGACATGAAGCTACTGGCTTGCCTCAGGCGACGCAACCGTGAGTCCATATTGATTTGACATGGTTAGGCACAATTTACGGCTGTTAGATTGCATGGTTAAATTAGTTTTATGGTCTCCTAGACTATAATTTACAGGCATGTGACAAGTGTAAATCATAGGTTTTATAGGGATTTAAATTGGAGAATTTGTACAGCATAATAACGGAACGAAATGATTATTTTTTTGCGTCGACGATATAAGTTGTCGACTTTTTTATGACTCAGTGTGAATGTGACTATGATATGAGATAGTTAAAATGAATATTTAACTGCGTTCACCCAGTTCCATGCGTTTAACCGAACAATCGGTTGGTTTTTAGTTATTACTTATTAGTTTCTATAGGAAATGTATCACTTCGATGTTTGTTTAATTTGGCATTGATTAAAGATGCAGTTATAAACTGCCTCTTTACATCAGAGACATCTCCCCAGTGTCCCCCCCCCCCCCTTCTACCAGCTAAACGGTTGCTTCTGTGAAAATGTGAAAAATCACGGGAGTAGGAAATATGCTGAATTTAAAAGGAAAACTTTCACGGCTAAGAAGACTTCATAAGTTATTGAGTACCTACTTCGATCAAATTGAGTAATAGTCGATCAACTAAAAAAAAGTGTTCGGCGAAGTGTAAAGAAACTTTTCGTTCAAATTCCTTTGAAAAGTTACTGAGATGATGTTGTTAGTAATGTAAAACACATAATAAAATATGTACATTCATTGACCATACAAAAATTTTCAAAACTAGCGGTACTACGGAACCCTATACCTATTGTGCGTGGCCCGACACGCACTTGACCGGTTTTTTTAATGGTAATTAACGGAACATTCAAAAATAGAAAGATCGGTGTAAGAATTACTCTGGTAGCTTAAACATAAATAAATTAATTAAAAACTTTCCAAGGTTTTATTACAATTTAAAAATCTCATAAAATAGACCTAATTCATAATCCTTAGGTATGTATGGATATTCCGTGTTCTAAACCACAAATCGCCGGTGGTTTTCGCTCAATAACACGAAAGCTTCAATTCGCACCACACAGTGGCCCTAATAAAATGATTAAGCTGCAAGTGTTATTTATTGGAGACGCGAAATTACGTGGGAGAATCGGCGGCAATGAGCGTTTGTTTTACTATACATTATACGACGTGTAAAGTCGTGTAAGAAAACTACTAAGACCTAAGTGATAATACTTTACGGTGGTTAATGGGTATGTGTCCTTTGTATAGAGTGCACTGTGAAAGTAGTAGCGGCGAAAGAGCATCTTTTTTTACTTCTGTATTCATGACGCTGAAGGCTGAAGCGCTTGCCCATACAAATCTAAAAAAAAAACCGGCCAAGTGCGAGTCGGACTCGCGCACCGAGGGTTCCGACAGCTTAAAGGTATTATAGACCTGAGTATTTGGTATGAATTTCAATTTAATACCTCTACGCGTTTATGAGGAAATGGGTAGTAAGTTTAAAATTATTAAAAAAAAAAATATTATGTGATGTAACTAAAAATTTATGGTTTTCGTAATTTTTCCTTTATCTATGCTATAAGACGTTGCTTCGTACCAAATTTCAAGATTCTGAGTTCACGGGAAGCACCCTGTAGGTTTTGATTCCCTTGCAAGTGTCGAAAATTTGCGGCATAAACGGCTGTATCTTTTGATTGCGTTGGCTTAGAAGTTTGATTTTTTCACAGCTTCAAGGGACAGTAGACCTGAGTAATTGATATAAATTTCAGCTTCATACCTCCACGCGTTTCTGAGAAAAAGGGTCTTGACAGACGGACGGACGGACAGACGGACAACAAAGTGATCCTATAAGGGTTCCGTTTTTTCCTTTTGAGGTACGGAACCCTAAAAATTACTGTTTCGGTGCCCCAATTTCACAATGAACTCTATATCAGATACACATACACACCCTAAATCCCCCTTGGGCTATACAGAACACTCTGTATAGCCCAAGAGCCAGCGACTTTCGTCATCTTATAATAGCTGAAAGTTTTTCTGTGTAGGCACTAGGCAGGTATGTCCCTTATAGGGGTAAGAACGACTAGCAACTTTGGAGTTTCGGTCGCAGTTACTTTAGGAGGTATCCAGTTCTGAAGGTCTACCTAACCTTCGATAATGTATAAAGTTCAATTTCAATCGTACACTGCGTACACAATAGGTACATCACACAATTTAAGGGGAAACATACGAAACAAATCCTTCAAACATCCTCAAACATACATGGTTTTATAGGTTTGGGCTTTGGCAACGTATAGTCCTTATTTTGCCTCCTAGATAGGTTATAGGATAATGATCCATATGCCCGTTGTACTAAGGTCCTGTTAGAGGGAAAATAAGCCTGAATGGACTCCTGATTGCTATGCGAGCCACAAGCTACTATTGTTTGCAGAACGTGTATTGTCCCTGGCGCGGACTTTTACTGAACGCGACGTTTTTTTTGAACAGGAATTTTAATTTTTCCTGGAAGTCAGCTGAATAAGTGATATTTGACGGGGGCTTTACAATTCACCTAAGTATATCTCTTAAATAATATCGAGTAATAAATTTGTCGAAATCGGTCATGGAATTTTGATAAAATTCATTGGAATAATTAATGTACAAAAACCCTGTTTTTTCATTCAAAAAGCATTGAAAATGGTGCTTAATTTGTTGACAAACCCCAATTGTTATTGGGGTAATTGTAATTACTCTGCCAGATTTTCACTTACCAGATCAGTTGGCACTTGGCAGTACCCTTTACCAGAGTAGACAGACCTTTACCATTTCTGACACATGTAACGTGCGTCGAAAACTGTATGTAGAGTCTGAAAGAGGCGTCTAAAAATAATTCAACTACAGATTTAGACCATGCCCCATGGTCTTTGAAAAAACCTTCTAACTTCTAAGTCGGAATGTTTTCTAAAGTTTATCTCCTACTCTCACTAAATATTTACCGTAGTGTCAGTTTTTCCACGCCTCAGTTAATTTATTTGTAAAACAAAACAGTAAACACGTCCTAAATGTCGGTTAAATAGGTGAGAAGGTCCGTCTGCATTGCCGGCATATAAATAGCTGGCCAGCTCGGCCGTTTAGAAAGAAAACATTACAAAATACAGAGTGAATTCCATTCTAGAGAGGTTTGTGTTTAAACACACTATGCCGAATTTCCGCGGCGGAAGTTAGGCTTCATTCCGCCTTACCGACGACACACCATGCCGAAATTCCGTCGCGTTATATATTGTATGCGTTTGACATTGCTGACGTAACCATGCGGAATTTCCGCCGCGGAAATTCGGCATAGTGTGTTTAGACAATTATTGATGGTGTGGAAAATATTGCGCGTGGCCCGACACGCACTTGGCCGATTTTTTCCCATAAAATTTGAGCAAACCTTGTAACTTACCTACTTCAACATCTGCCTATATTCATCTAGCCATTTTTTTGATTTCAAATTATTTTTTCGCTAAAGCCTCCATTTCCGCAAAAAAAAACTATTAGTTCCCCTCTTCATCCACTTACGTCTTCAACGATTTTGTCTTAGGATATTGATACCAAATAAATAACTTGAGTTGCTTATGGGCTATGGCTCAACAACATAAACCACAGGCAAAACCACACGGGCCTTGGCTTGACATATTACATGTACGACTTCTGGTAGGCATGATTGATAAGAGAGATTATTTTGTAAATAATCCATACTAATATTATAAATGCGAAATTATGTCTGTCTGTTATCTCTTCAAGTCTTCACGCCCAAATATTTTTGCTGTTTGGTAGTTTGAGTCCCGGGAAAGGACGTAATATTATAACTAAGCAATAAACGAATTTTGGGGCAACGGAGTTGCGGGCATTATTTAGTACAGAGATAAAACATTTTTCTCCCTGCTACGATCTATCTACATAGTCTACATAAAGCATTATACTCTCTTACATTCAAATTTCAATGTGACAGAGTTTTTATTGAAGCAAAGTGAATAGTGAATAGTGTTATATTAACGCTGAAAATAAGATTTATTATCAGCGTTAATGTAAGTAACTTAAAACATCCCAATTTACATTACATATTTAAGTAGATACCAGAGAGTTTCAGGAACTCTACTATTTTTATTTTCCTGCGGGAACTCTTTATTATCTATTTAACGTTTGAACTTTTATTACAATAGCAGCAAATCGTGTTTTCACTTGCTTTAAATGTAATAATAGAGTTTAAATGTAACAATAGAGTCTAGAGAAGGTTGCCCTAGACCTTGTCAAGATTACCAAGTAATCGTGCTAACTACTACCGTATACTTGTGCGCTACATATTCGCGCTCCACGTGACGATATCTTTCGTCACAGTGTTACATCACGAACAGCTGTATTCAAATAGACCGGTGAGGCGGGAGGCGTCCTTCCGGACGCTCAGTTCGTGCCGAGTTGTCAACGAAGTATATCCGATGCGCGCCAATAAACCTGTGAATTCCAAATTTGAATGTTTTGTTTTTTTCTGTGAGTGAAAATTGCCAGTGCTATGAAAATACGTTTTGAAGTGCCGAACACGCTGGAAATTATTCTCGGTAGAGACAGTGAGTTTGTTTATTATTTTACAATGTTTGTAGTCTAGATTTAAAAGGGCTTCTAATCAATTGAATTCAAATGTAACAAAACCGATATGGGTTAGCTACCTGGCTCTACCTAGAGCTCTTATCTAGTTTAATAATGTTACATTAACTTTGGTTTATAATAATATTATGTAGAGTCTTCTGATTTTGTTCACGACTTTGCTGTGTATATTGACTATCTTGTCCTTTTTTTTTCAAGATTACCTACAATTTTTTCATTGTTTGTTTTTTGCAAACGTACTTACTGAAGTTGTATGTAATTTGAGCTGGTTATGCTAATGTGACTACAGCGTTGTAAATTGTAATCCTTTGAGCAAGAAACTCGTTTCTATGTTTTTTTAGAACTCTAACGGTACTAAGGTATTAATCTTGTATGTATTCAAATACTTTCTAGTCAAATTAGGTTCTGTGACACTAACTTATGATCTTAAAAGTTTGAAGTAGAAATATTTTTATAGTTTAACAAATAATTTTAAACGGATAGGTATTTAAACTAACCCCATAGTAGTGATAGAAAACCGTGAATAGGCATTACAATTAGGCAACTTCTAATCTTTGTTAGATATCACTTGTGTACCTAGTCCCTAGATATGATGAGATACTTAATATTATATGACTACTCTATCCCATTTTTGGGCAAAAGCCCTTTTTATCCAGAGATCGGATTTTGTTGTATTACATGCTAGTCGATCAATACATCGAAATCGATTTCTTGTCTTGGCTCTACTTTAAAGTAAAATGTGTAGAAGTTAAAGACTCAAATTTTAATCAGTCTAAGCACCTATTACTACAACTACCTACACCTTATAACGTAAAAAAACTTAATTCATATTATGATTTTGCATAAAATTCGTGATTCAATATTATTTATCTACTTACTACTTATGACCTTATATAAGTATTCCTTCTATATCAATTTACAAAAACAATGTTTTTACAGATGTAACAAAATGACAAACGTGCAGGAATCCTCAACTTTTTTGGCTTCTCCTAAGACCCCTGTGACATTTGATCACCCTCTTGGACAGTAATAGGCTTGTTACACCTGCCTATGTAGAACTTCTAAATAGACACTTGGACCTTTTCTTAAAAAAAGGAGTTATTAATAATTTTTAACGTAATTAAGTAGCCTTTGAAACTGCTAATAAATAGTTTTAACCTCTTTTAAACAGAATACAATTCAGGTATCTAAGTGTTACATTTAAGCATACAGTCACAACTCACATCTTGTACAAATTCCATGATTAAACTTACATAGATTAAGTAATGGTATCTATCTGAAGTAGGGTAGATAGTTAGGCGCCGCGAAAAAACTAACTACTCATCTAATCTGTGGTAGAGTAAAAAGTCAATAAAGACCACTTAAACGTACAACATGGATTTGCAAGTAGATTGTTTTTAAATATCAACTTAAAATAGATTTGAATGTTACAACATGCTGTTATGACAAAACTGGTGTATTCGTCACCAATCTCTGGAGTCCTGCATGTACTCTACAATTTTAGTGGTTTTGGAAAAGTCGAATGCACCTACCTAAGTCCTAACGATCGCGATGAACCAAACAAAAATGGTCTAGAACATAAAGAAAATTCGTTCACATTGACAAAGCATTATTTTTTTTTAGTTTTACCTAAGTAATTTGCAGACATAAAATCTGTTACATAAAGTAATTATTGCTTATGTAATTTTCCGTACATTCCATTATAATATTTGTTTATTTGCATAGACTTAATATATACTGTCGTTTATTTGAATATGAATCGTGTTCTTAAACTGTAACAATGTTTAAATAGAGATATTTACATAAGTACAATATTAGCTCTATAGATATGAGCATTTAACGCAACTTAGTCGAAAAATGATATATTTACTTGTTTATTTTGATATAACGAATACATGATGTACACTGACTGTGAAAGTGGTAGCGCTGAAAGAGTTTTTTGTTTGATTATTGTATGGGCAATTTCAAGACGTCGGGGCATTTCTCATAACTTAAAAGCTACGAATAATAAAAACTACTTAAAAGTCAAAACCTCTACATAATGTGGCACATAAATAGTACACAGCCTATAGTATTATCAATTTGTTGTGTAACACCCTGTATTATGTATAATTTGTATTTCTTTTGTGCATCGCCAAGTCGGGCCTCGTCTCGTTTCGAAGAAGTAAACTAAGATATTAAGAAAGTAACTGTAATAGTTACAATTTTGGCATCGCGTCCGAAGACTCCACGGAAGATTAGTTGCCAAGTAAAATGCACTTAACGAAAGTGAAAAGTGTTTAGTCGATGTATTCTTAACGTGAAAAGTGAAATCTTATTAGATTTCAATCTGCATGAAATCCACTCATGCAAATTACATCAACTAAGCATCGAAAAGTGCCATTAATAAATAGAATTTTTCAGGAGTCAATTGCAATCACACGATTCTTGGCCAAATAGACGGTTCTTAACTCTTAAGGAAAGTACAAGAAAAATATATCAATATGTCTAGATATAATATGGGCAATGCAGTATCGTTCCAAATTATTATAATTCATGTAGTAAGTATATATACATTTGTATATATAGTACATGAAAATATTTAGGCTAATTTTGATCCCATATACATACAGTCATATATACGAGATTTACCATAGGGTAGAGGGCCACTTTGCTTCATAATTTCGTTATCAATAAAGCTTTTAGCAGAGTGGCTTTTTAAGGCATATTAACACGATTAAATTAAGAGGAGCTCCAAACCAAATATATCTTAAATATTCAGAGATAAGGTTTTAGAAAGTAGCGGAAAGTGAAGCAATAATTTCCAAGTAAATTAAATCTTAATTTACTGTTGATCTGTGAGAGACAACGGTGACGGACGGTCAGGAAGAATTTAATGGTTTTAATGGTCTTTTAACGGTTATAAAATATTTTTTTAAACTAAATTTCTATTATTTTCTTACATAATAATTTAATTTCTATTATTAAAAGTATCCGTATAGTATGTAATAGTAATTATTATAGTATGTATTTATTAATGTTGATAAAATTATAGATGTACTTTGCATCTACCACATCTCGTCTCTATCGTCTTCACCCAAAGGTTGGCTGGAAGAAAATGCCTAAAGGCATTAAGCCCGCCTCCTGTACCTTGATGTGTGCAAAAAGTATAATAAATAAAAAAAAAGAAATAAAAGTATTTCTTTAACTTCTTTTGCTGAAACTAAAAATCCTTGTAGATTCTCCTGTTCTACCTTCTTCTCTTCTTCTACCTTATTTGATCTTCAAAGTTTGAATCACTATTTTACCTATAAAATATATTGCGCGTCCATGCTTAAAGATACTATCAAAAATCTCGCAAGGAGTATCAAAGGTTCAGCATGGGTTCAGCTGACCGTCGGCGGCCGGCGCTGTATGAATTGATAATTAGGTAATAAAAGCGTGAATCGCTACCGGCTACGCGTTACTCAAAACGCTACCAAGAATTTCATACACCGTCAGCGCCAAAGGTGCGAGTGCGGTCGGCGTAAGACTAAAATCACCCTTCTTCAGTAGTGTAGAGCAGTGTTTTTCAATCTTTTTGATTTCGCGACCCCTTTACAGATTAGAATATACTGGCGACCCCCTCGTGTCATAGAGAGCCAAATAAATAGTTTTATATTAAAAGGTATTAAAGGTAATGATTTTTTCCTAGTTTAGTATATTCATCTATTATAATTTATACCTCAACTTTTTCTTTCTGGTAGCGATCCCCCGAGTAAGGCTTCGCGACCCCCCTAGGGGTCTCGACCCACAGATTAAAAAACACTGGTGTAGAGAATTATTTTTTTTAAAGAAGGCAGGTTGCTGTAGCCCTGACGTCACTGCGACCCATGAGGATCTATTGTGACTCCTCCTCCTCCTTACAATTAATATGTAGAGAATACTCTACATATTAATTTTAAGTTCAATATTCTGTACGTGAGTAATTTAGGAGTAAACCATGTCCATATTTAGCCAGTAATAATGTAAACACTCGCGTGGTGTATGTAGCGCGGTATTATTAGTGTCTTTGTGGGGGATGACACAGAATAGTTCGCGACCCACTGCGCTTTGTCGTTCGGTTATTAGGGACATATTTTCATTTCGATGGCATACATACTTTCATATATGTATGTACATAATATTATATTGTATATAAACGCTTCCGTGGTCCAGTAACTTAGAGCTGCCAAAATCTAAACCACAATGACTTGGTTTTTGTATTTAAAAATTTGCTTAGAAATTAGAATAATGCTGAGCACCTGATTGTCTTACAAGAAACCATCTGTATGTCAGATGAACTTGTAAAAAGTCGGTCCTGTGCCTGATTCCTCGCCAGTAGAGTCGGTCATCCGTTACGACTTACGACTTACGAAAGAGAGATCCTCCGCACACATTTGGACATTTTTATCATGCTTTCATTTAGATACTACTTCCCTTATCCCACGGTCTACAATCATACAATACTTATTGTGATCCACATGATCGAACGTGGCTTATCTGCCTGAGCATTGTTATCTGTTGCCTACGCCACTTTAATGCGCTCTACTTTAACCTGCGATTCCTATATTATTGGTCTATATTTTTGCTACTGTCATGGGATATGATGAATTCGACGTGTTGTTCTTGTTGTTGAGTTCATAATAAAGTCTGGTCTAGAATATAGATAGACTGAAATTTGGACATTGATTAGATTTTTGAATCTTTAACACAAAAATAATATCTCGTTTCTATGGAAAATTTGAGTCGGAATTTTTTTATGCTTGTGTTAAGTAAGAGGAATTCCTCTCTAAACGCAATTTACATTTTACTAGACGTTCCGCGAGGCTTCGCCCGCGTAAATTAGATATTTCACAGACAAACTAGTCCACAAAAAATAGTCTATGATCCTTCACGTGGTCTACTTCTATCTGTGCCAAATAACAATGCTATAGTAGTTCGTGAGATAAGCCCTTTCAAATAATTTCCCCCCGTTTTTTCCACATTTTCCTCTGTTTCTTCGCTTCTATTAGTCTTAGTGTGATAAAATATTGCCTATAGCCTTCCACGATAAATGGGCTATCTAACACTGAAATAGTTTTTAAAATCGGACCAGTAGTTCCTGCGATTAGCGCGTTCAAACAAACAAACAAACAAACTTTTTTTCTCTATTTATATAATATTAAATATATTATTCAAGTACCTGTTACACCTACCGAGTATAGTCGCGAGACAGTGCAAACAGACAATTTAATTGGCTGCAAGAGTACTGTCTCGCCACAGTCCACACTACTCGGTAGGTGTGAATTTGTAAAATTGCCCTCATCATTTTATTTTATAAGCATGGATTTCCATGCTTGAATTTGTTACTTGTCTAAAAATATACATGAAATCTGTTTGTGGTGCATTTCGATATCGCTGGGCAGAAACAAAGAAAAACGTCTTCAAAGGATTGTGTTGTCGCACGTCTTTCAAAGTGAGAACGCCGCGCATGTTTAAACGAGGCTATCTGTTGCTATTTTAGTAGAAAGCTAAAGATGGTATTTGGTAGAAAGATGTTGAATCAAAAAGGCAGATTTATCTGATCCTTACATTTTGAAAACGTAATATTCTGGTTGTGTGATTTTGAAGATGGCTCCTAGTTAGCCTTCCTTAAAATTGGGTTCAATTTTCTAGTGATTTTCATAATTCGGATCTCTTTTACTCTAAAGAAGAGTCCAAACTCTAAAGTTAAAAAATCCCACTTAAATATACACTAAAGTTTACCTACCTATTTAAGTTCTTAGTTCTCCGTCTCGTAGTCGGTTGTACTTTAAAAAACTATTACTAATAATATTATATGTAACACAATTCACACCTATTGCAATATTTATAGCTTTATAGAATTCACAGGTAAAACAATAGCTCTATGTTTGATATAGCGTGCGAAATGGAAAAACAAGGCCTCCAAACTCGAGCACATAATCGGTTCAAAATTGCTCTGAATAATTCTCTCTATTTTCGCTTTATATTGTTGGAAAATTGGAATATACACTTTTGCTGGAATTTCTGGCTAGCAGTGGCTATTTTGCCTTATCAAAGCTTTGTTTCTTGCCAGTTGCCAAATGAAGAAGTAAACAAAATATGTACTTAATTAAAATGTACCCCGATTAGCAACATTAATGTTGTTTGTTTAATTCAGTCCAATTTCCTATCAAGCAGCAAAAAAATCTCATTTAGGTAAGTCTAATGACTCTCTTACCGAAGTCTGATAATTCAGAACGTGTATTAAATTTAGTTTCACATTTAATTAGAATGCTATTTTGTACTTTTATAGGAAACGGACTTCATCAAACATGGAACAAATCTACATTGCTATTTCATAGCATCGGAGTTGAGTTTATAGCATTTGTAGCGTATCTGTGTTATCCAAGGGCGAAGAACAATAGCTGCAGTCTGTTGTCAGTTGTCACACAAGATGAGCAAGAAACCGCTTTGTCAAGGCCAAGTACCGGTGCATCTTGATTCTTGTGCTTGCTACTTTTATGCCTAATCTGGCTTTGATTAAGAAGATATTTTCCTCTTATTAGGAGGGAATTAAAAATCAGTTTCGTGCTTGTGGTTTCGTGTAAGCAATATTGATTTTGGCTTTCGTAACTCACTTTGTAACTAGTGTTTAACAGAACTTTAAACTTTGAAGTCGCCTAAAACCTAGTAATAATAATAATAATAAAAGCTCCCACACACACCTGTTTCGGTGACGGTGCCCGGTTTCATTGAAACCAGGCCAGCTACGCAGGAGTAATTTTTATAGTGACCAAGTGTGTGCGCAGTACACAAGAGCACTCTCTATTCCTTAACTCTCATAACCCAGTGGGACGGACGACCGACACGACTGGCGAGAGATCAGGCGCAGGACCGACTAAAAAAACCTAGTACAATTTTGAGCAAGTAATAGAGAATGACAATTGCCAACTATGTATTTTTATGTGAATGGAAATAGCGTTGTGTAGTAATTTTTACTGATAGGCGTACAAGAAATAAGGTTGAAAGCATTCTGCTCAACAAAAAGAAAGCAAAGCAAAACGAACAACTTTGACCTTTGCAATTAGAAATTAGCAGGGCTGGTAGAGATATTTCTTGTAAACTCTTTTGCCTCACTGGAAAATAGTAATTTAGATGTTTAGAATTAGCAATGTGCAATAGAAGTTTTAAATAAAATATGATACCAGCAAGCTTCTGAAAAAACTTAACAGAACCTTATCTATGAGCTGTAGATAAAACATCAGTCCAATACTTTAGCTCATAGCTCATTGAGGAACATAATATTTTACCCCACAATGTCGGAAATACGATGGGATGTAGGATGCAGTTCGTCAAATACTGTTCCACTCAGTTTATTGGCTTTCCGCTGAGCTGGCCTCAATTAGGAATTAGATGGTTTGGATATCTGCATCAAACAATGCGCAGAATGCCCGCAGTAGCTGGATTGCTGGCTTGGACTTTTTGGTTTAGACTCACTAGTAGCTATTCAGATATTGCTTTTATTTTATATTATGTTCCGATTTCATCCGAAGATTAAAACAGCCAATATTAATTTCAGCAAGTGCTATAATATCGCCTTGTGTATTGGAACATGGCTTTTCTCAAGAATGAAGAATTAAAATGCTCTTTGCAAAATTTCAATGAATTTATTGACTGTCATTACTTATTAGTAATGACTCATTATTCATTACTTTTAGATATTTTGTATCGTCTGCATCGAACGCATCCATTGGTTCATTTAAGTGTCTTCTAATACAGATAGATTCTCTTATCAATCTGATAAAATTTTGAGATGCCAGAACGTCAGCCGCTGCTGTGAAGGCATGACGTATGTCTCGTGTCGTGCACGCGATTGTGAACTCTATGTTGTGGGGTGAGGATCGCCAAGGTCGATGTCGGAGCGAGACAGCGCTAGCGTGAGCGTGGTCGCGGCAGGCGCGTGCTGTCGCGTGCGCCGCAGAATGCAGTGCTTCGGATTCCACGGTAATGAGCTATTTTGCACCACATTCTCCGCATTGTTTATCAGCAGTACTGTTATCTGTATCGACACATGCAATGTTTGTTGTTACACGGAGTATTGTCACGAAGAAATTCCCGTGGATTTCTTGCTTAATACTTCGATCGCGGATTCCAGGAAATTGTATTCTATTGTTGTCGCGATCACCGCCGGTGCTCTTATGGGGCTTGAAGAATTAATGCCTAGTTTAGTTAGATACTAAGATATCATGTATTTGACAACAGAAGTAAGTACAAAAATAAAAAAAGTAAGTACAGAATATGGAACTTGAAATTAGTTAAATAACATTCATCAATTTATGAGCAGATTGGATTGGGGTCGGTACTCTAATATGAAGGAGCCACAATAGATCCATAAAGGCCGCAGTGATGTCAGGGCTGAAGTAACCTGCCTCTAATCTAAATAAAAACATCATTATTGATCATTATAACGTTTTGGGCCCTTGTTGTCAAGTAAGTAATTACATATTGTTATCTTGTAAGGTTTACGTGTACGAGTAATATCCATATTTTATGCATCAGCAGTCACGACACATATTATTTCTTATTTAGGTAATTTTGATAAACATTGGTGTAGAATATCATTGATTGGTGATTGTATTTCTTATAACCTTCAACTATAGCGAAAAATGTAAAACAAGGCATTCTATGATACGAATGACGACCACCATCTGGCTCCCAATTAATAAAGGTGGTCAAAATTATTTTATAGTTCCTTTAAATCCATTAATTGCTTCAATGAGTGTTTTCTCAAGCCGGCATGGTCAGTGCCTCAGATAGTAACTGTTGCCGTCGGTGGTTGGTTGCGCGAGCGCAGCGCCCATGTGTCTCTATCGAATGGTGTGGTCGATCAAATTCGCTGGATTTATAAAACGGCATAAAGGTGGTGTGTGTTTTTAGTTTTATATACATTGTGCATTGTCCATTTAATAATTAAGGAAGTGTGAGTGAAAAGCAGAAGCCAGAAAGACTGTTGAAATTCCAATAATCTCTATGTAGAGCTAATATTCCCTAGTTAGAAAGAAAGTTATGGATAGGTCTTTGAGTATTTTGTAGGAAAGGTCTTTTTCTTATTTTTATTGAATTCTTAATTTATGTTTTTCTTCACATTAAGGCCCACTTGCACAGAATTAAGTTAAAGTCAATCCTGGATTGAAATATTACATGCTTATGTTATTAATTATAATTGTATACCCATTATAAATAAATTATAGGAGACAGAATTGACTTTGTAACTTTATGTGTAAAATTGCTTCAATATTTACAAAAATAGTAAATATTGAAGCACTTTTACACGTAAGTTCTAAGTTTCAAAGTATATTATGTGATGCGTGAACTTACCTGGCTATAAACAGCTGCTAATAAGCATAGAATGGACACGTATTCCTAGAACGCGGCCGCTAAAATCGTTTTTGGAGAGGCATTATTCCGCCGTATAATTTCATAAGCGTCATTCAACCATACACGAGGGGCATTGTCTGGTGACTGTACGTGTCACTTGTCAGGCGCCAGGTACACAATTTCCTGTCGATATTGGAAGCTTGATTGGCTTATTATATTATGTACCATCAGAGATATTTTTTATAAAGGTAAATGGTGAAAATATACTTTATTCGGTTGCAAAGAAAATTTTCTTCGTGATTTGGAGCTCCACCATAACCCCAAATATTATAATCCTAGATACACTATTTACCTATAAGTATATTTTTCTAATATAACCTAGTACGTATAATGTAGTCTCAACAGTTAATTTTTTACAATGTAGGTCGAGAGTCGAGACATAAGAAATATTATTTCCTACCTTTTTAATTGACTTCTGAGTTCTGTGATGTTGTGTTTTTTTGAAAGCCTCTGCCACATGCTTTCATTTCATGTCTTGCAACTATCTGTAGAATTATTTCTCTTATTTATTTTTAATAGAGAAATTACTATACTTGTCGTCATTTCATTTGAAGATTGTAACCCTCATACTTCTAGGTCATCTGACATACTAATTCTATGAAGAACAAAAATTATCATTCTTCCAACAAAACAAAAGTATAATTACTCCAAATAGCTTTGATAAACTTCCAATAAACTAATCAAGTCCGAAGATTAACGAAATGGCGCAGATCAACTTCGGAGAACAAATCCAAGTTTTCCTCACGTATTTCAGTTGGTGAACTTCATTTGGATTACAATAAGATTTTCGACATCGTGATTAACATTGTTTACGCCTAATTCTCTAGGAATTATAGTATATGTTCTAGGGATTAAATGTTTTGACCACCGAGTGTAAGATTAAATTAAAACAAAAAAATTTAAAACCAAACTCAAAAACATCAACTTGCCAAGTTTCAACAGCATGAGTCTTTAAATATTTTTCGAGAAAGGTGGCTGTGATATACGAACGGACAGACAGACGTTACGAATGTTAATATGGGTTCCGTTTTTAGGGTTCCGTACCCAAAAGGTAAAAACGGGACCCTAATACTAAGACTTCGTTGTCTGTCCGTCTGTCCGTCCGTCCGTCTGTCTGTCTGTCTCCAGGCTGTAACTCAAGAACCGCGATAGCTAGACTTCTGAAATTTTAACAGATTATGTATATCTGTTGCCACTATAACAACAAATACTGAAAATAAAATAAAGTTAATATTTAAGGGGGGCTCCCATACAAGAAATATGATTTTTTTGGCCTTTTTTGCTCGTAATCAATAATGGTAATGACACTTGAAATTTTCACAAAATCCTTAATTATGTTTGTACTTTAGTAATTAACAATAAAATTAATATAAAGTAAATATTTAAGGGGGGCTCCCATACAAAAAACAATTTTTTGTCCACTTTCGCTCTATATCGGTACAAAACCCTTCGTGCGCGAGTCCGACTCGCATTTGGCCGATTATATTTTACTTTTTGGCTACGCAACCTTAAAATGAATATCAACTTAACGTATAATAATACCATTCATCATTAGCACATGTGTCTTTGATCTTTCCATAAAATGTTAGAAAAGTCTCATAGATACGACGAGATTGAATTCAGTAGTTCGATTCCAATTTGCCTCCGACTGGTAATCATTCATCGCTAAATTCTTTGGTCATCTGTAGGAGATTGATGGGGTAAACATTATCCCCGCCGCGCCGTGCCAAAACACAACTGGCCCACTTGGCACTTCGACGGATTCGATTAAATATTACCTGTACCTTCTGATTTATTAAGGGATACACTAACATTATACAATCAATAAAATTTACCGAGTGTAAGAAATAATTATGATGAGGACCATGTTTGCGAAGTTATCCATAGTACGCCTCAGGCTGGCCGCTACATTACACCCTTTACATTACAATCGTAGTCGCGTATATTATTGGTCATAGGCCAACGCCCAGAGAACCCTTTTGAATTCGAATTTCGATATTAGCAGCTTTAAAAAAGTAGATCAAAAATCAAAATTAATTCATCGTTTAAGAACTGTAAAAGCCTCTGTTTTCTTCGCGGGTTAGTCACTATTTTGCTACCACGTTTGTTACTTAAGGTGACTAATTATAATTATGTAGATATTATTATGTATAAGTCATCATGATTATGCTTAACTCCTTAAATTTTAAGGAGTTAAGCACAATTCAGGCTTAAACAATTTGCCACTTTTTTACTACCCAGGTAGCTTGTTAGTTCTCATGTCTGCGACAAAATAATTAACTTCTTATAATTTCCAGAGGCGGAGTGCGACTGCGGCGAGGATGAGGGTCGCAGCATCGGGGAGCTGCTGCTGCCGCAGTACGCCCTGGCGACAGGGGGTCTGGCGCGCGACAGTCGCCCCCTCATCACCTTCCCCGACCACAACAACTTCCACTCGCTATCCGCCCCTGAGTACCGCCGCTTGCTGCTCTACCTCACTTCAATACCGTCGTGAGTATCTTCAGTGTATCCATACTTGGGGCCTGTTTCACCACTTTCTGATAAAGTGCCGAATAGGCTTTTCACAGCTTTTTTGACAGATTCTCCATACTTCATCAGCTGTCAAGTGAAAGAAGAAAGAAGTAGTGAAACAGGTCCTTAATATTGTAAATGCTAATGTGTGTTCGTCTGTCTGTTACCTTTTCATGCCTAAACCGCTGAACCGATTTTTTGAATCCCGGGAAAGGACATAGGATGCTTTTCACCCCGGAAAAATTACGATTACCGCGCTATTAATGAATTTTGGCGCAACGGAGTTGCGGGCGTAGATGACTCATCGTTTATATTTTAAACCTTCGTGAGTGTCCATAATCCATATGCCATAGCGTGTTTATGAAGTCAATATTCGCCATAAATCCGCCTTGAGCAAGGTTGTGTGTTTTTACCAGATGAGCTTTGGAGTGCTGTGTATTTTTACCAGATGAAAGCATTTTTCGTCAAAACTTAAAAAAACCTACATTTATTGCTAGAGTATTTAAAGAATAATTGGAACTCCATTAAGGTGATATTTAAGTAGGACCATAAAATGATTTCGCTACAACATAATCCCGCGTTTCTCCTCGTATCGTTACGTTCCGATTAATGCCGGACATAATACGAACGTTATCAACTTATAATAAGGCGTCCAATCTAAATCTTTTACAGTTAGTTTTTGTTAAACCTAGACTTAGTATTATCTACATTCTACACCTGTTTCCTTGCACGTAAAGTTTTAAAAGCAGGCTCTATTTTGCGTGAAATAAAGTCGATTGTCAAAAATGCAAAACGACAGAGACAATTTTGTCGCCTTGTCGCGTGTGTGCTAAAAGAACCCAGATGAACCGCAAAAAAGATGAGAGTCGGTGATTGCTAATCTCCTACTTTTGAAGTAGAACACAGCTTATTACTGTCTCATTGTAGAATGTTCTCGAAAAGCTGATGAATACGTTTCAACGAGCATATTATGAGTATTCTATATTATACTTTATAAAATTCGTGGAATGAAAACCAAAGGCTAATTGTTTTAGGACAATAAAAACTAATAAAACCATACAAAATCGTTTGTTCCGTATTCTTTGTCTATTACGAATGTGATGTAAAGCTAAACTCTATGTCCTAAATCTATGTTAATAGAGTCCTCATAAATTTTTTACATTGAGCTGCACTCTTGACACATGGATATTGGATACCTGCTTCACTGAGATCTGTGCGTGAGATGCCTGGGTTTCCCGAGACCTAGTTTCAAGGAGTTGTACGAGGATCATCTATATTTTACATTCTAGATTTTTTTAATTACACATACAATATGTAGAGCGCTACTAACTTGGTAGCCTTGATAAAACTTTTGTAATAAGTACTTCATAAGTTTTAATTTTTATTTTTATTGAATTTAACTTTATGAATAATACCAAGGTGGGAGATGGCATCGACTATTGTTTAAAGAGTTTATCATTGCCTAAGTCCTAACCATCATCTACCAATACCAAAGATTGATTGTATTTATTATTATTATTATTATTTGTATCTTTTAAATTTTCTTTTCTCCCTTGTGGGGTAGCTACTGCAGTTGCGGGCTTGTGGCCAAACAACTGCAAGTAAATGTGAAATTAAGTGATGGATAAGAATTTTCGGCCAATTCGGCATGTATTTAAGATGACTGCTTTCTGTAAAATTATGTATGTAAGTGGATCTATATTAAGTGTTTTGAGTGATGTGTGTAGTGTCTTAGGTATGATGCCTGTGGTTATTATTACTTTCATTCACACGAAATCAAGATATTTCGGTTTGGGCGTAAAGAGGTAAAGACAGACAGACGGATAGACTTTTGGATATTTTATAATATTAGTATGGAAATATGGATATGGATAATGTTAGATACAATATTATGTACATGTTTGACCCTAACCGCACCACATTCCGTCTGCGGCTAACCTCCCAAGAAGGGAATTTCGACTGACATATGGATCGTGTTTCCTCACCTAATTGAAACATGTTGTTAATTTATAATACGTCCCGTATATAATACTGTCCCGGCAAACGTTTCTTTCCCTTTGTATTTCGCCCGTATTATTTTATTGAAGTGACTAAATAAATATGTCACCATGGCAACGTCCATCGCTATCCCGTCGCACAAACAATGGTCGCCGTCAGCCTCGAGCGGTAATAATTTACTATTATTTATTCAACAAATGTACTTATCAATATAAAAAGTACCCAGTAGCCGATTCTCAGACCCACTGAATGTGCATATAAAATTTGGTTAAAATCAGTAAAGCCGTTTCGGAGGAGTACGCGGCCTAACATTGTGACACGAGAATTTTATATATAAGACAAGCTGTTTCCCGCGACTTTGTACGGTTAATGTTGAATCTCGCAGGAATCGTGCATTTTCGATAAAAAGCAGCCTAATGAAAATAAAAAGGTGCCTATTGTTTTTCCCCATGGTCTATAATAATCTGCGCTATATTTTTTCCAAAATTAAAACCCTTCCAGTTAATTTAGTGACCAAAACATAGAATTTTTTAACAAGTTTTCTTAGACTCTATTATTTTGTTTTCAGATTACTGGAAGCAGAAATGGGGTTTCATCTAATAATAGACCGACGGAAAGACAGGTGGAATTCTGTGAAAGCGGCTCTACTTAGGATATCAGTGAGTATGGTATTTGGTCATACAGTTTTATAAAACTTTGGTTCTTGATTCAAAAGTTCGATTCCCGCATTGGAACTCTTTTAGATATGATAGTCTGCAAAAATTGGTCCTGCACCTGATGTTTTGTTATATAGTTGTGCCTTGTTGAGTGCCAAAGTTTTTAAGCCGAATATCAGTCATCAAAAAGTACCCCTAGTGGTAAAAAAATCCCACCAGAACAATACATTTAAATACAAAGTTACAGTCAAGATTAATGTAGAATTAATAGCACACTAGACTTATCTTAATAACATGACAATTATTTGCGAAATAAAATATTACATTGTACAGGATTTGGTAATTGTAAAAAATCACTAATTGTAGTAACTAATTCGACATCTCATAGTGACACGCGTGAATCGTGATCTCAAATCTCAAAAAAACTCACGCGCAACCTCTCGAGAGTGTTGAAACGACTTCTAACATTTCCAGGAATTTTTCCCGGGCATTATCCACACGGTGTTCGTGCTGCGACCGGCTAGTTTCCTGCAGAAGGCGCTGTCTGAAGTCAGCAACAAGTTCTTCAAGGAGGAGTTCCGGTTCCGGGTGGTGGTGTGCTCGGCGGTGGAGGAGTTATACGAGCATTTTGACAGGAGCCAGCTGACGCCAGATCTGGGGGGCGAGATGCAGTACTCGCACTCGGAGTGGATACAGCAGCGGATAGTAAGTGTTGCCTTACTCCCGAGTCCCGACAGAATCAGTAGCTCTACCATGACTTTAAAGCTATAGTATTTTTCGATACTCGATACCGACTACCGTAAATTTTTAGTATGGCAAATTAGATTTTAGTTCCGCAAGTAACCACTAGAGGCGCTATAAAATTTGCCATATTAAAAATTTACGGTAGTCGGTATCGAGTATCGAAATATACTATAGCTTTAAACTCATGGTAGAGCTACAGGAGCCGTACAACTCTAACATACGTGAAATGACGTTTATATAGTAGGACGCGGCATTCCGATTCGATCGTTTGAGTCTCAAAACGGTTTCGTTGTAGGCCTCGAGAATCGAATCAGCTCGATCTCAAAGCTTTCTACTTCCGACATTTATACTAGCGCAAAATTGTGCTGCGGCTCAATTTGGAACTAATTCTTGAGATTCCCACTCCTGACAGCTATACTAGCGCACGATCCTGCTGCGGCTCAATTTGAAACTAATCAGGCTCGTAAATCAATACTGCTGATTTCTCAATATCCTACCAAGTACCAGTTCTGACATCAGAAAAGTAGGTTCAGGAAGTATTTTGGTTGTTCGCGTTAAGTGTGCAATGAGTTAGTGTAAACATCTTAATTTTTAGTAATTTGACTAAAGCTTAATTATATTGGCGAATTTGGTCTTAAAGCCATAATATTCTTATTTATTCTTATATTTCTTCCACATTCGCATAGTGGCTTTTTGCACTTATCTGAAGAAACTATAAAATATGTATGGTAGTTAAAATACACGCGTTCTACGAAGTAGCACATTACTGCCACACAAACGAGGTATCTTTCGAGATGATATCGATATCTTCTGTTAGATAAAAACTATAAATATGTTATGTTAGTCATACTTTTCAAACGATATCGTACTATCACCTCATCAGCACTTTCTGTGATTGTTTCTGGGAAAACCCGCGAAAACTTTTCATAATCATTGTCAGCATTAAACGATTCGTGTATAAAATAATAAACCGACGAACTTATAACTTCCTCCTTTTTGGAATTCGGTAAAAAATTTAGAAGAGCAGTAAAATGTATAGAAACAGATGAACTTTAAGTATCGTAACCCCGTTGTCTTAAGAGGATACACCAGGGGCTAGAGAAATGAAAAAAAGTACGTGTAATATCTATAGCTGTCTCCCTTACCTCAAGCCTATACCGCAGAATGCGATAGAGACAACTGCAGAAAATCAACAATTCGTTGTCCCCTGATTCCTTCTCCAAAACTTTAAACTTAACCGATTTAAGTACTTTTTTCATTAAAGATTAAAGAAATGCTTGAGCTGTGTTCCTATGTTTTATTTTTTTTGTATAATCTAGCCAAATCTGTTTTCTGGATGTCTGAACACAGCGGAAAATCTGGCCATTAAAAAAAAAGAAAACATAGGGACATTGTATTAGTGGCCGACGGCCGTAGATATTCAGCAAAAAAATTATAACTTTACTAGCATTATCCAGGGAGGAAACAGGGGACAACGTTTGTATGGAAAAAAGGGCGGTGTGGACTCCTCTTAATGTCAGTACCAGATTTTATAAAATCAACAAAAAGTTTAGTAATCGATTCAAACTACATTCCTATATTTCATTTTAGTACACAATATGTTCATTCTTCATGATGAAAACCTTGCGCTCTGAATCCTCAATGTGGATCAAACGGAACTTCCGTAAACGCTGATCGCTATACGGAAGCCTGATTACCCCAACCGTAACCTTACTACCGCCATCCTTTTCCTTTTTTTTTATTCTTTTTTTTAATTTTTTCAGGCGTTGGAGAAGTTTTCGACGCTGATGAAGGATATCTCCGTAAAGCTGGACAACTTTATGCACGAGATAGTGGATTGTGATATGGGCAATGATCCAACTCAAACCAAAGATTTATTGAACTGTCAAGAAACTAGGTTTGTACAAAGATTAACCTACATATTTTCTGAAGAAGTTTTTATTATATATTTGTAATTTGTCGCATACATCAGATTACCAAATCACTCTTACAAGAATTCATTCTTCCATACTAATATTATGAATGCGAAAGTGTGTTTGTCTGTCTGTCTGTCTGTGTTACCTTCACGCCCAAACCGCTGAACCGATTTTGCTCAAATTTGGTATGCAGATACTTTATGTCCCGGAAAAGGACATAGGATACTTTTTATCCCGAAAAAATGTACGGTTCCTGCGCGATAAATGAATTTCGGCGCCATTAAGTTACGGGCATCGTCTAGACTCCAGACTAGTGTATAATATACTAGCTTTTTTATTAGCAAAGTTTTCAGATTTATATTCATTTAGTCCTTACTTCGTCCGCGTCAGCAAAATGTGATAACGAAGATAATAAAAAAGAGAGAATTTTTCCGAACAAAATATATACAAAAATAAAATATATCCTCCTCCTTTATTGAAAGTCAGTTAAAAAGTAGCCTAAGTATACCTTAATTAAGGAATACCTTATTACATCAGCTATCTGCCAAAAAAGTCCCGTCAAAATCCCCCCAGCCGTTTCGGAGATTAGCCGGAACAAACTGACAGACATACAGACAGACAAAAATTAAAAAATATGCTATTTTTGTATATGTATCGAAAGTACATTCATATGCATGTAGTAAGAAACGGTTCTTTCAATATTACAAAGTTCAGACACTTCAATTTTATTTATATGTATAGATAATAGAAGGTTAAGCGAAAAGCTTTTAGAAAAGAACTTAGAAATCACGCAAACAACGCATTAATCGTAATAAAGCCGTTATTTTGGGCTTATGTCGAGCTTTACGCTAAAAGTTCGATTTTTCTTTATTTTGTCGTAACTTTACTTATAGTAACTTCTTGGTCATATTACAGTAAACCAACATAATTATTGTAGTTATAGTAATGTTATTCATGAGTCATGACTAATTTGCGTAAGTTTGGAGTCACTACAAGTAAAAAACTGCAAGGGTTGAAAAGTAACTCCCCTGGACAAACATTAATTTTAGCAGTTTAACTGTACTAGTTTTGTTTTATTATCATACTTCTCCGTTATATTTCTGGTATAGAGTGAAGACGATATTGTGTAAATACAGAACGTTGCAGGAAAATGAGTAAAGTAGGCACCTAAGTAGAATTTAAAAAATCAAACTGTTAATAATTTATTTTTGTCTATTTTTACATTATATTATTGTTTGTTTCAGTTATAAAGCTTTAAAAAGTGAGCTGTCGTCAGCGACGAGTCAGGGCGAAGAGTTGCTGACCCAAGTGAGGAAACCAAATCTAACTTATAATATTATTAGTCATGTGGCCGCTGTAGAACGGTACGTACTTTTCTTCATTTCTTATTTGTAGAGCCATTACGACAAATATCAAATTAGCTAAAGAACAAACTGATAGTAAACGATTACCGCAACAAGACTTAGACTCTTGGTGTTAAGCTCACTCAAAACTCAAAAGGGTGATGAAAAACTCTTACCGAGATCAATAAGTCACTTATTAATTTATCATTAAATCTTATACTGTGTTCTATATTAATTATATGTTGACTAACTGTTTTATAACATGGACCTTGTTGTCACTGTTTGGCGTTTTCTTGAAAGTGTTTTTCTATACTCGTACTTTACAGACAAATTATAACATGTTTGTTAATTGTTTATTTTCAGGCTTCTAGTACAACTTGAAGAGACTGAAAAACAATTTGATAACTTTTGGCAAAAACATTCCACGAAATTAAATCACTGGTTGAAGTTTAGAACATTTTTATTGAACTTTAAACAGATGCAGGTAATTACACTTATAAGTTATAAACTTATAACTAAACTAAGCATGCAGACTACGCTATGATTTTAGTGGCCTGAATTGAAAACTTGGCTTTCTTTTGGCACGAAAATCAAAAATTGGCGTTTTTGGCGAAAATATTTGACGCGAATCTTCGTTGTCTCTCATTGGTTTAAATACGAATGCGTCCGAAGCCGCCCTTTGTCCGACCAACTCTGATATGTCCATGCATTGTGCTGCATTGTCATTTTTACTAACATTCTGGCCGTGTATATCCCTCCGTTTATGTGCGTCAAGCTGAAACGCCAACTTCTGTATTTTTCTCGTCTTCTCCTCTAATAAGGCCGTCAACTCATCAGACTGCTTCTTTTTCTTTTTAAATTCTTCTTGTAAAGAGGCTATTTTTCGTTTCGCCGTATCCAATTCCGCTTTAAGTTTCTGTGCATTCAACGTATTTATTTCTTCCAAGCATTGGAGTTTTTCTTTTGAATGGTTGGCTAGGCTCTCCTGATATAATGTTTCCTGCTCAATTTGATAGGACCAGAACGATATCGCTCTCATAGCCACGTCCATGATGGTGTCCGGTTTTAGACCGGCCAAAACTATAGATTTGAATGTTTCGCTCGGCTTAAGATCAGCTTGGATGACGTCGAATTTGTCTCGTAGTTCGCTATTACATGCAGGACAAATTAATGAGTTGTCGATGTGTCTTTTAAATTCACGTTTGCCATGATCGACACAAAATGCATGTGAACACGTAGTAACCCATGCTTGGCTTGTTAGAGCTTTTCTGCACTTACGAAAATTACAAACGATATCTAAAGTCATTCTTGATTTGTTTCAATTTACCTAATTTTTGTTAATTGATGTCACGTTATGAGGTAATTATTAGCAAATAGCAATCAATGAATATTGTCAATTAAAATTTTTCAAAGTAAACAAATTCAATATTTTTGACGTTTATTTTTTTTATAAATATTTTTTTAAAACTTCTAAGCTGCCAGTAAACGTAAATTTTTTAATCCTCTTTTACGACACAGACATAGAACATACTAATTCTTGTTTTTTTCCAGGCTACTTTAGATAACCATTTAAAGACAGCTTGTGATATGACGGAAGTTGGTGAAACAGTGAACAGGGTTGAAAGTTTGATACAAGAGGCTAAAGATTTTGAAAAACTATGTAACTCTGACCTTGATGCAGCTTCTGCTGTTATTGACGAAGGTAAATTAAAGTTGTGTCTTATGCAGTTATTATCTTTTTGCTCTCTTTTTACTAGTAGACATGGATTATAAGGAAATATTAGTTTTTTGCTACACTCTCAATAATTTACAAAACTAGGTCCTGTGTCGACTTTGATGAAATTTAGTACAATATATCAAAGAAAATAATAAAAGGTTAAAAAGGTTAATAACCTTTTTAACCGAAGATATTTATAGTGCCGAGGGATTTATACTTAAAGTTTAACTTTTATATTAATTCTATTATGGTTTTTTGTCACAGGTGAAATATTAATGAAGGACCCACTTAGCTCTGTAGATCACATAGAGTCAAAATGTGAGGAGCTAAGAAGAACAAGTTCACTTCTCATTGAGAAAATTCAAAAAAGAAACGCCCTGTTAGTAAAAGCTAGAGAATTAATGGACAGAATTGATAAGGTAAACTATAGTAATTAAAATCAACAAGAATGTTTGATTATCTAGAAAAAATTTAAAGCGAATAGAAGAAATTTTAATCACTTTTGCTATACAAAATTGTTAATTAATGACATGAATTTTCGCAGAATCTTTTATTCCTAATGCTCCCTCAGAATGTGATTTGTAGCGCTCTTTATCCAATAAGACTTTGCTCTGATATAATCGCTTAAAAATAAAATTCTTAAGAGCATACACTAGGGGCGAGAGAAATTGAAAATAGGTATTTGAAAATGTATTGCTGTCTCACCAATCTCAAGTCTCCTACCGCAGAGCGCGATAGAGACAGCACGACAAAAGTTCTAATAAAAGAACAGAAAACAGGAAACAGGGGACAACGTTTGTATGGAAAAACGGCGGTGTGGACTCCTCTTAAGTATTTTTTTTATTCAGGCAAACGACTGGTGCGCGACGGGTGTAGAGATACTAGCTGCGGAGGGCGGACTTGCAGCCGTTGACAAACTTCTAGAAGACGCTAAATCCTTCGACCTGACCGCACCCGAGGAGTTCAGAGAAATGCTGATGCAGTCCGCCACGCAGGAAACGCGGGCGTTAGTTACACAGGTGAAAACACAGATGGCGCTAGTTGGTTGAAATGATCGAATTTCGAGTTTTTGAAAATATATTTTGAATTCTAATTGTAGTTTAGGAAATCGATAAAATAAAAATATGAAAGTTATGAGCTGTAAAAATACCGATAATTCTCAATTTGGTATTATACATACCAAAAATATTTCGAAAAGACATCTAAGCGCAAACGGGCTACTGATACAGTACAGTGTGTGTGTCATAATCAAACTAATTAATAAAAATGACTTTTATTAATTAGTTTGATTATGACACATCACACAAAACATTCTGCGCAGAATAGGTAACACGTTTTTAATGAAATTGACGTATTGCCGTTTATTTTATCTTCTAGGGGGAGGCAGCTGCCCCCCCCCCCCCCTCCCCCTGGCCCCTACCTGGGTATTCCCATGAGCTATGACCGCCACTCACTCACATGCTTTCTAGATAGATTCGTTTTGTAGAATTTTTAGGCGTACAACGCTTGAATATTCTACCAAACAATAAGTTTATCATCATATTCTGCCTTAGCTTTCTTTTGATTTACCTTTGTCTGGTGTCAGGTGTCACAACGTGTAGAAGACGTATGGCTGATGGTGACAGTAAAGCGGGCGACGCTACAGCGCGCCGCGGCTCGCCCCGCGCGTCCCGTGCACGCCGTCCCGCCAAACTCCGCCGCGCTGCCGCAACAGGTATGTTCTACAATAGTTTTTACTTTTTTAGTCTGCAGGAGCACAGAAAAATGGTTAAGAAACACGGACAGATGTCAGAGAAAAAATCGATAGATTTCATCTGGAAATCTGTCACTTAATTTATTAGAAAAAAGTCGTTCGTCTTTTTTTGGGGTGGCTATCATCATTTCAAACGCTATGCAAATTAATGTTTAATGGAGGCCGCTAGATGACGAGCAGACGAGCCGCTGGTTGGGTTGCTGAACTTTCTGCCAGCGTTTACGCTCATTGAAATATTTTGTACATGGCAGTGGCACGCACGATTTCCGAGAAAAAATTTAATATTTTATGTACGGACACAAAAATTGATTATTATTATTTATTAGGGTGTAATGAGCTAAACCTTCTACAATTCTAAAATTCACTCCTTTATAAACATTTCCGTAGTAAACATTACTAGGTTAAATAAAGATGTTATCAAAATACTTGAATAGCTCAACGTAAATATATTATAATTATATATATATATATTATAATTATTGCACAAACCATATTATTAGAAGGGCCATCAAAACATAGCTGGCCATGGCCTACATTGACCTCTACTAAATTGAGTCTCATCTAATGTCAAATAATTTATGAAATACATCTTTACAAGCAAACGCGTAGTACAGAGTGTGTAACTACTACAACCGGTGTTTATCTCGATGGTTTTAAGGGCGCGTTATGACGTGCGTGTGCCAAATCACCCGGATGCAGTGCGTTTTCCCAAATGCTACAGGCGCTACAGAACACTCGCACATCTAAACGCACCCTAAATGCGAGTGACTGACATACCTTTTCTGTATCATTATCTACCTGATACCTCAACATTTGTATATGTAGAGCAAAGATGTATGAACTTTATGTAGTGCCAGCAGCGCGACATCTACATTGCAGTTACTCGTTTGCGCGGACCCTGATACTTATAATAATATAAATAATATGATGACACTTGTTTATATCATTATTATATCTTGTTGATACAAACTAAATAATTATTTACTCGTTAACCAATTTGTTTCCATTGACTGATTAGCGATTGATTTGGTTAGCAATCGTATCGCTACGCAACATAGGTAAATTTACATAAAAGTTAGTAATATGTAAATGATCATTTCATCATTTCCTTAGTTTTAAACTGTTATGCGCTAAACCAACGTCGTAAAAATTCATGTGGCTATGTAATTATTTGTCTCTAACAAAAGCTACTGGTCGCGGGTACATATCTAAATGACCAATTTGGAGTTTTAAGTACGGTACTTATATTTGTTTTACTCACAAAATAACGATGTACAATTATATAAAACATCATTTTTTACACTTTCCTATAGAATTACGTTTTAAGGTAAAAATTCGAATAGAATGCCACTTCATGACCAAGGCTAAAGGTTTCATTTTACTCTACGCCACAACAAAAGCAGTGGCGGCAAGGGTCGCTAGACCAATGCAATGTAATGCTAAGTACTCACATACGGTTTTGTTCGATAGTTTTACTCCAACTCGAAGGAAATGACATATTTAATTCTGTCGTGCCCATAAAGTTAATATATCTAGCGGAATAGAGAAACAAAGGCCTGAGCAAGCGAGATGTCACTATCAGTAACACTGCGTGGTAAAAAGCGACGTGTGATACATGACAGCAGCACTCTTTTTTGACGTCCAGTCGGCCCGTGCCGCACGTTGACAATTTAATCTCATAGAATTGCATGTTCAATCATGCTTGTGTTAGTGTATACGTACACATATTTTTCACACAGATGAAAACCAATTTCGGTTTCGTTTGACAGCTCGAGATTGTTGCTCTATTCCGCTAGGTATATTAACTTTATGATCGAGCCGGTTGAAGCGAGCCTTCGAGCCGTCAGTTTTGGCGGTCCACACGGTAGTTATTGCTCGATTTGGAGTAAAACTATCGAGCAAAACCGTATTTGAGTACTTAGCATAAGAAGAAAATGAAACTAGCTATGTCAGTAGCTTCTAATATGAAGTTACTGTAACTTCTTCCAGAACTTTGTACCATTTATTCAATGGCGTCATTTTAGATCAGGTGGTCTGCTCTGGATCATAAGATCAAAAACCTGTGATTCACGCCGTTTGACTTACGGACCTATCGTTTTCAGGACCTAGTTTCGATCCATAGCAAAAGCCTGAAATAAACTGGTTTAATCGTTCAACCTTGACCGTATTCATGGCAAATGGCATGAACTGTAGCTTCAAATAAGGCTAAAGCTATAAAATCGAAGGAGGATGTCGTGAGAAGTCATCAAGGAACTAACTTTCTTACGCGCATTACAATTCTACGCGCAAGACACAGTACGCATCGCATAGTAATACCGCTTGAATTACCGACAGTGGCCGCGCATATTAAGTTTGTAAACAATGCGTTGAGACAAACATAAATATTTTTTTTTAGAATTATCATGCCCCTACTTTAGAAATTAGAGGGGAGGGAGGGAACACACATTTTACCACTTTGGAAGAGTCTCTATCGCAAACTATTCAGGTTAGAAAAAAATGATATTAAAAACGTCAATGTGATTTTTGAAGACCTATCCATAAATACCCCACACGCATAGATTAGATGAAAAAATTTTTTTTTGTTTCAGTTGTACCTACGGGGACCCCTAAAATTTTTTATAATTTTTCCATGTTTGTATTAAAATCTTAATGCGGTTCATAGACTACATCTACTTACCAAGTTTCAATAGTATAGCTCTTGTAGTTTCGGAGAAAAGTGGCTGTGACATACGAACGGACAGACAGACAGATAGACATGACGAATCTATAAGGGTTCCGTTTTTTGCCATTTGGCTACGGAACCCTAAAAATGGTCTCTAGTCTCGACATTAATTGTTTTAAGCCTCCGACGCAAAGGGAAGTTTGACGTGTCTGTGCTCCTAAAATTTGCAATTAGCTGTCCCGGCAAAAGTTTTTTTGCCATAATATAAAGTACCTATTTGCCCGTATTATTTTATTGAAGTGACTAAATAAGTACGAGTATGTCATCATGGCAACGTCCATCGCTATCCCGTCGCACAAACAATGGTCGCCGTCAGTCTCAAGTTGTAATAATTTACTATTATACAGTGTGTAACAAAAACTAGTGATAATACTTTAGGGTGTGTACGTGTTCCTTGTAGAGAGTTAACTCTGAAAGTAGCAGCTCTGAAAGACGAATTTTTTTTTTCACTTTTGTATGGGCAAGGGCCCGAGCGTCACGAGTTTCCCCATACAAAAGTGAAAAATTTTTTTGGTCTTTCAGCGCTGCTACTTTCACAGTGAACTCTCTACAAGGAACACGTACACACCCTAAAGTATTATCACTTATTTTTGTTACATCCTGTATATTCAACAAACTATGCACTTATCAATATAATAAGTACCCAGTAGCCGATTCTCGGACCCACTGAAAATGCATATAAAATTTGGTTAAAATCAGTAAAGCCGTTTCGGAGGAGTACGCGGCCTAACATTGTGACACGAGAATTTTATATATAAGATAAGTATAAGAAATATGAATATGATGTTCTTAATCGCATGAGCTCTTTATAATACAACATTACTACTAATATGCCTACTACCTAAACAGTTAGGTTATGCTAAAGATTATGTCGATTAAATTATTTAACTTTCATACCATAAGATGCAATGACATGATATTACTTTCTAACACTCTGGGCTCACCCTTGCCATGTGTTGCATTTTAATCGCCTTTGTACCTGATCGGTAATGTACCATATTTCATACCAGCTTTCGAAAATTAATAACATTAAATTTAAATATTAGGAGGAAAATTTACTTTAACAGTACAATACAGTGGTCTAGCGAGTCTCCAGAACCCCATGTGAAAAGCTTTTTGCACTTACATTTATAAAGTATTTTTGTCTTCAAAATCTTATGCTTACAAGATATTATTTACGAAAATATATACACGAAATTGGTCATGTTACTATTTTACGATGCGCAATAACTTAGCAACATTGGACTTTAAAAAGTCTTGGGTAAATACAAATTAAAATGGTGTATTACTGGAGACCTAGTGAGTAGCGCTTTTGACATTTAGAAATAATTTCTAATCCTGGCATATTCAATTGCCGTGAAAAACATTTTACCGAGGCCGCAAAATTTTCCTTGCGATACAGAAAATAATGAAAATAGAAATGTCACTATATACCTCGCCCTACCTTTTAAAAATATTAGACCTATCTAAGATGTACCTAAAATGTTTTCATGGTAATATTCGGCACATAGTAACAGTACAAAATCGTCTTTTCCACTCACTGAGCATGTAGGCTATTTAAAATATGTTTATAATATTAAGGAGGTACTTGACACTATAGTAGCACAAAATATTAACATACTTGCAACATATTACAGTTAATTAAATAACTAAATAAATATTATGCGTAAAAATAGTTATTTTTACACAAATTATGATTAATTCATAACTTTTATTGCCTCATATTATTATTAAAAGGGTATTGGGTAAAAATGAAGAAATGCCAGCGTTCATCATTTTGCCATGGCCGACATGCACCCTTTTCTGTATGTTACTTCTTGAAGGCTATACATAAACAATGATTTTGGTGTGGAATTATACAACGATAAAAGTAAGGTGAATAGGTACGTGAATAATTAAGTAAGTACTATGGTTTCACTTGTCGCACTCAGAGACAGATTTTAATGATAAACTTCAATTTCATGTAGAGTTTGACAGATAATGTATGGGACTTATGTCAACATCTTAATTTAATTACAGATAGAAGTTAGTAATAATAATTAATATTCATCTCTGAGTGCAGCAGTTATTTTATTCAAAAATCTGATACTGATGTAACATAATTATATACAAACGGGCGCGCGTGTTAGTAATTTCTGAAGCTCTATTTCAGGGATGTTGAATACAACCTTACAAAAAATTTGAATAATTATTTGTAATTTTAAATATATTTCGAGTTTTTACTACGAATAATTAAAACTAAGTTTTTACTTCTTTTGCATTTCTATAACTATGACGATTAGCGATTAATTTTATACCATCCAGGAAGTTTATTTACTTACCTAATAGCGAAAAAAGTAGCAAATCTGTGAGCAAAAGTTCCCTTTCCGTGATCACAGGTTTAATTTCCTCGGATCACAAATATGTGGCGAAACTCGTCTTGTTCATTTATCACATACTTATTTTAGTAATGCAATTAAGTAACTTTAATTTGTAGAAAATATAGTTAACCATAAGTAATTAATCTTTCCTTACATTCCTTCATTAACGTACTTATATATAAAGACCTACACTCTACAGGCACCATACAAAGATAAGATAGTATGGGCAGATGGGTCATCCATAACAAATTATAAATTCAAAAGTTTGTCTGTCTGTCTATCTGTCTTTTTGTCAGTCAGGCAGGTCAGTCTGTTACCTCATTAGTCATTACGCATAGCGGATTTCGATGAGCTTTGGTATGGTATACTATCCTGAAAATAAACACAGCATGGTTTTTATCTCGGAAAATGTATGTGGTCGCACAATAAACGAATTGCATCGCAACTAAGTAGCTAAGTTAAACTTTAAACTAATATATTATCACGAATTGTTATAGAATCTAGTTCATTCTCTGGCTCCTTTCTTCTTTTGTAATATTACTAGAGCAGTAATAGTGACCATCAGGCGTAAGCCTCTGCTCATTGCCACTTCCATTGCGACTATGGAAGTGTTACGTATGATAGGACAGTACGTCTACGCTTCATAGACCAGTGGCATATGGTGTGCCAGTGAAAGTGAAAAAAGTACATCCGCCTAGAGGAAGCCTGGCGAAATTACATTATGTAATTACTGGATGTATGAGGATCTTTATGTAAATACGGAAGACTTTATATATTTTTTACTTTGTATGGTTTGGGGAAGCTTTTACATACTGTCGGAAGATATCTTGTGTTCCGTGGCTTTGGTAATTTTACTAATTATAAAACTGTGATTTGATGAATTTCTGTACATTCATCTCCTCTAATATGTTTAGACTTTAGTTGAAACGTAAAGAGCTAGCAGACAAGCAGACAGACGGACTTTTTTCTCTAAAATTTATTCTCTCCTCAAAATTTTTTGTCGGCTGAATGTACCCACGAAAAACTTAAAATTTTCACTTCCAATTAAAAGATCGTGAATTAATTTTTCCCGTGCAATGAACGACAATTGAGTCGGGGCGTCGAGTTGAATTTTATTTGAAGAGGGCATGACCCTCGTCTGTCGGGACCAGACGCCGCTAATGCTGACAAAACAGGGTTGTCACAAGGAGAAAAGTGTTATTTTTGACGTTGAATATTTTTAAATGGCAAATTGTCAAAATTACAAACAAAGCTTTTCTGGCGATATTAAAACCAAAGAAGCAGCATTAGCCGAGTAAATAGCTGTTTTTCAGGAGTGTACTTCCTGTTCATGTCATTCAAGTGTCATTTTGTATGTGGTCGAATTGTAAATGACGTATAGTATAATTTTCACGGAAAACTGTTGAGGATCCGCCTCATGACGATGTAGGAAAAGTTAAACCGTCGAAATACCCCTGTATTTCGACGGTTTACAGACGCGTAAACGGTCTGTATACTAATCCAATAACACGCGAGATTTGTTTCTTAACCATTTCCCTGTTAAAAGCCTCACAAAACTACGATTGTTTTATCGTTAACTTTTTTTCGCTCAGGAAGAGTTTTAACGAGCTAGTGCAATTTTGTAAGGGACAACCCTAGATTAGGGTTGCCTCTTATAAGATTTTCATGTGTGTGATCTCACAATAGGGTTGTCGCTCTACGTGTTTAACAGTTTACTCTTGTTTGATGTACAGTATTGATGTACAGTATTGCACAAATAGGGTGACGATTCCTAAACGTATTTGCATTCGAGCCTGAGGCAGAGTCGTTGATTTGTTCGTTCACTCCTTCAACTATTTATTTACTTCATCCTATTTACTTTTTATTTTTATTTAGTTATTTTTTTTTACTTTTCGATTCTTACAAATAATTGTGTAAATAGTGTTGTACATACCTACTAGGTAATTTATAGTAAATATCATTGTCACCCTTTCTAAAAATATTCGGACAGCTAATGGCACATTGGAATAGTCACTTGACTTGAATGAAATGAAATACGCTGAAGATACTATAATTTCAAAGATACACAATCAAATTACTTCTAAAAGCGTCAAAGAGTTTAACTTAACTACAACTTATTATTCATGCATACCGTGCCAGTTAACCATCGCAAATGATGAATGTAGTCTACAATTTACCTCAAGGTTTACAAAGGCATAAGCGAACCGGTACTATCCTTTCTCATGTAACCGAGCTTCATTTGCATTTATGACATAATGGACAAATTCTTCGGTTGAAGGCAAAACTGGCTAAGTGCCACAAAGTGTGGTTAAGCAAAAACTAGCTAAGCACCATTCGGCCCACGTAAATAGGGCGATGTGCGAATTTATAGCTTTTGTGTAATTGTTGCATTACACAATTGGCATAATTTCTGTAAGGAAATCGAAAAGATCATTGAATGATCTACAGTTGTCAGATACGCGGAATTATCCAAATGTAGTTACGCGGATTTGCACTATCCCTGACGTTTTAGGTAAGCGCTAGACTTTGGTTCTCAAAGGATTTATAGCCAGAATAATTTATACATTATAAAATATTTTGAGATTACTGTATTAACCGTTTAGTCCAAAGTATTTAAAAAATCTTTTTGAATTACTTAGGTTCACTTGCGCAGATCCAGGTTAAAGTTAATACCGGGTTAAATAGTGTGTTATCTCTTACATTCTTCATATATTTTACGAAAGAGATGACGTTTAATCCGGGGTTAACTTTAACCCAGATCTGCGCAAGTGGGCCTTAGGATTTAGGAATTAGGGAACCTGCAAAAACTGCCTAGATATCACATATTATAAGGCATTTCATTTATTAAAATTCTAGTTCACTTATTTCCTGGTGCAAAAGAATGTGTCCAAGGTAAGTGGGTTCGTGTCCGACGGTTAAAAGTCATTACAATGGTTTCATATGCGTAGGCGCAGCTCCTAAGAGCACGTTGCAGAGGCGTTCTGATTAAACCAAAAATTATTAATGTTCTAGATTCTAGAGATCATGTAGATTTTTTGGGTCATTTACAATTCGATTCTAATACCAAATCTACATAAGTATCTTTAGAGGCATTAGGCTGTTAATTAACTTAAAAACATTATAAAAATAATATAATTAGTATTACCTTTTTTACGCGACGATTTTCGTCATAATACGTCAAATTTAAAAATTTCAACATCAGTTCTAAGTCGGTATACTCTATCATTCTGTCTACTCTGATAATGTTATGTATGTTTTATACATCTACGGTCTTACTACAAGAGATTTAAACACCTGTTGAACAGTTGATTAGAGAAAAATTCATCATAATGGTCTCAAAACCACTGTTCAATAGATGTTTAGATCTTTTGTGGTAAGACCGTTATGATTTATCAAACCGTGTCTTTAGTCACCTACATACAAATGAGGAGCGTCTGTTCAAAAAGGGCTATTTACATGCTAACCACATTTTAAGTAATATAAAAAGAGTATATAAAGAAATAGAATTTAAAGTTACAATTTGCTCCTTTTGACCAGAACCGTAAAATAAGGTAGAAGTTTAAAGAGGAAGGCACATTTGACCAAAAATAAACACAGTGCATAATAAGATCTTGGATAGCAAGGGAAATCTATACATATAAATAAAATTGGAGTGTCTGTTTGTAATATTGAAAGAACCGTTTTTTACTACATATGAATGTATGTAGGGTGCATAACTACATACACCAAAACAACATTTTTTACAATTTTTGTCTGTCTGTCTGTCTGTCTGTTTGTTCCGGCTAATCTCTGAAACGGCTGGAGCTATTTTGCCGGGACTTTTCTTGGTAGATAGCTGATGTAGTAAGGTGTAACTTAGGCTACTTTTTAACCGACTTCCAAAAAGGAGGAGGTTATATTTTACCTTTTTCATATTTGTTAGCGGACTATCCATCTTTGTTATTATACTATGTTCACGCGGACGAAGTCGCGGGCAACAGCTAGTTCATAATAAAAACGTTGAACGATCCAATTGTATGTACGTCAAAAGTTGTACGAGTATGTACGTCAAATCCCTCTATTCAGATAATATGAGCTTTGGTTGAATATTTTTTCTTACCTATTTAGTATAATCGCAATGAAAAACTTGCATTTGATCATTATCAAGAATAAACATGGCACATGCGTCGTAATATTTTAAATGCTTTATTATTTAGGTTAACGTTCTTACCGATTCTGACCTGATTTTCCTTGGTTTGAATGTTAATATTATGTTAATTACAATTGCGTACAAAGAATGGTTTAATTAATTCTTAGTATAATAGAAAATACTCGAAAGTTATACATCGTCCTTTGAGACTTACGTGCGTGCTATGTGTATAATTTCTATTTTATATGCAATACTATTTTCTAATCGAGGAACTTAATTGGTTTAGAAACAATGAGAAACTGCAAAAATGTTATTAAGTAGTTCAAAATGTTAAGGATTGGGAGGAAAATGATGATTAAAATAATCTAAAGTTTGATAACTTTATCAGGGTTGTATGGGTACCTAATCTAAGTTTGTGTGGTTTTGTACACCTTCAACATAGATTATTGTACTTGTAAAACTGTACTTTAAAAGTAAACGGTTAATTTGTACCATCGAGGAAATTGATTCCTAGACAGTTCACAGACCAACGTCATTTAAAATAATTATGTTTTTTAAATAACAAAGTTCTATAAATCCTACCACGGCAAAACTTCTTTCATCGATGCACCAATATCATCAATATGAGAAAAAGAGTCTAAATTATACCTAAACAATAAACAAAGATCCAGTCAGCCAAGTCCGTCGCTCATTGGTTTTGAATACGTATTGTCTGGAATATCCGCAAAATAGACTGAACATATTGTGCCGTTCGCAAAAATAGTCCGAAATGCAAGTTTTTGCCTATTGTAGTACACAAAGGCCGTAGTCCTGTGGTTCCGCTTCGATTGATGAGAAAGTACACCCGTGAGAAACACCTCATACTGAATAGTGCTTTTCTATGTACGTACATTTTCTATTCAGACCTACGGTGTCTTTAAGACGTTTTTCTTGAAGACTGTCTAGACGACTAGGAATTAGGATTTCAGTGACAGCAAAAATGCTACGGTGCGGTTAGGCCATCTAGAATATGTAGAGTCAGAAACTTGACTATGCGTATTGTTAGAGACAGCTTTTTGCCAGAGTGGTCTTTGCATTATTTTACATGAAATATGTTCGTTAAGCTCTCGTCCTTTCTTGTTAGCATTCAGGAAATAAAGTACAAGACGTGTTTAACCTTCCTGCTAAAATTGTTTATACTCCACTCGGGCTAACCTGTCGCTAGCGGTCATCGACTCCATGTCAAAAACTTGTCATTTTCCATATAAACCGCGATTGACAATGAAGTATCAGATATTGTCAATCGTGGTTTTATATGGAAAATGACAAGTTTTTGACAGGGAGTCAATGACCGCTAGCGACAAGTTAGCCCGGGTTGAGTATAGTTAACCTGAGGTTTTTTTTTTATGAAATAAGGGGGCAAACGAGCAAACGGGTCACCTGATGGAAAGCAACTTCCGTCGCCCATGGACACTCGCAGCATCAGAAGAGCTGCAAGTGCGTTGCCGGCCTTTTAAGATGGAATAGGGTAATAGGGGAGGGTAGGGAAGGGAAGGGAAGGGAAAAGTTGAGGGTAGGGAAGGGAATAGGGTAGGGGTTAGGGGATTGGGCCTCCGGTAAACTCACTCACTCGGCGAAACACAGCGCAAGCGCTGTTTCACGCCGGTTTTCTGTGAGAACGTGGTATTTATCCGGTCGAGCCGTCCCATTCGTGCCGAAGCATGGCTTTCCCACGTATAGGTTCTTACTTCTTACATAAAATTATTCCCGTGAAAACTTAGCTCGGGCATAAAAAGCGTAAATTAAAAAAGTTTTTATTACGTGGATTTAAGACTCAAAAGTAGGTACATAATTTCCTTTGTGAATTGCGGCAGCAGGAAAGCATGGACTCTGTAAAAGGTCAATAATTCCTTGTTTGTGTTACGCGGCTAAACCGTTTATCCAATTGTGACACAACTTTGTCATCCAATTTACTCATGGAATGATTACGACTCATTTCCATATACGACAGAATATGTTTTTTTATTACTTTTATGTCTTTTTAATGCAAATGGATAGGCACCAGATTGCCGAATTTAATTTTGTAGTTGTTATAGTTCTATAAATCTAAAACAAATGTAACAATGGATGCTGAGACATAATAGAACGCCAGTAGGCGTAGCATGGTCACCATAGAAATGATTTCTTTCTACGGAAGAATCGACATACTGACAGATTTTATCGACAAAATGGAATTTCCATAATCTAACTCTCACTTTGTCTATTCTTCCGTAGAAAGAAACCGTTTCTATGGTGACCATGCTATGCCTGCAGATTTCCGTCGTCCCTAAATGTACGACCCTCAATCCTCATCACATTGATGATCACGTCTTCCACCGTGCGTTCTTTGCATAACTTTCTACCACGCTAAATTTTGGAACGAACTGTCGCCAGCAGTATTCCCGGACCAATACCTGCAAACCTTCAAGAAGAAAACGTAAGTATTTCCTCTTAAAAGGCCGGCAATGCACCTGCAACTCTTCTGATTTGGCGAGTGTCCATGGACATCGGTAGTTGCTTTTCATCAGGGCCCGTTTGCTCCTTTGTTTTTTTTTAAGGGATTAAAAAATCACAACTAAGTTTTAACATTTTCGCAACTGAGTAGCCACTAGCCAGCACTACGGTATCATCTATGTCAAGAATGTTACTCTCCACATTTGGTCAGGCCGAGGAGCGCCCACGTACACGCTGGCCCTGAATGCCACGAATTCAGTTCAACAAACCTTGTAATGCAGAAATTCAGAGGAAATTGACCAACGTCCTGTTTTGATAGCGTTAATCGCCGAGTACGCGGTTTTGAATCCACCAAACGATATTTGATAGATTTGTGTTTTTCTACTTAGGTAATTAGTAATACCAGTTTAGATAGTAGATCCAAGATCAATGACTGCCATCCCCATACACAGACAATGATTACTTAACTTTAACTAGGTATTTGACCGAGCTTTACTCGGTATTCGATAAAACATGAATTAAATGACATTTTCTAAAAATGATTCCTAGCTAGATCGATTTATCGCCACCGAAACCCCCTTATCTATACATCGATACATACATACATATAAATAAAATTGGAGTGTCTGTTTGTAATTTGAAAGAACCGTTTTTACTACATGCATATGAATGTATATAGGGTACATACACCAAAACAATTTTTTTTACAATTTTTGTCTGTATGTCTGTGTGTCTGTCTGTTTGTTCCGGCTAATCTCTGAAATGGCTGGAGCGATTTTGACGGGACTTTTTTAGGCACATAGCTGATGTAGTGAGGAATAACTTAGGCTACTTTTTAACCGACTTCCGAAAAGGATGAGTATATATTTTACTTTTTTATAAAGAACCTTAAAAAGGGGACTTTTTTCTCTTTTTTTACTATCTTTGTTATCACATTTTGCTGACGCGGACGAAGTCATATCACACAAATTCCATTCTCAAAGTTAAGTCATCATTCAAGTCTCTGAGTGCGGATGTAAGCCAATTATAGTTTTACGTCCTTGTAAAAAAAACTTGTAAAAAGCTGATGTACAATGTTTTGTCTGTCAATCCACTCCCATAAGTTTCTAACGTATTACACATAGGGTTGCCAGATGTCCGGTATTTAAGCGTACAGTCCGGTATTTTTGAAGCCTGTCCGGTAAAAAATGAACGGTCATACCGGACAGAACAATGTCCGGTATTTTGAGAAAAGTTGGTGTTACTGGTACTTATTTTTATTTTATTAGAAGCTCCTACCTTTATTTCGTTATGTAAGTTATAGTATATGGCGGCCACAATTTTATGACCGTAATAATAATAAAAAAACTGTATTTTTGCGACCTACCATACAAACGACAACTTCTCTCACGTATTAATATATAGATTTTATTAGTCACGTGGATAAACTATAGACGGGCGACACTTATCCTGTTTTGTCTTATCAAAAGCTCAACAATTGTTATTTTTTTAGGTTTATTTTGTTTAAAATTTTAAAGTTGGCAAGTCAGTCCCTATTTCCTTCATTTTTCTACGCTATCTTAATGTTCATTTTAATTTATAATACTCTCTAAAATATGCAGGTGTAATAGAAATAATAATCCTGCATTAGGTACTTATAATGTTCTTGGCCTCAAACGCGGAACGAGTATTATCTATAGCAAACACATAATATGTAAATCAAATATTATGTAGTTAATTACTTTGACCCCGAATAAAAGAAACTGTAGGCATTCTGTGAAATATACAAACAATGTACTTACACAAGACACATTGGGCAATCTAACTAGGTGTTATGAGTTGGTTTGAGCAACGTCATATTAAAAATTTATAAAATACGTGGTAAGGTCAATATTATACACCGTTCGTAGAGTTTTGTTGCGCCAAAGGAGACCAACCTTCTACAGGCTTAGGCTTGGCCCCAACTCCCAAGTATTAAAGTGATTGTAACAAATTCTTTATCCAAAATTTTAACGTTTCTCATTTTTTCAAATGAGAAAGGTAGAAATTTTGGTGTATGAGTTTTAATTAATGAGTTTCCAAAAACTTTTTAGTTTCCAAAAACTTTGTTGAGCGTTTGTCGAACGTAAAACTAGAGTCCAGGCTGAAAAACAATTACTTAGTATTGTTAAGTCTACTAACAACCGTTTATTTGTTTAATGAAAAGTTAAAACGAAAGTAATATTTTTTAATGATTAATTTCACTCAATAGAACATGGTGTCATGAATTAAAATCAAATCACAGTAATGACGCAATATGTAATTTAGTGTACTGTGTACAATTTGCGAAGTGGGTCTAACTACTCTAACAGTAGGTGGGTATCTGTACCGCTTCAGGTGCAAAGAGAGCCCATCGTGCAGGTGTGACCCTAGTAAAATAGAAGATGTACCACATCTTCTAACAGAATGCCCAATATACTCGAGGCCAAAATATGATCTGGAGATGAAAATAGGACTAGAAATTAATGTTGATAGCATAAAGGAAATAGTAAAAGATAAGAAAAATAGGGAAGAATTTTTGCTATATTGTGTTAAAATAATAAAAGGAGTAAATAGTATTAACAGAACACAAAATAGAAATAGGAGATAAGTGTATAGACATAGGACAGTATAATAAATTGTATTCAGAACATAAATCCCTCGAATAAAAATCAGGGACAAGAGTATTTAATAAAAAAAAAAAAAAAAAAACAGTAGGTGTGCTTAAGGAAATTAATCTCAGAAACTCCAGCCAACGGAACATCGAATGTAAATGTCAGATCTTTAACGGTTTGATCAATAGCTTTGTCCACACTGTGCCTTTTTCTGTTCGTCAAGGGCATGCGTTATAGCGCAGTCAACAGCGAACGTGAGGCAAGCCCGCGACGCATGCCCTCTGACCGTATCTAAAAAACAAAAATGACAATATTGGCGTTGCGTTGGTTGACAATTATTGAATGCGCCAAAACGAAAGTTGAATGAAAGAAGATGATGAAAATCGAAGACGAAAGCGCATAGTGTGGACATAGCTATTTTCATATTAGCTGAACAAGCTAAGACTGTAACTGGACAAAATATAGGGAATATTACGCAAAAAATCGGAGAAGAGGGCTAAGGGAGCTACTGCCTACTACTACTAGGCACTAGCATATTACACATACATGATACAGTACAGCAAATAATCCAACCAAAATCCGACATGCTGCACAGACTACACAGTGCACACTGCACACGTTATATTAGATTTTTTTTTTTTTATGAAATAAGGGGGCAAACGAGCAAACGGGTCACCTGATGGAAAGCAACTTCCGTCGCCCATGGACACTCTCAGTACCAGAAGAGCTGCAAGTGCGTTGCCGGCCTTTTAAGAGGGAATAGGGTAATAGGGGAGGGTAGGGAAAGGAAGGGAATAGTTGAGGGTAGGGAAGGGAATAGGGTAGGGGTTAGGGGATTGGGCCTCCGGTAAACTCACTCACTCGGCGAAACACAGCGCAAGCGCTGTTTCACGCCGGTTTTCTGTGAGAACGTGGTATTTATCCGGTTGAGCCGGCCCATTCGTGCCGAAGCATGGCTCTCCCACGTATAAAAAATTGACAGAAACAATGTCAAACGTCGCACAAAACTTTTTGTTTACTGTACTCGTATGTGCTGGTGCTGCCAACACAACACCAAAATGTAAGTCATAAGAGAAATTAGACGTCAATCAAAAACTTAATGCAGTCAGAACTCAGACCTCACTTAGCCTAGACGTGAAACCATTAAATATCAATAAATAACTTAATCATTCGAGCATTTCAAAGCACGACCCCAATAAATTGTTTTGATAAATCATCAAACCAAGTTCAATTCAACAACAATAATGGGAAAGATGATGCGGCGTTTTATAGGACGCTACTGTCTACGGATTACTGGTCAACACTTTCTGATCGGAGATTTCAATTATTGTGATATCAACAATGATTGAATCTTTTCAATAAAGTATTGTGTACAAATATGTCAAAGTAATACTAGAATTATTATTTTCTGTAGCTTTTGTTCGCGACTGAGCTTTGTTTGTATGGACTATATTTTTGTGGATTGTAATTTTACCTCTCGAGAGATGATAGATAACCATGATTGTAAGGCTGTCTAGAGTATGCACATTTGACGTAACATACATCGCGAAAACGTGTAGATTAAGATATCTCGTTGGCGTATGCTAGGCAGGCTGAAAAAGTGCTCCTCTTACCTCTACTAGTACGTAATTAGTCGTTATCTCTTGAATTGGTACATCAATGCCCAAAGAGGCTGTTAGTATTAGTAAAGTTTTTGTATCCGAAACTAAGAACCTGTAAAATAATCAAGAATAGGGTATATTACGCCCAGGTAGCAGAGGGGGCTACTAGCACTGTAAATAATCCGACTCTGCACAGTGCACACCTCAAATCAGGATACTATAGCGACCCGCCCCGGCGTCGCACGGGTATAAAATATATAGCCACTGAAAAAATGATTAAAATCGATAGCCTATGATCTTTCACGTGGTCTACTTCTTATCTGTGCCAAATAACATGAAAATTGCTCCAGTAGTTCGCGAGATAAGCCCTTTCAAATAATTTCCCCCGTTTTTTCTACATTTTCCTAGTGTGATAAAATATAGCCTATAGCCTTCCTCAATAAATGGTCTATCTAACACCGAAAGAATTTTTCAAATCGGACCAGTAGTTCCTGAGATTAGCGCGTTCAAGTTAGCCTTTTCAAATAATTTTCCCCGTTTTTTCCACATTTTCCTCTATTTCTTCGCTCCTATTAGTCTTAACGTGATAAATATAGCCTATAGCCTTCCTCGATAAATGAGCTATCTAAGACTGAAAGAATCATCAAAATCCGTTGCGTAGTTTTAAAGAGACATGAGGAAAAAAAAGCGACTATGTTTTATAATATTATGTATAGATTGACAGAAACGTTGACAAATGTCGAACAAAACTTTTTGTTTACTGTCTGTGCTGGTGCTGCCGTCTAACGTGGAAACATTGTACGTATATTAACAGTGCTCGTTCTACAATACAATTAAAGTAGTACCTAGTTAAAATTGTTGCATTTCTTTGTTATAACGAGAACGCGTCCGCGTCATCAACATAGTTCTACGTAATAATCAAAATACTTTGTCGGTTAACGGTTTTATCGTATTAATAAGGCAACTGTACTTCACAACCGGTAAGGGTGCTGTAAGGCCTCTATATTTAGAAGTGCACCGTACTTTCATTGCCGCGTTCTTAGCAAAAACGTCAATAAACAATGTATTTTCTTCTATTCCACTTTATACTGCGTTATAGAATAACTTATTTTTTCCTGGTTAACACGACGTATAACGTAAATAGTCCACGTAAACCGCACGTTACGTTCATTGTACGTTTCGTGACAAAGCTTAAAAATACTCCAAAATTATAACTGGAAGTAACTTTCTTTTGGCCCCCATCTTAAAATACATTAAACGCGAAAGCTCCAAACAGCAGAGCAGAGTAACTTATACTAAATTGTCGATTCGTACTTAGTTATTGTTTTAATTCTAGGAGTGATATTAGTGCCATCCTACGATTAATAAGTATGTACCATCAAAATTGATTTGTAGGCAAATGGCGGACCTACAGTATTTGGTCGCATTATGACAAGCTTATAATTCGACTAAGTAGATCCACAATTTGCTTCCCTTGGCAAGATTTGATTTCTTGATAGTATGCATAGTCAAATATTAATCCCTATTAAATTCGTGATTTAGACACTACAATAATATGATAGTTTATAATGATTGTAGCACCTTCGTTGCGTAAAGTATTTTACTCGTTGTGTTATCACCGCTGGTCTGTGGGAGTATTGTCTGACTTATTTAGAGTTGGCGTGCTTAAATTATTGTTTGTAGCCGAGTGGTAGCCGATAAGCGTTACATTGAACCGATGTACAGTCGAGGAAATGCAGTATTTAAAGTCCAACCGTTGAATTGAGACAAAAAATTACAACTGTCTAAATTTGTATAAAATCTGTACTTCGTACTGTAATTTTAATTAGTTTAGCAGATTCATGCAAAACATACATATTTAAACTACATTCTTTTCTTCTTCTCGCAAATACATAAAAACAATAAGGGCCTGTTTCACCACTTCCTGATAAGTGCCAGATAGGCTATCCACATCTTATCTGACAGATGAAGTATTGTGTATCTGTCATATAAGTTGTGGATATCCGACACTTATCAGGAAGTGATGAAACAGGCCCTAAACAAAATTACCAATACGTATTTTCCTCATGCATTGATGAACATAAAACTTTCTTCTATTTGTTGTTGTTTATAACTGTCTACCGCTGGTCAAAAATGGTGTCTATTAGCTGTCGCTTCAGCCCATTTATGGATCACTTTTCACTTTTCACCACGTGCTAATATAATTAAATGAACATTTGTTTTATATGGGCGAACGAAAAGAAAAGTATATAATGACCCTGTGCCCTGTCAATTTAAACAAAAAGTAATAAAATATAAGTTTTCTTCTGTAAACAAACTAGGTTTTCCTATAGGTAGTAACTTAAAAGAAGAATAGCTCTAAATAATGCAATCACAATAAAGTTAATAAGAGAATTTAAAAAGGTGTCAAAAAGCTTAAATACATCTACCATTCTTATCACAAACTACTGTTGGTCTATGTAATACTACATATTTATAAACGTTTTTCTTTAAAAAAGTGGAATTCCCTTCTTTCTATTATTCAAGGTAAAAAAAAATCACATTTTGTCTCTATGTCTTTCTAGCGCCAAAAATTTTAGTTTTTGTGTTACGGTCGTTAATGGTATTTTTATCTTTTTTAACAAATGATAAACATTAAGAAAACACTTCATATTTCTTCGGATCCAAAGTGTGTACGTGCAGGGTATTCATAATCTTTTAGTCGCTCGATGGAGCACGTACGGTCGACCTAAAACACTGAAAGTGGAAAAAACAGATCCGCGGATGCATCACGGAAATGTTCCACTAATGTGCGATTTCTCTGTCATTTACAAGCGGATTTTTAAAAGGGTCGTTGACTGATAAATATTTAGTAGAGACTAGAAAACCATGGAAGAAGTCGTAAAGGTTACTCTGATTTTTTTAAATGAAATAATGGGGCAAACGAGCGAACGGGTCACCTGATGGAAAGCAACTTCCGTTGCCCATGGACTCGCAGCATCAGAAGAGCTGCAGGTGCGTTGCCGGCCTTTTAAGAGGGAATAGGGTAGGGATGGGAATGGAAGGGAATAGGGGAGGGTAGAGAAGGAAATCGGGTAGGTGATTGGGCCTCCGGTAAACTCACTGACTCGGCGAAACAAGCGCTGTTTCACGCCGGTTTTCTGTGAGAACGTGGTATTTCTCCGGTCCGGTCGAGCCGGCCCATCCGTGCCGAAGCATGACTCTCCCACGTATAAATGAATTTGAAAAACGGAATGTAAAGTGTATATTGTCGTGATCTGGTTATATTTATCTCTAAAAATTATAGCGGCTTTAGGTTAGTTAATAAATCTACTTTTTGACACTTCGAACCGCAAAATGCACGCAAACTTAATGCACGAAAAAGTAGCTGGGTTGCTAAGGGGAGGTGGATTTAGTAGGTGCCCTCATGCCAATGGGGATTGTCCATTTTTTTTTAATTTTGCTCATTACAAAAACATTTCGAGGAATAAGGTCAGTGATCGTTTTTTTGTATATAAAAGAAAAAAATACCCATTAGTTACTTATATTTTTGAACAAATATGTTTAACCTTAGTTTGATCTTCAATGGCGTTAAATTAGCAATAAATTCGACCAACATTATGTTTCGAACTTTTGGTAAGCTTCTCGTATTAGCTTTCACATAATGAGAACTTGCATTTGACAAACCAGCCATTATAAATAAGATTGAAAGGAAATTTAAAACATTACAGAGGTCAATTAGCCGCCGATGATGACGTCAGAGCGAAACTTTAAAAATTTATTGAGAAAAAACTAGCCAATGAATTTCAAAATTATTTAATTTATATTCTTAAAATACCCTATTTTAACGAAAAAAAACATAAAAAGTACATGTGATTTTTTTTGGACAATGCCCATTGCCGAAAACTTGATGCTCTGAACGCTAACATTGAATTTTCAGGAAAACGCTGAATGAACTGTAGATGCAAAAATCTAATTAACCTCTAACTCTTATTAAAATTTCTACTTATAATATCTAACAGATAGCAAATCCGCAAAGATCGTGTGAAATAATAATCTAACCGCAGGTCGCGACGTCGCGTCGCGTCGCGTCAGAAAGATTATTATTATCTGTGGCTAAATTACAAATGTCATTAGCACTTGCCGTCACTCTTGGCGCCCTAACCTGACACCGATGATGAAGAAAAAGAAAACTCCGCTTCAAATTTCGAACATCCTTTGAAATTCGAACTCCAATTTTTTTACGGAGGAAAATAAGTTTTTTTTTTGACACATCTTCATAATTTATGTAATGCTAGCAGGAAAAAACAGAGTATTACATAGCTCCATTGAGCCAAGTATATTCCCAAATTGGCATTATGACCTCATGCGCTTATGGGTGAAGTCCGCTATTATCAATGGGAGGCTTTGGTTATTAAGAAATTCCTTCGTTAAATTTCAATTTGCAGTTGGCCAAGGCCTTTGCTACTCCAAATAGGCTATTTTAAGGTTTAACCTAGAGTATGCTAATCATGCCTTATTTTCGGCTTCTCTTTACTTCCTTTCTACTGACGAATAATATAATAAGTATACTTAGTTAAGAAATGAATTGTCATATTTTCTTAATTACTATATTATTATATCGCGTAGATTATATCATAATATATTATGTTATATCAGAGAACACCAATTTGTAGTTTGATTGGAAACAGTCAACAGACTTGTTTGACAAGGAACAAAGCTCCATTAATATTGGATTATATCAGCCGTTCCTTTACTCCTATGATATCAGCCATCAGGGTACAGTTTTACCCCACATAGCTACTATATACTCTACAAAAATATGTCTCTATTTCAACTTCAAAACCATTTTCGCGTCACAACATTCTGGAGAACATTGTCAACATGACCATTATGTAGCGAGCAATTATTTTGAGTATCATTTAAGTCTCGAGGATTTCAACTTAGTGGGTGAGCGGTTAGCGGCCGCGGAGCAGTCAGCCCGACGACTCGAACCGCGGCGCACTGCCGCTAGCGAGTAACGCGCTCCTTGACTCTCTGTGCGCCTGGTACTTTTAGTTCCTGCGACAAGTTTTTGGGATTTCTGGTGACAGTTTCTGGGGTTGTAGTGACTGTTTCCTTGGTGCTGTGAAGTGATGTTCTGACTTATGGCTCTCCTGAAGCGAGCTACATGGGTGGACGTGGAATCGGGCGGCCGGCTGGGCTGCAACGGTGAAATATTTTGGAGCGAATGCAACGAGTGCGACTGCTCGTACTGCAACCCCAATTATATTTGCGTATGCAGTGACAAGGTAAATATTTTTCTAGGAAGTAAAAAATGACGCTAAATTTCACTTTTCATTATGTGTAGCATTATAAACCGGTATGGCGTAACTTTCGGACGATAAAATGTTATCTTCGTTGTCGTTTGTTTACTGAGTCCACATGTTTTTCGAGTCTAAAAAGGCTGATAAGAAAAGTGTGAAATTGTTTTACAAGTTCAAGTACAGTTATGAACAGTGTAATCACAAATTATACGTTTTTATTACTTTAATATTATTATAAACATTAGAAATTAAAGGTAAAATAGTTTATGTTCTCGTCTCAATCCCTAAATCGCTAGTACTCTACATTTTATTACGATATTAGTTAATAACTTATGTCAGAAATCGTAATCTATCGTATATATAAAAATAAGTCGGGTTTTCCTTCCTGACGCAATAACTCCAGAACGCACGAACCGAGGGCTCCGTGAGGTCTATAGAAAAAAATTCATAAAAAACTTCAAGAGAAAAGCAGGAAAACAGGGAAAACCATTTTATGGCAAAACAACGTTGCAAAAATTAACTAGTATCGTTTGTGGATATATCAAGCAAACACTAAAATTAGCACACCACGAACAAAGAAACAAACAAGTTTGCTTGCTAATTGTGTAGAGTCAGTAAACATGACTACCCAAACAATCCTCTGTAAAGCTAAAATTTGCTATAATTGCAAAAAAAATTGAAAAGACAAATTGTTGCGAATCAGCTCACAAAAAACCACATAATATTAACTTTCAATAAATAACGTGACCTAGAAATCGGCAGAAATCGCGATATTTTTTTGTGGGAACCATTTAATTGTAATTTCCAATGATGGAGAAAGGCCAACACTAATGACATGAGTACTCCATGTTGACGGTTTTTAGATAGAATGATTTTTATCAATGACTGTACTTTCTTTGAGAGGGATTAACGGTGTACAATGAATGAACAATTAAGAGCTTGAAAACACTCGAAAGAAAAAGATCTATAAGTTGTTGCTTGCAACTTTGTAACGATTAACCAAGTTTCGATTTTCAATAAACTGGGTACAGCATTTCAGATTGCTGCAAGTATTTTCTTTTCAGTTGCATCGACTTTTTATGGTCTTTTCATGTGAGTTTATTCCTTCTGTAATTTTTGTCTCCTTTCTCTATTTTCTATTATCGAGTATTAAGTATTGACTCTACTTTAGTATATTGATACAGACGTACAAAGTTGACACTTAAAAATATGTTTTTTAGAATCTTCTAGCACAAAAGAATGCAGAAACCTGTCGGTGTTTTGATGACTTCATACAAAAAGTTCAAAGTTTTTCCTTGAGAGCTCTATATTATATGTTGAATATGTCAATCGGCGTATAGATTTCATTAACATAGTCTAGTCCTAAAATAGGAGATTATTGATAGTTCATTTGAATATTTATCGAATTATAGCGTATACGGGTAGGTATACCTAATACCTATTTCTTAGATTAAGTGTAGGATTAAGTCCAAAGTTTTCGTATTTCTATTTTACAAGTACCTATTAGATGTCTGCAACTACGGTAATCGCGCGGTAACCGTACGTTTTACCGGAATAAAACTATCCTATGTCCCTTAAGAGGAGTCCACACCGCCGTTTTTCCATACAAACGTTGTCCCCTGGATAATGGTGGTAGAGTTATGATTTTTTTTCTGAATATCTATGGCCACTGTTAGCATGTCCCTATGTTTTCTTTTTTTTCATAATTTTATTATTAAAAAAGATAAGAATGTCCAAAAACCCAAAAAAATGGCCAGATTTTCCTCCAGAAAACAAAACTAGCTAAAATATACAAAAAAAAAACATAGGAACACAGCTCAAGCCTTGCTTTAATTCTTAATGAAAAAAAAGTACTTAAATCGGTTAAGTTTTGGAGAAGGAATCAGCGGACAACGAATCGAAGATTTTCTGTTCTTTTATTAAAACTTTTGCCGTATTGTCAACACGCTCTGAGAGACTTGAGACTGGTGAGACAGCAATACATTTTCAAATACCTATTTTCAATTTCTCTCGCCCTTGGTGTATCCTCTTAACCCATTGTGGGCCTTAGAGTACCTATCAAAATATTTAATTTAATTTGGTTAAGCGGCTTAAAATGAAGATGTAGACGGGCAGAGTAATAGACACACTTTCTCATTTATGATATTAGTAAGTAAGTATGGAAAAATACTTGAATTTTAATATTTTTATCTTGATTGAAATTCAAGACCTACTATAGAATGTCACGTACTAACATTAAAACCATAATAATATTATATTTTATTTATACTTACTGTAGCCTGCCGAGTGACCTATCCATACTATAATATTATAAATGCGAAAGTGTGTCTGTCTATCTGTCCGGCTGTCTGTCTGTCTGTCTCTCTGTCTGTTACCTGTCCTTACGCCCAAACCGTTGAACCGATTTTGCTGAAATTTGGCATGGAGATACCTCAAAGGAATGGACGTAGCATACTTTTTATCCCGGAAAAATTTACGGTTTCCGCGAGTTTTGGCGCAACGGAATTGCGGGCGTCTTCTAGTACTAGATATTAGTTTGATAGGAAACGGACTGGACCGAACAAGGGACGAAACTGCATTAAATATAAGGCTGGCCGCATGTATATCTTTTTTTTTATGAAATAAGGGGGCAAACGAGCGAAGGGGTCATCTGATGGAAAGCAACTTCCGTCGCCCATGGACACTCGCAGGATCAGAAGAGCTGCAGGTGCGTTGTCGGCCTTTTAAGAGGGAATAGGGTAATAGGGGAGAGTAGGGATGGTAAGGAAAAGGAATAGGAGAGGGTAGAGAAGAGAATAGGGTAGGAGATTGGGCCTCCGGTAAACTCACTCACTCGGCGAAACATAGCCCAAGCGCTGTTTCACGCCGGTTTTCTGTGATAACGTGGTATTTCTCCGGTCGAGTCGGCCCATTCGTGCCGAAGCATAGCTCTCCCCCATCTCTCACACGTCGTTTGCTGCCGTTTCATGTCGCCCGCTGCCAACCGGCACATTTAGATATGATATTATGCCCATTTCCTTTTGACCGATATAACTAGAACCTAACCTATTTAAAAAACACTCTCTTTCATTTGAAACGGGAAAACCGACCTACTATCATTGTTGGCGCAGAAAATAGTTTTAATGAGCGAGCTGTTACAGAATGCAGGTTAATGCTAGATATCTAAGATTTACACTAGAGTTAGAGTACTTATACTCCACTCGGGCTAACTTGTCGCTAGCGGTCGTTGACTCCTGTCAAAAACTTGTAATTTTCCATATAAACCGCGATTGACAATGAAGTGTCAGATATTGTCAATCGTGATTTTATATGGAAAATGACAAGTTTTTGACAGGGAGTCAATGACCGCTAGCGACAAGTTAGCCCGAGTGGAGTATAGTACTTAATGCCGTCGACATATTAAACTTAAGTGTAGAATACGCGAAAAAAGTATACCTTTTGACAAAATATGATTTTACCCTCTACATTTGAGTTGAATAGAAAATTTGTCTTTATTTTTTGTGAACAACAAACTCAAAGACTTTTATTTTATATAAGACTGTTGTGCCCTCCGTGGTAACCTAACCTAACTTTAATATTAAAAGCAAACAACCCTTAATCAATATGTATAATCAGACGATAGTGATACAGGCCCTTAGCAGGTAAGTGGAGTAGTTAACTACTTAACTAGTTAGTTAAGTGCTATTGTACAAAGAGCACGTAGAGGCACTCGATATTAAGAAATTCTCTCCTAAAAATCGTGCGTGAGGTCGCTCCATTTTGATGTTGAAACGCGTGAGGATTTTAATTCGTTTTGACAGTTAAAAATATTTCATACACACTTCTAAATTATTAGAGCTATTTGAATCGGTCGTAGAGCATTTCATATGAATAGGTACGCAGTATTTTAGTTTATTTCAAATTAAAAACTTGGTACAGTATTGTTAGACTTAGAAAATAGAATCTTTATTTGGAAATTTCATTTGACCGCCACATTAAGCTTACAACGTTAACCAATTACAGTTAATTTATGGTTTAGTTTGGTAAAAGAAATAAACTAGAATAATATCTATACCCAGGAGATTTATAAATATACTATTATATTGTAAACATTGAGCTGCTAACTCAAAATAACCAGCAAATCAAGACAGCTAACATAAAGTTTTTGTACTTAAATAAAAAAATAAATCCCACGAAACCCTACACCCTCTGACATCCGCTGCGGCGACAAAAGAGAACTTATTTCCCGCCACTTCTGCCGTCTGAAAGCCCCAGGAGTGCCAACCTGCCCGCATCATTTTCCTTTTGCCGCTGTATAAATTTATGAGAACCGGAACTCTATTTTTACAAGATGGTGCCCGCAACTTTGTTGTTTATCGCGCATGTAGGCCTACTACGAAGCCGTTTTGAGACTCAAACAATCGGCTGAGAATGCCGTGTCCTGCTCTATCAACGTCATTTCACGTTTGGTAGAGTAGGATGCGGCATTCTCGTACGATTGTTTGAGTCTCAAAACGGTTACGTGGTACGGGCCCTGGACCGTACATTTATCTGGATAAACTATCCTATGTCTGTGGTAAGTATCTGCTTGAGCGTAAAGAGGTAACAGACAGACACATGTTTTCGTATTTATTACATACACTAACATCTAGTTTGGGCATTGCCATCGATCACATTTTCTAAAAAAATCTCTAAAATTAATCCACAAATTCCAAAATCTTACGCAGATCACCAAAAATCTTTTCCAGATACACATAATATAAAAACAAATATGCCGGAGCATCCGCTATCCGAATTTCCGTTTTCTAATGACCGAATTAAGATTATTCGGCCTTTCACGCTCAGTTGGGCAACTCGTTAGTAGGTATAGCATCACTCGCTATATTTTAACATTAACACAAATGAAAAGGTCGCGAAGGGTGTATACGGAAGATTTGTTGGCTGAAAATACCATAAAAAGTATGAATTTTTGTTTGAAATTTCGAAAACTTCGAAATTTGAATAGCTTTGTTTTTAAGGTTGGCTGCTTGTATTTTTTATCGATATTAACAAGTGGCATAGATAGGAGATTTCAAAAAATGTATTTAATTAATTTAAAGGGCCCATTCACCCATGAGGCCCATTCACGGCAGGACTGCATGCCGTGCAGTCCTGCCGTGAATGGGCCTCTTTATACACAGTCATAACTTTATTATTATACGGAAATTACGGTAAATATATAGGTCTACCAGAATCTGATGGCAATTTTTGACAGCAGATTTTCAAAAAATATCCTTGATCATTGAATAAATTTTATATTGGCATGTTTCACACATAGAATAAGCCGCTAAAGGAAAAAAGGATCAAAATGTTTTATTTCTGTTACCCCGGTATTGCTATGGTCAATTTATTTTCCCACTTTTTGCCATCAGATTCTGGTAGACCTATAGTTGTTAATATTCTACTAGTAGGTAAGTTAGACGGAAGAACAACTATTTAGGTATTATGGATTATTGATTTTTACAAGAAGTAGGTATATTTACCTTACTTAGTTTACTACTGTAGTAATTTTCAGCCTGCTTTAGGAAACAATTATTATTATTTTACTAACAATTATTTTTCTAAACTTGTAATTACGACCGTGATGATAACCTTTACCATTATGTGTTAAAATGAATAATTTTAAGTTCCTTATTATTTTTCTTGTTCCTTATGAAAAAAGTTACGAGGTAAATGCTGGGTTTTTCATGAGAAAATTATATTTAGCGCCCTTATTTACTTTAGGAACCTGGTATCAAAAAATGCACTTTAATTGGTTGACGTTATATTGGCTTGGCCATAATTTGTATGGTTATAAATAATGTCGAATTGATTTATGTTCAAAGCATAAATTTTTTAGCTTCTGTCTCTCTTTCTACAAATCTTTCAAATATGAGTTTCTTAATAATTTAAATTCAGTTCAGTGGCGCGGCGTAACTACAACATCCGGGGCCCGTGGCAAATTGATGGGGCCCTATCAGTAAAAACTAAAAACCTAAAAACTGAAAAGTAAGAACCGTCACGTTAATAATAATTAATAAGGCAATGTATAAACTGACCTCACGGCCTTTTGGGCCGGGGCCCTTTTGGGTCGGGGGCCCGTGGCATTTTGCCAACCCTGCCACCCTATAGTTACGCCACTGATTCAGTTTATACTTCACCTAATTTTGACAGAAATACGGTACTCTACTGTACCTACTCCTGATTAGGCCAATATTACTGTCGTTAACTTGATGATCAGACAAGAAACAATATGTAAATTGTGCACACACTATGGAACTACATAATATAACTTTTGCTACATAGGTGACTATACAGAGTGTAACAAAACAAAGTGATTTAGGGATTTCTTGCGTCTTTTTTTAATTACAGAGTTCACTGTTAAATTGCAATTTGCAGCGCTGAAAGATTACTTTTTGACTATTTTATGGGCAAACTAATGATGTTGGCGCATTTCTCATATAAAACATAAAACTTTTTTAGCGCTACTTTCACAGTGAACTTTATAAAAGGGACATAGATTATACAGGATGCAATTAAACCTTCCTGCCAAATTTTAATATATTTATCCTTGTTAAAAATAAAAATACAAGTATTTTTTCTTTTATAATCACTCAGTATTAAAATGTTGAGAAATAGCTTCCGAAATTTATCCTAAAAAACACTACAATTAATGGACACGATGCGTCGTACGCGCGTGACGTGCCCCCACGCGCGCCGCGAGTGACCGTTCTGCAACGATTTTAAATGGGATAAAATATGTCATTGAAAAAAATAACACCCAATTTTTTTTTTGGTTAAATGGACTCTCCTAATGATTCCTTAGCCCTGGAAAAAATTTGGCAGGAAGGTTTAATTGCACCCTGTATAGGTATACTCACCCTAGTCAATAATATAAAAAATATCATTTGTTATTCTCTGTTAACTTGTATACAGTGTGTTAGTGTAAACACCGTTATCCTTGAAACCCTCAAATGAGCCAGTCAAAATGAAAAACTTTTAGTATGAGAACAATGCTGGGAACTCAAAAAAAATGCCGTCTTCATACCCATACGGATGCCCGGATCGGCAATTTGTATGGGTATGAAGACGGATTTTTTTGAGTTTCCAGCATTGTTCTCATAGAAAAAGTTGTTCATTTTGACGGGCTCATTTGATGGTTTCAAGGATAACGGTGTTTACACTAACATCTTGTATATGGAATATACTTGTTGCTATTTGAGTACTTTGAACCAATTTTAACCGACATGAAGTAAACACAGGATGTGTTATCGCAACATACACTGAACTAAAATACTCTGTGTTGCCATTGTTATTAACGAATTAGTAATTACCAATTTACCAAAATTTAAAAAGTAAAAAATTAAAACTTAATAAATTAAGTATATAGTATGTACAGTTAACAAAATAAATACCGCCTTGGTGACTTTATTGACACTAGTTACATTTAATTCAATCCGATCATACATAAATTCGATTTTCTTTATTGCCTAGGCAATTTTAATCCTTCAATCGCGGATTCTTGGAAATCTATTGTTATTCTATTGTGTCTCGCTCACCGGTGAGCTTATGGGGCTTGATGGGTTGATTAAATGGCTGCATTTATAAAGATAAGAAATCAAAAATATTTTCTTTACTTTGTGCAGAGCCGTAGCATTTGTTACAATTATTATTATAATACTTAGTAAAGAACTAAAGACGCGTTATTGTACTTATTATAAGGATGAAAAACCTTTAACATTAAAATATAAACCCAATAGGTATACGGTATAGTAGGTATACTTTTAAGGAAAGTTCTATATTTAATTGATATTAATGTCAATTGTTAATAGTTTTAGTTTTCCTTTAACTCGCGTCGGTAGTGCAGTTTTATAGTGAACTTAATATTAATTAACAATTAATTAAGTGAAAAGTTACTGTGTTACAATTGTGGATGTCCAGTAGATAAGTCATAGTGAATTGTAATGTAGTAGATTATGTATGGTTTGATATTTAATTGTGAAACTTATGGCCTGTTTCAGTACCTAATGGGCTATCCACAACTTATACTGACAGATAGAGTATAGAGTGTCTGTCGTGTAAGTTGTGGATAGCATATCCGGCACTTATCAGTAAGTGGTGAAATAGACTCTAAGTAAAGACTTAGGGTCTGTTTCACAACTTCCTGATAAGTGCCGGATAGGCGATCCACCACTTAACTTGATAGATGAATAATGGAGAAGCTGTCAAAAAAGTTGTGAATAACCTATTCGGCACTTTATCAGAAAGTGGTGAAACAGGCCCTTAGGATGCTAGGACTTTTAAATTGAGGAATCCTGGTACAAATTGAACTTATTCGTTGTCTTCTTATCTTACTAATAAAAGCATTGATACAGCGTATATACGTGGGAGAGCCATGCTTCGACACGAATGGGCCGGCTCGACCGGAGAAATACCACGTTCTCACAGAAAACCGGCGTGAAACAGCGCTTGCGCTGTGTTTCGCCGAGTGAGTGAGTTTACCGGAGGCCCAATCCCCTACCCTTATTCCCTTCCCTACCCTATTCCCTGCTGCGAGTGTCCATGGGCGACGGAAGTTGCTTTCCATCAGGTGACCCGTTTGCTCGTTTGCCCCCTTATATCATAAAAAAAAAAAAAAGCTATTAATAACTACACAAGATCTTCTTGTCTTTATCAAGGAAATTGGAAAAGTCATATGACAGAGAAGGACATATAATCTTAAATAATTATTTACGCTGCGTAAATAGATGAATAAGGGTGTAATTGTACATAACTTAGTAGTTATATATAAGTTATATAACACAATAACATAGTTAATGTCTACTCAAAGGAGTCAAAGGCGCTTGTTTCAAGAAGTCTCCGATTAAAATCTCTTTTCCATAGAAATTTTAAATGCCCCAAAACTGCCAGCACGAAAACACTAAAACAAAGATTGTGAAACTTTGTTCTAGATATTTAGAAGCTTAGGTTTAAAATGCGTCACAAAACGTAGAAACTAGAAAGTGATTTACATGAGTTGAGGTTACAACTTACAACTTTAGGCATGCAGTCACAATATAAACATCATACAGTAGTGCTAAATTTATTTGTGGATTAACCTGAGCCGTTATAAAGGAGAGTGTTTAATTTCTTTTTTGTATGGTAACACAGAATACCCCCACGATCAGGCTGGTGTATCTCGTAAAGGAATAACTTTAGTTAGGAATACTGCAATAACCTGAAGTGTTTCCCTTTCCCTCAATGCAGGGATTGGCTAAGCCCGATGAAGGATCTTCTTTGATGATGTATCGTCATCCAGATGCTAGTCAGGAGGCAAAGCTGTGTCTTGTGAAATCAAACTCATTTTACACAGAAATAAGCTTTACGCGCGTGCGGCGATATTACGTTTTTCTGCTACTTATCTGTCTCCGATACCGCACTCAGAGACGAATATTATTTATGTAACTGTAATTAAATAAAGATTTCGACATAAGCCTTATCTGTAAAACTCTTCATTAAATTGAAGTTTAATGATCATTAAATGTCTCTGAGTGCGGCCGTTAGACGGTCTTGTATGAAGATGGCTTACTGTATTTATACTGTGATGCAGTTATGCAAAGACAATGCATGACACGAAAGTCCTAAATTGTTTTCAAACACCTTCCAGTGACGTCACAATAATATAACCGTCATTGGTGATTGGAGTTAACCGCAAATTCCTGAACTTCGTTACTTAATAATATTATTATTAAATACAACTGAAACTGCGACCATGCGCTATACGGCTATAAGGAAAGCGACAGGAACTCTACATTTTCCTGGCTTAAAATATAACTAGTCGGTTGGGTTAGATTAAGCCACAGGTATCTCGTTGACCGAACCTCCAAACTTCCGTCTAATCCGGGACTCCGGGCAAGGATGGGAACCTGCCCGGCTTAGCTAGTCCCGGCGCCGAGGGGAACGCTTCAGTTTGGACTAGCTATTATTATTTGAGCTAGTCTCTATTATTATTTATATTATTTTGGAGGAAGTCCGGTCCCTGAGGCAGACCGAACGGTCGTGAAGGGAGTCCTGTATTGTCTAATCTGGATCTGTCTAGATCCAGCACATCCCTCCGTATACGGCTGAAGGCAAACCGCAGGTGGTTTTAGTGGGTAAGCCCGGCGCTAACTGAGGCACTTCCCCAACCCGGGGCACCCATAAATGGTTACTGCGCATCAAAAAAAAAGGTATCTCGTTGACCACGCATAGAGCGTTTCTTCTACGTATTAAAAAACAAAAAAAATTACAGCCGAACATACTAGAAGCTCCTCCTTTTTTGAAGTCAGTTAAAAATCACAAATCTCAGTTGCTTATCACTTGTTAAAATATATACTTAGCCTTTTTTTTTCATAAATACTAAGAACGATAGAGTAAGCACGATAAACCACAATAATTTTTTACCCGTACAAGCGCAAATCCGTTTTAAAACAACATTACGTGTTTTGCCAAAAATCATTACCTGGTAAAGAAATATTAACGGTTCATTGTCAGTAAATTAATGACCAAAAGTGACATCCATAATTCATAAACTTAACCAACCGAACCGTAAGTGGTGACTATTTACTACCGGTGTTCGTTTCTGGTGTTAACAGTTTACACTTTATACAAGTTACAACAATTTGTGTAAATTACACTTCGAGTTATTATATTTTTAGAAACAAAGAAAATAATATTATGTATCTACACATCACAAAAGAAGCATAGAACCATAATATGTACCTATATCGAAAGCACCAGTTCTAGTTTTTAGACTTTTAGCTCTTAACACTCTGACCCTGAAATTGTTTATTTTCCAACTATTTTTTATCTTTAGTTTTTCTTTGTTTAGTAGAGTACAAAATCACAACCTCCAAAAAAAATATTTGAACGCCCGAAGGTGTTAAACGTTTGTTTGGCAAACACCTTATTTGTATGAGGTAGCGAACACCGCTACCGATATACTCTAACTAAACTACGCCTTGTAGCAGTCAATTGAACAAAGACTCCAATCACCTCAAATGCTGCCAATTTAAAAGTACATAATATTAACCGGGTTATTAAGAAATACAGATACATTAATTTTAATTTTGCGAAACAAAATGAATTAAATTGTAGAGGCATAGAATGTAGATAACAGTGAAGCTACAGAATAGGCATGATGACTATTGTTTTTTCTTATCGGTAATTGAAGGACACTTAAAAAATAGAAACATCGTTGAAAGAATGACTCTGATAGCTTAAAAATTCACCAAGATATGACAATTCAAATATCCCATAAAAAAGACCTGCCCGAAACGCTCCATACAAAGTGCTACGAAAGACTGACGTCAGTCTTTCGTAGTTTGTACGCATCGGGAGACAACTTTGTTCGACAGGTATATTAAATATTCCGTTTATGAAAGTGGTTTCGTAACAAAAGTTGCTTTTAATTGCATAAGTTATCGAATTGTATACAAATATTAAGAAATATAATTGAAAAAAAATTCGACTTGAATATCCAACTTTAAAAGCGCATAACAAAAAAAAATACAAATGCTATCAAGCTGAAATTTTAGGAACACTTATTTTTCACCGTGATTTCTTTATTTTATTAACAAAATTCGCTAATCTTTGACCTTGTCATCATCCCTATTATAGGGACGTCATTAAATTAAACATTTTTGGTGTAAGGTAAGAAGTTGTCTACGTAAATTGAACTTATCTTTATTAATTTTATTCCTTTTAAGACTTTTTTAAATCTTTAGTAATCTTCAGTATATTCTTTGATCAAAATGTTCTAAGAAAACTTAATAATATCATCTCAAAACAAACATTTTCCAAGGGCTCTATTAAAATCTTATCCTGTCATAAATGCAAGCTCAGCGTTGACTTAGATAAGCGGGGTCATTGACCCGGCCCTTAGGAGATCACTAATCTCTGACCTGAACTCGGTTAAGAACAGCTTAAGTGAGCTTAAATATGAGATATTTTTAAAACTAGGTTTACAGAAGAAAATATGTTGTGCTTTCGTATAAAAACCTTCTTTATCTATCTTCTAATTATTTTATTTAACGTATTGTATAGGTACTTAAATAGCTTTATAGTTCCTTTGTTTTTCTTTCTAATTGCTTCTATAATAAAGTATGACGTTAATAATAGGGATGACGGCAAGGTCAAAGATTAGCCAATTTTGTTAATAAAATAAAGAAATCACGGTAAAAAATAAGTGTTCCCAAAATTTTAGCTTGATAGCATTTGTATTTTTTTTGGTATGCGCCTTCAAAGTTGGATATTCAAGTCGATTTTTTTTTTCAATTAAATTTCTTAATATTTGTATACAATTCGATAACTTATGCAATTAAAAGCAACTTTTGTTAAGAAACCCCTTTCATAAACGCAATATTTAATATACCTGTCGAACAAAGTTGTCTCCCGATGCGTACAAACTACGAAAGACTGACGTCATACTTTCGTAGCACTTTGTATGGAGCGTTTCGGGCAGGTCTTTTTTATGAGATATTGGAATTGTCATATCTTGGTGAATTTTTAAGCTATCACAGTCATTCTTTCAACGATATTTCTATTTTTTAAGTGTCTTTCAATTACCGATAAGAAAAAAAAATAGTCATCATGCCTATTCCAAATATTGATATTAAATATTTTATGAATTTGCAGTTAATCTTATAAAGCTACAAATCTTATACCCCGTTTCCATAATTTTGTCGATAGCACAATGGTCGAAGTTCCACTTTGCTACAACGAATTTAAACCAAACAGATACTTTGTTATTGGTTACCTGATCTTTAGTACTAAGTTACCTCCAGGTATTATAGTCCCTATTATTTACCGATAAATAAGCAATTACGTCACATAATCTAGATTACCTACTTTAAGTACTTTATTATCATTATCTTTCATCGACACTTTCCCATTTCTGGTTATTTTGTGATTTCACTTCCCCCTTTCTAGGGTTAACGTAATGTGATGATCGTTAAGACTTTTTTCAGCGTTAATACTATAGCCTATAGCTAAGTAAAAGTGTACTGACAGTTGACAGTTAATTAATTGGTCTTCTTAGTTCTTAATTTGTTTGTGTATGATAAGTGTCGTTTACTGTATAATTAAGAAGGTAGAGAGTGAACTATATCTGTAATTTCTACCAGTAGATTTAAGGCTAACTTTATTAACAGAACTTGTGGAGCAATTCGTCTCTTATTTGATTATGAAACAAGCCTACCTATAGTATATTTCAAAGGTCAATATAAAATGACTTAGTTTAAATCAACGATTTAAGTTTTTTTTTTCTACAAATTTTATGAAAATGCTTACATCCGCTGATAGATATAGAGATTACTAGCTGTCCCGGCAAACGTTTCTTTGCCATATAAAGTATTTCGCCCGTGTTATTTTATTGAAGTGACTAAATAAGTATGTCACCATGGCAACGTCCATCGCTATCCCGTCGCACAAACAATGGTCGCCGTCAGTCTCGAGTTGTAATAATTTACTATTATTTATTCAACAAATGCACTTATCAATATAATAAGTACCCAGTAGCCGATTCTCCACCCACTGAATATATGCATATAAAATTTGGTTAAAATCAGTAAAGCCGTTTCGGAGGAGTACGCGGCCTAACATTGTGACACGAGAATTTTATAAGATTAAAAATAAAATTTTAGATAGTTTAATTTCTTACCAAAAATTGTTAATAGTTATAGCCATCGTAAACGTTAACAGTGCCGTGTACGGTACATAGAGAAATCTAAAGTTAAATGTAGACCATGCCGTAAGCAAATGAACTACATCGGTGCATGTTATCCCCATGGGTTGTGGTGAAAGTATCCCACGCGAGGACTATTTACCATCAACTACTACAAGTTATGTATTCCTATGGTTTTCTTATGAACCTGCCTTTGGTTAATCAATCCCAAAAGTCTTTCGCCACTCTTTTTTTTTTTTCAATGAAATACGGGGGTAAACGAGCAAACGGGTCACCTGATGGAAAGCAACTACCGTTGCCCATGGACACTCGCAGCATCAGAAGAGCTGCAGGTGCGTTGCCGGCCTTTTAAGAGGGAATAGGATAATAGGGGAGGGTAGGGATGGGAAGGGAAGGAATAAGGAGAGGGTAAGGAAGGGAACAGGGTAGGGGATTGGGCCTCCGGTAAACTCACTCACTCGGCGAAACACAGCGCAAGCGCTGTTTCACGCCGGTTTCCTGTGAGAACGTGGTATTTCTCCGGTCGAGCCGGCCTCTTGTTTGAATGCCATCGTGGCCACCTAGCTTGTGAGCATCCATCATATTTTCGTCTTCTGACACCTTTTCTCTGGTGATCTTTGGTCAGCGGTCAGGACTCAGGATGCATGCGGCTGGTATGACCCACCACGTCCCACTTTAGCGTGGACACTTTTTGTGCTTAAAATAGAGAAAGAAGCAAGCAAGCAAGTGACTAGGCTGGCTTATTTCTCTCTTTTATTTCTACTAATGTTCCAATTACTTTAGTTATTTTAGACGAGTCTTTAGACATTTCTAGACTTTTACTAGGAAGCGGAATGGTGTTAGTGCTAGTGTCTATAGACGTCTAACAAAATAATCTTAAGTCCTATTCTTTCCCTCTAGAGACGTAAGATATCATGATTGACATGCAGAGACCGTAGTTGGTTTGTTGACGGGAAAATATTTACAAAGTAGCACCAACACCGCGGAAGCAAATACACTTGTCAGTTGTCAGGTTTATGGCAGTAAATCTGTAGGGAGATGTCAGTTAGGGTGGCGACAAGGTCAAATGCCGTGGGACTCGGGACTGACTCATCGTGACTCATCGCTCTCATTGAAAGTTTATTGAGATGCATTCTGTGTGATCTCCCACTTCCCCGTAATAACAGATAGTATAGTTTGTTTGAACTTTTATCATAAACTTATTTAATAACTACAATATTATGCCCACCATTAGGATGTGTTTTGACGATATGCCTATCCAATTATCCATAAATTCTTAACTGTCATATAGTGCGGAAATGCAAATTTTAAAATGGATTACAAAACCTTGAAGAGTCCCAACTCCCATCATCTTTTTAACCGACTTCACTCGACTCGAAGTATTGACGCAGATTCGCCGAAATATCATGAATTCCACCAACGATTTTCTCTGTGAACTGAAAGTTATTCCAAGATCCTTTTCAAGAGCGAGTTGTACATAGTTCCAATAGGAAAAGTTTTCAAAGGCCCGTCAATATGACAAGAGAAATGGCAACAAAGGCAGCCTCCCACGCGCCATTGTGAGCCTTTCTTGTGATATAGTCGAATGTCATGGCTATAATGTATACCATAGTTGGTACTACTAATATACCGTGTGTAACAAAAATAAGTGATAATACTGTGGGTGTGTACGTGTTCCTTGTAGAGAGTTCACTGTGAAAGTAGCAGCGCTGAAAGACGAAAAATTTTAATCAGCTGTTAAAAATTTTGTTAAAAATTCCAGGATAAAAAGTATCGTCCTTTCCCGGGACTCAGAGCATCTCCAAAAATCGGAGCAGTGGTTTGGGCGTAAAGAAGTGACAGACAGACCACCATTCCCATTTATAATATTAGTGTTGAATTACTAAGTAAATAGTAATTCAGTGAAGTCTAGTGATATCTAGCTAAAAAGTTCGCACCAAAAGTTCATTAACCTTCATTACATGTAATTTTTATTTTAATGTTAGCATAATATGACACGTCTCAGTTAACAAGAGAACCACAATAACATGCTAATGTTTATAAGTATTGTAACTGTTAAATAATTTTAATTTTCGGTGTAGTTTGTTCGTTTTATTTCTAGAAGTTTTTGCTCATCTTCTATATCGGGTAAAAATTATAGTATAGAGGGAAAATATACAATGACCATCATACATTCCAGCTAGCTGTAATGCTTCTATCTTTGTGCGACAATTGTCGCTTCAAATAATTTATCTAGTGCAATGTTTAGCTACGCACGAAAAAATTGTCTTCGTGCGCGTTTGAAAGAGACAAGCAGCTCGGATTCAATGCAATGCCCGAATTTCTTTCTGCTTAGCGACCGGACTTTGGTACACGACAAGACAAAAAAATCGGCCAAGTGCGAGTCGACCTTGCGCACGAAGGGTTCCGTATCGTTATTGAGCGAAAGTTGGCAAAAAATTGTGTTTTTGTATGGGAGACCGGAGCCCCCCCTAAATAAAAAATTAAATAAAAATAAATATTTTTATTTAATTTTATTATTAATTATTTAAAAACAAATATAATTAAGAACATTATAAGTATTTTAAGTGCCTAACTGTTACCATTATTAATTACGAGCAAAAAAGGCAAAAAAAACCACGTTTGTTGTATGGGAGCCCCCCTTAAATATTTATTTTATTTAGTTTTTAGTATAATAATTTATTGTTATAGCGGCGACAGAAATACACGAAAATTTCAGAAGTTTAGCTATAGCGGTTCTTGAGTTACAGCCTGGAGACAGACGGAAAGACATCGAAGTCTCAGTAATAGGGCCCCGTTTTTACCCTTTGGGTACGGAACCCTAAAAATGACATTAGTCTTTAGTTCTAGAAATTATCACGTCACGATTGGTCAATATGGCGTCTAAATAAAACAATCTTGACCCATAGATCTCCTTGGCCCGCCCACAAATAAGATTTCTCTACGTCACCTGATAGAGTATAATTTTATGTGAAACAGTGTCAAAACCGGCTACCAACTAACATTCCTACTTCAGAGAAAGTTATACTTCTAGAGGTCGGTAGTTCAATTCCGATAGTAATAAAATTATATAATAAGAGTATCATCGTTGCGTTTAAGAATAAATTACTCGCAAAGTTTAATGTTTTGAATCGTATATCATTTGGAATAATTAAGATTATGTCATAGGTTAGTTGGTGAGATTAAAATTGTTTTTTGCTCTATGAAGAGATTGTGGCTAGTTTTTTTCAAAGATGTAGAGTTGCTTAGCTAAGTATATTTGGTAAATCACGTTTGTTCTCTATCTATCGGTAGGCCAAATTACTTAGTATATTTGGTAAATCACGTTTGTTCTCTATCTATCGGAAGGCCCAATAGCTAAGTATATTTGGTAAATCACGTTTGTTCTCTATCTATCGGTATTCGGTAGGCCCAATAGCTAAGTATATTTGGTAAATCACGTTTGTTCTCTATCTCTATCGGTAGGTCCAATAGCTAAGTATATTTGGTAAATCACGTTTGTTCTCTATCTATCGGTAGGCCCAATAGCTAAGTATATTTTGGTAAATCACGTTTGTTCTCTATCTATCGGTAGGTCCAATAGCTAAGTATATTTGGAAAATTACGTTTGTTCTCTATCTGTCGGTAGGTTCGGTATTTTTACAAAAAAAAATGTATTTCATAACCAATATTGTTGAATTTGAATTTCATGATTGCGAAGCTGTCTTTAGCGGACACACACGACGTTCAGCATGCGTAATTATAATCTCTCAAAGACAGAAAATATTATCTCTACATGTAATCGCCTGCTATACTGGTCTAATATAGACAAACGTGGAAAGGTCACATAAAACAGGAAATTTTACAATATTAATAAGTCCTGTGCAGATGCCAGTCTTTAGTAATATTTTATATATCATATTAAAGGCACAATGAAACATATAATTGCCAATCTTGCCAATATACTGGTGACTTGTTTTGTTTACTGTTTCGGAAGGCTGCACGATGAGCGTGGGTTTCCACTGTCCCACTTCCGCAGGACCGGTTCAGTTTATAGGGTTAAATTGATAGGGCTACCACCTTAACGATTTTCTCTCATTTTCAAATAAATCCAGCCATACGGTGCAATAGCCAAAAAGCGACGAATTAACTAAAAAAAATCTGCAATTTTGTCTCACTGTGTTTAATTTCTAAACTTCACAGCTCATATTTTGTACTGTAAAAAATATGAGAACTAAGTAAATGAGTAGCTGTACTTCTAGCAACTACCGGTCAAACAGGGCTACCATCCTTACGTTTTCTCTTTTTCATTGACAATTAATACCTTATTGGCAACCTTGTTATCATCCAGGTCGGACCCATCAAGTGTAAATGAAGCATCACGACTCGTGAGATATGAGCGTGATAGATGTACGATACATTTTGCGTGGAAATTGATTAACTGGCGCTAAGTGAGTTTAGACCAGTGTTGCCATAAATACAGATTTCTCCGTATTTATACAGATTTTTGGTGAGTAATACAGATAAGTACTGGATACAGATATTTATACAGAATTGCAGAATTTTGTAAATATGATTAATTTTGTAAGAATTCAACAATGAAACAGGCTAAATCGGGCACCATTTAAGGTCTTTTGCATACAAAGTTACTGATTGGTGCGAAACAATTCTATAATCTAGCGGTTGATAAGCAGTTGCTGTCGAAATTTAATAAAATTTTTTAATGAAAATAATATTTCTATCTTATTGCTGTTTTTTTTATTATGTTAAGGGGCTGTTTCACCATTTCCTGATAAGTGCCGGATACTTAACTTTCTTGACATGTCAGTATAAAGAATCTGACAAAAAGTTGTGGATAGCCTATCCGCCGGTACGTTAATCAGGAAGTGGTGAAACAGGCCCTTAGTGTGTTTAATTTTTTTTCTATTAGATTTTAAATGTTTATAATTACCAATTTATGTACGAGTATATTTTTATTTATTATACGATTATCACCTTAACACGCCAATACATATCCCTTTTTTTCATAAAAAGCGTGGATAATGATTAAAAGGAATATTTTTTTGACTTTAATATAGATTTTATACAGAAAATTGAGACAATATGACATACAGATTTTATACAGATTTTAGCAGTTCCCACTACAGATAAAAGGTCGAAGCCATCTGGCAACACTGGTTTAGACTTCAAAGATTTCTTATCTTTAAGAACCTACGAGTCATATTATAGTATTAAATATGAGGTTTATTATAATACAAGCTTTTGCTTCCCCTTTATTCAAACGCTTCAACTAACTTAGACTACGGAGACGTAAATTAAACTATTGTTTTTAAATATTGTCGAATCTTTCCAAAGCGATGCACAGACTGTGTCGGAATATAATGGACTTGAAATATTTGCAACCCACCTAATAGACGATATTTAGAAGAAAATATTTTCTAAAGACTAAATGTGAGTATGTAAGAGGAGTCCACACCGCCCTTTGTTCCATACAAACGCTGTCCCCTGTTTCCTCCCTGGATAATGCTAGTAGAGTTATAATTTTTTTTCTGAATATCTACGGCCACTAATACAATGTCCCTATGTTTTCTTTTTTTCATAATTTAATTATTAAATAAGATATGAACGTTCAAAACCCCAAAAAAAATGCCAGATTTTCCTCTGTGTTCAAACATCCAGAAAACAGATTTCGCTAGATTATACAAAAAAAACATAGGAACACAGCTCAAGTCTTTCTTCAATCTTTAATGAAAAAAGTACTTAAATCGGTTAAGTTTTGGAGAAGGAATCAGGGGACAACGAATCGTTGATTTTCTGCAGTTGTCTCTTATATTATAGATATTACTAATATTATAGATATTACACGTACCTTTTTTTTCATTTCTCTAGCCCCTGGTGTATCCTCTTAAACTATGAGTATATCATACTTATACAGTCGCCGATCCGTTCTTTCATATTTGAACTTAAGCGTCCAGTAATACGTTTGAAAAGTAATAAACTGCATCTGCTTTCGACTGTACTTAATAGGAAATTGTCAGAATGCCCTTTGATCTCATTACTCGCCCTTATTTACGGACCAAACATAATCTAATACAAATACTAACTTGAATGAATTATAACAAGATATCACTCATAAGCGGGCCTACGTTACTTGGTCGAGTTATGTCAAATTGTGTTCTTAGGAACGTTCTATCGGTTCTGCTTGACGTAACTTAACCAAATTACGCAGGTTAGCCATCTGCCTGTGAATCAATTGATAAAAGTATGTGTGGTAACTGGTAGTGACTAGTGACAAGTTAATGTGGTGAAAATGAGTAATAAACAGAAAGGAAAGCAGAAAGACTCAACAGACATAAAGAAGAATGAGGAAGTGTTTGTGAGGACAAAGGAGTGTTTACAAATAACAGTAACTAAAAGAAAAAGTGTGCAAATGATTTGGGCACAGGTGTATGAGGAATTGAAGTGGACTCTGCAAGCAAAATATGAAGTAAGTATGATATTGATAGTCATATTACCTTGTATAACACGTCTAATGTCTACCAAGAAAGGAAAAAAGGCAAAAAAAAACTACATACCTTATATTGGTATTGTACGAGTATCTTCCCTGTTCAACCATGATTTGATGAACAATGTTAAATTATAATTAAATGAAATCCAGCTAATTCAGACCATGAAGAATACGATCTAAAATAAATTATGTATATACCTATATAATCAATGTTAGTCTTGTCGCGTACTATTGATATTACATTACTAATCTTAGTTAAACGTCCAGGAATTTCATTATGGGGAAATACGTTCTGGCCATTTATAGGCAGTGACGGATTAAGACTACTTGATGCCCTAAGCAATCCATGCCTGTGTACTGTACACCCCCCCCCCCCCCCCCCCCCCTCCTTATGTCAACTAGAATCTGTCTTGAAGCTTTTACCACCTAAAAACATTAGTTCTTTTTTAGAAACTTTTTTTGGTGAGGTTTTTTGGTGAGTGACGTGATGCCCTAAGGACGGATGTTTTTTGTCCTTCTTCTGGTGCCCCCTCAGACGTGATGCCCTAGGCAATTGCTTAATTTGATTAAGGGTTAATCCGTCACTGTTTATAGGCCCTTGCCCATCTCTACGCAGAAAGTTATAAAACAGTAAACACACTTTTTAATTTTCAACTTCATTGATGATTTTCCAGTTCCGAAGCCGTTAAAGTTTTATGATGAGTGATATCGGGAAAGTATTCATCATTTCGTCATAGCACGTGATACGAGTACGCATGATTTACATTCAACACGCATCTTGCCAGTTTTGGGCTTGCAAGTCACTCGCATGTGAGCTTGCCTGAGAGTTTGCAACATGCTATCATAACCAGCTGCTATCTCCTTATAGGCTGATCTTTTCAATAAGACAAGCATTATTTGGTACATGGTAGAATTTTTTAGATATTATAGTACAATTTTTGGAAAAAGGTACCTTGTGGTTACATTTCGCGATTGTTGGTCAACGTAGACTTAAGATTGTGCGTTGACTGACCAACTTGTGGAAATGTTATCTCCTATTTTGTATTTGTACGAGGCTTTAGAGTCCTCGGCGAATGTGCTTTACATTCTACCAAACAGGATTCGTGTTTTTCAAACGACCCTTAATTTTTCAGAATTCTGCAGTGAGGCACAATATCCGCAATATTTCATTAAAAGATAGGATTACTTCTGCCGTCCAAATGTTGTATTGATTGATACGTTAGCCTTCGCAAAGTAGTGATTATTTTTTCCTTTGAAGGTAGATTATAAGAGCCCTGAGTTAAACTTCGTGAAGTAAAATACTTCTCCGTAAAACTTAATGGTACAGGAAATAATTCCACCCAGGATCACCTTACGAACTCTGGCTTAAGTACTCCGCTTGACGATTCAAGTTACCTTTATGCAATTACAGTTAGGGGGAAAAAGAAAGTATCAACATATTCAGCATCATGTATGATCATAAAATGAACCTAAATAAAATTAATTACCGAGTGTTTTCTAGTTTGGTAGGTATCTATTTTATTTGTTACATTAGTTCTATTTCTTTATTTATAAAATATTGAAACTGCTATTGTATGCATTGTATGAAGATATTGGTTCTATACAAACAACTTTATGTCGCTTGAAGCCTAGTTCTCAGCTGTCGCTATGAAAGCTTTTCTTTTCATGACAATGAAATGAAAATTGTTCGCACTTAGTATATAAAATGAATAAATATTATGGTGTAAACAAAAATATTAGCTTAAAAATTAATTTTAATTAAGTTAAATTACATTCTTATCAGCTATTACTTGTTAGTCCTGATTATAATCTAGTCTGTACCTATTGCAATTATAAAAAATTTACGTGTTGGTTCGCAATGAAAAAAGCTGCTGGTTATCATAACATTATGGCTATAAAACATAATATATTATTCTCTTTTCTTTATTGGACGAGAAACAAGGTGGAGAGGAGAGAAAGAATGGTTCAAATCTTCCTCTCTCTCCTCTAAACCTTAACGAAAACTTACTTTGTGTAATTTAGCTTAAGCTATTATTGTTATTTTCCGTCTTTTTGGTAAAAGGTGGCCCCGTGCGAGTTTCTTACGCCGCGCCGGTTCTTCTCGCCGGGTTAGTTCCCGAACCGGTGGTAAACCTCATGTAGACGTTTTCAAAGTGTTAAGTTTGTTAACCTTTTTAGAAATAAATATTTTCATTTCATTTCAAAACGAACTCATTAATCGTATCAGTATCAAATCAACTAAGAACTCTGATTCTCACGATTGCTTACCCTTAAAGCAATTTGCTATAGCACCATCACCATTAGAGGCATTACTATAACGGCAGTAACGGCAGTACCGCTTACGTAACTGTTACACGACCTTGCTAATTCAATCAGTTCATAGTTCGTTACTGTTCATCAGGAAAACTCATTGTTTACTGTTCACAGACAATAAGTAATGGAACGCTTTACATTATTTTACCTTTTTTTATATTCCACTACTAACGTCTACTCCATTTTCATATTACATTTTACTTTACTTGTAGTATTTATACACGGGAGAGCCATGCTTCGGCATGAATGGGCCGGCTCGACCGGAGAAATACCACGTTCTCACAGAAAACCGGCGTGAAACAGCGCTGGCGCTGTGTTTCGCCGAGTGAGTGAGTTTACCGGAGGCCCATCCCCTACCCTATTCCCTTTCCTACCCTCCCCTATTCCCTTCCCTTCCCTACCCCCCCGATTAAGCTATTTCTTCTTAAAAGGCCGGCAACGCACCTGCAGCTCTTCTGATGCTGCGAGTGTCCATGGGCGACGGAAGTTGCTTCCCATCAGGTGACCCGTTTGCTCGTTTGTCCCTTTATTTCATTTTAAAAAAATCGTGTAAAGCTTGTACTGAATCAATACGCTTTTAGTTAACTAACCTAATCTAATCCTAATTAAATAAAAAATGAAATTGATCGTTAATAGACTATAGTCTATAACGTTACATGCCAATAATAATGATTCCTTATGCCGTACAGACAAAACTTTAGGGCTTAACTTGTCGCGGAAATAAACTGAATTTATTTAACTGCCAAATTAAATTACTTTTTTTTACTTTTTAAACTCCTCTCGCGTTTTCGGCGACCGATTACCAAATGATCCATCAACATTCTATCAAAATGTACCAACATTTATAAAATGTGTGCGCGTTGCGCACAAATTATGAAACTGCACTGATGCAAAGGTTTTTTGTGTCGGTTCCCACATCTCTCTGGTTTCCTCACCAGCACGTGCTCTATCTCACGGTCTGAAGGTTGTCTGAGAACACGTTTGGTGCTGATGACATCTTCCATGAAATATGTGAATTTGGTCAAAGGAGAAGACGTGCCTTAAGAATATGTACCTATAGAAAACTATATGGCGCTCGCAACTCCGTCATTCGTTTATCGCGCCGGAACCGTACATTTTTCCGGGATAAAAAGGATCCTATCTCCTTTCCCGGGACTCAAAGTATCCCCATACCAAATTTGAGCTAAATCGGTTTAGTGGTTTGGGCGTGAAGAGGCAACAGACAGACACACCTTTCGAATTATATACTAATATTATGTACTTATACAAAATTAGGTGGATACATAATATTAACATTCGTTGAGTAGCCACATAATGACCGATTTTCATTTCGTGCGAAGTTGCAGTTTATATGGAAAACGAACAAAATTTAAATTCGTGTGAACTGAAAGGTGGCTTTGCAGTAGCTTAGTTAAATAATTTATTATAATTTTGACTACGCTGCGTTGAAAGTAAATAATTCTCCCGTCTCCGGCCCCCAAAGATTTCCTATATGTGTGGCAAAATAGTCGATAAAAACGTAGGGTCTTCCGGATTGCACTTGAATATGCCCTAGGGAAATTTAGTATAGGATGCACGCTGCAGATTGTGACTATGCATAGTTTAAAATAATTAAATATTGACAGAGTACTTCGTCGCATCTACTTTCAGTTTTCTACTCTGTAAAGCAGTGATTTTATAGAGGTAGTGCCCTTTACTGATTTATGAACCTGAACCTAATACCAAGTGATGTTTTGTTACTAAAGTTGGCTGTCATTTTAATAGAATGCAAGGTACTTTTTCATATTTTTCTTATCTATGGTTACCTTTACCTAAAAAGTCTAAAACATAGCAAACGGAATTGTATGGAATGTCGTCATTAAAATTTCATAACAAGTTTCTTATGGGAGGCTCGACCCCAGTTTTTATGGCCAAAGGGAAGTCACGTGTTGGGATGCTTTGAGCGGGAACTTCTCAGCAGGTGTGCTCCGTTTACAAGTCACACATACACACAAACACACGCCGGTATTAAGGCTCAGTGCAAACGAGCTACTGACAACCGTTATTAGTCGCAAGTTTGTTCTAATTCTACTTATAAGAGCTCTCGCTCGAGATATGACAGTCTTTAGCTGATATTCTATGTATTGCAATACCAAATATTTGTTTGTGTGAGCCTCTGTCAAAGAATACTGTCGTGTCTCAAGTGAACGAGAGCCCTAACATGGTAACATCATGATTGCAGTGGTGTGCTTTATCTTTTGTTGTTTAAATTGCCGAAGCCGCCTACACAACGTACGTGCAACTAGACGTAGCAACACATTCGGTAGGCACGTCAAATCTAAATTAAGTAGTCCTGCGATAGTAGTCCGTCTGCGCGAAGCCTCGTACGCACGTTTGTGTGTAACACGCACACACAATAACAAATAGTTTACTCCGCAATCCGCACGTACGCTACATATATGCATGAGCCGCAGGATGCTCTACTTGAATCACTTGCTCTACTTCCCGCCTCGTCTCCGACACGTCTCGTTTTTTCAAGATTTTTTTATTAATTAAAAAGAAAATTGTCTTTCTTTTTGGTTTGAAGGTCCAATTTCTTACGTATTAAAATTAGAACAAAGGAATTCTAATTCTTGCGCAGCTTCTGGGCTTTAATTAACAGACAAAAATTAGTGATTACCTGGGGAGGCCAAGATTTTAGGAAAAATTTTAAAGTTCTAAGAGCTTTTAAAATAATTAAAATATACACGGTTTCCTGAAACAACATAGCTAGATCGTTTTTGCTCCCCTACTTATTATTCGTAGCTTCTGTCCAAAAGGCCTAAATTCTAATTATCATGAAAATACAGCCTATGCCGAGAACTTTTACTACTTACATAGAAATGTACGACATTATCTCGATGAGTACGATTTTTGTAAAGGAGTCTTGACGTAGGACCCGACAATCAGGTAGAGCATGTTTCACAGCTGCGGCTTTTTGTATCACCCCTGCGCCTGCGCCCCTAGTCCTTATTCTTAAACAAACCGCTGACGAAACATGTGCTCCGTATACGTTACATAAATAAATAGTTCATAGGCCAAAGCGTACAAAAAAGTGAAAGAAACTGATTTAAAATCAAGCGTAGAACTTTAAGAAACTGGAAGAAAGTGGTCAAAAAGCGAGCTAAGAAATTTTGTGTTATGCGTTTTCGTGTGTAAAACAATATGGATAAAATTAACGTGGTGCTGAAGACTGGATATAAAATTGTGAAGGAACTGTCGGAACCGCATAAAAATGTGAGTAACACCGGTTAAGATTGAAAAAAAAAACTTTAGAAAATCTGTATGAAACTTACATTTTGCGTAAAAATGTACTTGATATGCCTTTCTTTATTCTGAATACAAATCTACTAATGTGGACTGAACAATAAACAGACGAACATATAACCTCCTCCTTTTTGGAAGTCGGTTAAAAATGCTTTAAAAATAAAATATGTATTCTTGTGTATTCTCGTTTTGATGAAACGATCGGGAATAATAAAATACATATATATTTTATAAAAAATGTACTCTTATCAATGTGCTCTACAAGTCTACACGATAAGCGTGTAACGATCTTTTTGAATTTTGATGCATGTTAAGAGTTCTTTGGCCCTGAGCTTTTGACCTTAAACCTAATATTATAAATGCGAAAGTGTGTCTGCTAAGTGCAGCTGTTGCCTCTTCCCGCTAAAATCGCTGAACCGGAATAGGAAAGAAGAACTACCATTTGTGACCCAGGCCCGACATGAACGAGACATATCTCAAAATTTTTGTTAATAAAAAGATAACTCAAATATATATTTGTTATATTCGAAATCAATGGCTAACACCAAAAATATTAACTTCTGATTTTGTTCAGGTGCCATACTATATCATTGTTTTAATAACTACTAGATGACGCCCGCAACTCCGTTGCGCCAAAATTCGTTTATCGCGCGGGAATCGTACATTTTTCCGGGATGAAAACTATCCTATGTCCATTCTCGGGACTCAAAGTATCTCCATGCCAAATTTCAGCAAAATCGGTTCAGCGGTTCGCGCGTGAAGAGGTAACAGACAGACAGACACACTTTCGCATTTATAATATTAGTATGGATTTACATCGTTTTTACATTGTTTTTATGGAATTCAGTAATGATTTAAATAAAAGCATCGCGCTATCGAAGTTTTCTGAGCGCGTCGGTATATATACGACAGCTGAAACGTATCACGTGGGCTTCGGCCTGACCGGGCATACCACCTCGCTCGGTCGGAAGATCTTCCTTTGTGGCGGCCACGCATATTCCCACATTGGTGACCCTCGACAGAACACGCCTCCTTCATCGTCATCACTCCCCGCCCCTCCGCACCGCGCCAGCCAGCATCGCCTCATCGGGTACCTCGTCCACTAGCCGTAATGTACCGCAGCTTGGGCGACCAGTGAGTCAGAACTGTGAAGCTGCTGCACGGGATTCTGTGAGTCGGATAGCTGCCGATGCTACGTGCTGACCAGGAGAGATGTGCTCTGCTTGCTGACCGGTCGGTGTAGTGAGAAAGCCCGATGATGCCGATGCGGAGTCGCCCATGCCACAGTACATTGCGGCGAATGGACGAGGTACTCGATGAGGTGGTGCTGGCTGGTGCGGGGCGGGGAGTGATGATGATGAAGGAGGCGTGTTCTGTCGAGGGTCACCAATGTGGGATATATGCCACACACTTATGACGTGTGCGTAACTTCCCAGCGTTCTTTTACCGTGGTAGCATGTGCAATTGTGCACTGTGCAGTAATATTCTTTTATGCAGTTATACCATTTTAAATATGTTCATCAAACATATCGTAATTCGCTTAGGATAGAGTATAGATTGAGTCGCGTCTGTGACTTCATATTGCGTTTATAATGTGTGCATCTAAATAAGCCCCGTGTGCTTGCGCCATTAAGAGGAGTCCACACCGCCCTTTTTTCCATACAAACGTTGTCCCCTGTTTCCTCCCTGGATAATGCTAGTAGAGTTATAATTTTTTTCCTGAATATCTACGGCCACTAATACGATGTCCCTATGTTTTCTTTTTTTTCATAATTTAATTATTAAATAAGATATGAACGTTCTAAAACCCAAAAAAATGGCCAGATTTTCCGCTGTGTTCAAACGTCCAGAAAACAGATTTGGCTAGATTATACAAAAAAAGCAAAACATAGGAACACAGCTCAAGCCTTTTTTTAATCTTTAATGAAAAAAGTACTTAAATCGGTTAAGTTTTGGAGAAGGAATCAGGGGACAACGAATCGTTGATTTTCTGCAGTTGTCTCTATCGCGTTCTGCGGTATAGGCTTGAGGTAAGGGAGACAGCTATAGATATTACACGTGCTTTTTTTTCATTTCTCTAGCCCCTGGTGTATCCTCTTAAACATTAAAAATATTACCTATAACACAAATATTTTGGCTCTAATGGAGCTAAAAGCTTAATAACTGTCTCTGTTTTAGTTTTGTAACGATTTAGTGTCATTTTAATTGATAACAATTGCTGATAATCTTAAAAACAATAGTTTTAGTATGCCCTAGGAAACAATAATCATTGAGCGATTTAAACATGTTAGCCACTAATATTTAAAATATTGTTTATATATATCCGTTATACTCATTATAACAAAAAAATGAGATATGTTTCGTTACTGTCGGGCCTGGGTTAATTTTGTATGGGCCGTGGTAGTTCTTCTTTGGTGTGCCATGTCCTTTTACAGGACCGAAAAAGGACATAAGACAGCTTTTTAAATGGAATAATATGCGATTCTCGCGCGATAAACTAATGCGCAAAGTTGCTAGCAACAACTAGTAATAAAATGTTATACTATGTCATATTTCTCTGCCTCTTGTTCACACGTTATTTCAGTTGGATAGAGTTAAGACATAATAGCTAGTTACAATATTGTAATAATTACATAAATTATCACATTACACGCATTATGCAATACACATTTAAAGCTGTGTGAAAAAATTCATTACAAATACAGACTTCACACCTAACCTAACTTTTAACTGCCTCACTCAATCATGTAATGCTTACTTAACTTAAATTTAATGAAGAATTTGACTATATATAGTTTACAGGGCCCCCGCTACCATATGTGCAATGTGTGCAATGCACACGGGCGCCATCCTCTAGGGGCGCCAAATCGCCAACTTTAGGGCCGCCAAAACCAAGGACCCAAAAAATTTGCCTAAAGGGGTGCCATTTAAATCCTTTTTTTGCACACAGGCGCCAGTAGCCCTTACGTGGGCCCTGAGAGTTTATGTCATTTAATCATCATTAAATATCTCTGAGTGCAGCAGCATGACAAATTTTGTCTTTACTTCACACCTAGAGCTAAAAATAACCTAAAATTTAAGACAAGATGCAAAAACTTCTATAGGACTCTACACAATAGCCTTTCGCGGAAGTGTCTTTTGTATTTTAGCGTGGTTTCGTCGAAGAGCTTTCTACTATAACGCTTTTATCTATTTCGGTCAGCTGGCCAAATCTGACTAAAGAGATTATGAGAAATTGGAGTACGCTTTTTAATTTGTCTTACAAAACATGATAGTGACATGACAGGATAGTTTTCGTCTTACTTTACGGTAGAAATTATTGTTTATTTTTAAGAACTTACTAACCTAGAGGGGTTGTTTATATATTATCTCAATTTATTTTGGACCTCTGGCTAGAATCGATCATTGCCCGGTTTGTTAACGGAGGTTTATCTTTTCACTTCAGCTTTTGATTGACTGACGGCATAAGTTAAAGAACTGGCCATGATGACTTTATGATCTTTTCCAGAGAAATCTTTGTTACCAAAAAGCTCAGAATACAGAATAAAAGCTTAACTATCTTTAATTTCAATGAGACAAATAAAATGCCAACTTACGGAAATGCGTAAAAAGTGTCCCACACATTGCTGCACAAAAACTATCACTCAAAAATCGGTTAACCGCATTCCGTATTTAATTGTATATTATATAATATATTTTAAACAATATTTCGTGTGAACATTGTTGACCCAGGCCGTATTGCGTATCAGGAAACCCGGTCAGATGTTTTCAACGATTTAACATGCTTGTCCAGGAAATTGATAGGTAAATAATTATAGATTATTATATAAATCCCATAGTGTGGCAATATGCGTTTATTTTATTGCACTTCGTTTAATTCTTTAATTTATGATGAAATTTATCATTGGTTAATTACTTTCAACCTACTGGCCCAGAGAGAGAACATAAAATTTTAACTGTCACTTTTTAATCGACTCGCGGACGAAAAAGGAGAGGATAATATTATACGCGACCGGATGGTTTTGAATTCGCATTGATTATAATTGTTATGCATTATCTCACTGAGATATAAGTACATACTTTTATTTTTCTGCGTTTCTTGATTTTTTATGCTTTATTCGATATTGTAGTTTATATACTTATCTACGTTAGACTTATTCGTTAAGAATAGTTTTTGAGCATTCGCGAACTTATACTAGGATACACTCTTCATACAGGACGTAATAGTTACTTTTAATGGCCATACCTAATAAACATCAATAACACCAGTAAAAAAGGAAAAAAGGAACTTTGAGCCAAAGCTCTATTTTATCAAAGCTCTAAACCTAACTTCTTGGCGGATAAAAAACTCCTTTATTAATATAAAATATTCTTATTGTGTACTGTGCAGATGGAAACACTCCTATCTCCTTGATCCTAGATAGAAACATTTTTACCTTACCTTAAACCTCTCTCTGTCTTTGCAAATGGAAACATTCTCACCTTAAACTCTCCCTATCTTTGCAAATAGAAACATTCTCACCTTAAACTCTCTGTCTTTGCAGATGGAAACATCCGGGGGGTCGGAGAGCTCGGGCGGCGAGGACGCGGAGGCGCGGCGGTCGCGGCGCGGCCACGTGCTGGCCGAGCTGCTGCAGACCGAGCGCGTCTACGTGCAGGAGCTCGGCTCCATACTCACCGTGAGTACCCAGGCCCTTTAGCAGCTCTGGATTTATGTATAGGCAGTAGGTATAGGCCATGGCCTATGGGTGGTGTCTCATGGCGTCCTAGGATGCCGGCAGAGTTCGTACATAGGGGCGGCAAAATTAAAGTGGCCTATACTCATAAAGAACATAAATCCGGCACGGCCCTTTAGCCAAGACGTTTCTGACTGCTTCTTTATAGAATCGCCGATGAAAATGTATGAAATTGACACAAGCGATCAATTACATACTTTTGCGATAGAGAAAATGTTTTGGCTAGGGACTCTGGAGCCCGATTCAATCTTCGAAATTCGAATATCGCAGATGTTATGGTTCCAAGAGTTGCTTACAATCAAGCCACCCCGCTAGGCGCTAATGTCTCAAATCTCAATACACCCTAAATATCTTTGAAGCTAAGGACTTTAAGGATCTCAAAAGATAGCTGTTGGAATTTACGACCAACACGATGTTAATCAATGAAACAGCAATAAAGTTTAGTTACGTTTTATAGATTGTTGTGATTAATTGATGATGAATTGATGATTGCGAAAACGGCAAAAAGTTAACTAACGACGTAGAAAATTTATAAACTGCTGAAGGAAGTAACACTATGATTAGTGTCGTTAATATGCATGAAATAATACCAGAAAAGTGAGGAAGAGTAAATAGAACACTTGGACACAATAATAGCTGCTTGCTTTGCCCGTAACGAAAAAATTATTGGCCTGGAAAAGTTACCTAATACTTGGACGACGACAAAAGATGATCTGCATGAATTGGTCTAGTTAGAATAACAAATTAGTAACGCACCTATTATTTATTGGTTCACTAACAATAAACGTTGTTGATGCAACAAAAATTATTAGACAAGTCGAAGACAAGCAATAACAAACGAGTTGAATGAATCTTTAATTTATTCCGCGTCTAAAACTACACAGGCCATTAACTCTAATATAAATCGATATCTCTCGAGAGTTACGCGCTCTGAAAATTATATATGCCAATATTATAAGTAAGACGGTGCTTGCGCGCAGTCACGGACCATCTGACAGAAGACATGATGCATGCGCTGTGCTGCACGCCACCTCGCTCCCGCAGCCGGCCAGCGGAACGCAATGCATTCTGCACACTCGAACGTTCGCCAGTGCACATCCTACGCCGCGCGCTGCACTTACCCTGCCCCATGATGAAGTACGGGAAATATAACCTCAACAAGTCCTCCGCGAATCTCAGCATCGGAACCTCCTACTCGTGGTACTACCGAAAGAGCGAGCGCAAGGAAAAAAACCTGCTCCGAGCCACGTCGGACTCGACTCTGTTTAGTGATTACACGAACCAAATTGGACTGTTCGAGAAAGACGACAAGGCAAACAAGAAAAAGTGTAAAAAACAGCCGAGTGATGTTAGCAAATACCGTGTCAAGTGCTCCGCGCGGAAAATCAAACCGGTGCGCATGGAACCGTTCATCGGGAACTTCTTTTACGGTAAACCCCTGCCTGGATATGATAATGCCGAAAAGACGGAAGAAAAAATAACATACTTACCGGACTCCGATATTATTACTGTATCTGAGGACACGAATGAATCTGTGACGTCGGCACCGACAGTCATAGGAGGCGAAATGCCAGATTTAGTTAAGAATCCTATTTACGGTTGTCTGGAAACGGAGGTACGAATAGTGACGCCATCGGAACCCGATGATTGCTTGAGTGAGTCTAGCGTGTCAAGAGACACACAGTTACAGAGTACCAGCTGCACTGAATTGCAAAAAACCCTGGACAGTCGCACAGAATCCGAAGACATACTTGGTAACATACTAAACGATTACAAAAAGATAATGAAAGAGTGGAATAGAAGTATCGAGGAACATTTTTCTGACACGCGATCTACCAAAACCTCAACGGCTTGCAGAATGAGCAACGCAGATAACTACGTTAAAAGTTTGCACTCAACGTTGTCGTATAGAAAGAAGAAATACTTCAAGTATAGAGGCAAATTGGATTACAAATTCATGAATGTCCAAAAAAGACGGAGGCAGGCCAGTGAGACCAAATTGCGAAGCAGCAAGAGCGAAACAAGAAGGGAAGTAAAGAAATGGAAGTCGACAGTAAATAACTTGAAGAGGAAATTGGACATTACCGCCAGTACGTCTCCGTCCGAATGTGAATGTTTGGAGGCTGTGTATGAGGATTACGACAGACGACTGCAACAATGGTGTGACACGATTAGTCAATGCTCATCCAACGCGGTATTTAATGGCCTTTTAATTACTACCTAAGATAATATTATGCTATGAACTATTGCAGTTTTTTTGGGTCTTATTTTGTCAAGCAGTTTATCGATTCTATCATTCGGTGATTTTCAGTAAAACCATATTTAGTTGAATATACATAGTATACAGATAAATAGTGTGCTGTTTAATAGTGCATCATAAAATGTTCATTACAAATGTATGTCATTAGTAAATCTTGAGAATATTTTCTCAGTCGGTCAAAACCAGTGTTTATTTTATTAAAAGCTTACAAAAAGTCTCTAATACCAGGTTTAGAGTCATTGTAGGTAATAAACACGTCGTAAAGGTTGTAATTTCCTCTCGCTCTCAACACTTATCATTAACCCACTGAGAATATGTGGCAGTAGGGAATGAAGGAAACCACTGTTTTTCCATGTTTTTAAGTCCGTGTATCCGTTACAACTTGTGACTGACTAGTTTATTGTGACAACTGGCGACCAGCTGCAAGCTAGATGTTGTAAATATGTTTAGATTTCAGTGAATTAAGCGATACAGTAGCTCTACATACAGCCACGACCAAGACCATTGTAACAATACTTTTCAAGACGTTTAGGCTCGTATGTCCAGAGATGAACAGACGGAAATATCCAGTGTTTTATTAGGCTCGTTTTAAATGCGTCCGCGCGAATGTTCGGTTACGGTTCGAACGAGCAGTATACAATTGCTTGTGACTTCGCGGTGTAGCGGCCAAACCGCTCGTTCGCGCGAACGCATATAAATTGAGCAAAGCAAAAAACCGTAACTCAAAAGCACTCTTCCTTATTAGGGTTACAAAGAAGAAATCGAGAAACCAGAGAACCAGCACATCCTTCCGGCCGCGCTGGTTGGTCAGGCAGATGTGCTGTTCGGCAACCTGCACGAACTATTCACCTTCCATCAAGAGATATTCCTCAAGGACCTGGAGAGATCCATCTCCGCGACAGAACTTGTGGCCTTGTGTTTTGTTGAAAAGGTAAGATGATGCTGATTGCTGGTGATGTCAATATTTAGATAAGTTTAAGATTTGCATAATGCTAATGATTTCAATATTTCAGGCGCGGCTTAATCGATATGTAAAATGTCATTGCAAATATCTTAATAGTTGGTGCTAGCGCTAGAAACAAGTAACTAAACCTTAGTAACTAGGTAGTTAGTAGGTATTTACTATTTAGTAATCTCTGGTTGTAGACTGTATAACTTTAAAATGAAGACTTTATTAGTTTTAGGGTTCCGTACCCAAAGGATAAAAACGGGACCCTATTACTGAGGCTTCGTTGTCTGTCCGTCTGTCTCCAGGCTGTAACTCAAGAACGGTAATAGCTAGAGAGTTGAAATTTTTACAGATTATGTTTCTATTGCCGCTATAACAACAATTAATACTAAAAACAAAATAAATTAAATATTTAAGGGGTGCTGTCATACAATAAACGTTATTTTTCAATCCTTTTTTGCTCGGTATCAATGATGACAACAGGTAGGCACTAGAAATGTACACAAAATACTCAGCTGTATTTATACTCTAATAATTAATAATAAAATTTTAATAAAATAAATAATTAATTAATATTTAATTCCCATACAAAAAACACATTCTTTTACTATTTTTGCTCTATAATGGTACGGAACCCTTCGTGCGCGAGTCCAACTCGCACTTGGCCGATTATTATTATTTTATGTGTACTTGAAGTGTCTTTAAAGTTGATGGCCTAACATAGAGGCATATTTTATAGTAATGACTAATGACATAAGGAGTTAGGTAGGTACCTAGTAAAGAATAGAGCGTTTTGACAGCCAATCTGCTATGGGCATAATCTTTATTAAAATGTTGATGCTGCCACTTTTAGAGACATTAAATATCTTTAAATGTGGCAGTAAGAATAATGTTTTTCTCATGAATGAATGTAACCTCGAGCAACATTTAGAACAAATTGTCCGTAGAACGAGATGACATTTCGATATGAATACGATCTTGATTCGCACGCTATCTCGGTCATGGGCGACCCATCCGAATTTTCTGCGTTTGGTCATGCCCTTGCAAACTCGTTTGTTAAAATATTCCGCGGGAAGCTAGATCTAATCATAATAATGTTATGGACTTATGGATATAGTAAGCTGAGCTTAATGGATATAATTAGTTGATGTTTATCATATTGTTAATTGGTTAATTTTTTTCCCGTGGTGCTTCCCCCTTTGTTCGGACATCAATGTCATTACAATTTGGCTGTCTCCCGCTTTGCTTGGGGAGGGAAATTGGTATCTCCTACTCCTCCTACATTTCTTCTGATTAATTTCGTTGCGGGTCCCAAGACAGATTTAGCTTGTCCCTCGGGCATCCCTGAGATCATATCAAAGGGTTTTCGTGGTTGGTTACCACTGTTGATCCTGGCGACACAGGAGTTGCAGTGGTGGGAATGTGTGGTGGGCCTTTTGCCCGTTAAAAAAAAATATTGTTAATTGGGCAGTGATTATCTTAAATCATACAGTTTAAATATCATAGAATAGAAATTAAAGAGGTAACTAAAAGAAGCTGAAGAACTGTTACCTCTTCACGCCCAATCCCAAACTGCTAAACCGATATTGCTGAAAATATCGGTTTATCGGTTTTTATTGTTCTGTGGTTTAGCGGTTATCTTACGGATTGCGGATATTTCGAGTCTCGGTAAAGGACATAGGATACTTTTTACCTGAAAAACAGTACGGTTCCCGCGCGATAAACGTATTTTGGCGTAACTAGTCATCTAGTTGAAATATAAAATAAGCCTAAACTAGTATCTAAGTAACCTTTTCAAACAACTCCTCTTCTTCCAGAGGGAAACCTTCTTCCGCCTATACAGCTACTACTGCCAGAACATACCGCGGTCGGAGCGACTGCGGGAGACGCTGGTAGACACCCACCTCTTCCTGCAGGCCTGTCAGACACGATTGGGACACAAGCTGCCTCTAGCTGCATATTTGCTTAAACCCGTGCAGAGGATCACCAAATACCAGTTGCTGTTAAAGGTATGCTTGAGCAGGAATTCCCAATTTTCATTCTTCGATTCTCGGAGGAAGGTTGTTCCTTTGTCGCAAATGAAGATCTGAAATACGGAAAGTGAGCAAAAGATGGTTAGTGTTTGTATCACTCGTAGAAAAGACACTATTAAGTGTTATATTTTTTTCTTTAGCTTTTAGTGACACCGCTAATATCAAATCTATAATTTATTTTATGGAAATGCATGACTGTAATAATATTTTGCTTCTTAAATTATCATCTCTCATATCACGAGACTGAAAGCACTTACGATTTTCTGTAAGACCTTGGTCACCTACAGTCTGTGATCTGTCCCACGGTAAAAATATCGCAGTGACCCTAAATATTTTTCATAGCTGCACCTTTCGCGTCGTGTTTTAAACCTGTTAGTATTGCCAAACACCTGTTATTACTAAAGCTATATAATACAGAGGGTCAAATAAGTACTTAGTATCAAGACTTGAGACCTAAAGGGCGCGCGAACCGTTATCCTTTTTATTCAAGAGTTGTTTTTTCAAAGCGAGTTACCATTTTTGGAAAGTGATTAAAACCAATTTCATGAACGCTCCAAGTGTCATTGTCTTCTTTAATTCGACTAAGGATCAGTCTAAGGTAATTGTAAGAATATATTTATCGTTGCAAAATGAAAGTTTCCAAAGGACTTTCTTACACGTCATAATATTATACTATTATGAAGATTAGTGTTTGCTTAAGGATAACTTGCCATGGAGTCAACATCTTCTTTTTAACGTAATATGCTCACAATAGCTCATTCAAGGTTCCGAACCTTGAATGAGCTATTGGGAGCGGGTCTGTCAAGTCTCAAGCGACTTATTCAACATATTGAAACAAAGATAGCTACAAACTATCCGCTGAGTTGGCAAAGAGGTTTACCTTTTTTTCTACCCCCTTTCATTTTTTCACTTCTATTATTATCACTTCTTAGCTGTTCATAACTGTGTACCTCTTTTCAGGATCTTCTAAGGTACAGCGAGTGCGGGTCCATGAGTACGGGTATCCAGGAGGCTCTGGACTGCATGCTGGTGGTTCTCAAATGGGTCAACGACTCCATGCATCAGATCGCCATCACGGGAGTACCGGTGAGTGAATGATGATGAGCGATTGTGGTCATTAATGCGTTACACCATAGAAGAAGTAGGTATAGGTATTATGTTAAACCTACCATACCTATCTACCATAGCCTACCATAGGTTAAGGCAAGAGGCGTGGCCAAAAATGGAGCTATTTTGATGCTTCCCAAAAGCCTTAAAGGTTTTTAAAATTTTGAATTGACGTTTGGAATATGATATTGATCAACGTTCGCTTGTGAGCAAAATGGCGATCACTAAACAGTAAACGCTATCAGCTACTTGCAGATTCAACTTGGAATCCGTAAAATATATAATATTAAATATGTTTTGATTCAAACCGATCTCGTTTAAGTGTGTTTATACTTTATAGCACTTTATTCGCCAAAAACATTTATTGCATAGTTTTGCCTGCGTAAAAAATTGCAGAGCAATTTGATTGATTTCTACAAAAGCTAGAACGAAACGTGTTCGAAAATGTTTCGAAACATTTAAGTGAAAGCGTACATGACGTGAATTTGTGGAATTTTATATATTTTTTCTTATCTGTTGATAAATTTATCTATCAGTGCGTACGCGCAGATATCTAGGGCATTCTCTGCGCAGATTTAATTAATCGTGATTATGTGATTTATCTCGTGACTAACACGCAAGTAGCTTTAACTGGCTATCAAATTAAAGTGTCTATCAATTTGTTTTTAATTATCGTAATTTTGTAATCAGTTAAAGTTTTTACGGTGATCGTTTAAGCAAAAGTATAATTATAGTTAAATCTATATATATATAATATAAAACTCAAAGGTGACTGACTGATTGACATAGTGATCTATCAACGCACAGGCCAAACCACTGGACGTATTGGGCTGAAATTTGGCATGCAGGTAGATGTTATAACGTAGGCATCCGCTAAGAAAGGATTTTGATAAATTCCAACCCCGAGGGGTTCAAATAGGGGATGAAAGTTTGTATACAGGGTGCAATTAAACCTACCTGCCAAATTTTTTTTGGGGCTTAGGTATTATTAGGTGAGTCCATTAAACCAAAAAAAATAGGGTGTTAATTTTTTTTACAATAACATATTTTATCCCAAAAAAAATTGATGCGCAATGGTCACTTCATAAGTTCATAATAATTACGATATTGCGACCGCTACTCCATCGCGCGTGATATCCAATCGGAAGACCGGTTATGTGTACGGGTAAAGCGGGGGTGACGCGCGGGGTGGGAGGCGGGAGGCCCGCCGGTCGCCGGCGACCGTTTAGTGCCACGCGCGTAGTTGTATAGCTAATACTGCATTTATACATTCGCGTTCGCTATTCGCCTCGTCATTCGACGAAAAATCCCACGAAACATTCGTATACGAATGCTGTCGCGAACTACTGTTCACACATTCGTGGGGTGATTCATTTTGATATTCGCACACGAACATGGAGGACGTGTTCACTGTTCATATTATGATAGCGATATTGAATGAGAAATATGAAATTTATGATAGCGATCTGCGATATTTTGGGTCCCAAATGAGCTCATCCTTTTTGTAAAATTCTAGGAATTCTAAAATTCGCCCTTCACTCCACTCCATTTTTATTACATAATAATAATAATAATACTAAATAATAATAAAAATAATAATAAATCTTTATTAAAAACCGAAATATATTTCCTTATTACTTATATTAGCCCGCCAAACTGCATAGCAGTTTATCGGCGAGCTACGCGCTCATAAATACTATATTAAAACTAATAAATAGTTAGTAACTAATAAATAAACTAATAAATAATATTTATTAGTTTATTTGTTAGTTACTAACTCCAAATTTTTTTTTGTATGTATAATGTATAATAAGTTATAAGTAAGTAAGTATCTTAAATTATGACTTATAAGTTTACACAATAGTAAGAAAAGAAACGCCTGTAATAACTAATAACATTGTACTATAACTTAATAATAATAATAACATGTTAACATTTTTAATATACACTGTACTAAAAATAGGCTCATTTTCAGTACACTGTAAAGTCAAATATTATGCACGTTCGGCTTTGTACTGTACGTCCTGTAGGGTCGAACGCTAGCTGTCAACTGAATGCAGGCGAATGTGTAAACAGTAAGTTCGTATTCGCTATTCGTGCCCTTTGATTCGCGCCCGAAAAACCGCTCTCAACGCGAATGCCACGAATAGCGAGGCGAAGTGCGAGGCGAATAGCGAGCGCACTGTTTACACATTCGTGTTCGTCATTCGCCTCGCTATACGTGCGAATGTATAAATGCGGTAATTATTTTGTTTGTCACGGCCCCCCCGGCCCCCGCGCTTTAATTAGTGTCTGTTACAATGTACCCTAACCACAATCGAGTGTTATGAAATGTGGAGGCATAGGCGGAGGTGCTACATTTTGAGTGGCGAAAGTTTACGCGGAACCCAGAGACTGTACGAGCAAGAAAGCCTTCCTCGTCTTCGTAACAGCTGATTGATGATTCTCGAATGCAGCAGCTGTACCCTGAATCTGAATGGCGAAACAATCAAAGACTCGGATTATGGACAGTTCGCACTTCGCAACACCTGCACTGCACACGCCTAGCCAGCCTCGAAGACATGCCTCTGACGAGGTTAAAAGTGACAAAGTTTTGCATAACAAACTTTTAAAGTCTTAAAGACAATGTGAAAAACGCGCTAGACTCTGCTTAGAGCAAAACGGATTGCAGTTTGAACTATGTTAAGTGTAGACAAGATGGAAGTAAATAAGATTTAGAGGTGGGTTATGTTGATTTTTAATTAGTTGTACTGGGTACATAAGTTAACTGAATTTTTTAAATACGCCTAAATGCAAAGGATGTGGTTTAGATTTATTATAAACTTCTAAAGTGCTTATTTTTCGTAATTAGAAAGTTGTAATTTTCCATTCTTTTGATGTGTATCAATTAATTTTATTCTAAACATACCTGTCTACGTCCTTTACATTTGACGGTCCTAAGTCCGTCAAAGTATGAAGAGAAAATTCGCAACTTATGATAATAACAAGAATGCAGTGACGGATTGATCAAATTAAGCAATTGCCTAGGGCATCACGTCTGAGGGGGCACCAGAAGAGTAAAGGTTCAAAGACCGATTCTAGTCGAGATAGGGATAGGGGGGCCCACAGGCATGGATTGCTTAGGGCATCAAGTAGTCTTAATCCGTCACTGCAAGAATGTCAATGGAAGGGCGGGGCCGGGCCGCGCATGTGTCCATATTTTGTGGTGTTTGGTAGGCTATCTTTCGGAGACTATTTCTCAAAATTTTAGTACTGAGTGATTATAAAAGAAGAAATACGTGTATTTTTATTTTTAACAAGGATCAATATATTCAAATTTGGCAGGAAGGTTAAATTTCACCCTGTATAATAATGCTTCTTAACGCGAGCGAAGCCGCGGGCAAAAGCTCGTATTAAATGTGTTCGACATTAGATAAATAGGTAACTTGGAACTATATTTATTATATTGTATTCTTAATATGTGATAACTGATGATAAAGATTTCTTGGGTGTAGGTACGTGAATACCGTTTGTAATGTTTTAGATACTTAGATTTTTTCTCTTTTAATGTAGCTCCGAAGCTTATTAACTCTGTCCTGGGCTCGTACCACTATACCGTTTTGCGACTCAAACAATTGAACGAGAATGCCGCGTCCTACTCTACCAAACGTATAAAATGACGTTGCTAGAGCAGGACGCGGCATTTTCGTTCGATTGTTTGAGTCTCAAAGCGCTTTCGTAGTAAGCCTCCTGGGTAGACACATTGAATAAATTAGAATAGATTCGTACTTTATTGTGCACATAGTTACAATAACGACACACATACAACAGAAACACATAAAATGACGAGTACATAAAGGCGGTCTTATTACTAAATAGCAATTTCTTCACGACAACCTTTGGAAGTAAGGAAACAAAAAGTTGCTAGAGAAGGGGCGTTGTGCTTAAAGTATAATATTATGCTTCCCCATAATATGAAGACATTTGTAATGCCCTAATTCTTACAACTCCTTTAAAGTGGCATTAAATAATAAAGTAACATTCCAGGTGGATCTCAGTCAACAAGGCGAGCTGCTACTCCAGAGCTCGTTCCTCGTGGTGTCAGAGAACAAGCGAGACCTGCGGCTGCGGCTGCGCCCGCGCCGCCGACACGTGTTCCTGTACGAGAAGGCCATGCTGTTCTGTAAACCAGCGGCCAAGAACAGCCATAATAAGGCGACTTATCACTTCAAGCATGAACTCCAGGTAGGACTTTTTCTAGCGCATATTACAGGGTGTAACAAAAATAAGTGATAATACTTTAGGGTGTGTACGTGTTCCTTGTAGAGAGTTCACTATGAATGTAGCAGCGCTGAAAGACCAAAAATTTTTTCACTTTTGTATGGGCCCATACAAAAGCGAAAAAAATTTGTCGTCTTTCAGACTTCAGAGCTGCTACTTTCACAGTGAACTCTCTACAGAACACGTACACCCCCTAAAGTATTATCACTTATTTTTGTTACACACTGTATACCTACTTCAGATTGACAGACAAGACGATAGCAATATCTTTGCCCGTGACAATGAAGACAGTCTTCACCAGCGCAGCAAATAGCAATAGATTCTTTCAAGTTTTTAACGTAAGAAAGTTGCTGCATTAGGAAGCTGTTTATATGAGAAGTGTGTTAATTGTGCAAAGTCTCGAAACGGAATAAACATTCATTCCTTTATATAACTACCTATACTACAAATTGCAATCCCCTTGTTTTGTTTATTGTTCTAAGACCTAACCTAACCTAACCTAACCTAACTTATAACATAACCTACAATTTTCTAAAAAAATTCTCTTTAATTTCAGATGTCACAAATCGGTCTCACAGAGTCGGTTAAAGGTGACGTGCGTAAATTCGAGGTGTGGCGGCAGGGGCGGAGCGAGGTGCACACGCTGACCGCCCCCAGCGCGGACGTCAAGCGCGTCTGGGTGGAGCGCATCAAGCGGGTGCTGCTCGACCAGCTCAAAGAGCTGAAGGGCGAGCGCGTGCGACAGTACGCCGCTAACCACAAGTAAGAGGGCTTATGACACAGACATAGATCAAGATAGATACCACATGTCCCTCCATTTGTATGATGAAGATGTACGAGCGCGCCACTTTTTTCCTACCTACTGTGACGTACCGATGATAAGAAACGTGTCCATTACCTGGGCCAACGTTTCTATTCGAATTTCTACAGCTCTATACGGCACAATTAGGCATTTTTTCAATCCGATTGACGTCCGATTCCGAGAACGGTAGAGCGCAGACTAAAGAACAAACTTTCGAAAGACGAGCATTGCTCGTCGTTTGGGAAAATAAACAGGAAGTACATACACATGCGGTCTATGTCTGTGGTTTATGATATGACTAGTGATACGCTCCGGCTCCGTGGTACATACATAGCCTATAGTACTCAGGGACATCTTAGCTATAGAGACATAATTATACGAGATAAGAAAATTGTTAGGGGCCATAATAAGCCTGACCGTTTTTCTTGAACTGGCTGTTTTTGGCGGTAAATCAAAGTTTTATCGGTAAAGCGGTAAATCATAACCTTCAGTAGTATCAAAATAATATAATGACCTATGAATCTACATCAAGAACATTATCCCTTGCAGAGCGCTCATCCAAGCCAACTCCTGGGACTCTAGCGGTGGGCCCCCCGTACCCCCCACCAAGATCCGCGCCGGCTCATGTGACGCGCACGACGAGCCCTGCTGGTCTACCGACCCCAGCGACGACGATGATGAGGAGCCCGACCATACGCCGGTAACGCACACATACACACAACATCACGCCAGTAACACACTCACATACATGCATACACGCATTTATACAAAATCACGCCAGTAACACACTCTGAGACACGCATAATATAAACAACATCACGCTAGTAACACACTCTGATACACGCATACACGCATATAAACATCACGCTAGTAACACACTTACATATACGCATATAAACAACATCACGCCAGTAACACGCTCAGATACATGCATATAAGCGTACACGCACTCTTGCATACACGTACCTATTACAAACACCACGCACGCAAAAATTTAAAATAAGAAAGTACTATCAGAGAAATTAAAGTGATTAGTGATTATTGAAAATGGACATAATGCGACCAAATGACGTAGATCCGTCAACTGCCTATGAATCGATTTCTTCGATGGTACATACGCAGATACATGCATACCACACTTTACGTACGTACTCAAATGTTAACTTAAACTCAAAAACAGATTTGCATAAAAATAACCATCCTATACAAACGGACAAACATTCTTATTAAATTAAATATTATAATTTATAGTAGTTATAAAGTGTAGGTACTAATCAAGGATGTTTTTTTTTTTTAAGTACTTAAGTTGATTTTGTACTTCCAGAATTATTCAGTTTTTGTTTATTTATTTTATTATTATTACCTTTAAGTGATGTAATAGATTACACGTTGCAAAAATATTATAGTCTGTACATAAAATAACTAAAGCCACTTTAATTTACAACAAAAGCAAAGTAGAAATGGGTTTAAGGTACTAACTATAGTTGCTTCACTGGGTGTACACGATCATTAACGACTAATTTTGGGTTTTACAGTTGTGAGTGAAGTGAAAAACCACTCGATGTAAGTTTTAATGTATGTTATGGAATGGGCTAGGCACTAGGCACCAGATAGCGCATGTCGTTGCGCCTGCGCACCTAACGCTTCCCATGGAGGTGCTTGAACTAACGACGGGCCTAGGAAGACACTTAGTGAAAAGTCTAGCCGACCCCTAGATAGACATAACCGGATACATAGAGTTAAAACCACCGCGCCTATATCACAACCATCGCTTAAATAGGCAACCACTCACTGAAACCACATCCAAATTAACAGCTTTTGTCACAGAGCCATGTTGTGTTTAAAATGGCCGCCGTATTTGTCAGACACGTCATTCATCCATTGAAATGCTTGTGTAATGTCAGTTTGACAGCGCCGCCATTTTGTGAAGTAAACAAGATGGCCGCATGCTCTATGTTGTGTTGTTCAACAGGTGGCGGAGGCCGGTCTGAACGGTACCATACACAGAATGGTCCAGTTCTTTTCAGTTTCGGGCTCGACACAGGCCAACTCCACGTTTTACGTATCGCAATACTAGCTTGCCCACCCGGCATTGTATATAAGACTGATTTATTTATTTAAACCAAAGACATCGACGTGGATATATCGGTTTACCGTTGTGTAAGTTTTGTTGTTTGTCACTCATTGTTCGTGTGCTTATCGTTTAGTAATGCGCTTTGCTTCGATCGACTATTATGTGTATTTTTGAGTGCATTTATACGACACGACAACTAGACTGTATGTATATACTCTATCCCTTCTGAAAAAGACTATGAGACTTCTCTGTCGGCACAAAGCACATCCTATCGACTCTATCACTTGGCACCGCTTTCTACAAGCGAATAGGCTCCTACGTAGAAACAATATTATAAAACAATTGACGTAAATAGGAATTGTGTCTCTTCCGCCCTGAAACCCACTTTTGAAAGGCTGGGATAACCTACAAATATTAATATCCTAATCAGTAGACAGTAATAACATAATGTAATATTATACAATATCTGTTTAGTTACAAGTGATATAATATTATGTATTTATTAATGGTAGGCATCTTATTGATATAAAGTAAACATTTTTTACTTATTACTTATTAATTATTATCAATGGGATATTATATGGACAGCGCAATGCTTAATTCTAACATTAACAACTAATAAACCTGGCTGCGATTGCTAGATATTTGTAACTTAAACAGTTTTCAAAAGAAAAAGTAGGCAAGTATTATACGTTGTATCATTACCTACTTTAAACCTACTATTTATATGTAAGTATATTACTTATATGTGTGACCTAAAACTTACGGTCACTTAAAATATCTAGCAATTAAAGTCAAGAAAGTTATGAACTGAATATACTTACTAACTGCGATGTTGCATGCCGTCGGTCGATTAGGGTTGCGACGATTCGACACGCATGTATCGATGCTCCATATCGATATCGACAATGTTTGCATGCCAATTGATGTTAGTGCTGCAAATAAACATTTCAATCTACTCAATAAGCGATAGCTTTATATGTGTAGCTTCAATTAATAACATTTTTTTGGGATGAATCATGAAACTAACTCAAATGATATAAATTTTCAACGTAAAAGAAAACTAAGATTTTGAATAAATGTTTGCAAAGTGTAGGTTTGAATAAAAACTAAACTCACAACATCATTTTTTCTGTGAGGAGTTACTGAAATTAAAACACTAGCCGCTCTAACTTTAGCTTTTTATGACAAATAGAGAAAATCCGAAATACAGTATCTTTAAAGTTGGGTAGGCCCAGCATACGTAAGTAGACATAAAACATTATGCGCTCTCTGTTACCCAACAAATACGTAGTATTTTAAATAAAAACTGCGGTGGACGAGTGCATTTTGAGTCGCATTTTGCAGACCGTTTTGAAATTCAAGCGCGTGCTTAAATGAAATGACACTGTCCAATGTAAAGGACTAAGGAGCAATTAATAAAAAGAAGAAGAAGACACTGTCCAATGACTGATACATTATCTACGTATAGACGGTGGGGTGCAGCCTGGTGGCGCTGGCGGAGTACACGGCGGTGGGGGGGAGTGAGGTGTCGCTGCGGGAGGGGCAGCACGCCGAACTGCTCAAGGTGGGCTGCGCCGGCTGGTGGTACGTGCGCATCGCGGGTGAGTTAACATCGGTATTGTGTAGCGCGTGTGGCGCATCACTAGTGAGAGCGTTGCCAGAATACTTTAAATAATTTATTTTATTGTTTTAATTATAATATTATCCTATGGTAGCATAGACGCGGAAAAGACTTACCGCCTTAAATATAAACTGAAACGAACTACGTTGCGGCTGTGTTAATTTTTTGTTTAAGACAGTATTTTTTTCCGCATAAGTACATTGTAATAACTAATACCTTACGTAACTAATTTTTAATAGTTCCTACTAGCAATTAGCATTGCTAAACAGACCCGTGAGAGTTTCTTATACCTACATCTAAATCTTAAAGCGTTTAGCGTACTGACAGTTTTGTTGAATAATATTTTAACAAATAGAATACAATATTGACTTTCTGTACTGTTCTATACTAAATTTCTTTCTTCTTCCTTCAGGAGGTCAGGGTGAAGGTTGGGCGCCGGCGGCGTACCTCGACCAGCGCAAGACCTCGCGCTCCTCCAGCCGAGACCATGGACGTCTGCACGACCACTGAACACCAACGTTGGACATACACTGTCCAACTTCTGGACTACGAATTGTCTGTTAGACTCGACAGACTGACTGTCCAATAACTGGACTTCGAACTGTCTGTTAGACTTATCTGACTGTCCAACAACTGGGCAGACTGGTTGTGAATGTTAATTGTTAGACTGGTCAGACGGTCTCACATAATATGGAAAATAAATAGGAATTATATCTGTCGGTATAGACAAGTAACAAGCTATAGTATGTAAATGGGTAACACTGAAAAATGTATGAAAAGAAGATTAAATGGATAGCTCATATTAGATGATTACAGAAATTTTGTTCTTAGCATGGCAAGTGAGGGCATTATTATGTGGCCAGTTGCTTTTTACCATCCGGCATGTTAAAAATAAGGCTTGGATGATCAGAATGAAGAACACCGACAGAGCTATCCAAAAATTATGGTATACAGTAGTGCTTTATCCTTTACCTGATGTCACTTGAAATGTTCTAGTAAAATACAATGGACTCGTTTGGAATTTAAATTCCATATCTGTTCGATAAATGCCAGTAGCTATAATGAATCACTATTGGTTGAAATTGAATTTCGAACAGATACTGAATTTGAATCGAATAGAATTTTAAATGCTTGTGAGGTAAGCTACCCAATCGTTGGCATAACAAACGTAAAGATTAATTATTGTAATGGTTTCTGTGTTCAATATTTGGGTGGTTAACCATTTTGTCCGTAGATTGTTGTCGATAAGCGTAAATTCTCGTTCGCAAAGGTAAAGGTTTTGAAACAGTGCCTATTATTTTGAATATTCGATTTTGAATAGAATTACTAGGCTACTTTTTTGTATGTAACTAATCGAAACGTTGAAAATTGTTTACCTAGTTATATGTTGGCGCGCAAACAGTTAAATCCATGATGGATCGAAAATGTTTTGATTTGTGTAGCTTGCAGCGACACTAGGCTGGTCAAATTCGTAGTTAGATTTCTTAAATTTTTCTTTTGTTAACTTTTAATAAAATATACGAAAATACCTCTGTAAATTTTTACAGAGGTATTTTTAATAACAGAGGCACAGTTTAATTTGGCACTTTTGAGATGTTCAGATGCCAATAGTTATGTCCACACTGTGCACTTTCATCTTCAATTTTCATCATCAACTTTCATCTTTCATATTGGCGCATTCAATAATTGAATGCGTCGAGGAACGCAACGCCAATATTGTCATTTTTAAAGTTTTGGATACGGTCAGAGGGCATGCGTCGCGGGCACGCCTCAAGTTCGCTGTTGACTGCGCTATAACGCATGCCCTTGACAAGCAGAAAAAGGCACAGTGTGGACAAAGCTAATGGCCGTTGCTTTTTTTCCATCAATCTGCGATAAAGAGACAATAATCTACATTTGAAAAACAATACACGAATCTACTAGTCATTTTTTCTCATTTTACTAATAAGATAGAAAAGATAGGTTTCAAAATAGTTTTTATTTTAAAAATTAAATAGATATGTACTTATTTGTTAAGGCGAGCAATAAAATATGTGACTTAAATCTATATCAGCCTAGTGTCGACTTTCGGGGACCTAATGAGTTTTATTTGAAGGCATTTTACAATTATCCAGGAATAAAAAACTGTTTTACCGATAGGGCGTATAGTTTAAGTTCGTCGCTAGATGGCGCCCATTTTCACTATGGTAAAACAGTTGTAAAATGCTTTCAATTAAATCTCACTAGGTGGCGCTATCGTCGTATTTAGTGTTGTTATTGTAAATGATGATTAAAGCTTTATTGTAAAGTAGAATTAGATGTAGATCGTGCGTTACGATTATCCAAAGCTAAGTATAGTGGCGTAGAACGTTGTTAGAGCGGCCGAAGCCGGGAGGCGTTGTAAATATCGTTTTTTATAGTTTTAGTTATTTATTTTTATTCGTTGCATCCTCGACATGACAAGGGATTTTTTGTAAAAAAAAAAACTTTCTGACCGACCTCAAAAGGGTACGGGTATTGATTAATGAATTGTACCAATTTCAGTATCCCCAATCATCATAATATTATTATTATCATAAAACAATTTCATGACTCGATCTTGTCCTGTATTAGCGCTGGCGCTGTTATCATAAATGGATTTGTTGTACTTATCAAAATTTAAGTTATTTTTGATAAAATTCTTTTCTTCATTTGTAAAATAAAAGTTTTAAAATTCGTTTAAACTGGGCGAGCGCCATCTATTTATTTTTTATGACAGAACTGCTTGACTTATTGTTTTTTTTTTTTATTTTAATTAATAAAATTTTATGTGCACTGCGTATCGCTATCCGAATACAGTTTTAAAATAAATAATATTTAGTGCTGATTAAAACAATTTACAAATACAAAATATAATAAAAGAAAGTGTTTAGGATATAAAATATAGTGATTAGTAAATTATATTTGAACTAACAGACATTTTGTACGCAGTGCATGTAATAAAGATTTGTCTTACATTTTTTCATATCAATTAGTACGATATGTATATCGCAATTTGATTATATTATTCTGGTGCTTTCTTATCTTTACTCATTGTGTGTCCATTCTTAATCATCATAGTAGAAATTCACACGAATTTTTTAAAACTACATTCTTGACTTACCAGAAATATGTTTTTACTTAAAATTAAAATATCAAATATGAATAGCATTTTTATAAAACATAGAGCTACGAAACATAGAGCTTATAAATTATCAGCATCATTCGTGTGAATGACCGTTATATAATAACAATAGATATCACTTCATTGCATATCATTGATGATTTTGAAAACATTGTCTCAACTCTCAATCATGTACCTGCTCATGCCTCTCCAAAAACAGTATCCATAAAATATCATCCAGATTCCAGAATATATCTGTATCGAACATTAAATCCAAATACATACATTTGTCTATTTCTTTTGTTTTATTTTGGTCCTTTTTTCTTTCGTCATATTTTACTCTTTTGTTTTCCTATTATTTGCCACCATTTTGTCGTGACCGTGTCATCGTATTCAAAAGAGCCCACACTACCCAAAACTACTCCGTGCTTACTTAGGGCGTGTTCATATGACTACGCGCACAATTCGCGTACACGCAGCAACCGTCTTTTCACCGCGTACACGCGCAGCTACCGCGCAGTCACCGCGCAGCCACCACGCAGCGTCCACTTGGTTGCTAGGGTATCCATAAATTCAACTATTTCTGTACTCAATATTCATAAATTTGAAGTCGGTGCCAGTTCCAAAAGTTTCAAATGTAACCTATTTTGTCAGATAACCATAAAGTTAATATGTAACCTAGCGGAATAGAGCAACAATCTCGAGCTGTCAAACGAAACCGAAATAGTTGTACATCTCTGTGTAAAAATATGTGTACGTATATACTTATACAAGCATGATTGAACATCAAATCAAAAGAAATTTACCTTGTTTATTTTTTTCTGCATCTGGCATTGTCTCAAAACCTTCTAATTATATAGTACATATTTCATGCCACGCTTGCAAAGTTTTACGTTTGTCTTTGTATATTTAGAGAGTCTTGTCCCACAAGACATCCCTTTCTTCTATTAACGAAATTAATAACTCTGACGACATCGCACAAAGGCAACGGGCATCGCCGCGCAGGCGGTGATCGTAGACTGCTCTGTCGCTGCGCGTAGGCTGTGCGGTAGCTGAGCGTACGCTGCGCGGTCGCTGCACGTACGCTGCGCATACGCGGTTTTTGTGAAAATATTTGAAAATAAGCTTTATGTCATTAGCATAGAACCTCAAACTGCTTTAACGTTTGGGAAAACACGCGACGCGCACTGAATCCGCGCGCGCAGTAAACGCTCACGTGTGAACACAGCCTTATGGCGCGTCACCACTCACCCGCCTACGAGGCGAACATAAGTTATGTAGTGCTAAATTGAAAGTTAATATTATAGATTTAGGGGCTGGTTCACCACTTCCTGATAAGTGCCGGATATGCTATCTAAAACTTATCTGACAGATACTCCATACTCTATTTGTAGTATAAATTGTGGATAGCCTCTCCGGCACTTATTTATTTATTTTAATAATATCACGGAGTACTATAATACTGGCGTAAATAATATTAACAAAATATATACTCAAATAAATAACGAAACGCCACTTATCGACAAGCATAGAAATCTAAAATAGAAAAAAAAATATTATAAGAAAAACTTTCTAAACACAATTTGTTAATCAAGTTCAAATATATACCTATTTATTTATTTACACACACTTAAAGGTTTACTTTTGGTGTTAACGAAATGTAAATATTTTGATTAATATGCTACTATCAAACAATTACGACACAAACCGATAACTTTATCAAATGCAGTCAACTCGAAAATATAAATAATATATTTTTAGATAGTGGTACTATTACAGAACGTAAAAGAAAACTAAAATTCTTCGTCCATAATGCAACACATTAAAATGGTAGACTTTAATGTGTTGCATATTTTGTCGTTGCACGTAAGTTTATAATTAGCAGATTATGTCACTCATGGGCGTACCCAGGTAGGGGCAGATAAAATAAACGTCAATTTGCCTGGCAAGGGGGAATTAAAAATGTGTTACCTACTGTGTGCAAAATGAAGTGTTGGAATTTGGAAACAAAATATATTTTCAGTCAGATTAATAAAAGTCAATTATCATGATGTTTTGTTTCAATATGCCCCCCCCCCCCTGCGCCCTAGCTAAAATCCTGGGTACGCTCATGCTGTCACTACTCAGTAGTGACTAGACGCGAATCATTATACCATTGGATGTATTCACCTAAAATATAAATATTATTAGTAAGTACATTGGCATTTTAACACCCACATTATTACTATTCTCCATCTTTGTATTCGGCTGTGTTAACCTTTATAATATCCGTTATCAAGATCCGTTATTTTGAGTTCTTCATAAGGTGTTCACCCACGCTTGCACTTGAAATGGCACATTTAAATCCATTTTTGGCAAGTTCCATATAATCACCCTGAAGTATAATGTGTCCAGCGCTCTCCAGGTCCTACTGCCTAAAGTGCGACTAGGCTTTAAATGAACGTGGGCGAGGGCGCTGCTGGTGAAGGAGAACTGTCAAAAATGACGTTTTTGTGTGATGGCAGCGTTAGTTCATTTTTTCGTCACGTTCATTTAAAGCCTTGACGAGCTGTACACGTTGTTTCCTTTTTCATCATTTAATGTTTTTTTTCATTTGTGATGCCAGAGGTCAATGAAAGTACCATCTACTTTCAGACTTCTGTATAATAGGTAACCTTTAAAGCATAAGAATGTATTGGCATGTTAGAGCCTTAGACTGGGTTGCACCAACTAACTTTGACTTTAACCTTAACTATAACCAGAAAAATTGACAGATGTCGTATGTTAACTATAACCAAAAAAATTGACAGATGTCGTATGAGAATATGGGGTGTTTGGACGCCATATTTAACTTTAACTATAACCACGCCTCTGGTGCAACCCAACCTTAAAAGTAATCCTCAAAGTTCAACTTATGTTATAGGCTGTGAAATAAAGTGTTTTAAGAATTTTACTAGCGACCTCTTCCGACAGTAGTAAAACCAGTTGTAATTTAAAGATAGAAATGAGCAGTACAAAATTTAGGCATAAGAAGCCTGAAACAAACGGAATTTAAATTATATTTAATCACTTAGATTTAAAAGAAAAGGATTGATGCAAATTAAGTATAGTTTGTCAAATTAATGTAAGTCTATAGAAAGTAGATAACAAAAATAAACGCCGAGGCATTTTAGGTGTTTATGAGAATTTATAATTCTATTTTAAATGAAAATAGCCTCCTTTCATCGAAATTCTATTTTAAATGAAAATAACCTCCTTTTATCGAAGTCGGTTAAAAATGGAAATATGGCCAGGCAAAACGCCACGAATAAGCATTTGGCCACCTCCTGACTCATAAAACGTCATATTACAAATATTGAGAGAGTTATAAAACTATTTTAAATTTTATCTTTAAATTACAATTGGAGAGAATTTTTGTAGGTAATTTACAATATATAAAATGTTTTAGAGCCTTAAATGTTCCGTAATAAACTATTGAAAATAGCAGATAGACTTATTAGTTATTATAAGCAATAATAACTATATGCTCTGTTTTCGAATATACCAGCAATAAGCAATTTTAACAAAACAATATGTCGTTGCCTTAACTGAGCTTCTATACCTAATACCTATGACTCTTCCGAGTTTCTTTCGATCTCTCTGTTAATATTATACCATAATATTATTAAAGTTTTGAATCTACTGAGTTGTATCATTTCAATCCTTCATTTGATTAAATCTTACTTTACAACGCCATTAAATATTAAATTAAAATTTTGTAGAAAATTCATTAAAGCAAAATTTTAATTAAGAGGTGTAATTCCACTACCCAGTTGGATAATAAAATTATAAAAAAAACTAAATAACTTCAGTGTACATTTTCCACTATATTTATACACAAAGTTTCAAAAATATCTAGTTAAAATGTTTACCTGTATAACAACATGATAATTCCACATAGACTGTATAGTGATTTTGTACAAAAAACTTTCACTTAAAAATAAATCAATCAAAAATTGTAGTCCTATTCCTATTGGCGATTCTTGTTTTGAAAATGTAGTCAATTCTACTGAAAACATATTCTGCGGCCTTCGAAGCATCTATACGGTAGTGAAGTCCCTTCCTCATGTAGTAATCCACAAGTGGTACTGTTTGCTGGTGGTACGTAGCCAGTCTCTTCTTGAGTGCATCTACATTATCATCTGAGCGACGTACCAGGGGTTCTCCAGTGACATCATCAGTCATCGGCTTCTTGGGTGGATGGAATTCCTCATGGTAGCTCCTCCCGCTTGAAGGATGAATCAATCTTCCAGTGATCCTTCTCACGAGCAAACTGTCTTGGATACCAAACTCAATGACTGCATCCAGCGCAGTTTTTCTCTTGGCGAGCAGATCATCCAACTGAAATTATATGAAATATTTAGTTACTACATGTTTGATGATAGGAATAATTGGGTTGGTTAGATACAATGCATGGGAACTAAGCAAATAAATTAAAGATGGGTAATTTTTGCAACTAACATACTTAATAATATGTTGTAATGTAATTTGTGGAACTTCTAAATATTTAAATTCAGACAAACACCTTTTCATGGGATCCAAAACTTCAGAAAACTTCAGTGGTTTAATGGTGTAAAGGCTACGAATAATAAAAACTAAGGAAAAGTAACTCCTTCAAAAAACATGTTCTACAATTAGTTGTCAAAAATGTGTACCTTATGGCTGGTTTACATGTATTAACTAGATATAAGTAGTAACTAAATTTTAACTTAATTTGAAGTGCCTGCCCGAAATGTGTCAAGTGACAAGCCCCGCCTGCCAACATAATAGAAAATAGTCAAAATTCTAATTTCCTTGTTTAGTACTTAACTAAATTTTAACTTGCTACTTGCTACAAAATTTTGTGTTTACATGCAATAAATAACTTAAAATTAAGTTAAAATTTAGTTAACTACTTATTTACTTAATATGTGTAAACCAGCCCTTAGGCATTTCAATGCATTTGCAATATTTAGGTGGCTTGCCCCCCTAGCATACGCCAACGAGATATCTTGTGGATATCTCACTCTCGAGCGTAGTGATATTATCGATATATATATATATATATATATATATATATATATATATATATATATATATATATATATATCTCTTTTACGCTAACATGCATACGTCGAGACTCGAGAGATAAACTCGTTCGTATATAATTCGTAAGTATATAGACAAAAATAGCACATATAAAAAAACAAAATTATCTCTAATTTTGACGACAGACGTACGAGAAAAAATGTATGTCATGTTAGGGTCAATAGAGATGAAGAGATAAACCAGTTACCATCGAGAAAACGTGTAGAGTGAGATATCTCGTTGGCGTATGGTAGCACGGCAGGAGCGGTATCAGGCTGACGTTACATGACAGTTCGAAAGAAACCAACTTCAAAACTGTAATAGTATGGGAGTTAGGTATCTTAGTTTTTAGGGATCCGTACGCAAAGGGTAAAAACGGGACTCTATCACTAAGACTTCGTTGTCTGACTGTCTGTCAGCAGGCTGTATCTCAAAAACCGCTATAGCTAGACTTCTGAAATTTTCACAGATTGTGAATTTCTGCTGTCGCTATAACAACAAATACTAAAAATAAAATAAATAATGAAGAGGGGCTTCCATACAAGAAACGGGTTTTTTTGGCCTTTTTAGCTCGATTTCAATAATGGTAACAATTAGATACTTGAAATTTTTATAAAATCCTTTATTATATGTGTACTTTAATAATTAATAATAATATTAAAATAAAATAAAAAAATTAGGGGGGCTCCGATACAAAAAAACACCATTGTTACACATACTTTTGATCTATAACAGTACGGAACCCTAAGTGCGCGAGTCGGACTCGCACTTGGCCGATTTTTTTTATTATTCGTAGTGTAAAGGTAATAGAAATACAGACACTATTGTATTCATAACATTGACATGGATTTCCTTACAATTTTTTCTTCAACTAAACAAATTTCAAATGCCTAATCATACCTAATTTTATTTTAACATAACAAAACCATAGATAACTGAATGATTACATAAACTAATTGATAATAAAGTACAAATAGCTGCTGTGGCTCTGAGAACTATTGTATTTCAACACCTTATAATGGGACTAGAGGTCATAAAAGAATCAAGTTAGAAATACACTATTGTTCCTCAGTTACATAAACAACAGGTGATGTTATTGTAACTGACAATAAAAACATCCTATTGAATACCTTGATCGTGGGAATCGCAGACACAATAGATTTTCAATTGTTATGCGACAGCCGGGTGCCGCTTGGGGATTGATGGGTTAATTTTTTTTTACTTACAATATGATTTAAACAATTTATATTATATTTTATCTACCCTTATTATAATAATGAATCGCATGAATAAAATCATGGTTTTTATATTGAATTTTGATGTTTAATATTTTAAATTAACAATCAGACACAAACCTTTTCAGCCTGAGGCACAGTTCGTGGAAAGCCATCAAGTAAGAATCCATTTTTACATTCCGGCTGGTCAAGATTCTTGTCAATCATGTCCACAACCATCTCATCGGATACCAGTTTCCCTTCATCCATTACTTTCTTCAACTTTTTCCCGAGCTCTGAACCAGAAGAGACTTCTGCACGTAACATATCTCCAGTTGAAAGGTGGCATACACAATATTTTTCCTTCAGTTTAGGAGCCTAAAAACACAGGTAAGATTTATTCCATTACTTTATGATAGCCTTCAATAAAAATACAGTATTTTCTTATTACTAAAAATTTATTTAACGTGTTAATAGTAGGAGGAACTTTATAATAACCATACTTTGGACCTTTATTCAGTAATTATTGAGTTTTATATAGAGTAGATACCAATATCTACTGTGAAACTTACTTGGGTGCCTTTCCCAGACCCGGGTGGTCCCAGTAATACTGCTCGAATGCCAATAGGATCATTATCCGGCTTTGGTTGCACGGCGGCGGCTGCTGGTGCCATTATTCTGAAGATAAAGATGAAAAATACTGGTTATAAGATAAACGTACATAGGTTACATCTAACTTTACATAACGTTACGTACCTGGATTGGAAGATAGGTATCTATTAAATGATAATTGGCATGTGGCAGCGACCCGTGATGAAGCGAGACCGAATTCCAATGAATTAAAAATTAAAAGTCAAAGGCCAAAGGACAGCAGCAGCAACACAGCGTGCCAACGTTTGAAAACGGAATGACAGCTGACATTGACAGTTTGGTTTTAATTTTTTTCATATAATGGCACTTCGGCTATAACCATGGCCAGTGTCAAGTATAATATTATGGCGGGAAAACTATATTCTTTAATACAATTTTTTCTATATTATCATCAGGTCAGTCAGGTCTAAAGTCTAGTCAAAGTCTAAGTATAAAGTCAATACAGTCAAGAAGTCAAGTCGGTCGATTCAGTAAAGTGGTAGACGCTTTACTGAAACTTTCGATGCAGTTTTGGAGGGAACACAAAAGAGCACGTTTCTGGTTATTACTTCACTTTCCCACACTTATGCACGATAACGAATATCTAATGATTAATATTCTACCAATATTACACATTAAAAACCCAGATAACACAATTTTAGGAAAATAATTTAAAAACACAACATCACTCTTTCACATTCTCCGCAAAACTCATTTGACATTAATTTAAGTTTTTTTTTCATAATATGGCGCTCGGCTTTTTAACTACGGCCAGTGTCAACTGTCAAGTAAAATATGAAGGGAAAAAATTTTTTTTCGTGAAAAGTTTACAAAATTTAAAGTCGTTTTTCCAGATAATCGTCAAGTCGAAAGTCTAGTAAAAGTCTTAAAAAATAGTCAGTAAAGTCAACGAGTTAAATCAGTTGTTTTAGTAAAGTGGTAGACCCTTTACTAAAACTTTCGATGGTTCTGGAGTGAACACAAAATGGCACGTTTCTTGAAGTTGTATCACTTGCCCACACTTGCGCACGACATCGAATATTTAATGGTTAATATTCTACCAACATTACACATTAAAAACCGAAATAACACAATTTTAGGAAAATAATACAAAACACACAACGTCACTCTTTCGTATTCCCAGCAAAACTCGGCTTTTTCGTTTCATTGCTGCAATGGCAAAGGTGCATACCAAACTAACTTTCAGACCCACTGCATATGCATATAAAATTTGGTTAAAATCAGTAAAGCCGTTTCGGAGGGGTACGCGGCCTAACATTGTGACACGAGTATTTTATTTATAAGAGTTTGTATGTTTTTTTTTGATAACCAAATCAAAAAAACATTTTTACAGTGACAAAATAACGATTTATTACTTAAAAAGTATCATGCATTCACAATTCAGTTTGACAGACATAAAGGAACAAAATGGACATAAAATGGAAGTAATCTTCATCATTGTTGATCTGGACTTCTGTGAGTATAGAGTAGTCGGACTCCTCTATCGCATAATCGTCGTCTTCGCGGGTCGTTTCGGCCCAGGAGACTCGTTTGGAGACTCGGGGGCCTTTCTTATCGGACGCGGGGGTCGAGTGTGAGACTGGGGATGGGGGTTTGGTGGGAGTTTGTGCGCAGCGGTCGAGGTAGTGTTTGCGCAGTAGGAGTTCGCGCATCGACTCGTGCGCACCGTGCGCGGCGCGTTTCGGCGGCGGCGGCGGCGTCGGCTCTGCTAGCTCGTCTTGACGCACCTATAAAGAAATTACGTTTTGTAAAGATGCTACATTTCCGCCATAACATTTATCAAGTTTCCTTGTGTAATAGTGTTTAAGTGTCTAGCATTCGCGACTGTAAAAACTATATTGTAACCAATGTCGTAAAACTTACATTTACCTTTATGATGGTAAGCAGTAAAATAACTCAACTCTCAGAACTGGCTTCAACATTTTGTATGTAACGGTGGTAGGCTTTACTTAACCATGACAGCCTTTAACCACTACATTATATCCTTACACTGAGAGCGAACATACCATCTGCAACGCCTGTAACTCAGCGGGGTTCGCACGCAGCGGCGCGGGCGCGTGTTTGTGTCGGGCGAGGTAGGGACGAGCGTGCGCCGTACACACGATGCGGCGCCGCACGAACTCGTGGTATACGGGCAGTTCGGACGCGAGCTCGCGCCGGGCGAGTTGCTTGTGTCGAGCCGGGACGGACGCGTCGCGGATAACTAGCAGGGCCTGGGGAGACGTAATTCATTTAGTCCTACGACACATCGTATTTTAAGTCATATCAGTAAAACTAGTACAAACATTAATTAATACCGTTTATAGCAAACATTTTTTTTTTATGAAATAAGGGGGCAAACGAGCAATCAGGTCACCTGATGGAAAGCAACTTCCGTCGCCCATAGACAGTTGCCGGCCTTTCAAGAGGGAATAGGGTAATAGGGTAGGGGAGGGTAGGGAAGGGAAGGGAATAGGGTAGAGGATTGGGCCTCCGGTAAAACTCACTCACTCGGCGAAACTCAGCGCAAGCGCTGTTTCACGCCAGTTTTCTGTGACCCCGTGGTATTTATCCGGTCGAGCCGGCCCATTCATGCCGAAGCATGGCTCTCCCACGTTATAATTATTATATTTATTGGAAAATATTTGAAAGTATTTTTTTTTAAGTTCTTATTTCTTGAATGTATAACTCTACAATTAATCAAAAATTACAGGCTATGTGTGAGATACACATTGCACACACGAAAGAACAGTTCTATACACATCAGCTAAATACATGTTTGTTTTATCAGTCTTACTAAAGTATTTGCTCTAGGTACCACAAAAACAATTAAAATTTAAATTACATAATTTTTTAAATTTTCAAATACTAAAATGTCAAAAGCTAATGTGCTACAGCCTATATTATGACAAACAGACAGAAGGTAAACCTACCTGCTGCGCCAGTAGCGTAGTGGCGGCGTGCACGGCGGCGGCGATAAGGCGCGGGTTCGGCGCCGGCAGCGACGCCGCTGACGACACGCTGCCCACTGACTCCCGACCTCCTGACGTATCAGAGAAAAACACATGGATTTAGCATCGAAAATTGCAAGTTTCTAACACGTCAACTTGTACACATGTATAGACATAAGAGGTCGATTGCTCGAAAGCGGTTAACATTAAAATAATTAATAATTTCTTATGGAACTCTTAGACTGGCCATAGACGGACCGAAAGTTGCAGTCGGGACCGACTGCTCTAGTCTAGAGCGGTCGCGTTGAAGTCGTACACGACTGCAACACGACCGCATCATGCAGTGGACCATACACACCTTTGTTGTTCGACCGCACGAAAACTCGACCGCAGAGTGACTGCTCAACCGCTCAAGAACTGCTCGAGTGGTCCGCGTATTGCGGATATGAATTTAGTATGAAATGCAGTTTCCATCCGCCGTGCCGTGATCGCCGTGCGGCAACCACATCTTACAGTCGGTCTCGACTGCATGATGCGGTCCGTCTATTATCTTTTGCCGGCCTTATAATCTTTGGCATATCGAGACCTCTTTAAACAAGGCAGTGTGACGGTACCCACAATTCACCTAACAATCCTGCATCGCGCTATCGAAGTTTCGGAGAACGGCAAGATATATACAACGTTTGAAATGACGTCAGTGGCCTTGGCCTGACCGAGCATGCTATCTCGCTCGGTCGGAAGATCTTCCTTTTCGGCCGCCACTTACTACGTTAAAGCAGTATTACCTGGCGTGCCCACAGACTCTCTACCGGTGCCGGACACCGGTGTCCCGGGGGAGCCGCACGAGCAGGCCCGGCGGCGGCGCGGGGACCTCCCCCCGCTGCCGGACACCACCCCCGCAGACATCTCCTCCGTGTGGTACGTCTGAAATTATGATAGAGAAGATGAGGCAAAAGTAAACAAAAAAGATTAATGAGAGTTCTTCTTTTTTATTAATGGCTCCTTTGTGAGTTGCCAGTATCAGAGTGTTTTGGCAAAGACTTTACTTTATGAGATGGCTTGATGAGAGTTTTCAAGTTTGTGACCGGTGACATATTATGATTTATGACATATATGTGACAAAATATGGCTATTGGCTCCGCCTGGTGATTCGTACTGACAGTTTACTTAAATATCGAAAACCCGCATCTCGTCAATTTATCATAGAATCAGCTATTCTAATTTGTTATATAGGGACTGTACAGGAACTACGGGGGTAGCACTTGTCTATAATTATAGTAAATAATAATCAATATTAAGAGCCTGTTTCACCACTTCCTGATAAGTGCCGAATAGGTTATCCACAACCTAACTTGACAGATACAGTATGGAGAATCTGTCAGATAAGATGTGGATAGCCTACCTGGCACTTATCAAGAAGTGGTGAAACAGGGGCCGTATCACGAAACTATTTTGAGACTCAATCGTACGAGAATGCTGCGTCCTACTCTTACAAACGTGTAATGACGTTGTTAGAGCAGGACGCTGCATTCTCGTTCGATTGTTTGAATCTCAAAACGGTTTCATAGTAGGCCTACAGACCCCTTAGTGTTGGATTTGGACACAAATTCGCTTCGCTTAGCTCTATCGTTGCGCACGTTATTTCACGTTCATAATGATACACAAAGTTTCTATAAAGTACTTACTTATTATTACGATTACGACGTAGTTCACATACTAGTGCGGTACGGAGCAAAATTGAGACACATCAAATACGTTTCGATTCGTTGCTACAGTTACGAAAGGCTACTTACATGATTAAGCGACTTGATGAGCAGACAAATAGCAGACAGAATCGTGCCGAAGGTTAGCTGCGGGAACGGCTCATACGACAGCTTCGGTGCTCCAAAATGCAGCTCTATTAATGGCTGCCAGCGTTCTAAGTCAAGCGCTGGGTCCGCCAGTAGAGACAGTAAGTCTGGACCGAACTTCAACAAACACAGTAGAGCCATGTGGAGGATTTCTAGTAATCTGAAAATAGCAACATCTTATCATATCATCTATTTTAAAACATACGAGTTCAGAAGCCTCAGAAGACATACTTTAATGTAATGAAGATTTTGACATGGAGAAACGAAGGCATCGGCTTGAAATTGTACAGCATGTTATAACAATTTGTACTTTTTTGTTCATAACATTATGTTATCTAATTTTAAGGCTGAATGCAGTGATATATTTTTAAGTTATGTAATTCAATCATTGTATTTAAGGAATTAAGTTTTTGTAATTATTGCTGTTATAAGGCCGACTTAAATAAAGAAAACATACATATTAAGCTCTATACTTTTTCGACAAACTCTTCATTAAAGTAAAGTAATCATTAAATGTCTGAGTGAGATAGCGGCTAGTTACCTGTGTAGCGCTGCCGGCTCGTCGGTGGCGCCGGGCTCGGGGCGACGCGACCGCAACAGTTGCGTCACACACTGGTACGCGCTCGCACTCACACTGCGCTGTAATAAATAAATAACTAGCTAAAATTAGTGATGTTGTGTTAGTTTTATTAAAGTTGCAGACAACTTGTAACTAATGTAGAGGTAATTAATTTAGTATATTTGGCTGAGTAGGGCCCTCACAACTTAACGATAGTCAGGCAAAAATGTGCTCTATTAAGAGGGCTCCTGACCCAAAAAATCAAACATCGTCCTCCTCTCTTCACACTCACGCCCGTCTTTCATATGCCAGGTGAAAAAGGACGGCGCGGAATCATCGCCAAATTAGTTTTACTTTAATAAATGACGAACTATAATGATTATGAAAAAAGTGTTTTGGGCAAATTTAGGTTTTATCAATGCCTTTTTAGTTTTTAGATATAAAAAAATATTTAAGAAAAGACAGCAAACTTCAAAGATCCAAGCAAAAATGTGTCTAAAACAAGGTTTTTTGTATAAAAGTAACTATCGAGCATTTTTTCAGTAATCGTGTTTTAGTCTTGAGCATTTAAGAAATCTTCATGCCATGTAACTTGTGTAAAAAAATCAGTTTTCTAGACCTTACAGATTTTGAGATCTAGGTTTAAGTATGTAGTCAAGTTAGGGTCAGGTGCATTCTTAAATCGAACATCTTACGTTGAAGATCAACGATTAGATGGTGTTATTATGATAATCGTTCGTACTTTCGTTTTGATAATCATGGTGACTTTTGACAATCATTCTTACATATCAAAGTTTCGCCTAGCGATCTTCATGGTGCGAGTATATTTAATGATTTTATAAATAGTGCATACTTGTATTTTATTTGTATAATATGATGCCTTAATTATACTACACATACCATAACAATATGCACGCACTGCATATTACCGGCCCGCCATCGCGGCTCGTACTGCAGCAGTTGCACGCACAACGCGAGCGCCGCGCCGCACGCGTCCAGCGCCGTGCCCGCACTTGCGCCGCCGCGTACGGATAATACCGCTTCTGAGATCTGATGATAATAAATTAAATCAAAACATTACAACAATCCTGTTTTTTTTACTCACATAAAATTACAGCAATAAAGTATTGTAATACAAGTTGGGCGACAGATTTTTGAAGTTTTATCAATCCAAGCATGTTTGACGTTACTTTCTTTCACATTTTACGAAAACAACATTATATAGTTTTACTATACCAAATGACCAAAGTTCCATTAATGTTTTATTAAATAGCAGAATGTAGATAAAAAAAATACGACACATCTGCCATTTTTCATAAGAAAACCATATATGGGGGATATATGGCAAAATTATCGTGTTGCTGTATTTTTAGGTTTATAAAAATATTTCATAATACATAAAGAACAAGAAAGACACAGCATGGCCTTAAATCTACGAATGGAAACGAAATAAAACTTTAACTGACCTGTTCAACATGTACGCCCATGAAAGTGAAAGCGGTATCGGCGAAGAAATCTCCATGTTTAATCATCATCATCGTTATAAAGTCGAGCGCGTGCGAATACACCTTCCACCACTCCTGCTGTTTCCAGCGAAGCTCATTCGAATTGTTTGTCTCAAACTTGGGAGGCAGCAGTTGCAGCCATAGAAACTGGTCTACGTCACACATTAGCAGATCTCGAGAGAATGGGCCGCGGGCATACGCTGTAAGACAACGTAAGGCAGCCAAAGAAGTCTCCATATGAGCTCTATTCTGTAAACACATTTGGAGACAACACAGCAACTTATTGACGAATTTCGTTGATTGAAACCACTGCGCTAGACCCGCAAACATTACGTCGTATAACTCCAAACACTGCTCGAGCATAGCTAGAGACAGCACTATAGAGGTTATCTCGCTCTTTCCGTTAGGTTTCTTGTCTATCTTCTTTACTTCTTTTACGCTATCCAATAGCTTTTCGAGCTCCAAGCTATTGATGTTGGTAACAGAACGTATTATGCTCTGAGACAGCTCAGCGTTAGCTTTGATTTCGTAGTCCAAGCTACTGATTGCCACAGTGCATATGGATAGTATAGCATGTATGGCTCTCAGGTGTAAGTCTTCGTACACTATGGCAGTGTAGGTAAGTAAATTGTCAATTTGTTTGGCGCTCGCCTTGCGGTTATCGAAGCAGTCTTCTTTCCAGTTAGCCAGCATGATCACATAAAGCTCTGCAAGAATAACCACCAGTCTTCCATCCTTTAACTCGTCCAACTCAGTCAAAAGTGCCGACATGCATGGTGCTACCATTTTAGATTTGTGCGCTATGTTCAGACTTATGGGTAGACATTTGCAGGATATGGTTGTGAAATCCTTCCAAGACGTTAAAAGAGCCAGCCAAGTGGGTACCTGGTCTATAACCTCCTCATTATTTCTGCCTTCAAATGAGAACACATACTGGATCCAAGTGTCTAGGTGCTTCTTGTTCACATCGAATAGTTGTTCGAGCATTGTTTGTAGACTAGCATCCAGTTTCCCTCGGGAAACAAACATCTCTATGCCGAGGACGTTGAATATCTGTCCATAAGTCCGGAGTCCAGGTTGGATTTCACTAAACAACGGGCTGGTCATGTACTCCCAGAACTTTGGGTGCTCCCTCAACTTCTTGACTAGTATCTGCATGTTGTTCTTCCATAGTGCATGGAACAGCGCCATTATACTGCCCAATATTGAACTGTGTAATAGTTTTGCATCCTAAAACCAAAAAAATTATAAAAATCTTTACATAGCAGTAAAAAATGTTTTTAAATGTTGCTCATACTATCTTTTAACCAATTTTAATGCAGTTTTTAGAAGCTTTGCATTACATGATTGTAGTTTTACTTTCATATGTGTACTTGTTTAATAAATAATCAAATCAGAAAACTTACGGTCTTAACAAATCCAAGATAGTCTGCCATGTACCCAAGAATACCCTCAAAAGTATCATCTTCCGACTTTTCTTTTTTTTCAGCAGTCTTTTCATCGGTTTTAGCCTTCTCGTGGTTCATCATGAAAAATGCCTCAGTGAGTCCCGGCTGCTTTCCAATACAGGTGGTAACAAAGTCGAGAATAGCATTCTTGAGCGCTACAGTTTCATTTTCATCACGCAACCGTTCTAGAAACATCATCCGTACTTGGTACGCTGTCATGTCGAGCGACGAAAATAGAGACATTTGGAAACCCTGAAAATTATATTCTTGTTAGATCTAATTTAGCTGTCTTTAAGATTTATAGGAACACTAGATGTCCCGCGCGGCTTCGCCCGCGTAAATTAGGAATTTTACAGAAACCGTACATTTTCCCATAAAAAATAGCTTATGTCCCTACTCCCTTCACTTCTACATCTATATCTGTGCTTAATATTGCCATAAAAATTGCTCCAGTAGTTGGTAATTTCTTATATTTCCTCCATTTTTCCCACATTTTTTTGAGTTTCTTCGGTCGTATTAATAGTAATATTGTCATGCTAAGACTAGCATGATAATATTTAGCCTATAGTCTTACTCGATAAATGAGCTATCTAACACTGTAATAAGTTTTTAAATCGGACCTGTAGTTCCTGGGATTAACGCGTTTAAGCAAACATACTCTTCAGGTTTATAATATTAGGTAGGTATAGAACACAAAGCACTCAAAGTTTGCCAAAGTAGAATGGAAAGAAGTATTCTGAACATCAAGCTAACGGACAAAAATAAACTAACAGAAATTAGAAAGAAAACAGAACTCATTGATGTCACATACACTGTAAAGAAACTTAAATGGAGCTGGGCAGGCCATATGATAAGAAACAAGAGAAATAAATGGTCTAAAGATATAACAATGTGGTATCCTCGGGATAGCAAAAGAAAGAAAGGACGCCCAAGAAAGAGATGGGAAGACGACTTTTAAAAAATGGCCGGAGCATTGTGGCAGAGGACGGCCACAGACAGACAAACGTGGCGAAGTCTAGGGGAGGCCTTTGCCAAAGGGCAAACTGACACCGATGTCTAATCTAATCATAATCTGAAATATTATAATTCTATGTAAAAATGGTATCAGTAAATAAAGGCTTTATTATTATTTATTATTATAGATTTTTTTTAAATTATCGCTTGACAAACTCGAGTCTCGATCTAAAAGACTATGAAAAGTACCAATACAGAGTCATTATAAGCTCATAAGTCATAACCATGGGATGATGCATGGTATAAATTATAATATAGTAGTGATGATGATGAATGTAATTTGCATATTAGCATATGCTTTCCGTTCTTAAAACAACGCCGAAACTCCCAAACTTGTATCTATAAAGAATCAGGAGTTCTCTCAGCACCTTCCGAACCACGGCATACCAGGTATACCTCGGTGCAAAATCTTACTTGTTGGTAGCATATGCTTAGAATACTTTTCACGAAACCGAAGTCACCATATATTTCCCTATAAATTTTGAGGAGTTCCCTCGATTACTTATGGATCCTTCATCAGATCACCACTTTTGTGAATATAATACCAAATTGGGATGATACCCTATATACCAAAAGAAAAAAATTGAAAATCGGTTAACAAACGGCGGAGTAATCGTTGAACATAAGAAAACGAACATAACACCTCCCCCATTTTGAAAGTCGGTTAAAATTGTAGCCTATGTGTTATTTTGATGTATAAACATCTATTCTGATGTATAAACATCAGAATAACACATAGGCTACAATTTTAACCGACTTTCAAAATGGGGGAGGGTTATGTTCGTTTTCTTATGTTCAACGATTACTCCGCCGTTTGTTAACCGATTTTCAATTTTTTTCTTTTGGTATATATACAGGGTGTAACAAAAATAAGTGATAATACTTTAGGGTGTGTACGTGTTCCTTGTAGAGAGTTCACTGTGAAAGTAGCAGCGCTGAAAGACCAAAATTTTTTTTCACTTTTGTATGGGGAAACTCGTGACGCTCGGGCCCTTGCCCATACAAAAATGAAAAATTTTTTTCGTCTTTCAGCGCTGCTACTTTCACAGTGAACTCTCTACAAGGAACACGTACACACCCTAAAGTATTATCACTTATTTTTGTTACACACTGTATATATATCTTTTGGTATACACGCAAAAACTACTGAGCGGATTTCAATGATATTATTGTATTATTGTAAAGTTTCATTGAAATCCGTTCAGTAGTTTTTGCGTGAAAGAGTAACAAACATCCATACATCCACACATCCATACATCCAAACAAACTTTCGCCTTTATAATATTAGTAGGAAGTAAGACTAGTAGGATAGTGATTCAAGTAATTCAATATGTTGCGTAATGCGTATCAAATTTTAGTAAAAGCAGAAAGCTTCTAAAAATCTTTTAGCATAAACGTTTAAGGCTTCAGCCTCGAAATCAGAGGGTGTCAGAGGGCAGCGGCCCGGGGGCGGCGGCGGCGCAGGAGCGGCACGTTTCAATGTGTAGATTTATATGCAACTGGCCTCGAAGGCAACGGCGCGGCGCGCGGCATATTAGACGGCTTTCCGCGCCGCTGCCACCGCTCCCGCACCACAGCCCTCAAAATTCGAGGCCGAGACCTAAAAAATGAGTAGCCTCATTAAATTTACGTCATAAGATTTAGCGGGACATAGTTTTGCCGACGACGCTTTTTATGTATGTATTTCACCCTCGAAAAGGAAGTAACTGTACAATACATGATTGGTAAAAATTTGCATAATGCACTCTCACTATTTTTAACGCCTTTAAGAGGAAGTCAGATAACTTACATCAGCAAACTTCTTCAGCAATCTACAGCTGAGAACCGACAGACTTTTACTGAACGCGTTATTGATATAGCTGGTCACTCTTGGCACCACTCGAAGCGTATCTTTCTGCTTGTTTTGAGCGAATACTAGCATTTCCAATGGCGTCATTTCCTCTGGGTCTCCCGTTTGGCCTTTCTGCTTCAGTATGAACATGACTATGGCAATGCAGTGTTGGACGTTAGTGCAGTAGTAGTTTGAGCCTGAGAACCAGTCACTTTCATCTTGTATTAGTTTTTCCAAGCCATCTTTACCTGAAATTAATAATGTGACATTGAATGAATATTTTGAGAGTTGATAAGTAGGAATGTTATTGAATACAATAAAACCTTTCAACTATTCTTTCTGGCAATAATGGCTCTTATGGCAATAATGTGCCTGGTAATCCAGCAAAACTGTAAAACTAAAAGATTGCCGTGCGTTATTAGCGACTAAATTTCACTATAAAGTTGCAAAAAAAAACCTAAAAACTCACCAATAGCCGTTATTTTCAATAGTTCCAGAGCATTTTCAGTATGTAGCAGACTGTACACACAAGTTTTTCTTAGCAACACAGTATGTTCTTTCTTCTTATTCTCTTCTAGAATAAGTGTTAGGAACTTGGTACAGCGCTGAATAAGGTTTTTGCGTTCAGTTATATTGTTGTACCTCCAGCTGCTTACGTTCGGGAATACTTCTCTTAGTAGTAAAATCAGTCCGGGTAAAAGTATTTCTAATGTGATTCGTTCGTCATCAGAAGCCTGATAGAAAGCACACAACATATCTATATATGCGGCTAGAAAGCTATAAGTTCCCTGTGTCTGTTCTATAGTGACTAGATACGAGCCAACAGTAGCGGAGTCCAAAGAAGCGCCATTGGCGTACTCCACATGAGTTAGATGGCGGTTGATCAGACGAGGTAGTAATCCTGTGTTTATGAGTCTGAAAATAAATAATAAGATTAATACATCTAAATCATATTATGACAATTACAATGTGACATTTTAGCCTAAGAATATATTTTCCAAACTTATAAAAAGCAAAATAGGTAGTTCCCGAACCGGTGGTAGGCCTCATGTAGACACGACATTCTAAAAATGTTAACTTTGTTAACCTATTTAGAAATAAATATTTTGATTTTGATTTTTGAATAAGCTGAAACCAGATAATGGTGCAAAAACCATATATTTCCCTGGATAAACTTAATAAAACCCTATCCAATTCTAAGTTATTCCGAGACCCATAAGACGGAATATGATAAAAATCATAATGATTTCTTATATAAAAATCAGTTCAGCTGTTTTAACAGCCTATTAACCTTGAGCTCAATAGCCAATATGTAACAGATAAAGCAATACACTTTCGCATATTTTATAATTTTAGTATAATCCATAGACCATCATATTATGACTTACCTCAAATGTATCTCCTTTGCAAATAAAGGTATGAGAGCCGTGCAGACATTCAGACATTCCACCAACAGTAATAGCGGGGGAGACTCGGCCCGCATGAACCTAATCAACACATCAAAAACGCCTTCACTAGGCGCCACCAGCGTCTTAGGAATCTCACTCTTGTTATTCTCAACTAAACTCATCAAAACCGCCTTTAAAACTTTACTGCCTGCGTAAACTCGCTCGACAGTCGCATGCAAATGCTGGTATACTTGTCGTCTATCCAAAGTCTTCTCAATCTCACTATTCAGCACAGTCCAATATGAGTATGGAGTTCGGAAGTGAATCATTGTGCCTTCCTTCCTCTCCATGACACTTGCTTTGGAGCCTGCTTCGATCTTGTATGCTGGGATGGGAGAATATTCGCGACCGATTATGGCGTCGTCACCTCTTAGCGTCATAAGTGGCACCGCATTTGGATTGTATATCTCGGTGTATACTGGTAAGTTCTTTAGTTCGCCTAGTAGCTGAAATAAGATTAGTATGAATATAGTGGATTAACTTTAATATAGTCCGTGCAATCCACGAAGACATTCCCCACTATTCCTCCTAATCGTTTATAGTATATATGTGCAAGCTTTGCCAATGTTTGAGTATTATCGGTATACACTAATTACATATGAGTGCACGCGCACACTACAATAAATAGACCAAGTAAGAAAAAGCGTCACGGTCAAAGGGAAATTTGGTCACCCAAAAATTATACTGAATGACTATATAAACACATTTGTTACTTTCATCTATAATTATAGACTATACAAAATTAAGGATACACTCCCAACTCCCAAGAAATAACGTAACATATAGCATAAATACGTTTTAAAATAAAGTCTTACATTTCTCACACTGCTTGCTCCCGCTTGGGCCAGACCAGCAGCCAACACGGACAGAGCATTGAAGTTGTAAGGAAAGAATTCCAGAGCAGTGTTCCACAGTGACACCACACCATAATTTTCCTCCTTTTGTTGTAGCACCCAGAACTGAGAGGCAATAGCTTCGTCTTGCAGCAATTCGGAACAAAGCTGCATGATACCCGGCTGATGACTTATTGTACTGTCTCCATCGAACTTGTCACACACGTCATTGAGTAGACCAAATATTCTCTGTCTGACGATTTTGGAACACTGTGATTTGTCCTAAAAAATATGGAGAAAAATTTGAGTGTCTAAATCTTTTTTTTTTTTAATTTAATTTGGGGCCGTCTATGGGCTCTGCGCCCATATCCTTTTTTTAAAACCGTGGTTCAGTTGTCTATCTGTCCAAATCGGGATTGCTTATCAAATCTATAATGCCCACATGAGTTTAAAACTAAAATTCAAGATCCGGGAAATATGCCCCCGCTATTTTATTTTATTACACATATTATGTTATTGGCAGTCGCATTTAACTAAAAGTGAATCAGGCCTTAAGACTTAAGCATGTACATATCTTATTAGATACCCTGTCATGTAGACTATGAAAAAAGTTAGAAATGTGTAGAAAAAATTGAAAATGTATGGAATTTTTCACTTACAGAAAATACAGTGCTTGTTATCATTTGGTTTGTGAATTCAAACACTCTCAGCCTCAATGCAGTTGCTCCATAATGTTGGTATTGAGTTTCAAACAATCTAGCATGTGTCACACTCTGAAAAAAAAAATTTTTTTTTCATTTTTTTCATTTTCAAAATTTCAAATTCAAATTCTTCATTAACCATACAATAATATACAATAGTAAACTAAAATAATATACAATAGTAAAGTAGTACAGTGCAAAAGCTAGGTAGCATACATCACTTCGTCTAATCCCATGCTAAGTAAAACTTGTGTTATGGCAATCAGACAATGGATGCACGCCGAACAATTTTATCATAATAATATATATTATTTACACATTCACACACACAATCAGACTACACTTAATCACGTAAAGTCTCTTTCGGCGACCTGATGCGCGCTTCGTTCGGGAGTCTCCCCCGGAACCTCCGGTAAACTCCACCGGCGGGCCAGAACTCCTCCACTTCGAAGATGGATAAAACTTGAGTTGGCACTCTCACCCGCAAAGGAACTGAAATTCACTTTGTGGCGAGAGTGCAGACGCTCCATCCTCAAGATGTAGGTGGTCTTCTCGCGGATGTAGTTTATGACGTCATCATCTCCCCTTAAAAGTTGCCAACACTACTGTGCTGGTCGGAGTGGGGTGTGTTAGGTATTTTTGTTACGAAATTTCTTGATTCGGTTGCCGCGCACAAAACTATCGATAAAAGCTATGCAATGGCTTACAGCCATTCCCAATATTTGATCTATCTCTGGTTTTGCCCTACTAGAGATAGGAATAGCTCACATTAGACATTAGAGACATATATTTTATGTCAATTGTGAGCTATTCCTATCTCTAGTAGGACAAAACCAGAGATAGATCAAATATTGGGAACGGCCGTTAGTAATTATCAATTACCTGCAAAGTCAACATCATCCAAGCCAACAACAAAACACTGCAATCTGATTTTGGCTCCAGTCTGGTCAGCTCAAACTCCACTATCTCCTTAGTGTTATTAATCCAAGATGATAAATCATTTCTGCAAATAAAAAAATTAGTACTTTGGAGTTTTCTTGATACAGTAAAAAGTGTTGTGAATGTATGAAAAAAAATTAGCTCGGCAAAATTAAAACCTTTGCTCTTATAAACAGAAACTTACATCTTATTCTTATCTAGAAAAGTTAAAATCAGTCCCAACTCCGTATACATAATTCTGTGACACATTCCCTTATGTCTTTCTTCCAGCATTTCACCGTAACTTTGATTTTTTCCGAAATTATGTTTCCGGAACAACTTGAAGAGGCTATTGAAGTCTGTCTCTGGGCATGGCTCCTCGTCACTTATCAATATAAGTATTTGGAGTATAGCGAGCTGCTCCCTCATGTTCGACTCTGCCCACTCCTGTCTCACAGCATCACTGCCAAAGTCAGTCTGTATTCGCCGTGACGGAGGCGCTAACGACAATACCTTCTCAAATTGTGCAATGAGAGATGTTCTCAAATTCTTCATCTGTATCTCTGATATTATTTTTCTGAAACACTCGCTATATTTGTGAGTGTTATCTGATTTAAATTGTATAATATACTGCAGAAGTTTAAGTAGGAACAATCTCTCCGAGTAATAAAAGTTCCATGTATTCGGTAAGAGGAATGATGGTCTAGTGTCCACAAATGCAATATTTTTTAAAGCGTTATCTGGTGTACCATAGTAGATGTCACATATATGATGTTTGAGAATATCCCAAACTTGAAAACTATCCACATCCTGAAATTGTAAATTTTATATACGTTGCAGGGAAAAGAAGATAGAATATTTCGTGATATCCCTAGGGATTTCGGGATATCCCTGATCCCGAAATCCCTAGGGATATCACAAAATCGCGGTTGATACCGAATATTCTTGTTTCTTACGTCTTCTTACTAAACTAAATCTAGTGAAATGTCAGAAAAGCGGATACCGCCGAATAAAAATCGAGCTACGCATTTCTCTCGCTCGCTCTAATACCCACACGGGCACTAGTGGGAGTGAAACAAATGCGTCGCTCGAGCTGGCGCGGCTCGTGTGATTTTAGTCGTTAAATTATTACGTGTACGTTAAGTTTGAATGCGATTTTCTAAATATCACCTTTTACGACTCTCGAGTTTCAACATTTTTTAATATTTTCCAGACTTACGCGCATGTTACTTGCATGGTTCGATAGCCTGTTAAATGTATATTATGGGGATATTAATAACTCAATACCAATAATAAGATCCCTTCACGCTGATAATGCCCCATTCGCGTTAAGAGGGCGACTAACACAAAAAATCGTCCTTCTCTCTTCACACTCACGCCCGTCTTTCATATGCCAGGTGAAAAAGGAGGACGCGGGTTCATTTAAATAAAAAAAAATTATATTTTTTTCCTAATAACTCGATAAATATGTAACATTTAAAAAATCTGCTAGGTCAGTTCCTCAATGATAGAATTTTATACAATGTGTTAAATTATTTAACACACTGTATAAAATTCTATTTTATTATTATTAACTTAGTTTAATGCACGGCCATTGCCATAAGGCAATATATGAAAAATTCGTGAAAATTAGATGCATCTTTGTGATCGAGAAAATTTTAAAATATCATGTTTTTGCTAGGTCTGATTCTCGGAAATATAATGTAGTATCTATGTCTACAAAATGAAACAATTGGGGGCTTATTTTCAAGAATAAAAATGAATTATAAAATCGTCAATTTAGGGTTAGTCGCCCCCATAAGATAGTGATAGGGTATTAGAGCAAGCGAGAGAAATGCATAGCTCAATTTTTATTTGGCGGTATCCGCTTTTCTGACATTTCACTAGATTTAGTTTAGTGAAATGACATATCACTATATTTGTTTAGTAAGAAGATGTAAGAAACAAGAATATTCGGTATCTACCGCGATTTTGTGATATCCCTAGGGATTTCGGGATATCCCTAATATCTTCTTTTCCCTATGACATATACATTTTTATTCTTTTGTCTCTTATTTAACCTTAGCCAAAAATTAAGGCTCAATTTCTCTTTGGGATCCTAAAAATGTATAATTTACTTACAATATAGTTCTGTAATATTTGTACAACACTCAAAAGCCTCGTTTGATCCGGATACTTTGACTGGAGTTGGGAGTACAACTCCGGCTTGAGAGGCCTGTAGCTGTTCAGCCCTTGACGCAAGGACTCCACAACAGTCTTGTCTAAAACTTTTGTTAACTCCTGCTCTGTCAGGCTCTGGGAAGTTATCCACCGCCACAGGCATTTCCAATAACTGTAACAGAAATAAAGTAGAACAAATAATAAAGTATGTATAAATTATAAATAATCTGGAACTGGACTATAAATTAGTACAGACAACATAATTACAGATAGTCTAAATTAGTCTTTATGTTACATAAATCATCAAACTTAAATCCTGACTATTTAACGATAGCAGATGACAAATATACTAGTAATCTGTGTGACAAACTCACCAGGCACCGGATGTCGCCATTCCTGAATTTATAATAAATCAACTAGAAACTGAACTAAGCACTATTAGAAACCTTTTCATAAAGTGCCGCCTTTACATTTTAGAGGTTAGATCTAATTCGAAACGTTGAACTGATTCTATTTTTATTATTTCTTTAGAACCTTATCTAGATTCTTAGTTTAATGAGCTATTTTAATCATACTTAAGTAATATTTTTGACTCAATTTATTATAAAATTAAACAGGAATTTACTGAAAAGTATAAATTCAAAACCAAACAGACAACAAATTACAAAAAAGTCTTTGAAGTTAGACAGAAGTCAGAACATAGGCAGACTTCTTCATCTCCTTGTTTTATTTGCTAACTAGCAAGTTTGCCACTTTTGTCAAAAGCTTGCCAAAAAAGAAATAGTTTATCTAAAATGATAATTTTAATATATATGTTACGCTCAAAGACCGAAAACGCTCAGTGAGCGAAAAAATGGCTCACAACGCGTTGTGGTAATCACAGAAATACCACAAAGCGAAATTCGTGTCGTGGCTGACATGTTATTCGACCACAACGCGTTGTGGTAATCGAGAAAAGCCATGACGCGTTCTGAGCATTTAAAAACAGCCATGACGCGAATCCGTGTTGTGGCCCTAATTAAAACGGCCACGACGCGTTCTGAAACCATATTAGTTACTCAGGAGTAATTTTATAGCGCCCAAGTGTGTGCGCAATACACAAGAGCACGTTACGCAGGAGTAATTTTATAGTGCCCAAGTGTGTGCGCAATAAACAAAAGCACTCTGGTTTCAATGAAACCAGGCCAGTTAAGCAGGAGTAATTTTATAGTGCCCAAGTGTGTGCGCAATACACAAGAGCACTCTGGTTTCAATGAAACCAGGCCAGTTAAGCAGGAGTAATTTTATAGTGCCCACGAGTGTGCGCGTGTGAAAGTCGGTCCTGCACCTGATCTCTCGCAAGGGCTCCATTGAATTATGAGTGTAAAGAATAGTGCTCTTGTGTATTGCGCACACACTTGGGCACTATAACATAACTCCTGCGTAACAACCAGATTGCTCTTGTGTATTGCGCACACACTTTTCCGACAGTTCCCAATGGCTGCCATACCACTGCAAAAGAGTGATTTTTTTTTCTTTGATTTTTAGTACTTAAGAAGTAGCCTAGCCGTCATAGTTTTCCTTTTAAAATTCAGCATATTTCCTACTTTCGTGAATATTCTTCACATTTCCAGACGCAGCCGTTTAGTTGGTAGAAGGGGGGACACTGGACTTTTAACGATTTTTTCCACTTTAAAACTTTACAAATGGATCTCTAAGTCGAAAAATGATCTTTGAATACTCGCATTATTTTTTCGAATTACTCGAATTATTACGTGGGAGAGCCATGCTTCGGCACGAATGGGCCGGCTCGACCGGATAAATACCACGTTCTCACAGAAAACCGGCGTGAAACAGCGCTTGCACTGTGTTTCGCCGAGTGAGTGAGTTTACCGGAGGCCCAATCCCCTAACCCCTACCCTATTCCCTTCCCTACCCTCAACTATTCCCTTCCCTTCCCTTCCCTACCCTCCACTATTACCCTATTCCGTCTTAAAAGGTCGGCAACGCACTTGCAGCTCTTCTGATGCTGCGAGTGTCCATGGGCGACGGAAGTTGCTTTTAATCAGGTGCCCCGTTTGCTCGTTTGCCCCCTTATTTCATAAAAAAAAAAAAGTATGGCAAGGTGATTTTCATTTTTCGTGAATGGCTACTCGACAATAATTATGCAAAAATTTGCCTGGAAAAAATAGTTGAATTGTTTTATTTAAATTAATGTATTCATTCTCGTCGCGGCGGTATGGTGCGGGCGGGTTGTAAGTAATCTGAGATGTATGGCATTACGCTACCTCCTACTTCTTTTTTTCGACTATCTGAAAATATGTAAGCATTTTTGTGGAACAAATCGTTCGACACTCGTTATTTATCCGACGCGTTCGATTAACGCCCACGCGTTTGGTCCGCCAGTGAGAGCGCTATGACCATCATTTTCCTTTTTGCCTTTACGTAGACCCCTGAAGAAACGCCATCCTGGTACAAATGACCAAATCTCCCGGTCTAACAGAGGTCGTCATCAAAAAATAACGATATTATTTGAAGCCCTAAATTATTATAAATGGCAACGTTGCAAATGTGAAATGAGAAATCTTTAAAAATGTCAGTGCTGGCAACATTCATTAACATGGCCGCATGTTGAACGAAACGATTTTCTTTACTGTTAGCCCAAAATAATTGTATTTGCATGATTTGTGAGCGGATATAAGTCGATCGTGTAGCCGGAAAAGTTATTAATTTGTGGAACAAATTAACGGTAATAGTAAGAACGTCTATATTCACATATTGCACCCGTCCTACTTTGTGTTTGTTTGGGAGAATGATTTGATAGAAATAATTGTTTCTTGTCAGGCTGCGATCACGAGAATGATGCATCACCCGAACATGCATCATCAGCCGATGTCCGGGCATCCTCAGCACCTGCCGGGCCACCAAGGAATGCCCGGCCATCACCAAATGCCGCCGCAGATGCACAGAGAGAACAGGCACGTAACTCTAACTAGGTAATGTCCGGCTTTTTATTATTACATTGCTATTATTTTCTCATTACTGTTTATTTATTCATACAACTGGGTAAAATTCATCATTATCTATAAAACTGCTTTCATTTATGCTCACAAAAAGCACCATCTCTAGGTGGTAGGGTCTAGAGTAGAATACTTTTGGTGTTATAGACCCCTAGGTGTAGTAAAACCAACTCTTATAAGAATTTCAAATTTTATGTAAGTACATAAGGTAAAGGTTTCAACTTACACAATCTGTAAACACAAGTTGAATTCTTATAAGAAACAACTGATAAAAACTTTTGTACTGCTAAAGGCTAGCCTACCTAACTTATGTTATTAAATTTTTATTTAAGTAGTAAAGGATTAATTGGTTGCTAGTGCAATAAAGTAAATAAGTGCAGTATCCAATGTTCTTATAGGCAGTTACAGTAAGAAATAAAACATTGCCAGGAAACCCTCATAGTTGTTTTGGACATATTAACCAGTTAATTTCCCTGGACTAGGCCAACATTAATGTAAGAATGCCATACCATGTGCTTACTACTGACTTACTTCTTACTTCTAAATTGATGGTTAATTTATCATTAGTTACGGTATATTATTAAGTTCAAACCCCTGACGAATAACAAAATGGCCAAGCCACCGATTTTGACTAATGAGTAGAGTTTTTAGATTCTTCTTGTGCGGCTGACACATATTATTATTATCAAATATTTTGCCGCGCTTTAGTGTAAAATTAAGGTTTTTAGATTTAGGGCTGAGTATGTAAGGTTAGAAACTTGGCTCTACATGAGATCTCACTACTTTTTGACACAACGAACTATAATAATATTTTGTTCTCATCCTGGCAACATTTTTACATGAAAATGTTTTGGTGGGATTTCATTTCTTTTTGTAAGCTGGTTTACATTGTTTTTTCTTTTAGTTCATTTTTTAGGGTTCCCTACCCATAGGGTAAAAACGGGAGCCTATTACTGAGACTTCGATGTCTGTCCGTCTGTCTGTCTCCAGGCTGTATCTCAAGAACCGCTATAGCTAGACTTCTGAAATTTTCACAGATTGTGTATTTCTGGTGCTGCTATAACAACAAAATATACTAAAAACAAAATAAATAGGAAATATTTAAGGGGGACTCCCAAACATTAAGACACATGAAATTTTCACAAAATCCTCAATTATTATATACCACATTATATACGTACTTTAATATTTGTTAATAAAATTGAAATAATATAAATAATTAAAAAAATTGTGTTTTTGTATGGGTAAAACCCAATCCGATACAAGAACACAATTTTTTCCTCTCCTTTCGCTCTATTACAGTACGGAACCCTTCGTGCGCGAGTCCGACTCGCACTTGGCCGATTTTTTTTGGGTGTATTTCATTTAGATTTCTGTACCCAGAGGGTAAAAACGAGACCCTATTACTGAGACTTCGATGTCTGTCCGCTGTCCGTCTGTCTGTATGTCTATCTGGCTCTAGGATGCATCTCAAGAACGGTAGAACTAGAAAGTTAAAATTTTCATCGATTATGTATTTCTGTTGCCGCTATAGCAATAAATACTAAAAACAAAATTAATTTAATATTATTTTTTCCTTTCTACATCGCGATATAGCTTGCATGAATATTTTTATATAGTTGATAATGCACTCTAATTGATAAGAGATGTCACTGTTGGGCACCTACATCGCACTATCAATGACGCGAAGATGTTTGGTATACCCGTTTAACTTTCTAGGCAACTATTTTTGTTTTTAACTAACCGTAAACCGATGTTCTTTGCATTAAAAATATATTTTAAGACCTACTATATTAATTATCCTAAAATTCCTAATCAATCTGTTTCAAGTTTAAGTAAACTTGAAACAGATTGATAGTTAAGTAACTAATTATTATTATTAATCTAATTAATGAAATATTCTTATTAATTAAATATTTGCAAAGAAATGCTAAGACTACGACTATTCTTTGAACTTACGTACAAGGGTAAAAACGGGACCCTATTACTAAGACTTTGTTGTCTTTCTGTCTATCCGTCTGCCCGTCAGTCTGTCTGTCTGTCTGTCTCTAGATTGTAACTCAAGAACGGTAATAGCTAGAGAGTTGAAATTTTCACAGATTATGTATATCTATTGCCGCTGTACCAAAAAATACTAAAAATAAAATAAAATAAATATTAAAGGGGGGTTCCCATACAACAAACGTGATTTTTTTGGCCTTTTTTGCTCTATATCAATAATGGCAACAGGTACTTACTTGAATTTTTCTCAAAGTCCTTAGTTATATGTGTACTTTAATATTTAATAATAATATTAAAATAAAATAAAAAATTAAGGGGGGCTCCCATACAAAAAACACAAAATTTTGCTCTATAATGGTATGGATATAGGTTAAGTTGGGTTTGATAATTTTTTTGTTGTTTTAGTACTAATATCATGTTACATACCAAATTTCAGCTTTCTAAGACTTCAGGAAGTACCCTAACAGTTTTGATGATCGGTGAGTCAGTGACCAAATTGTGGGTTTTTGGACACCTATAAAATCTAAAGTATAATAGCTACGATATTCAAACTTTGCGCATTTAATAACTATACCCATGTCACTATATCTTAAAAATTTCAACTATCTGGCATTATTCAAACCAAAGTTACGAGGGTTCAAAAATACGACGAAACGTTTCGAGAAAAGGTAGGTAGTGCCCTTGCGCGCTTCGCTTGGCTCATCTTGGCGGGGGCACTCCCGTGCCCCCAGATTAATTTGCATTTGCTGCAATTCTCAATTGCAGATATGGCATGGGTCTTTAAAGTATACATAGTTTGTTGGGAGGCATATTAATATTATTTTGGTGTCGCCTCTTTCGCAAGAGGCCCGTACTTTAATCAGATTCTATTTATTGTCAATAAAGGGTCGCATACTTAAACTAATTTTGAATAATAAGTACTAAATAAAATACTATGAGGCTGGCATAGGTGCCAAGTGCATTTTTAAGCCTTGTCGAAAATTTGAATTAAAAAAAAGTATACATAGTTTCTCAGGGAAGTTGATTCATAGGTAGATGGCGGACCTACTTAATTTGATCTTGTTATGTCAAACCCAGCTGACCAACTTTGAATTGACATAAACCAAACAAATGACATAGGTCCGTCAACTGCCTACGAGTCAGTTTCTTCCATGGTACAATGCACAGGAATTCCATGGAGATTCTTCGATAAGAAGGAAGTTTCTAAATAGCTTAAGTGTGATATAACTTATATATAAAAAAACAGCGACCACATAGCCTCTAGACGCCTAATGCAAGGCGAATACTTTCAGACAATATGTAAGACTTATGGTCTTACTTTAGATAATGATATTTATGAAAATTTAAATCCTTTTTGTTTTTTGAATCAGATTTACATCCGTACACTGAACATTTGTTATAATATCTCATTGTTTATAAGATAAGTTATCGTTTTACAACACAAAATTCGTAGACAACGCGCCAACGTCACGCCCTGTGGGCGCAGGTACACAAACTCCGCGAGTTTGTGTACGCGGGCCCGCGCCGCCCGCTTCCTTGCGGGTATCCCTCCGTTGCTCTGCGCAAGTAAATTCGTTTCACTAATGTAGGGATATGTCATATCGCTATACTGTGCTCCCCCCCGCGTCGCTTACCTCAGCACATTGACACAAACAATTTGTTAAGAGAAATCAAAACATTAGGCGTCTATTGGGTTATGTGGTCGTTGTAAAAATATAAGTCGGGTTTTCCTTCCTGACGTTATAACTCCAGAACGCACGAACCTATTTCCACGGTTTTGCATTCGTTGGAAAGGTCCTGGGCTCCGTGAGGTCTATAGAAAAAAAAAAACAGAAAAATCTTCAAGAGAAAACTTCAGGGGAAAATCTTTTTATGGCAAAACAATATTTGCCGGGACAGCTAGTTCCTCTTATATGGTTAACAAATTTCATGTGTATTTTGGAGTCTTACTCATAAATTTGAATCTAATTTTACTGTACTCATATGTGGCAGAAAGCCAACTTCAAAGTCGCCGAATTTGTTATTGATAAAGCCCTTCATTTTGGAAGCAGTTTTTCAATATAACACTTTTATTTTGTAGAAATAACTTTTCCAATGATTTCCCTGATGGCAAAAATAGAAAATGTTTTCTTCCACAGAAAAAGCTGTTATGACTGTAAGATAAACATTTTTTGCATATTACTAAGTAGTTATTACAATTTAGATACATAAATAATCTTTTTGTTGCTTACACAGCAGTTGTTGTCTTTTATCTGTAGGTCCTGACATTAGACTCTAGATCAGACGTACTCAACCTTTTTTCGTAACGTTCTTCAAAATTAACGACATAAAAGTGGAAAATTTTTTAATTATACTTTATTTTTATTAGTAAGGGCCACGGGGGTTTAATGTAGAATATTTGAACATCTTCGGAATAATTATTTTTGAGTTTCTAAAAAATTTAGGTCTTATACCACTGCATACAACATAACAATGGAAGTGTGCATATCAAGAAGAGGGATTAAAATTTTAAAAGGTTTCGAAAGAAATCGAAAAATGAAATGGACAGAATTTAAAAATAGAATTAAAAAGTTGCTTTTTTCTTTACATTTGGAAGTGCACAAGAGTGTCAAGGAAAGTAACACTTTTGTTATAATAATAAGGTCCGGATTATGGTCTTTCAAACATTGACACCATTAAATAAAAAAGTCTATGTTTCACTCGCGATGTATGGGCAGGGTCGCTTTTATATGCTAATATTGTGTAATTTGTTGATACGTCGAGGGTCCTTTGCGGCTCTCTTTGTCCCGAACTGGTCCTGAATGGTCCATATGACGGGTCCTTTGATTCGAGGCAATCTAGTAATGAATATGATGTCTTTTTTCGACCAGACCGATACATCACGGACCTTTGAATGAGGCACAGTTGAAATAACAGTCTAGCTAGAAACCGCCTGCCAGACGGTCAGAAAGTCTTTAGAATTTCTCACGAAAGTTGATGTATTCTCTAGATACACTAGAGATTTATCACTTGTTGTCAAGAAATGTAGTCGATTTTGTGAGAAAAATTATGTGCATTCTCTGTTTCGGGTGTTAGTGTAGCAGGTAAGATAACTTTTTAACTTATTGTCCTAAATAATTTTCTTTAGCATTTTGTATAGACAAGCTAATATTGTGTCTGGTTTTCCACAATCGAAGGATTATAAAATCAATTGCAAGTTATTTGGCATTGCGAAATATTTAAACAATTATTAAAACACCTACAGTTAGTTGAAATATTCAACAACTTTATTGTTTTTAATCATTTTAAATGTAGATTGTAGACTGTTACGATTTTCTTTTTGCATTTTTTTTAATCGCCTATGGTCCGTTTAAATTCGGTTTAATTTTACAAACAAAAAATTTAAACTACCGAATTACTATTCCATTTTTATAACATGGTTAATACGCGACTTTTAATTCGTAGTTTCGTAGCGGCCGATACTGAGCTTTATTTATTTAGATGAATAAATTGAAACGTCGTGTAGTAACTAAACCGTTGCAGAAAGCACAAGATACTCTCAAATCAAGACGTGTTTATGCATAACCTCCTCCTTTTTGGAAGTCGGTTAATAAAAGCAACTATTGCTCTCCATATATTCTTATTAATCTGATCTTTTTAAATACTTCAGTTTATTATTTGTGTCACTTTTTTATGGGCTGCAAAGCACGAAAGTCCACCACGCGCTTTCAAAATAGATCACCTGTAATATCTTCACCTGCCCGTAGCAACGTAATTTTTTGCTGCTAATTAATTTTGGGTTAGGCATTGAATTAACATTACGGTACCAAAATGTACCACTGAGGAAATTGATTCCTAGGCAATTGACAGACCAACGTCATTTGTTCGGATCATGTCAATTCAATGTTAATTGTGATCTGTCGGCTGGGTTTGGCTGGCGTACCGCGACCAAACTACGTAGGTCCCCCATCTGCCTAGGAATGAACTTATCTGATAGTACATTGAAATGTTGTAAACTAAATGTTTTCCGCGTCTGCGTACACGTGTGAACAAAGTGAAGTCCTGCGGAAACATTAAATTTTGGCGCAATAATGCGTTTTGCTCTGTATCTATGCCAAATTTAATAAAAATCGTTCGACAGATCTTTCCCCTTCATAGAGAAAAGAACCGTATCACTTTATGTATGAAACAAAAATATCGAGAGCTGATTATTATTGTCATACATATATCCAAAACGGCATGAAAAAAATGTTGGAATTCCCTGGTCTAAGGGCTCCCACACATATGACTGCGAATTCGCATCGTATCATTTTTTTATTAATTTTGTCGCAGATATTATTTGCGATGCGATATGAATTCGCAGTTTTGTGTGGGAGCCCTAAATTATGAGTTGGCCAATGGCGTTAGATCGAGAGAGATGGAAGACCTTGAAGAGGTCTTCGCCCAGTGGGACAGTGTAGGCTTGTTAAAAAAAACAATGTATTAACTGTCCATTTTACGTTGCAGAGTGCCGCTGGGCGGGTCCGGTGCGGGCGGCATGGGCGGGCACGCGCTCGGCATGAACATGGTGCACCCCGCCCGCCCGCCGCACCCCGTGCGCGCGATGCACCACCCGCCGCAGCAGCACCACAACGTGCCGGTGAGTACCTGTAGCGCGGTCGCGGTATATGTAGAAGTAGCTATAGGTAGGGTCGCGATATACATAATGTACAGTATGTATAATGTCTGGGCGAGTGAATTAAACACAGAAATAACTTATAACTGGACACTCGTACTCTGGTGACGGCTGGTGTAGAAGTGATCATCAGACCGATCTTTAATATCAAAACACTACACATAATAAATAGGGTCCGAATAAATCTAATTAGCTTTGTCCACACTATGCCTTTTTTTGTTCATCACGGGCATGCGTTATAGCGCAGACAACATCGCACATGAGCATGCCCGCGACGCTATGACACTTTTCTTTCCAACGCGGGTGGATTTTGACGCATTCAATTATTGAATATGCCAAACGAAAGTTGAACCAAAAGATGATGACGAAAATTTAAGATGAAATTGCATAGTGTGGACATAGCTATAGACTACAAGCCCATAAGAGAAAATTAACGGGTGAAATGAACCAACGTGAATATCGCTTAGAATGCTGTTGCTATGTCTGAAAATAACGCTGAGCACCATGCCATTTCTGAGCTGAACAGGTAGTACGCGGCGAGGTTATAAGGGTTGGGACCCATGGCTTTCGATCATGGAAAAATGTACGGCGTTCATGGGTAAAGTATCAGTATATACTTACCCCCTTACTAATAAACGCTGTATAATCTTTGAATAGTTATACAGTATTTTGTCTTCTTCAATCCAATTAAAAATGGCACTTGTGTGACGGGAACAAACACAAAAAACGGGTATATGTATACATGTACCCCCTAGAGATACATGTACCCCTACTTCTTGCCCATCAAATACTGGATTGAATTTTGATAGCTTGAAACACAACATAACCAACACACAGCAGACAGACCGACACAACATTGGGTATTGCAACGTGGTGGTGACAGGAAACAGAATACTTGCTTATTTTACTTATGAATAATTTTTCATCTTATTGGTAAAAGCAATCCCGTGCGAGTTTTTTACGCGGGTTCTTTTCGCCGGGTTAGTTCCGGAACCGGTGGTAGGCATCGTAGTTTCGACGTTCTTCGGGCCTGTCCACATCTCCACGTCACGACGTCGTCAACGTGAAACGGTGCGGTAACGCGGTAACGTTGATGTGACGTGCAAATTTATGTTAAAGTAACGTAAAACGTAAATTGCACATCACATTGTACCGTGTACGTCGCCATGCCTTGTAAAATACTACTACATTCTTCACTACTAATCTAGATGTGGACCACACAATACGTATTCTGCTTTTGCTATTGTTAAAAACGGAGAAAGAGAAGAAAAAACTTGAAAATAGTCGTGCATTTTTACGTTACATTGACGTAATTTGCACGTCACGTTACTGCACCGTTCCACGTTGACGACGTCGTGACGTGGACATGTGGACAGGCCCTTCCTCCGACGTTCAAAAAGTGTATTCATGATACCTATTTTTAATAAAAAAAATATTTTATTTATCTACTTCTTTATGGATCATATTTGTATAAATAAACTTGTTCCGCAGCAACAGCAGCGCCTTCGCCGGCCGTACTCTGTGGGCGGGGGCTACGCGGCGGGCGTGATGCCGCCGCCGTACGCGCCGCCCCCGCCCCTCCCGCCGCCACCCGCGCAGCAGACACATACAGGTAAGCACACTTTTACGTGTCTTGAGAGGATATCTTAAATAATGCAAGTTTTACCAAAATTTACTTTAATTTTCTTACCAAAAATACATCAGCACAAAACATTAATTCTACTTCGTGGATCAGAGAGAAGAGAAGTGAACATTATAGACTATAGATACTTTTTGACACCACAGACAAAGCGGTGTTGCCAATAATAACATAATAACTGTACTAGATAACCAATAGGATATCTGAAATGGGTTGCATTAGCTACCCTGATAGTGCGGGTGTCCGTGTAGTTTTACATGAAGTGATTTACATAATATAAAATAAATAATTACGCGAGCGCGTCCCAATCGCTGACTCCTTAAAAACCCTAGAACTGCTTAATTTACGATATTAATTACGATCGTACAGCGTGCTTGTTTGCCCCCTAGTTACATGAAAAACAGAGTGCAAAATGAATGGTTAAGGGTAACACAATGGAGCAGGAAATACGTGACAAACTGTGAAGCGGATCTACCATTAACTACATTTTCCAATAAATAATTTATTTTTTACATAGCAAAAAAGATTCCTGTCTTTGTCGGTAAAATTACTTTTTCAGGCAGCTATCTATCCGCTGTATGTTTTTTTATAAAATAAATACATTTTTTACGGTAATAATAAAATATGTGTCAACTATTTTTACTAGGTCTGGGCAGGCCTTCATCACCAAAAATAACAACTCAAGTTAAACTTAATACTGAGTTTGGTCAGTATGTCGTTTAAATTTTTTTTCATTGTAGCTAGTGCAATGTTGTATCGAATATTTTACGTAATAATCGATGTTGTTTTTAGTTGTTGTTAGTGTCAATAAGTGTAGAATGTAGATTATAGAATAAAGAAATATGTTTTCTTCTACTATAGTTTGTGCGTTCTAAGATGATATGGGTGACAGTTTTCATGTTCCTTGCTACGGGTTTTTTTTTACAAGAAAACAAAAAAATCAAAATGTAATAAATTATATTCCATCTACAAAAACACATGTTTCCTATAATTGTAAATGAATAATAATGAAAAGATGCTAACTTATTAATAAAAATTATAAATATTAACTGTGAAATAGGAGTATAAAATTATTGTTACGAAAACATTTGAAAAATGTCATATGCATGAAACGGAACATATGTCAATAGAGATTGACTATGTTGAATCGAAATCAAATCGATAAAAAAGGGCGGCCATCTTAAATCGCCGGCACCACTGAAATGTCAGTACGAAATCGATAATTTCGATTGCAATTCCTTTACGAAGTGATTCGATATTTTTTAAACTATCGATTAATTTTTGTTAGGTAACTTCCCTACTATTGTCAATTATAATGTGTCACGCATATCATAAAACGCACAAACTATAGTCAATAATAATGTGTGCATCATTTTTTTTTTGGTATTTTAGTTGTTGCAACAAAAAAAGCAATAGTCTTAAATAGCAGTCTAGTTGTTTATATGACAAGAAATTATTGTAATGTTTATTCATTTAATTTTCATGAAAAATGTTAATTTACATGAGAAGTAAAAAGAAATATGCATGCACAAGATGTTTGTCTTCATATGAAACCCATATTACTATTTTGATCTTCATTTACTAATGTTTTATCATCAAAACAGGTGTAACGACAGCGCAACCTAACGCCGCACCGACCACAGACACTAAAGAGGAGGGCGGAGCGGTGGGGGCAGTGGGCGGGGCCGGTGCGGGCGGAGCGGAGGGCGAGGGGGCGGGCGACGAGGCGGCCCGCTCCCCCGCGGCCAACAGTAAAGAGAAGACACCCATGTGCCTGGTCAACGAGCTGGCCAGGTACAATAAGGTGAGATTTAAATGAGGACTGTGATTTGTTGGGAACTGCAATGTTTTTTAATATAAAATAAGGGGCAAACGAGCAAACGGGTCACCTGATGGAAAGCAACCACAGTCGCCCAATGGACACTCGCAACATTAAAAGAGCTGCAGGTGCGTTGCTGGCATTTTAAGAGGGAATATCTTCTTGAATGTTGATGTCACATCATTTTAATGCATATTTACGTACAAAATATGCTTCTGATTACCTGACATATTTATTATTATTATGAAAGAAATATTACAATTTTGACATGCCTGTGGTAACCAGATTATGATAATATTATATATGTTTTGAATCATTAGCATTAAGCTTGCTTTTTGATATAGATTTTAGTTTTGTCTACAAACTGTAAAGAAAATCTTATGCATTTTAATTTTTACCTGTATTTCAGATTAAACACCAGTATCGCCTCACATCAGAAACGGGGCCCGCTCACAAAAAAGTATTTACGGTCACACTTCGCTTAGGTGATACCGAGGAATATACAGCTGAGGTTAGTACATAATTTAATATTTCTTTAGTTCTTCTAAAGGCTTCGAGTACATAAAAAACTGAGAACAGAAGTAGTTGTAATTCCACCAAACATTTTATTTGTCACATCTGTTTAAAAGACAGTCAAAATGTATACCTATGTTGCAGGGGTCGTCGATAAAGCGAGCGCAGCACGCGGCGGCGTCCGCGGCGCTGACGGGCACGAGCTTCCCGCCGCCGCCGCCGCGCGCGCCCGCACACTCCAACCACCAACACCATAGACACGCCGGTACGTACACGCGACGCAACATGCACGCAAAGTGCGTATCGTGTGTAAATCGAAACATGTCACACGTTAACATTTAATAAACCACCGCCACTATCGACACACCGGTACGTACACGCACAGCGCACGCGACGCAATATGCACGTAGTATATTTGCCGTGTGCGTATATATTTATTTGTACGCAAAATATTTAAATGAGTTTAACATATTGTGTGCTTGTTAGAATATAACGAAAGTAATAATGCACTACGTGACTGTCTCATAATGGACTGGCGGATAGTCTCGCTCATGTATGTTGATCGATGTTTTCTATACACAGCTCCAACTATTTATGTGTAACTTATTTCACCTTGTTTACTTTTACAGAGCGATACGCACGCTCAGTGCATAATCGAATCGAATCGAAATTCCAAACGGCAAATTATACACTATATTTACCGTTCAGGTCAGATGCTCCACATTTTTTCTGGCTTTTTGCTACACAACAATAATGTGGCAATTTGTTTGTTTTCTGTTAAAATAATTTTAAGTTTTGATTTATCTTTGTTACAATGTGTGAATGCAATGAAAATATTTATTTTTTCATTTTCATATTTTCCAGGTGCCGTAATGCCAACGGTAGAACTCAACGCGCTGGCTATGAAGCTATGTCAGCCGGCGGTGTATACGTCTGTGCCGGCGGTGACGCGCCCGCGGCCGCGCATGTACCGCCTGCCCGCGCCCTTCGCCCCGCCCTACCCCCACCCCGCCCATCCCCGCCTGATGGAGCCCGGGCCCGCGCTGCTGTACAGGTATGACGTCATACGTGTGTGTTATTGAAACAATCGTGCATTGGCACTGCTATCTAGAGTGCTTAGGGAACAATTTCAACAGCAAAGCTAGAAATCAAAAGTGAAAAAGGCTTCAGACGAACGGCACTTGTCGACGCGTGCCGTCTGTAAGAAACCTAATATGACGTAAGGGCCGGGACACAAAAACACGATACGACGTCGTATCGTACCACGATGCGGCGTCGTTTCACGATGCGACATCGTGTCGTGGGAATCCACGACGAGCATCGTAAAAACTACGACGCGATATCGACACGACGTGCCACGATATACGACATGACGTCGATACGACGTGTTTTTGTGTCCCGGCCCTAAGGCATTGCACTCGCCATGTCACTTATTGACGCGTTATGTTTAATACCATTGGTGCAGAGATCTGTCTCAAAGTCTGTCGCCGAGTTATATTTAGCTATTGCATCTCAATTGATCAACTGAAACTTGTTTTAAAATAATATTTGTTTTATAATGACACAAGTAGCGTAGTGAACTTTAGAACCATGCGTTGCATTAAGTACCTACTTGAACTTTTATCCATAGTAAAGTAATTACAGATTAAATAGAACTAACGAGTAGGCCGACTTTGAAGATATCGCGAAATTTATACGTTTGACGTAGTATGTCAGATCGGCCGGCGCGCGCCTTACAAATGCGTTACACACATAAAATTAATAAACCTAGTGGAATAGAGCAACAATCTCAAGCTGTCAAACGAAACGGAAATTGGTTTTCATCTGTGTGAAAAATATGTGTACGTATACACTTACACAAGCATCATTGAACATGAATTCTTCTAAGAGGCATAATATTTTATGATTTATGAATTAATGTTAAACTTGGTGCGACATGCCTCCAACTGCATTTTATAATCCACTTTCTTCTTCTTCATTTTTCTATGTAACCTTCTATATTTTATTCTGGCATGAAACTCGTAAGCAAGAGTCGTATCAATTAAAACATAGATTCGATGCCTCCGGCAGAATTAGGTCTTGTTTCGTTCTTTTTAGTTAACATTTTTTGCAGTCGGGTTTTTTGATTTTTAATTAATTTATTTTATTACCACGCAGTGTTACTGATAGTGACATCTTTCTTGCTCAGGCCTTTGTTTCTCTATTCCGCTAGGTATATTAACTTTATGGTTACACAGCATTGTGAAACATGTCGAAAGTGACTCGCGCCCAACTCGCGTAGATGATCCCGTTTGTTTGAAGTCGATGTACTTATTAGTTCTGTCTACTATGGTAATAAAGTGAGGGGCCTATATAAAAGTCGGTCCAACTGTCAGGGTCCGCGTGTGTGTGGGCGGTCAGTCGTGGGTGGGGGAGGGCAACACGCCGCAGGCGGCGCGGCACGACGCGGCGGCGCGCGCGCTGCATGACCTGCGACCGCCGCACGCTGACGCCGAGCCCGGGGACCAACAACAGATTGGTAATTATTACTACTTTTAACCGACTTCAATAAAAAGGAGGGTATCTATTCGACCTGTATGTATGTAATTTTGCCAGAACTGTACAGATTTTTTTTAAATATAAAATAAGGGGGCAAACGAGCAAACGGCTCATTATGCTGATGGTAAACAACTACCGTCGCCCATGGACACTCGCAACATCAGAAGAGCTGCAGGTGCGTTGCCGGCCTTTTAAGAGGGAATACGCTCTCTTCTTGAAGGTTTGCAGGTCGTACAGGTCTGGAAATACTGTTGGTGACAGTTCGTTCCAGAGTTTTACAGTGTGCGGCAGAAAGTTACGCGAAAAACGCACGGTGGAAGACTGCTACTGATCAAGGTGATGAGGATGTTTGTTGATGTTTTTCGCGTGGGTCGATGGCGAAAAGTTGCAGGTGGTATGATTCCGAACAATTCCTCAGAGCACATCAAGTGGAATAAAAAGACCATTGTAAATCGTATAGGGCATGGAAGCAATTACTGAAGGTGTGGTACGGTGGACAGCCAACGTATTAATAGTTCTGCGTACTGTTATTATGTTTATTATATTCAACACGATATTATCCAGGAGGAGATGCAAACTCTGATATACTGAACAGCGAGGTGAAGTCGCCGGTGTCGTTGGTTCACGAGTTGGCGCTGAAGAGGAATCTCTCCGTGCAGTTCACCGTCAAGTCTGAACGGGGACCACCACATATGAGGGTATGCATCTAGATTTAATTTACAGTTATATCATATTTTAACGATGTTAGTGGCGGCCGAAAAGAAAGATCTTCCGACCGAGCGAGATAGCATGCTCGGTCAGGCCGAAGCCCACTGACGTCATTTCAGACGTTGTATATGTCGCAGTCATCTAGTTCAATCTGCGATTCGATTGAATGACTAGCGCATTCATTGAATGACAGCATTCAATTGAACGACTCGGCCGAACGTCGATTGAACGATCGTCACTCAATGTCCGACTAGTTAGCGATTTGTAACATAGCGCTTTGAATATAGCGGACATAAAATCAGTCAGATAATTGAACGTATTTCACTTTTTTCTCACTGCGGGGCTAGTAGTCACTTAAACATGGCGTCAAACAGCTCGCGCTGTTGATAGCACTGTGTATATGGTTGATATTTTGTCTATTAAATTTACTTTAATGAATGAACTGTCAATAGACTTCTTATGACAAGAGTGCGCGTGTTTAGCATAGTCAGAATTAATTGCCTTTTGGGTCTAAAATAAAAAAAAAACTATTTTTTTTATGTGCGTGTTTCAGGTATTCGTAACGCTATGCACGGTGGGCGACATGGAGACGGAGGGCGAAGGTAACGGCAAGAAGGTGTCGAAGCGGCGTGCGGCGGAGCACATGCTGGAGGAGATGCGGCGACGCTGGCCGCCCGCGTTGCTGCGCCCGCGGCCGGACAAGCGGCGCCCGCAGCCCGCCAAGAAGAAACCGAGGAATCTTATCAAGGTACGGCCATTACTGTGTTAAGTGTTACTGGAGATGCGGCGACGGGCCTGCGCTGTGTGTGTGAATTGAAATAAATGTTTTCAAAAAAATCCACTCACGTTATTTGGTCCTTTGATATAACACAATCAAATAAGGTTCGCTCTAACACGAAAAAATAATGTAGGCTGTATTAGTATAAGTCGAATATATCTAATGTAACATGTAACAAGATTGAATAAGTAGGCAACACCGTGTAGCGTACCTTTGCTAAGTAACCGAGATCGCTAGGGAACCGCCGGTGAGACAATTTTATATAGTATTTGTGTCTCGAGAAACGATTGGACTGTATTACATACATAATTTCGTTACAGGAGGGTCTAGCGGGAGCGGCAGCGAGCGGGGAAGGCGGCGCCGACAACCCCATCTCGCGTCTCGCGGTCGCCCGTCACGCGGCGCGCGCCCGCTCGCCGCAATACCGCGTGCTCGAGGAGCGCGGCGCGGCGCGACGACGCGAGTTCCTCGTGCAGTGCGACGCCCCGCCCCACTCCGCTACTGGCCTCGGACCCAACAAGAAGACGGCCAAGCGCCGCGCCGCACACAGTACGTAACTTATTAAACACTAGCCCGCGAAATCTAAAAACGACATAATTTCAGGAAAAAAAACAATTATACATAAGATATAGGCTATGTCACTTAGGAACGCACCAGCTTTCTATCGGTGCTAGAATATTTCAATCAGACCAGTAGCTTCAAAAAAAAAAAATCATAGTGTAGATAATATTAATATCTGGACACCGAGAACAGTGATAAACTTGTAAAATGTGGTAGAACGTATAAATGTTTTCATGTGTGTGTCGTTGGTTGGGTGCTTCATTTTGCAGTTTTTAGAGTAACAATGAAAACAAATAGCATTAGACGAACTTACTGCCGTATGCATATTTGTTAGGTCACGCCCACGAACACGGTACCGAGCGAGTTAGTTTGGTTATACATAATAGTTAATAATGCCTCTTTGTTATAGTAACGACTATGGAACATTATTTATTTGGTAATAAATCAAGTTTCACAGGCCAGCGTTTAGCACAGAGGTTCCCAAATTGTTTTTTCTACCGCCCCTTTAAGTACAAATTATATTTTAGCGCCTCCATTGTTTCAATTTAAAATGCATCCTGATGAAATAAATCACCCCCCAAGCCTCTACACAACGCCCCAATTTTTTTTCCCACACCGCTCGCCTTTAGACCTTCAACGCCCACAAGGAGGCGTTATCGCCCACTTTGGGAAAGCATATCATGCCTTAGGGTGTGCGTAGTATACAAAAGCTCTTTTCTTTTTTAACCGACTTCCAAAAAGGAGGAGGTTATATTCATATTCTCATTTTAGCTTGAAATACCACCTGTCTTTTATCCGGGTAAAATGTATGACATTTTTTCTTGGGTACTCTAAATTCTCTCGTCTAATTTCAGATGTGCTTCTAGCGATGGAGATGAGTAGCAACGGTGAAGTGCCACCCGCCGCCGCCACAGAACCGACCACCAATGGTACAATAGAACCGAAGACCACCAACGGAGATATCAAACGGAAGGTAAACATGAATCCTATAATATTATGCATCATTTGTATCTCGCAACTAAAGCCAAAAGCATTAGCTCTATTAAAAGTTGCCAAATTGCTTATAAATTTGAGAGCAAAAAAAACCCGGCAGTAGGATAACGACATTTTTAAAACCACAGTCTTCTATAGAGTAACAAGGGCTTCACACCGTGTGTATTTAAATTTCTAGCCTGTGTTGTTCTTAAAGCGCATTTGAAGATTTATCTAACTAATAAGAGGAACATAGAACCTAAACTAGATCCAAAAAGCTATAATTAAGTTTGACATGACTCGGATTCGGAAACTTTACTTTCCGGTCATTGGCCAGCGCCTAGCGCGGCGAACGTTTATTGAATATCGGGTGACGGATTGTGAATCGGGGCCCTGGAGCCGTACCACGAAACCGTTTTGAGACTCAAACAATCGTACGAGAATGCCACGTCCTACTCTGACAAACGAGAAATTACAGAAATTACGGTGTTAGAACAGGACGCGGCATTCTAAGCCGATTGTTTGAGTCTCAAAACGGTTTCGTAGTAGGCCTACTGGGCCCGCTATATACGAATGAATCTCACTGATAGTAATTTATCTCTATTGTTACGACGTAATCTTTCAGGAGGAGAGCGGTGCCGGCGGCGCGAGCTCCGAGGTGCGGCAGCCGGTCCCCGGCGTGCTCATGATGGACTACCAGCAACGTTCCGGTCAGCCACCGCAGCAGAATGGTAAATAGCAGTACTTATAGTCAGCTTAGAACTTCTATGTAAGTACGTTCTTCTTAGTTAAAACATACTTACATAGAAACAAATAGTTATGAGTCATATTATGTCTATGATTGAGCTCGTACTCGACATAGACTGTCGTCTCTGACGTGCACGAATGAAAGATAGAAGCACAGTTATTTATCTTTTTGACTGGCGAACACATTACATATTTGATATTATATTGCTTTCTTGTTTACACGGTTTCGCGATAAATCTGTCTCTTTTTACTCTCTCTAATATATGCTATTTTGTCTTGAAATGGTTTTTAACTTATTTATTGTGCAGGTGAGCGTGCGAGCGAGGCGAGCGCGACCGGCGGCGGCGGCAACTCGCCCGGCGCGAAAGACCAACTCATGTACCTTTCGCAGCTGCTCGGTTTTACTGTACAATTCTCCGATTTTCCCAAGGTAATAAATTATTATTCTTGTTTAGTGTTTAAAGTATAAAGTTGAATTGTAATATTTCGTGTTAAAGTTTTACTATTTTGCTACCACTTACAAAATTCGCCTGAACGGTCTATAAAAATGTTCACTATAATTTACCGCACGAAGTTGCGGGCTTGCCTTTGGGCTATATAATTTACGTACTTAGATTATAGTTAACTTATACATATTTTTCTTAGTCGGCTTAAAAAACCTTGTAATGTTTCCAGCGCAACCACGGCGAGTATCTATCGCTGGTGTCGCTGAGCACGGAGCCGCCGGTGATGTGTCACGGGGGCGGCGCCTCCACCGCGCACTCGCACGAGCAGTGCGCCCGCGCCGCGCTCCGGGCGCTCGCGCTCATGGGGCTGGACGCGCCCGCGCCGGGGTTAGTAACTTTATAAGCATAAAACTAATACTAAAATCAAAACCCAAAAACAATTATTAGCTGTGATACAATTTGTTACTTTATTTAGATTCGAGAGTCAAGACACCTGCAATCATTTGAACGGATATTGCTAGAAATATATGTCGCCCGTGTGTTTCTAGTTTTTTTTGTGACAAAAATAATACGGCGCGTACACAGTGACGTCACTAGCTGATATAGTTTTGTTATTCTATATTTAAATCATCTCCGTTACTTTTTTAAGATGTATAGGTTTTTATAGAGCGATGCGTGCATTTTACAAATGGATACTGATGGATACTTCGTTTTCAGGATGCAATCAGTGCCCGGCGGCGGCGTGAAGCCGGCGGCCATCAGCAACGGGATCAGCGAGTGAGGCCGCAGCTGCAATACACGAGTGAATATCTCACGGCGCGAAATAAATTGTTCGGGACCTCACACACAGAGTTTATTTCGTCACTTCAGAGCTATGACGTATTCACAAAACTATGATCTCGGCTCCCGCGACAACTCTTAGTCTATTTGTTCAAAACTTTCTTTATTTTTAAATAGAAATGTATATTTTTTGTTATACTATACGATCTGTATTTATATTAAAACTGTTTTTTGTTTCATCGATAATTCGCGCAGCTTTTGTCTAACGAAACGACTATCTCGAACTTGTAGTGTTACGGTGTATTCGAAGTAAGATTGTAAACGAGTAGGTGAAACGAAAAGGCTATGAAGCCAAAGCAAATCATTGGGGCCGCGCAGACCTAACTTTCTGGCGCGCTTATTTTCGTAATGTAGATATAGTTGTAGTGCAGCGAGTGTTTACTTCGGTTCTGTCAAGTTTCTTAGTTTCACTCGACATTTCTTGCGAAAAAGTCAAGTGAAAACTTCTACTGTCTAGTTGTCACGGTTGCATCCAAGCAAAGGACGAACAGGCAGCGAAGTCTCAGTAATATGGTTCCGTTTTTACCCCTTGGGTACGGAATCCTAAATAGACATTCGGTTGGAGTAGCGGTGGACAAGATGCGTAAGTAGTAATAGTTTGTTTTGGATGTGTTTTTGAAATAAAGAGCTGAGTGGTGATTGTCTTCATAAGGTTAAAAAGTAGTTAATCATTGTTGGGAATTACCACAGATTTTATTTTCCTGTTCTGAGGGAATTACTGAAATCGTTAAAAATTAGACGCTAAAGTCGCCGACTTGACAGAGTGCTAAGTCTTTTAATAGGACTACGATTTAAGTACTGTATTTAAATAATAGTGTTTTATTTAGCGGGTAAAAGACAAGACAGTTACCTCGAATTATTTAAAACTTGATTGAGTCAGATTGTTTTACTCGCAGCACTGTAAATGTTAATAGATCTCTTTGATGTTTCAGAAAATCAGAAATCATTTTAATCATGAATTTCTCGCATGTGGCAATATTTAAATATTTATTAACGTTTTAAATAAAATGTTGAAATCAATTAAAGAGAACTATTGCGTGCGCGTCGGAAACCGTTCGCCGCCCCAATGCGAGCTACAGTTACATCATGCGGCCATGGTGTCACTTAGGTTTAGCCGCGCAGCTCGCTCGAATAGGGAAAGGGATTGAGGCAAACGGGTACGCCCACTGACATGTAGACTTGTCTCAGTCCCCGTCTTGATGCCGGGTTGCGCGCGGTAACCGCCGCAGGCCGCGCGCGCCGCCCGCCGCCCACGCGGCTTGCGGCGATTATATTGGCCTCGATTTTTAAGCTCCCTCGAGCGTACGTTTACGATTTTCGGCGACCCTGAGCTATGAAATGTGTAATTTTAGATTTATCCCCGCGTCTATACATACGATTTATACATACCCGCTTAGGATAGGTGCGCTTGTCTAGCCTGTAACCTGTGTACTCGTAGATCTAACTTTTCCTTATTCGATGTTTATTATAATGTGGTCGGTCGCGAGCCGCACTCCGTGCGACGATTGTACGTTTCATTGTAATGGGTCCGACGTATTTATTCGATTACTTAGCGGTAACAGTATCACGGACTTTGCTCGTAGGAAGTAAAGTCGATTGCTCTTACTAATTAAGTAAATAGAAGTAGTGTTTGTATCGTGCAAATCAGCGTAAATGGGAGGTTACGAATCATATTTATTAAAAACTTATCTAATCGCCGTATTTCTATTAAATCTTATATCGATGCCTATAAGTGTTGAACCAAGTATAAATACGTGGGATAGATGTTTGCATGCCCAAGAAAAATCGAATCGGTATATTTTGCATGGGATGGGAGAGAAAAAAGTATTATTTTATCTGGAATGGACGTTTTTAAATATCTGACTCGTTTTAGGTGTCGAGATTCCTATCCTTAGTAATGTGAGCATATAATCAATAATGTGTATTGATACGCTGGTTTGCATGAGTTAGCGTTATTTACCCCTAAGGTAGGTAAGGCACAATTAAACGATTTTAAATCGAGGCCATTGGTAGAATTTCTCGATGTTGTTGCACAGTAGCACACGCGTTGAGAAATCGATCAATTTATAGCCACAATGGCGTTAAGAAGTGTTCTATTTATTTTGTTCTAAGTAATCAATATTTTATATTATTATATGGGTACAGGTCCCATTCGAACTTAGTGCTGTTAGAGTTGTGTAAGAATAAAAATATTAAAAACTCAACTGTTGGTTTTATTTTGTATTTTGTAGGACTTTTTGTTTGTTGTGGAGTTGAGCATGTACCACCCATGATTTATTGATCATTTATTTTTATTTTGGTTGTTCTTCAAACAATTTGATTGAGGAAGAATCCATATCCTGCTGGATTTTCTGAATCTTAGTAAATTATGTAGTAATGTTTGCGAATGAAACAGTTTGTTGATAATAAAAACAATTTTTTATTTTATAAAAATGGTAGTAATGCGTAACAATATCACCAGCCTCCATACGGAGGCACGAGGTAATCGGCTCTGCTTATTTACATAATACTATTCATGATTTCATTGTTAATACTTATTCGAATGTATAAATATGGCAGTTCACTTCACGTATTCAAGTCCGAGCGCCTGTGTCATGAAGCACAAGATGTCTGTGTGTTCTTCAATCTGGAAAACGAAAATTATTAAACCAATAAGATGATGAGATTGGAAAAGAGAATAATAATATTTATTTATAAAGAATCTTGGACTCACGAGGGATGGAATCTTGGACTCACGAGGGATGTAGATATCTTTGTAAGAGTACAATGACAAAAATAAATAGAAGCAACAAAGTGACAGAATTTAGTCTGTTGCTTTAGTTTCAATTTACAGTAAAACAATATCAAAATGTATAAGTACTTATGAAGCAACATTTTCACTACAGCAATGTTAGCGGCCTATCGCCGCTTTCTTGTCCTACTTTTATACAGGGTGTAACAAAACTAAGTGATAACTTCAGGGTGTGTATTGTTCAGGGCGGGTCCCCTATAATATAGACTTAGCTGTGAAAGTAGCAGTGCCGAAAGAGTAACGTTTTTAAACCTTTTGCATGGGAAAATTCCTGACATTCGGGCGCTTGAAAGTCACAAAAAGTTGCTCTTTCAGCGCTACTACTTTCACAGCGAAATCAATATAAGAGACACATACAATCCCTAAACTCTAAAGTATTTAGTTTTACCCTGTATACTTCTATACTATAACAATACTTACAATCTTAGCGGTAGGTTTGCCGCCGCCGTGACCCGCCTTAGTATCGACGCGTGCGAGCAGCGGCCGGCGCTGCGGTGTGCCGGCGGCCGCGTGTTGTAGCGCCGCGATGAACTTCAGCGAGTGGAGCGGGACTACGCGGTCGTCGTGGTCAGCTGTTAGGACTAGCGTCGCTGGGTACTCCGCGCGGCTCACTGTGGACGATAAACGACAACATTGTAACACTCAAAGAGATTTGTTGAATACCTTATTTGAAGATATTATAGATCCCATCCTTTTTTCTATAAAACTCGTCATGTCTCCATTCTTCACTTTTATGTTTAGACTTGCAAGTCACATATTAACACTTATTATCACTACAATTTTTACGATGTTTTCTCGGAGGCCGCCTACATTTTACGCCGGACTCGCTAGGCGAATATTGAACTCGCCGGGCGAGTCTCCGGCGCTGGAATAATTACGTTGACTCTCCGGGAGAGTCGGTGGGACTGAATGTGTTAATAAAAGATCAAAAATAATAACATAGTCCTTGTCAGTCCTCCCAAGCATTCAGTCTTTGAGACACAAAACTGCAAACATTCGCACATTCTCACTCATCCCTACAATGTCATAAATGGTTTATTAAAAAATCAGGCTTAACATTAAAAGCATGCCATTTCGCACACAAATAACAACTTGCCTAATTTTAACTACGAGGCCCAACTTCTATATCAAACATTACCATTATCAGGCGGTTGTATGTTGTGGAGCGGCGAGTATTTGAGCAGGTACCGGAACTGCGCGGGGTCGTCGGAGCTGCCGTAGTCGGACACCCACGCATGGCCGATCGTGAACTTCTGGAATCGCAGCATGTCCAGCACACTGCGAAATATACGAAAGGCTCGTTCGAAATACGTTCGGTAGTGTCACAACTCACAAGAAGCGGTAAACAAGAAATATTAATTCCTTCTTGATAGTCTTATATTAAAATATTAATTTGTCGGTAGATTCGGCGAAACACAGCGCAAGCGCTGTTTCACGCCGGTTTTCTGTGAGAACGTGGTATTGCTCTCCCACGTGTAAAGTGTAAACTGTGTTTGAGGCTCTTTCATTAACCACTCACAATTTATAAAGACGTTAGTAAAAAGCCGCGCGTTATAAGTACGGGAAACTCGCAGTTTCTACTGTCTGAACTAAACTAGCTATTACACGAGGTTAAGGACCTGTTTCACCACTTACTGATAAGTGCTGGTGCTATCAATAACTTGTCTGACACATAGAGTATCTGTCAGATAAGTTGTGGATACCCTATCCGGTACTTCTCAGTAAGTCGTGAAACAGGCCCTAAGACTAAATTATACGTACCCAACTTGCACGATAGCGGCGCCGAACAAGTCGGGCCGCTGGTTGATGCAGGCCGCGACCAGCAGCCCGCCGTTGGATCCTCCCTGGATGGTGATGAGCGAGGGCTTCGTGTACTTCTCCTTAATGAGGTACTCCGCGGCCGCCTGAAAGTCGTCGAACACGTTCTGTTTGTTGAGCAGACGACCCGCGTTGTGCCATTTCTCACCGTATTCACTGCGAAATAGGAAATACAATAATTAATAAAATAGAAGGTATTTGCACGGAAATAAAAATCTTACATAGCAGTCGGCTACTGCTTTTACTGACATTTTAAATCTAGCTTATTTGTTTGATCGTAACGATATATCGCATGTCATTGAGTCTCTTCGAAGGTTCGTTTTAGGGTTCCGTACCTAAAGGGTAAAAACGGGACCCAATAGGGTCCCGTTTTCCCGTTTCCGTTGTCCCGCACGGACAGACAACGAAGTCTAAAGTAATAACTTTAGACTTCGTTGTCTGTCCGTCTGTCAGGAAATAACCTATATTAGCATTGAATCAACATGACGCGTCGATAACTGAACTTTATTTACTACACAAGAAGATACACATTTAATTGAACAAGCAGCTTCAAACTCACCCGCCCCCGCGTATGTTGGGCACGGCGACGACGCCGTTGAAGTGTTGCATGAACACGAGCCGCGACACGCTGAAACTCGGCTGAATGTTGATGTTGAACCCGCCGTAACCGTACAGCAGCACCGGGGAATTACTCTCGCGCGGGAGGTCCTGTAATTACACATTGTTAAAGAACTATTAGAGATCCAATAGGATCGACGCGCTGAGCGACGTCATGGCAAGATCATGTCAATGAAGCGATTGTAATGGTTATCAAAAACACATTCCTCGCAACACATCTTCGGTGGAAACGCAGCCTTAGGGTGGGTGATAGGCGATAGCGTATCTTGCGAATTGCGACAGCTAGGCAACAGGTGTTTGACAGTCGGCGACACGCGTCGATGGCGGTCGACGACAATTGCCGATCATCTGTAAGAGCGTAATACTCATTCGCGACAACAATGTTTGACGTTTATGTAAGCACTGTTGCGGCAGTGTGAAATGTCCCTAAAGACGCTTGCTTTAAAAATAGTCTATATTTTGGTTAACTTGCTTCTGTTACTACTGGTACAAGAGAGCATACTAAAAATATTTAAAGTTTTTAATATTCACTTACTTTTTTGGAAATAATAAACATAGGAACTTGTGTGCCGTCTTTGCTGGAGTAGAACACTTGCTTGGCTTCGTACTGCGACGCGTCGAATCCTTTTACTTTGGTTTCTCTAAATACCTGCAACATATCAAAACACAATGTAAAAATTTTAATACTTGAATCAATTAAATAATACTCCCCACACCGGTTTCGGTGACGGTGGCCGGTTTCATTGAAACCAGGCCAGGTACGCAGGAGTAATTTTATAGTGCCCAAGTGTGTGCGCAGTACACAAGAGCACTCTCTATTCCTTTTACTCTCATAACCCAGTGGGACGGAAGACCGACACGACTGGCGAGAGATCAGGCGCAGGACCGACTTTTTTACATGCCCATCCGACCCATGGATCATCTTACTTGTCAGACAATCAGGTGATCAGCCTGCATTGTCCTAACCAAACTTGGAAATAACATGTTTCCAACGCGGGATTCGAACCCACGACCTCCGGAGTCGAGAGCGACGCTCTAACCACTAGACCACGGAGGCGTTAGTTGAATCAATTAATTGGGTATTAAAAAATAATTTTAGTTTATCTTAAAGTAATAGTCAGTTTACTATTCAGGTGATCGCACATTTATCAGCACGCACGCGCCGAACGCGCCGCATTTTAGAATTCGTTGTATGAAATTATGTGAAACCTCGCACATTCGTTCGCACCGTACGCGCCGCATTTCGTATACTATGCGGTGCGTACGGTGCTGACAAAAACGTGCGATCAGCTTTAGACCACATATACACAGATCAAAACAATAATTTTCAAGAACAAGATAATATTGCATAATATTTCTGCTTCTTACATTAAATCAAGTACTCACAGTAGGCGTATAAGGTTTCTCATTGAAGTCCACCCTGTATATGATGCCGGGCGACAGGAATGACACGAAGTGGTAGAATATCTCGGACTGGTTGCGTTTGCCGGAGAATCCGCCGACCGAGCCGACGCCGATGTCAAACGTTTGAATGTGCTCGCCCGAGTTCAGCTCGTGCAGTTGTAGGACACTCTGAAATGTATAGTCTGTATGTAGTTCTGTATGTAGTTTGAGTTAGAGTTGAATATTTTGAAATTGATAAGATATAAAAAAGTTGAATGTTCAGTTTACGTACGTATACGTATTACTGTTTTCGTACGTGTTTACGCTAGCGTGTAAGCAACGTCTTTAGAATTCCAGTATACTAACTTAACACGACCGTGAAAATAATTACAATATTATGCCTCTAAATAACTAAAGAGTAAGACACTGGCAATGAAGTTGTGATACGTATCTAAGACGTAAATAGTCGTTAAAAGTAACTAAAAACGCCTTCTTTCTTAATGTGACATACAAATATATAAGTCCCTTTAGAGAAATCAGATAAAATGATAAGTAACATAATAGTAACCTAAATCCTTACCTTAACATCTCTAACATAGTGTATGACTAGCTTATCATTGTCGACCGCGGTGGCCCAATCTAACACGTCTTTGGGATGCTCCTGAAACGAGAGAAAAATAGTTTAGCTACTGTTTAAATAGCAACGTTAAAAAGTTTTTTATACGTGGGAGAGCCATGCTTCGGCACGAATGGGCCGGCTCGACCGGAGAAATACCACGTTCTCACAGAAAACCGGCGTGAAACAGCGCTTGCGCTGTGTTTCGCCGAGTGAGTGAGTTTACCGGAGGCCCAATCCCCTACCCTATTCCCTTCCCATCCCTACCCTCCCCTATTACCCTATTCCCTCTTATAAGGCCGGCAACGCACCTGCAGCTCTTCTGATGCTGCGAGTGTCCATGGGCGACGGAAGTTGCTTTCCATCAGGTCACCCGTTTGCTCGTTTGCCCCCTTATTTCATAATAAAAAAAAAAAACAGTGTTATTGGCAGTCTTTTTTTAAATATTTAACAACTCGAAACTAAAATTTTATTTAAAAACATCTGTTTGCAACAAACAAAGTTTAACCTCATTCCTCACTATAAAGTTACGAAGTCTGTTTATGAACGCCTTATTAAATACACAGTTAAAGAAATGAGAAAACATACCATATACATGTCTATTGTCTATGTAGACAAGCAAAATCCTTACTTCGGCTCCGGATTTTTTAATTTTTCCGTAGTGGGGTAGTAAAATATTGGTTGTGTTAATTACTTGAACTTATGTACTGTATATTGATGTGAATTATAAAATAAAGATAAAGTTATTACGTTATTAGATGTTGTTGATGTGAAGTTGGCCGACGTTCCGGTGTTTGCTAGATGGCGCGGCGGAAGACGTCAGTTGGATACTTGCGTTTTGACCCATTAAAAAAAGTAATAACCGCGTATGGTTATTCAAAAAACGCGGAATCGCGTACTATTACTCTACTTACTGGTATGAGAGTCTCCCAGTTTTCCTCGGCGGGGTTGAGCAGGTCGATCTTGATGAGTCTGTAGTTGGGCGCGTTCTTGTTCGTGCGGAATATACACACCGAACCGTCATTCGTTATGTACTGAAAATTACAGTTATCATATTATTAATAAGTATTAATTATAACTAATAATTATAATAATAAGTAATAATTGCTATAAATAATGCTAAAATATAAAACAAAGACTATATATAAAAAACTAAATCTAAGTCAGAGGCTGCGGGCAATGTACCCAAGAGGCTGGCAGCATTACCTCGCTGTATCGCAAGGCTGATACGTTGGCCGAGGTAAGCGCCAGCTCTGGGATCGTTAGTTTTCTCAACCAGTCTTTGGGATAACTCTCTGAACATTTGTTTGGCACCAGGGCCCCACGGACCCAGGGGTTCAACCCCGAAAGTTACAAAAAAGTAATCATTCCCCAGTGCTTCATATTTTCTTCTTTTGTTTGTCTCTGCTTGTGCCGCCGCAGCTCCCGCTTCCCTTGTAGGGAAGCGGGAGCGGCTCCCTTCCGCTCATTAATAGGTTGATTATCAAAATATTAGTTTAGCTAAAAATCTCTCAGATTATGAAGCATTAAGACAGTTGATTATGTTATATCTTTAAACGAGCAATTCTTATATGTATAATTGGAATCTCAGAATCGGCTCCAACGATTTTCATGAAATTTAGTATATAGGGGGTTTCGGGGACGATAAATCGATCTGGCTAGGAATCATTTTTATAAAATGTAATTTTATTAGTGTTTTATCAAATACCGAGCAAAGCTCGGTCAAATAGCTAGTATTATATTAAATAAGAAGATCACGTCAGCTTTAAAAAAAACTACATCCAAATAAGTTTATCAGTTTATATACCATATTTTGCATGGGTAATATTGCTTTCTTGCTGGCGTCGCATACGGCATATATTGCGGTCGCGGATCTCATAGACTTACTATTAATTGATGAATCTCTTCTCAGGCCTTTACTTGAGGTTATGTTCATTTCAATAGAATCGCTTAGAAAGCGATTCATGCGCGAGTAGCAGGTAAATAAATCAATATGGTATACAGGGTGTAACAAAACTAAGTGATAATACTTTAGGGCGTGTATGGATTTCCTATTTAGAGTTCGCTGTGAAAGTGGCAGCGCTGAAAGGGTTTTTTCACCTTTGTATTAAAAAAAACCATGACGCTTATCTATACAAATTACAAAAAAAATATCTATTTCAGCGCCGAGCAAACTCCCTACGAGGAATACATTATATACATCCTAAAGAATGATCACTTAGTATTGTTACACCCTGTATAGAACAAAAGTATAAAACTAAGCGCGTCGGTATATATACGACAGCTGAAATGTATCACGTGGGCTTCGGCCTGACCGAGCATAACACCTCGCTCGGTCGGAAGATCTTCCTTTGGCCTCCACGCTTATTCCCACATTTGGAACCCACCTCATAATCCGCCTCAAATTTATGCACGATCTGCGTTAACGGGAGACGGCCCGTGATCTCGGGGTGCTTGGACAGGTCGGCGAAGTACAGCAGGTTGTCGCGACAGTCGCGCACCGGCGACACCAGCAGCCAGCGACCGTCCCACGATACTTCGGCGCCGCTGTACACACACATTGTCTATTAAAATATGAAAATGCATATGCAATTATTATTCAAATGCATATGCAATTATGCAAATACATATAATCAGGTCTCTACATATTATAGTAAAATTAATTAAAGCTGGCACGTTCATAGTACTCACACTTATGCAGTATCACTATACAGTAAGTTTAAGGCCGGTATAAATAAATTGCCGGTTATTCCTGGCCGGAAGAAATTGGTTGAATCACAGTTACTCACAGCGCCGGATTTATAAATAGGCCGTATGCCTAGATACTGTCTATTTATAAATGCCGTGTACGGGCGGCAGCGTCCTAGGGGGCGGCAGCGTCCGTAGAAGGCCGGTAGATTTCATACATGGGGCGGCGGAAATAAATTGGCATACACTCATAAAATAAGACCGGCAATGCACCTGCAGCTCTTGTAATGTTGCGAGTGTCCATAGGCAACGGTAGTTATCTCGTTTGTCCACTTATTTTATATAAAAAAAAATAATTCAGCACTGGTTACTCACATCCTCCACAGCGGCTCCTCCGGGAACTCCACCGCGATGACGTCCTCCGACTGCGGCGTGTCGAGGCGGTGGTAGCACAGCTTCTGGTCGCGATTCACCTCCGTCTCCGAACCGTCCGTCTTGCCCTCCTGCTCCGGGTAGCGCTGAAACATACAATAATAATAATAATATCTATAGACGCTTCACACCTGACGTGGTGTCTGTCCCCGTGCTAAGTACCTGAAGGACTTGTGTTACAGGTACCAGACAACGGAAATATATTTAATCATTTTATACTATACATACAGGGTGCAATGAAACCTTCCGGCCAAATTTCGGTATATTGATTGAATTTTTGAATTGAACATAATATAATATAGTTTATTACGCAAAAAACATTATCTCACACATAAAAACATTTCTTGGAACAATGAAGTATTAAATCAGGATATTATTAGCAATAACTATAAAATTTTACATAATTATTAATATGGTGTCATACGATATACTGTGGCAGAAATTAAAGTCTGAAACCAGCCTGTCTGATGACGTCATATCAATACTCAAATATTGGTATATGAATCAATTAAATTATGTCCGATGGGCTGATGTGTGTTCGGAGCCTTATGGGTTGAAATGCGGGGTGAGACAGGGGGGGATCAGCTCGCCTCGTATCTTCAACCTGTATGTAAACTCGCTTATTGAGGAGCTCAGCAGCACAGGTGTCGGGTGCCACATAGGTAATGCGTGCGTCAACAACATTAGCTACGCTGATGACATGGTGCTGCTGAGTCCCTCTATAGGCGGGCTGAGAAAGCTACTACGTATTTGTGAAAGATATGTGGAGGCCCACGGACTTAGGTATAATGCTACGAAGAGTGAGTATATGGTTTTCAAGTCAGGTACGAAATGCTATGACACGAATGTACCTATAAAACTATGTAACACTCCACTTAAAAGAGTTAGCAAATTTAAGTACCTAGGTCATTGGGTCACCGATACTCTTAGGGATGATCAAGACATGGAGCGTGAGAGAAGGGCATTGGCAGTCCGATGCAATATGCTGGCCCGCAGATTTACTCAGTGTAGCAGAGACGTTAAAGTTACTTTGTTTAAAGCGTACTGCCAATCTTTTTACACGTGTAGTCTGTGGTCCAGCTATACGAAGAGGTCATACAATGCATTGAGAGTACAGTATAATAACGCATTCAGGGTGCTGATGGGGCTGCCGAGGTTTTGTAGTGCGTCGGGCATGCTGGCCGAGGCGCAAGTAGACGACTTTTATGCAATAATCAGGAAGCGTAGCGCCTCACTGATGGCGAGGCTTCGGGACAGCACCAACAGCATCCTGAGGGCGTTTGCGGACAGGTGGGACTCTGCACTGCTTGGGCACTGGATTAGACTTCATGCACCTGTAGCAAGATGCATGCTCGTCACATAATGTAGTGTCGAGCAATTAAAATTAAACAAAATCAACAAAAAATTAAAATTAACATTAATTACTAACCTACTAACATAAGTTAAGGAAAAATTGTTACTAATCTACTAATAATTCATATGGGCTGTATTTTATTGCCTGAAATAAAGCATTATTATTATTATTATTAATAATTATATTCAATATGCAGTAAACGTCTATAATAAATAACACACATGGACTTTTTACTTTTTATCCTTATTATCAACCTTGGCAAAGGTTACATTAAGGTAAAGGCTTCATTTGCATGTCAAGGTGTTACACGCTATAAACATTAGATTATAATATACTTCGCTTCAATTTATTTTGATCTGAATGTTATTATGGGAGACTATAATGCTACCCATTCAAATGTCACTTATTCACCATGCGCGATTAACAAACACAATGGCACATAGTCTTGTTCGACTAGATCAATTTTTATTTACATTTAGGCGCAGCGCAGACGACTTCTACTTCCACCGACTAAAAAGTGAGTCACGGATAGTATGTCGTCTGTGCTGCGCCTTAGGCTATAAAACTAATGGGAAAGGTAATGGATATTTAAAGTTTTTACTTACAGAATAGAACAATCCTTTGTTATCTTTGGTCCAGGCCATAGACGCGAACTTGACTTTTTTTAATACCTCCGGGTAGTCCTGGCCTGTAAAAAATTAACTTTTACTTGTACTTACTACATAGTCGTAAAGTACACAAATACGTTGACCTACATATACGTGGGAGAGCCATGCTTCGGCACGAATGGGCCGGCTCGACCGGATAAATACCACGTTCTCACAGAAAACCGGCGTGAAACAGCGCTTGCACTGTGTTTCGCCGAGTGAGTGAGTTTACCGGAGGCCCAATCCCCTAACCCCTACCCTATTCCCTTCCCTACCCTCAACTATTCCGTTCCCTTCCCTTCCCTACCCTCCCCTATTACCCTATTCCCTCTTAAAAGGTCGGCAACGCACTTGCAGCTCTTCTGATGCTGCGAGTGTCCATGGGCGACGGAAGTTGCTTTCCCCAGGTGACCCGTTTGCTCGTTTGCCCCCCTTATTTCATAAAAAAAAAAAACTACTTGTCTCTTTTACGTGAATTTGTTAACATGCGCGACTGAAAGAGACAAGCAGCAAGGTAAGAAACGAATTTCTTAATTATTCTTAGTACTTCGCACATATATGTATAGAATTACAATGTTACGTTAACAATTTATTATAATTAGAAGTAGTTGCATGTGTCACTCGTGATTTGTGAACCTATAAACTTAGCAGATAGCTCACGTAATAGAGATTCGCAAGCGACGATCACGTTTTTTCAAGTACCGGTATATAACGACAATGGCATTGTATGTTTTTTTTAAGTAGGCGACAGTATTTGGGTTCCCACACAAAACTGCGAATTCGCATCGCATCGCAAATATCTGCGACAAAACTCATTTAATATTAGTATGGAGGTGGGTATTTCGAATTGCGCAATAGGGAAGATGCGCTATTTTTATTTTTGTGTTTATTTTAAAGAACTCCATGTAGAATAGACAAGTATATTAAAAAATTAAAACACTGGAATTTACTGCAAAAAATGCGGTTTAAAATTGTCAATTTAAATTTCGGAGCCAAAACGGATCTATAGTCTGTATGACGTCACTACTGTCCCGCCCCGCGTTCCATTTAGCGTTAAAAACGATCATAACGCTCAAAATAGAAGGTATTTTGAGCGTTTAGATCGTTTTTAACGCTAAATGGAACGCGGGGATAGCAGGTGTGACGTCACTAGGTGTTCCAGCGCATCGTCGCGGAGTAATGTTGAATAGGTAGTGTATCCACGAGTTGAGCCTGAAGAGGCAGAGGTGGTGGGGCTACGGTCGTGTATCACGCGTTTCCCGTAGTCCCGCCTTCAGGAGTAGGAACACCGTTGGGGTTTTAGTGGGTAGTCCCGGGTGCTTCTTCCGTCCGCCCCGGGGAGTCCCACATACCTCGGTGGTACTACCCAGGCCCCAGGGATGCATAAACGCATTCCCCCGACGCAAAAAAAAAAGGTGTGACGTCACTGAACGCTGATTGGTGTTTTGAAATCCGATCCGTTTCAAGTTACTTTTAATTCGTAATTTTTGTAAAAAAAACAAATTCTGTGAAATATTAACCTTGCAGTGGCCCTGTTTTTTATATTTCTAATAGCAAAATTTTCATAAATATTATATTTGCAATAGGGGGGACCTATTGGGTTCGAAAATTTCATCGCGCGACGCCCAATAAACGTTCGCCGCGCTATGCCACTGATGACCGCATCGCGGATCTAGCCTCAGCATAGCCTCGTCCCACCAGAAGTATCTAATAATAATAACTCCCACACCGGTTTCGGTGACGGTGGCCGGTTTCATTAAAACCAGGCCAGTTACGCAGGAGTAATTTTATAGTGCCCAAGTGTTTTTTAAAAAAATGAAAATAAGGGGGCAAACGAGCAAACGGGTCACCTGATGGAAAGCAACTTCCGTCGCCCATGGACACTCGCAGCATCAGAAGAGCTGCAGGTGCGTTGCCGGCCTTTTAAGAGAGAATAGGGTAATAGGGGAGGGTAGGGAAGGGAAGGGAATAGGGGAGGGTAGGGAAAGGAATAGGGTAGGGGATTGGGCCTCCGGTAAACTCACTCACCCGGCGAAACACAGCGCAAGAACTGTTTCACGCCGGTTTTCTGTGAGAACGTGGTATTTCTCCGGTCGAGCCGGCCCATTCGTGCCGAAGCATGGCTCTCCCACGTATGAAGTGTGTGCGCAGTACACAAGAGCACTCTCTATTACTATACTCTCATAACCCAGTGGGACGGAAGACCGACACGACTGTCGCGGGACCGACTTTTTACATGACCCTCCGACGCATGGATCATCTTACTTGTCAGACAATCAGGTGATCAACCTGCATTGTCCTAACCAAAATTGGAAATAACATTTTTCCAACGCGGGAATCGAACCCACGAGCTCCGAATCAAGAGCCACGCTCTAAACCACGGAGGCGTCGACTAGAAGTATACAGCATACCTGTAGCAACATCCTTCAAATGTATAGTGATCCAATCAGACCCGCTGGCGGATAATCCGTATGCGAAGGTGGATCCGTCCTCCGTGAAACGCGTGCCGGATAACGCGACCGTGCCGTCAGCTGACAGAGTGTTGGGGTCTATGAACACGCGCGGCTCCGATGTGAGACTGTCTTGTACGTAGAGGACACTGGAAGTAGAAGATTATGTTGTATGTAGTCACTCCTTTCAGTTCACAGATCTTATTCGGTCTTTCGTCACTTCGACACAAATGGATCTATGGTTTCTACTTTATAGAGAATCATTTCCAACTCAAAAGCAGTCAATACATAGGCAGTAGAATATACAAAAATTAAAAAATAATCGGCCAAGTGCGAGTCGGACTCGCGCACGAAGGGTTCCGTACCGTTATAGAGGAAAAATAAGCGAAAAATTGTGTTTTTGTATGGGAGCCCCCCTTACTTTTTTATTTTATTTTAATATTATTCTTAAATATTAAAGTAGACATAATTAAGGCCTTTGTGAAAATATCAAGTGCCTACCTGTTGCCATTATTGATATTGAGCAAAAAAGGCCAAAAAAATCACGTTTGTTGTATGCGAGCCCCCTTTAAATATTAATTTTATTTTTAGTATTTGTTGTTATATCGGCAACAGATATACACAATCTGTGAAAATTTCAGAACTCTAGCTATAGCGGTTCTTGAGATACAGCCTGGAGACAGACAGACGGACAGAGAGATATCGAAGTCTCATGAATAGGCTCCCGTCCCGTTTAAGCTTTGGTGTCAATCCATCTACAAACGTAACTATTTAGGCCTAATATAAGAACTAAATCATTTTAAAAGACTTCACACATCAACCATGGAAGCTTTATGTCTTCTTACTTAGAAGTCAGAGGAGAATAATTTTGTAACTTACAACGAGCCTTGACCTCAACCACGTTACATACTTTTAACTTACAAGTTTACTTTTATGTTTAAATTGAGTTGTGTGTATGTTAAGTAAGAAATCTAAAATACTCTACTCACTTCTGATTCTGCAGGCCGGTATTCTTGTAGAAAAAGTATCTGTCCCCCCGTTTGAACGGGCACGAGTATTTAGGGTAGTTCCACAGCTCTGTCAGTCGGTCGCTGACGTCAGACCTGACCGGGCACGCGTCGAGGTAGGGGCGGGTGATGTTGTTCTGGGCCTCTATGAAGGCCGCTGTTTCCTCGGAGTCAGGGTCTTCGAGCCAGCGGTACGGGTCTGCTATCTGTGAAGTAAAATGTTATAGTGATCTTAAGTATACTGTGGTAGGGATTGGGATGTTGACAAATATAAGCAGATTTTTTAAATAATAATATAACGGTAAAAAACATGCATTTTTAAATTTCAGCTACATAACAGCTTAAATGTATTTTTTTTGCTATGAGTCTTCAAAGTTAGATATAGTCAAGTCGATTTTTTTAAATATCTAAATGTATAAATATACCATTCGATAAGTTATGCAATTTATAACAATTTTTCTTATCACACCACCTTCGTAAACGCAATATTTAACATAGCGATTGAACAAAGTTATCCCGCGATGGCCGATGCATGCAACCGTGAGGGTTGTGACGTCATAGTACACTGTCATTTTGTATGGAGCGTTTTGAGAACGTTTATTTTAAGGAGTTTTTAAGATAGCAAAGTCATTCTTTCACCGATGTTTCTATTTTTGAGAGTTCCTTTAATTACCAATAAGAAAAAGAAATAGGCAACTAGCCTATTCTTTTTAAAAGAAGGGATTAAAGGACTCATTACTAGAATGACTAGAATATGACGCTAGGTTCCTGTGAGAGTTTTTCCTCATATCAGAATTTAGATAGAGACATTGTTACCGTGTGTTAGTTATCTGCTTGTGTTTTTATTATTAAGGAGGCAAAGTTAATAAAAATTGAATGGCAATGACCTAATATTTAATAATATAAAATGTGTATCTATTTCTAAACTCTAAATGGCATAATGTTTGTATGGAACGCAACGGTTGATGTACTCTATCAGCATTCTAATGAAATCGTGATTCGGTATAATATGTATGAAAAAAATCAGCAGAGTGCGAGTCGGACTCGCGCACGAAGGGTTCCGTACTGATACAGAGCAAAAATAGGCTAAAAATTGGGTTTTATGTATGGGAGCCCCCCTTAAATTTTTATTTTATTTTAATATTATTAAATATCACTTATAAGTTATAATAAAAGAATGTGGGAAAAATTCAAGTGCCTATACTTCTTGCTTTTATTGATATAGAGCGAAAAAGGCCGAAAAAATCACGTTTGTTGTATGGGAGCCCTCCTTAAATATTTATCTTATTTTCAGTATTTGTTGTTATAGCGGCAACAGATAAACACAATTTGTAATAATTTCAGAAGTCTAGCTATAGCGGTTCTTGAGATACAGCCTGTAGACAGACAGACGGACAGACAACGAAGTCTCAGGTCCCGTTTTTACCCTTTGGGTACGGAACCCTAAAAAAACAAGAGGTCGAAAGATATAAAACAGCTTTTCATACAAACACCACTTATGACTTACAAATCATTATTTATCGCAAGTTTTATCTGCGGGTAAACAACCCGCTCTCATTGGTATTCTGTATACGAACTTGTTTGTTGCCATTATCCTAACCAACTCTTTGACCTTGGCACCTGATATCAAACACAATATGAAAATCTGTTTTTGTCTATCAACTACAATATCAACCGTGACCGCTCACCGCGTGTACAAAAAGTTTGATCAGTGATTTGGTAAAACTCGATTAGAACAAGTTTTCATTTATTTTTATTGTAGGTACACTTTAAAAAATCTTTGTCTGATTTAAGTTAATACTAAACTTTTTAAAAATTTTAATTAGGCTGGTATTCCATAAACTTTAAGTATTATTATTATAGATTGCAGGTCAAACGAATTTGTTCATAGTGTATACTAGATTACGCCTGCAACTCCATTGCGCCAAAATTCGTTTATCGTGCGGGAACCGTACATTTTATCCTGTCTTTTCCTGGGACCCAAAGTATCACTGTATACCCAGCAAAATCTGTTCAGGTTTCGGCGTGAAGAGGTAACAGACAAACAGACACACTTTCGCATTTAATCATTTATACAATATGTTGAAGACCATGGATTAGATTAGTATTGTAGTCGGTAATCAGTGCTTAACGCTACGCTTCGATGCCCACTATTTAACCCCACTACAATTCAGAATTATTCTACCTTTAAGTATTAACAAGTGGACCTTATGTCGTTGATGTAAGGTTCTTTTGGAGCCAAAATAATCTGGACGTCTGGTCACATAATCAGATCATTATCTAACACTACGGATAGGAAAATCGCACGTTCTTCGATAATAAGCTGAGTTTTAACGAAAACACGTCTGAAGTCTGAACGATACTTATCTATTTTGAGATGAGATTAAATTATAACTTAGATAACTGGAATTGGACAATCTGATGATAGCTTTAGTGAGCCGTTTTTCAGCGTTAAAAACAAGGAAAAAATAGGATAGAATTCATACTGATAAGCGATAAGAGTATAATAAACTAGACCACGCCCGCAACTCCGTTGCGTCAAAATTCGTTTATCACGCGGGGACCGTACATTTTCCAAGATAAAAAGTATCATATGTCCTTTCCCAGGACTCAAAGCATCTCCATGTCAAATTTCAGCAAAATCGCGGTTCGGCGGTGAAGAGGTAACAAATAGACTTTCGCATTTCTAATATTAGTATGGAAGTATGAATACCTTTTAGGTAGGTAAGTTCATAATCAAAAAAAAAATCTACATAAGAGCCTCTGAATACAATATAAGTACTTACTATATTAAGTACCAGAATAGGAATATATTATTGCAATGTTTTGACGCTACAGTGCAGCACCAGCAACGTTGTCTACGGACGACGTTTGACAAACGTTTTTGTCAATATTGTGAATAACACGTCGAGGATTATTTACTGTATGTGCTAGTATCGCCCTCTGCTCTTACCTTTGCGTAATATTCCCTATTATTTTCATAGCCGTATTATTTTCTCCGGTTCTAATATCTATATTTCCGGAATTCCGGACATCTATTATACTATAAATACGGAAGGATGAAGATGCGGAAACATGGAAGCCGGTAATAAGATATAACACTATCGTAATAGACTTACGGCCCGGCCGCACCTGCGTCTATCGTCCGAAGCTTCGTGCTATGAGACGATATAGTACTATTTAAATAATTGGACGATACACGCACATCGTCCAATGGTATCGGTTTTAAGGAGTGAGCACACTGAGACGGGCCGTGCCGGGGTTCAGCGTGCCGGGGCTCATTGCAAAAATCCGCCTCCATACAATTTGTATAGAAGCGGAAATCCGCTGCGCCCCGACACAGTGTGCGATACGCGCATCCGCTTCCATACAAATTGTATGGAGGCCCGTCTCAGTGTGCTCACTCCTTTAGCGCGAAGCACTACGCAAGTACGCATATATGCTGTCGCGGCATTACTATTACGATTAAAACGATAACTAAGTAATAGGCCAGCGACGCACTTGCAATAATAGCATAGGATAGGAATCATGGAAAGTCGCAGTAAAAGAATAATTATTATTATTATTCTAGTGATTTTCCATGATGCCTATGCTTTGATTGTTAAAATATACTATTGATTTGGCAGGTTATCGGTAATTTATGTTTCAAATATGCTTCGAAGCTACTGGACCAATTCAGATGAAATTAGGCATAGGCGTAGAGTTGATCATAGGAAATGACAATTTCATTAATTATTTTATTATTCATTTTATTATTTATTTCATTAAATGTAATAACTACCGCGGAATACGGTTTTAGGCAGGAGAAGTTAATACTAGTCAATGTGTGTCAAATAATAAAAATAATACTAAATAAAACACTACTGTCTTTATCAATTCTCTTAATAAAGGCTGCATTCCACGACCCACGTATATTCCTCGAAGTTATTAATAATGTAGAAAACTTTGCACGTGGTTCTATATTTTCCGAGTAGAAAAAAACACAGAATAGGATTCTGTATCTCCATAACTCCTAAAACAGTAACGGTATTGATACCGAGATTTAACTACGGAACCCTAAAGCTAGAAAGTGAACCTAAACACGGTCTAAAACAGTGTTAAGTTCAAAAAGTGCGGTCAAGTGCCTCCTTGAGCGCTGAAATGCCTTTTCATGGCACATTGTCTAGGATTCTTGAAAACGTAATAACTACTATAGGCCAGCCCCGGATTTATAAATAGGTCGTTATATGCCACGGCCTAAGGGCAGCAGCGTCCATGGAGACCATGGAGGTTCTACAGTTTACGTACATGAGGCGGCGGATATAAAGCGTACTACTCTCATAAAACATATAAATTCGGCACTGCTATTATAGGCCACGCAATTCTTTATTGTCGGAAATACGAAAAGGGGAGCTGGGGAGCACGGTTTTTTGGGTCTATTCGGTAGGGCTAGGAGAAAATCTATTGGTAGATCGGCGATCATCAGATAGATCGTTATTGGTAAATCGAGGGCAAACCGACAAGAAAGTGACTGAATGTAGATCTTGTGTAGAATATCTAATAACATATATAAAACTTGAAATTTATCATGTCCTAAAACATATTTGTAAACAAGTATTTTATCAGGTTTTTTACATATTTATCCGGTATGCAGGATATTTTATGTAGGTATGTGTGCCTTGGAAAGGAATGAAGGAAGGTTATATACACCTGAGAAGTTACAAGTGAAACTTTGCTAACATCCGTCTGCACATTTCCAATGGCTCAATTCTCATCCCCCGAATTTGAAAACGAATGTGGCTGTCCCAATATCGTGAAAGCACGAACGAAGATCGGAGGGTTTTCTGATAGTTGAATGAAAATCCATATCAACTAATAATAAAATTCCGAAACTGTCTTTCTGGTCGTCGGTTATCTTAACCGCCACACTGAACCGATTTGCATAAAGTTCCATATGTGAAACATTAAAGGGAAGGGACAGGGGGCAAATCCAGGCTAGATATTATAGGATAGATGTTCTACACGGCTTCGGCCGCGTAAATTAGGAATTTCACGAAAACCGTCCATTTTCCCGCAAAAAGTAGCATAATATGTCCCTTCACATGACATGGTCATTGGTCAACTCTACATCTGCGCCAGATAACATAAAAAATGCTCCAGTAGTTCGTGAAATAAGCACTTTCAAGTAATTTTCCCCGTTTTTTCTACATATTCCTCTGTTTCTTAGGTCATATTGCTCTTAGCGATATAATTTATAGCCTTCCTCGATGAATGGGCTATCTAACACTGGAAGAATTTTTCAAATTGGACCAAGTAGTTGCCGAAATTAGCGCCTTCAAACAAACAAAGAAACTCTTTAGCTTTATAATATTAAATATAGATTAAATTTGTCTGGACTTACCCCATGTCCTGCGCAAAAAACCAAGTTACAGGTTCCGTCTCGTATGTAACGAAATGTCTTAACTCTTACCTTAGTCCCATGGTAATCATCAACCACAGTTTCGTCCCTTCTCGCGTCGGGGTACACGAAGCTCATGTTAGGCGACGCGGACGCGACGACGCTCTGCAACACACAAACAACCAACACATAGTGGAACATCGTCATCGCAGCGCCGCGAGAATACTAACCGCGCCGCGTCGATCAAAGCCTTTATATTATGCATCATCGTAGACACATCTCACGCAGCTTTCGCCCGTATAGCTATGATAAAAAAGTCTTAAAGCGGCGCGTGGGAACCAAAAAGTCATGAGACAGGTTTTTTGAGAAAAATTTTATTTACAAAAAACTAGACAAGCCCGAAGTTGTTTTATTTTATATCGAGCTGCACTAGATATTAGTTGATTTCTAATTTTAGTAATAATCTGTAATGCTATAGAATTTATAAATTATAGTTAAGGATAAAGGATTAGAATAGGAGATATAAAATCCTATTTAAATGTAAGTACGATTTGTAATATTTATTATCTAATTAGGTGAATTTTGTTTTGTTTAGTACAGTTTATATAAAACATACTAGCTGTTGCCCGCAACTTCGTCCGAGTGAATGTACGTTATTATAATCGAGAATAGGTACCCTGAGATATGCCTTGGTGCAAATCTTACTTTTTGGTGGCATGTTATGATAATTTTACTTAAAAAAAGTGAAAATATTTTTGTTGTAAAGGAATTCCGTCGATACCTCCCGATCCCGAGAAAGTCATTATCAAGTCACCGTTTTAGTAAACATGGTATGAAATTCAGGTTAACAATCTATACAACAAAAAAAGAATTTTGAAAATCTGAACACAAACAGCAAAGTAAACATTAACTCCTCCTTTTTTGGAAGTCGGTTAAAAAAATATCTAAGATGTTGACCATGGATGTAAGGTATCACCATGCCAAATTTCATTGAAATCAGTCCAGTGGATTCAGAGATTAGCCTGTACAAACAGACATACAGACAAACAGACAGAGAAACAAAAATTTCAAAAACAGTTAAAATGTGTTCTACTGCTCTTCTTACATACCCCTGACTCGTTTTTTCAAGTTTATTTTCAATGTACAAAAATTTTACCTCTACGATTTTATTATAAGTAAGTAGTAAGTAAGTATAGATAGATTTAACATGTTATAAATGGTAAGTACATCAAGTTTGTATGTCAAAGAGATTGATTTGTGAGAAAGAAAACATAATTTACTCAAATCTAATATATATTAAACTTTTCCATGCATAATAATTGCAGAGGTGATATTAGTATTGTCTATAATAAACATTTCAAGTTCATATGATGAAGTGTGACAATTGCTATTATTGCAATAGCAATTGTCACACTTCATCAAGTTCTTACAGACAAACGGCACTTGTTGACGGCATTTACTGCAGTCGACGTGTGCCGTTCATCTGTTATAAGAAGCCTTACATCATTCAATAGTCTAAACATTTCTCGAAAAACTTGATAACATGACTTATGAGGCTATAACTACCTACATCTTGTACTTGTATTATCTTTACGCGGGAGAGCCATGCTTCGGCACGAATGAGCCGGCTCGGCCGGAGAAATACCACGTTCTCACAGAAAACCGGCGGGAAACAGCGCTTGCGCTGTGTTTCGCCGAGTGAGTGAGTTTACCGGAGGCCCAATCCCCTACCCTATTCCCTTCCCTACCTTCCCCTATTTCCTTAACTACCCTCTCCTATTCCCTTCCCATCCCTACCCTCCTCTATTACCCTATTCCCTCTTAAAAGGCCGGCAACGCACCTGCAGCTCTTCTGATGCTGCGAGTGTCCATGGGCGACAGAAGTTGCTTTCCATCAGGTGACCCATTTAAAAAAAAACGTTTTATTTCTGAGTTGATTTTAAGAAAATACTTTCAGAATGTTAATATTAGCTACGGTGCCTACCACCAGTTCGGGAACTATCCCGGCGAGAAGAACCGGCGTAAGAAACTCGTTGCGTTTGCTCGTTTGCCCCCTTATTTCATAAAAAAAAAACCTTGAAATAAATTGGTCAACTTATGTTGTCCCTCCTGAAAAATTCCTAAAAGCTATTTATTTCTTTATTTTCTATAAATAAATCTTAACATTATGTCAATGTCAAGTTTGGTCATGTTATGTCAAGTCAATGTTTATAGCTGAAAGCTTTCACATAACCCAGTCAAATTCCATTGTCCCGCTATTCACTTAAAAATCAATTTCTTAGACATTATACTTACACGAGCTTTTGCACTTTAGGAAGTATTATTATATACAAATTTTCATCCCGTATTTGAACCCCTTGGGGTTGGAATTTATCAAAATCCTTTCTTAGCGGATGCCTACGTCATAACATCTACCTGCATGCCAAATTTCAGCCCGATCCATCCAGTGGCTTAGGCTGTACGTTGATAGTCAGTCAGTCAGTCAGTCACCTTTGAGTTTTATATATATAGATACACTCCAAGAACACAACTTTTCTAGATTTATTCTGTGAATAGTTGTGATATATTATGTACTTTAATTAAATGCAAAATTTTCATACTTGTATGGTATCATGATATTTTGTATTCTTCTTATGAGAAGAAATGCCCGGCTTTCACTATTTTGGATGAGATTATACTTTTGGCCTTATTATCACTTTCAAATTGTGTATTGTTATTGAATAAAAATAGTAATTGCATATACTATGAAAACTAAGTTGCTACCTGTAACTTACAGTAAATATAGTTTGGTAATGGTTTTCCATGATATCAAACAAAAAATCAATAATACACCCTGACATAATATTTTTTGTGTATTATAACAATAAGTGGTCTGTAACTCTCTGATAAATCTTATCACTAGTACCCTGAGTGTTTGTTTATAATAATTGATAAGAAAATCTTAAAAATTACTTAGGTACTTACCTACTTATTCTAACTTGTGATCATTTTACACATAAAAACAAATTAAAATACATTGGGATATTAGTTAACCAACAGTTGTCAATTTTGGTTAGGTTATAAGGTTATTGATCACCTAATAAGAAATAACAGTGATATTTTACGTTAAAGATACGTTGCCACTTGCCACATATTCAAAGATAATTAATGAAGAAGGCGATCAGTAATTTAAAAAGCGGTGGTTATTGTAAGAAGCGTTTCAAACATTTATCTGCAGAAAATGATTATTTTTCTTACCAATTTCTGTTCCGGTAATAAAAATGCTGATGTAACTTGTTGCTTACAGAGTATTGTACGTTGTTTATTATTTAAAGCCACGAAATTTGCAGAAAATCGGCAATGATTTGCAAAAAAGCGACGCACAAACGGACGCAGCACAACGTACTTTGACATTTCAACTTTTTTACGTTCAATGATAATGTTGACGTCTACTTTTTTTCTTTGGTACTAAAAAACACCTTGCAAAACAGCCACAAGGCCACAAGAAGATGATACGCTTATCGTTTTATTTTAATTTAAACAATTAATTAATTAATGTTATATTTATAATAATTATTACTATCCTAAAATCACAACACGAGCACAATCAATTTTCGACGCGCAGTGCGAACTCCGAATACATTTATCTTTAGCAAACATTTATACCTCTACAATGTTTTGAAGTTATTGAACAATTTATGCTTCAACTTTCAAGTGGTTACTTTGTGATAAATCAATTTTGCTAATTCAAAAGATATTATGACTTATAGACGTTTTACGCGGCTTCGCCCGCGTAAAATAGATATTTCACAGACAAATTAATCCACAAAAAATAGCCTATGATCCTTCACGTGGTCTACTTCTTATCTGTACCAAATAACATAAAAATTGTTCCAGTAGTTCGTGAGATGAGCTCTTTCAAATAATTTTCCCCGTTTTTTACCACGATTTCCTCCATTTCTTCGCTCCTATTACTCTTAGCGTGACCATCAGCGCCCACAAGGGGGCGTTATCACCCATTTGGGAAAGGCTGGTCTAGACTCAAGGCCCTAGGCCCTAGGGGCCGGCTTATACATATGGGATAGAAGCATAAAAATTAAAAATAAAACAAGAAAATATAAGAGCCTAAACATATAATATTGCAACTATTAACAGAAAAATATTTACACAAAATATGAATTTACAATCAACTAAATTCAGAAATAAATTACATAAGGCTTCAATATTATTAAATTTTTGAAATGTTTCACAGCTTTGACCAGTCTCTTTCTATCAATGTTTAACTTCTTAAAGTGCAACATTTCTCATACAATAGAGGTGGGTATATCATACGAGGGTATTATATCGTCGTTGCAAAGATAAAATCTCTCATGTGACATTTTTAAGTTTTCGAGAAAAACGATAAAAACTGTCTCCTGAAAAAAAAATGTTAGAAGACTTGTAATTTTTTTAATGCAGATACATTTAGTGTTTACAAATGGATATTTGTGGATATAATTATCAGTAATAAATGTTTAGAAAAGCCTGAAAAGTATATTTTTAACGATTCCGCTGCACATAAGAGATTTTAGCTGCAAACTTTTGTTACATAAGTGATATTCTGCATAATTTTTTTGTGTTTTCTTCTTGCAACTATATAGAAGTTACTAAATTAAAAATAATCGGCCAAGTGTGAGTTGGACTCACGCGCGAAGGGTTCCGTACCGCTATAGAGCAAAATTTAGCCAAATTTTATTTATTTATTTAATGATTTATTGTGCACAAGAAATATTAACAAAACAATGATTTACACAGTAAGACGACACAAAGGATCTGCTTATTTCTAATAGAAATCTCTTCCAGCAGCCCTACGGAGAGAGATTGGATAAGGATAGTAGATAGGACGTGCACAATCATGAATGTAATATTATGTCAACATGTACTTCTTACAATAAAACTAGTAAAATAATAGTAATAATAATAATAATGAACAAATACGATAATAAGATATGAATGACAAAATAAATAAATTATAAATATACCAATGCTAGCTACAACATACAATAAAATATAATAAATAGTAATATAACTATAATAAATAAATACTATATGTATATATAATAATGGTATTCAAATGGATGGAGATTCGAGGTAGTGCTCTTTCAAGCGTCTTTTAAAAACAGCAATGGTGGGACTGTCACGGATGGTGAGAGGGAGCGAGTTCCATAATCTGACAGCATGAACAGTAAACGAGTAGGAGTAGAAGTTGGAATGATGGGAGGGGAGGGAAAGGTTAGACCGGACACAAGGGAGATCGGGAGATCGAGAGAAGTTGAATCTGTCGAGGAGGTATGAAGGAGAGAATTTTGTGTTTTTTGTAATGGGATATGGCCCCCCCTTTAATTTTTATTTTATTTAAATATTATTATTAATTATTAAAGTACACAATATAATTAAGTACTTACTCTGTGAAAATTTCAAGTGCCTATTTATTGCCATTATTGATATAAGTAGAGAAAAAAATGCCAAAACTCTAGTATATTGTATGGGAAATATTAATTTTATTTTGTTTTAGTATTAGTTGTTATAGCGGCAACAGATATACACAATCTGTGAAGTTTCAGAAGTCTAGCCGTTATAGAGTTACAGCCTGGAGACAGATAGAGAGACGGACAAACAGACAGACTTACAAATAATTTGGTGAATGCGAATATATTTTTCTGGAATCGCGATCCTGACCCTAGTAGCTTTTCGCTATGGTAATAAGGTGGTCCAATAATCATTATGGCGCAACTTATAAAGCACAGAACCATCTGGCGTATATTTCAGCCCTCTTATGTCTACCACGACTGCATCTCCCTTTTTGCCGGGACGTATAGATTTGAAGTTTGTTTCGAGTTCTTCGTAATTAAGAAAGAACTCACTGATTTAACACAGTGCCGGTCCTAACCAAATTTTCAGGCGGTGCGAAAACCAAAAGTGGCGTTGGGTGTCTCAGGTGGCTTAGGTCACAGGTGGTGCTGCTTATAGAAACGTTAGGGCTGCGGGTCGCAGTCGAAACGACGTAGGCCAAGTTTTTATTTTGATCCCCGAAGCGCCGCCTCTGCGGCAGCATTACTGCGCATCGCAGGGATATGGAGGAGAATGTGCTAGCCCAATGGCGCCAACAGGAGCTTGTTTATATGCATTACATTAAGTATCTGGCAAGACCACAATATGGCCTTCCCAACTGCCAGCCGCCGAACTGTGAAAGCGATCTGGTCGATACTACAACAGGGGATCACACATTCGAGGGACGCCCTTACCTTTGGTCATTACCTGCACCGAGGAACGGGCAGGAGGAAACCATCGCCTAGGTGCCACTACAGTGAGGAAGAGGATGTTAAATTTTAACATCGAACGGGTATTTTGATCGAGCTTGCTGCATTCGGTACACATAATCACTAGGCGCGTAAATGGAAGCTTGATGCAAAGCAAAGGAGGTTTGATGTACTTTTCAATAGTTGAATGGACACTGTCTACTTCCATCATCGTATGACCTTTTTCTAAATTACAACTGCTCAATTACAATGAAAGAAATAACGGTAGCTATTTCCACGCGGGCAAGAATTAAAATATGTCCACGAGTATAATATCTACTTGGGCCAGGTCTCCTTTAACAAAAGACTAGGAAAGGAAGTCAATAGTCGAATTTAAAACGCCTGGAAGAGCTACTGGTCCTTGAAGATGCTGATAAAGGGAGATTTACCAATCTCCCTGAAACGCAGACTCGTCGACATGACATGTATTATACCCATCCTAACCTACGGTGCTCAGACCTGGTCATTGACCGAATCGCAAAGGTTCTAGCACGGGGTTTGTCAAAGAACAATGGAGCGCAGTATGTTAGGTGTAAGACTAGCTGACCGAATAAAAAACAGCACGCTGCGCTCCAAAACAGGTGTTAATGACATCGCGTCGGCATGAAAGCTGCAAAATTTAAGTGGGACTAAAATGGTAAAAAGAGAACGGAAATGGCGAGATGAACTGGAAGCCTACAAACTAGGCTGGCCTGCGGTGGCGTTTGAGCGAGACAGATGGCAGACCTTGGGGGAGGCCTTTGCCTAGCAGTGGGATTAGGGATAGCACAGGCTCATAAAAAAATCCATGCGACAGTTTAAAACTGCACTGAAGGTGGCCTCGAACTATTAGTGGCGTGATGCATTTGTTTTCGTTCCGTCTCACTTCCGATGCGTCGATTAATTATTTCACTCTCTGTCTAAATAAGGTTTCCGTTTTTTGCCATTTGGCTACGGAACCCTAAAAAGGCGCGAAATCTATGCGTAATAACAGAAACCAGATATTTGAATAAAAATGGTGAGCGAAACCTCAGTGTCATCTGAAGCACATCAGAGATTTTGTTTTGCAAGTTTTCAACAATTTTAATATTATTGGTCAGTGAATATCCTCTTATGTGTAATTTCAGGCACATGAGAGATTTTGCTATACATATTATGCACGCTCACACATAGGACATTTTAAAAAAGAGTTCTAGCTAAGGCAATTGTCTATATATGAACATAAGAAATTTTGTAGTCGATAGCTCTTGAAATTCTGAATACAAAAATGCAAAAAAATGCATTTTGGGTAAAACTGCACATAAGAGGTTTTATCTTTGCAACGACGATATTGAGTGTGGCTAAGCGCGCCAACCCGGCAAGTGCGCCATATAGCTATAACTCAATACTGCTGATTGCCCTGATTGGAAATCCCTAATCAGCAGTGTGGAATTATAGCTATATGTCGCACTTATCGGGTAGGCGCGATTTGCTACTCACTAAATACGAAGTGTAACAAAACTAACGCCCGTATAAATAGTTGGCTTTCAAAATTCATCTCAAGACGCTAGTTGGTTGATATCCTCTCAAACACTGATCAGCAACTTAGGATGTTATCTAATTAATAGTTTCGCATCAGGAGCGTTTCGGTTGATACTAATATCATGATATCGACTCAATCACCCCAAATCAGCAACTAACAATCCAAATCAGCAACTAAATATAAACTAAATGTTATAAGCCTATTCTACACATACGAATTACGTTTCGTTTATACGATTAATACGTTGCCCACTCACTTGAAAGGCACTTAAAAGCTGTACTCAAGTGAGGTTTGTTAATAAGGATAGCAGCTTGAAACACGTTTTAAGCGAGCTTTTAGCGGTAAGAGCCAACTATTTATACGGGGCTAAGTGATAATATTTTAGAATGTGTATAGAGTTCACTGTGAAAGTAGCAGCTCTGAACGAGTAACATTTTTTTGTGGTTTGTATGAGCAAGCTGCCCTGGGTCCAGCGTCATGATTTTTTCAAAACAAATGAAAAAAATTACTCTTTATTCGCTGCTACTTACACAGCAAACTCTGAATAGGTGACCCGCACACCCCTAACTAAAGTATTATTAAGTACTTAGTTTTGTTACACTCTGTATATTATATTCAAGTCACAATGCAGTCTATAGTTTCTTTATTCTACTTGTTTTCAATTAACAAAACATATTAAGTATCAAATTTTTCTCAGCAGAACGCATTAATTTAAATAAAACAATCATAAACATTATTTTGAACTTCGATATTGTGATAAGATAATGGTAGGTAATCTTACAAATATTTTATAATTTAAGGCCTCTGTGCTGACTACTTTAAGCATGACTAATTTTGTCTTACACTCTCTCTTTCTCACTTGAATTATTGTTATTTTAAATCAGTTATTTCGTTTACATTGAACATCTCACTCCTGAATTACACAAAATAATTTGAAGGAATTATAAAATAGATATCCATTATAAATAAATCAGACTTGTATGTAATATATCAACCAATTAAGGAACATTTCGTTGACAAAAATAGTGCAGGCTTGAATTATATGACATACAATTTTCTTTAATAAATATTTCTTTGACTTGAACCCAATGTAGATATGTTATAAATTGTCGATGATATTATTATAATTATTATGTAAAATTAATCACTAGTCACATTTTGTTAATGCAAGACCCAAGATCCATATCCTACATCACTGTTAAACTACAAAGCTCTCTCTTTTCACGACAATAAGAGCGGGGGAGAAAAAAATATTGAATTAATTTTTACTTCTGACAACACTAAACGGCATCTTCTGTCTCCCTCACACTCATTAAGCAAAAGAGATGCCTAAGGCGATAATTTGGAAAAAGGATTTACATGTTATGCTTAAATATAGTGAAACTAAACATGGAGTAGAATTGTGATCATATAAGTGCTTCTAGCTTTTTAAAGTTACATCTAGATACAGACAAAATTGGTACAATATTTTTTAAAGTCATAAGTAACTGTCACGATAATACAAGCAAAAATTCTTAAGTCCTATAATATTCAGGCGGAATTAAACGTATCACAATTTTAACGAAATATACTTAAAACGTCTTAAAAAGTTTCATGTTGAAAAACCTAATCGTGCCTGTTATTATTATTTTAGTTTAGCTTTATAAGATTCTAATAATGTTGATTGAAATTACCAGAGAATATTTCAAATGCTTATTTTATTAGATCAAATTAATCCCTTTACTAATAAAATATTTACGAAGCGAATAGTCTATACGAAGTCTGCGTGTCCGTGACTGGCACATTGGAAAAATCACGTCACAGACAAAAACAGCGAACTTTGAATTGTCGTACGTTACGTGAATATTTTAATAAGTAAAGGGGATCTCTAATTCAACTATCAAAAGCATTTACCATTCAGTTCAATTCCATTTTCACGCCAACACTTGACTAGCTACAAAGATTTAAATGGCTTTTAATACTGATTTAGGGTTTTCTTGAATTCTACTGCAGACGATAAAAAAATAGAATTTACGCACCTACTTATTAAAAATCTACATTGGTCAATATGTTTTTCTAACTAATGATATAAACGCTAAGACTACTGAGGGTATATCTGCCATATTTGTTGACTTTCTACTTAAAATGCAGTTAATTTGAACAATAACTATAATTAAATATGCTATGCAAAAAAGCGCCCCTAGTGGCAAACAATAGTAACTAATTGGACAGCATACAAATTCTACTTAACTGAAGTGCTCAGTATATTAAGATGATAGTGCGTTTAACGAAATAATAAATCCCTTATAGTTCATAGTCAAAACACTTGTTAAACCTTTGAGTCTCTTTATCTGTTTAAGTTACAGACATAGATCAAGATAGATACCGCATGTGTATGTACTTCGCGTGGCATATCGCGTTCCCAAATGACGAGCAATGCTCGTCTTTCGAAAGTCTGTTCTTTAGTCTGCTATCAGAATGACAGAATCGGACGTCAATCGGAATTTTAATAATGCCTAAATGCCTAAAAGTGCCGTATTAAGCTGCAGAAATTCAAATAGAAACGTTGGCCAAGATAATGGACACGATTCTTATCATCGGTACGTCACAGAAGGTAGGAAAAAAGTGGCACCCTCGTTTTCATACAAATGGAGCGACATATCTGTGGTTTAAGTTACACCCAATAATACATCAAGGACCACAATATTAGTACGATAAGAATTACATTCTTTCGTTAAGCGCCGTTTATAAAAATTAACGATATTCCGAGAAAAGATAGATCTTATTTAAACTCACCAGTAAAAAGCCAACATCTATGACAAATGACATAACTAAAATGTTCATTATGATATATGGGCGTTCGCCGCGTTAAGCGTGTGCCCGGCTTTGCCGTGTTTGTTTCATGTCATCCCATAGAGTAGCGCTGCGTTGAGCGGGTCAGCCGTCGCACGATTACTATGGCGAGCGCACGGCGCAGGCGCCCGCGAGTCGCGACGGGCAGCCGCGCCGGGCACACGCTCAACGCAGCGAACGCCCTAAGTGATTTTAAATGTGATGTTACGAAATTCTCAAGGAGCATTAGCCTCATTTGGGCTCTAAGCGTAATTATTAAGTATTTTTTAACAGCCATTGAATTCCTCAGTACCCTACACTTGTTACAAACTATTTCCAATTTACACTTTTTTCTTTACTTTTCTTTTCACGTCATTCACGCGAAAGCCAAATTCTAAAGATCATGTGTACCATAAAGCTATTGTATCTAAATTCGACTTCTCTACAAACTATAATATCTAAGACAGAATTATTCTATTACTCTAAATTGGCAAGTACAATTTCATAAGAATTCTCATATTTTCATTCCATTTACACATTGGAACTAACGCGACGAATTTGTAAATCTATTTCTTAGATCTCCAAAAATTTATTGAGATCCTTGTTGCAACGCAATATTACTTGAATATTACAACTTTTTTATATTTATACTTTCAGTTGAATGTTGTTTTTTTGTTGGTTTACACTTTACAGCAATTTACTTGAAGAAGAATCTAGTTTTAGATCTTCTTCATTACTGCCTCGCAATACTTTCAATTGTAAAGCGGGTAGTTATGAAAAGTTTTTATTATCAATGAGTTAAAAGATGCTGTCCTGCTTGCACTCATCTAGCAGCTATATTTTACCTCGCATACGGCTTCGAAGGTAGCGAAACATTTGTTAATGATGGATATTTTTAAAATAGTTATGCTGTACACTTGTTAGAAGAACGAGCTATCTCGCACTCGTCCCAGCTATTAGACAGGGTACAAAATAATAATTATATCGCATGCGACTTCGACGATAGCGTCCTAGTTGTCAAAAGTAGACCTATCTTGTAAATAGTGATAATCTTGTCTCGCTCGCACTCGCAAGTAGTTACGAGAAGCTGTCCTGCTCGCACTCGTTCCAGATATTAGTCAGGACTAATATCGGATAACTTATATCGCATGCGACATGGACGGTAGCGTCCTAGTTGTTAATAATAATAATAGGTATTTTGTAAATAGTAATTTTGCTACTCGTATCTCGCTCGCACTCGCAAGTAGTTACGAAAAGCTGTCCTGCTCGCACTCGTCCCAGCTATCACAATCGTAGGGCTCGGCGTCATAGTCTATGTCACAGGCGGCATGGCCAGTTGCGTCCGAACTTATGTCTGTTAACGCCGCCTCCGAGACTGGTTTGGACGAGATATCTAAGATCTGAAATATGAGATTCGTTTTACAATGCTTGATAGTCCAGAAATTATTTGGAGTTACAGTTATATTATACAAATCAGATGGAGCAATAAAGTCAGTGGGAGAAGGAACATTTATGGGACTTTTAAAATCATTAGGTCGAGTCTTGTCTTGTCTTTATTTGGTGTTGTATATAAAATTACACTCACATCTTGCCAGTTTCTTTGCAAGCAGTTGTCACCTATGATTATCTAATTAGATATTATATTAGAATATTTACTACGTCAGTTGTTTATTCAACTATGACACTCCAGCCTCCTTTCTCCGTCTTTTCTAACATATGTCTACACTTACATCAGCAGAAGAGCGCAGACTGCAGTTATCTGAGGGCGGGGCGCGACGCAGCTCGGACCGCGACGCCGCCTTGCCGTCAGACCGCACCGCTTCAGACGCGTTCCAACGTTCTGAAAATTTATACAAATTTTTGATGTGAATGCATAAATAATAATTAATAACAGATAATCGGAATAGTTCCCGATCGTGAATTGCAAATAGTACAACGAATTGTTTAAAAATTCCGTAACAATAGCGCAGCATATTTCTTATAATAATTAGTAATTACTTTCTTTATAGATTCTTAAACAATTTTGCGTTAACATTTTTTAATTTAATAACAACACCAACTAAACTACTTCCACAAAAAAATGAAAACAAAAAATACATGTATGATATTAAATGTACTGTAACTTTTTCATGATTCACAGTAATAAAATATACTATTGTAACAAAATATATTAGAAATAATTGCATGAAAAGTGTATATTTATTGCTGTGAAAGAATACACAAGTCACCTTTGGCCATCGGGTCAGCTGTTGAGACGGGCGATCCGCTACGAGGCGAGAGGCTGCCGCTGTAGTACATCTCTGGATTTGCCTCGTGACGATCTACAATAAGCGAACTACTTAGCCTACACACTATCTCTTATGCTAAGTACTCACATACGGTTTTGAGCCAATAATGTCTAGCAAAACCCGCGGCTCGGGCTTTCGTGAACACATTCAGCATTGCTCGATAGTTTTACTCTAAGGCGCTTTGCAGACGACGGGGCGGGGCCGGCCGGCCCGCGCCGCGTACACAAATCACAGGCCGTCTGCTTTACTGCATGTAAACTGGTTTGTGTGATCCACGGCGGGCAGCCGCGGACATGCGCCGCCACTGCCCGCCGGGCACCAGCGGCGCGGTCTTTTTGCCCGCCGTGTGCGTTGGTAATATAGGATTCCCTTTGTGCTATCGTTCGCGGCGAAATTGACCAGCCCGCCCCGCCCCGTCGTCTGCAAAGCGCCTAAATCGATATATTTGATTCCGTCAAGCCGGCTCGATGCGAGCCTTCAAACTGGCTCGATGCGAGCCTTCGAGCTGTGAGTTTTGCGGTCCACACAGTAATTATTACTCGATTTGGAGTAAAACGAATGGCAAATGGTTTAAGAGAAGGCCAACGTAAAGTAAAATTGTGTATGCTGCTGAGTAAAATAATGACCCTTAACTCACACAGTGACATTACTTCATTATATTCTAGCATTCAACCTTAACCATCAAGCAATTTGCCTATTATTTCAAGGCCATTAGGGTCTATATTAGCATACCACAGTCAACGATATCCTGAAACGCGTAGTTGGCAATGGCGACTGGCTGTCGTATCCAGGGGTGCTGCATGAGTTGCGGCACGGTGCAGCGCTGCGTCGGGTCCTTGCACAGCATCCAACGTAGCAGTTGCTCTAGGTCTGAAAAAATGTTTTACCCCCTTACTGAAATGTTACACAGTAATTCAACTGTACAAAGTTTTGTCTTTGTGTTTCAAGTGACTATTCGAACTTTTAGGGATAAAACATTGTAAGAGGCTACCGGACATGACTGCATACTACATGTTCTAAGTTATTTTATTTTTGAAAAGCTTTTTTGTCAACGAAATAAGAGTCAACAAACAAACAAAAATAGGATTCATTTCCAGTGGCCCACAGCGTGCGCTTTAAAGAAGACATTCTCTGCTAATCAGATAATCAAGTCATCAGCTTGCATTATTCTAATCAAACTTAGAAACATTTTTCGTAGGAATCGTTTGATTCCTCTACCAAATTGTAATTTGTATCCATATTTAAAGTGAAGAGGTATAACAAACTTTCACAGTAGGTAAAAGGCTTCCCACTCTTCCCACAAATAAAAACAATTAAACAAAAATAATACCTTCAGAAACAACTTGGGGCAGGCTCAGCGGCCCCTGTATGGTGTCTTCGATATCAGAGAAGGGGTTGACGAAGAATGTCAATACATATAGCGTTATGCCCATTGACCACATCTCCAGCTCAGGACCAGCGTATCTGAAATACACGATTTGATATAGTCAGATAAAACATACATGACTAGGTAAAATGTATAAGCCTATAAGCCATAAGGTGGTGTCGGATATTTTAATTATAGCACGAGTATCATAGATTTTCCGCTTTGAAAGCTATTTTGTTTTCTCTCCTGAGAATATTTAATTTGTTTCTAGTTTAAGTTCTTAATATAGAAGCAGCAAATAGTGAAAAAGTATCTGTAATTAGTTTTACCAAGCCTTACATTATAAAATATGCCTTTTAATTCATGGAAATTGTACCATAAAAGGTGTCTTCACTTGCATCAAATGGGGTAGTTCTGTTTTTTTTATATGTTGTATGTAATGAGGTGGTAATGACAAATATAATTTTTCCACCTCGAAATCCGTCCAGAACATTGTAAAATTCATGAGAAACCATTAAATTTTTGATCAGTTTTCAGTTTCTGCCATTTTTTACCACCAGGACCTGTTTATTGGGAAATTGGCAACAAAATGAGAATAGTTGGGTATCGATAAACTGAATAGTTTCAAAGACACAGCTGTTTGTTAAAGGAACAGAACCTATAGAACTTCAGCGCCCACAAGGGGGCGTTATCGCCTACAAGGGGATGTTATCGCCCACTTTGGGAAAGTAAAAAAAAAACGTAAAGCGACCAAATTAAGTAGGTCTGTCAATTGTCTATGAATAAATTTCTTCGCTGGTACATACTTGTTCCCCGCCAACACTTCCGGACTACAGTACTCGGTCGTCCCGTAGAACGTCGAGAACAGCGTGTCTTTGCTCATGAAAGTCGCCGAGCCGAAGTCGATCAGCTTCACGTGAAACTTGTTGTCTATTATCACATTCTCGTCCTTGATGTCTCGGTGTAGGATGTTGAGGGAGTGCAGGTATTCTACGGCTTGGCCGATCTGAAAATTATTAGAAAATTAATAAGGCCTTAGTGTCTTTTACACTATACTATTTTTCAATTTGACAAAAAATAGCTCAGCTAAGCTATAACTCTAACAAATTAAATGTTTAACCAACCGTTCAATGTATATTTATATTTTGCAATATCTGCTTACCTGTCGCAGGTTAGGGAATCACTTTGCGGTGTACTATAATTACAGTCCCGGCAAAAATACAACGTACATAATATATAGTTAACCTGTCGGAACATATAGCTGAGCAGCGGCTCGTCGAGTCTGGGCCGTCGCTCGATGAACTCGAAAAGGTCCATGCTGGCGCCGTGCATTCTCCATCACTATTTGTTACACCCTGTATATATAACCTGTCGGAAAATATAGCTGAGCAGCGGCTCGTCGAGTCTGGCCCGTCGCTCGATGAACTCGAACAGGTCCATGCCGGCGCCGTGCTTCTCCATCACCATTTGTTACACCCTGTATAGCTAACCTATCGGAAAATATAGCTGAGCAGCGGCTCGTCGAGTCTGGGCCGTCGCTCGATGAACTCGAACAGGTCCATGCCGGCGCCGTGCTTCTCCATCACCATTTGTTACACCCTGTATAGCTAACCTGTCGGAAAATATAGCTGAGCAGCGGCTCGTCGAGTCTGGGCCGTCGCTCGATGAACTCGAACAGGTCCATGCCGGCGCCGTGCTTCTCCATTACCATTTGAAAGTACTTCTCATTCTCGAACACGTCGATCACTGACACCTGAATTCATGTTTACATTATTATTATTTATTCCATTACAAGTAACAGCGAGCCATTAATGTGTGGGCTTTATTTTGTGCTACCTAGAAAACTTTCAATCATGTCACCTTTAACAAAAAACTTGTGACAGATATGCCGACAAACAGACAGACAGAAACTTCAAACTTATGCTCTTTTTGTCGGGAGTTAAAAAGTAACCTTTCAGCGCTGCTATTTTCACAGTTTAATCTACACAAGCGACACTATATAAAATTATAAATTTTATACTAAATTCCTATGGAATAATAGATGGCCCCAACGAATAAACGTGCAATCAAAAAAAATACAACTTTTCAGGAAGACAAAAAAAAGTTTGGAACCACATAACTTTGACTACATAATAAATAGACAAAATATATAAGTATTGTATAATCAAATTAAAGGTAAAAAAAATTATCTTAGTTTAGATATATTATATCTAAGCTCCTAGTACTCACAATATTAGGATGGCTAAGCGTCATAAGCAGCGACAGTTCGAGCGGCAACCTCCTGCCATCGGGCGCGTCCACCCAAAAATGAGCGCCGACTTTCTCCTTCAGCACGAATTTGGCGACACAGAGCAGTCTGTCGGAGCGACGGTACGCCATTTTCACGCACCCGTACGCCCCTTTACCTGTGCGAGCGGGATAGATGTAATATAAGTTGGAATAATTAATATGTAACTATTTATTCCTTGGAAGATTTTTGTTTGATTCAGATATGTTACACTGAGGTAATAGAAAATACGATTACGCATAGTAGCGTGGCGAGCGAGATAAATATAATATTGTAATATACATATTATATACTACGTTTTCGCTATCATAATTATTAATAAATCCTTAAGAAAACTATGTACATACATTGACACTTCCTGCATAAAATCAGAGTATTTTCTTTTAGTTTCATCCCAATGATAAATAAATGTTTCTTACCAATTTGTTTGAGTGTGACATAATGTTTGTTGTACTCGCCGCAAATCTGCTCCTCTCCGCACTGGCTCATCAGAGACATGGATTGCGGCCTGCTGCTCGTTGATTTGTTGCCCTGTATTTAACAAAATGTTTGTTGTGAAAGTGTAGCACCTCCATCGTGGGTATAGCAGACACAATAGATTTTCAATTGTTATGCGGCAGCCGGCTGCCGTTTGGGGATTGATGGGTTAAGTTACACAATTTTTTTGACGCCAAAAATTTACTAAAAAATTTTGACTTGTGAAAAAAGTTGGAAGTATGTCCTCACAAATCAATAATCTCCTTCTTACTAACATGTAATCTTGTCCATTTGCTTCAATGTGTGAAAGTGAAAGTCCACGCACATTGAAAGCAACGCCGGGTTCATCGTCAAGTAATTTGACCACTTTTTCACAATTTGGTCATAACAATATTATGCTTTTGAGAAATTGGTGGTTTGAAACTAGTAAGTATGTCGCGCAAGTTTTATGGCTCGTCTATAAAGACTACAATTTCGCAGAGTAACAGCCCGAATTATATTATGCGTCCACGCGACCGAGCGGCGGTGTAACGATTTATCAATTGCTTTGGACCTCCTGCATGCTCGACACCGTGTATACCACGTGACACGTGTATGACTCACCAGCACCAGCGAGTTGTCGGCGGTGGAGGCGAGCGTGGCGTGTCACGGCGCGTCCTCGAGCCGCACGCCGAGCCACACGCACCGCACGGACCGCCCGCGCGCCAGCTGCACGCTCGACACTGTCTACACCAGGTGACACGTGGATGACTCACCAGCACCAGCGAGTTGTCGGCGGTGGAGGCGAGGCTGGAGGCGAGCGTGGCGTGTCGCGGCGCGTCCTCGAGCCGCACGCCGAGCCACACGCACCGCACGGACCGCCCGCGCGCCAGCTGCATGCTCGACACCGTGTATACCACGTCTATACACACAAGCATTTAGTTCATACAATATAGATAATACAATAAATTCTGAATTAAAAAACAAAACTCTAATGTCACTTGCATGATCCAATCAGAGGAACTATCTGGATGCTTTTACAATGGCTTTTCTTTTCTATCTTTAAGCATATTATAATATTGTTAGCTGGAAGCCACCCAAAGAAAATAAAAGAAAAGAAAAGAAAAGGAACTCGCTATAACCTTGATATGATTAGAAAAAGTTCATTATTTGACGAATAAATAATTAATCGGCTAAGAACAGTCTCGATTATGTTACCTTTTTTTAAACAAAAAATATTTTAGCAACAGTAACAGCGTTTATATAAATAGCAACTCACTGAGCTCTGTGCCGTCATTATGCACGACGACGCCGCGGTACGTCCCGTCACGAACACGCACGTCGTCCGCGCGGCGCGCCGGCGTCGACGTACTTAGAAGCGTGCGCGCACGCAGCGCCGCTGCCTCCTCTATTGACATATTGTAAGCAAAAATTAAGGAGATGTTTGTGCCAAAAGCAAAAAAAGGAGAAATTTTTTGTGTTGAAAGTAAAGCAAATACGAATGAGTAAAAAATATCCCACCAAAACACTAAATGTTAAAAGGAGCCAAGCAAAATATTGCATAGCCATTAGCCATGCAATATATCTATCGTAAAAAGTTTTCAGATCACGTTCAAGCCAAGCCTTCAGCTTATTTTGTAATTTAAATCAATATTAAGTGAATTTATAAATAGTTTTCTTTATTTTATAATTATTATAGTGGCTCGGCAATTAGTCCATTGAATGAATCGCTCAAAGGGGGGTCTAGAGTGTGTGAGCGGGATCGTGAGATTTTTTTTCGGAAACGTGAACAGAGTAACTAGTTCATAAACATACTAAAAGTCCTGGACACTAAGGGTTCTGGCGGAGTGGGGGGAGGAGGGGGGGGGGGAGGGGAAGGGCCCATTTTTGTGTTTTTCGCTTATATCTCAAAATTGGTGCGTTCTAGAGAAAAACTTTCAAAGAGAGGATAAACGGTGTCTTTCTCGAAGTCATAACGGAATATGTCTATTTGGGGCACATACTGCAGGTAGGTAGACATAACTTCAAGAGAGAAACCGATAGGAGGATACAGTTGGGTTGGGCAGCATTCAGGAAGCTAAGCCACATTCTCACGTCGCATATTCCGCAGAGCTGGAAGACGAAATTCTTCGATCAATGCGTGCTTCCCGTTATGACCTACGGGGCGGAAACCTGGCCTTTTACAGCAGGGCATACCCATACAAATTTACGGTACGGAACCCTATGTCCGCCAGTCCGACTCGCACTTGGCCAGTTTCATAATTTTCCCTTTCATTGTGGATAACGACCTACCTTGTTGCCAAATTTCAAGGTTCTAAGTCTGCTAGAAGTACCTTAGAATTTTGATGATCTGTCAGTCAGTGAGTGACAAAATGTAGTAACTTTGATCATCCGTAACTATTAAACTATTTATCGAAATGTTTTGTAATTTGGAGGTTAGGCTAGTTTTAGTACTTGCTCCTAGTCACCGAAATTCTAAATCCCTAGCTTTGTTAACATCGAAGATAAAGGGGGTGTGAAAAAGCCGCGAACTGCTTCGAGAAAAGTATGCTACGGCCGTGCCTTTGCTAAAAAGCTTGGCTGGAGCACTGCCGTGCTCCCAGATTTATGTGCACATTAGTTCATTATTGCCAACATCAGTTCATCACATCTGCTTATAATCCGTGTATTGATCGCAGATAATACTAAGAAGAAAAAAAAATGTGCACTACAATCGTACTTTATCAGTAAAACTTACCATCATATTTCCTTCTCGGCGCCGACTCAGTTTGCGTCTCTAAGTCGATATCATTACTGAGGCTCTCGATACTCTCGTTGCCGTTATGATGCGGCAGGTCTTCGATTTCGCACCCAGGAGGTGGCATCTCATTGATTGGCGTCAGGAAATCTGCACTTGTCTCGTTAGAGTCACAGTAATCTAGAGATAAGCTACTTCTATCCTCTTTGCCTTTAAACGACTTGTATTTACCAGAATCAAAGGATAGCCTAAGAGACTGATCGTTTAGTCTGACTCTCGCTGAGCTACCAGTCGGAGTCACTTCTTGGGAATGTTGAGACGTGTAGTATATGGAATCAGATTTCTCCACCTTTGTTGTCACTTGCTTCACTGGATTGCTATGCTCCGATCTGAGTATATTCTCCGAACGTGATTTCGATATGCTGCTTGGGTAGTTTTCATCATCTATGGATATTCCTGACATACCAGATGTAATATCTGGTAGTGCAGAGGTATCATTTCTCTGCTCTGTTGTACTGATACTTGAGACCATGTCCTGAGTAGGAGTAGGTGTATGGGTGACCTGGCTACATGATTTATCGAGACAAAGTGCACTGGAAGATTTTTCTCTGGTAGCAGATAGTAGGGACTGCTGCACGTTGAGAGACATGCACGCCGACTTTTGGCTACCGTTGAATGCACCACACGAGTCTTCATCTGTTTCTGAAGCTAAGAAAATGGTGCAAGTTTAACACCAAAAATAATATAATTTAAAAAGCTGACATTATAGATTTTAATTCCCATCAGGTGACCCGTTTGCTCGTTTGCCTCCTTATTTCATTAAAAAAAACAGTAATTTCAATTTGGATAAGTGCATCCAAATTAAAATTATGGGTTCCTGCATATTTAAAGTATTTTAGACATAATTTAGGCTCGTCTCGGCGGGTGCACTGCTGTACATCCACAAAATATATGTATGTATTATAATATTTTATTTCCTATAGAACATTTATTTTGCAGAACATTATTCCTTTACTTTTATAAGTGTGCCTTTTCCGTTTACCTGAATCATTCTCATCATTGTGCACAGGCGACAGTGTCATATGACGGTTCTCTTGCATCTTGACCCTGTCGGCCTCTCTGCAGAAGTTCTGTATGACATCTTCTATGTGATGTCCGATGACTTCCGACTGCGGCTTGCCGAAAGTCAACATGGCGAAGTGTTGATTGCAAGCGGTGATTATACCATTCTCGTCGACGACTAGAAGGCCGCTTACGTTGAAGGTAACCTGTAAAGTATCTTAATTTTATATTGAGTTGACTTAAAAACTTTTCAACCTACAAGTAAATATATCTAGCTATTTTGAAGATTGAAAGCTGAGGGAATCTGTTGTCGAATCGTAATTCAAAGTAGTTAAAAAAGCACTCTTGCAGTGTTATTTTTATAACTTCTAAGCACTATCATGTAGACTGATGTACTATCAAGTAGCCCTTGTTCACTTTTTATAGGCAAATAGGGATAGTCAGTCGCACACAGTATGAGCAAGTTTTAACCGCAATAACGAACTTACCCTGACATTGACAATGTATATAGGCTTCTCTTTGTTAGCTATGACGGTAGCCCGCGGAGAGTGTTCCACGTTTGTAGGTTTGGAGATCCAGAGGCACAGAGGAAATGAACCACCGTCTAATGTTCTACCTGTTAAAGAAAAAATATAAGTATAAAAACCATATATAGTGGTTTTAAATTGATGAAACTTTACTTCTTTGAATAAGTTATCAGTTTACTAATTTCAATAGAATCTATCTAGATTCTAGACATATGAAGGCCGCCGTTGCCATTATTGTGCCATTATGGTGTAGCGCAGGCCTTAGAATATAAAAAGTATCGTTTTTATATTGACAAAGCTGTCTATGTCTTTGCTAACCATACTTTTCAATCTAAATAATATTTTAAAACTCCTATTTTTAAACATATTTTATCCCCTTCCTAATAAAAATATCCACTCTATTAATAGTTATTGCGGGTATTTATTTATTTATTTAAACACTTCATGCAAATATTTACATAGGCGGTCTTAATGCCTAGTGGCATTCTGTACCAGCCAACCTTAGGGTGATGATTACCAAAAAAAAAATTACCAAAAGAAAATATGGAAAGGGTATCAACTAGTTTTATTTAGAACTAGCTGTTGCCCACGACTTCGTCCGCGTGGACTTTATAGTTGTTTCCGTACATCGATTAAGTCGCTTACGCGCATATCAGAAAAGTATATTGTGTGGGAACCGCACATTTTTCCGGAACAAAAACATTCCTTGTCCCAGATTAAAATTAGTATCTCCAATCTCTATGCCAAATTTAATCAAAATAGATTAAATAGTTTAGGCGAGATTCATAAAAGTTTATTGTGCGGGAACCGTATATTTTCCGGGATAAAAAGAATCCCTTGTCCTTTCCCGAGACTGAAAGTATTGCCATACCAAATTTCATCAAAATAGATTGAATAGTTTAGACTTTAGGCGATAACCATAAAAGTTTATTGTGCGGGAACCGTACATTTTCCGGGAAAAAATTAGTATTCCTTGTCCTTTCTCGAGACTCAAAGAATCTCCATACCAAATTCCATCAAAATAGATTGAATAGTTTACGCGCAAATCATAAAAGTATATTGTGCAGTAAACAGTTATTTTTCCGGGACAAAATGTACCCTATATTCTTTTTCGGGACTCAAAGTATTTTTATACCAAATTTCAGCAAAATGGGTCCAGCCGTTTACGCGTGATGTCGTGACCACGCGAAATATAACGTTCCGCGCAGCTTCGCGCGTAAATTAGATATTTCACAGACAAATTAGTCCATAAGAATAGCCTATGATACTTCACGCGGTCTACTTCTTATCAGTGCCAAATAACATAAAAATTGCTCCAGTAGTTCGCGAGATAAGCCCTTTCAAATAATTTCCCCCGTTTTTTCCACATTCTCCTATTAGTCTTAGTGTGATAAGATATAGCCTATAGCCTTCCTCAATAAATGGGCTATCTAACACTGAAAGAATTTTTCAAACCGGACCAGTAGTTCCGCGTACATTTTGGATAATGTATTGTATGTTAGAAAGAATTTAACTAAATTTAAAACTAAAAGTGATAGTCACAGTAGAAACACTAGAAATAGGCACAAGCTGGAAATACCAGTGATCAGACTTAGCAAAATAAGTAAATCTTTTAAAGGTCAATGTGTACGCCTTTACAATAAAATCCCGGAAAACGTTCAAAATCTATCAATTAATAAATTTAAAAAAGTAATTAAAGAATGTTTGTGTGCCAAAGCCCTACTATACGGTCAACAATTTCCTAAACGATAGCACATCTTGGGAGTAGAATGGCTGCTTGCAAGGCTGCTTCTACATATTTTATTATATGTGACTTACAATTGTGTATTCATATTGTATAGATTAAGTTATTTACATTGTAAATTAAATTTTTTTAAAAGACAAATTTTCACTTTTTTACTAAAAAGTGGCCCCGTGCGAGTTTCTTACGCCGGTTCTTCTCGCCGGGTTAGTTCCCGAACCGGTGGTAGGCAACATGTACTTCAACATTCTGAAAATATTTGATTCAAATTTATTCAGAAATAAAACAATTTTTATTTTTATTTTATTTCAAGTGGGCTAACTAAAATTACTTTTTTAAATTTCAAACAATTTTCCTCTATTTCTTCGCTCCTGTTAGTCTTAGCGTGATAAAATATAGCCTATAGCCTTCCTCGATAAATAGGCTATCTAACACTGAAAGAATTTTTCAAATCGGACCAGTAGTTCCTGAGACTAGCTCTTCAATAACTAGCTAACAAACAAACTCTTCCGCTTTATAATATTAGTATAGATGATTTTCAACACATAATACCTGTGGCCTTCTGCTTCGACAGGTTCTTAGGTATAACAGCATCGTACGGCGGCAGTTGTATCGACGGTATGAGGGACGCGATAGGTAGCCCCACTAGTTTGTCAGCCGACTCCGCTTGGAAGAGCAGAGCGGCATCGCTCCCTTCGCACGATATCACTAGACCACTCTCAGCATCCACCGTAAGCTGGAAAACAAAATTTAGTATACTACTTAGTAAACTAGCTCTGTAGTCTGTATGTAAATAAACAAGTTTTTTTTTTAATTTATTTATTTAAGGTCGTTTTCAACATCAAGGTCATTAAACAACCACCTTAAATACAAATAATTTTAGTTCAAATACATTTATACATATTAATCAATTTTAAATATTTTAAAGTACAATTACAACCTTTTCCATTCAAACACTCTTTTAAATTATCAGGAAGATTACTTAATTTCTTTTGTAAATTAAGTTCTACAGTTTCTCTTTGTGTAATATGTTGAAAAAGCTCTTGGTAGTGTAGCAGACAAATCAGCATACAATCCTGCATCGCGTCACGAAGTTTCTGAGACAAGACATATGCAATGTCTGAAATGAATCTGGCCTGACTGAGTACACAACCTTGCTCGTTAGAAAGATATTTCTTTGCAGCCTTCAATCATTATGTCCAAATTGCGTAGGCATAATTACTTACTACAACATTCTTGCAGCTTACAGGTTCAGCCACCACCAAGCATGGTCCATCTGAGTCCAGTTGTCTGATCCAGAGGGACACTTGAACTAATCCTCCCTCCTTGGTTATCAGTTCCACAACCTGGAAATTTTATATATTATTAGTAGGATTTGATTGACAGCTTTTAATTTTTGTAAGGAATTCTTTTGGTTCTCCTGAGTTGTGTTTTAGTTTGGATGAATATGAAAAGCTGTAAAACTAGTTTGAAATACAGATCTTAAAAAAAGTTTCTGCTATAAAAAGATACATTTTGGCCCTGGTTTAAGCCCACGAAACATCAGCCTGGATGGCTGCATTCATGCCTAAATACCAACACCGTTTGTTAACTTTAAGTTATCTTACAAATAAATAAATTACTAGCTGACCTGGGAAACATTATTTGCCATATAAATTATTTCATACCTTTTGTTTACTTTAGTTATCTCTTACAAATAAATAAATTACTAGCTGACACAGAAAATGTTGTTTTGCCATATCAACTATTTTTAGTATCAATATAAAAAGTTGATAAAAACCTTTTTTCAGGCCTAATGAATGTACATACAAAATTTCATTAAAATCGGTTGAGCCGTTTTGGAGGAGTTTGGGCAAGACGAGACGTTTAGAGAATTATGAGAATTTTATATATATATATTAGAAATTAAATACCTTCCCACTAAGTAGCACCACAGTACCATCTTCAGAAGCTTCACAGTCTTCAGGTTCGTTAAGGCTGAACAGTTTCCGGTTCCTATTGCGGATGATCTCTGAGAACCTCAGATCACAGAGCTCACCGGAAGAATAACCGAGCAGTGAACATGCTTTGTTGTTGACTATTAAAATCTGAAAATACACAAATTCTTGTTATACAAGATAATTTGACTGTTACCTGAGAGGTCTTACTCAAACTGCTGTAACCAGTAGTAGTAGTATTTTAAGCACTGTGGTAAAAGCAACAATCACACATACATTGGCTTCCACAGGGCCGTCTTAAGTCTATTCTGCGCCGGGGTGCAAATACATACTGCAGCATGAAAGGGGTATTAGTCAACCAAGAAAACACAATATTTTTTTGCTTGCGCATACACATTTATCGTAACAAATAAATAAAACTGTGCAATGGCGTTAAGTTCAATGAAATATCCAAAAATTTAGCGCTCGACAGGCACCCCCTGCAAGCCCTGGTAAAGACGGCCCTGGGCTACCATAATGATAATTAGGTTTTGCAATCAGGGGCCTTACTAAAGCATGTCTAAAGTGTCAAAAACCCTTGAAATCGAAAATCGAAATCGATATCAGTTTCAGGAATAAGGCACTAGGTTTTTTACCTTGGATGTATTTGGCTCAATAGTGAACACAGCCTTGCTAGGGTTGATGGTTTGTTGCAAGCGGTCAGACTGGGACTGAGCCGGAGATCCCGGTATGTCTCCTGTTGCCAGTGAAGTGTTAAAACGAAGGCCATTTGGTCCGTCCACTGAAAATACAGAAAATGGTCTTTTGAATACAGAAAAGATGTTGATTGAATGAACATTTTTAGGTTGATTTGTTTAGTTTTAGTTAAAACAATTTGACCTATTGCCTATATTCTAGTTCAACTAAGTGACAATATTATATTTTTGTCCATATTTTTAAAGTTTACTTGAATGAAAAGGAAGCTTAACACTCCCTTTGTTGAAAATTTAAAAAAACCTTAGGAGTTTAATGGCTTATGAAATTAAACCAGGTTAGTTGTATTACCTACAAATTAACTTACCTCTAACTAAATCTGCAGGTGGTTTTGTTTTAGAAGGTGTTTCCAGTTCCATTTTAATTGGTCTAACTCTACGAGTCAGTCGGGGAAAACTCTGGTTGCCTTCAAATGAACAGTTCCCCCAGACATTTTGAAATTTATGTGCTTTCACTGTCCTGTGGATTGCATTTTTAGAATGTATAGTTTTACTAGTAATGTACTGTAATTTGAATATTTTTTATGATTTTTATGTACATCTTTACCTGCACTTATTAGTTTTATCAAAACATGGCTCAGGTGTAAGTTGCAGGCGTTTTTCATTTGATAATTCATACAAATTATTGTTAGGTCTCTGTAAAATTTGAAACATTAATTATTTCACCAAAATACACTTATGGACGAAAAATACAACACAACTTACCGGTTTTGGTGTCAAATTAAGGTGCTCTGGAGAGTAAACATCGAAAAACTTGCCCAAACGAGGTTTAATTGGAGTAAACCCTGAGGTATCTGCTATGTCACCTCTGTTATGAAAGAAAACTATAAATAAACGCGATATGTCGACATAAGGGTCATATTTACAGAAAATGTATAACGAGAGAAAGGTTAAGTGCTAGCTTTATGATTTATTTACATTCTACGAAGTTATTTTTAAGAAAAATCAATAAAATATCGCGCGCAAGTTCAAACCATGCAAGGAAGGTTTGAAAGCATGTTTTTTACTTATATTTCACATCTTACCTGTTAAGATTTAGAAACTTTGCCGTTTCCATTGTAGTTAATTAGTTTTTATATATTTATTCCTGATTTATTATAAAATCAAATCTTCGTTTTTGTCGTTATTTCAATTTTTTAAAAAATGATGTCATACAATCAACAAACGTCAAATTTAACAGATGTTTTTTTGTTGGTTTTTGGCACTGACAACGGGGGTGTACGTTGCCTCATTACTCATACAGTCTGTCAAGAAAGTGAAGAAATTAGAAAGTGGCAACATCGTAGTGTCATCCCTTTTTTCTTAGATTGATTTGAAAGGGATGACACTACGATGTTGCCACTTTTTAATTTCTTCACTTTCTTGACAGACTGTACAAAGGTCAGTGATTATCATAAACCTATAATGCTAAAGACCAACAAAGAGTGCGAGAGAGAAGAAAATCCTTTATGGAATTATAACAAGATGAAAAGAGAGAGGCAGTCTAATGAAAATTGTAACAACATTTATTTGACAGGTCGTCAAAAGTCGTCAATCGTTTTTATGCCCTTTCGGTATTTGCAATTTAACAAATACTATTATATATAACAATAATAACTTGTGCTGTGAGTGATTGCAGTGTAAATCATAGGAATAATCCTGAAAAATACTACACTACACACACTACACTATACTATACTATCGATAGTAAAATATACATCACTAGCACACGCACACATTGACAGATCACGCATTTTCGAGTTGTCAGGTGGTCTATACGACAGTATATAGTAATATGGTGATTATAGGTCTACCTTCTCTGATGGCAAATTTTGATGGCAGATTTTCAAAAAATATCCTTGATCATTGGATAAATTTTTATATATTTTGCATGTTTCACACACACAATAATTTAGAATAAGCCGCTTTAAGGAAAAAAGAAAAATTTTTGCCATCAGATTCTGGTAGACCTATTAGTCTTCTTAAATCTTCATATTAATACTTATAAATAATAATAAATTTTAATTTTTGTTTAAGGCTCAATTTTCTTATAATAATATTATTTATTGCAAATGAAAATTTCTAGGGATATCCTCATCACGACGGTAGTAGTTACGTAGTGATTATATTCTCTTTGGTACTTACCAGTTACCTACCCATTGCGAAGCCCCGGGCAGAAGGTCATTGCGAGGCCCTCGGCGGCAGGTCTTTACGGGGCCCTTTGTCTTACGAAAAAATACCTTGCGAGGCCCCAGGCGATAACCCTGTTCGCCATCCCTTAGGGCCGCCACTGGTTATGAACTACATACATTAACAAAGTACCTATTCTGTGCTACATGATAGGTGCCTAGATAAAGGTCTACAGTCTACTCAAAGACAGGTCGATACATAGTTATTCCGGTTCTTGTAAAGTTCAGGCGCCAAGGTCTCTCCTTTCGTTCTCCACCCAGTTATGTGGCTAATTATTGCGCTATTGTTACCTACAAATTACAATCTTTTGTCCTATCTAATGTTTTGTAAACGTATTGTTTTGTCTTAATAATCATTTTAAAGTTGTGTCAAATAGAATGTTACACGAAAATATCGAAATGAGTTCAATATTAAAAGTGGCTAATTTACAAAACATGAGAATGTGGAGCAAGAATCAAGATAGGAATAGGGTGTAAGGGTCTGAGCAAGCTATCTGTAAGATCGTAATTTTTTAGTTTGCGATTCGATAGCCATAAGCCAATCGGGCGATTCCATTATCGCGGGTGCAGTTTGACACACTTAAAGCTTCCTACAGCCAAAATGAAGCATATTTATTAATAAAACACCCCTGAAGGGATACATTTTAACTAGTTTAACAATGATTTATAAATGAAAACCTTCATCAAATGTATGAATTGCCACAAACAGGTCTGAAGTGCCATCGCCGGTGCAACCAAATTGACCCTCCATTAAGAACTGTGATGAGTTCATATGTGAATACTGGTTTTTGCGAAACTTCTACAAAATAACTTGCCTATATTTCAAAATAGCATAAAACAAAGAAACTATGTAACTAGATAAAAGTAATTATAATAATAAGTACTAGAAATTATTAACCATTTTACGATCGCGGGTGCAACGTCAAAATTCTCAAATCTCTTAAAGGTGAATTAAATCGTAATTCTCTAACAAATTTTAAAATTTTCGATATGGAATATATTATAATTATACTAATAAGTTTGTAATAAAACTGCACCAAATTGTAGTTTATTTTTTTATTTTCAGTTGTTTATTGGCCTGACAAAATGAATCGTCTAAATCACTAAAACGATTGAATAGTGTAATTTATACAAAAGATTTCGTCATATTGCTGTATAACTATACCACAACTAAACATTAATTTGAAATATATGCTATTTTTATTTAAGAATATGGGAAAAAACATCGCGTCCCTTAGATGATATTGCTTAAAAACCCTCTAAATTATTGGAATTTCATTTTTTACCGATAAAAATTGTTTTGTTAGTAAATACACATCTTCTTACCTATATTTCAATTCAAAAATGTAATTAATGTCTCATTTTAAAAATTCTCGTTAATGGCCGTCTGTAGCGGAATCGCCCTTTATCGTAAATCGTTATATACGTCCTACAACTCCTACAAGGTGTAACAAAACTAAGTGATAATACTTGAGGGTGTGTATATGTTCCTTGTAGAGAGTTCACTGTGAAAGTAGCAGCGCTGAAAGACCACATTTTTTTTTTACTTTTGTATGGAGATACTCGTGACACTAGGGCGTTTGCCCATACAAAAGTGAAAAAAATGTGGTATTTCAGCGCTGCCACTTTCACAGTGAACCCTCTACAAGGAACACGTACACGCCCTAAACTCTAAAGGATTATCACTTAGTTTTGTTACACCCTGTATTTATACTAGGGTATTGTTAAAAGCGTATACTTACTTGTTTTCCCAACAGTGACATTAACACGATCAATATACCTATACTGTACTCGGCGAAACATGGCGGTAGCGGTCATTGACTCCCTGTCAAAAACTTGTCATTTTCTATACAAAACTACGATTGACAACATCTGACACTTCATTGTCAATTGCGGTGTATATAGAAAATGACAAGTTTTTGACAGGTAATCAATGACCGCTACCGCCATGTTTCGCCGAGTACAGTATAGGTTCTCCTTATAATTTCAATGCCTTGCTTGTTTTACTCGCATCATAAATCATGGTTAAACTTGACAAATAAATAATAGCCTAGTATTACTTTACTGGTTCAAGTTTTTGTCATTATTTGCCAGTCCTGCGGTGAACGGTAACCTTTGGTTTGACATTACATTCACTCCTAGACCGACAGCAAATTAAGAGATTTTATGTCCTTAGAACCTTGTCACTTTACACTGAAACCCCTTTTATTTAAGTAAATTAAAATAATATTAATTTACACAGTGTAATTTATACTGGGTCCGCTGACTTTTTTCGTTAATACTTTTCCGATTTGCCAGCTAAGACAAGCAGACGTTTTCATGGGCGTACCGAGGGGGCGCAGCTGCCCCCTCCCCCCCCCCCCCCCCTCCCCCCCCCTGGATTATCCATTTGTTTGCAATATAATATTTTTACAACTAAAAATTATAAATTTTTTATTCTTTATAAACACATAGCTTATGAAAAATCTGATTTGCCCCCCCCCCCCTGGCCCAGAACCTGGGTGATTTGCCCCCCCTGGCACCAGAACCTGGGTAATTTGCCCCCCCCCTGGCCCAGAACCTGGGTACGTCCATGGACGTTTTATTAGTATCCAAGGGGATAAAAGTAGGTAGCGACGGCAATACTTCGGGATAAACTATTCGTCAGTCGTCACATAGATCGTACAACGTTGTGTTTTGTGAAAAAGTCCAAGTTTTAAAATATTTTTCTAGTAAATAAACTTTATTCTTCAGGACAAATCTTACACATAGTGGGGCTAAACAACAAATAACATTGTTTAAGGCTATAATATTATAATAATAGGTAATATAATTTTATACATTTTTAAAGAGATCGTCGATTTTACGAAGCATTAACCGCTCCACTAACCTCACTAATTGTCTTTTGTTGCGTTCGACTCCATCGGTTTAATTTGCGAAAGGTAATGTTATATAATTATTAATTACCCGTTTAGTAGGCTGGTGGTACTTTTACTGCCAGATGCAAAATTTGCGTAACGTAGCATAATCTAGATCGTTAAATTAGGTCCTTTAGTGCCCTGCCCTTTAACAGTAGGCCTACTACGAAACCGTTATGAGACTCAAACAATCGAACGAGAATGCCGCGCCCCGCTCTAACAACGTCATTTCACGTTTGTTAGAGTAGGATGCGGCATTCTCGTTCAATTGTTTGAGTCTCAAAATGGTTTCGTGGTACAAGCCCAGACACACGTTGGAGTTTGGACACGACTCACGAGTTACATTTTTTGCTGGTAATTTTAAATTGGGATATTATTAAATGCACATCAGAATAATTTTGCAGCACACTACCTTAACTCCGCTAATTAACTGAATGCATACCAGAAAAACTAATGCTGATCAAAAAAAAAACAATTGATTAATTGAACATGTCTTTAAAAAAAAACATGTTCAATTAAAATATCATACAAAACGAGACGACCTTTATAACCGAATTCACACCAAAAATATGGTTCATACATCGGATATATTATTTGTAAAACTAAAATTTAAATTGTTTATCAAAAATACTAAATTGGACAATCTTACAACAGAATTTCTAAAAACGATATCGAAAGGTGCACCACAATAAAATCAATTTCTATTATTAAAACAAGTCTACAAATTGACAACTCGTGCAACTAAAATATTTTTAGCCTAACTTTATTTTCTTTTTCTTTCTCTGTTTTACTGAAAAACATGTTGGGGCCTCCTCATCTAACGCCGCACTCACTCCTTTGCGCTCGCTCTTTACTCTTTAGCGACCACAGATATATCTTGATCTATTTCTGTGTTAGCGACAAAGATTTTTGGTAATTATGATGAGATATGGTGAAAGATTTTATCATTCCAAAACTATATAATTCAAGATTTCTTGATAAAAATTGAGAAAAATTATCAAAATTTACTACTGTATTGTAATTATATGGGTTAATAAATTTATTAATGATTCTTAAATAATTAATTGCAGTGTTGGACCAATACGACTTGATTGGGTTAGGTTAGATGGCTAAGGCGGGAGCGTAGGGCAGCGTAGCTCCCGCATTAGCCATCGTGGTTATTTTTTGTGAACCACCCAGAAGTAGGAGCCCCACGTAGCGGGGCTCCGTCGACTCATAATTGAAGCCAGTTGTTTTTTTCTTTTTTTTTTCTTTAGTAGCTTGTCAACCCCTAAAGTGCAATTCCTAAGCCGGAGGCTTAATTATTTTGCAATATATCGGTAAGGAACCCTGTGTGCGCGAATCCGACTCGCTCTTTGCCGATTGTTTATTATTATTGTTTATAAACTGAGTTACCATTCACTGTGCCAAAGTTTAGTCCATGTTACGTTAGCACTTGATGATTTTTATGTGTTCTTAATTATATGAACATAACAGATTAAATTGGGTTTTATTTAGAACTAGCTGTTGCCCGCGACTTCGTCCGCGTGGACTTCAGTTTATAGCGCGCGATGTCAACAAAATTGGTGTCAAAAGCTTTTATAAAAAAACCCTGGTACCCCTTAAATCAATACAGCTGTGCAGTGTGCAAACAATAAGTACTTCATTTTTGTATGTTAAACTTTATATATTATGCCAAATTTTAAAGCTTATTTAGCCCCCTAATTGACTTATGGTAAAGTTACAAAAGTTGTGTAACTTTACCCATAAACTATTTATCATTGATAGGTTTAGCCCCAATTTCACCAACGTCTGTTAGTGTTAACAGCTTGTTAAAATATCCTGTCTTCTCTTTCATTCATATGAAAAACGAAACAGCTAACGTGATACTAATTCGAGCATTAACTTTAACAGTCGTTGGTGAAATTTGGTCTTAAGGTTACGTCACTGCCTGCACAGATAAAGTACTGAGTTATTTAATACCGTAGAATAGATATAACAATCGAAAAAAATCGAGACTTAAATGTAAGATGATACCACCTCTTATAGAAAGACTTTTGAGCAAGCGTCAGCGCCATGTAGAAGACGCATGGCGCCATATGAACGCCATTATGAATTTTTTGAACAAATTTACGACCCTTACAACCCTTTTTTCCAGTAAAAAAGTAGCCTGTGTCCTTTCTCAGGCTTTAGACTATCAGTAAACAAAATTTCATTACAATCGGTTCGGTAGTTTTGGCGTTTGGCGTGAAAGCGAGACTGACAGACAGACAGACAGACAGAGATACTTTCGCATTCATAATATTAGTACAGATTATGTGCACACTGCACAGCTGTTTTTGGGTATTTTGATTAATTAAGGGCCGTGCTACACCGGAATGGCAGCGGCGAGGCGAGCACTTTCAGCGCTGCCATTCCGGTGTAGCGCGCTGCGCGGCCCTAAGAGGGGTACCACTTACCAGGGTTTTAAAAAGTTTTTAAATTTGACACAAATTTTGTTGACACCGCGCACTATAAACTAAAGTCCACGCGGACGAAGTCGCGGGCAACAGCTAGTTATGAATAAAAACAATAATATATAATAAAGTAGGTATGATTAGTTCTGTTATAATAATGAAGTAAAAAATAAAGCGCCATCTGTTTTCATATATTAGAATTAAAATGTAAAAATATTTTCTGGATGGAATATAGGCCAACACAACACACTCGAACTCCTTAGAAATGCAGTAGGAGTTCTATAAGATCAGATAGATTGATTATTATTAAAGCAAGTGATAATATTATTAAACATAATATTCTAACGTATTAAAAACTATAAACAAAAACATAATAACTAATAAGTATGATTAGTTCTATGTTACAACGAAGTAAAAAAAAAAGCGCCATCTGTTGAATCGTATTAGAACTAAAATGTTCATTGCATCGCGTCGATATATTTCTGGATTTTTTATAATATTATACATAAAATATATTTAAGATTTTTGAAATATTATTTTAATACACATCCAAGACCCAGGAACATTGAAAACTTTTTGTTCCGCCTGCGGGACTCGAACCCAGGACCCCCGGGATGAGCGCTGGCCACGCGCAATGCGAAGTAATTTTCATCGATATTTTCATGGAAATAAGATATTTTCCCACATCAAAATGTAGCCTATGTCCTTTCTCAGACTCTAGAATAACTGTGTACAAAATTTCATTGCAATCGGTTCAGTAGTTTTGGCGTGAAAGCGAGACAGACAGACAGACAGACAGACAGACAGACAGAGATACTTTCGCATTTATAATATTAGTATAGATTAAAATGTAAAAATATTTTCTGGATGGAATATAGGCCAACACAACACACTCGAACTCCTTAGAAATGCAGTAGGAGTTCTATAAGATCAGATAGATTGATTATTATTATAGCAAGTGATAATATTATTAAACATAATATTCTAACGTATTAAAAACTATAAACAAAAACATAATAACTAATAAGTATGATTAGTTCTATGTTACAACGAAGTAAAAAAAAAGCGCCATCTGTTGAATCGTATTAGAACTAAAATGTTCATTGCATCGCGTCGATATATTTCTGGATTTTTTATAATATTATACATAAAATATATTTAAGATTTTTGAAATATTATTTTAATACACATCCAAGACCCAGGAACATTGAAAACTTTTTGTTCCGCCTGCGGGACTCGAACCCAGGACCCCCGGGATGAGCGCTGGCCACGCGCAATGCGAAGTAATTTTCATCGATATTTTCATGGAAATAAGATATTTTCCCACATCAAAATGTAGCCTATGTCCTTTCTCAGACTCTAGAATAACTGTGTACAAAATTTCATTGCAATCGGTTCAGTAGTTTTGGCGTGAAAGCGAGACAGACAGACAGACAGACAGACAGACAGACAGACAGAGATACTTTCGCATTTATAATATTAGTATAGATAAATGATGTTCCTAAAAGTAATTTAGGTGATGTTTTTTTTTTAAAGTTGTAGTATGTTTGTTGAACTAAGGAATTGTTAGATATACAATTTTAATAATAGTTATTCGTTCAGTAAAACAGTTTTGCAAATAACTTTAAATAGTATGCTGAATTCGCATTATTTAGGGTGGACTACGAATATGCCAACGCAGCGTAAGACGCCCTGCTCCTCGATGTACCGACGATTTGAAGAATATGGTCAACGCATGTACGAGGGCTGCCTAAGATCTGGATGGTTGGCGCTTGGGAGAGGCCTACGCACAGCATTGGTGGGCGATAGACTGATAATGATAATTGATAGGGTAGAGCGACATTTTTCACTATGCACGTGCGGCTCGAGTCCCGACAATGTGTTGCTACTTGCTACTGCTACCATAAGGCTAATGTTTCATATAAAACACTACCTATATCTTACACAATATCGACGATTGTGTACTTAGTTAAATAACAGCTCGTAAGTCATATAATCAGATCGTTGCTGCCGTGACATTATTATAGTCCATTAGAAAGTATAACGCCTGTTGGACATAACAATTAAATACACACATAGTATGCAGCTCCGGATTTATTCGGATATCCGAAAGTGGATTCCTAATTTCAAAAACTGTAAAAACTACCGACGGTTTCACCGATATATCTAGTAATAAGCCTATATTGCCCATATTCGAATAATTAATAAGTCGAAATAAAATAGTCACATAGATTTTATTAGAGATTTCCTAGGTTTCCTGGAAATCCAGATCTTAACTATTACAATTCCAGGAACGAAACACTGACGACCTCTGTGGCTCAATGGGAGTGTGTGGCAGCTTAAGCCGGGGGTCGCGGGTTCAATCCTGCGGACGGAACAAAAAGTTTTCGAAGTTCCTGGGACATGGATATGTAACAAATATGTGTATGATATGATAAAAATCTTAAATACAGTCGAACCTGGATAAGCTAGAGTTCAAGGGAACACGATTTCATTCTCGCTCAAATACATTTCCGTTGTCTGGTACCTGTTTCAGTTACTTAGCACGGGGCAGACTGACGTGGTGTGAAGCGTCCATAGATATTAGATATTATATTATTATTATAAAAACAAGGAGTTACAAGTTTCTTGCAACTTGCAACGTATTTTCTGGTAGCTTATTGTTGACATGTTTTGAAACCCTAACTATTGAGCGTGGTTTAATTAATGGTCGGGTTTGTTAGAACATAATTAAGGTTGTATCACACCGTGTCGGATAATGATTTCAATTAGGAAATAAAATTAATAGTCGTAGATAATTATCGAGATAGCAGTTACACAAATCTGGGTCATTTTCGTACGCCCGCGCCCTTGTGTAAAAATGTATTTCATAATCTTGTAGAATTTATTATGTCACTTTTTGCGAGTGCATTTTTTCTAAATAATAAGGTCATGGGTGAATGTAAAATTCATGAAATTCTTTATTGATCACTTTTTTTCTAAAAAAACAAGAATGTTATTTAGTTGTCTGAAAAACAACAACGCTCCGTAACGGTAGCAGGTTGCTACGATATATTAAGTATGTAAAAATATAATATACTACAATGTGCACATAATAATCTTCTAATTTATATTAAACTCAAAGGTGACTGACTGACTGACTGACTATCAACGCACAGCCTAAGCCACTGGACGGATCAGGCTGAAATTTGGCATGCGGGTAGATGTTATGACGTAGGCATCCGCTAAGAAAGGATTTCGATCAATTCTACCCCCAAGGGGTTAAAATAAGGGATGAAAGTTTGTATATAATAATACTTACTTGTTAACGCGAGCGAAGCCGCGGGCAAAAGCTCGTATTGTGATAATAATATTATTATCTTTTGGTTTTATTCTGCTGCGATCTCGGCAACGCGGCAAATGTATGGTCATGGTCGTTTGCTCAGGGGATGGCCTTATGGCGCTCCCCCTACTACGGAGATGCCGTAATTTACCGTTTTTAGAGCCTTATTAACTCATAATTTGAAAGCTATAAAATTATAATAAAATACAGAAATAATCTTCAGTACCTACCTATATGAACGTTCCTTTCATAGTTATTAATTTCCTATTTTTGTTTTTAATTTTATACTCATGATATCAGCTTCCAAAGTAATACCAATTTATTTCAATTCAAGCGTACATTCAGTATCTCTCTAGTATTTACAAATTACGGTTATTTGAAACACACGCCAATAGATCGACAATTTCATTAACTACATACTGGACGTTTGAATTTTTTTATGTCAATTATTTTGAACTAAGATAAGTAAAAAAAAATAGGATTTTGGCGCGATCTCGGCAACGCGGCAAATGGCCAAGTTTTCTCAGGGTATGTACCATAAAGTTAATATACCTAGCGGAATAGAGAAACAAAGGCCTGAGCAAGAGAGATGTCATTATCAGTAACACTGCGTGGTGAAAAGAGACGTGTGATACATGACAGCAGCATTCTTTTTTTGACGTCCAGTCGGCACGTGCCGCACGTTGACAATTTAATCTCATAGAAATCATGTTCAATCATGCTTGTGTAAGTGTATACGTACACATAATTTTACACACAGATGAAACCAATTTCGGTTACGTTTGACAGCTCGAGATTGTTGCTCTATTCCGATAGGTATATTAACTTTATGGTATGTACAGTGTGTGTCCGTCTATCTGTTTGTGTCTGTTACCTCTTCACTCTGAAACCGCTAAACTGATTTCGATAAATTTTAGTTTGCAGATGAAATGCATTTTGGCGCAAAGAAGTTGCCAGTGACCAATTGTCATCTGTAGGATGGTAGTGCTTCTAGCACCTGCCAGCGATTTTTGGTTCTTTAAGCATTTCTGAAAGAGAGAGATAGATTTCTGATTTCTGATACACTTTTACGCAATCCCACTTCAAATAATTCAATCTACATACGTGGCAAACGCGTGTTCAGTAATTAGTAGGTTGACCTCAGCTCTAGAGGTCACTTTCTGACCTCGGCCAGTATGTTGCACGTCAGAAGAGTGATGGGGGTCACTCGGGTGTGTCGATTGTTGATAAGCTATTGTTACTGACCCTTTGTTTTATCACCTAAATGGACCTCTGATCTTGACGATAATCATCATCATCAGGCAACAAGGTTCCTCAATGTAGGAGCGATTTCGCAATACGTCCGATTCGAACCCGTGTGGCGGTACCCACCATTAGCGCCACGTTCCTGCATTGAGCTATCGAAGTAAGTGTGTCTAAGTGTCTAAACACACTAGGCCGAAGTTACGCGGCGTAAATTCCGCATGATTACGCCCGAAATGTATTTTAAATTACCGATGCGTCATCGGTATTTTAAAATACTATTCCATCGTGTTCCGTCCGTATATTGTATGCGTTTACGGTTTGACATTGCGGGCGTAATCATGCAGAATTTCCGTCGCGTAACTTCAGCCTAGTGTGTTTAGACACAGGCTTCGGCCTGACCGAGCATATCACCCCACTCGTTCGGTAGATCTTCTTTTGCGGCCTCCACGCATATTTCCCACACCCAAAGAGAAGTGAGGTACCCGAAGCCAGAAATCAGAATTAGCGCGTAAGCTATCATAGAAATAACGTCGATCGTGAGCTCGACAATATGCCTCTCTACATTTTCGAAAATGGTCCATCGTGAGCCAACGTAAAAAGGCCTTATAAGTCGCAGAAGCCTAGAAAATAATATTGATAAATGCGAATGACTTGTCTCTAGATATCTGACGCATACAAATTACAATGTATTACAGGATTTCTTACCCATACAGGATTTCTTTTTGCACACACAGTCCAAGTAGTGTTATTAACCGACTTCTAAAAAGATGGAGGTTCGATGTACGGCTGTCATGTATTTTTTATTCTGCAACATTCAGTCGCAGTGGTCGGAAAATTTTAATAGCTTATTGTATATTTTGGCGGCGTGTAATAATTATGAAATTAACTGTGTTATGTAGACACTTAAGTACGTAACTCTATCGTTGTTAAGTAAGACATCAAGCGTTTACCCACAGTTTTTGTAGTCCAAGATCCCGTAAACAATTTTGATTGACAGTATAATAATAATAATAATAATAATAATAATATTTATTGTACACCACAAACATAATTATACAGTTTTAAAATATACAACAGTAAATTAAAAGTACAATTTTGGCGGCCTTATCGCTGAAAGCGATGTCTTCCAGGCAACCATCAAAACGTTTAAGAGAGTATCACATCAAGAAAAGAACGATAATTAGGGTGGACAAACAAGTAAACATTAGCTTAAACACATTTACATAGATTGTGTAATTGTGATTCATATTGTCGGTCAGATAGAACTCTTTGAGTTGTCGTTTGAAAATGCTCAGAGATGGCGTTTTCCTTACACTATTGGGTAATGAATTCCAAAGTTTAACCGCAACGGACGCAAAAGAATTACCATAGTATTTAGTCTTTTGAGTTGGTACATTTACGGCCGTTCCCAATATTTGATCTATCTCTGGTTTTACCCTACTAGAGATAGGAATAGCTCACATTAGACATTAGAGACATATATTTTATGTCAATTCAATGTTAGCTGCGATCGGTTGTATGTAAAACCAGAGATAGATTGAATATTGGGAACGGCCGTTAGTTTGTAAGCTAGACGAGCATTCTCATCCTCAGACGAGAATGTAAATATCTCCTTGAGATAGGGTGGAGCCATAGGGTCAAAAAGCACATTGTACAATAGATGCAGCACATGAGTATGACAGTTTTAGGACCAAAAAAACTTGTATCAATCTTCAATAATAACAGTCAACATGCATTTTGTCGAAGTAGGTATAGCTTTTACAGAAGTTACAAATATTTATCAGGCCTTAATTTATGCAAAAAAAGTAAAAACTTTAATTAAAAAAAAATTTACTTGCATCATAATCTTTATATTTTTTTACAATAAAATCTGGAGAAAACCAAAAGGAACATTGTGAAAACGTGGTACTGAAATGACATGAAACACATGGTACATGTAAGATAGAACTTTCTGCCGTAGCGTCAAGCCCTGTGGGCTGTGAGCTTTCTATTCCATTTGGTTCATGGTATTATCTTTTCTATTTAAGTTATACCGAAAGTTAAAAGCTGATCAGAATATAGCCACGGACTCCTATACAACGCCACAATGACATTGCATCAAAATCGTTCTAAATGTGGACTATAGAATGGCCTTGGAATTCAATTTGCGAATGCGGGACGTTCATAAATGACGAGAGAGTTTTAGAGGTACTTCTGAGCCACCCTTGGCGTGATATCGTGAGATTTAATTTTATCAAGATTTTACTAAATTAAAAAAAATATTTATCTTTATTAATATTTTTTATTATTTTACTAAGTATTATTATTAATTAGAGAGTTTATTTATCTTTTTGTTTGAACAAAATTACGCGACATATTTTGCTGAGACTCTCCTTCTCCTCCAAGAGCCCGCTATTTGTGTCTATAAAATATTATTTATATTAAAGAGTCTGGCTAGCGAAAGATGAGACTGGAAAAAGGCTGCAAATTAAAAAAATTGACGTATAGGAACCCTATCTATAGCCGGAATTATAGTTTTGATCTACGAACTACGAAAAATATAGTTCCTTAGTTTTTATTATTCGTAGTTCGTAGATCAAAACTATAATTCCGGCTATAGACAGAGTTGCTATACTTACGTCAATTTTTAGAATTTGACTTACGTCAATTTTTCCAGTCTCATCTTTTGCTAGCCAGACTTTAACTATCTTGATTACATCTCGTGTTACCTTTATCTTTCTTCTGAAATTAACGTGAAATGACCAGTCGTCTTAAAATCGATTCAATACATCGATATCGAATTCTCACTCGCCTAAACAGCGAATCGATTTCGAACATGAATGTGACCGATGTCGTGACGCTAATGACATTGCCATTGTCTCTGGCCATGTTGCACCGGATTTGAATTTTGAACTAATTTCTCAGTTGATTATGAAAAAAATTCCAAGGTCTATGGTATAATAAGTCACGACAACGTTGCTATAATTGTATTGTTAGGGTTCCGTACCCAAAGGGTAAAAACGGGACCCTATTACTAAGACTTCATTGTCTGTCCGTCTGTCTGTATGTCAAGAACTGTAGGCTGTAACTCAAGAACGGTAATAGGTAGAGAGTTGAAATTTTCACAGATTGTGTATATCTGTTGCCGCTATAACATCAAATACTAAAAACAAAATAAAATTAATATTTAAGGGGGGCTTCCATGTAACAACAAATGTATATTTTTGCTACTTTTTGCTCGATATGTATAATGGCAATAGGTAGGCACTTCAAATGTTCACAAAATGTGTACAGTTGTATCAAAGTATACTTTAATAATTATTAATAAAATTTAAATAAAATAAATAATAAAGGGGGGCTCCCATACAAAAAAAAACACATTTTTACCTATTTTTGCTTTATAATGATACGGACTTTAGCAATGCCTTCAACTCAGTAGACCATGATATTCTTTTACTTCTTCTTAGCTCACTCAATCTATCTCCTATCGTAGTAGAATGGTTCCGCAGCTTCCTTCAGGGGCGCCGACAACGCATTAAAATTGACAACACATCGTCATCTTGGTGCGATATTTTTGCCGGTGTGCCTCAAGGCAGTGTGTTATCACCTCTCTTGTTTTCTCTTTTCATTAACTCAATTTCTCGTAAAATTTCCTCTTCCTATCATATGTATGCCGATGACCTACAAATATATATCCAGGTCCTGCTCCCCTTACTATCCTACGGTATTGCTCAAACCAATGCTGATTTAGATGAAATATCGAAGTGGAGCAATGCCTATGGTTTAGTCCTTAATCCAAATAAAACACAATCTATTATTATTGGCAGCAGACATCTAATTGCGAAAGTGGACTGGAACTCCTTACCTGATATTGTCCTTGACGGGAATGTTATTCCTTACAGTTCCTCCGTGCGTAACCTTGGAGTTTACTTCGACCGCACTATCTCATGGGATATCCAGACCCAGGAACTTCGCAAAAAGATAAACGCTGCCACCGCTTCCCTCAGACGATTAAGCAATTTCCTGCCAGTTGCAACTAAAATTAATCTAGCCACGACGTTACTCTTCCCGATTCTAGACTATGCTGATGTTTGTTACTGTGATATAAATGAAAATCTCCTCTCTTCCCTTCAACGACTCCAAAATTTGTGCATCTGTTTTATTTTTGGCCTTCGCAAATTCGATAATGTGTCTGATTATCGGTCTCAGCTGAAGTGGCTTCCGATAAAGATGCGACGAAATTCTCACGTCCTGCATTTACTATATAATATCCTCTTTAATCCTTCAACTCCTGACTATCTAAAAGTAAAATTCAATTTCCTCGGTCATAACAACCCTATTCTTCGCTCTGCTAACAAACTTACTCTTGCTTTTCCATCTCATAAAACTTCATTCTATGATTCCTCCTTCGCCATCACCGCTATTCGACTCTGGAACTCCCTACCCGATTTCATTAAAAAATCTGAATCTATAAATATATTCAAAAAACGTGTAAAACAATATTACTTAGACCTCTCTATATAAAACCGTTGGTGTGTAGGTTCTTTTATTTATACTTTTTTTTTGTCTTATTATATCTGTGTAAAGTTTATTTCGTTTATTCTATTACGGTACCGTATGTTATTAACTTATTACCTATGAATAATAAAAACTATTATTACTTATTAATAATGTATGTAATTTAATATTATGTATACTTATTTAATATTTATATGTCATTATATTTTTAATATATTTTGTTTTCGGTTGTCTGGAAGAAACTGATTAAAGCAGTAAGACCGCCTTTTTGCACAATTTTGTAATTTTTACCTTTTTTGTTGTTGTTATTTCTTTTGTTTTTTTTTTTTCTCTTTTATATGTTTTTGTCTTTTCTTTTGTGTGTGCAAATAAAGAATTTATTATTATTATTATTATTATACGGATCCCTTCTTGCGCGATCCAACTCGCACTTGGCCGATTTTTTAAATTTTGTCGGTCAAAGCACGTGTCACTACTTCCAAATAAGCTTTCGGCTTATATTTGGCTGTTGTAAAACAGACCCTTAAATATAAATTACCAATTACTCGTATTGACCACAACAATGTCTGTGCAATATGACACTATATTTCTTCATTTCGAGTACTCCAATTACATGTCACAACTCCTGCGCAATGTCACACTTGCTCTTATTTTTAGTCTTAAAATAACTCTACCTTCATAATCTATATATTAATACGTGAGCCAAAAACTTTGTAACCCTTTTGACTAAAATGGGGAAACGTAGGTGAATGAAATTTTGCACAGTTATAGTTTATATGGTGAAGAAGTGCATCGAGCTAATATTATTTTGAAATTATGCTTTTATCATACATTTTTGTAACAAATAAAACATTATAGACACTACAACACACACACATTGGAAAATGACAGATTTTTGAGTGACCTATACATAAGCCTATACATAATATGAATTAAATACTCTTTTATTTATTTATGGTTGAAGTCTGTTGACAACAAAGTGACAAATTGAAAATGGATTATAGTTTTTTTTATTGAATCTTAGATACTATTAGACAATGCTTACATGGCCAGTCTGAGATCAGCTGAGTCCCATAGACAAGAGCTGAAAAATTTATTAAAAAGTCAATATTTTTTTACAAAATATAGTTATTAGTCCTAATGTCGTTGAAACTAAGGTCGAATTTCAACCATTGGGCGATCTCTAGTAATAGGAAAATTGAGTTGTTTTGATACTTAAATGGAAAGCTATTGTGGCTGTGTTGGACGACTATAATTGCAGCTATGATTAGGAAGCTACATACAGAGTGTAACAAAAGAAAGTGTACTAAGGGTGGGTGGCACCAGAGGCGTGGTTATGTTACAGTTATGGTCAAAGTTATGGTTATAGTTAAGGCTAACTTTCACTTTAACCTTAACTTTGACCACAGAATTTGACAGATGACAGCTGGTAGAAGGCTATAAATGAACGTGGGCGGGGGCGTTGCTGGTAAAGGAGAACTGTCAAAAATGGCGTTTTTGTATGATGACAGCGTTAGTTCCTTTTTTCGCCACGTTCATTTAAAGCCTTGTCGAGCTCAAGGTTATCGTTAAATATGGCGTCCATTATTGACTTTAACCAAATATTTGACATTTTGCATTGTAGTTAAAGTTATAGTTAAAGTAAGGGTGGGTACCCTTACTGCTAGGCTATTCTCTAAGGAACACGTTAAGAGGATACCACAGCGGCTAGAGAAATGAAAAAAAAGTACGTGTAATATCTATAGCTGTCTCCCTTACCTCAAGCCTATACCGCAGAACGCGATAGAGACAACTGCAGAAAATCCAGAAAATCAACGATTCGTTGTCCCCTGATTCCTTCTCCAAAACTTAACCGATTTAAGTACTTTTTTCATTAAAGATAAAAAAAAGGCTTGAGCTGTGTTCCTATGTTTTGCTTTTTTTGTATAATCTATCCAAATCTGTTTTCTGGACGTTTGAACACAGTGGAAAATCTGGCCAATTTTTTGGGTTTTTGAACGTTCATATCTTATTTAATAATTAAATTATGAAAAAAAAGAAAACATAGGGACATTGTATTAGTGGCCGTAGATATTCAGGAAAAAAATTATAACTCTACTAGCATTATCCAGGGAGGAAACAGGGGACAACGTTTGTATGGAAAAAATGGCGGTGTGGAATCCTCTTAAGGCTGTGCTCTCCGCTGTTATCACGGATGTCGCAGCCGTCACATCGTTCGCTGTTACCACGGCTGTACAATTCGTATTCTCTAAGCTCTATTAGCTCGTCAACGATGTCTCGGCTGCGGCTGTCGGCGAGGCTGCGGCTCAGATAGTGGACTCGACTATAGATACATTTTTGTCTTAGGAATTTTAGTTATTTTGTCCCGATAAACTCTATATTATTAGAACTTTTATAGTAATAATCATTTGTAGTACATATTTGAACCAATTCAAATAGACAAAATTATTAATGCATCGAAAAAATATCCAAAAAGTTGAAAGTACCAAGATATGAACCTCGTATCCATTGAGTTACTCGTCGCATAAAAAAAAACTCGCTTGGCCTTCTACACTTACGTATGTAAACAAAATATAAAGAATGTAAACAAAAGTGCAAACTAAGGGACATGAAATAGATGAAACTTCATTTAAATACTTATAGCTTTAGTTTTACTGTTTACAAAAAGAATTTCTACTAGCTACGCGATAAGAGTAGTGTACCTCGGCTCGAGTGACCCGCGCCAACCACTTGAAATATTTCGTGGAACATAATATTTCATAAACATTGAATAGTCTTTGTCTGAGATTCGTGAAAGTTGGATTCTTGTTTCGTAAATCAATGTGGTTTCGTATAAGTGAATAAGTAATAATCTAAATGTGCTACGTAAAAATTAACTAATATTGAATACTTGGTATGTAACTATGTACCCGCGTATGTTTAATGTTTTGTACTCAGTGTTCATAAAAGCTCTAAGCTAAGTGTAAAAACTCGATAAAAACGCCGTTTAGTATGTAGAAGAAAGTTAGATACTAGAAAGATTTATACAAAACGTGAATTTCAAGATTTTTGTGTGTGGAGTTACAATTTTGTCATTGTCGGGACTCGGAAGTCGGGACTCGGGGCTCTAGCGACTTTTTGAGGTAAGCCGTAAGAGTTATTTTTATAGTGACTTAGCATTTGACTTTTGGTTTAAACGTAAAAAAAATTAAAAAAGTGCATTAATTAGGGTGTACATTTCAGTAAATAAGTACAAAATCATACAAAATCTTTGGCGACAGCCACGAAATAGTAGCTTTTCGTTTGACATTAAAAGTTGTAGGCGTTCGCCGAGGCTGTAATCGAAGCTGTAGGCTGTTGAGCTTAGAGAATACGAATTTCTTACATGAAATGTCAAAAAGTGATTCTATATCACCCCGCTTACAGCCGCGCGGCGCTAGTATCGAACAGCCTAGAAAACATAAACAAGTGAATACCAATCTCGATCTCACGGCTGTAACAGCCGATGTAATTACGGCTGTTTTAATATTTGCTCTTAGAGAATAGCACTGCTGTACTTTAGGGGGCGTATTGTGTGACATGTGTCCTATAAAAAGAGTTCACTAAAGTAGCGGCACTGAAAGATCAACTTTTTTGTGATTTGTATGGGCAAGCGCTCCAGCGAAATGCATTTGGCCAAATGAAAATTAAAAAACAAACTCTTTTAGCTCTGTTACTTTGTGATTGTACTCTACATAGGGGACTTTTACACACCCTATAGTATTATCATTTAGTTTTGTTACACTCTGTATTGATTATAGAGTTAACTTTTGACTTAGATCACTCCCCAAATCCCAACGTAATGCAATACAAACATAGCCGACTTCCATCCAAACGGATGTATGTACACTTTTACGATTCGTTTTTGGAGTGTTGACCGGTCATTTAGTTGAATGGACGTTAATGCACATCCAAAAGGTCACAGGTGAAGGTAATAGAAATTAGAGTTACAGTGACAAAGTCAGGGGTGCGAATGTTTTGCAATCAACCTTATGTTGGATAATTTGTTTAGAGTGTGTTACGAGTGTTATGTGTCTCCAATAATTGACCTGACCTCTGCGCAAGGTCACGTTTGTTTTTAGACCTAGACCTATAATTGCAATGTTGTGATAGAATTGTTATAATATGGTAAAATTTCAGTGTTTATTTCCGATGAGCTAACGAATTCTCTTTACCAATCTTATATAAAAAAATCTCGTGTCACAATGTTAGGCCGCGTACTCCTCCGAAACGTCTTTACTGATTTTAACCAAATTTTATATGTGTCGTAGGATGATTTGATAAATCCGTGTTTTCGCGAAATCCCTAGAATTTTCGCGATAATTCGATTTATCAAATCATCCTACGATGTCGTAGGATGATTTGATAAATCGAATTTTCGCGAAAATTCTAGGGATTTCGCGAAAACACGGATTTATCAAATCATCCTACGACATATGCATATTCGGTGGGTCTGAGAATCTGCTACTGGGTACTTATTATATTAATAAGTGCATTTGTTGAATAAATAGTAGTAAATTATTACAACTCGAGACTGACGGCGACCACTGTTTGTGCGACGGGATAGCGATGGACGTTGCCATGGTGACATACTTATTTAGTCACTTCAATAAAATATCTAACGTAAAGAAACGTTTGCCGGGACAGCTAGTAAATATATTAAATTTAGACCATAATAATATTATATTGTTCTCAAATCTCCATATATGAGCCAAGTTTGACACGTTTAAATTTAATAGTTTCTGAATTATGATGGGGTCAAAACTGGCTGCAAATGATTTATTATATTATTATAATATTAAATACGGTGCTGCTCGCCATTTCTGTTATACAGTTATACCAACTAAATTATCTATTCTGTGGTTATACTTGAACTTGGCTTGACACGCTGTCGCGTGTCTAGATTTACATAGTGTTTATTCTAAGTCTGCTCTCTTTATCTGTTATATTATATAAGTATATGACATTTCTAATATGTTAGACGTCGAACCAATACAAGCACATATAGAGCACCTCCATGATAGCTGCTATGATGAAATAGAAATAAAAATTTAAATGACAGCTATGCATCTATTACCTAAGCTACCAACTTGAGAGTGAGGTAAAAACCATTCAGCACCATCCGCATGTCAGCTGGTTTTTGTGATATCGATACTTTAAGAATTTCTTACCAAATAATTGGGAAACAATATTTTTTATGTTCGCAATGAAACGGCCGTTTTGGTAAACACCTCGGGCCGTGTAAGTTGCGACAGGACGTGTTTTACGCAAATATATATGTTTTACAACTCATAAGTTGGAGTTTAATACGACGTTTTAACCCGAAATTATATACCACTAGGCAGTATACACTAAAAGCTGTTATACTTAGGTCTACCAGAATCTCATGGCAAATTTTGATAGGAGATTTCTTAAAAATATCCTTGATCATTGGATATTTTTTTTACATTTGCAATTTGCATACGTGTATCACATACAGAATCAGCCGTTATAAGGAAAAAAAAAGTACCAAACGTTTTGCCCCAATTTCCCAAAATATTGGTAGCGTCAATTTCTTTTTTCCGTTTTTTGCCATCAGTCATCAGATCCTGGTAGACCGCTTAAACCGTCAGAATGAAATATTTATAATTTGAAATTTTTGATTTGATTGATTTCATAATCTGATTGTGATAAAGTTTTGTTATTGGTATACAGTAAAGGTACTTTGATCTCCGGAAAGGCTTTTTATAAAATCTACAAATAATTTTGTAAAATATTATACCTCTCCGTGTGTACTGTGTCCACGATGTCTTATTTATTCAAGCACATGAATAATAATGCCCTTTTCAAAAATAACTAACCGCTTCTGAGATTAAACGGCGGAAGTTTAGCGTCCAATGTGTCCAATTAAATCAACTCAATTCCATTTTTAAATTTCAATTACTCACGAGGACACTCTGCAGCTACCATTACCAGCCATTACCGTATTGTTTTTTTAAATTTTGACAGATTTAGGGCCTGTTTCTGATAAAGTGCCGAATAGGCTACTTTTTGACAGATTCTCCATACTTCATTTGTCAAGTTAAGTGGTGGATAGCCTATTCGGCACTTATCAGGAAGTGGTGAAACAGACCCTTATAATTAGATTGGAATTAAATAATATTGAAAAAAATATTGCGATATTCCGTTTAAAATAACTCGGCATAGTGTTAGCTCCGACCTTAGTTTAATTTTTTCTACTGTGTGCGGTGTGAGCTGATGTTTTTGACGATTTTATGTTCTTCCCACCAATATGGAAATATATTGTGACATTAGCATCGACTGCCCCCAACTCCTACCCACATGAAATTTACCCAAAAATATAGCTGATAAGTACTAAAAATTTTAAGAAACCCTGCTCTAGATATTATAAATGACGCACAGCACGCGATTTACAATTATCAAATACTAGTTTGATATTTGAAACGTGCCATACCGGATACGAATACCACTTTTTCGCCTACCAGATACTTAATAAGTGCCCACTAATTGTATGACTTACAAAAGTTCCCTACGGTATGGACATTTAGCGAAATGCCAAGGTGATTAATCTATGTTTTAAAATTAATTGTTACTTAACACGTTTAACGCCTGCCGACATTGAGCTTTTAGTTTTTATCTAAAGTGATAATGATAGTACTACCAATCAGCACTCGAAAATAAAAGACTTTATAGTGCATGGCCGTACGGCCATGGATGTATTTATTGTATTTGAGCTTTTGCCCGCGGCTTCGCTCGCGTTAAGAAGTATTATTATATACAAAATTTTATCCCCTATTTTAACCCCTTAAATGGTAGAGTTGATCAAAATCCTTTCTTAGCGGATGCCTACGTCATAATATCTACCGGCATGCCAAATTTCAGCCCGATCGGTCCAGTGGTTTGGGCTGTGCGTTGATAGATCACCATGTCAGTCAGTCACCTTTGAGTTTTATATAATTAGAAGAAGAATATAGAAGATAGATGTATAATGTATATCCATACTAATATTATAAATGTATTTTTTTTGTCCGTGGGAGAGCCATGCTTCGGCACGAATGGGCCGGCTTGACCGGAGAAATACCACGGCCTCACAGAAAACCGGCGTGAAACAGCGCTTGCGCTGTGTCTCGCCGAGTGAGTGAGTTTACCGGAGGCCCAATCCCCTACCCCCCTAGAAATGCCGCAGTTGAAAAACAATTTGTTACCCCAGGAGGGTACCAACTGCGTTGGAGAATCCCTCTCTGGACGTCCATGCTCAGGAACCCCTGGAACTGAACGTGGACGTCCAGGCTGCCCCTCGTATTCTGGGGAGGGCAAAACTGCGCTCCAATCTGCTCGGGGCAAGAGCAAACACACAAAGGCACCCCCCTCGATATTAAACATGGACTTTTGTAATATCAGGGGATTACACTCCAACCTTAATGCCGTCCATTACCACCTTGAGACGGCAAAGCCGGCTTTGCTCTTTTTAACCGAGACGCAGATATCATCTCCGAGTGACACATCATACCTTTCCCACCCAGGGTATTACCTAGAGCACTCCTTTCTACCCAAAGCTGGAGTGTGTGTGTATATCAGAGGTGATATCAGCTCTCGCCGCCTCAGCAATCTTGAGGTCATGGACCTATCAAACTTATGGCTCCGCATAGATTGTGACGACCACCCTCGCGTCTATGCGTGCCTATATAGGTCCCTTAGTGGTGACCCCGAGACGGACCGACTCTTGGAGCACCTACAAGCTGCTTCAGATTTTGTGCAGCAGCAGATCCCATCCGCAGAGATCATAATACTTGGCGACTTTAATGCCCACCACGCCGACTGGCTCAATTCCAGTAAAACTGATCACGCGGGGAGATCTGTCTGCAACTTTGCCCTTGCGAACGACTTGACACAACTGGTTACTACGCCTACGCGGATCCCAGATGTGGATGGTCAGAATCCTTCTTTGTTGGACCTCCTACTGACTTCAAATCCTGACGGCTACCAAATATCCGTAACCGCACCACTTGGTTCATCGGATCATTGCCTTGTTAGGAGTTCTGTGCCACTTACGACGGTGTTAAGACAGCGCGCTGTTAAATACCGTCGTGTGTGGCACTACAAGTCAGTAAAATATATTTTCTTGAATAATTAAAATAAAACATCAGTTCTATATATTATCTCCATTTATTGTAGACGGGAAATAAAATGGCCAAAACTTTTCTCCAAAAATTTTTCAACATTACAAATGATTTCTAATTTCTCAGATTGCTCAGAGCAGAGGTTGCCTAGATACTGAATATATTTTTGTAGCGCCGCTGCAGTTCAAGTGCGGTATACCCAAAAATGACGCGTCATGTCGCGCAGTTCCGCTGCAGTTCAGTTACGCCTAGTGCGGTCTTACTTTTAACTGTGGTGTTTTTAGGATAACTTTCGTAGGCTATATTCTCTACATTTCAGTACTGAGTGATTATAAAAGAAAAAATACGTGCATTTTTATTTTTAACAAGGATCAATACATCGTGCCGGAAGGTTTAATTGCACCCTGTATAGCCCGTACACGGCATGATATAAAGGAAGTATTCTATAATATAGAATACTAAGGGCTTGTTTCACCACTTTCTGATAAGGTGCCTAATAAGCTATTCATAACTTTTTTGACAGATTCTCCATACTTGATCTGTCAAGTTAATTGGTGGATAGCCTTATCAGGAAGTGGTGAAACAGGCCCTAAGTTAAATATAGTATGCTATCGAATTTCTATTTCCATTAGCACCTTTAAATTTTTATCTGATTTTGATGTCAACTGTTTTACCACAAGTTTTACTAATTGTAATGATTCGGTTTAAAGGAAAATGTCTACAGCTCGGGCGGTGTTTTAAAGGCAATTTGATGAGTAACACAACACACCCAATTTTTAACTAAACTTCTGACATACTTATTGCTTTAATATTATAATAGTTTTTCCTCGTTTAGTAAAATAAGGCCTAAATTACATTCTTTAAGTTAACACACTGAAGGTTGAAAACGTTTTTACAAAATAGTTTCTCTAGGCCAAGGTAAAAATTTACATAATAATATACTTTTAAGCGGATTTAATGAGGTGTATTATACTATTAAGGTACTTTTAATATTATAATATACATTATCTTGTGGGAAAAATAGTTACGTTACAAGATAACGCCCGCAACTCCTTTGCGCCAAAATTCGTTTAACGCGCGTGAACCGTATATTTTTCGGGATAAAAAGTATCCTACATAGGACGAATCTATAAGGGTTCCGTTTTTTGTCATTTGGCTACGGAACCCTAAAAATGGATGGATGGGACGTACCGTCATTGCTCACCCTTAGTCATAGCGAGATAATGGAAACATTGACACCTGACAGATTTTCTTTGTCAATCTGTCACTTTGTCTATTAAGTAGAAAAGCTCTTTCCATGCTAAGCATGCTGAGAGAGATTTCTTACACGACTTTATTTATGCCTGTTGACACATAAAAAAAATTTGAAACTTGTATATATATTTCCTGCAGATGATAAGTAGTTATATCCATACGAATATTATGAATGCAAAAGTGTGTCTGTCTGTCTGTTACCTCATCACACCCAAACCGCTGAACCGATTTCTCTGGAGATACTTTGAGAACCGGGAAATCCCGGAAAAATGTACGGTTCCCGCGCGATAAACGAGTTTTGGCGCAACGGAGTTGCGGGCGTCATCTAGTGATTTATTATTCTGAAATTATTTTAACATTACCTACTTCCAACACTTTTATTTAGTGACTAACCCTACGAACGGATAGATTTCAATGCAGCCTAATCTTAAATTGTCAATTCAAACGTGACCTGCCTTTCTAGAAGGTTCCAACTTGGCCACAGGTCTACGTTATCTGGTCGTGCTAACACCGGCTGTTCCCACAGTCCATATTAAAATAGCTACACCCACGGAGGTCATTCGTTGCAATTGGGGTTGCCATTTCCTAAAAGTGCTTTGATTTGAGGACTTTTTTCAAACAGATTTTCGTAAAATAAACTCAAGCCCTGAATACTAATCTATTAAAACTTAAATATATGGGTGAATAATGATAATAATCTTTTCATTATAAGCATTTCACCTTTGGAGGTATGGTTTTGTAATTAAGTCCTGAAATTGGACCTGGTGACTTGGTTTTTGTTTTAAGCAGGTAGTGAAAGGTATAATATGGCAGGTGATACGAGTCAGTTAACAAGGTACCCTACGGTATATATTTATTTCACTGCACGTTACGTACGTTACGTATTTATTACCTGGCAACCCCAGTTCCAATTGCTTCTAGAAATAAATAGGAGTGATTTATTTAATATCAATTATATTCATGACGTTGGAATAAGATTATGAACCAAGAAGTTAAGATAAGCTGGACTATATACATAACCTTTACAACTACGTATTGCCAGTAAATTGATTAAGCGCTCTTACAGACGAACGGCACGTGTCAGCGGCATGTGTCGGCGGCAGTCGACGGCAGTTGACGGCACGTGTCGGCGGCAGTTGACGGCAGTCGACGGCAGCCGACGGCAGCCGTTGACAATTTATGACGCTTGCAGGGGACCTACCACGACCTTTCCTAAAACGATCATGTTTCCAGAAAGCTTTGTTGTAAGATTACAATAACATTACCGTACTCACTTTTCAAATATAATTTTACTAAAAAACAGTAAAAAATGCAAAATATTGTTCAATCCGCTGTGAAATATCAACTTTTTTAAAGTCGCTAGCTTGACGTAAAAGTAATTATTGCTTATCTGTCAAACGGTGTCGCTTAGTAGAGGTGGTGACTGGTGGTAGGCCCCCAGTTGTGACGTACCACCTAAAGGTAAGCGGCAACAGGTCGGTATCATACGCAACGGACGTCTCGCATCAAACGGATAATTTTTTCACAGTACTTCCGCTGAATCGACAGCGTATGGATTATCGAATAGTCTAGTAAATGCATGCTCAAAAGGGGGTGTGGATGGTATAGTCGAAAGCAGAAATTTTGACTAAGAAACTTTGTTTGGACTAATTTGAAGATAAACATACTGTCTAGTCGGTAATCCGTACGCTGCCGATACAGTGGACGTACTGTAAAAAAATTATCCATTTGATGCGAGACGTCCGTTGCGTACGATACCGACCTGTGGACCTTTACCTTTACGCGCTACGTCACAACTACAAGCGTGATAAACTGACTGCCGCCGACATGTGCCCCCGACTGCCGTCGACTGCCGCCGACCCGTGCCGTCGTCTGCCGTCGACTGCCGCCGACGCGTGCCGCCGACACGTGCCGTTCGTCTGTAAGCGCTCTTAATTCTCCCTTCTCTCTGTGGCTCACAACAACAACCTCTGTGGCTCAGTGGTGAGCGAGTTGGTAGCTCAAGCCGGGGGTCGCGGGTTCGAATCCCGCCGACGGAACAAAAAGTTTTCAATGTTCCCGGGTCTGGATGTGTATTAAATATGTGTATGATATAATAAAAATCTTAAATATATGTATAGTATAAAAGTATTAAATATATTTCCGTTGTCTGGTACCTGTAACACAAGTCCTTTAGGTACTTAGCACGGGGCCAGACTGACGTGGTGTGAAGCGTCCATAGATATTATATTATATTATTATATTCTCTGCGCCGAAAGTTTACTGCGAGCAAATACATTTTTCCGAGATATAAACTTTCTATGTCGTTTTTAAAGGTTTTCCTGTAGTTAAAGTACAAAAAGATTGTTATCGATACTTTATACTAACTACTCTCTACCAAATATCACCTAAACCAAGATAGATAGACAAACAGACGGACATACAGTCATGACACACCAAAGAATTAATTAAATTATATATTATTGTTTATAGTTTATATTATACAGTGTGTAACAAAACTAAGTGATAATACTTTACACACCCTGTGTATATATTATGTTCCTTGTGTAGACTTTTACTGTGAAAGTAGCATCGCTGAAGTAGCAAATTATTTTTTGTGATTTGTATGGACAAGCGCCCCAGCGTCATGAATTTTCCCACACAAAAGTTTAAAAAATTTACTCTTTCAGCGCTACTATTTTCTCAGTGAACTCTATACATATGTCTATAATACTGTATATTATATCTCTAATATTCAGTATACAGTATACACACCCTAAAGTATTATAACTATGTTTTAGTACACCCTGTATATGTTATATGTATATCTAAAACGTAACAGACTTATTATATTAGAATACATGATTAGCGTTGTCGGTCAGCTTTAAAAAATGAATTGCAAAATAGGTCGAATATATTTTGACGAAATCATTAATACATCATTTTAGCTATTTTGAGATATATTATATGATTTACATTTATAATTTCCGTTTAGGTTTAACCATAAGTTTATGAGCGAGTTAAATCAGTTAATGAATCATTTCCTATTCAATATTAATTAATAAAACTTGTTATACAAGTACAGCAATCCATAAGGACACTAGATATAAGAGTCAGTTCACACCGAGGTGCGGCCTTTTATTATAATTTATAACGATTAAAATTAAACTTTATACATTACTAGATGAACCGGTTTTTTCGTGTCACTTCCCTCTTAATAAAAACTTTTCCTGGACTTCCGCGAACATCTCAAGACTTAAATCATCCAAATCGGTTCAGCTTTTTCGAGTTTTAGCGAGACTAATATTTAAAATTATTTTTTATTTATATAGACAGAAGATACTATAGCTGACCTCTTATGCATCTATTACAATTTACACATAATATATATCACTAGATGATGAGCTCAACTCCTTTGCGCCAAAATTAGTTTATCACGCGGAAACATTTTTCCGGGATAAAAAGTATCCTATGTCCTTCCCCGGGACTCAAAGTATCTCTATGCCAAATTTCAGCAAAATCGGTTCAGCAGTTTGAGCGTGGAGAGGTAACAGACAGACACACTTTCACATTTATAATATTAGTATAGATTCTTTTTTAATCGCTCTGTCTATTAAAAAAGTTACAAATTCTATCTCTTAATACATTGAAAACGACTAACTAAAGATGTCAAGCCGTGTCGCATATTGATGTGAGCGGACCATAAATAAATATGCCTTAAAATACGTCAATGTGGTTTCCTGTAGCAAAGATTAATCGCAAAAATTTTAACATTTAAGGACATAATATAGACTATGTTAATGTATTTTAATCGTCCTTAAAAGTTTAATTATAATGTAAAGCGAGCGAAAAGCTCTTTTTGGACGCATATTATTCACAAACTAAAAATAATATTTGTAACCGTGGTCTAATGCGAACATAATTACATTGTCCACATTGTAGTTAGGGTTGCCAGGTGAGTCACGAAAAAATACCGGACAACCCCACATGTAGGGGGGGGGGGGGGGTTGTTTGTATGGTAGGTCGCAAAAATACAGTTTTTTACATATCGAAATAAAGGTAGGAGCTTCTAAAAAAAATTACCAGTAACACCGACGTTCCTCAAAATGACAGAACAATGTCCGGTGACATTGTTCTGTCCGGTATGACCGTTTATTTTTACCGGACAGGCCTCAAAAATACCGGACTGTACGCTTAAATACCAGACATCTGGCAACCCTAATTGTAGTATACGAGATGACGTCAAAATTCGTTTATCGCGTGGTAATCATACATTTTTCCAGCACAAAAACTATCCTATGTCCTTACTCGAGACACCGACTATCTTCATAATCATCATAACAAAGTGTATCAAAATCGGTTTAGCGGTTTACGCACGGCGAGGTAACAGATACACACTTTCGCATTTATAATATTGTTATGGATATAAAAAAAAACTGTGACCTTTTGATATTTTAACTAGTTAATTAAAACATAGTGTACACAAAACATGTCAAACAGAAGACAATAATATGTGCAATATGCTCATTACAGTGCGGTCCGTACTTGTTTAATTACGTACGCAATGTAATTGTTACTGTGTATTTCATAAGGGCATTATCATAATGAGTAAGGCCTGTAGCATGGAGAAGCGGATAATACGCTCTTAGTTTTTGATTGATATTCGGTAAGTTTTAAAATTTTTGTAAGGACCTGTCCGCATGTCGTCGTCAATGTGGAACGGTGCGGAAACGTGGCACGGTAGGTTGTCGTGACGTAAAAATTTACGTCAACGTAACGTAAAAATGCACGTCACGATGTAACAACACAGATATTAATACACAGCTACCTACTATAATTATTAGTGTTGGATATTTATTTATTTTTCAACATAGTCTAACAATTTCCCAAAAAAAAAAATGTTATCTATGGAAGTTTGGCAGGCTTTATACTATAAACAGACGCTCGAACTTAAACTCGAACATGAGCCTGAACCATGAACTTGGTTTTGTTTGCTACCTTACAATACGCTTCAGCTTAGCTGTAGCGTTACAAAACCGCTCCGCGTCTGCGCATGCGCACCCCGCTCGTAGTCCCCTGTTACGCGGGTGTTGATTGATTGCGAACGCCTTCCGATTTGTTTTTCCTCTATTGTCTGGTATGTTGTAATATTATGTATTGTTTTATCACTTTTAACGCACTGTGTGCTGCAATGCCTAAAGCTAAAACCGAAACGAGACGCGCTGTGCCTTACTACTCTTTTACGTAGTAGGATAAAAGTATACCCACCAAAAACATTTCATGTAAAATGTTACCTCGAATCCTCAGCGACCACAAAAGGTTAAATTTTAATAAAAGTATATTATGGATTGTGTTTATAGCACAATAATTATAGTAGAAAGCTATAAAAGCTAGGCTTTATTTTGTTAACATAATAATATAATAAGAGAGCAAATATTATACTAAATTATATTATGCTCCAAATTATTTTGTAAAAATATGAGCTTCTCCTTTGTAAATGTGTATTATACAATTAAAACATAATTATACTTTATGTGTTGTATGTTTAGGAAAAAAATCTACATTTGTAAAGTATGTAGAATGTAGAGAATAATAGCAAGTTGCAAGTATAATATTATTATGTCTTCGTATATAAATGAAAGGTAGGCAAAAGAAGGTCGAAATTTTGTAAAAAAGCGTTATGCATGAAATAGTTAAATAACCGCTACAGTTTTGTAATAAATTAATAATTAAGCATTAAATATTGCGGTATTTATTACAAAACTTTTACAGTCTCTATATAAAATATTTAAATATTTTATTAAACTTCTATAGAATTAATAAAATTTATAGTAGACTAGCTGTCTCGGCAAACGTTTCTTTGCCATATAAAGTACTTCGCCCGTATTATTTTATTGAAATGACTCAATAAGTATGTCACCATGGCAACGTCGATCGCTATCCCGTCGCACAAACAATAGTCGCCGTTAGTCTCGAGTTGCAATAATTTACTATTATTTATTCAACAAATGCACTTATCAATATAAAAAGTACCCAGTAGCCGATTCTCAGACCCATTGAATATGCATATAAAATTTGGTTAAAATCAGTAAAGCCGTTTCGGAGGAGTACGCGGCCTAACGTTGTGACACGAGAATTTTATATATAAGATATTAGTTCTTGACTAAAATCTTAAAGGAAATGATTCTATTCTTGTAACGTATGATACCGATTTTGATTAAATAGCTAAACAACCTTCTAGTAAATAGTTACTAAGTGGATACAATATATTCCTCTGACTGGTGAAGTTTCCTATGTATGTATGTATGTATCCTATGCAAGGAAAAAACATAGCGTGATTACTGTTTTTACGGACTTCCAAAAAAGGAGGAGGTTATATTATGTTCGGGTGTGGATATTTTTTTTGTATGTTCAACGATTACTCCGCCGTTTGTGAACCGATTTTCAAAAGGCGAATGCCCAAAAATGTATGGACCAAAAACCCGTAATCGATTGAAACCATTTATATTATGTGGCATAGTAGACTACTTATACTGTATCCCAAATACAATATCCTTTTTGGATTAAACAATCACCGAGTACTTTAAAAACGATCGTAACTAATTGACTTTTCTTATAGGAATCTATGATATTCAGGACGATGCGACGCTACAAACGATAGTGTGGCGATTAGTACGTAGTAAAAATATTTTTAATACATATGTACAGTGTTGTAATTATGTATTTATGAATTTAATTTAATATATTTATCACTTTTATATCTGACAGTATAGAATGTTAGTTTGGTATAGAAAATAATCTGTATACAATAAGTATTGTTTTTTTTAGGATTATTAAGTGCGCGATATCGGTTATATGATCGTTTTTTTTATTATATAAGGGGGTAAATGAGCAAACGGGTCACCTGATGGAAAGCAACTATACTGTCGCCCATGGACACTCGCAACATTAGAAGAGCTGCAAGTACGTTGCCGGCCTTTGAAGGTTTGCAGGCCGTATTGAAAATATAATGACAGTTTATTTCAGAGTTTTACAGTGCGCAGCAGAAAGTTACGCAAAACGCACGGTGGAAGACTGCCACTCATCAGAGTGATGAGGATGGTATATTTTTCGCGTGGAACGATGGCGAAAAGTTGCACTGATGCGTTACTCAAGAACCGCTTCAACTAGACTTCTGAAATCTTCACAGATTGTGTACATCTGATGCCGCTGTAACAACATATACTAAAAACTAAATAAAATTAAGATTCAAGGGAGGCTCCCATACAACAAACTTGATTTTTTGCCCTTTTTGGCTCCTAATCTATAATGGCTATATTATGTAGACACATGATTTTTTTACGAAATCCTTATGTGTGTACTTTAATATTTAATCGCAAAATAAAAATAAAATAAATAATTAAGGGGGGCTATACAAAAAAGAAAATAACTAGTTGATTCGAAGTAGATACCACACTGTGTATCTCAGATTTATTTTTTCAAATTATCGCTTTCGGTTATGGTTTAGAAAAAAATGAATTGCATATTTTCAATCTACTATTTATGCTCTACTTTGCTGTACATAAATTATTTTAATCGACTATGGGTTTTTTTATGGGCATTGTCCTTTATGTTTTTTATTATTAAGAGCTATCGCGCTCGTAGAGTGTAGGTAAACATCGAGGTAGGACATAGGCTACTATATTATTATTATTAACGAGCTTTTGCCCGCGGCTTCACTCGCGTTAAGAAGTATTATTATAACAAACTTTCATCCCCTATTTTAACCCCTTGGAGGTGGAATTGATCAAAATCCTTTCTTAGTGGATGCCTACGTCATAATATCTACCTGCATGCCAAATTTCAGCCCGGTCGGTCCAGTGGTTTGGGCTGTGCGTTGATAGATCACCATGTCAGTCAGTCACCTTGAGTTTTATATATATAGATAACCGTTAATGTCCCACTGCTGGGTAAAGGCCTCCCTTCTTTCTGTGGTCACCTACTCCTTACACTGGCATCAATTTACTTTATATTTAGAAAAAATGTACGGTCTCTTCGTAATTTATTTTCAAGCGTACGAAGGCACGAACAGCGTCTAGTTATAATTATTTTGATGAGGTCCTGAGGTCAATGTTGTGTCAGAAGTCATTATCCGGATGACCGAAACCAGTTGTTTGCTCGTAAAATTATTACTACTCGAATAATTAATTGATATTAACATTATTATTAACAATTTGTTATTTGGCTTCCGTAAATTTTCATAGCTCTATTTTGCTTATTGGATTTTATTTCATACTAGATGACGTCTGCAACTCCGTTGCGCCAAAACTCGTTTATCGCGCAGGAACCGTACATTTTTCCGGGATGACAAGTATCCTATGTCCTTTCTCGGGACTTAAAGTATCTCCATGCCTCAGCAAAATCGGTTCAGCGATTTGGGCGTGAAGAGGTAACAGACAGACAGACGGATAGACAGACACACTTTCTCATTTATAATGTTAAATATGGAAGTATGGATATGGATTTTAGGCATGTTTTTTAAAAAAATAACTTCTTTTGTAGATTATTGAGAAATATTTGGCGGCTAAGGCTCGATTTAAATGCATCCGCGTAAACGAGCGGTTTTTTGAAAACATTTGCTTGTGCTCTCGCGATGTAGCGGCCAAACCGCTCGTTGGCGCGGACGCATATGAATCCAGCCTAAACGAAACCTGAATACAAAAAAAAAAGGCCACAACAATGCGTTGCGGCGTCGAGAACGCATCGAGCAAATTTCCGATGCGGCAGTGACTATTTTCAATGACATTTTGCGCTCCGACATCGCATCGCATTTCTGTGCGATGTTGTTTTTGCGATACGACGCCGCAACACTATGTTGTGGCCTGGCCCTAAGAACTTCTTCGTAACCTATACCTTAATATCTAATCTAGCAAAAAATCTAGTTTTTCACAAGATTCAAGTAACCCGGACCTGACATTTCTTTAGTTAATCTTGACGTTAAATCTGGTATTTGTCGCTAAACACTAACATTATGAACATTATGACTTTAATGTAACTTTGCATGGTACTTAACCTTTAAAAGATTATGAATAACGTAATAAGGTACCTATTATAATTTAATTAAGGAATTATAATTACGGTCTTAAAATTAGAAAATTAATTTTCACTCTATGTTGTTTGCTATATTTGTGCCATGTATAAAACTAACGATTCAAATGCTAAATTAGCATAAAAACTTTCTTTTTTGAACCATAAGTTAATTAAATATAAAATGTACGTGGTTTACTTTTCAACTTAAAGTTGTATTGTCATTGGAACTGTATTTTTGAAAATTGAATGGCTTTAATAAGTCTTTTTAAAGCCTGAGCCATATGTTAACCTATTTTGTCCATCAATAATCATGATAGACGATAGTTGTATGTAGTCGAATACGAACTTGGAGGCCTACTACAAAACCGTTTTGAGACTCAAACAATCGAACGAGAATGCCGCGTCCTGCTCTAACAACGTCGTTTCACGTTTGTTAGAGTAGGACGCGGCATTCTCGTTCAATTATTTGAGTCTCAAAAATGTTTCATGGTACGTGTCCTGTACCTTTATCCATTTATAAGTAGAAATCTACGAAATCACGATGACCATCATCGTAGTCCAACATCCAGGCAGACCTTAAAAATGAAGGCCAAATTGCGGCTTTTCCGATATCACATCGGAAATCCTGTAGTCGATTAATCTCTGTGCGAACTGTCGCAATTCGATCGTGGATAATAATGTTTCCGATTGTTCTAGTTGGAGACATTTATTGAGGAATACAAGGCCTTTACACTGGTACATTATAAATGCCCTATAGCTTAAAATAGGTACCTAATCAACGATTTTATTACAATGATAAATTGAGACATGAGATAATATGATGGTAATGTCAGAAACGTTGCAAACGTTTCTGACATTACCATCACATCATACCATCACCAGCGTAAAAACATGGCAGACGGCAGTAATACCAGTAGTCCTTGCACGGCCACCAGTAGAAATTCGAAAGTAGTGACAAACTGTGGACATAAACTAAAGTTGCCGTTCCGATCTTTACCGCGGCCAATCGTGACCGACAAAAATTCAATTGAAATATCACTTTATGACAGACTATAGTATATGTCATAGAGTAGGATATTATTTGAATTTTTAGGACTAGAGTCTGTCATAAAGTGGCATTTTAATTGAATTTTTCGGAACGAAAAAAGATCGGAACGCCACCATAAATGTATGTCCACAGTTTGTCTATACCTTTGCATTTCTACTGGTGGCTGTGCTAGGGCTAAAGGTGTAACAAAACTAAGAGATTAATGCATTAGGGTTTGTATGTGTCTCTTGTATAGAGCTCATTGTGAAGGTAGCAGCAGCAGCAAATTTTTTTTGTAATTTGCATGGGCTCATTCATGAAGCTGGGCGCTTGCACATACAAATAAAAAAAGTTGCTCTTTCAGCGCTGCTACAATCACAGTGAACTCTATATAAGAAACACATACACACCCTAAAGTATATATCACTTTAGGATAGGTTAGACAGTGCGAGCAGCTGAAGTGACAGCAGACAGCTACTGTGCCTGTATACTCGCACGAGAGCAGCTCGACTCGCCTCCCTGGGTCACAACTCACACCATGCACGCTGCTGACGTTGCAGTAGATAGGTAATGTCCCAGTGACATCGCCTATCATTTAGTATCTGTGGTGGGGAAGGCAACTGGCGAGTAAAAACAAAAAATGTTGTAGTAACTGGCACCCGAGCAACTGACCCATTCGCACATGAAAGTAACTCGTATGATGCGGTCACACGGTGCAAGTGGCTGCACCTAAGTTAGTGACAAGGCCAGCTCGCATGCCAGCTCGCACCGTGTAACCCAGGCATTAGTTTTGTTACTTGACTCAATTTTTACTAGCTTCCAGTGATGATGATGATGTCCGCCTCTCTCTGCGCAACGTATCCAGCTAATTCAAGGCGACTGTGCATAATACGTATTGTGTTGAAACGCGGTTTTTATCGCGTTGTCGTTCCGGTCGTCATGTACGTGGAAATTGAGACTGATATGTGTTTGGCTGTGTCATAATACATACTAGACATTTCCCATGACTTTGAGCTCTGTGTTCCACGGAGGCAGCACTTTTTTCCGTGAACTTTAATTATAATCGAGGAAATATAGAGGCCCTCTATAACTCCTCGATTATGATTAAAATTTGCCGAGATAATCTATATAGTATTTTTAGATATCAAATCTTATGCTCTATATAATACTCTTGGCATGTGTCTACGATTTTATCATATTATGTTTACGCGTCTGTCACAAGTAACTATTAAATATAATGGACATGCGGTTATTTCAATTTCACCTAGTTTTACAAGGCTGACATTTTGTCACAGTCGACAAGCGTATTGCCTAACTTCCCCTTACGATCTAGTAATTAAGGAAATACCTAGGCTTTGTCAAGTGTAGAAGGTGTCTTTTGTCATTATTAGAATCATTATAGTTCCTTTTCTCGTTATGTTTAAGTTTAACAATGTCATTATTTTGTAGCATATCCGTAAATCTTTAAGTTATTTATGGATGAAAAAATTGCATGAATTTTTAACATCCTGAAGTTCATAAAAAGGTACACACTGCTGTGTAAATCTGTATATAATTATACAATGTTTTGTCTGTGTCTGATAGTTCAAAAGTTTCTTGACAGATAAGAACAGAATTTAGTGGAACTGTATAATCTTGCATAATTGTATAACTGACTATAATAATAGTTTTAAGTCCATAAAAACGCTTTTTTAGTTACGGAGTAATTTTTCTGGCGTCTTTGAATTTTATTCATCCTTTAAACAACCTGTAATCAGTGCAACCGAATTAAATTTTCAGCTTGATTCAAACACGCCATTAAATTAAAAAGTAAAACCATGTTACGAAAAGACCATAAAGAAGCATAGAATTTCTCTTTAGAAAGACCTCAAGAGCTTTAGCAGAGCTAAAGTGAAAAATGGTTCAGTTGCTACAAATTCTGCATACAAAATCGATTTTAGAAGAGAACCATTTATCTATCCCGAGATATTTGATGTCAATATCACAAAGATTCGCGTTCGATGTGGTTGCACAACGCAAAATATGAAGGCGCGTATGACAAGCGCGAAATTATTATATTAATGCATATATCAGAATTATCCTTATTATTTTCTATTTATGCGATGATTGTCGACGCAATTTGCTTTGAACTTATAACTAACTAACCAATAGTTAGAGTATAACAAAAACTTTAGTCCTATTCATTATTGTGCCATTTTGTTACTTTAGTACAATATAGCTGTCTGACCGAGCTTTGCTCGGTATTCGATAAAACACGAATAAAATGACATTTTCTAAAAACGATTCCTGGCTAGATCGATTTATCACCCCCGAAACCCCCTATATACAAAATTTCAAGAAAATCGTTGGAGCCGATTCCGAGATTCCAATTATATATAATTATATACAAGAATTGCTCGTTTAAAGATATATATCTCAAAATATATTGTCTAGAGGCTATGTAAGTTTGTAAATATAAACACATGACAACATTAAATTGAAACAAATTTAATGTTGCTTAATAAATACTCTATAAAGAAATATATGAAATTGACCTACATTTACTGTGTATTACTTACGTTAATAAATTTATTCTTACGCCAAGTTCTACTTATTGTCGATAGGTATAATATTATATACAAAGGATTACACAAATAATGTTCATGTCCTAAAATAATGTTTTTAGAAATGTCAATTACTTTTTAGTGGGAAGTAAGTGGGCAGCAATTAATTTTATCTGTGGCATTATAAAATGTAATGCCGACAAAATGGCCGAAAGTAGACGCGATAATTGGCGCCAAATAAAAATTCCAAGGCTGTAATTTTTTGGTAATATAATTAAAAAGGCTATTAAAGTCAAAGTAAATAAATATAGAGCACTTGATTTATGGCCATTATAACAAGTAACATTTAGCCATAATTAAATTACAATGAAAGCTAAGCGTTAGTCGTACTGCGGAGCTAAAATAGTCACATTTAGCAATTCCTTTCAATCTTTTGCATTTGCAAAAATTCAGCAAATGAATTGTCAAAACTGTCAAACTGACAATAATTAATGTCAAATTAGTACGAATTACTAAATATGAATTGCAAGCAGATTTGCATTTTGCGATTTTAAAAGAATGAATCATAACATGATTTATAATATGATTCTTCAAAGCGACCATTTAGCCCCGCTGCCTACATGTAGGGGCTTGATTACACCGAGCGAGTAGAGACGCGAGACAGTGCTCTCCGTCAAACACTTAGTATTATGTATGGATGTGCTTAGCCGAGGGCACTATCTCGTACTCTACTTTGTATGTGTAATCAGGCCTTATAACAGGCGCATGATCGAAATTAGAACTAAGGATGCCATAATATCGTAAAGTCTCACTTAAGAGGCAGCTTTTCCACACCGACGCCATCTTAATGCCAGTATATCATGTCTTACATTGAAGTGTAAGGGTGTTTGTGCACTACACGGAATTTTACCGTCCGGCGTGGCGCGGCGTCCCGATTTCTTACGTTTTGATATGGCAAATGTAAAATAACTTTCATATTTGCCATATCAAAACGTAAGAAATCGGGACGCCCGCGCCGCGCCACGCCGGATGGTAAAATTCCGTGTAGTGCACAAACGCCCTAAGAATATTATTATCATAGCTCATCAGTAATATCTATGATATTTTGCTTTCTTAGCGCAAACAACCTGTACGTAAATTCTTGAGAAAATCTCAGTTGTAATGAGCAAACAAAACAGGACATTAGCGAACACAAGAACAAGCAAATGGCTCATTATATTTTCTTCTCGTGAGAACACCCCAATAAAAGCGCGCAATTTACAAACGAATTTCCATCTCCATCACATTTGAGTGTGGTTCGCGTTAATTTTACCTCTTATATGATCTTTATGGCTTAAACATAGAGTTCACTATCATATAAACTTAGAAGTAGAATAATTCTGAACGGTCTGTACATTTAAGTAGCAATTACATTTAACAAAGCCGTCGGTTCCCAAACCGCAGCACCTTGTAAGGCGCCTTGGAGATTAGAAAACGGTTTAAGGCTACATTCAGCTAATTTTGATGCTAGATTAGAATTCTGTGGTCGCTGCTTTGGGCTTTTTTGATTGAAGGTTGTGTGGCTATGTTAATTTAATAAGGACTTGGTGTTATACACAATTGAAATGTTATTTTCTGTTTGAGCCAACAATCGCAATTGATATCGTAATTAAGAGGAAAGATTTTATTGTATCTTTATTTTTAATTAAAAATTGTAGAGTGGTATGTCTGCTCTACAAATTCTAATAATCAGCCAAGTGCGAGTCGGACTCGCGCACGAAGGGTTCCGTACCGTCATAGAGCAAAAATAGGCCAAAATTTGTGTTTTTTGTATGGGAGCCCCCTTAAATTTTTATTTTATTATATTATTATTATTAATTATTGAAGTAGACATATATTTAAGATCTTTTTGAAAATATCAAGTCCCTACCTGCTGCCATTATTGATATAAAACAAAAAATGCCAAAAAATTCAAGTTTGTTGTAAAATAAATATTAAATATTTGATTTATTTTGTTTTTAGTATATTCTGTTGGTATAGCGGCGGCGACAGAAATACGTAATCTGTGAAAATTTCATTCTCTCTAGCTATCACCGTTCTTGAGATACAGGCTGGAGACAGACAGACGGACAGACAGACATTGAAGTCTTAGTAATAGGGTCCCGTTTTTACCCTTTGGGTACGGATCCCTAAAAATTATGCAGTAGGCCTTATATATTTATTGCAATACAAAAGTTGTACAGGTTCCGTGTAATTTCCTTCTGCGAGCACACGGGCGTCTAGTTAACCTCGATGGCATTGACAAAACAGTAAGACATCGAGATAGAATGAAAAAACAGTTTATTCATACGTCTTCAGCTTTTGGTATAGGTAGGCACATCCGTGATATCGTTAAAAGTTTTTTGTTACAGTTAAGTATTCCAACTTATAACAGGCGAAAAAATATTGACTTGTATCCAACTGCGAGAGCAAGTTCGCTAAAAAACTGACAGCTTGACATCAGGTAAACACTTGCCATAAGTCTGACAGATCTTGACAGTGCACTGTAATTTGTAAAGACTTGAGACGCTCTTAAATTCTGAAATAATAGGCACATAAAGGCAATATAAAGGTCACAAGGAACATCGTAAAGAATTACTTTATGGAGCAATCATAAGCTAAATATTATGATAAATACTGACGACCGTTTAATCTTCAGGAAGCTATCTCAACAATTATGGATGACATTTTAAATTATTATAAGATCACAAGTGCAATAAACTGAAGTCGTCACACATTATTTTTAGTAGTTAATGCCTTTTAAGTTTTAGTAAAAAGTTACTCGTTATAATATTTTTAGTTATAAAATTCGCTACCAAACTTACTTTCAATAATAATGCTTTTGGGATTGAAGCCCAAACTGAATAAAGGCACAAAATTTCATTCTTAAGTCATCATCAGCTCGTCAAACATCCAGTCTCGTCATTTTCATTAAAAGGACATAGCGCGTTACAGCTAAAAATCGTATTGCGAATGATAAAAAACGTTAGAGCTCAGCAATTTCTATTGTGTATGGTTTTCAAATCAACATCATAATAAATTATATTTTGGGCGCATCATCTCCTTACATAATTGTCGTACTCATAGTAAAACATTCATTTCATGTACCTATGACTCTCCGCTCAACCCATTGACTATATTTCTAGTAAAACATTAATTTCATGTATGTACATTGTACCTCTCTCCGCTCTTGCCTATATTTCTCTAGAAATATTTATCTTTACCCAAAACAAATAATTTTATTTTTTCTTCGCGGAACCCTAAAAATATGAAACATTATCACAAAAAATTCCTACCTAGAAATGACCGTATAATTTCCTTTATTAAACAGGACATGCAGAAGGAATTGTGTCGCGGAAGTGGTTGTATGACTTGTACGTAGCTGATTGTATGTTGTATGGTATGCATGATACGGTCTACATTCGTGTATGAACTACTTCGGCGGTGATAGTAGGTTCAACGGTTCGCGCGGAGGCCGTTCGCAAGGCCGCGCTTAGAGCCGCCCAGTGGGGTTCCGCAGGAAAACGATTCGCTGGACCAGTTTAGGTTTATGCTCTTTCTTTCATAAAATATAAGAACGAAAGATAATATTATATAATTCATGATAACTTCAACCTTGAAATCAAAAAGGCAAATGAGCACAGAATAACTTTTATAATTAAGGCATGTACAGCATTTTTTTTCCTTTTAAAAATATGAAGAATAGAATAGGAATAGAATAATTTTATTAACAACTTTACATCTGTTACAACTTACAAATTGTGTGTTTTTCAGTTAAGTAACTGATTTTTTCAGGTTGTTACACTGACGCCTGCACTAAGCTGAGCCTGACCTGCAGGTCACCGAAATTTTAACATAAAAACAAAAAAGTTACAGTATTTCAATTTATGTTATTAGGACTTTAAAAAACCCTGAATCATAATATGTAAAATATTATCTTAAATAATAGTTTTAGGAACTCTTAATGGCGGAACATGTTCACTGCCTCTGGAAAGTTTACTGAAATGTCCAAAATAGAAAAGTGTTTCGTCAAAAAATCTGTAGCTCAATGTAGCTCTTATCAAAAATTTTCGCGTAAACCTATAGGAAATCTCGTTAGTAAAATGACATAAACATTAAACTATCTTTTATCACACGTCAAATAACTAAAACAATATGTATATAGACACAAATATAATCATATTTTTTACTGTACGGAACTCAATTTACTCAATATAATAGTACATTTTTACATTTCCTTCTTCCATGTAAGATTAGTAAAGAGGCGTAAGGTGTACAAGTTTTTAAAGTTTCGTTCTTGATACCAAACATACGGAAATCGTGTACCATAGTCATAAATATTTTCAAAGTTATTAAATGTGAAGATTTGCTTTAGGCTACACTAAAAATAATGTAAGGTTCTTACTGTCTCAAGACTTAGTAGATGCTATGATACTAAGGTCCTTAGCCCTTAGGTTTACTAGATACTTGGAATCGAAGTGCAGTCCCTACACTTAACGACGAAACGCCATCCTCATCACCTTGATGAGTGGCAGTCTTCCACCGTATGTTTTTCGCGTAACTTTCTGTCGCGCACTGTAAAACTCTGGAACCACCAGTCACCAGCATTTTTTTTTGAAATGGTCTAAGCTACTGGTCTGGTTAAGACCTTGGTAGTTTAATCGTGGCTATAACTAGTCTGTTGCTAGTTGGTTTAAAGAACTCTGGAACCACCAGTCACCAGCAGTATTTCCGGACCTATACGACTTGCAAACCTTCAAGAAGAGAGCGTATTCCCTCTTAAAAGGCCGGCAACGCACCTGCAGCTCTTCTGATGTTGCGAGTGTTCATGGGCGACGGTAGTTGCTAAATTGTTCAACTCAGCTGTAGCGATTTTTGCATAAGTTCTAAATTTAAATTAAATGTAAATCACGCGGGAAATTAATAAAAATTTAAATTTGAACTGCGCAGTTACATATCTATAACATTATAGAATGGTGATCATAATACTGACTATAGTATTTTGAATGTGAACGCGTTCGCCTTCAGCTATTTAGCCAAATGACTGACTAATCTTGACTCTTTAGAATGTAGCTTTCAATACACGATGTCTTTTGATACGGCATGTTATATAACAGAGTGAATTGGTTGATTGAAGTTTTGATACTTGTTGATTAGCTTATTGTTATTTTGGTGAAAAAGTGAAACATTTCTAGGCCATGCAAATTAAAAACACTAATGATAAAAATATTATTTTCTGAATTCTGATTCAGCCATATTCACGACAAACCTTTTCTCCATTCTAATATTATGTGAAAAAATTGGCCTTTGTGTTCATGTATCTTTGCTGAATGTATTTTATTTTAAATCAAGTTTTTACAATAATATCTTTTCCTATTTATTCTATAAACGCGGAAGTAGGTATGTTTGTCTATATGTATATTAGACCTCTTCATGCCTAAACCGCTGAATCGAGTATGATGAAATTTGGATGGAGATACTTCGAGTCACGAGAAAAGACATATTAATAATATAGTTTTATCCCGGAAACTAAAACGTTTTCGTGACGATAATTTTGGACAAATGAAGTTGTGGGTAACAAGCTAATTTCAAAATAATATTTTAATAATGTAGTGAGGACACCCTCATACTAGTACAGTCCTCTTTCATACTTTATATTATGTAGTCGTAAGAAATTCACGATAACACTACAGTTAAGACATTATGCATGTTAATATTATCTAGATCAGTCATCCTCAACCTTAGGCTCATCAGAGACTTTATTAATCTAAGTCAAAAGTGTCTTCTGAAATTAGTATGATTAAAATGACAACTTTCGGACGTGATTATCCAAATAACCGTTTGAGATGTGTTTATGAAATTTAGACAGGGCCCGTAAGGGCTACTGGCGCCTGTGTGCAAAAAAAGGATTTGGGTGCCCCTTTAGGCAAATTTTTTGGGTCATTGGTTTTGGCGCCCCTAAAGATGGCGATTTGGCGCCCCTAGAGGATGGCGCCCGTGTGCATTGCACACATTGCACATATGGTAGCGGGGGCCTTGAATTTAGATCATATATTTATTTCGCAAGTCTCATTATATGAGCCAAGTTTGAAACGTTGATGTGAAATAGTTTCTGAATTATGCGGGGGTCAAAAGTAGCTGCAAATGGTTCGTGTAATATTACATTACAACCCGGTGCTGCTCGCCAGTTCTGTTATGCTGGAACTTGGCTTGACACGCTTCCGCATGTCTAGGCTGCATCATAATAACTTTTTTTTTTTTTTTAAATTGTCCGATGTTTGCCAAAGTCCATTCTGGAGACGAAAGAAAAAGCCCTTATTGGTCCGCTTACACGACTCATATAAGACGATACCTATTGAATCTAGCAGTATTTTAGGAAGATTTTCACTCATTACATGGGTAAGCAATGTGAACCTATCTCATGTGGTAAAATTATACATTGAAAATGCCCCCGAACCCAAGAAAACATTATTAAAAAAGGATTTGAAAACAAAATGTAATAACTATATTGTAAATTATTTTTCACAGTTTCATAAAATATTTACAGACGGATCCAAATACCAAGATAAAGTGGGCGCAGCTTTTCTGGATCCACAATTAAATAAGACCGGTAGATTTAAAATTAATTCATATACATCTATTATGGGAGCAGAACTTATCGCTATTTACAATGCATTATTATATGTACAATCTATTAATGTTAAAAAATTTGTGATTTTTTGTGACTCCAAGAGTGCTCTTCAGCACGTATTAAAGTGTTCTTCTAATGATCGATGTACGCAGTTAGCTTATGATATCGTGGCATGTATTTTAAGTTTGATTAGGTCTGGCAAAGAGATTATATTACAGTGGATACCTGCTCATATCGGCATCATAGACAACGAAAGGGTAGATGGTTTAGCGAAAGAAGCAACCACGCAGGGCGATATAGTTGGGCGTCTTCCTGACTATACTAATATTTTAACTAACGTAAAATCTCAAGGATACCGGTTATGGAAAGAATATTTTGATGAACGGTCATTATCAAAAGGAGTGTGGTATAGAACTATGCAAATGACTATACCAAAAAGACCTTGGTTCGATGATGCCGATATGAGCAGGCAAGATATTGTGCTGAGCCTCAGACTTCGTTCCGGACATCTTCCTTTGAATAGTTTCGCTTCATTGATGGGAAAAATCACATCACCAAATTGTTCAGAATGCGGCGTGGTGGAAGACGTGTACCATATTTTAATCGAATGTATTCGGAACGAAGTCGAGAGACGTAGAATTCTATACGAGTATAATATTGATGTACGTCAGATAGGAGTATGTAATAGTATTCTTTCTTTTCCAAAATCAAAAGAGGCTAGCATGTTATATAAATTAGTTAAGTTAGGCATTAAGTTTAGGACATAAATTATTATATATGTTCCTATGAGGGTGACATGCTCGCAAAGCGAACAAACCCTCTTTAATAAATAAAGAAAAAAAAAAAAAAAAAATAACTTTATTTTTTTAAGAAGTTTTAAATCTTACATCAAACTAAGGTTTAGTTCACATTGAAACTTTACATGGCAATACGACGCATTTTTAATGAGCCATTGAAAATTGGAACTGGCAGTCCAACACCGCAAGCGGCAAGTCAAATTCCTTATGTTTCTTCATGTGTTGTTAAAAAAGGTTAAGTGTTTAATGGCTCATTTCATGCGACGCATCATCTGGTTACGTTGCAATGTGATCTCGAGGAAGAAAACTTTACTTTTTAATTTTTATCACATGTGCTAAATGGTTGTACACACCTGATCAAATGAAGCGTGGATCTAGCGATGAAATCGCACGTCACGTTGGTTCGTGAGCCCTGCGGTTCCGCATAGCTGTCCCATTGTTTTCGGCACCAACCGGTATTTGCATGACAAATATGTTATTCGCAAAGTAAATGTCAAGAAAAAATGTGGAATTTGGTTCGGAAGACTTGACCTTAGGCAGGAATGATACGGAATCCTGTACCAAGATCAATAGAATGAAGATTGAGTACAGAAATAGTTGAGGTTTAGGCGAATTCTGAAAAATACCATAATAAATAATAAGAATTATTTAATATTTTTGGTCACTTTTAAGAAAATTTTTATTTTTTTACCTAGGAAGTCAGGTTTAAGTTTTTGTAGAAAAATAATTATTTTCTTAAGTTCTTTTATTCATCAAGCCCTTTAGCCAAGACGTTTTCTTTGTCGCTTCTTTGTAGAATCGTCGTTCAAAATGTATGGAATTGAAATTACTCGACGAGTCGAACGTCAACTTCATATTGTCGAACCGTTATGTCAATTCCATACATTTTATCGGCGATTCTATAGAGAAGCGATAAAGAAAACGTCTTGGCTAAAGTTCCAGATTATACTAACAGTTTTGCACTTACGAAATTAAATTATGTTGTCATTAAAATAAAACAACAGTATTTCAACTGCAAAAAGTAGCACAATGCGAATAATACATAGTATGTTAAATATGCAATAATATTATCTAAGTAGTTTGTAAACAAAAGTATTTGAGGCGGTAACCTGGTCACTCTGACGGCTGACCTTCTATGTAGTTCCCACGGCAATAGTTAATTGAAAAGGTTTCTCGTTCACTTTGAATTCGGACGTTATGACTCAAATATATCTTTGTCTAGACCAGCCGTAGTAGAGACAATTGATAATTAGTTATGTATGTAGTTAAAATTATTAAGGAGTTTATCGTAAAACCTTTATTCGTTAGTAGATAACTAGTAGGTAACATAAGTAGTAGGTAACTTAAGTATGATATTTTAATTATATAACTTATAAGTATGATTCAATATGAATTCTATAATTTTTCCCTGTAAGGATTACGACGTGCGCGTCGTCTGCTCGCGTGTTTTCCCAAACGCTACAGCAGAAGACGCGCCGTAAAGCGAGGCCCTCTTTTGAGGTCGGCTGTATATATTTCATCAAAAATATATACAGCCGACCGTAGTATCACCTCCTTTTTTAGAAGTCAGTTAAAAAAGTAAGAAATTGTAAACATTTAAAAAAGGCCCTAATTAGACATTACGTGTTCCTAAAAAAGGAATTCTAAACCTTTTTTAGGTAATTAAATAAACATATTCCACTAGTCGCAAGGTTGTGCATCTCTCCGCCTACGCACTCAGTAAGTAATGCGTGCAGAGACTAATAAATTGGTCCGACTCAACCTGTACATCGACGTGCAAATATATTAAACCTTTATAAGCCGAGCGCTGGATTTAAGATTAACTTCACATATTTTGTAGAATGTAGATATTTAAAACTTGTAACAAAATATTGATCGCAATTTCGTTGTGTAGCGGTCCGTTTATCGTGCTGAAAAAGAAATTATCCAGAGGTCCAAAGTATTTCCATAAAAAATTTCATTAAACCGGTTTAGTAGTTAATCGTTAAAAGGTAACTGATAGACGGACACGCTTTAGTATTTGAAATATCAGCATAGATAATAATACATTGTGTCACATTTTAGGAGTATAATATAGACCACTTTGCGACAGGAATGAGTAAGTACATCTACTTAAAAGTAATGAATGGTAAAATGAGTTGTGCAAACCCACACCATGGCTTGAATATTAAAAAAGTCTAGCGCAATTTGAGGAAAACTACATACGGCTGATGTAATGTAAATTAACATAAGCCGACCGACGACGCGACGCGACATAGCCTAGAATTTTTTGCTCGTTTATTTAGAGACCATTCGTCAAAATGGTCCTTTTGTTTGTACAAATATTATGTGTGTAATGAAATATGATGAGAAACACTGTCCTTTTCAAAACTGTAATGAAATTACTTGTTGTTTAGAATGCGTTTTTTCAGAAAGTCTATATACCTAAATTAGAAACCTCAGCTTTTTTTCACAGGTAGCTAGACTAAAGAAAAGCTTAATAATTTATCGTGCATATGATAACCATCAGATTATTTTATTAAATATTGCCAGTTTACAATCATCTCCCGGCCTATAAATCTTTAACAGATTTATCAAACGCCTACGGCAACAACTTTGTAAAAATGATTTAGTTTGGAATGTTTTTACACTGCACTTGTTTAAGTGGACACCTACGCGACATGTCACCAACTTATAATGGTCAGTTTGACCCATGGCTCCACTTTTTTCGAATTTTTGCTACATAAAAATAGGATGTTTTGGCGCGTCGACATTGTCATGTAAATGCAATGCAGCTTTCAATAAATTTTGGCATTTCGGCTATATGAATCTTGGATTTACATTGAATAATGCGAGTGTTAAAAGTCTGTTTTTAGGGTTCCGTACCCAAAGGGTAAAAGCCTAATTACCAAGACTTTGATGTCTGTCCGTCTGTCTGTCTCCAGGCTGAATCTCAAGAAGCGCTATAGCTATAGACATCTGAAATTTTCACAGATTGTGTATATCTGTTGCTGCTCTAACAACAAATATAAAAACAATTTGAATATTTAAGGGGGCCTCCCATACAACAAACGTGATTTTTTGCAAGTTTTTGCTCCGTGTCAATAGACAATAATGGCAACAGGTAGGCGCTTCAAATTTTCACAAAATCTTCAATTAAATGTAAACTTTTATAAATAACTAGATGTCGCCCGCAACTCCGTTGCGCCAAAATTCGTTTATCGCGCGGGAACCGTACATTTTTCCGGAATAAAAAGTATCCCGTGTCCTTTCCCGGGACGAAAAGTATCTCCATGCCAAATTTCAGCAAAATCGGTTCAGCGGTTTGAGCGTGAAGAGGTAACAGTCAGAAAGACGGACAGACAGACACGCTTTCGCATTTATAATAATAATATGGATAATAAAATAAGAATAAAATAAATGTTTAAGAAGGGCCCCATCCCATACAAAACACAATTTTTTGCCTATTTTTGGTCAATAGTGCTACGAAACCCTTCGTGCGAAGTTTAACTCGCACTTGGCCGATTTTTTGTTTGACATTCGATAGGCTGGCGGCGTTAGTTCTGATTTTAGGTTTATTAAGGTGATCGCACATTTATCAACACGCACACGCCGAACGCGCCGCATTTTAGAATTCATTGTATGAAATGATGTGAAACCTCGCACATTCGTCCGCACTGTGTACTATGCGGTACGCTTTGGCAATCCGTCTGCTATAAAGTTTTCTTACAAATAATTAAAAAAAACTAAATTAGATTTCACGCTTAACAGAAAATTGAAATTACTTAAATTTTAGTCGATTTTGTAATTCTATCCACTTTAACTTAGATTTCAAATGGTGAAATGTAAATTAGATACAGTATTGTAATGCAAAACTTATAGTAAACAGTATTCTAAAATGAGCTCTATCTCGAAGAGTTAGAGTATACGAATATACTGCATATCGTGCAATGTAAGAGAGCCTTAAGATAATGAACAAGATGGAACTGTTTGATAAGAAATTGCTTAATTGTTAGTACAATAGTAATGTTTTAGCTAATGCCTGTATAGATTAAACCAAATAGCCTTTGTTGTTTTTAATTGAATCGTGTTACGACTCTACCAGTTATTAATCGTTGTTTCGATTTGAGTGACTTAGAATAATTTGAAGTTGTCTTCAAATTAAATATTTATACTACTACATTAATACAAAAGTTTGTCTGTCCGTCTGTCTTATACCTCTTCACGTTTAAGCTGGTAAACTGATTTGGATGAAATAAGGTGTGAAGATACTTTGAGTCTCGGATAAAGATGCAGTTTTTCAGAGTTTTTCACATAAAAATGTGCTTTTTTCGTGCGATAAACTACCTTGTATGGAAACTTAAGAAAATGTAGTTAATATTGCATCTTAAATATAAATAATAAAAATCTGTGGGCAAACTGCAAAACTACAAAAATATACCCGTAGATAGTTTTTGTTTAGTAAATACTTTGAGCTGGGTGTTCGATCAATGTCAAGTTATTTATACGATTAAAATACAAAAACCAATAACAGATTCAAAAAATTCAATTAATACATCAGTGTTAGTGTTTTCTATTTGTATAACTTATAGTTCATATTTAAAACATATTTATATATTTCGTATTTATATATTATTTTAATTAAATAAATTTATGATTTAAACACAGTGTGGATGGGTAGAAAAGAAAGAAGAATTTAGTAACTTACAATGAAATGGGAAATACATTCTACTAATTTAGGTATTTCCCGATCTTTTGGTACGGGGAAACCCAGGTGTGAAACCATTTTGTTAACCTCAATAACCGTTGTTATCCATACTCCCATAGTAATATTATAATTGCGAAAGTGTGTCTGTCTGTCTGTCTATCTGTCTGTCTGATACCTCTTCACGCCCAAACCTATGAACCATCACACACGACGAAGTTAATTTATATTTTATATTTTGTATCTTAAGATACGAAATATATATTTCGTATCTTAATATTTTATCTTAAGATACGAAATATATGAATATATTTTTGTGTCGGGCAGCGGGCTCATCGGTGATTGGACGAGTGGGATGCTCCTGAGTCCTGATAGACTATATAGACTATACTACCTACTGATAGACGCTCTTCAGTGGAAATGCTTTGTCTTTTGCTTTTTTTATATCTTACCTAATCAAATCATGAATTGTAATGAATGTTTCTCTTGAATTTCTAAAATACTCTTGAAACTTCTTCGTTGACAGATCTTGATAAAGGTTAAATTCGCCGCAGGTTTTTCTCTTTTTTATGAGAGGCTCTATCCAAATGTTTCTCCTTTTGGAATGTGCTACTGCAATCTGCATTTCACATTCTATATCAGAATCAAGTACCGAATACGGGTATATATAGAATATTTATTGCGAAAAAATCTGCGATTCTCGGGTTACTTTTGCATAGAAGTTTTGAGCAAAATCTAGATTTTAGTTGCTGCAATTAACTGTCTAGATCCGAATTGTATTAGAATGGCCTAATTAAGTTGTTTTAGGTGAGTAATTTCGGCCAAGTGTAGCAAGTAATACAATATTAAAGTTTAAACTCGCGTCGTGTTGCACCATACAAGGCCGTAATATTTATATAATGTATTTTATATCGTAACAAATGCAATACGTTATAACAAGTGTATTGTATTATAAGTAATGTATTGTATTAAAGTTGTGCTATTGTAACAATCGCTGTTAAGAAGTTAACATTGTGTGTTATATCTAGTAGTTTTAAATAGCCAATATCGATTTAAAATTTTGAAAATTGTAGTTTTGTAAGACATTCATTGATTAATATTATTATCGGATAGTATTTAATAAATAATAATTGATCATTCTTGTCTAATAGTCTGTAGTAGAAAGGGAATTTTCCAAGATTACACTTTATCTTGTTATGATTAATGTAATTTAGAACTTATTTTATTGATTTTAGAATATAAAATTATTATAACTTAACTATGTTTGACTAAATTGGATGGTAGTTTTAATACTACCTGTGTACCTACCGAGTAGCGCGGGTAAAAATTCGGTATTTATACCCAATTTGTAATTTAGAACTTATATCTAAATTACATAATTTAGAAATTTGCCTTTACCAAATAATGCAGTGTTTGGAAAGGGTAGAATATTTAAAAGGGTAAAATATTTTATCAATTATAAATATTAAATTAAACACTGAGTGGATATTATTTAGTTGCTAACTGACGAACGCAACATATATTTTTATTCTTATAATTTTTTATTCTCATGTAAGTGACATATTGTAAGTCTTAACGAGAATAAATATCTTTAAACCTAAACCTACATAAATCATAACAATCTTGACTTTTTAATTATTATCTGTATCTAGATAGTTTTGCAGACTGTACTGTATAAATAGAACTTCTCTGTTAACCGTACTTCTAATAGCGGTAGGCCACAGTAGGCACACTGTCAGACCACACGTCGTTATCGTGAGCAGTGTCTTAATTTTGGCCAACCGAAGCGGCACTGCTTTCACTACTCTTACATAACAAAACAAACAATTACTGTAACATGTGGGTCAATTATTGGATTATAAAGTGTCAGCAATGCGGCCACTTGGCCGAATACGAATGCAATGGATATGCGGTAGCAGCATGTTTATCGTGACCTGATTTTATTTTAACTGAAATCGAATGCTATTGACAGTGGCAAAAATATCATAAGAATTAAATAAATTATTTGTCTTAACTCTTAAAAAGCATAAGTTTTCTAATCCTTTTTTACTATGTTTGGGATATGGTACAAATTGCGAAGCTAGACTTTATCATTCTTTAGTTTATTAGTATAATTATTTCTAGAATTTATAATTATTTTACCATATTTTAATAATAAGTTTCATTACTCGCCTTGTGGTTTAGACAGATACTTCTATTTTGAAAAAAATATGCGGTATAGCCGAATAAATATTCTGTACATTTTACATCTCTAGTTTCGAGTATTATATAACAGTGCATGGATGCGCTCGGTCTGTGGCGAAATTTTAATATGCAGCAAATCACATTTACTGACACGACCCTTTTGAGAATTTTAGGTCAAAAGCCTTACATCCTTTGAATTATTATAGGGTTTTTAAAGAATTGAGGTTTGCTGTTGAGAAATTTTGACAAAAAAATTATAATTGTATCTCATACAACTTTATACAAAAGAACAGAAAAAAACTGAGTCAGATTTTGGTGGTAAAACTTTTACCATCTAAATTAACTACATGATTAAACTTGAAAGTTCGAAAGCTAGCAAAGTTATGATAATTACTCAAATTGTAATAATAAAAAAGTTAGAAAGCTCATGCAGTGATTATTAAATAATTACTAATGATACCTACCTACTTCATAATATTATAATATTTTTGCGACTCAAGATATTTCAGCAGCCAGTGAGTCAAGTAAGGCTAAGGGCCTGTTTCACTACTTTCTGATAAGTACCGAATAGGCTATTCATCACTTAACTTAACAGATGAAGTATGGAGAATCTGTCAAAGAAGTTGTGAATAGCCTAGATTCGTCACTTTATCAGAAAGTGGTGAAACGAGCCCTAAGCATGGAGAATCTGTCAAAAAAGTAGTGAATAACCTATTCGGCACTTTATCAGAAAGTGGTGAAATAGGGCCTTAGGGTCTCATTTTGAAATGGGCTGTAAGTTCAAAATTTGAACAAGCAGCTCGACTCCGCGAACGGCAAGTCTGTCAATTCAACGTGTAGTAAACAAAAATCAGTTTTGAATGGATTTAAAATGCATCGCAATTCGCATTGCATAGATGTCTCACGTTCAAATGTGAACTGGCCCTTAGATTATGCCACAGTATTGCATAAAGATGCCTATCAGATTTCTGATAGATAAAACAAAATGGTTTCGATAAAAACGACAAAACAAAACCACGGTATATGATATATGAATCGGTAGTGTACAATCAAATAGAGTACATAACAATGAAGAATGAAGATGTTTGGTTATCTATAACGAGTATGTATATTTATCTATCTATTGTGTTAAACAGATAAATCACATAACAATACCACAATTATACATTTAAATCTCTATTGGTGTATAGTTCTAATTTATTAGGTATTTTGTATTTGTTTAGTAGAGCTAAACAATGGTAGTGAGGGAGCCCTAGAACATTTTTTTTGTGATTGCTAATAAGCAAATTTTTTGTGAGTAGCTACATTTTGATAAGACGAACAACATTTTTATTTTCGAAAAATCTTGAAAGTGGTAGCTAACAGAGATAGAAAGGATTTCATACTTTGAATTGATGGGCCTAAAATATGGACTGTTTAGTTGTAGGACAAGGTAACTCTTAAATTATATAACCATTAACCTACCAATATACAAATAATCAGCTCGTTAGGGTTCCGTTTTAAGGTACAGTAGTCAACCAAATTCTGTTGATTACAGAAAAAATTATACAGGGTTTAAAAAAACTAAGTGATAATACTTTATGGTGTTTATGTATTCCTTGTAGAGAGTTTACTGTGAAAGTAGCAGCGCTGAAAGAGTATTTTTTGTGATTTGTTTGGGCAAGCGCCCTAGCGTCAAGAGTTTTCCCATACAAAAACGAAAAAAAAAAAACTTTTTTGCTACTTTTACAGTGAACTGTATACACGAGACTTATACATTCTAAAGTATCACTTAGTTTTGTTACATTCTGCATTTCATATTATATGTTAGGTGATATCTATAATAATATTACATCAATAATTGTCCTTTGACGACGGATAAGTCAGCAGAGGAAACTAAAACTAGCATCTTAACTAAATTGGCTAATTCTTATCAGTTAAAGTAAGGTTTAAAGGGTGAGAAGTTTGGACAAAATTGCTGTGTAAATAAGTAATATAATAAACGGTAAACACTTTTTAAGTTATTGCACAGCTTTAATCGCGAGCTTTGAGCGCGGCTACCGAATTGAGAAATTCCGTAACGATAAAACCTAACGCACCCTACTCCGACCGGCACACACAGTTAATAAAAATGTGCTATGCAATAGCTTTACCGCGGCAGTTCATGATTGCCACACATATTTTTTTGGAACGAAGTTCCTTCTCGTGCGTTCGGCGTAAAGGGGACTAGACAGAACGATATTTGACCTCGACACTTTTTATTAGTACCACGGTAGGGATAGAGGGCATTGGTAGTATTCCTGTGCGTCAACTAGATGGCGTTTTTTGAGAATAAACAGCGACGCGTTGTTAGTATCCCTGGGCGTCAGTAGGTGGCGTTTTTTAAATATATTTTTTGAATGTATAATATTAAGTATACAGGTTTTATGAAAATAAGAAATAACTTCGTTCCATTCGGGTGTCCCTTGACACCTCTCAAGTTTTATTTAATTTTAATATTAATTGTTGCAGCATGTAGGTGCCTCGGGAATCGGGATAGACATCAATGATTTTAATATAAAATGAATAATATATTTTTATTTATTGTTACTCACATTATGATAAAATGATGTTAATATTTTTAATTATTATAATATGCTCTGACAATGCGAACTTGTACTTAGATATCGCTCACAGAAAGAAATAGTTGTCGACCTTCAATACATATCTTACTGGCCGACGCAAACGCCCTCTGGTATTGCGAAATTTTATATCGCACTAATATTTTTTAATGTACTATCAGAGAAGTTGATTCCTATGCAAATCGGCGACCTAAGTAGTTTGGTTGCGTTACGTCAAACCCAGCTGACAGATCACAATTAACATTGAATTGACATATTCGACCAAATAACGTTGGTCTGTCAATTGCATAGGAATCAATTTCCTCGATGGTACTTTACTTTATACAAAAGAATCATAAACGATTATAAATAAATCGGCCTAGTGCGAGTTGGACTCGCGCACGAAGGGTTCCGTACCATTATAGAGCAATATGGGTAAAAATGTGTTATTTACTTATTTATTTTATTAAAATTTTATTATTTATTATTAAAGTACAAATATATTTTATTTTTAGTATTGTTATAGCGGCAACAGATATACACCATCTGTGAAAATTCCAGAAGTATAGCGTTCTTGAGTTACAACCTGGAGACAGACGGACAGACGGACAGTCTTAGTAATAGGGTTCCGTTTTGATCCTTTGGGTACAGAACCCTAAAAAGAAATAGAAAAAACTTTATAGGACGTACCCTGCAGTGTCGCTCTTGCGGTTGAGTCGCATCTAATTATTTTCAAGTTTAAATGTGACAAACCATTTAGCTCTAGATTCTAGATTCCAGAACAATGCAAAGAGCATGAAAGAATATCTGCAGATACTCAAAAATATAACACCAATTTGACGTAGCCGAGCCATACTTCGGCACGAATGGGCCGGCTCAACCGGAGAAATACCACGGGCTCACAGAAAACTGGCATGAAACAGCGCTTGCGCTGTGTTTCGCCGAGTGAGTGAGTTTACCGGAGGCCCAATCCCCTACCCTATTCCCTTCCCTACCCTCCCCTATTACCCTATTCCCTCTTAAAAGGCTGGCAACGCATTTGCAGCTCTTCTGATGCTGCGAGTGTCCATGGGCGACGGAAGTTGCTTTCCATCAGGTGACCCGTTTGCTCGTTTGCCCCCTTATTTCATAAAAAAATCTAATTATTTTCAAGTTTAAATGTGACAAACCATTTAGCTCCAGATTCTAGGGCAATGCAAAGAGCATGAAAGAATAACGTATACTAGAGATCGCCCAATGGTCGACATTCGACCTTAGTTTCAATGACATTAGGACTACTAGTACTACTACCTATATTTTGTAAAAAATATTGACTATCATATTTTTTTTAACTCTTGTCTCTGGGACTCAGCTGATCTCAGACTGGCCGTGTACGCATTGTCTAATAGTATTAATTTGTCACCTTGTTGTCAACAGACTTCAACCGTAAATAAAAGAGTATAATTCGTATGTATAGGCTTGTCACTCAAAAATCTGTCATTTTTCCTAGTGTGTGTATTGTAGTGTGTGTAATGTTTTATTTGTTAAAAAAATGTATGATAAAAGCATTATTTAAAAATAATATTAGCTCGATGCACTCCTTCATCATATAAACTATAACTGTGCAAAATTTCATTCACCTACGTTTCCCCATTTTTCGTCAAAAGGGTTACAAAGTTTTTGGCACACGTATTAATATATAGATACATATTATACTCAAAAATATAACACCTTTTCAAGCGTACTTGTGTACAAGTTACATATTTGTATGTACGAATTATCGATATAAAAGACATCAACGGGTTCGCGTTTTTCGTAGAGGTGCTACGAAGTGTTTGCTCCAGTTACATCATGATACAAATTATATTAATCCATACTATTTTAAATGCGAAAGTGTGTCTGTCTGTTTGTTATCTCTTCACTTTCTGCTGAACCGATTTAAATTTAAATTGTATGGCGATATCAACTTTAATTGACAAACTTAATAGTGTGAAATATTTCTTATTCATATAAAAGCACACTTAGTTTGCAGTTTTAAAAATAAATGAGCTGTACATTTACCTTATATCAAGTGATTAACGATGCACCAAAGGGGCATTCTTGCCTAAATTTTAATCATCGTGGATTTTTAGATAAACTTTGATTTCTAAACTAAGGTCATAATTTGACAAACTTCAGAAAAATATTTCGTATTCATAAAAAAGCACACTAAGTTTGCGGTTTTAAAAATAAATAAAAATAAATGAGCTGAACATTTACCTTATGGCAAGTGATTAACGATGCACCTAAAAGGGCATTCTTGCCTAAATTTTAATTGTCGTGGGTTTTTAGATAAGCTTAAACATTCTTGTTATATGCAGAAACTTATTGGGGTATTTAAGATACTTTATGGATGTTTACAGCTTAATTTATTTATTTCTTGTTTGTTTATCCCCAAATTCCGATGTTTTTTGCGTATGAGCGGTGTTTTAAATATTTTATTTTTTTACAACATTGTATATTTGTTAATTATCGTACCCTTAACTTAATATTCAGTTTCAAAAGCTTTAGAATTTTTAGAAATATTTTATTTTACCCATCAATCCTCAAGCGGCAGCCGGCAGCATAACAATTGAAAATCTGTTGTGTCTGCGATACCCACGACGGAGGTGTTAAATCGAATAAAAATCTAAATATAACTATTTGTTGCCTACGCAATTATTTTATAGCTTTATTTGTTTTAAAGTAATGAAAAAATAGATTTATGAGTTATAAGTAACCTAGATAAGATAAACAAAATTAGTAAAAAATCAACGAAATATTTTTTCCAAAAGACACAAAAGAGAGAACTTCTATTTCATGTCTACAGTAGACAAATCTCTCAGGTCCTAAAACCCCTATCGTTTATCCCTGACATTCAGCCCCACCACCGGTGGTGACGGTAGCGGTGGTAGCGGCGATGGTGGTGGCGCCGTCAGTCTCCCGCGCTCGACTCCCGCGCGCAGCCGCGACATGTGGTGAAGTGTTGTGTAGTGTAGTGCATCATGAAGTCCACCGCAACGCTATTATTGCTGGTTATCATTGCAGGTAATTGCGATTGTTGCAAAAAATTGCAGTCGTTGCAAAAAATTTGCAGTCGTTGCAAAAAATTTGCAGTCGTTGCAAAAATTTCAGGTGGATTTTTTGGGATTTTGTTCTTGCGATATTTTTTAATGGAGTAGGGATGAACATTTTATAACGTGATATTATGGTTCATTAAAATGATACGATATTTAATAGCATAATACTGTAGTAGGTAATATTTGAATAAAAGTTTTTTTTTTCATATTTTGTTGTATTGTGTAAACAAAAATAATAATAAAAATAAAAGACCCTGATTAAAACTGTTGCAAGAAAAAATATTGAATAATCAGTATTTCGATTTTGTAAACATTTAAAATGTAAATGACTTACGAATACGCATTCAGGCTAAATTAGCATTCGTTACGAAAAAAAACTGAGATTTCGATTGAAGCTTTCGCTGGGACTTTCCAAACAAATCTTTGATTTGAACCACTTGCCATGCGTTAGTAGTTCCGTCGTATTTACTTTCAATTTCGATAAAAACGCCACATTGTTAGTATGGGAACAGCGTTCTTGGGCAACGAGTTTAAAGTATTAGGAAATTCACCAGCTAATTGTAGTGTTGCGAGTAATTGTGATAGTTGCATAATCGAGCAGTTTTGATACTTGCATGCTACCGTGGCTACGAGTATAACTCGAGCGGAACTGGCTCTGTCGTTTTTTCGATGCGACCTGTTATAATTATTATTTTAGGCGCAATTAATTATGCGTTTTATGACAATATACGTAATATTTGAAAGGTATTTGAAATAGTAATAATATTTTTGACCGGGTTTCCGGTTTATATTACAGTAAAATTATATTATTAACATAATATTTGCTGTTTTTAGAAAGGTCTATAAACATTAACGCCCAATATAATAAAAACAGCCTTTTTATTAATGTTAATATACTTGCTCTTAAAATTTTAATTATCTTAATGAAAACATAGAAAATTACTAGCCTTATTTTATAAAAAGTGACCTGAAAGCACTCCGACATACACAAGATTATAAATTAAACACAATTTAGACATAATAAAAACAACAATAGAAATTAGAAACATTTATTGTATCGTTACATGTGTTCGTATAATATATAAGTACTATATTAATATTATATTACTTTTTAAACTATTATAGACATGATATTAAACAATATTTCCTAGGGCACCGTTCATAATCAGTCCTCATCGTCCTTGTTACATCTTTATAACTTAGTTTATATACCCTTAAAGAGATAATTTTGAATTGCTACTGCTTTGACCTCTAAAATTTTTAATATTTTTTCCATTTTTGTATCAAAGTCTTAATGCGGTTCACAGACTACATCTACTTACCAGGTTTCAATAGTATAGCTCTTATATGGCCCTCTGATGCCCGAATTAAGTGATTTGAATTTGAATTTGAATAATTTCGGAGAAAAGTGGCTGTGACATACAGACGGACAGACATACAGACATTACGAATCTATAAATAAATAAATAATAAATAAAACTTTATTTCAGACTAATTTTGTCCATAGATTTGTTAGCGACAGTTAGTAACAATTAGCTTAGATTATAAGGGTTCCGTTTTTGAAAATTGGCTACGGAACCCTAAAAAACGGGCTACTAATTCTTATTCGTACAATATTTTTTCATATAGCATTTTTAGTTATAAAATGTCTTTTCTTTCTTCGAACTCCGAGCTAACCTCGGGCCCAGGTAGGATTCCTAAATTAAAAAATATAAATGAATCACAGCGTTTGGAAAAGGGTCATTGCATTGAATAATTTTGTAATAAATTACTACTAAATTACAATTCGTAGTAATTTAATATTATTGAAACCTCAAAGCAAAGGTCCTTCACCCACTTCGAGAGCTCAGAGTGATCTTATTTGTGTGTGTCTACGAATAATAATATATGTGATTGATTGTACTGTCGGTTCTTGGTGGAAATTCATGTTGAACACTAATAAATCACAATTTTTCGTGCACTTTTTCCACTATATCAAGATATAACTATAGATTTTAACAAATAACACGACCGGTTTCGAAATACATCATCATCATTCATCAGTTAATGTAGTTAGTGTAGGTAGATTTAAATAATAAATGTATTTGTTTTTTCAATCAAAAGTTTTTTGTATATTTATTCTTGTATATACAAACAAAGTTATAATACTTAAACAAAACAAAGTTATAATACTTAAACAAAACAAAGTTATAATACTTAAGAGTTTAGGGTGTGTACGAGTTCTTGTATAGAGTTCACTGTGAACGTAGCATCGCTGAAAGTGGAACTTTTTAAACCTTTGGGTAGGCTTTACGATGCTGGATGCTTGGTCATACAAATCACAAAAACCGGCCAAGTGCTTGTTGGCTCACGCGCAATAAAGGGTTCCGTAGTACCGCTAGTTTTTGATAATTTTTGTATGTTCAATGTATGTAAGTACATTTATAACGTGTATAATCTACTAACAACATCATCTCAGTTACGTTCAAAGGAATTCGAACGAAAAGTTGCTTTATATTTCGCCGAATATATATGATACTTCATATTTCACAAATGGATCCCTAAATCGGAAAATTATCTATGAATAATCGTAATATTTTGAAAAAACCTATCCAACGACACCCTACACGATGGGGTGGACGCGAAAAAAAAAATTTCATCCCCGCTTGATATGTAATTTATAAATAAAATAAATAAAGGTTTACTCAAAAAAATTAACATTACACAAAGCCTACATTTCAAAAGAGAGAAACACGACATAATACAAATAATCAAGATTTAAAACAATATAGAATACAGATTAAGTGTAGGGGAGGTACTGTGGGATATGTGTGGTGGCCAAAGGAAGATCTTCCGACCGAGCGAGGTGTTGTGCTCGGTCAGGCCGAAGCCCACGTGATACATTTCAGCTGTCGTATATATTACAGACGCGCTCAGAAAACTTCGATAGCGCGATGCAGGAATGTTAGGCGAATTGTGGGTACCGCCACAGTATCATAAAAAAATTAAGATTTTATATACCATTTTTTCGGCATCATTAATATGTGCATTCATGCCGAATTACAGCTTTGTAGGTCCTACAGTCTCTGAGTAAAACCGCAGACAGACAGACGGACAGACAGACAGACAGACGGACGGACAGACCAAAACTATATGTGTTCCTTGATGACTACGGAATCCTAAAAATGCTCTTTTAGCGCTGCTACAATCACAGTATCTATATATCTATATTATAAAGGAACACTAACCTACACACCATCAATTATGTATGTATTATCATTTATCACTTTGTGTTGTTACAAACTGTATTTGTTCTTGTGTACTATTTTTTCCATTGCAACGTCACTAGGCATTCCGATTTGTAAATGAGCCATTAAGATTTGGAACAGGCAATCAATTCAATGTGTATTTTATTGTGCAGAAAATAAAATTCAGCTTCAAATGGGTAATTTAAATATGCATCGTATCGCATCATCTCGTCACGTTGAAATGTGATCTGACCCTAATGGTCAGCCTCCGAAACGACACGCAAAGAGACGTTACGTCGCAAAGAAATCTTTTAACAATTTTAAATTTATTCCATCTCTAAATCATTTTCGGCCAAAACAATAACTATTTCGCAACAAGTCGTGCCGCTATTTACAAACCTCGACAATATCTGTAACACATTTTCAACAAAATCGACAAAGCCTATACAAATTATCCACGGTTTTGTTATGCAAACTATTTTCTAGTTCACACAAAAAGCGATCGTGCTCGCGGTTTTGTTAACAAATTATTGTTTAAATTTATTGTTAAATTGATTAATGTACTGAAAGTAGACTGATTTATTTGTTTAAGCTTTGAAGTGAAGAAATATTGTTTTGAACGCATTCTAATTGTAAATTGTTCGTGTACATTATTGAACTACAGATTGTGTTTAAGACTCTATAAGTGCAGCGGTCAGCAACAGACTAAGAAAGGTCTCTCGGACCGCGAAATATTGTAATTTGTGATGTATTTTATACCAAGCATCAATTATTATTAATACATAGATGAGGTATACATATTGTATACCTTTATTAATTAAAATAATATTTTTAACCAACATAGTTCAATTAGTGTGTTTTTTCTCGATCTTGTTAAAATTTTTCCACAGTATCCGGACCCCACCAAAAACTACTCGCCGACCTCTGCTCTAGTGTTTTTATACTGAGAGGGACACACTTTCGCCTTTACAATAGTTGTATATGAATTACGAATTAAAGATGATATTCATAATTATTAAAGTTAATTCAAAGATTGCTAGTTTTTTCCTTGTTTTTTCACGCAACGGAATTCCGAAAAAAAAATTTAAATAATCTAGTTTGAATCTAAATATTTCTGAGTATATATTAAAATGTAAGGCTCTAAACTCCAAACAGCAATTGGTGGCAAATGTCGTACGAAATTTTGTGCCAACGTTATTTTGATTGCAGTTACAAAAAAATATTTTCTTTTTGGCCTGAACGATGCCCCCCTGATAAGTAAGATATGTGAGACATAACAATTTGAGACAAAAGGCAAATAACGGTCTACAAAACAACAGTTACACTAAAATCGCAACCTGAATAAACATTAATCATTACTTTGGGTTTAAGCTAACATGGCTTTGGTTTTCCTTAAAAAAACCAATGTATTCTTACTTAAATAACACAGTGACATCATAATATACAACCGCAACTTATGCAGAGATTATTAACACATAAGTATGTTTTAAAAGTTGGTTGTCTTGATACTCATTTTGGTTGGTTTGGGTGAATATCTTTAGAGGAAAATTTTGTGTGACTCATAGTAGGTGTTAGTTTTAACAATTTACTTTTTTATATTTATTAAGAGAAATGAAGGTTGTCCAACTATTTGATATAAGTTCGTACCATAATGGGACGGGCGGGCGGGAGGGCGCTGGGCTTTTAATGAAATCCGACAATTTAGTGTTTTGCTCTTTATAATATTATGTTATACGTTCTTTATATTTCTACTTTATGTTGTGATAAAATTTACAAATTGCGCGGTTATTATCAAGTTTGTAACTCTCGTACTTACAGTTTTATACCTAATTGTGATAATATATAATAATCATAGAAAGTTGCTGCCATAGAATAAGTTGCTTACCATCCATTACAAAATTAGTATTTCAGCATAATTGTAACGATCCTCCATCCTTTTTAAAATAATCTGTCACAGTTTAGATGGACGTACCACCAGTGAATAGTGTTATGTCAGATATTTAACTGAATACACGTTAAAGTTTCATCCTTGAAAAAAGCTACGTGTTTCAATCTCGCATTCAACCTCCAAGATAATTTAGTTTCTTGCGAATTAGGACTAGAATCACGCTTCTATACGTGAGTCCATGATCTCCATAGCACAAACACGAGGACTCTTACCCAATACATTAGCTATTCCGTACGTGTATACTGTATACTAACAAAAGAGGATTCCCACAAAAAATGTCGCAATGGCCACCCTGCTTAGTTTTGAAATGGTAACGTTTTTGCAAATTACACAATGCAAAATTAGCATGTCAAAGAAACAAAACAATAAAAATGTACATAGATGTACACAATGTCATGTCATCAAGACGATTGTAGGGGGTCAGGTCACACCGAAACGAGATATAACGAGACGCGAATCTAGGTTTATGCATTAAGGCGCTGTGGTTGTTGCAACTTCGTAAAATGAGTTTTTTTTTAAATAATGTTTTTTGTAAAGAAAATGTCATTATACAAGTATAAAAAGTACCGTTTTAAAATTGGGAAAATTTCCTAAACGCAAAGGTATATCAGTACACAATTTGAAAAAATCTGCTCGATAGAAAAAAATCTCAAAGATGACTGTTATAACGCTGTTTTTCATAATTAAATCATTTTATGGCTAAATTACACACTTTCTAGTAAAAACAAAAATGGAGTACATTTGTCGTAACCTAACCTAAACGATTTGATATATTTGATTTGTATAATACTAAAAACAAAAGGTTTTTTTTCCTATTTCCTATTATCAAGGCACGCGGCGAGCGCGTAACCGCCACTGTACAAGGCGCGCTGATATGAATGTTATTTTAATGTACTTTACGTCGATATTCGTACTGACAGACATGGACCTGCTTATTTTAGGAACTACTGGGCCTTAATAATGCATACGTAACACATTTTATTTTTTTAAATAAAAACTCATTTCAGTGTCAGGTAGGTCTCAGGTAACCGTATTAATACATTTCAAGCTTAAAATATGATCTAGCGTTTAGAATCTGTTAGAGAAAGAAATATCCACTCGAAAAACAAAAACATCGTGACACAGTCTGGTAACTTTGATCTTTGTAGCTTAAAAAAGTTGTTTATAGGCTAAATATTATATAATTTTCGAGTACTTATATAAAACTTTAAAAGTAAAAAAAGGCAAAAATGAATACCGTATATATATTTTTTCAATATGAGGTGCATTTATATAAGTATAAGTGTTACGTGCAGGTGTTGCAATCGTTGCAATTTATTATTACATGTTTTAATTACATTTGATTTAAGGCTCTATTATCTCTGACCGGCATTCAGACTTTTGTGCGAAATGAAGTTTGCGCAGTAAAGTTAAAAATATTTTAATATCGTATTACGAATGTAATAATTGTAAAATTATGGTTCAAAGTATCTCCAAACCAATTTTTTTTATTTGAATATTATATTCATGGGTTTGAGCGTCAAGAGGAAACAGAGAGATATAGTTGATATACAGTGTGTAACAAAAATAAGTGATAATACTTTAGGGTATGCACGTGTGCCTTGTAGAGAGTTCACTGTGAAAGTAGCAGCTCTAAAAGACGAAAATATTTTTCACTTTTGTATGGGCAAGGGCCAGAGCGTCACGAGTTTCCCCATACAAAAGTGAAAAAAAAATTTGGTCTTTCAGCGCTGCTACTTTCACAGTGAACTCTCTACAAGGAACACATACCCACCCTAAAGTATTATCACTTATTTTTGTTACACCCTGTATACAATTTAGCACTTTTAACATTTTAGGTTGGGTTGCACCAAAGGCGTGGTTAAAGTTAAAGTTATGATTATAGTTAAGGCTAAATTTAACTTTAACTTTACCCTTAACTTTGACCGGAGAAATTGACAGATGGTCCAACAAGGTTATAAATGAACGTGGGCGGGGGCGCTGCTGGTAAAGGAGAACTGTCAAAAATGGCGTTTTTGTATGATGACAGCGTTAGTTCCTTTTTCGCCATGTGCATTTAAAACCTTGTCGAGCTCTATGGTTATGGTTAAATATGGCGTCTTGATGGTGTTCATTTTTAATTTTAGCCAAAGATTTGACATTTTGTATTGTAGTTAAAGTTAAAGTTATAGTTAAAATTATCCTTCAACGCTTTTTTCAAGAGAGGAAATTATGTTTTTCGACTGCACTTTGGCTTGTTATAGTATGAATTAGCTCAGTCTCAACTCTCAACTAATACAGTCAATTCGTCACATGTTTATGTGTGGTGCATGAATGCCATGACCCCACACCTACGTACTGTATCAATTATAAGCACACAGCAATTAATAACAAGAAACTCATTTAGGCGACTAGCATTAGACCTTCATGGTTTTTGACATTTTAAGTTAAAACTAATTACTTACATTAAAAAAATATTATACTCATCATCATTACTGGTAAACTGTAGGTAGAGATAATACTTCAACTATAATACATAATCCATAAATAATCTAAGATATAAATAAATGAAAAATAGTTGTAAAAGGCTGCAATGTTTTCACGCTCGCGCTAGAGAGCACCAGCATTACAGTAAACAAAAAGTTGTTTACTGTAATGCTGGTTATTTAGGCTATAAAGCGTGGCAAAGAAATACCTACGTATCAACCTAAGTTAGTAAAAATTATAAACATTATAACTGGTTAACCTAAAGAACCTAAACCACAAGGAAAATGTGGCAAAAATTTGCAATCCATATTAAGCAAAACGAGACATAAATTGTTATTGCATACTATGCTTTAAGGATCGGCTACACTTATATAACTTTTGTAAACTACATATTTAAAAAAATGTGGCCTAGACGGTTTTCAACATTTTAACTAAATTGTTAAAGGTGAAGACAAGATTTGTTAATCAGTCAACTTTAGCGTTTAATATACCTTGAACTGTTTCTTAACTTTATTGACACTATATCCGCCAAAGACGCATAAAGCTATTAAAATAATATAATATTAGTTAAGATAGAATGTATTGAGATTAAAGTGTGGTTTTCTGAAATACCTTTGTAAATGTAATAATGCGCATAGAAATTTTCATAATCTTTCGGCAACGATCGTATTTCCCGAGCGTCGGAACTCTGAAGACGTCGCTGTAAGCGCTGTTTTAAACTTAACTTAAACAAAAACAGCGCTTTGCAGCGACGTAGAGGCGCCTAACGTTGCTTGGACGTTACCATGGTTGTAGTATATAAATAAAGATGGCCGATCAGGTACTTACGTAGGTGGAAGGTGCTGGGAGTGGTCGCTTGACTTCGGTTTGATGATCACTTCTACACCAGCCGTCACCAGAGTACTAGTGCTCAGTTATACGTTATTTCTGTGTTTAATTCACTCGCCCAGACATTGTACATACTGTACAATGGTAATGCCGTGATGCCTTCCCTGTGAGATATAGCAGGTATTGACGGACCGGCGACAGGTTCCGTTAGGGTTCCGTAGTCAACAATTAACTTTTATAGTTTCGGTCTGTTCGTCCGTCTGTCTGTCCGTCTGTCGCACATTTTGTCTTTTGTCTTTCACGGAAATTTTTACAACAATAAATTACAGGATCTCGTTCATAACAATAATAATAATGTTTATTATCATTATTGTCAAAATGTCAAACAATGAATATTACTTTTGTAACGAAACGACACAATCTTATACACGTTACACTTGTAACTGTTACAGTTGTAATTAAGAGCAGTTTCCCGCCATCTTAGCTCACATAACCAAAACATTTTGGCGCGTCTTATGTAATTGACGCATGGAATTTCTATATTGTTTTAGTTTAGCTTTCTATGGGCTTTCTTCTCATTGTTTAATAGTATGATATAATACGATTATATAGTTTAATGACGTAATTCGCTTGGATCTTATGCAAATATTTGCATAGCTCAGCTCCTTGCAACCGTAAAAACTGAAAAGTAAATACTTTACGTAACAACTCAAGTATCATTTCAAAATTTACCAATGTCCTTTCGTATTATAATATTATGTATTTGTGTGATCGTTAAGATTCTGCGGATATCGGAAATTTCTCATGTCCTTACTCCTTTCCCGTGGTCCATTTTCCAAGATTTCATTACAATCGCTCATGTAGCTACCGAAGTTTTTATGCAAACAACAACACTTCTTTATAATATTAGTATACTTATGGAAATATCGATTTACTTGAAAAAGAAAGTGATCAAGATCCCACTCAGTTATGATACTCCATAACATAACTGGGAGTGAAAACACTCACACCAACATACAAACTATGTATACGTGTGTTAGTGTGTGTGCACAGTTCTTGTGCATATTGCGATAATGTAATATATATCTATTTCATCAACGACCATTAACGTCCTCGCTACAAGTTTCTCCTCAGTTAGTATGGAATGGACTTAACATAATAATATGAGTGTATTGTTTTGTATTGTCAACACTGGTAAACAATATCCCATGTAACTTGTAAGAATTAAGAGAGTGTCGTTTTATGGTATTGCATCGGAAAAATTTCGAAGCTTATTATTGCAAGATTATTCTGCAAAATACCTACCTATTGTCACTAAAACGTTAGGGCGAAGCTTTCAGATGTTCACTACCGATCAAAATCAAAAAGAATAAATAGCTTGATAAAGCGAACCAGTCTTTATGCGTTATAAAAATCAGATAAGCTACTTATTAGTTATTACGTAAATATTGTAGAATAAATTAATAAACAGAATGTTACTATTGCTCATTTTGCATATTAAATTAATTTGGTATAATATTCAGAAGACTTCCTACTCATCCTAGGTCGATGCATTTTGGCAAGTAAAGCATAATATTGGCAAAGACATGTGTCGAGGGACCGTTTTTTACTCAAATTATTCATTAAAATATAATAATATACACGATAATAACAAATAGTATTAAAGTTGATTATTCCATCTAAGTGCGTTTTTAGGCTTACAAGGAAGATGTAATTATGAAAATAAAACTGCAATCCGTGTATGGTATTATTGGTGGCAAGTGGCAACAGAAACAGAAATATTTTGAAATGCTATTGTAATCTTCTAAAATGTATAAAATTAATTAATAATAGCTTTGACCTCAACCTTTGTAGATCTTTTTGCAAAGTTTTTGCGATTACTAACACAAACTAACATTTGTAAACAAATAATAATATTGTATTTTGGAAGATAGTTTTTAATTGCGCATTTAAATAAAATTACAAAGAAATTAATTTAAAAAAACGGGACTGATAGTGCCTGTCTTTACTTCTTCACATCAAGATAAAATGATACTTTAGGAATTCTTTACCTTAATTCCGGTAAAATGTACGGTTCGTACATGAAACCGACATCTAAGGGTCAATTCAGACCGCAACACGACGCGTACATGCATTTCTAAATTTGTACTGAATTGAATGTTTCAAATGAAGTTAATGACCCTACACTTTTAATAGAAAAAATAAGACCCAGCATTTTAAGACAAACCTGTAAAACAAAATTTGTTAAGCCAAACTGTAATAATTATTATGGAAGCAGAATGCTTAAGACATTAATACCTTCATTTGTAGAAGAGCTGCCAGAAGACCTACAAAAGTTGTATCGGGACAAGTGTAAATATAGACGGCAACTTAAAAAACATCTATTGAGTAAACTCAACTAATGCGACCACATCTTGTCCAGATAAACTCTTTGTAGTTTTTGCGGCAAGATTTCTTGTATTCTGTAGTATCATTGTATACAATATTGAACAAAATAAATAAAAAAAAAAATTGCGTGAGATGTCTTGCAAATCTGTCAAATCCATACAAATTTAGAAATGCATCTACGCGTCGCGTTGCTGTCATGTGACGTCATCATAAGTCGATATTTAACTGGTAATCAGTTGTTATGTAATCCGAAAGTTCATTTCTCCTTCACATACGAAATGAAATTCGATTTCTAGCTGACTTCGCGTATGCATTCTGTCTGTCATGCCCCCAAAATATATCATACATAGCGACGAACTAGACATATTTGGCCATATTATTATGTCACTTTGTGAATTCCAGTATAAAAACAAAATCATTATATTCATAAAAACAAATGAAAACTCTAATTAACAGAAAATATTTGCTTGTTTGAATAAACTTAGCGGCTGAAACAGTATTCATGACAACTAGACAAGACAGGTCGGGATTCATCTAGAATTTTTATAGTGGCAATCTACGTGGCAATATAATACTGTAAATTGGCACCTCAAACCCGCAAGAAAGTTAAGATTTACTTAGGAATATTACATTTTTTTAATTTATTTGAAGACATGAGTATAGACCAGTGTAAATTACACTGCATTGCAGAAAAAGTGGGCCACAGTGAGTAATCAATTATTATGAACACACTAATTTGTCTAGTTGCGGTTCTATGCGAATCCGTGCATGGTAGTTACGCATATCTAGACTATTATGTAGACGTTATACAACAGTATATACTTTGTCCGTTTAGTCGTTTAGCCTACCTTTTTAGTCTAGCATCATTTTTGTAGAATTCTATATGTAGCGTATCGTTTTAAGAAATTTATCAACGCCTTCATTTCTACTATACCATGGATTACTAAACATAGTATATCGTAAGCGAATCTATCTAATGTTATATCTCAGACCGTATTAGTCTGTAGCAGTGGCAAATTTTTATAACCGTCACCTTAAATAAATCATAATATTACACAGACAAACAAACCGCCAAAATATCCTTATATGCTTTTCTGTATTTTTAAGAAATTATTTTTATATTTTCACCCTACAATTACATTTAGGGCAGCGCTACACCGTGATGGCAGCGGCGATGCGAGTACTTTTAGTGTCATGTGATTTTAAACTTTATCTTCATTATTGTAATACATAGTATCGCTTGAGAAATCGCGGCCACGGGCGGCCGCCAGCGGGCACGAGTGGCCACGAGCGGCCACGGGCGACCGTAGACTTCTCAAGCGATACTATGTATTATAATAATAAAAATAAAGTTTAAAATCATATGACACTGAAAGTGCTCGCCTCGCCGCTGCCATTCCGGTGTAGCGCGGCCCTTATGGCCCATATATTTACGTTTAATTCATCAAGACAACTAGCTCGACACCAAACATCACCAACTCTTTTGTATAACTTTTTTGGTACTGAAGTTTAACAATTTGTTCTCTTGTTTCAGGTAACTATTCTCAGCGCCATTTTGAAACATCCCATGTGTTTCCCAAGAGAGGTTAATAGTTTAATTCACGAGTACATTAGCTCGGAAGGTGCTATTAAGGCGATGTTGGGCAACCACGGCCTCTGAGAAATGTGTCGTTGATCAAGCGTGTAGGGAAATTAGATTTTATATCTTGACGACGCGTGATGTTTTTTTAACGTTCGACGACGTTGGTTTGGACTCTTTGGTTTGAAATAGTTTAGTTTATAATTTGAAAAGTTTAGAATTACTTTTCCAAAGCAACGCAATTTGACTTTATCGGTTTTGCGTACGAAAGACTGTGAGATGATGATCTCTTTTAAAGTCTTGGGAAAGCTATGTCTAATATTAACTGTAGTGTTATAAACGTGGAAGTGTATTCTATCTGTTACCTAGTGTGCGTTTTCATAATTTTGGACGTGGCGGTAATATCGTGGACGTCCGCGATAATACGATAACATAAGTAAAATGTATGGAAATATGTTATGAAGACGCTTTTAAATTTCCGTCGACGATAACTTTTTAACGTGCACGTTAGAGGACATCATGATGTCTACACTCTTCTGAACCGCACAAAACGTCCGCGGTGCGTAAAATTAAAAGGGAATTTAACGTACCCAACGTTTTATTGTGCAAGTTGGCGTCCACGATTATAAAAGCGCACGTCCGGAATTATAAAAGCGCACATTCACGCTTAAACCGTACTTCGAGCCCTGCCTGCCTAGCATATACGAGATATCTCACTCTTGAGATAATTAAAAACTACTCGTCTCATAATGTCAAAATCTCGACATTATCTCGACAAAACTCTATAAAAATGTGTTATTTCGATGATAGATCTACGCAAGAAAAAATGTTTGTCGCGCTTGGGTCAATAGAAATGAAGAGACAAACCATCAAACATCGAGAAAACATGTAGAGTGAGATATCTCGTTGACGTATGCTAGGCGGGCTGGTAGAGGACATTCGATACTTTTTGTCCTGGAAAAGTAAACGGTTATTGCGCTATAAACTTATTTGGTTCAATAAAGTAGCGAACAACATTTGACTTTAAATTAAATTATTATGTAAACTTCGTCAATATTTCCCTTAATAATAATGTTAAATTTATTGTTAAATCCGTTAACACAAAGTTCGAAGGATCCACAACATAATAAATAAACATGATATCAAATTATTTACGAAATGAATATTTTAATTAACTATAAATCAATATTCTTAAAGCGTATTTCTATATGACGCTATAGAGGTTACTGATCCTAACGAGTTTAAACCAAAACAGTAAAAAACGTGACAAGGAAACTGACCGAATCCAAAAACTACCAATAATATTTAAATATAGAACCTGAGTTTTAAAAATAAGTATTTTGAAAACTAAATTAAAATAAATTTAATATTAAAAATATTCTAAATAAAAAAAAAAACTATTTTAAGTTTAAAATTAAAAAGTTAAAATATATTATTTTTAAATATATTATAACTTCGGCAAGATGAGTCAGATTAAAAGCATGGTCAAATTGAGATCCACTTCAGAGACTCAGAGTTTTAATTACTTTTTGGACACTTGAGATATGTACAATAGCTTTATATTGTAACTTTTTCTTGTAAGAAGTTTTTAAAACATTGTCATTTTTTTTAAACATCCATTTTGCACTTTTTACCTCAGCTACTTAAAAAGTAAGAAAAATAATGGTAGCATGATGTCACTAGTAGACCGCTAGTTTTTTAATGTCTTCAGCCATCATTCGTCTTTATTAGGAGTCAACGACAGTGGATTTAGGCTAATAAACTAATTTCAACAAGATATGTTTGGGTGCTCTATCGCTCAACAGTTATAATGTCAATGTCCTCTTTAACATTCTCTTTATTTTAAATATTCCTATAACGTTTTGTTTTTTTTTTGTCAACTTTGAATTATATTAATACTACTTTTTTGAATAGAATTTAAAGTTGTATGTTTCCATTCCTTCAGATATATTTTGTAAAGTTATTAGTATGTGCTTTTTTTTATAAAGAAATTTAAATAAATATTTACTTCTATAATGAAGATTTTCTTCATGAAGCAACTTTAATGTTTATTAGTTGGTATACGGTACTCTACATTATTTGCATAATTATAATATTATATCAACAGACACTCCATATTAAGTTTAATAAACATGAACATTTAGTAGACAAAAATATAAACAAAACTCAACTATTAATATTCGTTAATATTAAACAGGATTGTTATTAATTGTATGCAAATTAATTTTAAAATTTTCACAAGAAACAACTTAAGATGCCAATCTAATGAATCTGTTAATAATTCTCTTAATTTTAACTATACTAATTTATTAAAATTATTTTATTGTAACGGTATAGAAACTATATGAGTTATGACTAACATAATTGATTTTATGTTGTGAATTTATGTTTGAATTATTTTAAAACTCGTCCTAGTGGGTTTATACCGTTAAGGAAACTTGACTGTTATTTTGTTCTGCTCGTATCGCGTTCTTTGTTTTAGATAAAATTATATAGCTAGATTTAACATAATTTTTCGGTCTGACCGAGTATACCACCTCGCTCGGTCGGAAGATCTTCCTTTACGGCCACCACGCATATTTCCACATATACATCGCCATGTCTCACCCCGATTCGCATCGGTACGACTCCTTAGGGTTTTAATGGAATTCTAGATTAAAGTTATACCTTGAGTACCTAGATTATATCAATAGATTACAAGATATCACATACACCTTTAGCATTTAGTGGTATGCGCAATGACGTAAGGTCACAAGGTGTACTGTAACCTTTGTCCTTTATATTATGAGTGATTTGGAAATTCTTGATTTGTTAACGAACCTACCACGCTTCAAGAGCGTCCGTGGCCTAGTGGGTAGACCTTTGGTTTGCACAGTGCACTCGAGAACGCAGGTTCGTTCCCGGGTAGATACGTGGACCAATGAGACATTATCAGTAAATGATAGGGACGCTCGTACAGTGAAGGAAAACATCGTGAGAAACCCGCATATATACTTCCGTATTGACCTGTTCATTCCTATGGACTAGAGTCTAGCCCAAAAATATTGCGAGAATGCCGTATGCGCTAAATCTTGTCACAAACTAGTTTTCGAATAGTGGTTACTTTGCTCTGAAAATACTGTATAAATCATCGAAAACGGATGGAAAGGCCTTGTTTTGTTTTTCCCTAGGTTCTGGTACAAGGGATTTTGGCTATAATCTATCTGAAAGAATCAGGGGTCCAAGTCTCGAGTTATAGGTAGTCGAATAAAGGCTAATCTCATAATAGTAGAGCCATGCTAACTCTTCATTATATCTACTTTAATAAGCTACTATAATTTTTATCATAATATTATTATATATTATCTTGGTTCATATTAGTCATCTTATGCATATACCTAAACTAGAATTAGATACTAAATCCATTCTAGGGGCAATGGGGTTGCGCTATTGCCAAGAAAAGTTAAGTATTCGAATTTGAAGATTATGATATTGTAATCATATTCCAATATTGAGTTTATCGTACACAAAAAATTTCTTCGAATGCCAAGGCCAGTGAACACTGAACATGTTAATAAGTGACATCATTTTGTTGACAGTGCACACTATAATTTCTTACTATGTCTTGTTGAGGAAATGTTGCTTGAGACTTAAAAGTATTGTAATAAATAAAATATTATACCTAACAGATAAATAAAAGTGTCCATCTAACTTTTTTCTTTTTTATTAGTCCGGTTTTATTATGTACACTGATTTTATCTTTTTCACAATAGACTATAGAGTAATATATATTGCAGTGCAAAACTTCTATCTTTATCTGTCGTTGCTAAGTTCGCAGTTATTAATAAATTCAAACGTTCAACTCGTGAATGTAATATAAGTCGTTTTGTAGCATTTGCACCGATAATTCATTGCAAACTCTATGTAAATATACCATAATAATTGCTTTTGAAACAAAATATTTGATAGTTATTATAGGTGATAATGGTATAATGAATTAGTGCTTACGACAGAAGATGAGAGGTCGTTACGTCTTGTTAGCAATGTTTAATGTCATTGATAGTAGCTCCTAACTAAGCAAGTACTTACTTACATCACTTGTAACTTTGTAAGTAGTCCAAGTAATTAAAAAAAAACTTTGTTGTGCCAAGATTCGTTTATTGCCCATAAAACATATTTTTTAATAGTGTATATCCATTACTTTCATCAAAGTCGGTTAAGCCGTTTAAGTGAGAAGAGGTAACAGACAGACAAACAAAGAGGGAGATATAGACCGATAATTCGTTTCATAGAGTTCGTAGATTAAGAATTCTTAAATCTCTGTTTCAGACCAAAGTAAGATACTTATAACTTTGATGCAAGAGTGCCAAGTCATATTTTTCTCCCATAAACAAAACTAAAAATCGAATAATGACCATATTTACTCATACTTTCCGATGGATTTATCTTTTCCTGTCAGTCAAACATTAAATATTTAAAAATAAGTATAGATTTGAATTCCTCGTCTGGATAAATCAAAATATTAACGACTTAAATATAAATGACGCAGTTTCATTATGATTCCGACCTTAATATAACCATAAGTTAGAGGTAACCTTCTGCTTAAAAGAATGTGGATTTGTACCATATACGTTGTCCACTAGTTCATCTTTGAAGTTATTCAAATGTTGTACATCACTTCTTATGTTATATCCATGTAGATAGGTATTTAGCGATGGGAACTTAAAATTTGTCTTTTGTGGTGGTAAAATTTGAAAGTAAGCAATATTGGTGCTCTCGACTCAAATCGAGTCAGCTTTGTTCTTCTACTAAAAATGCACATTGTCTACAGTGCACATTGTCTACTGCAGTGTTCTAAAAAAATTCAAATTTCGAATTCTAAATTGAATTTAATTTGAAGTTTAAAAACTTTGAATTTCAGTAGGTATTATAACTCTTTTTCTTAGTATTCTTCAGAAAAGAAAATAGCTGTAATAAACACATAAGTTTTATCATATTAAACGCTAATGTTATTCCACCTAGCCTATAAATCATCTGGCAATACAGGAACATGCACCAACATCATCCGGTACCGTGTTACACATTGACATAACTATAATAATGATATGCGAAATTATGCGGTAATTAATACAGTAGCAACGGAAGGAAGGTTGACAATGCCTCGCACTTTATATGCAAAAGCAGTGTGAAACGCTTTCATTATGACGCAAGTTATTCTCAAGGCAAGGAAATAAAATTTTAAACAAAACATTCAGGTGCATAGAAAGTTTGTTTATGAAAGTGTTTAGTAAGCTCCAAATAATTTTTCGTCGGGCTAAGTCAAGTCTAGCTTTTTCTATGAAATAAGAGGGCAAACGAGCAAACGGGTCACCTGATGGAAAGCAATACCCGTCTTCCATGGACACTCGCAGCATCAGAAGAGCTGCAGGTGCGTTGCCGGCCTTTTAAGAGGGAATAGGGTAATGAAGGGATGGGAAGGGAATGGAATACGGGAGGGTAGAAAAGGGAATTGGGTAGAGGATTGGGCCTCCGGTAAACTCACTCACTCGGCGAAACAAAGCGCAAGCGCTGTTTCACGCTGGTTTTCTGTGAGAACGTGGTATTTATCCGGTCAAGCCGGCCCATTCGTGCCAAAGTATGGCTCTTCCACGTAAACTGATAGATTAAGACTAACACTGAATGTACATAACTCGATCAAATTACGTAGGTCCACCTATAAATAAATTTTCTAATGATACATACTAGTGGTACATAGATTCAAAATTTGGTAACTTTGATTTACACGAATGTAGTTAAAAATAATCTAAGAGTGCATTGTAAAAGGCAATTTCATTTTATTTCCGGCATTTCGCTGCGACGTTACGTGTGATCGCACCTTAATTACTATCGGTAATTGTGCGAATGTCCGCGTTAAGCTTCCGTTACACTCTCCTGACTCTGTGACAGATTTTTTATGATATAACATTGCCTGATGCTAAACGATTACGATTATTCATGGTTAACTCAAAGTGGGTCGAGATTTATCTCTGGTGAAAACAACTGATGAACTTTAATTTTATAAAACACTGCGTGCGGCTCCGTCCGTCCGTAAATTTTCCCGCAAAAAGGCCTATAGGCTATATCCCTCTCCGTGGCCCACTGCATTTGTGCCAAATAACATAAAAATCGCTCCAGTAGTTTGTGAGATTAGCCCGCTCAAACACTAACTTCTCAGCTTTAAAATATAAGTATACTTATAAAATAACTAATTTCCATTATTTTCAAACAAAGTTAACTGCGACATTTAAGGTACTAAGCTAAGACAGTTAGATACCGGAAATGTTTGAAACTTTTGACAAGTTGACATTCACCTTTCAACAGGATCACGTCCTCTTTCCTTACGTATTAGGCCCTTCTGAGGGCAAAAAAGCTGAACAACTGCAAGCACTTTAACCTGGATAATATAATCTTTATCGCTTCTTTATAGAATCGCCGATCAAAATTAATGAAATTGATGTAAGCGTGCGATAAAATAAAGTCGACATTCAACTCATCTTAATTGTCAATTCCATACATTTTGATCGGCGATTCTATAAAGAAGCAATAAAGAAAACGTTGGTTAAGGCTCTGCTGTATAACTGGCGTTTGAAACGCGTTACCTGAAGGCTGAAATCATGCAACACTGTAGGCTTGCAGGTGTGTTGCGGGCTTGTGATAAATGTAAATTAGCCATTAATTAATTTGTTTACATCAACTTATACCTAAGTTTCCATTCGCGCAGTAAAATGCGTTTATCTTAAGAATTCAGGAAAAGAAAAATTATAGCGATTGATATCGCATCATTATTAATAATTATACTACAAATGGCTGTATTTATTACGATAAAAACTAGTAACATAGTAATATGTTAGTATATATCCAGTTTTTATGATTGGCCGATTTGTTTTAAAGTTATAATGTAAGACGTTGATATTTGATAAAGTTTTTAACACTTTTAACATAATATAAGTGGAAGGATGAAATTAAATATTAAAACTAAGTTACAAATTAGTAATTACACATTTCAAATGTAAAAAAAAAACTTGGCAAGATCTCAATTACGTAAGAATTAAAAAATAAGCTGGATAAAAATCTGACAATTCGTTTAGAACTTTAGAAGCTACGATGTTGCAACTCACAGGACATACATATAACATGATAATATTAATTTCAGAGCATTAAGTTTGGTACTACTAATATATATTCTGTGATTAAGGTCTTAATTTTTTAATCTAACGGTCTTCCCACTAAGCCACGGACGCTCTGATTCTTCAACGGATATGAGTATTGTGTATACGCAAGAAATAAATAAAATGAGAGGTGTCAAGGGACACCCGAAAGGAACGAAGTTATTTCTTATGTTAAAAAAACCTGTATACATATTATACACTAAAAAATATTAAAAAACACGCCATCTGTTGACGCCCAGGAATACTAACGCGTCGCTGTTTATTCTCAAAAGCGCCATCTAGTTGACGCACAGGAGTACTATCAACGCCCTCTGCCCCTACCATGCAGGTACTAATAAAAAGTGTCGAGGTCAAATATCGTCCTGTCTAGCCTCCTTTACGCCGAACGTGCGATAATTAACTTCGTTCCAAAAAATTAAGACTTGGAATTGTAACAAAAACTTTAATGTGGTGTTAATGATAAGAAATGGCATCCCAACGCGTGTCTCAGATGTTTATATAATAAGATCTAGTTAGTCTAGTTATTATAAGTCTACCCACAGGTGCGCGTTTGCGGAAGTGTGCGTGTTTCTTACATTTTTCTCTTCACGCTAGCAAGTGAACGTACTATAAGAACGTGAATAACGTCACACCCGAATTTGACTCTTATTATTATTAGCTTAAGCATCGAATTGGGGTGAACGCTACAAGAATGTGGAGATCTACGGCGTAATCTATAATGACTTGTGCAGATCTCGTTCGCGATGGATTCTCTACTTTATTTGAAAATAATAGAGTCGATTTTAGAATGCTAATAACATATAACTTTCTTAATATTGTTGAAAATAACGTCTCGTTGACGGAAAATTATTATTGATATCTTAAGAGTGAAAATTCATGCTCGCTGATTAGCGGACGTGCGGATTTAGCTATATGTATATTATATTAATAAGTGAGAGAAAAACTTTGTAACCCTTTTTACGAAAAATGGGGAAACGTAGATGCATGAAATTTCGCACAGTTATAGTTTACTAGCTATTTGACCGAGCTTTGCTCGGTATTCGATGAAAATGACATTTTCTAAAAATGATTCCTAGCTAGATCGATTTATCGCCTCCGAAACCCCCTATATACTAAATTTCATGAAAATCGTTGGAGCCGATTCCGAGATTCCAATTATAAATATATATATTATATATACAAGAATTGCTCATTTAAAGATATAAGATATGATGAAGGAGTGCATCGAGCTAATATTATTTTAAAATTATGCTTTTATCATGTATATTTTTAACAAATAAAACGTTACATACACTACGACACTACTACTACGAAAAATGACAGATTTTTGAGTGACAAGCCTATACATACGAATTATACTCTTTTATTTATGGTTGAAGTCTGTTGACAACACGTTGACAAATTGAAAATGGATTATAGTTTTTTTTATTGAATCTAAGATACTATTAGACAATGCTTACACGACCAGTCTGAGATCAGCTATGTCCCAGAGACAAGAGTCGAAAAAAATGATAAAGTCATATTTTTTACAAAATATAGGTAGTAGTCCTAATGTCGTTGAAACTAAGGTCGAATTCCGACCATTGGGCGATCTCTAGTTTAGATGGTTACACAAATGTTTTGGTTTTTTAAAATCTAGTTAGGCCTAAGGACTAGGATTTAGGATTAAGGATGTTGTTTAATACTAGAATTACTGTTTAATTTCTTTTCAAAATCGGTAAAAAATATAAAACACCTAAATTCAAATATTATTGCATCATGAATTTGACTCTACTTTTTGCATGTCTTTTCTTTACTGTTTTGCTTATTTCTTAAAAACTAGCTACCGTTACATGGCCATGCAGGTCTAGGCATCTGTTTCAAGCTAAATAATCTAGACTGTGATAGGCTATCAGGCCGTATAAGAGTCTTTCCCAGCATAGCTACAGAATATTCGCATATAATAATTTCGTCCAAGCTCCTAGTTTAGTAGAGATGAATATGTTGATGAGAAATCATCTGTATGTCTGTTATCTGTAACATCTCCTAAATTGAATATTTAGCTGGCCTAGACAACACGTTTTTTTATTTAGAGAAGAAAAAAAGAAGAAAGAAAACGTGTTAACCGAAACACGTTTTATTTCTTCTTTCTTTCGTCTTTAGGTAACTGTTTGTGTATATATATTTTCGGACGTTTTTGTTACGAAACATCATTATCGGACTAGCGCCGTGAAATTGTGTGAACGCCTGTAATAAAACTTTTTTCTCATGACCCAAGCAAGATGCATCAAGGGCTTATATTACGAGGAAATAGATGCACAGTACAAGTTTAATGGCGTGTAATAATTGCTTCCATTATTTTAATGAGGCATTCAAAAGTGTAATAAAAATATTAATTTCATGTGCTCTCGGTCGTAATCTCAAAGTAAAACTGTTTTTTTACCAATTTCCAAAAGGACGTGGTTCTATGGTCAACTATATTTTTTAATTTTTATCCTTCATAATAAGCGGCCAACGTCGGCTCAAGGACTAGTAAAATTATGGACCCCTAAAAGAAACACGCATAAAATGGGGCGCCGAAGGCAGAGAAAATCACCCTGGTCCCTGGGCCGGCTGAGCGCCAAAGAATCTCGCCCAGGGCGCAGCAGGGAGTACTAAAACCGGCATTGCGTCTATGATTGCACATGTTTATTGCACAATCATTGTGGCATAGACAGCTTCGTAAATACGGTCCAATATGGAAGATTGTATTAAAAAAACTCTCACATGAGATGTACGGTGCACATTATTCAGTATTTGAGAACAAAATATCTTTCAACATATCTAACTCTAATAACAGTTTGGCGAAGCTATACACCGTTTGGGCGGGAAAATTATTTTATCAGTTCTGTACAAATTATAGCCTGTTGAGGCAATACTTAACTTCTATTTGCTAATGCTTTACATATTACGTCCGCTTAGATTTGCATCCAAGCGATTTAAAAAAAACAAATATGGCGGAAGCCATATTTGCTGTCGGAAAGTCTTAATAAGCGTTTCGTCAATGAAAGTTTTTTAATAAGTAGCGTAGACTCTTTCGTTAGTAAAACTAATAGTTTATACTATCAGAGAAGTTGATACATAGGCAGATGGCGGACCAACGAAAATTGGTGGCGTTGATTCAACCCCATCTGATAGATTCCAGGCCCCAGCTATCATTGAATTGATATGACATAATCCGACCAAACATCATAGGTCCGTCAATTGCCTATGTATCAACTTCTTCGATGGTACATTTTGTTAAGTGCCTGATAGACGTACGAACTTAAAGTACGCGGGTTAACTTACTCGGCTCGCGTCGGTGGCACACGAGAATCGCTTACACTGGATTACCATGCCCTGGGGGCTCGCGGCTCGCGGCTTGCGGCTCTTTGCTGACACACAGGCGATTAAGATCGTCGAGCCATCAGTCCGCGTACTTACTCGCACGTCTGTCACCCCCTTCAATAAATCATGTATCTGTGTTATCAAAATATAACCATCGTTAAATATGTACTATATTCAGTTTTAAAGATGCAAAAAATATATTACAATTCTTTAACTTCAGCGTAAGCCAAGTATAACCAAGCGTATTTAGCTGGTGATATCATTCCACAGGTCAGTTTTTGGGTCAGTCACCTGTCCTAAACCGGTATAGGTCCAAATATTTTAGGGCTCAAGCCGCAATGCACCGATGACATTGGCCTTAATGTTTATTTATGGCTAAATACATCCGGATGAGCTTTTAAATTCTTTATTTAACAAAATAAAAAAACAAACCTATATTCCATATTATGTATTACGTAAGTTTGTTTGTTAATTTTCCATTTTCGCTAGTTCTTAGCCTACGATAAGATGTTTCTTATCGCTTTTCATTAGGCGAACTGTTAATTCATTTACCTCCAATTTGAAAACAACCCTTGCTCGAGAAATATTTTTTCTGTGTAAGCTGCAGACAATACTCATAATTTATATAGCGAAAAATCTTATAAATATTTACCAATTTTTGTCAATACGTCAATCACTGCCATCATGCCGTGATTTATGAAATCCGCGTGCGATTAAAAAGCTTTTACAAACAGGAATCGGCCGTGACCAGATGACACCGTGCTATTGACAAAAATCGGCCAAGTGCGAGTCGGACCCACGCACGATGGGTTCTGTACCAATGAAGTGAAAAAAAGCAAAAAATTGTGTTTTTATTGTATGGGAGGAGGGATAAAGATAAATTTTATTATTAACTACTAAAGTTTAAATACAATTATTAAATATTCTATGTTACATAATTTCAAGTATCTACCTGTTGCTATTATAATTGATTTATAAAGTAAAAAAAGGCAAAAGAAAAGAAAAATCGCGTTTGTCATACGGGAGCCCCAATAAATATAAATAATTTTATCGTTTACTATATTTTGTTGTTATAGCGGGAACAGAAATACATAATATGTAAAAAAACAGATGTTTTGCTATCGCGGTTCTTAAGATACAGCCTGGAGACATACAGACGGACAGACCTCGAAGGCTTATTAAATAGGGTCCCGTTCTCACCTTTTAGGTACGGAACCCTAAAAATTAAGAGTTTGACGACATTGAAATAGTGTTGTGAAAATTTCGTAAACAGATGTCGATAAACTCGCATACCGGTTTTCCCTAACTCGCCAGACCGGCTATATAAAACGTATCGAAAGTGGTCATACACTTTCCATTTCATTTTCGTAATTATCCGTCAGGAACAAGTGTGCAATGAGTGTAGTGTGTTGTTACTTGTTGTGTTTTTTGGAACGATTTTTTACGGCCTTCCAAATCTCAAAATATGCACAATATGGCTTTGGATTTGGGATTTTGGGACTTGAGAGTATCCGTTTTAAATCTTAATATAAATGGGAATGTGCTTCTCTGTCTGTCGGTCTGTTACCTCTTCACCCCTAAGCTGCACCGACTTTAATGCAATTTTGTATGAATGTTGACATTTGCATCAGAAACCAATTTTAGCATAACAATATTGCGGGCAAAAGATAGTTTGGGAATAAAACATTGTAGTTGTAAATATTCGAAGACATTTAATAATTTTCCTGCACTTTATACAAATGAAGTAATTGAATGAACGTCGCAAGTGTGCGATGGCTCATAAATTAATAATAATGTCCTAAATAAAGTACGAATTGCAAATTTCCGATACGATTTGCATGCAACTTTGTATGCTAAGATTAGTGATAATTTTCTGTTTTAGGGTCAAAAATCTAAATATTATAATTTATGTCACGATCATTCGAGTTTTATCTCAAGTTTCAAGTTCATGTGTTGTAAGAGAATAAAACCCATGAATAATAATAATTAAAATCTAAAATAAATCTTGCATATTCATACCAATTTTGGTGATATTAAAGTTTCATAATATCAATATGATTATAGAATATTCTTTATTCATAGCACATTATAATGCTATTACACGTTATGCTGGTACCAATCGATTTGGATGAAAATATCGAAATTTTTTCAAGTTTTATAATGAAAAAATGTAAATTTTATGTACGCGATAAATGAAATTCCTATATACGACTTCGCAGGCTACATATTATAGTCGTTAATATTCTTTTATATATTTTAAAGATAACGACTAGAATTATCATTAATTACTCAAAGGCCGTAACAAGAAGATTTCTAAAATTATCTAAGAAATTTCGGATATGGGCAAGGTTGCAACGATCTCTTCAGGCAATTGTTTAGGAGTAACCTTCATGGTCGGTGAACGCACAGGTACTGTTATACAAGATAAGTATAAAATACGCAGTTTTAATGCAGTTAGCTGTAAATTGGTAGTATTATAGTATCTTTTTTAAACTAATAATACAATGAGACAAACTACATACCAACTTACTGTACTATATTTTTGCAAATTAAGGTGTCTATTCTATTGTATCTATTTTTTACAGTCATAACTTTATATAAAATTTTTATTGCGGTTCTAAGATATTTTGACAGAAGTTTTTTTTTTTTAATGAAACAAGGGGGCAAACGAGCAATCGGGTCACCTGATAGAAAGCAACTTCCGTCGCCCATGGACACTCGCAGCATCAGTAGAGCTACAAGTGCGTTGCCGGCCTTTTAAGAGGGAATAGGGTAATAGGGGAGGGTAGGAAAGGGAATAGGGGATAGTAGGGAAGGGAATAGGGTAGGGGATTGGGCCTCCGGTAAACTCACTCACTCGGCGAAACACAGCGCAAGCGCTGTTTCACGCCTGTTTTCTGTGAGAACGTGGTATTTCTCCGGTCGAGCCGGCCCATTCGTGCCGAAGCATGGCTCTCCCACGTATAAGCTAGTAGTTTATAGCTACTAGCGCTTTTCATTGGCTATCGACGTTAGCGAAAATTGATAATAATGTTGAAAAGTTTTTTTTTTAATAATATATTATTTAAATATACTAAAAAAACTTTAAAAAATATAGAAATGGGCGTTGCAATAACAGCATAATCTGTAGGAAAAAGTTCGCGTTCGTTCGCACGGACAAATAATATAAATCGGGCCTTAAAGCTTAAGTTTTTTCTTTCCTTCCTACATGAAAAGTTTAGCTTACATAATTGAACATCAATTAAGCTATTAGAGTTATTGTTTAGCTGCTCTAAAACCTTCACATCCGTTCATATAAGACCATAATTGATGGTCGTATTAATTTCTTACTCGCTTTTGTGCTGTTAAGATGACTTGATGTGTCATTCAAGTGAAAACTGATTATGTAACGATGAGCAGAAGATGTGCACTTTGTAATAGTTTCTAATTGCTTGTAATAATACAAATCGTTATTAAAGACTTTGGGGAAAATTTGCCATCGAGGAAATTGATTCCTAGATAGTTGAAGGACCTTCGTCATTTTGTCGGCTTAAGGTGACGCTGCGTTAAAGTAAAAAACCGCGTTGGATATGGTTTAGATTGCTTATTTTCTATGAGTGTCCGGGCCGAGAAATGGAATAGCAAGAAAGGGAAAGGGCGTAAGCGACAAAATGGTTTTTGTAGCATAATTTAAAAACCATAAATATATTTCATATAAGCTATAGGCAAATTAAAGTGTATGCTTGAACCAATCTATGTTCAAATTTTGGAAGCTTAAATCACTCTCCTCTGTTGGCAAAATTGGAATCCCTTTTTTACAGAAGTCTTTTTGAATACTTATTCTGTGTAATAAAAGTTGACCAATCGTGTTATGCTATGGGTAATTCAAAGACAAAGACATGATGAATGCTGACAATTAACTTTAATTTCTTAGCTTTAGTCATTGCTAAGAAAAATCGATATCGCTACCATATTATCAAGGCGTCGCTTTAATATGTCAATTGAATATTAGCTGTGATCGGTCGATGGGTTTGACTTAACGCGACCAAATTACTTAGGTCCGCCATCTGCCTAGGAATCAACTTCTCTGATAGTATAAACAGGCAGACGTGGGTCCAACTGAAGATAAATAATATTATGATCTAGCAGAATGATAGAGAACAGAAGAAGATGTCCAATTTCCTACGACGGTACAACGACGCATATTCTTATTTCTTAGGTCCTTCTAACTTCTTGTTACTTGCTGTTATTACTAACATTATAATACTAAGGGCATGTTTCACCACACCCTGATAAGGCTATCCACCAATTAACTTGACAGATCAAGTATGGAGAATCTGTCAAAAAAGTTGTGAATAGCCTATTAGGCACTTTATCTATTTATTTAGTGGTGAAACAGGCCCTAAGGGCTAAGTCTATGTTTTTATGTGTAACAAAAATATTTTAAATTAAATATACTTAATTACTTTAAATGAAACAAGCAAATATATGTTTGAAATATAATTGTAACACAACCATATAATAATTTAAAACTGTGTTACAATTATATTTCAAACCAATTAAAGAGGTTGAAATAATATTTTTATAATTTGTTTCGTTTACAATTTTTAATTAACTTAATTAACATGTTGTAACGTAATCGTTTCAATTTTTATAATTATGACACTTGGTATTTAAAAGTAAGGTTGATAATCATAATTATTTATATTATTATAGTGCAACATTCGTAAAATCCATACTAATATCATAAATGCGAAAGTGTGTCTATCTGTTTGTTACCTCTTCACGCCGCTGAACTAATTTTGCTGAAATTTGGTATAATAAGATTAATAGCTCCCACACCGGTTTTCGTTGACGGTGGTCGGTTTCATTGAAACCAGGCCAGCTACGCAGGAGTAATTCTATAGTGTTCAAGTGTGGGCGCAGTACACAAGAGCACTCTCTGTTCCTTTACTCTCATCACCCAGTGGGACGGAAGACCGACACGACCGGCGCGAGATCAGGCGCAGGACCGACTTTCTACATGCCCATCCGACGCATGGATCATCTTACTTGTCAGACAATTAGGTGATCAGCCTGCATTGTCCTAACCAAATTTGGAAATAACATGTTTCCAACTCGGGAATCGAACCCACGACCTCCGAGTCAAGAGCCGCGCGATAAACGATTTTTGTCTCAACGGAGTTGCGGGCGTCATATCCATAGTATTATAAACACGGCAATCTAAAATTAAAGGTATATAAGTATTTTGCCATTACCATATTTTGACTGTTGGGTCTATCGATACTTGTTTGAAATTTTGGACATCAAAAACTGAAAACTGTATTTGTTACTACTTCTGATATTTTTGTTTGCGCTAAAATATGTCGCAGGGATCGTCTTTTTTCGGAATTTTGTGGTTACAGCTTGTACCGAATTACATCAAAACACAGATGTATTAAACTTACCCTTTGCATATTTTATATTATTTGGACGCAAATGATTAAAATGTAAGAGGTTATTGTTGAGTTCAAAATTTTTTTTTTTATGAAATAAGGGGGCAAACGAGCAAACGGGTCACCTGATGGAAAGCAACTTCCGTCGCCCATGGACACTCGCAGCATCAGAAGAGCTGCAGGTGCGTTGCCGGCCTTTGAAGAGGGAATAGGGTAATAGGGGAGGGTAGGGATGGGAAGGGAAGGGAATAGGGGAGGGTAGGAAAGGGAATAGGGTAGAGGATTGGGCCTCCGGTAAACTCACTCACTCGGCGAAACACAGCGCAAGCGCTGTTTCACGCCGGTTTTCTGTGAGAACGTGGTATTTCTCCGGTCGAGCCGGCCCATTCGTGCCGAAGAATGGCTCTCCCACGTATAAAATATCGATAATCTCGATTAATATTTTCGTAAAAATGACTGTTGTTATTGATTACCAAATAAATAATTGCTTAATAAGTTTCAATATAACGTGTTAATGTGCAACTTCTTCCTTATATGGCCACTTTGCAATGGCGGAATGGCAATACATCTTAATTTGGCATCGCCAGGCCAGCGACGTGCAGGCTTTCCTCCCTATGTAATCTCCTGTAATAAAAAAAACCATATATTTCTATTAATAGTATAATTACTACACAATACACATTCTACTTGGTAGACGTCGTTTTTCTGCGTGGTAATAATCTTTAAAGCAGTTTTTTTATATTTTAATACTAAGCAAACCTTGACTGACCGATGATAATACTGAACACATCTACATAATATAAATAAAAATTACAGAGTTAAAGCACATTAAATCAATCGGCGTCATAGTTTTTCCGTAAAGTGTACCACAAAAGTGCTCGTGGGAATATAGTAGATAAAAAACTTAGTAGAACAATATTTATTTTCAAATTCTTAATCTGAAAATTGTTCTACTACTTCCCAAAACAGAATTAAATTTTTGAATTTGAATCTCTGGCAGCTGGCCGAAAAAAAAAACGGAAATTCAAAAATGGAATGCGTTTTACGATTTCAATGTCGCCAATGTTATAATCTCGGCGTTCGCTTAACAGTTATCCAATATTCTGACAGAGTTCTTGACCCACAATGTGGTTACCAAAGAGAAAACTTGTTTTTTTATTATTTATTGGTTGACTTACTGGCCTTATACATTTTTTTTGTTGTTTCAGGTATGTTTCATGACTTTCACAAGACTAGAATTACTTAATGGAAAAGAATTTGCTAAGGATTGGTGAGTAGCAATATCAGTAGGTTCAGTTCACGTAGTGATTATATTTAGTTCAATTACTTTTTTTTTAATGAAATAAGGGGCAAACGAGCAAACGGGTCACCTGATGGAAAGCAACTTCCGTCGCCCATGGACACTCGCAGCATCAGAAGAGCTGCAGGTGCGTTGCCGGCCTTTTAGAGGGAATAGGGTAATAGGGGAGGGTAGGGATGGGAAGGGAAGGAAATAGGAAAGGGTAGGAAAGGGAATAGGGTAGGGGATTGGGCCTCCGGTAAACTCACTCACTCGGTTTTCTGTGAGAACGTGGTATTTCTCCGGTCGAGCCGGCCCATTCGTGCCGAAGCATGGCTCTCCCAGTTGCAAGCATAAAATAATAATAAATTGATTTCGGTGTCTTTCGATACATATTCATAAGAATTCAAAGACTTCTACCAATATCTAATTTAGATAAAATTTTCGTGTCATGGGGTGCGTGGTTGAACACTGGTTGAAAAGGCTCGACCGATTTTCGTGATGAATCTTAGCGAGCATATCGGCTAGGGTTGAGAATCGGACAATATCTACTTTTTATATCGATAAGTGCATTTGTTGAATAAAACTCGTACTTATTTAGTCACTTCAATAAAATAATATGGGCGAAATACTTTATAATATAGCAAAACAACGTTTGCCCGGACAGTTAGACGTGGTATGTATAAAAATGGGTTATATTACGTTAAAACATATTATAATAGTAGAGAATACACACATAGGAATAGAGAATTATAAATTATAACATAAATAGTAATGTGTACAACAAAGGAATGTTTAGAGTGAATTTTTGAGTAACTCTACATTTTTATCTTACAAAAAGTATTCTCTACAAGTAACATTGCTATATTTTGTTACAGAGACATTAGACCTAGACGTTAGTATAAAGGTACAAGTTGGAACCGAGCCACACGTCGCAACAGGCAACTGCAGACGACGTGTCGCGGTTGTCGCGACACTACTAGTTTCTAGAACACTTTAAATTAGTGTCGCTAACTTCGTGTCGCTAGCTGCGCAGGGTATTTGATAGAAATACATAGAAACCAGTAGTGTCGCGACGACACGTCGTCTGCAGTTGCGACGTGTCGCTCGGTTCCAACTTGTACCTTTATACTTACTTGGTCTTATTTAGGTGACAACATTACCTAATATATAATTAGATTAATAGATTGTTGCAACAGAACAGCGGTATAGCGGTACAGGTACTGGCGACTTACAAAACAGATTATGTGATTCGATAGTAGACAGTGTCCGACTGCCAAGTAATTACATGGTTTTTAGCTGGCTATTAGTTGATCTATTTGTTAATGGTAAAGAAAGGTTTTTAGAGTAAATCATCTGCATAAAACCTATAATTTATAATGGATGCTGATGATTTGGTCCAAACGATCGATTAAATCGATCGATTAAAGGACTAGACTTGATCACATGTAAACATGTGTTAACGACAAGACTTTTTAATCTCTATCATTGTTGTGTGTAAAAGTAAACAGGCATAACTCATATTATAAGTTATTCAAGGGACGGGTAACATGATAAATATTGTATTGAGGACAAGTGTGGTACGGTAAGTAAGACCTAATTCTCAAATATAATATTATTATCTGAACCTTAGCATAGATTACTAAATAATTACATATACGTAAATAATTAAATATTAGCCCATTTTGTTTAAACGTGCACGTTCCTAACCAAACCTTTGCTAACCAAACAAAATAATGGACCAACTTTTTGTCGCGTCAAAGCCTCTAGCTAAATCTAGATTTCCAAGACAAAAGATTTATACCCTAAAAGAGCTGATAGGATCAGGTTTCAGGGCTTCCTACTTGCCACACCGATACTATCTGTCCGCTGGCGCAATACGAACGAGCGAGCTGAAACGCTTGTGAAACTGTATCAGGTTTACTGTACCACTTGTTTAACTCTAGTAGGTCTATCAGGTTTGAAGAAATCGGTGATACAGTTTGAAATTTTAAATACTTATAAAGTACTACTAAGATGGTTTTAGTAGAAATATTAATATAACTGATATAATTATTTAACTGATATAAAAATTTGTTTACCGCGCGGAAACCGTACAACCGTATATTTTCCGGTTTAAAAGTATCCTATGTCCTTTACTAGGACGCAAGTATCTTCATATCTTTCATGCAAATCGGTTCAGCGGTTTGGGCGTGACGAGGTAACCGACAGACAGAATTTCGCGTTTATGATAATATTAAGTATCGATTTTGTTAAATCCTGATGCCTTTTTGGTGAGACGAAAACTTAGACCTTTTTTCAAATGTTGGTTCTAGTTTATACTGTAGTTTGTAGCCCATAGATCATTTATTATTTAACTGACATAATGCTATTAAGTATTTGCCTGCTCTTCTATTAAATCTCGAGTCTTCTACAACACAGATCGTACGGATCATTAAAATATTGTCAAAAAAGAAGAAATAAATTAAATGCCGTAGACAAAGTGTCGCATCATAAATTATGATTCGTCTAAAACAATATACCAATATTTTATTATTAAATCTATAAAAATAAAGATGAATCATATTTTAAGATACTAAAAAGCTTCTGTTAATACAATCTGAGTATACTCGTATTTTGAAGATGTGCAACAGTCCAAGCAAATTATACTAATTTATTGTAATGTATGACATAATTTAATCTAATAAAATAGATATGTCGTAAAGTAATATATGGGTTTGTAAATTGAATGCTAATTTGAAAATTATTACTTTAGCCTCGACTTTCAATTGTCGCATGATCGCATCTATTACGAAAAAATACGTAAAAAGAGCCATGACTCAAGTGTCATGTAAGGTGGAAGAAATATAGTATATACTTATTTCAACTAGACTTACTTATCTAAATTTTTGCATATTATGGTAAGAACTTATGTACTATCAGGGAAGTTAATTCATTGGCAGATACATTAACTTTTTCGGCGGACCTGCGTAGTTTGGTTAAGTTAAGTTTAACGTCATCCGACAGATCACAGCTAAGGGTCAGTTCAGAGCACAACAAGACGAGTAGATGCATATTTTTAAAATTTGTATGGATTCGACAGATTTGCATGTCGTCTGACGCAATTGAAATCTGTCAATTAAGTACAAATTTAGAAATGCATCTACGCATCGCGTTGCGGTCTCAGTTGACCCTAACATTGAATTGACAATCCGACCAAATGACGCAGATCCGTCAACTGCCTAGGAATCAATTTCTTTGATGGTACAAGACTCAGTATTCAAGCAAATTATGAAAGTGTAATAAACAATACACCCGCAAATCTTTTAAAATTCACATTTGTAAATAAACTATTATTCTTCCACTTAAGGCTGTGGTACCACCGCCATATTTATCTATTTTCCACCATCACTTTATGTTATCTTTAAGACGTTATTTTGTTATAGCCCATAACTTTCTAGCTCGGAAAGAGAGATAGGGAACTACCTCTCTTTCCTTTTATTTTTCTTCTAAATAATAATATAATTAAGGAAAACTATGGCTGCTCTTTCAACTACTTCTCGTTCCAGTAGATTCTACCAGAAGTCGATTTTGACAACAAATTTAAGTACCTACATAAGTCCCCATTAAACATAATTTTTCGCTACATTTCACTTAACCTTCGGTATATTTGTGCGCGAGACAAGTCGTCCTCGCCACAGAAGGAAACTTGATTTCGGTTACATAAAGCCTAAATGAGGCTGGCCTAGATTTTTGCGACTCAGGACCCGAATTAAAAGTATTGTAAATAGCTTGTGTTTCGACCCGAATACCAAGTAATTGCAAAAAAGTATAATTAGGATTCATAGCATCAATACTAATATTATAAATGCGAATGTGTTTGTATTTCTGTCCTGCCCCCGTAGACAAGTGGCAAAACGCTTACGCTAACGTTAACGCTAGCGCTACAAAATGTATGGATTTGACATTAGTATTCGCTAGCGAAGTGATGACTTATGTCAAATCGCATACATTTTGTAACGCTAGCGTTAGCGTTAGCGTTAGCGCTTTGCCACTTGTCTACAGGCCCTGACCTCTTCATTGCCCAAACCGCTGAATCTATTTCTCGCTGAATTTTGACAGGATACTTTTTGAATGGAATGGAAAAAATGGAATAATGTCCCGGTTCCCGCGCGATTAACGTTTTCTGGCACAACAGTGTTGCGGGCGTTATCTAGTAATATTATTTAATCAAAAAATAATTTTCTTCACAAATATATACTTTTACAATCTTACTTATTCAATACTGATCACTAGTTTGACAAAACGCAAGAAGGACCAACGAATTAAGAAACTATGGAATATGAATTATATAGAGCAACTTTATAGGTATAAAAAAACGCAGAAAACTAAATAAAAATAAATTAACAATATAATGAATACTCAACTAAATTACTAAAGGCCAAGGGCCTGTTTCACCATTTCCTGATAAGTGCTGGACAGGCTACTCACCACTTGACAGATAGAGTATGGATAATCTGACAAATAATAAGTTGTGGATAGCCGGCACTTTATCAGGAAGTGGTAAAACAGGCCCTAAGACTCGCGAATCAAAATGACTGGAAACGATCAAAAATGTCTGTGTGTATTTTGTCAATACCGATGACAGATGATGATTGTCACTTGACGATCACCACTGATGATGACAAATGATAAACACAAGATTGATCACTTCCAGTTGAATATTCTTGTACCACATTCTCATTGACTTGAGGCTACATTAAAATAAATTTTAATTTATAATTTCATGTAAATACGGCAACGACTTCGTAGGCTTATCGAATTGAATTGGTGGCACATTAAAATAATCCATACATGAACGATCGCTGTTAAGCATTATTGTGTACTAGCCCACTAAAATATCTAAATAATGTAAAGAACATAACTGCATTCTTAACTCCAATGGTAATTTTTTTGTTGGATTGAGAAGACTAATGATTAACAGCGTCCAAATAAAGCCATACACAATAGCCTGCTTTGTCATTTGCGCATACTTTTTAAAAAACTTGAGAGGTGTCAAGGGACGAAGTTGTTTCTTATGTTCAAAAAACCTGTATACATAAACACTCAAAAAAATATTAAAAAAACGCCATCTAGTTGACGCACAGGATTACTTGCTATCAACGCCCTCTGCCCCTAACATGCAGGTACTAATAAAAAAGTGTCGAGGTCAAATCAAGGTCAAATATCGTTCTGTCTAGCCTTCATATTTACGCCGAACGCGCGATAAGGAACTTATATTCCAATAACATATAATACACAAAACTGACTCTATACTTTACAATCATAAATCATCTATTAACTAACAAACTTACGGCTGTTTAACCATTAGGTAAATCGATAATTAACAATTACTGACGTAATGGTTTTCGCATTTTCTATTTCATTCCGCGCGTTCCTCCTCGGCGGTGTTACCATCTCTATGCACATAATGGGCGTATTGAACATGGCTGTAGAGTACTTACTGGATGTGAATGAAATTTTATTTATTACAAGTTGTTTTTAACAAAAAATGGAATATTCACTTAAATTGATGTTACAAGAACGTCACCATAATAAACAATTTACCTGCCTAGCAAGGATTAGTAATTAGTAATTACTATAATTATTGTTTTGAATCATCCTGACTAAAATTATTATTACACTCCTACACAATATTACATGTTTTCTTTATGCAATCAAAATTAAAAAGTCTAATAACCTCCTCTTTTGAAGTCGGTTAAAAATGTATGCGTAGTAAAATTCTCTACGCGCGTAGCAGAGTCGTAGCATCTATTACTTAGTATAAAAATGATTGCAAATAGTTTTTATTATTCGTAGCCTGGTATGCATAATATTATGGACTATTGTTAATTGGTTTGTCACAAAACTGTCTTTGACATGTATTTTTTTTTTGGGCATTCTTATTGGCTTCCATGATTACAATATTTTTGAAGTGTTTACTTCTTGTGTTGAGTAAGAAATGTTAAACGGATGTTGTTTCGTTTTTCACTTAGTCCAGCGGGGCCACATTCAGCAATTCCTCTCAATCGATTCAGCAAATGTCAAATTAGTACGAATTACTAGACATGAATTGCAAACAGAGTGAACATTTCGCGATTAAAAAAAATGAATCATATTATGATTGTCCAAAGCGACCATTTTAGCCCCGCAGCACTCGCGAAGTCTTGTCTTTTCATTTATTAGGTGTGTATGTAGTTTGCACGATCCAGCGACTATAAATCACGTTAGCCAAGCGAATCGATCCGCTTTCCGAGTTCCACACTCCGCAGGAATTTCACTGTGTATCTCGACACCACTCTTCCGTGATATTTGATACTCTAATATGGCCCCAGAGCCAGCAGACTTTCGTCATTTTATTAAAGCTAAAAGTTTACCTGTTTATGACCCCTATAGAGGCAAGAACCCGTGGTGCTTTCCCTTTAGTTCTTTGACTTTAGGTCATTGCAACTTTGTGCTGTCTCCCGCTTTTTATGGGGAGGGAAAATTGTACACTTCCTACTCCTCCTATCTTCTTCTGATTAAATTCGTTGCGGGTCCCAAGACAGCTTTAGCATGTCCCTGAGATCATATCAAAGGGTTTTCGCGGTTGGATACCGCTGTCGATACTGGCGACACAAGAGATACAGTGGTGGGAATGTGTGGTGGGCCAAAGCCCGTTTATAGAGGTAAGAACGACCAGCAACTATGGAGTTTTAGTCGCGGTTACTTTACGCGGTTACAAAACGAACTACTAACATCGACTAACATCGACTATGTGTTGTTGACGACTAGGAATACGACATATAGTACATAATAATCTACAACTTACCTCCTAAGATTTTTTCTCACAAAAGCCTTCCCTGGACTTTCATGAATATTTCAAGATTAAAATTTGCCGAATCGATGCAGCAAATTTAAAATTTATTTTACGTATAGAGCTAAAAAACTTTTGGTTTGCACATTTTGGTGTCATATTTGATTTTATCTGGAAGTTACGATTTCAATAATTTTCAAAAATATCAATCATTTATCCGTGTTGCTCAAAAAACGTTGGTATGTTGATTTCTTAATTTCGTGACTGCGATTAATCATAGAAAGTTCTCAAACTTTAGTTGTGCAAAAATATGTCTCTTCTAGAGGTAGATCGATACTGTTTTCCAACATAGTTGTTTAGACATTATCTTGCCAATACGTTATCGCGCATGTGTTGACATTTGGCTATGTAGGCCGTGCTCACATATTCCGCGCACGCCCTTGCGACAGCGGCCTTGTGAACCCGCCTTTATGGCTCTTATTACCGTGGAATAAGGACCACATTGTCAATTGTTTACGCACGTAATGCTACATCACGACACGGCCTTCGAATTGACCAAAACGCTCGATCGCGCGGGACAATTAGACCCTACATAATGAGGCTATTAATAGAGTAATATGTTGATAAGGGTTAAATATAAATACTTAGAATACCATGTCAATGTAATATTGTAGGGTTTTAAGGGTCAGTTCACACTTAGATGCGACGCGACGAAGTCGTCGCGTTTCATAAGGTGTATTGTTAGCAGAAAATGTGATAAATATATTTAATTCTGTCTGGCTGGTATATGTATCTAATTTCGATTTTTTTTTGTTACAGGTAAATTCAAAAACGAGTCTAGCGCCTGTTCATATATCTCTCTTGTTTATAGAGTAAAGTCAATATTTTATTTGATTGACATCATAGAAAACTGATGTAAGTACTCGCACTGGCAAATAACGCAATTTCTTCACAAATAATATGGTCTATATTCGAACCGATACTTACGAAATCTGTCAACCGATACTTGTAAAGTGATCTATTTCGTAATTAAACCTAAAATGGTTGGCGTTATGGTCACGACTGCGGTTAGGACCAATCTACGTATACGGTGAAAGGGGACCTTCAAATTTCAAGGCAATTGGTACATTGTTTTGACACGCTTCCGATATCACCATGTTAGAGGTCATTTCTTTCTTAGTTCCGCAATAAATTGCATATAGGTATAGTCAGAAAAACAATCTAAACGTATTTTTGAAACACATGGCGGAAGTTGAAGATGTAGAGTTTTTCTCTCATCTCATTTGAAGACGGTCAATCCCCAAGCGGCAGCCGGCTGCCGCATAACAATTGGAAATCTATTGTGTCTGCGATACCCATGATGGAGTTGCTACTATTATAAATGCGAAAGTGTGTCTGTCTGCTTAACGCCCAAACCGCTAAACCGATTTTGCTGAAATTTGGTATAAGTCGTCGTGAGTTGAGTCCCTGGAAAAAATGTACGGTTCCCGTGCGATAAATGCGTTTACGCGCAACGGCTGGCATCATCTAGTCAATCAAATAAAATTTAAGTAACCATTAAATGTTTTGAGTGATGCCGTTAGTAGTGGATTCTCCGGCTACCTTTTAACCAAATCACATTCAGAGAACTAGCCTCTTACTAGTTTGATTTTAAAAACACCACACCCAGATCGAGAATTTAAATATTGGAATTAGCCTACTAACGCACTTCTGTTGTTAAGTAATATAGAGCAGGACATTCACACGGGTGGACCGGTCTATATTTAATTAATTTTTTATCTGTATTTTTTGTAGGTCTGCTCTACTTGTGGCCGGCCAGTTTTTGTCACATATTTCCGCATGGCAACCCATAAAAGGTGTGCCCAAGGCCCACTCCATTCACTCGTACTGCAATCTGAACTATTTATCCATATTGCTGTTGCAGTGCACAAATGTCAAGAACAATTGCATATGCAGGCTTTATCCAAGTCATGCGTGCACGATTTTTCAATTTTCTCTCTCTATAAATTAGTCGGTATCTACTTCATACGTCAGTCTGTAAATTGGTATATTATATTATATACCAATTTACAGACTGACGTATAATTACAAGTAAAATCCTGGGAAGTGACATAGGATAGTTTTATCATGGAAAATGGAAATATTTACGAGGTATTTATATATTTTTGGACTAATAAACATAGGATAAGTTTTTCAAGACAATTCAATGCTAAACTTTCAGCAGCGGCGTAGACAATAAATACAATTTATAACGTAGAACGCCTAAGGATCTAGATAGTTCCACGGTTCTAAGTAAAGGGCAATTGTTAGCATTGAATGTGGAGTGGAGTGGACACGAGGACCGGCTGATAGCTATCACGTCTTCCTGGTTCAGCTTGGAGCCAGGATGGGGTTGTTCACCTCAAGCTGGCCTGTACGCTGGCCATTTAGACCTAGCTATTTTGGTAAATGGTCTTTATGTCGTTGGAATAAGGTTCATGACAGAGGTAGAATGATTCTGAATGGTCTGTAGTTGATTGGGATTTGCGTACTTTAGTCTAATTTTATAGGACTTCGTTTTACCCCACATTTCAATGTGTACAGTATTTTTTGTTTAATATCTTGTTACCTTACCAATATTTTGTGTCAATGAAAGAAAAGAAAGAACAAACCCTTGAGAAAACGGTTGTTGATGAAATTAAGACTTTAGAAAATTGGATTATAATATCCCTATACAACTGTGATCATGAGAAACCAACTAAACCGAACTAAGCAAGTTTTGGTCCTTGTCGCAAGAGCAATATAATTTCGACGTTTCTCAGATCTCACGCGACCCGTTTTTTATCTACTTCTTCACGACAGTCTGGAATGCAATTAATATAATACTATGCCAATAAAATATTCATTAAAGAAATTACCATGAGGAATGCTGCTCCCAGCTTCCTTGTAACTAATGATTTTGTATCGATTATTGTCGACAAAAAGCAAATTACTTTGGCGATGCACTTTTTGTACTCGTCGCATTCCAAGTTTTTACGTATAGGACGAGCATATTATAAGTATTTTTTGTATTTAAGTAAGTTAAATGAACATCTATATCCGAGTATATCTATTTATTTAATTATAAGTTTTGTATGTCTTGCAAAATCTCGATAACAGCTCAACCGATTTGCAAAATTTTTGTCTTGAAATATTCGTGGAAGTGCAGGGAAGTTTTGTATTAAATTTAAGAGGAAAGTAAAACGAAATTCACCAGACTATCTCGTATTTTATAAACATAAAATATATTAAATAATCATGATTATTAAAAAATACGCTCTTCATACGTCAAAAGTGACTAGCGAATGAATGGCCTTAGGTGTACGTTATTGAACTTTTTATCATTGTTCTACTTATACAGAACATCTGCGGTATGATGCGTGATCGATCATTGAAATGACATAAGCTGTACTTGATATTATGATCTAGTTAGTGTAGGACTGTAGATCCTTTGTCAATACGCCTACATGTTTGTTTATAATAACAGGCGGCCTACCACAACCTTTCCTAAAACTATCATGTTTCCAGAACACTTTGTTGTAAGATTACAATAACCTTACTTTGATTCGTACCATGAACTTTTTAAAGTGTATGAAAACAATCTTGTTTTATTCCTGCTAAGTGATGGGAAAGAACGAACGATATCAAATTATTTGTTTACATTTATCAATGGGATGAAGCGAGATAGCAGCTACAAAGCGCTTTGTCTCTCTCACACGATTGTATAAACAAATGAATTGTCATGGGTGGAAGTGAGATAGCAGCTATAAAGCTTTTTGTCACTCTCACACGATTGTGTAAACAAATGAAGTGTCTAATTAGTCTAAACATATGTAGAAAAAACTTATTAGTGACTGTAGAGAATTTGAATGGTACTAAACCAAAATATTTCAATAAATTAAACCGATTCAGCGCTAAATTGTTAACAATAAGAATTAAATCAAATAGTGAAATTGTTGAAAAACCAATGCTGAAACCCAAATAAGACGTGAAGTGTTGGTGTGGTACGCTAAAACAAAAAAGTTTTAAGTGGTGTGTGAGTTGCGCGACTTTGAAGACTGTTTCGATATTTTCTATTATAAGGTAAATAGAAGGTACGTTTTTAATACATTGGTTATCTCAAAACAAACGCCGTTTTTTATGTACATGGTTAACTTTAAATACAAATAAAGTTAAGAATTTCGTTGTTAATACATAATATGCGTAATTTAAAGTCGTACCGTACTCAATTTTCAAATATAATTTTACTAAAAAACAGTAAAAAATGCAAAACAATCTTAAAAAAGTTGATATTTCACAGCGGATTTAAGATCGCTAGTTTGACGTTAAAGTAATCTTGCTCATCTGTCAAACGGTGTCAAAATGGAGCTCATGGTACGCTGAGAGCGAATGAATCGGGACATGACGTCACAAAACGTCTTGACGGAACAATCATAAAGTAATCTTACTTTTAAGAGGTGATGGTACGAAATCATAAAGTAAGATTAAAATAATACTGCTTTAAGAGGTTGTAGTAGGCCCCCAGGTACTTTATAGTGTGCGATCAGAAATGACATTTACATTTATTTCCAATATTTAGTTTACTTTAAAAAAAGGCTTTGTACCTTTTTCCGGATATAAAAGTACAGTAATAATATCATAACCAAATCTCTCTCTCTCTTCTTCTCTCTCTGTCTCTTCTCTCTCTACTCTCAAACAGTTCAATGTGAAAGCCTCAAGATTTTTATAAGTCGCAACTCTAATTTGCTTTTACTCTAATGATATACACAGTCGTGAACTATGATCTCGATCTGTTTTAGCTCGTAACTCGTAGTCTTAAAGTTTATATTGCTATGATTCAACCACCATTGCCAAGTTCAAGCAGCGAAAGTGCGACCTCCGATGACATAATTTGGAACGAAGATGGTAATGAAAGTTTAGATACGGACTGACAGATGGGCTATTATATAATACACGCTAACTAGACTGTGCTATTGAAAACTTGTGATTTGCGGTCAGATTATTGACACCTGTATAGTATTGACACCTGTACATAATGGCTATCGAATGGTACGTTGTAACTTGTATTAGGTTTGTAAATTATTGTGTTTGTAAAGCAATAGATAAAACAATAGATTTGTATATTATGTTAAGTGTAATTTGTTTATTTTACTTTTAATTTTAGAGTGCTTGTAGATTGTGTTTTTCTGATTGAATATATTTAGCGATAAGGATTGGCTATATAAGTAATAATAATAATAAAATATTACTTTAAAAATTAATAAAAAAATTGGAACGTAAATTTTATACAATAGTCCACTCATCCTTCAAAGTCGGTCAGAAATACAATACAAGATCACTCGTACCGCTAGCCCATCTCAAGTTTTTTTGCCTTGAATGTGTCAAAGTAAATGAGTCGATATTAAAGAATGTATATAATGTATGAATGTAAGTATAACAATTGGCAATCAATTTGATCCAAATACGAAGGTTTGGCGAAAGGTCAAGCAACAATGTGGAACAACTAAAAAGTTGCGTCACAAAATGTTTACAAATCATCCATTAAGATCGTCGATATAGAGCAGCTATACTCAATCGGCGGCCCGCGGACCAACATGCAGCACGCCCAGTGGCCCGTGTGAAGTTAAACCATTTTGAAATTCATGCCCACCAGGAAAATGGTGCAAAGTCCTTGTGAAAGTCGTGAAAAATTTTTCCCTATTAAATCGCTATTTTTGCGCTACACTATTGAACGCTACTTCTTTTACCGCTATTTATTTTCGTTGCGGGCCGCGACACTTAGACCAAACACATTTTTGTGGCCCGTATAAATCAATTACCAAATTGTGTACCAAATGTCCGTTTCACATTAAAAAAGTTCTAGTCATTTAATGAAAAAGAAAAGAGCGGGCAGGTGCGGGGCGCGCTCAACTGTCGGAAAGTATTGCAATTCATAATCTGTGAAAATTTCAACTGGCTATCCATCACAGTTCTTGAAATACAGCCTGACAGACGGACAGACAGCGAAGTCTTAGTAATAGGGTCCCGTTTTTACTCTTTGGAAGCCCTAAAAGTCAGACATTTGAGGTAAACTAAATTTTTTTTCTGTAGGCACCTCTACTTAAAACATCAGTCCAAAATAACTAGTACTTAATTAGTATTAATTACTACAACCAGTCTAGTAGTCGCTTAGACAGTTCGCCTTTGTTTAATCCACCTTCAATATTATCTAATAAGTTGCATCATTTCTAACGCTTCAGTAGTCACGGGTAACAAGGCATTGTTTTACAGGAAATTCCTAACGCCGGTAGCCATCTTGTAAAATGGCCGCTCAATCTTAGCTTCCTCCTTCGGACAGCACAAAGCTTATTGTGCCTTATCTTATATCCATCCAAACATCCATCCGTGCCATGAAATATGTACGGGAAGAGATTGGAGATAGGTAGTCCTTGTGATCCTTAGAAATCCTTTAAAGGAATTGTGTGGGAATTGCAATGCGGGGATAGGGTTTGAATGCGTTTGTTAGTACCTGGATAGATCAGGAATCTAGAATTTCAAAAGGGTGTATAAATCGTTGAAGCTTAAAGGAAAGACGGCAATCGCATGTTCTTATTGCCGATCGCCAAACTACATAAATTTAAATGACATTTGAAGATTATCTCAGTCAATTTAATAAATGCGAGCGTGTGAAGTTAAATTAACCCAACAGTAAAACAATAAACAACATCTTATTCTATAATAATTATTTCATCAAACTGATGCCTTCAATAAATTGAATGACTACAGAGGATATAATTATTTTTGATCGTAATCAGTTGAGTCACTATAGTGCTGGCAAACGAAATTATTTTTGTCGATAAAGATTTACTGTAGTAACTCGATTTGAATTTGATAATGATCTATCGATTTACGAAGTGAGTGCTTAGGAAATAATTATGACAATACTTACACAATGTTTTGTCATATTGAAATTAATGTTTCCTTGGGAAATAAGCCTTTCTCTTTCTCTCCTCTCTTTCCTTACTCTAGAATAAAATATGTGAAGACTATTTGAAGTAGTAATCACTTTTTGAATGTATTTCAAGTATTCTTCTTTCTGAAATTAATAATTTTTAAGCACTCGTTAAACACACTATAAAATGTACATAACGCTAAGCACGCTAGCTACGCTAGCTTTATTTTTAGCCCACTGCGGCAAAACAAAAAGACAGGATATAATGACGGAATCGGTGAGAAATATTATCGATTATGAATTAAATGTCAAAATTATCGACACGGCTCATCCCTATGCAACAAAAAGTGCATCATTATGCTACCTAATCGTAATCTACTTTCACCCGCGCCCGCGCGGTGCTGTCAAAGGGCTAGTGTTGTGCGTAGATAACATCGATTGACGTAACAGCTTATTATGAAATTGTAACGCAAGTAAAAAATTAGGGATGTGATTGAATTCGATGTATGGGTTCAATTGAATGAATAAATTGAATGATTATACATACAAGGTTCTTTAATCAATCGTTAAACTTTTTGGTCTTTTGTTTTATTCTTTATTAATAAAATTATGAGTTTTTCTAGTTTTGTTCAATTAAAAAAACCTAAAAGTATTCGGACCTTAACTAAAAAGCACTTTGTGACATGTTTAAAAAAATTGGCCTCAAAACCGTAGTGCACTGCACAAAATAAGTCAAGTGTTCATATCTAGTTCAGAATGAAAGTGGTACAATATCGGTCACAGCCTAGACCTCGATCACGTCATACTTTCACTGAGAGCTGACGTAACGACTTGCAGGGCACAGCGCAACACTAGTACGGACAGAAAAAGCTATACGTGGGAGAGCCATGCATCGGCACGAATGGGCCGGCTCAACCGGTGTGAAACAGCGCTTGCGCTGTGTTTCGCTGAGTGAGTGAGTTTACCGGAGGCCCAATCCCCTACCCTATTCCCTTCCCTACCCTCCCCTATTCCCTTCCCTTCCCTTCCCTAACCTCCCCTATTACCCTATTCCCTCTTAAAAGGCCGGCAACGCACCTGCAGCTGATGCTGCGAGTGTCCATGGGCGACGGAAGTTGCTTTCCATCAGGTGACCCGTTTGCTCGTTTGCCCCCTTATTTCATAAAAAAAAATAGTTTTATGTTCTTACGTTTTTATTCGACTGCGCAAAAAATGTGATTAAAAAAGTAAGTTGACGCCTCCAGTGACTCTTGACTCAGAGGTCGTAGGTTCAATTTCCGTCTTGAAACAATTTTGTTTCTAAGTTCAAAACAACGCAGGCTGGTATTTTTCAAGTTACGCAGTAACTATATGTATTTTTTGTTGACTCTAAACTCCTTGAAGAGCAGAAGGGCTTTTTGAGAGGTAACTTTTTTCTTTATTAGGATCATTGGTTGGAGTATGGTGTTATTTACTACAAACCTTAACAAGTAATACTTACTGACCTCTGACGAAATAATTATTTACTTAATTGATATTCCAGAAAACTAACAAGGAGAAAATTATAAACAAATATTAATCGACCGCATAATTAATTATAAGTTGGTACAGATAAAAACAAGACAATCGAGATATAGGTATGTGGTATTATTAACAATTGTTAAATAATAACGTGTCAGTCTAGTTATTACCTTTTTCTTTAGCGACCTTGTTCTAATAGCAAGCTATTCAGGTACTACAGTAGGGTTACTACAAAAAACTGATCAAATATTTTAGCCTTCACAAAAACTGTATTGTTCGAAAAGCATTGCTTTACTTTAGATTTTAACCAATGAAATGTTACAAACCAAGTATGACTGAGAACTTTTGTTTTTTAACGAGAATTTTCATTAACTAAGGTATTAGATAACTAAGGGCCTGTTTCACCACTTCCTGATAGTGACGAATAGGCTACCTACCAATTAAATTGACAGATGAAGTATAGAGAATCTGTCCAAAAAGTTGTGAATAGCCAATTCGGCATTTTATCAGAAAGTGGTGAAACAGGCCCTAAGAGGCTGTTTAAAATACGAGAAGTTTTTACACAGGAATGTACGCCCAGAAAACTTCTATAGCGGGATTGAGAATTGTACTAATTTGAACCATACATTCAATCGAATTTATTTTCAAAAAATATATTTAAAAATCAGTGGTTGGCAGCCCTGTGAGAAGCTATGACAGATCAGAGGTCATTTGTCACTGCAACACCGCGGCGGGCTTGCAACGAGTGCTTTTGTTACTAGTTCGAGACCTTCAGCCCACGTGTGTGTGTTTTGCAGTTTGATAAAAAATATATGGTATTTATAACAAAAACTGAATGACCGCAACTCCGCTGCGCCAGAATTCATTTGTCACGCGGGATCCGTACATTTTCCGGTATAAAAAGTATCGTATGTCCTTTTTCGGCACTCAAAGTATCTGCACACCAAGTAATAATAGCTCCCACACCGGTTTCGGTGACGGTGGCCAGTTTCACTGAAACCAGGCCAGCTACGGAGGAGTAATTTTATAGTGCCCAAGTGTGTGCGCACTACACAAGAGCACTCTCTATTCCTTTACTCTCATAATCCAGTGGGACGGAAGACCGACACGACTGGCGAGAGATCAGGCGCAGGACCGACTTTTTACATGCCCATCCGACGCATGGATCATCTTACTTGTCAGACAATCAGGTGATCAGCCTGCATTGTGCTAACCAAACTTGGAAATAACATGTTTCCAACGCGGGAATCGAACTCACGACCTCCGAGTCAAGAGCCGCGCTCTATACCACTAGACCATGGAGGCGTTATAACCACCAAATAACACCAAATAATACCTACACAACGAAAAACTTGTAGTGTGCTATTTGGGCATATTGGAAATGTTATAAGACAGAACCAAACAGCGGCTCTAAAATACACTGTGTCAATAACTTTAATAGTAAGACGAATAATTAATGGGATTGTTTATAGAACAATTACAACATAGCTGTAGAGCTATGTCCACACTATGCACTTTCATTTTCAATTTTCGTCATTTTATTTCATTCAACTTTCGTTTTGGCGCATGAACGCAACGCCTACATTGTAATTTTGTTCAGTTGCAGTGTTTGTCAGATTATTTGTAACATGTGCGACGAGAACATTTCACTGGGTGGAATATGTGCGACTTATTTGGTCATAAGAAATTCCAGAAAAAAAAATCCAAGCGAAAGTTTTGGATACGGTCAGAGAGCATGCGTCGCGGGTATACCTCACGTGCGCTGTTGACTGCGTTATAACCCTTGATGAAAATAAAGGCACAGTGTGGACATAGCTTATGACTTTCATACAAACAAACAGATTTAGCGAGATGTACAGTTTGCTCTACTTTAAATCTAGATATTATTTAAATCCCTCAAGGTCGTTATTAAGAACTTGTTCAATTAGAAAGTAAAATGACTTGACACTAAGCGACAAGGATATGATAAATAAGGTGTTATTGTAAGTATTACATCAGTTGGAACATTCTAGAATCTAGACTGTAAAGGGAAGGCTCTATTTTAACCAGTTTCAGTTAAAGGTGAATAAAACACCATACATTACAATAATGACGATGATTTTCCGAAAACATTTTATGCTCTTGACTTTCTTTGTACTTAATCTTTTTTCCACAAGAAAAGTGTAATATGTAAATACTCTTTTATGTGTCAAAGAATATGACATGTAGTATAAGCAAAACAATAAAATAACGACGCACTGTAATCTTTGATACATTTTACTATGAAACGACCTTAACTTGAATAAAGCTAAAACAGATTTTCTAAGCAGTAATCAATCACTGCATATTATGTTTTAACTAAACAAACAATTTGTCGGTGGCGTCGGGAATCGTCTGCCGCTATTTTTCATTGACTCGGTTCATTGCACTTTGATAAATGTACGTGTCAGTATGAACATCTGAAATTGATTCAACAGTGTAGAAGAACTCATTTGTAAAAAATCATAAATTCTACGAAAATATGAATAATTTATTTATATATTTGAATAATATGAATGGATTATTAAAAGAATGCCGAATAACGTTTATATTGTTATTGTTATGAGAATTAAATATTAATAATTTAATAATGAAATAGGCATATGAAGACTTATCGCGGAGAATCAAAAAGCCGACGACATTATGAATGACTTAGCAAAGTCCCTGCAAAGCTGGAGTTTTTTTTTAATTTATTGTTGTTCTTTCTTTAAACACTCTTAGAAATGGCTTCTATTATAATAATATCTGTAATCTGACAATAGGCAAAGCTTTTGCATATTAAATTAATAGATCTAAAAGATAAATACACACAGTCCAGAGACGCATAGATCAACTTGAAATTTCACACACGTGTTTTTCCTGTGATGTAGGCATTCACTTAAAAATATTTTTCATGAGATCTAAATTTGTATGCCAGAACACTACTACATAATAATTTCACACGACAATATTTTGGGAGTAATATAGTTATTTCATAAAAACTATATTTTACACCTTTATAGAGCTTTAGCTGTCTCTGCAAACTTTGTTTTGCCATATAAAGTATTTCGCCCATATTATTTTATTAAAGTGGTAAACTAAGTATGTCACCATGGAAACGTCCATCGCTATCACGTCGCACACCCAATGCGACCATTGTCAGTCTCGAGTTGTAATTTATTTATTCAACAAATGCACTTATCAATATAAAAAGTAGATTCTCAACCCTAGCCGATATGCTCGCTAAGATTCACGAAAAACGGTCGAGCCGTTTCATAGGAGTTAATTACGCACACGGTGACACGAGAATTTTATTTAAATATTTCCCAGCAGCCTTTCCCAAAGTGATAACGCCCCCTTGTGGGCGCTGAAGGTCTAAAGGGGGGAGCGGTATGGGAATCAGAAAAAAAAATGGGGGCGTTGTGTAGAGGCTTGAGGGGTGATTTATTTCATCTGAATGTATTTTAAATTGAAACAAAGGGGGAACAAACATAATTTGTGTTCAAAGTGAGCAGTAGACAAAATAAGTTTGGGAACCCCTGATGTAGAGTTATGTAGAGTTGATAGATTGGGGCGGTGAAGGCAGTTTGCACAACCTGTCACAGTGCGTGTCATACAATTGTGATTAATATCGACTTGCGACACATAACTGTGGCTCTATTAGTTCCAAATAGAGTTGTATGTATGCTCTACCTTCAAAATAATGTCTCGCTTAAACGTTGCTTAGACATATGTAATGTAGATCCATACCAACGTTACGACCTCTGTGGCTCAGTTCGTGGGCTGTTGGTAACTTGGTAGCTCAAGCCGGGGGTCGCGGGTTCGAATCCCGCCGACGGAACAAAAAGTTTTCTAAGTTCCTGGGTCATGGGTGTGTATTAAATAATTATGTGTATCATAATACATATAATAAAAATCTTAAATATATGTATACTATAAAAGTATTATATATATTTCCGTTGTCTGGTACCCGTAACACAAGTCTATCAGGTACTTACCACGGGGCCAGACTGACGTGGTGTGAAGCGTCCATAGATATTATTATTATTATTATACCACAGACATAGATTAAGATAGACACTGCATGTCGCTCCATGCATTTGTGCGAAAACGAACGTGCCACTTTTTTCCTAACTGCTGTGACGTACCGATGATAGGAAACGTGTCCATTATAGGCTAACTATTCTGTTTGAATTTCTACAGCTCAATACGGCACTTTTAGGCATTTAGGCATTTTTTAAATTCCGATTGACGTCCGATTCTGATAGCAGACTAAAGAACAGACCTTCGAAAGACGAGCATTGCTCGTCGTTTGGGAACGCGATATGGCACGCGAAGTACATACACGTGCGGTATCTATTTTGATCTATGTCTGTGATCCATACTAATATTATAAAATGCGAAGATATGTCTGTCTGTTACTTCTTCACGCCCAAACCGCTTAGCCGATTAAGCTGAATTTTGGTATGGAGATACTATGAGGATCCTGATAATATAACATAATATAGGATCCTTTTTTTTTCTGGAAAAATGTAAGGGTTCCCGCACGATAAACTAATATTGGCGCAACGGAGTTCCGAGCGTCGTCTAGTTAAGTTATAGTTATATTGAAATCCGCAATTTGAATGAAATACACAAGCATTACTTCTAAATTAATGCCATGAAATTATTTGAATTTGCCTATAAGAAGGTAATATAATTTAATCAACAATCATTATAGTTTATTTTCTAGAAGCTACGCTTTTCTTGCAATACGTTTGGTAACTTCCTCTAACTTAGGATCTATAATAAACCGTCTAATTCTGTAATCTTGTTGCAATATTGAATATATCTAGTGCAATCAACTGTGAAAGTGGCAGCGCTGGTTGTTTTACATAAATGCGAAACCTTATTTAATTACAGATTAAGTTGATTGATTACTGATAACAGTTTTCCGTTGATTCGAGTTGAGCAGGATATAATGATTTCCCTGAAATGCGTAACTTGTTGCAATGTCTATTATTTTCAATATTATTTGTTTAAATATTCCCATGTTCAACGAATACTGGCCAAAACCCTTCTGCAGATCTAGCACAACTTTATAATAACTGGAACGAACTGCCATCAGCAGTATTTCCGGACCAATACGACCTGAAAACCTTCAAGAAGAAAGCGTATTTCCCTTTTAAAAGGCCGGCAACGCACCAGCTCTTCTAATGTTACGAGTGTCAATGGGCAACGGTAGTAGTTGTTTTCCTGATGGACCTGATGGTGACCCGTTTGCTCGTTTCACCTCTTATAAAAAAAGTTATTTATCATTTAAACGCCCTCATTGTAACAAATAATAATCTAATGAGCTATCGCACGTATTTTTAAGACCTTATCTCTATATTTCGCCATTCTCAACTTATCGCTCAGACTATAAGGCGTGCGGTGTGCCAGAGCAGTTGTTAAGGCGGCAAAGACTCTACCTGAATAAAAAATCTAAACAATCAGCCAGCGCTTATTCTTTCAACCAAAATTATGTAACGCTCTATATTTATATTTTCGTCATCGATAAATCGTTAATTTGCTATTGTTGAATAGAAAACAGCGCAATGTTACTTAATATCGAGCGTGAAAGTGTACTACTTTTCCACTTCAGTTTCGAAGGTAGCAAACGCCGCCAGGTGGCGCTTTTCAAGGTCAGCGGCATCGCGTGATATAACTTGGATTTTTGAATTACGAAATCGCTTAGGGTCACAGAATAAGGCCGTTTCTAAATGGCTTTATTTGCAGTTTGAATTGATATTAATTACTTGAGATGAAAAATATTTTGATTAAGTAATTAAATAAACAGAAATTAACTATCACGTGCGGCCTTTAGTCGTCCATAGTTATTACCTATAACATACTTATTTATTAGAAATACAAGCAAATGGGTAAATGTTTATAGATTTTCACCAAGCCGTAAGAAAGAGATGATGTTGGGACTGTTCATAAATCTTTAACATCCATATTGTTCATAACTTTTTTAAGTACTTAATAGCTCGATATGAGTCACTTACTTTTCAATACATTGACAACTTGTCAATCAGTTTTTATAGGGCCATTAAAGATACAAGAACCTCATAAATAACTCTAATCTACAACATTATTAGGAATGTAGCATTGAGCAAGATATCGCTTGCTCTAGAAGTCGTAAAGAAATATTTGACCAAATGCAGCAGAAATAAGTATGACCTCAAATAATAAACAAGACATGAGTGGAAGAATAAGGTAAGTAACACGAAAAAACTTCCCGTTTTATTTTGCTTAAATGGAGGCCTTAGGTCCGGAAAAATGATTTGAAATAGAAAAACTGTGGATTATACATGAAGCTAATACAGAGTTAGCTTCATGGGATTATATGTGTAGCCAGACATATAAGTAGGTTATGAAGTAGATAAGTTACAAGTTTTATGAAAATAATAAGGGAAAAAATTAGTTATTATCAGTATGTTACGAAATGTACTTGTTCGATTCTTCCACTCACGTCTTCTGGCTTAAAAAATGATGTTAGTTTGTAGCAAAAAATACCATAATAAAATAAATAACGTTCTTTTTTTAAATAGAGACCTTAATCCAAAATAAGCCTTTATCCAACAGAATCAAAATCGAATCAGCTCGATCTCAAAGCTTTTGATATTCCGACATATTATGTATACTTACTAGCGCAAATTCGTGATGCGGCTCAATTTGATACTAATCAGACTCGTAAATCAAAATCAAAACAGTTTCGGGGGTAAGACTGCTATTAGTAGAATCGTTATAATATTATGATAACAGATGTTAATGTGCGCTTTTATAATTTTGGACGTGGCGGTAATATCGTGGACGTCCGCAGTAAAACGACAACATAGGAAAGTAAAATCTATGGAAATATATTATGAAGACGCTTTTGAATCCGTCGACGATAACTTTTTAACGTGCACGTTATAGGACATCATGACGTCTGCACTCTTCTGAACCGCACAAAACATCTGCGGTGCGTAAAATCAAAAAGGCATTCAACGTACCCAACACTGTAGAAGTCGGCGTCCACTATAACGTGACGTCCGGAATTATAAAAGCGCACAATGACGATGATCTTCATGATGATGATTATAATATTAGAATGGTCTTGTTGCATAGCAGAATAATTTAAAAAGTAAGACCCGTCCAGCTCATCCAAACCAGACTAGAAAATATAAATGAACGATGTGAGTTTCAAAAAGAGAAATTAAATTCTTCGTACAGCTCATCTTTGTTTTTAATTTAATATTCATGATTCGACCAAGGCGTACGAAGGTCCGGACTTACGCAACGAAATCAAGGCAATCTATAACACTGCCCACATTATTAATAATGATTAACGAATAACGAGTTACAAAATAGTTCCGCAGAACTGTTAATCTGGTGTTTAATAAATCAATCATAATTACATAATTATTATATTTATCATAATTTTAATGTGTGAATATTGCACGTGCCTTAAGGCTTGACATATCAAGCCTGAAGGCACGTGCAATGTATATTGTATACCCAAACTGGTAATAGTTCTACAACACTATGGGCACATTGTCTAAAATAAATGTTTTCATTCATTCATTACAGTTAGCTACAGTTTAGCTCTAATCTTAACTAGAAAAAAATACATTTTGTTTTTTAATTAATTATTAATTAATTGACTTACTCAGAGACATTTAATGATGAAGATAGGTTCTACAATATATACTCATTACTCGTAGTATGTAGAACCAGTCTTTTTTCTTATGAAATAAGGGGGCAAACGAGCAAACGGGTCACCTGATGGAAAGCAACTACCGTCGCCCATGGACACTCGCAGCATAATAGGGGAGGGTAGGGATAGGAAGGGAAGGGAATAGGGGAGGGTAAAGAAGGGAATAGGGTAGGGGATTGGGCCTCCGGCAAACTCACTCACTCGGCGAAACACAGCGCAAACGCTGTTTTACGCCGGTTTTCTGTGAGAACGTGGTATTTCTCCGGTCTAGCCAGCCCATTCGTGCCGAAGCATGGCTCTCCCACGTATTTCTCCTTGGTTCTTCTTTACAAAATACGTACTTATTTATTAATCAATATTATCGACTTTCATGAAAACTTAGTTTGGCTATTTCCGCGTACAGCCTAGCTTGAATCAAGCCTAACAAGTCTTCAGCACTAAAATTATAACCATTCTTACTTAAGATTATGGTAATATGCATTACATGTACATTGTACAATGAAGTAGAAATGGTAAAACATAAAAATCCAGTCAGTTCACTTTCGCCCTCGGTCAATGATATCGGAAGCGGCTAGTTTATCCGTTGTATAAACACCGTTTAAATATTATTATACTGAAAAAACTAAACAAGTTCTTGTGGGCCTGCCGCGGAATAAACAGTTTTTTGTATAGGGTCTGCTTACACTGAGACGCTATGTATGGCTTCTTATGTTCGGGCCACACTAACGTCAAACGCCGTTAATTATCGCGTTGTTGGACGTTAGCCGTAGGTGTAGCCACAATTTAACGCGATAATTTTCAACGGCGTTTACAATGCCGTTTTCCATTTGGCGATAGCTCTAGTGGCGGTACATCAAAGAGATTAACGCGAGAATTAATGCGACGAAGCGGCCACACTACGTATCGTCACTTTGCGTTGAGAGCCCGACGGGATCACACGTGTTGGCTTCGACTTGTTTGCATTTAAATCGCACGTTTTTTAAATTTAAATACGTACTTTGGTAATGGAGTCTTCACTCCACTCTAGTTACTCCTAATGAGAAAGTAATTGCTTTTTTTTTGAGATTTTGCAAACCGAACCATGTTTGTGGGATCTGAAACTCAAAAGTTACAAGAATCGTGGAATGCAAAGTGATGCTTGACGACGAATAATAGAATTATTACCTTTTGAAAAAATGAATTAACATTATAAAAAGATAAAAGCGACTTCAAAATTGTACGTAATTTAGAATTAAATCGCCCTACCTCCAAAACTACTGAACCAATTTTGATGCAACTTGCACTATTCCCTAAGTTATATCTAGTATATATCTAGTACAACAAAAAAAGATTTAGGTACTGAAATCGCAATGGTAGTTCCAGAGATATGCGAACACAAACATAAAAACATACATACATACATACCTACTTACATACATAAGTACCTACACTTTTGAAATATTTTGGCACATTTGTTCAGACGCTGATATACGAAAATTAGGCAGTTCTGGAATGTTACATACATGCGCGTCGAATTGTAACCTCCTTTTTATGAAGTCGGTTAAGTCAAATCAACGCCGTTTTCAACGCCGTTTACAACGCCGTTGGGCATTAAACGTTGACCGTTCAAGTGTAGCCACCCACTTTAAGGCGTTAAAATTATCGCAATAATTGTCGCGTTGTTGGGCATTGACGTTAAACGTTAGTGTGGCCCGAACATTACAGACGAACGGCACGACGGCAGCCGTCGGTAAGTGCTGTCGACAAGTGCCGATTGTTTGTAAGCGCTCTTAGGGCCGTGACACAAAAACACGACACGACGTCGTGTCGTGGGAATCTACGATGCGCCTCGGAAAAAATTACGACGCGACATCGTACGACGTCGTACAACGTCGCGTCGTAGAAACTGACGTAGACATTCAATGAAGAGTTTTTACGACGCGACGTCGCATCGTGAAACGACGCCCCGTCGCTCCCTTACGTTCCGGTACAGCTAAAATTTCGAATTCTTGACTATAAAAGGAATATTTTTCATGTGTATTAAATAAAGCTCTTAATTAGTATAGCTCTGAATTAGTAAAATCTGCCTTTTGAGATAGAAGTCCCGTTGTTATTGAAACGCAACACAATTTGCCTTCTAAAAAGTAAAAACTCACCAATATGCTTAGTCGCCTGTGACCTACAAAAGGTTATAATACTAGCACTAGGTCTTATCTAGTATTACAAGTGGTCTTAAGCTCATTAATTAAATCTAGACCCTGTCCAGTCGAATGTCCTATTACGCGAATCTAAGCCATGCGGTAACATTGTATAATGCGGCCCTAGATAACACCACTTTCGCTGATGGTGGCACCGATATGGGAACTGGGGCGGAAAGACCAGCATCAATAATTCAATAAACGGCCAAGTACGTGTCGGGTCGGTCAGGAGGGTTCCGTCATTGTTTTGTAACGTTGTCACCACTACTGTTGCGATATGGACGAGCCGGATATTGCGGTATTTGGAACTTCTTAATTTAAACCATTCAGGAAGCTCTCCTTTTTATCTATACGCATAATATAATAAAGCTGAAGAATATCAGTAACTGCTGGTTCGAATTGAAAAAAATATTTATGTATTGGACGGTACATTTGTCGAGGAAGGCTTAATATAAAACATCACGCTGAGACCAACAGGAGCAAAGGATAGGAAAATGTGAAAAAAACGAGGAGAATAATTATTTGAAAGCGTTAATGTAGCACAAACTGCTGGAGTGATTTTTATGTTATTTGGCACAGATATAAAGTAGACCACGGGGAAGGGCATACATGCAACTTTTTTGCGGATAAATGTACGGTTCCTGTGAAAATATTTATTTAACCGGGCAGAGCGCAATGTCTAGTGTTCCAATACACAGGGTGCAATTAAACCTTTAGGCCAAATTTCGACATAATATCTCAACTTCTAATTAATATTTTGTGAACTAAGTGCTTTAAGAGGATACACCAGGGGCTAGACCGCAGAACGCGATAAAGACAACTGCAGAAAATCAACGATTCGTTGTCCCCTGATTCCTTCTCCAAAACTTAACAGATTTAAGTACTTTTTTCATTAAAGATTAAAGAAAGGCTTGAGCTGTGTTCCTATGTTTTTTTTTTGTATAATCTAGCCAAATCTGTTTTCTGGATGTTTGAACACAGCGAAAAATCTGGCCATTTTTTTGGGTTTTTGAACGTTCATATCTTATTTAATAATTAAATTATGAAAAAAAAGAAAACATAGGGACATTGTATTAGTGGCCGTAGATATTCAAGCAAAAAATTATAACTCTACTAGCATTATCCAGGGAGGAAACAGGGGACAACGTTTGTATGGAAAAAAAGGGCGGTGTGGACTCCTCTTTGAGAAATTAATTAGAAGTTGTTGTCTCGATGCAACAACTTCTAATTAATTTCTCGCAATCACAAATCTTTAACAAAAAATCTATTAAAGCTTTAGAAATTGTAACACGCAGAATTTTCATTGTCTACGTGTTCGTGATTCTATTTTCGATATTATTGTCGAGCGATCGTTGATTTTGATCGACTTTCAAAAGCATTTTCGTACAATTACAATCTCGTGTTTTTTTTTTTAATGAAATAAGGGAGCAAACGAGCAAACGGGTCACCTGATGGAAAGCAACTTCCGTCGCCCATGGACACTCGCAGCATCAGAAGAGCTGCAAGTGCGTTGCCGGCCTTTAAAGAGGGAATAGGGTAATAGGGGAGGGTAGGGAAGGGAAGGGATGGGAATAGTTGAGTGTAGGGAAGGGAATAGGGTAGGGGTTAGGGGATTGGGCCTCCGGTAAACTCACTCACTCGGCGAAACACAACGCAAGCGCTGTTTCACGCCGGTTTTCTGTGAGAACGTGGTATTTATCCGGTCGAGCCGGCCCATTCGTGCCGAAGCATGGCTCTCCCATTGTGATTGAGTTATTTATTTAAAAAAAACTATTATTAATTTACAAAGCTGTTATTGCCCAGAAGTTCCTGCTAAACTAGTTTAAAAAACTTTGTCTTTGCACCATAATGCTTCAAAATAACTTAAATAAGTCTTCTGTCGTTGCACCCACTCCGGGTGCAATGACAGAAGACTTATTTGAACATAATATAATGTGTATGTGTGAGTGTACGATTCAATGGTGTGGCTTAGCAGCATGGGCGTACCGAGGGGGGGGGGGGGGGGGGCGTACCCCCCCTGGCTCATGTTGACGTCCCTACAAAGTATATTAACTAGTACTTTTATCTATAAAAACTAAAAATTAAGAAAACTAATTTTTGCCATTTAATTTTGTTTGCAATACAATATTTTTACAACTAAAAATGATTAATTTCTTATTCTTTATAAACACCTAGCTTATGAAAAATCTAATTTGCCCCCCTGGCCCAGAACCTGGGTAATTTGCCTCCCCGCCCTCGTCCAGAAACTTGGTACGCCCCTGCTTAGCAATTTTCATTGTATTCCTTCGCAAACGGAAAGTTAGTCGTAGACGATGGTATGTTTTGCCAAAACGCTTACTTAAAAGTTTAGTTTAGCTTATAAAACTTTCTTTTTCATTTGAAACCTCAGAACAAAAATATCCACAGCCGAACATAATTATTATAACCTCCTCCTTTTTGGAAGTCGGTTAAAAAGAAACAATGACTGTTTAACAGCAATTTTTCAAGAGCTCCTAGCTGACTGTAACATAAAGTTTTCAAGAATGCTGATTATGAACTAGAACATGTCCGAATAAGCGACTTATCCTTACGCAAGCCGTCACTATCACGTATCCTTCCGTCGGCTTTCTACACGTAACACACGTGATCCATACTGATTGTGTATATAGCCCTTAAGGGTTATATAACTACCGAAACGGTAGAACGAGAGATAGGACAATCCGTGTCACGAGATACAGAACTTCATATTTATTCACTTTTGTAGGTAAAGTAGTTCAGTTTTCTACTATGAAGTTCTTCTCTCGTCTAACGGTTTCGACTTTAATCGAGTTTAAGATATTTCCATATGTTAACCCCAATTCATTTTACAATTATTGATCAGGCAAAGGCAGCAACACGTGTAAACGAGCACAAGAATCATTTAATGGTAAATGATAACTTCCAACTTACATACGCGGTACACCTAAATTGTACACATCGGCGTACAGTATATATTAAGTCTATGGCGTAAAGTATAGACTATATACTTATGAATTATTAACATATTTTCTCTATGAATGTGGATTTTACAATACATCACACAAAAGTAGCAACACGCGTAAACGAGCACAGGAGTCACTTAATGGTAAGTGATACCAACATCAAGACATCGGAAACGCGTAAACTCAAGGGAAATTACTCAACTTTATTATCAATCTGTATGGCCGTTAAATCTATAGTATTATCACAGGCAGTTACATAAAGAACTAATAATTTCCTAATGCTGCCGATTGGTAACCAATTTCATAGTATGCAAATTCGCTCACGAACACCAGTAAATTATATCTCTCATTTATAAATGTAATGTAAACTGATTCAGTATTATTTGTTTATTATACCTATGTAAAGTTAATTATATCCCTTATTTATCTTATGTAATGTATACTGATTCAGGGCCCCCGCTACCATATGTGCAATGTGTGCAATGCACACGGGTGCCATCCTCTAGGGGCGCCAGATCGCCATCTTTAGGGGCGCCAAAACCAAGGACCCAAAAAATTTGCCTAAAGGGGCGCCAAAATCTTTTTTGTTTGCACACAGGCGCCAGTAGGGGCCGATTCAGTGTTATTTGTTTATTATACCTATGTACAATTTTCTTTCATAGTTGCAATGCTTGTTGAAGAAATCGCTCAAAGGTCGCAATATCCCGATTTGCACATATTGTGTCATTTTTGTTTTTCGATTAAGGTGCAAATAAAGTCTGTATCTATCTTTAATCTATCTATGATTGTATTCTGTAATTTTTGTATTTTAATTAATGTGCAAATAAACACTTTATGGGTCTATCTTTTAATCTATCTATGATTGTGCCTATGTATTTTGGTCTCCTAGTTTTACAAAAATAATAATTGTAATATGTAGTAAAATTACCTCAAAACCTTTGCCTAGATATCAGGCCCAGCCATGCTTATCCCATACAATATATCCATTAGGTACTTTCGAAGCTCTTCATTATTAGCTAAGACAATCTGTCTAAGGGCCCTGGTTTTTCGCAAATCAATTTCCAATTTCACAACAGTTATGTAGTGCACTAAACTCGCAACCAGATTTTAGCTGATTCTTTTGCTAAGTTGTAGGCTACAACTGCCTTTCAAACTAGACACAAAGATATTTATTTTATGACTAGACTTAATAAGACTGGACATTTGATACGAATTTTCGTGACTCGTCTCTTGTTTAAGACTATAATAAAAGTGGGTTTGGCTTTATCTTGGCAATATTTGCTAACCTTATACTATTTGGTGCAATTACTCCATTCATCGCCGAATATGCATATCGTTAATCTGTGCCAGTTTTTATGCGAGGGTGTGTAAAATAAATCGTGCTGGTTTTATCTGTCATAGATTTAGGTATAGTTGTTAATAATAATATGGTATGTTTTAAACCGACTTTAAAAAAATGAGCATGTTTCGACCCTTAATAATATGGTGTGTTTTGTACAAGAATATTATAAAAGTGGCCAGAATTCTTGATCAATTTCAATCGATGATTTCGACTGCGAAGCAATAATATATTATCCAAAATGTGGAAACTGTCAAATGCAATAAATTCGAGTGTAAAACATTAAAATTGTATGAAATTCATACTTCCATACTAATATACTAATATTATAAATGCAAAAGTGTGTCTGTCTGTCTGTCTGTCTGTTACCTCTTCACGCTCGAACCGCTGAACCGATTTTGCTGAAATTTGGCATGGAGATACTTTGAGTCCCGAGAAAGGGCATAGGATAGTTTTTATCCCGGAAAAATGTACGGTTCCCGCGCGATAAACTAATTTGGCGCAACGGAGTTGCGGGTGTCATCTAGTATATAATAAAGTTGAATAAGTGGAAGCTTTTGTCCGTGGGAGAGCCATGCTTCGGCACGAATGGGCCGGCTCGACCGGAGAAATACCACGGCCTTACAGAAAACCGGCGTGAAACAGCGCTTGCGCTGTGTTTCGCCGAGTGAGTGAGTTTACCGGAGGCCCAATCCCCTACCCCTAGAAATGCCGCAGTTAAAAAACAATTTGTTACCCCAGGAGGGTACCAACTGCGTTGGAGAATCCCTCTCTGGACGTCCAGGCTCAGGAACTCCTGGAACTGAACGTGGACGTCCAGGCTGCCCCTCGTATTCTGGGGAGGGCAAAACTGCGCTCCAATCTGCTCGGGGCAAGAGCAAACACACAAAGGCACCCCCCCTCGATATTAAACATGGACTTTTGTAATATCAGGGGATTACACTCCAACCTTAATGCTGTCCATTACCACCTTGAGACGGCAAAGCCGGCTTTGCTCTTTTTAACCGAGACGCAGATATCATCTCCGAGTGACACATCATACCTTTCCCACCCAGGGTATCACCTCGAGCACTCCTTTCTACCCAAAGCTGGAGTGTGTGTGTATATCAGAGATGATATCAGCTCTCGCCGCCTCAGCAATCTTGAGGTCATGGACCTATCAAACTTATGGCTCCGCATAGATTGCGACGACCACCCTCGCTCCGAGCGACCGACCTCTGTAGTGCCAACTGTGGCAGTCTTCCACAGTGCGTTTTTCGCGTAACTTTCTGCCGCGCACTGTAAAACTCTGGAATGAACTGTCACCAGCAGTATTTCCGGACCGATACGACCTGCAAACCTTCAAGAAAAGAGCGTATTCCCTCTTAAAAGGCCGGCAACGCACCTGCAGCTCTTCTGATGTTGCGAGTGTCCATGGGCGACGGTAGTTGCTTAGCAACCTTGCAACCATCAGGTGACCCGTTTGCTTGTTTGCCCCCTTATTTAATAAAAAAAAAGCTAAGTGTATACTTATTACTACTAGCAATCATGTGTTGTCATCAACAAGTTATAGTACATTCAATATCATAATGTGGAGTTAAAAGCAAGTACCCTCTTTTCCCTCCTACAACAAAAATTCTTGCTACTAGGAAATAATTATGTTGGAGGAAAAAGTCTGTAATTTAAAGCGTTTTTCACCGAGGTAAGAAAAATAGTTCGTTTTTATGCAACTGCATCTGACACCAGTTTATCAGATTACCTAGATACCAGTTTTAAGTCCAATTACCTGTGAAATATTGTTCGAACGTAAATCCTAAATCTTGCCCAATCTTGTTAGTGTAACAGTAAACGGTAATTTATAGTTGTAAAAAGCGAGACAAAATCTTAAAAAGTTACGCAAGCAAGGATATACGTAACAAAGATCTAGTTGAACGAGAGAATGCGATCGGTACTACTGTCTAATAAAATATAGGGCGCTTGGTGTAGTTTACTAGCGAAGTGGCTAAAGAAAATATTTCCATAATTTTGACAGCAAATGAAAGATAAAGAAAAAGATAGATAGACATGCAATTATCAATGGTGCATTTTTAAAAACAGTAAACTTCTTTTAATCAGTTCTGACACGATTTTTAGAATGGGAAGAAAATGTTAAATTGACGATCGTGATCTGCGATTATCGGAGATCGAGTACTGCCGGCGTGTGTAAATAATGAGGCGTGTGTGTAGGTAAAATAATATATTTTATAATTATTATAGACAAAGGGATTTGTCTTTGGTGCCCGGTGAAAATTTTAGTTTGATCCTTTTTGCTTCTGTCGGCAGTCCCGTAGTGCAAGTTGCAACTCGTTGTTTTTGATCGCGGATTCTTGGAAATCTATTGTTATTCTATTGTTGTCGCGGTCACCGGTGTCCTTACGGGGCTTGTTTTTTTTTATGAAATAAGGGGGCAAACGAGCAAACCGGTCACCTGTTGGAAAGCAACTTCCGTCGCCCATGTACACTCGCAGCATCAGAAGAGCTGCAGGTGCAGGGAATAGGGTAATAGGGGAGGGTAGGGAAGGGAATAGGGGAGGGTAGGGAAGGAAATAGAGGAGGATAGGGAAGGGAAAAGGGTAGGGGATTGAGCCTTCGGTAAACTCACTCACTCGGCGAAACACAGCGCAAGCGCTGTTTCACGTCGGTTTTCTGTGAGCCCGTGGTATTTCTTCGTGCCGAAACATGGCTCTCCCACGTCAAAAACGCTTGATAGGTTATATTATAGTAACTGTATAAGTTAGCAGTTACCTCAAATTAGCTGTCAGAGGTAAAACATCCCCAAAACGCCCTTTTACCTGAAATTTTAAATCGCTCTCTCCTTTACCTTAAACCACAAGGTACTTTGCACGAAGGGCTTATCAGTATCACATAACGCTGCGTGTGTAATGGCTACCAATTCATTTAACAGTCTACCGACCGCTCTACTTTAATGTTATGTAACAAGAAATTGTTCAAGTTTATCGTGGATCGACTATATTTATCTCTCTCATTATCAATGTTAATGACAAAGAAGGCATTATATTGAAACAGGAAAGGTCCTAAACGACCTGTAAACCTTCAAGAAGAGAGCGTATTCGCTCTTAAAAGGCCGGCAATACACCTGCAGCTCTTCTGATGTTGCGAATGTCCATGGGCGACAGTAGTTGCTTTCCATCAGGTGAACCGTTTGCTCGTTTGCCCCCTTATTTCATAAAAAAGGAAAGTGAGAAAATAACAACTGACATTAAAATTTTAATAGCTGTCCCGGCAATCATTGTTTTGCCATAAAATGATTTTCCCTGTTTTCCTGCTTTTCTCTTGAAGTTTTTTTTTGATTTTTTTTTCTATAGACCTCACGGAGCCCGAGACCTTTCCAACGAATGCAAAACCGTGGAAATCGGTTCGTGCGTTCTGGAGTTATAGCGTCAGGAAGGAAAATCCGACTTATTTTTATATATTAGATTATACTTCGCCCGGCTTGTTAATTGTTAGTTATCACAGAAGATTACTAGATATCGCCAAAATATATAGAATATAGTATGTCGCGCGGGAAAACAGGCAGACTGACGGACACTCTTTTTATAATATTAGTGGATTAGCTTGTCGCGGTTTTTCTTGAGCTAATTAGAGTGGAAATATGTACCTCGTTACTGGCTAGCATGTAGGAAGAGCTGTTACGTCAGTTTCAATATGCACGGTTACGCCATACAAATTACTGTAATTGAACTATGGTATACGTTTCGCGCTTGGCCGAATTTCTCGTAATTTAAGTTTAAGTAGGCATAATGTTATGGTTCTCTTAAGAACTAATTGTTATAATTACGCTCGTTTTGGGTAAATTTAAATTGCGGTTTAACTCTGAACAATACAATAATGTATTGTTCAAAGTTAAACTGTAATTCAAAGTTGCCCAAAATGACTGTATAAGTTTTATTTTTTATTTTACCTTTTGCAATTTTATAACGTAAATTATGTACTCTGTGTATTAAGAGTTTGTCGCTGTTTGATAATACGAGTATTGTTTGTTTACCTATGATAAAATAGATATTAATTATTGTTTTTTTTGTTGCAGGTAATATAACTCGGCATAAGGAATTTTATGGACTTACATACAGCCGTTGCTGAGAAACAAAATCATAATTTTGCAGGAATAGGAAAGTAGATAAGCAAAATGGTGCGGTCATAAGAAAACATACATCATAGGCACAAATTTCGTGATTCGACACCTGTTTCCATCCTCAAGTTGACGAACAGATTTGACACTTAAATAGTAACTTATTGTACGTGTCAATAAAATAATGAACCTATTAAGTATTTACCAGGATTATAAACAACAAAACTGGCGGATATCCGTAAAGGTACAGTTTACAAGGCTAAAATAATTAATGTGTAATTTGCACCATGCTAACGAAATAATATTGATTTATTTCACACCGGATCTGTCAGCGACCGTACATAATACATACAAATAAGTACAATTTAACGAGATGAAATTGCTTTATTTTATCTGTAGGCATTGTCAGATCTGTATCAAGGCTCATGTGATTTATCATTGGTTTTAGAAGGTAGGTCCTGCTATAATTCTCTGTTATTACTCGCTCAAATGTCAAGCGTTTCGACAACGACCAACCTGTATAATTTTGGACCATAGATAGACCCAAATAATGTAGCTCCAAGATAATATATACAGGTAACGAATAGAAACAAAGCAGAAGTATAGTTAACACTCTACATACTATCCTACTGTCTATTACTATACATAATGAAAAACCTAAAGGAATTGTCTGATATTGTCTTGGTATGATACACTAATTTATGGAGTTTTCATAATGATTTCTTAAGTTTACGCGAGTATCACTCATGATATTATAAGGTTGGTACACTTACGGATTTTGTCGCGTAGCACTTTTATTAATCCCGAGTCCCGACGTTTCGGCTGCATTACAGCGGCCGTAGTCACGGGTGGACTAAGGTGACAGGGGTCCAATTCATTGAAGTTCTAGCTACTATCCGAAGATTCATCAATTTTTGTTTGCGTTCCGATCTTATGGAGTTTTGACTGACCGAAGCCATGAACCGATAACATAGATCGTTCAATAATTTAAAAATTTCTCTATAATTACGATTTTATCAAATAATTTAAGATTTAGTTATCTGAGAAAAATCTATGCAAGTGTCGACATTTTTAGTTGTCAAACCAAAATTCAATTAAACACAATGCCGAATTACATAAAGGAAAATAGTTGTGTAATGATGATAAATACCAAAGTGAATATAGATTTTAAAATTGATTGAAAGCGACATTTAAAACCGTGCTTTTGGGTTACAGGTCAAACGCTTATACAATGATTTTTTTTACTTACAGTTCATGTATCCAAAAAGTTATTGTTAACAGTCACTTTTCCTGTTATTCGATTAACCATTGTTTTAAATATGAAAATGAAAATTATTCCATAACAAGCAGTCAATTTTAATGGTGTACAATATAAAAAAATGTAGCATAAAACAGCCCCTTGCATTACTCTTCTATAAAACTGTTTCCAAACATACATATTAGAAGTAAATTATTTTTACTAATCAGGAAATACTTACGTTATTGATTAGTTGTTTATCATAGACTTTTTTCATGAAATCACTTTATCTATTGTCAATAATATTTTTTGTGTGGTAATTGCAGATGCTATTACAAGGTGTTATATCATTATTATGTCATTATGACCTACGACTTACCGACCGATTGACCTTCAATTGCACATGAAAACATCTCGTACGCGCATAGTTTATACACATAAGATTTTCGAGTGTTGAATCTTAGTATCGGTATATTTTGACATTTATACAATATTATGTTTGGTAGATCAAGGAAACTTTTATTATTTAAAATTATGGTTTAATAGCCAGGTTACGCCAGGTATTGATTAGTGGATCGGAACTCAAAAAATAATTGATGAATCTTCGGGTAGTTTTACTAAATTTAGCAGGTAATTAGATATCTGTGACTGTCAGACCAGAGCAGGTGGAAAGTAGCTGAAACGTCGGGAATAAGAAAAGCGATTGGGACAAAATCCGCGTCAAAAACGTAACAAATATATTTTGCGACTAAGAAATTTTTTATCATTGGGCCAAGACTATTTTCTTTTCACAATAGTTTTTGTGTTCACTGTCAATCTTTAACATAGTTATCGCTTCAATTGATTGTCAGGTGTCTTCTTCCAAATAGGTACCCACGTAACGTGTTTTGGTATGTAATTGTGTATCAATCTCGAAAGTGATACATTTCACATCGTGAACCCGGAGTCACGTTTAAGCTAACCACCGGTTTCGTTCTAATTAAGATGATTACCGGCTTGTTATCTATGTTTTACAGGCTATTAAAGATCGGCTCTTCCGATCACGACTGTTGAGCAATCTATTTTTTCTTTATCTGATTTTGTTTAAACGATTCGTTTTATTGTCTTGTTAGAGTTGAGATCTCTATTATGAGTTCTGCAATTATGAAATAGTTTCGCGCCTTTTGCATTTTGTACTCCAATTGTTACGTTTTCATTCAATGTTGAAAACAAAAGAATCATAGTTCTGAAGTTTTTATTTGTACACTACTAAAGCAGGCGTCTAATTTTGTATACTATTTTAACTTATTATTTGGAATTTATTTAATTTAAGTTTAAGGATGTCTTCGGATTGAAGAACTAAACTAAGTTAATGAGAACTTAAATTCTACACCCATTTTGCTATCTCGTCTATTGCGTAAAGTTGTACGTATATTTTGATCTACATACCCATCATTAATATCATCGGAAGGTGCTGTAATTAATCTTCTTGATATAGATTAGTGATGTTACATCTTATTTGTGGATATTAAAGCTACGGGCACCTGATGTATGATTATGGGAACACCATTAATAACTTGTACGTAACCTATGTGATATTAATGTGTAATTATAACTAGCTGTTTGACCGAGCTTATATATATACAAGAATTGCTCGTTTAAAGGCATAGGTATAGGCACCATAGGTATAGGTGACCTTTTCTGTAGACCAGTAGTTTTGAGCTAGGCTTTCCCACTTGGAGGTGGTGGTCTGATTCTCACATTGAAATAGCAAAAATCTTGTTTTAAAGTTTGTTAAGGAGTAAGGAGAAGGCTGACGACTATTATTGTCCGATTTTGACAAAAGAATGGGCATGTCTCTGCACTTGATCTCTGACCAGTCATACCATAGGTATAGGTGACCTTTTCTGTAGACCAGTAGCTTTGAGCTAGGCTTTCCCACTTGGAGGTGGTGGTCTGATTCTCACATTGAAATAGCAAAAATCTTGTTTTAAAGTTTGTTAAGGAGTAAGGAGAAGGCTGACGACTATTATTGTCCGATTTTGACAAAAGAATGGGCATGTCTCTGCACTTGATCTCTGACCAGTCATAACAGAGATCCGTCTAACTAGGTTTTATGGGAAAATGACCGGCAATTTTAAAGTAGCTTCTTATGCTAAGTACTCACATATGGTTTTGCTCGATAGTTTTGCTCCAAATCGAGTAATAATTACTGTGTGGACAGCAAAACTCACAGCTCGAAGGCTCGCATCGAGCCGGCTCGATGGAATTAAACATATCGATTTAGAGTAAAACTATCGAGCAATGCTGAATGTGTGGACGAAAGCCCGAGCCATGGTTTTTACTCTACGTGATTGCTCGATCGAGGAAAACCCTATGTGGGTACTTAGCATAAGTAGCTGGCTATACTAACCAGTAACCATCAATATCAAAATCTGTGTGGGAGCTATATTATTATAACTATTTCGCGTGCATGCATGAGCTTTGTGAGGCCGTGCTAAGCAGTTGGTCAATTATTACGAAAGAGCATACCAGAATAATTTCGATCTATGGACATTCTCCTAACTGAGCTATTATCTCTGTTACAATTTCAGTAAGCATTGTTTAGGGTTGCGCAAGTCGTCGTCGGGAAACGAACCTGCGTCGCGCCCACTTGTCAACTTGCAACATTGCGCCGGCCCTGTTTCTACATTTCAAGGAATGTTGAAAGACCTAGGGCATAAAGGAAATCTATCTAAGGTTGTCGAAACTTCACGGTTGGACAATAATGACATACTATGCGCACTCAAATGTGTGTGGTCTAGAATTATACAGGACAGTGTCTGGTTTACCACATTTTTGGTAATAAAGAAAATCTATATAATCTATATATATATATATAAATGGATTCTCAAATGTGTTAGTCGCGCTAAAACTCGAAAACGGCTGAACGGATTGGGCTGATTTTAGTCTTGAAATATTCGTAGAAGTCCAGGGAAGGTTTTAAAGTGACACGAAGTTCACCGGGACAGCTAGTATATATATAAAAATGGATTTTAAATTGTGTTAGTAACGTTAAAACTCGAAAACGGCTGAACGGACTGGGCTAATTTTAGTCTTAAAATATTCATAGAAGTCCAGGGAAGGTTTTAAAGTGACACGATGTTTACCCCGGTAAACATCGTGTAACAGCTAGTTTTAAATAATTATATTATGTTTAATTTACTAGTAGATACGAATATAAATAATTTGAATTATTCTTCCCAAAAAAATATACGTTTCAAAATATGGTGGTTAGCAAATTATTAAATTGTCAGTATTTATTTTTCCTTTCACCTTGATTGATAAATGTTGAATATTTTTAAGCATTTAAGGAAACTGCAAGGTGAAACAACTATTAAACATGCAATAATTACTCAATCGTTCTATGCGCTAAAAATTGTTTCCGTTAAAAAACATACGGTACAACACAACACACACACATTTACAACACATACACAAGGGTTAGGAAATTTTATAGCGATTGTCTATGTAAAAGGCAAAGCTTTCTGACTGATAGAGCAACGCAGTTACTCTTTAAGTTAAAAACTTACGTGAACTTCTACGAATAATAAAAACTAAGGAAAAGTAACTCCGTCAAAAAACATGCTCCACAATACTTGTCAAAAAAGTGTACCTTAGCCCTTAGGTACACATTTCAATACATTTGCAATATTAAGTTGATCTTGAGCGCTACTAGGCTGACGTTACATGACAGATCAAAAGGAACCAAATTTAAAACGGTAATAGTATGGGAGTTACGATTCCTTAGTTTTTATTATTCGTAGGTGAACTCTTACTTATAATTGAGATATTCACAAAGATAGGCTTTTTCAAAATTTGACCCCCACAATGTTAAATCTAATAAAGCTTGATAACATAGTATTATTATGCCTTACGAGTTACGCCATAAAGATTATTGGCATGGAAACTGAGAGTCCTGATCTACAACACAGGTCTGGTCCTGGTCCTGAACACAGTAAAGTTTTACCTCTTTTTAAATCTGGTAGTAAGTTGGACCCGTCTAATTTCCGACCTATATCTATTTTACCGACATTGAGTAAAATTTATGAAGAGATAATACTGAATCAATTACTAACGCACTTTAATATAAATAATATTTTACATAATAAACAATTTGGATTTACAAAGGGACAGTCTACTACAGACGCAGGCGTTGAATTGATCAGTAGTATTTTTAATGCCTGGGAGACGTCGCAGGATGCTCTAGGAGTTTTTTGCGATCTCTCAAAGGCCTTTGATTGCGTGCAACACAAAACATTGGTCAGGAAACTCTGTCACTATGGCATAAAAGGCACAGCACTCGCCCTCCTAAAATCGTACTTGTCAAATAGAACTCAGAGGGTTGAGATAAATGGTAAAAAATCTGCTGGTGCAAAAATTGAAATGGGGGTCCCACAGGGTCCCCATATTAGGACCCTTCCTGTTTCTTATTTATATAAATGACCTGCCATTCTTAATTAAAAATAAACATGGGATAGTATTATTTGCTGATGATACATCTCTTACATTCAATATCAAACGGCTTAATGCGTGTTATGACGAAGTAAATAATGCTCTCTCAAAGATTGTACATTGGTTTAGCGTTAATAATCTTTTACTTAATAGTAAAAAAACAAAATGTATTAAATTCAAATTGCCCAATGTAAGGCAAACGGAAACCAATGTGCTTTTAAATGGTGATGTTATGGAGCTAGTGGATACAGCTGTATTTTTAGGTATTACACTAGTGGGGCCCTCATATTGCTGGGTTGGCCGACAGACTCAGCAGCATATGCAGTAAGTAAGATTAGACAATTTTCAGATGAAACAACAGCACGTCTAGTGTATTTTAGTTACTTTCATAGTATTATGTCCTACGGCATTTTGCTGTGGGGCAATGCTGCAGATATAAATACAATTTTTGTGCTGCAGAAGCGAGCAGTGCGGGCAATCTACAAGTTGGCCCGTAATACTTCACTTAGAGAAAAATTCAAGGAAACTGGAATCTTAACTGTTGCTTCTCAATATGTCCTATCAAATGTATTATATGTTAAAAAGAATATATATCAATTCACGAAAAAATGTGATACCCATGGGAGAAATACTCGTAATAAACATAAGCTTGAAATTCCGGTGACTAGACTTACTAAAGTCAAAAATTCTTTTAAAGGTCAATGTATACGCCTTTATAATAAGATCCCAGAAATCGTTCAAAATCTCTCAATTAATAGATTTAAAAAAGTTGTTAAAGAACGTTTGTGTACCAAAGCGTACTATAAAGTTACTGATTTCATGAATGATAGTACAACATGGGAATAAGGTCGCCCCCTGCAGAGCTGTTTCATTATAATATGTATAATAATTGTACACTCGTTGTATTTTATTTAGTCATAATGACACTGTTATTTTATAATATATTTTTTGTAATTTTCCATCTTTTTAGAAAAAGATGGCCCCGTGCGAGTTTCTTATTCTGGTTCTTCTCGCCGGGTTAGTTCCCGAACCGGTGGTATGGTGGATGCCTATCAGTGTAGCCCCGACGTTCAGAGAATATTTGAAAAAAAAATATTCTGAATAAAAAATTTTGAGTTTTGAGTTTTTTTTTGAGTTGAGTACTGGATGAATATTATACTGAATCTATTTTAATATTATATTTACTTCTTAAGAGATTTATTTGCCCTAAAGGAACGATACACTACTTTGTGAGGCGGCAAGTTTTGAGCCAGTATCATTTAAGCTCGGACCAAGGCTAATTAAATAAATGGTTGCAAATAAGTAAGCAATAATCACAATGACATTAACAAAACGCCCACACTTAAGGCTTACCGCAACATCCGTTCCCCAAGTGATCTATTATTGCTTAAACGTGCTCACCGGTCAGCTCGAGCCTGCCCAACTTAGCGGGTTCCGTAATAAATAAATTACTTTAAGATCAAAAAGATTGACATAAATACAATCTACTTTTAATAATATCTAATCTGTTATTGTTTGTAATTTCACAAATTCTGCCTGTCTGTTTTTATTTTTTTTTATGAATTAAGGGGGCAAACGAGCAAACGGGTCACCTGATGGAAAGCAACTTCCGTCGCCCATGGACACTCGCAGCATCAGAAGAGCTGCATGTGTGTTGCCGGCCTTTTAAGAGGGAATAGGGTAATAGGAGAGGGAAGGGAAGGGGATAGGGGAGGGAAGGAAAGGGAATTGGGCCTCCGGTAAACTCACTCACTCGGCGAAACACAGCGCAAGCGCTGATTCACGCCGGTTTTCTGTGAGAACGTGGTATTTATCCGGTCGAGCCGACCCATTCGTGCCGAAGCATGGCTCTCCCACGTATAACTGTCTGTCTTTTATTCACACGAATACACTTCGAGTCCCAGAAGAAGACTAAGTAAGACTATTGATTTATTTTAATCAAGTTACTTATATATTCTAATAAATTCAAATATTAAGTTAAGGTTATTAGTAGCAACAGATGCTCCGATTTGGTCGGTGCCGACCAAATCGGAGCGTCTGTTCCTACTATATGGCATGAATGGCCATATTAACAATTCATTAACCCACGATTATAATTTAACATTTAGCTGTGATTGCAAAACTAAATGTACGTAGATATTGCGAGAAAGATTAATGATGCTTATAAGGTAATTCTTTGTTTTGGATTGGAAGTGTTAGTTTCATATATAAATAGCTGTTTGAAAAATTATTACGTAGGTGTAGTCCAGACGTTCCCAAACTTATTTAGTCTACCGCCCACTTTAATTTTTTTCAAAAAATTTCAATTTAAAATGCACCCAGATGAAATAAATCATCCCCCAAGCCTCTATGCAATGCCCCCGTTTTTTTCTGGGTCCTCCCCTTTAGACCTTCAGCGCCCACAAGGGGGCGCTGTCGCCCAATTTGGGAAAGGCTGGTGTACCGACTCTAAAGTATTTTATTTATGATTTGAATAAAAAAAAAACTTCACAAATCTATTGTACTACTAAGACAGAATCATTTTACTGCGGAAAAACAACCACTAAAATTTCACGCAGTATAAGTTACATACTATATTTAATCTTTAAAAATTTCACGTAGGTACCATCGAGGAAATAATTTCCTAGGCAGTTGACAGACCAACGTTAATTGGTCGGATCATGTCAATTTAATGTTAATTGTGATCTGTCAGCTGGGTTTGACGTAACGCGACCAAACTAAGTAGGTCCGCCACCTGCCTAGGAATTAACTTCTCTGATATTACCTATTTCCATTTTGACGAGGAACCCCAAAATTCGGTAACCAAACATTTACTGTTCAAAATGTGCTATAAAATTGATTTATTGTACATTTTCAATGATCATGGAAACATTACCGAGACAACAATTTCCTTGTTACTATTTACGTGTACTAAATGCCAAGGTTTTCTAGTTGCGGTGATCTATATACCAATTACCAATATGTATTAGCCATTTACCTAATTGTTCAATGGAAAATACCAAGTAAGGCTGATCAGGGTAAGTTCGGACACAGGGTAAGTCAGGATAATTCCATCTATCACTAAATTAACTAGTGTTTTTTGCCTGGCACTACGGGCATATACGCCATACTGCACTGCAACCACAAACTGTAGTATCGTACCGTAACTGTAGTTTAATTTAGCGTCAACTAGAATTATCCAGACTTACCCTGTATCCGAACTTACCCTGATTAACTATACTATATAATTAACTGAAATATCTAACAGAGAGTCTAAAGTCCCAAAAATATTATGCCATTTGATATATAGTGTTCACTTGTTTCGTAGCTTGCACCATAGCTCCATTGATGCTTTAGTTAGTACTTAATAAAGTATTCAAAATAATGATTATGATGTTTCGTGCCTCTTTTTGTGGTGTGGATCATTTGATAGTGCTACCAACTTATAGATATGGTTTAGGTTAGAAAATGGAACTTAAGAGGATACAACAGGGGCTAGAGAAATGAAAAAAAAGTACGTGTAATATCTATAGCTGTCTCCCTTACCTTAAGCCTATACCGCAGAACGCGATAGAGACAACTGCAGAAAATCCAGAAAATCAACGATTCGTTGTCCCCTGATTCCTTCTCCAAAACTTAACCGATTTAAGTACTTTTTTCATTAAAGATTAAAAAAAGGCTTGAGCTGGGTTCCTATGTTTTGCTTTTTTTGTATAATCTAGCCAAATCTGTTTTCTGGACGTTTGAACACAGTGGAAAATCTGGCCATTTTTTTGGGTTTTTGAACGTTCATATCTTATTTAATAATTAAATTATGAAAAAAAAGAAAACATAGGGACATTGTATTAGTGGCCGTAGATATTCAGGAAAAAAATTATAACTCTACTAGCATTATCCAGGGAGGAAACAGGGGACAACGTTTGTATGGAAAAAAGGGCGGTGTGGAATCCTCTTAAAGGTTTTAGAAAGTAACAATTCAATAGAACATTGAAAAGTAGTTTAACAAGTTAAAAAGTAATTTAATATTGTTAAAGACATTAGTGACATAATGTTAACTAACGTCATGCTTTAAATGTTAATGTGTGACTTTACTCACGGATGTTATTACACACATTACATGAAATACAAACCAGTCAAGTGCGAGTCCGATACGCATGAATTTTTTTTTATTCCGTTGAGCAAGCTGTTAGTTTGTACACGGAAGAAGGATAAAAACATAGAAGTAATAATACAAATTTCATAAAACTTTAAGATGAAAACCCATAGAAGCGAAAGAAAAAGATAAATGAAGATAAAACAGCCAATTATGATAAAACACTTTCATACGATTAAAAATCCTATTATTGGAATTTCTAGTGTTTTCAAAAAAAACTCAGGTGCCCATAATAGGATGACTGCCCACGATTTTGCCCTATTAAAATTAATCACCTGATTGCTTAATATTATGAATGCTTATGGTCTTGTTCCATTGTACTGGCCTGTGTCCAAGGCTGGCGAATGGGCAGGAGATAGCTAAATGCCAGCGCGCTAGCACGACTTAGCATATTTCATATGGTATTTTAGGCCCTAGGGTAGAGATTGGGTAAATGATTTAGGTAATGCATGGTATTAAAATGTTGCCACGTATTTAGAAATTGCTTAAAGCCAGCTAGGTATTTAAAAGAGTAGGACAAACGCTCCGGTACTACGGCTTGTCGTTGGTACGCCTACTATTATTATCCCACTGTTGTTGTTATTTTGTTGTTATTTTGTTTTTAAAGGGTTTTTATATGAAAGTGGTAAAAAGTAATTCCAACATTGTATAGACGACTTTCTCAACAGTACATTGTATTTTTTTCATACCGTTAAGACGTCAATACAATCCATAAACAGGTGATATTCTAAACCTTTTACAGCAAAAATCACAAAACTGTCGCGGGTTTGAGTTGGATTATTTAAAGATACTTAAAAAAAATAAAAAATCTAGCTGCAACATTAGATTATAATTGAAATGATCTTACATGTTGTGTATTAAAACTTATAGAAATACTGTATTTTCACTGTTAAATCACGTCTGTAATATGAGCGAAATCGGCAAAATTTCGTATACGGACTCTTAATACTTTTATACTATACATATATTTAAGATTTTTATTATATCATACACATATTTAATACACATCCAGACCCGGGAACATTGAAAACTTTTTGTTCCGTCGGCGGGATTCGAACCCGCGACCCCCGGCTTGAGCTCGCTCACCACTGAGCCACAGAGGTCGTCATTGCTGATTTATTTCTAGTGGAATATCGAAATGAAATAAGTTTGTTCATTCTGTATCATTTATATTCGTCCTGTATATCTGACTCATACACTATTAATTTCCACAATCCCCAGGTAAATACAAGTGTAAGAAACAATACATTTCTGTTGCAATCCGTATTCAAATTGCCACCCACTCGAATACCTTCCCAGGCTAAGCTAAATACCTGCTTTATCTAGTACTAAGACCCAGGCATATTTACAGGGTATTTATTGATAATATTGAGATCGTTGATAATAAAATGCAGCGATTTAGCTTTAATGATTACCCAACTAATACTAGAGTGTGCTATGAATATTTTTATTAATTTTATTTCTTCTTTTTAAGGTTGTCATAAAATTATACGTACTTTTAAAGAATAGTAAATTAAAGAATATATTTTATCTTATCTGAAATATTGTATGAGTTCGTTGATTAAGGTTGCATGAAAATTGTATTAACATTCAAATCTATAATATATGTATGTAGAGTTTTTTTTTGGTTTTTTTGTTTTTGTTACAACCTGTATACGAAAATGTCTGTGATGTAGAGTGAAATAAATAATTGTATAATACTTATCAACATTTCACCTGAATGAAAAAAGACAGGTAATGTTTTTCAGTTACAATTTTTAACGGCTTGTCGCATAATATTTTGAGTTTGAGTGATTAATTTCGTCAATCGTGAGTGTGACAATCAGTTGAGTTTTAGTTATTAAACAAAAACTTAAAGGCAACATAAAACTGAAAGTTTTAGGATATTTTAAGTTTTATATTAAGTTTTATTTATTTATTTATTTAAGGTCGCTTTAACATCAGGGTCATTAGCGACCACAACAAAGAATACATTACAGAAGACTTAAATACATTTGTATACATTTATCATTTTCAAAAATTGTAGAGTTTTAATACAAGTTAAAAGTTTTTTATATTAAGTTTTAATTAAGGTTAGTATTTAAGTTTTTTCACTCGTCTTGCGGTTTGGACTGTAGTTACATGCTATACATGCATGCATAGCAGGATACATGCTAGCAAAGGTCGATAATGATGAATAACAGACAAAGATTAGAATTTTCGTTCTTTGTTACGATTTTATGTAGTATTTTACGTCTGGGAGTCGCCTTGTGTTGAAGGTAAGTTCCCACAAAGTTCTTTCTCGTTGCAATCTCGACATCATAAGAGCAGTTAATTAAGATAAGAATAATATCATGTTTTAGGGTTCCTTAAAATACACAAAATAAAATAATTACATGAGATCCGGTAGTATGTGAACATAAGATGATGTAAAATGCATGTTACACGCTAAAATATGCATAAGGAAAGCTTATAATTATTCATCTTACTGTGATTATGTAACGACCGATCACCGGAACGACCGATCATATGACTGGCGAGAGATGACAAGCAGGACCTACTTTTTACATCTTACTTGTCAGACAATCAGGTGATCAGCCTGCATTGTTCTAACCAAACTTGGATATTTCCAACGCGGGATCGAACCCACGACATCCAAGTCAAGAGCCACGCTCTAAACCACTTGACCACGGAGGCGTCATTATATTAGCAACTCCTAACTGTACGAAAACACGGCTTTATTTTCAAGTTTAATGAACAATGGGTAACGGTTAAAACCTCCAATCTTGTGCTTAACAGATTTTACCATATGTAATTTAGCAAAAAAGGACCTAAAAGCGTAATTCCTAATGAGATGCCTAAAAAGGCTTTGTTTTATAGCCTATCTCCTATCGCGTAGGCGATTTATGTTAATACAGGACATGTAACCTCCTACATGTACCAGGACAACACGAGTGACTAAACATAGAAACGCAATTAGGATTTAATTCAAGGGCCGTGTCAATGAACTTGTTTATTTGTATGATTCAGGATCTACCCACCTCTTATGTCTTGCTCGAACCCAGGTAGTTTATTTGTCGATGTAGGTTTACCCCGATATAGGTTTTAACCTAGCCATAAAGATAAAAGTAAAATTTATGCTAACATTGAAGAGGTCACGTTTATTTGTTTACATCTAAAATTTTTTGAACCTAATGGACCGATTCTAATAAAATGTGCAGATTTTATGGGAAGGATCTACTGTATATTTGTATCGCAATCAAGTGGGGTTATTTGCTCGTACAAAGTACTAAGTGGCGGTTGTCTAGTTACTAATAATTTATAAAGAAAGATGTAGAACATTAGGTTTGGTATATTGTGATGTGATTATTCTTAACATTATTATTATTCACATTTTACAATAACTTTAAAAAATCCTACTAATTTCTATTAAAAGAATACTGACACTAAACTAAATTGGAAACCTAAATACACAAGTACACATTTGTGCAACGCGAACTACCGTAGAACAATACATGGTTATTACAGGTTGCCTCACAAGGCCGAGCATTAGAATTAAGTCGAATCATGAAGATGTATGCTCTATATAGAGTATGGTGAAACGCAAGTATGGTAGAGGTATCGGTTTTGTTGCTGACGATTAATTTAACAAGATTAATGCACGGTTCCTGGGGAGTTTTGATCGAAGTTTATATATTCAACTAGATGACGCCCGCAACTCCGTTGCGGCAAAACTCGTTTATCGCGTGGGAACCGTACATTTTCCCGAGACAAAAAGTATCCTATGTCCTTCCCCGGGACTCAAAGTATTTCCATGCTAAATTTCAGCAAAATCGGTTCAGTGGATTGGGCGTGAAGAGGTAACAGACAGACAGACTCACTTTCGCATTTATAATATTAGTATGGAAATATGGATAACGTTGTTAATTGGCTTATTTTGACGCTAACCAATAAAAAGCGCTAGTGACAATATAAACCTATAAACACCTCAGAAACTGTACCGCTCATCGTCCCGCAAAAAGTAGCCACCAACCTTCTTTGTGGCAACTGCATGGCAACCGGCAACCGGCAACTCTATGTCTGTGCAAAATTACGTCTAAATCTGCTTAGCTCTTACGCCAGGGATATTGCTTATCGTTAGCAAAAAGATTTTAAACAAAGTGTCTTCTTCATAACTACGATGCAAGAAAGAGACAAATGCTAACGCTCAACTTAACCCAGACTAGCGCAAGTGTATTTCGTCACAGTATCGCAAGCTTTTCCCACCGCACCGGCTGTGGTGTGCCGTGTGGAGGGCACGGTTTGCGACATGAAGATTGATAGGCTGATGGATGTTTCGTCGCTTCCCAGGTATAATGGTGTTAGTGGTACTTTTGGAAAGTACATTAGTATCCTTTGCCATGAGACGTTTTATAGCCAGAAATGCGTTCAAATCGCTTTACAACGCTGATAGGGTCAATCCAGACCGCAACGCGACGCGTAGACGTATTTCTAAATTTGTATGGATTTGACAGATTTGAAGGACGTCTTACGCAATTGAAATCTGTCAAATTCATACAAATTTATGTCGCACCGCGCCTCATCTCGCCTCATCGTGTTGCGGTCTGAATTGACCCTATGGCTCGATTTATATGCGTCCGCCCGAACGCGCGATTTGGCGGCAACACCGCGAGATAATAAGCAAACGCGCCGCTATTAAATAAATCGTCATAATATACATTTGCTTGTATTCTGTTTTGTCTGCTATCTCTGTGCGTTTTGGCTGCTACTAGCAGCCAAAACGCACGTTCGCGCAGACTCATATAAATCCGACCTTAGGTGACGCCGCGTTAAAGTAAAAAATCGTTTTGGATATGTTGTAGATCGCTTGTTTTCTAGAGGCCGGCCATAGATATATTTCATATAAGCTATGGGCAAATTATAGTGTATGCTTGAACTAATCTTTGTACAAATTTTGGAAGCTTAAATCACTCTCCTCTGTTGGCAAAATTAGAATCCCTGTTTTTATAGAGGTCTTTTTGATTAATTATTCAGTGTTATAAAAGTTGACCAATCGTGTTATGCTATGGGTAAGTAAAGATAAAGACATGATGAATACTGACAATTAAGTAAAAGTGAAGTTAAGTAAAGTTGCTAAACTTTGTTGCTGCTAATTGCTAGTTATATAGATATTCGACTTTTTAACATCTTTTTACTACTGACTGTTTAATGTAATTGACATGATATTAATTTGTAAGAAGACATTTCACAAATAGGTACTTCCGAAACTCCATAAAATCATTACAGTACTTATTCAAAAAATCTAATCACTGCTAAATAAGTCTGCAATGAAATAACTAAAAAATTATAAGTGCAATCCACTTAAAATTTTCGAGATATTATGTTCAGATATTTGTACTATTCAGGTCTTATTAGGTATTTGTGTTTTCCATTTTGGTATTGGTTATAAATTCTTATGGTCACGAGCCAAATAGGCTGGGTTGTGAAATTTCAGCGGAATTATTGATTTTCTATTTTAGACATTCGATGTATAAACATTAGATTCAGTTTAGAATGGTTCTAGTTTAGGTCCAATGTACGAACACTAGGCATTGTTTATAGTTCTTTGTTATTGTGGAATTATGTTGCAACATGCGAAAATAACTAGCATAGAATAAGTCCGAATACAATACTGAACTTTTTATACATTGATCACGTTTCGTTATCTCATAAAATTCGGTACTAAACAGTTATTGCTTTTTTAGGCCTCTTGGATTACAAAAGTGAATTTTCTGTCCGTATTTTCGCCTTCATTACATTAAAGTATATATTTATATTATAAACTAGACTAGATGACCCGATGAAATTCGAATCACTTTCTTTTTAAAATAAAACTTCTTTGGACTTCCACGAATATTTCAAGACTAACATAAGCCAAATTGGTTCAGCCGTTCTCAGGTTTTTGCGAGACTAACAAAATTTTTTTATACAGATGAGAATTTTTTTTCTCTTGAATTTAGATGAAAAAACACGCAATAAACGATTTACAGCGCAACTTCTTGCGGGAAACATCTGCACCCGTAGCATGGCTACAGTAGAAATACGAAAGTATAGATAAACAGCGGAGATAAACTGAAGGTGCCGGTCCGATCTTTACCGCGGCTAGCCGCGATCGACAAAAATTCAATTAAAATGCCACTTTATGACATAGACTAGTCTACGTCATAAAGAAGGATTTTATTAAAAATTTTTGGACTATAGTCTATGTCATAAAGTGGCAATATATTTGATTTTTTGTCGATCGCGGCTAGCCGCGGTAAAAATCGGAACGGCACCTTCAGTTTATCTCCGCTGTTTGTCTTTACTTTCGTATTGCTACTGTAGCTATGCTACGGATGCTAGTAATATAATAAAGTTACGTCCAACAATTTTCCGTGAACTAATGAAATTAGAGTAGCGACTAGTGCTCCGTGCGAACTGCGAACACTCCGCCCTAATCGCGACATTGCCGCGAGGTCGTGATCCAAATACGTGACAGACGAAATGATGAAGCGATATAGACATGATGGAAGATAAGAGAAGAGAATCTAGGCAGGGTAGGAGAAGAAAATGGAGGAAAATTTATCACAATCAGGGTGTAATAGATTCTAGTTTGTCTTAGATAGTAAGTTATAAGTTATAACATAATATAGATGAAATATAATTGAAAATGGCTAAACTTGAATTGTTAAAGTTGGTTTAAAATTTGGTTTAAATCTAGTATGATCTATGTTCTGAATGTCTAACTTTGGTTTTCCGAGTAAGGTGTGACTGCCGCTTACATGATAATATGTATTTGGGCTTTGTTTTTTAGGGTTCTTTTAGGCTAAAATCCAATTAAAGCAAAAAAGAATCACTTAAAACTCATGTTCTGCATAAATAAGAGATACTGTTATCACCGAGGTCACTTTGCAATTGTTCTAAGTATCATATATACCTCGCGCTCTGAATTGTTGATTTCATTACAATCTCCGCCAAAAGGCTAGTCAAGGCTGCACTCATTATTTTTTAGTGTAATCTAGATATGTACTTTATGGTCGTACAAAACCATTCTCTACAACTTGATACCTATTTGGAGTTACCCATTAAATGTGGCGTTATATATACTAGTTTTGTTATATTTAATGTCTAAAAATCAATACAATATAATATCTCCATTCAATTTTATTGTTTCTGAGGATAATAAATTTGAAGTTTAAGTAGGTATAGATGCATTTTAGTCCAATAGGTATTTCGTTAAAATCGGTATCAACAATCTCATTAAAAAAAATATTTTGCATTTCAAGTTCTAAATTCTAATTATTTGAATTTTTTCCAGAATGCTTCGGGGCACATGAACGGTCCAGGCAGCGCTCCGGTCCCATCCGAAGCGTGCCAGTCGCGGCCGACGTCAAGAGACAAGTGAACTTCGACTGCCCCGAGGAGTTCGGCTACTACCCGCATCCTACCGACTGCACCCTTTACTATGTGTGCGTGTTTGGTGGCGCTCTACTCGAATCATGCACGGGTGGCCTAATGTACAGGTATGTGATTAGCAGGATCTTCTTTACCAACATCCACGCCTCTTTGGCAAAATAAGTTGTTAAATTTCAATTAGCATGAAAGAATCATAAACAAGTATGAATACATGTTTTGAGAAATCTACTTGTTCACGACTGGCCGCTCCTATATGATTAAGACTTACGATCAAATAATTTCTATCTTCAGTCACGAGCTCCAAACATGTGATTGGCCGCGCAACGTGGGCTGCGATGCCACCGGTCCAGCGGCAGCAGACGACCTCGAGCGGCTCAACGAGAGGGAACCCCCGCCCCCGCCGCCGCCACCCCGCCGCAACCCGCCCCCGCAGCGGGTGCAACCGAACCCCGTCATCACCTCTCGAGGTCAACCCAAATTCAACAGACAGGAGTACGAAAAAGTGAGTAACAAGGATTGTCTGTGGTTTTGTGGTTTTGTCCTACACAGTAAATGAGGTTTTTATTCAGCTATGATTCAAATTATTTGACATTTATAAAGCAATTTTATATATTCGTACTATCATAAAATTGAGTTATCGGGGCGTTAAATTTATACTACCTTCGTTAACTATGTTAATTAAGGTATTGCAATGGAAATTCGTTAGCATAATAATTGATATCATTATGTATTGAGTTTACAAACATAGGCCTCATTGTATTTAGGTGTATAATTTTATATTTCAGCAACAGCAGTTGTATGCTGAAGTCGAAGAAGATCTCCCACCAGTCGACGAAATTGAAAACGACAGACAACAACGTGTGTATAGAGGACAACCGTCTACTATTGGTCAAGTTCAAAAGGATAGAGATGGTTACGGATCGCAAGCCATATCATCCGGGCGAACTTTGAACTCGAATTTAATTCAATCATCTCTAAATCAGAACACTAAGCTGGGATCTTTCTCTTTTGGTACGCAAATCGAAGAAAAATCTCCGCCGGTCATCACACAAGCTCCTCAGTCGTATAAGTAAGCAAATTCATTATTATTTTGTATTGTATTACTTACATTGTATTTATATTACTTATTATAACTATTTCAGAGATGACAGTTCTGTGACTGACGCAATTGACCAACATGAAAATGATGAGACTTATACGAATGACCTCGATGACTATAGTGAAAATAAAATATCAAAACGACAAAAAAGAGACGTAACCAACGCTGAGAGTAATGTGACTTCTGTGTATAACTCAACAGATTTTCCAGATAAAATTTCCAAAAGAGTTGACAATGACGAAGTTATGGAATATGTCGAAAAAGGGGATTCTGATGATTATTCAGAGGACATAGATGACAGTGATAGAGAAAAACGACAAGTTAGATTTTATTTAAAAAATGCATACAAGGGTCCGGGAAAAAACTGGGCGCAGCTTAAACCGGTAAAGATTACCGATGTGCAACAGCATAACTACAATCCAAATATACAGAGCTTTAGAAATCAGCCTCTGTATAGTGCTTCATACAATAGACCAAATACCCAACAAATATTTTCTGGAAATTACGTTTCAACGACAAGTCCTCTGTATTCACACCAGTCAGAAAACAGCTATTCAGAAAGACCTTTCAAACCAAGTTTTCCAGATTTGTCCAAACAAAACTCACACCAAATCAATATTCCTACTCAAATCATCACAAAAAGCCCGCCAATATCATCTCTTAATAATCACTATAATCCATTTGCGGTATCCAATGGACAGTTTTACAATCATAATAATCAGGGTCAATACTCTCAACCAATCCAGTCTTCCAAGCGACCTAGTGGTATTTCATACCCGGATTCCGCTCAAGTATCAAGTTTTGTTGTAACTGACAACCCACTCCAAATTATACCATTAAGAAATCCGACACAATTTCCTTTAAACAAAATCAAGCCGACACCCAGCAACTCCGATCCTAAGAAAGTACATGCACAACAAAATATTAGAATTAATCCTAACCAAAGACCTTCAGATGATGATGATGATGAAGAATACGATGATGAAGAACAAAGTGAGGAAGAAGAAGACGATAATGACGATGAAAATGAAAGCGAAGAAAATAGTAGCAAAAGACCGTACAACTTTAGGCCCGATTACCAAGACCTTCCCTTTGAATATACGCACCCGAAAAACAAATTCGCAAATATAGAAAATCCATTTGCACAACCTAACTTTGACTTTGACTCGTTCTTAGCAAAGTTGCAGGGTAATATATATTCTACAACACTTAAAACTCAAAATAAAATAATCAAAGCATCGAACCAGTATCAATATAATTCTTCTCCTATATCAAGTTCAGGTTCATCAACATTTAATTATGATGGCATAAGCACACCGAAACCTTTCACAGTTCCAGCAAATAGTGAAAATCCTGATACAATTTTTGTTACTTCAACACCCAAACTTCAATCTTTCCAGCAACAATTACAAAGACCGGCAATTCAAACTAACGGTATTATTCAGGAGCAAAATCCTTTGAGTTCCAGTGGCTTTAATAGGCAGCCCCAGAAAGATGCAAGTATACCCCTGGAAGCTCTACGGCCAAAGTTGCAGCCACCTAATTTTGATGATGATAGACAACTTCCAATTAGTTACAATTTCAAACCATTAGTAAGCAATGCTCCAACCACACAAAAATTTACTCCAAATACGTTGAGACCATATCTCAGTACGACAGGATTTTCAACAACTCTTACTAATAATAATCATAATGGAAGACTCGTGAGCATACAGCCAAATTCAGTTACCAGTGGCAGGCCAAATTTAGTATCAACAGACAATAAAAATACAATTATATTCGCGGTAACCCAATCGACTCCTAAGCCTTCCTCTCATCTTTCGAATGATCATCTTTCGACATTGCAAAATTATTGGAATAATCCAACTGCAAGAATACCATCATTGGCGGAAAATAATAAGCAATTATCAAGAAACCAAAGCCTTGTATATGAGACGCAAAAACCAAAACGTAAACCCATACCAAAACCTTCACCAGAAATGAATGATTACTATTACGATGACGATGATGAGCAATATTATTACGAACCAGCTGTTAAACCAAAATACATGCCAATTTCTGAAGTTATGCCGCAAAGACCGCAAATGGCTCAAAACTATCAAGAATATGACGATATATCCCAAAGCTATCAAAAGAGTAATACTTCTATATCCCAACGACCTAAATTTAACCCGCTCAAGCCAACATTTGTTCCTAAGAATCATAATGATTTGTCTTATATATCTAAGAATCCTTTCAAAGACACTGGTAAGCCAGCCTCTGGTAAGATACCCGTGCCAGTGATGATTGAGTATGATACCCCCCAAAAAAATAGCCTGTTACCAGATGGGTCAGACAAATTGCCAAGTTCTCGAAACAGAACTAGTTATCACATAAGAAAACCAGTCCATATTGACAATGGAGCTAATACTATAAAACCACCCAAGTTCCTTAATCAGACGACTTTGCGGCCTTACACAGTACGTCATAGATTAGCAAAACCAACAACGGTTAAGACTTCCACCGTGGAAGAAAACAAGGATAGAGGACGAGTACGTCATCACAATATTGTAGCTATGAAGTTGACTACTCCACGCGACTCTTACAAACAAGAGACTCGAATTACAAAGACACAACACGATGACAGAACAAACAGGTAATTTCTAGAAAACTTCTCAAAATGACTTGAGGTTACAGCCTAGACCTTTTGTAAATATTATGTATTTTTCTGACTAATTTTTTTGACTCGATGATTACTTGTGACAGCACTTGACATCTTTTGGGACTAGACAGGTAGATTACAGCACTTACGACCACACTCAGAGACATTTAATGACGAATAAACTTGAATTTATGACGGCATTAATTAATGTATTAGGCTTATGTAAAATCTTCATTTAAGCTTACAATAATTAAGTAATTAATATTCGTCTCTGAGTGCGGCAGTAAAACGATTATGATAAAAATGCGAATTGAAATTAAGCCATTAGCATCAATAATAATAAATGATCCCACTCGAATACACTAACAATATCTATAAATTAGGAAACATTTTCTGTTTGAAAGTAGCGGTAAATTATTTTTAACAATTATTTTAATTTAAACAATATTATAATTTCACTTTCACTACCAACCTCTATTTACTAACCTTGTATTAAAATATTTTGTGTTGTATGATAAATTATTCATGTAGTATTAACGTAATTATTTTGAAATAATACAATGTTGGCTAATTTTATAACATCAACATTTTCAGTTTGGAACCAACGGAAAGTGTTAAACCATCCTCGTACTTAGGCAGTCCTAGACCTAAAATGCTGTACAACGCATCACAAGCGTACAGTCCTGACCAATATGACCCATATTATGCCATCTATGACGAAGATGGTGAACTTTATAAAGACTCAGGTAAGTAATTTCAAAGATGTTTTGAGCAAATAATGTAAATTAATATTTAATGTAAATAAGCAATTATCTATACAAAACATGAATATATTATAATTAATAATTAACGAATTAATAACTGAATCAATAAAAACGAAACACATAATAATGTAATGTACATACAATTTGGTTTTTGCTTTACACGTAACACAAAACCAAAATAACGAAATTATTAAGCAATTTGAGTACAAGAAGCTGTTAAAACTGCCTAATAATATTTAAATGAATTATACATATTATGTACTACAATAATTATATATCACTGTGAATATAAACACTTAACCCATATTAATTGTACCCATGACAATATTATGATTACCAATTACAATTTCCTATGGAGTGTTCAAATTGGTTGTGGTCTTAACCGGTGGTTGGGAATGGTGTTGGCAGATTATGGACAGCAATATAATTCAGCTTCACTCCGACCTGCAGTCCAGCAGACCTACCGAGGCACACCACCTAGTGTACCAGCGAGAAGGCCAGTGGAGTATACTCCAAGCCCCGTATCGCCTGATGATTATGATGATGCTCTTATACAGGGACCGGTAAGTGTAATGCAGACTTTGTAAAAATTATTTTATAAAGGGTAATTTAATCAAAAAATAAAATTATTATAGTCGAAAAATAAAATTATTATATCGAGTTTATATCACGTTTTAAGTGTAATTTTATAACCCCTGATAAAAGGAACCGTCTCGAAAAAAGGCCAGTATAAAATGACTAAGGTTTTTAGATCAAAATTCTATTGTTGCAAAGATATAAGTGGGGTCACTTATGTATAACAATTCTAAATGTTTTACAGATAAATAATCAAAATCAGTATCAATCGGGGATCCGTCAATCAACAAGGTAAAGTTTCGATATTATTAACACGCCTTAAATATTAACTATGCTAAAATTAAAATCTATCCGCTAAATACAAAAATTATTCAGGGGCGAAGGTAATGAGTTGGGCTATGATCATAATCTGAGCGGCGTGAGGACGACATACGAAGCTACAACGCCTACAACCCTAAGCACGCCCCCCTCTACAACTAGCACAACTACCACCACTACTACCACTACCACTACCACAACCACACCACGTCCAACCACTGCACTGTTTACAGAAGCCTTGACCCCATCTCGATATACCCCAAGGTACTACAAAAGATTTTGTTATCTGAACAACGCGTCATCATCAAAGCTTTTGTCATAATTTTGAGTACCATCATTCATATTCCATGACTAATTGACATTCTCATGAACTATTTATGTAACCACAACTCTTGTTCTGATTCTTATGCCTAATTAGTAATTACTAACAATGTTAATATTTTTTGGTTGTGAATTGAAATCAGTTCAATGGTTGTTAAATATGTGTAAATATTATTTTGAAATTTATGTTAATGTAGTTTGAGATTTGAAGCTTTAAATTGCATATCTAATACCTAATAATACATTCCTTTTGTGGTATCTTTTCTTAGAAAACCGTCAGTCAGAGTGAGGATTTTTAAGAAGTAACAAAATAGACTCATAAAATTTTACTCAGATCTTGTTGACAATTGGAATCAAATTAGCCTTATTTCTTTGCTTTATATTCAACAGATCATCCGATGAAAATCAATCTCGCAGCCCCGTTTCCTCTACAATCAAAAACTCTTTCGATGAATCAAATTCATCGAACCCTTCACCACCGCCTGTACCCGTTATAAATATTTCTTCCCTTGCCAAACCCTTTAGAAAGACTGACAACATCCCTGTGACAGATAATGACTTACATTCGACTCAGGTAGCCCCGACTTATAAGCCGCGAACTTATACTCAGACTAAAACTTTGGACAGAAAAGATTCCGTCGAAATTATAAGCGCACCATACGAGAAGAGTGATAAAAAAATAATATCACTAACAACCGGATTTTCCATCAGACGGAATAGTGATGATAATAAAAACCCTTACACTTTAACTTATATATCCAAGCCTCTTAATACTCAAAATGCATTTAACTACAATACCAATATAGGCAGTAAAAGTGAAAACAAATTTAAGGATTATTACGATACGAGCAAAAGCATTGAACAAGTGTTGGAGAAAAAAATTAGTGACTCAGATGTGCTTCCTTTAGACAAACGCATTAGAAGAAAACATAACAAGCATGATAAAGTTCATGACGAAGACCAGATTCCATATATAGATACATCCACAGAACAAACTACAACACTATCTCCTACTAAAGCAACCAAATACTATTTAAAGATGGTTCATAAGCGGCCGGCAACAACTACTCCATCTGCTGTTACAAATTCGGAACACAGCGCTTTATATTACAATACTGAAAGTAGCTCTCGTGATTACTATTCTACGCCAGAACCTATTATCTTGAACACTAATGACTGGAATCAATATAACACCAATGACCAAAATGTTGATTCTCAAATTTCCTACTATAAGCCTAATAATTTACGAAACTTCTATGATGCAGATAAAGATATCACGCCTGAAAGTTCAAGTAGTACCACCACATCTACTCTTCTTTCGCCTTCAAATTCAATTTACTCTACAAGTGAGAAGTCAGCTGATATAAATAGAGATAATTCTGACTATTACAAAAAACCAAAACCTTCTTACTATCTCTATCATTTAGAGGACGATGTGCAAGCAGACAAAACAACTGAAATTTTTGGTGGAAATGTTAAAGCCGTTCTAAAATCTTTTCTAAATGACGTATCCAGTACATCATCCAATGAATTGGTAAGTACACCTTCTTCGCCTTCTTCAATCGAGTATTCATCACCTAAAGACCGTTATACTCCAAAGGAAACGGAAAAAACGGTACATATTGGATTCCAAAAGAAGAAAAAAGTAAAATACGCAGATGAAAAACCAATAAGAAACCATTATAAACATCTGGAAATTATTACAGAACCATCAGTTAATCAATATTTGGCACCAACATTTGATTCGCTTTCTTATGTCACCACTGAAAAAAGTCATGAAAAAGATCGACCACCTTCGTCTACAGAATCGCCTGCAGCCCAAATAGAGTCGCTACCTTTAAACAACGAGAGAAACAATTATAATCAAGACAGTGAATTCGAGGCAGTTACAAAGCATGACAGATATTTGTCTAAATTCAGTGGAGTTATAAAAAGTAAACCAAAAATAACTGACTCTCGTAAATACCATATCATCGTTAATGAAGATCCTCAAGAACCTCAAGAACCAATTAAAACTGACAACTATGACTTGAGCTATAATGATAAAAATGACTTGACTGAAAACTCTGTTGGTATCGTTGAAACTGTTAAGACATCGACAGAACCCATTAAACACCAATCTACAACTACCGTGAGCTATGACGATGAAATTACTACGACGACCGTAAAATCAACCACGACTCAGAAAATTGAGAAAGAGACAAAGCCCACAAAGAGTTTGTCCTTCCCAACGCGAGCCTCTCGCATTAATCCTGCCATAAAGTTAGCTGCGACAAGCTCTGGAGGTGGGCGCAGGAGTTACCAATCGTCGTCCAATTGCTCATCAGACAACAGTCTGCAAGACAATCCAAAGTGCAACGAAATCAAATACCAGAGGTACTTTACTCGCCGGCCTAATGTGATGCCTACATATTACAATCACATCTAGATGGACGGTGAAGGAACTTACTTAAAGTCCTTACTTTCCGCATAGCAAAATAACTAGCATGTGGATAAATACTTTTAAACTTCGTTAATAGCACCCACGGCATCTCTATCGCTTAGCATACTTTTAATTTTATATTCTCATTGGGGGACTTCCAAGTCGGTTGAGTTTATTTCTGAATTGTTAACTCCTGACGCGACCATTTCCATTTCTCGCACATTGCCTATTACTTGTAATTGCAATGTCACTTCTAGTTGGTTACCTAGACAATATTTGGAGTAGTAAGTTCCTCAATGTTATCGCTACAATACTTTTGCACCACATCGCAACTCATTAGTTTTGAATTCGCACTCCACCATTTAGTCTTATGCACGAGTAATATAACACTTTTTTATTGTTATTTTTTTTTTGGTTTTTGAAAAACAGGTAATGATTTTATTTATTTTTATTCGAAATCGCTTAATTAACAAGTTCAAAATTCAAAATTGTTGATTTTTTCGCATCGAAGAAAACAACAAGAAAATCGTGATTGCTTATAACATAATCACGCAAGCTGAAAATCATATAGGTACAAAGAAGAGCTTATAAGTCGGAATCGTTTTTGCAGGCCAAGCAGTACCCGCGGACGAGGTTCTGCTCACTACTCCACATCAGGAGCATCAGACGTACATCCGCCTAACAGGGGAACTCCGCCAACGTTAGATACTTGATTATTTTCAACATTTACTTTTCGTAAATGTTGGTAATTATTTTCAATGTTGTTTTCTTTTGTGTAACAGTCGCACCCGTCCTACTCTTAAACCGTCTACCGCTATCGTATCGAAGACCGCCGCGGAGATAGTTGATATTTACACACACCCGCCTAGCAGACCGTCTCCCGTGTACCCACAACCTACTCCAGACAAAACAGCCGCGAAGTGCAGAAAAGATGTGTGCCTATTGCCCGATTGTTTCTGCGGAGGAAAAGATATTCCTGGTATGTGTGAATATTTTTAGAAAGTGTATTTTTAAATTAAAATTGTATAAATGTGAAGTAATAAACATCATTAAGATGTATTTTTCTAAAGATTAAGATAAATAATTATCAATTGTTAAAGTCCACTCTGCTTAGTAGCTATAAGTAAATTAATTTAATGAATCTCAGGAAACTTACCAGCCAACGAAGTGCCGCAAATGGTACTCATAACGTTTGATGATGCCGTAAATGATCTCAATAAAATGTATTATGAAGAATTGTTCGAAAAAGGTCGAGCCAATCCAAATGGGTGTCCAATAACGGGTACATTTTTCGTATCCCACGAATGGACAGATTATAGTCAAGTACAAAATCTTTACGCCGATGGCCACGAATTTGCTTCACATACCATTTCGTAAGTCAATAAGATACAGATAGACAAGCTGTATACTGGAGTGGACTTCTCTGTATTAAATATATTCAACTTTAATATGATATTATTATATTCTATGGGTGGGATATACTTTTAAAGCGGGATCTTTGGAGGATTAAAAGTCTCACTAGACTAACTGCGACTACTTTTATGCGGCAATATACTCGATACTCGATAATAATACTTACTACTTGTTATTATTTTTTACTAATGATATATTATTTATTTTTTCTCTCCTTCCTTCTACCAATCATTATCAAATCTACTTAACCTTTCTTTTCTTATTGCCTTTTTCTTTCTCTCCTTCCTGGTCCTGGCACTTTTACACTTCCAACATTCGCATGCACATTACCTACGTCCCGCGACAAACAGGCGACTTACCGGTGGATAAGGTCCCACAAATGGTTTTGCTGACCTTCGATGACTCAGTCAATGACTTGAACAAACAACTTTACTCGGATCTTTTTGAGAAAGGCCGTGTCAATCCTAATGGATGTCCTATATCAGCAACGTTTTACGTGTCACACGAATGGACAGATTACAGTCAAGTACAAAATTTGTATGCCGCTGGACATGAAATGGCTTCACACACGGTTTCGTAAGTTTTAAGAGTTGTTACGGCACACGATCAAGAATTGCACACTGTTATATTTTGTGACGAAATTGAATCAAACATTTTTGTACACAATTAATTGTGTCTCGTGTAACTTTCCTTGTAATTTGCATGCAAAAACTATTTAATAGCTTCTAAACTTTCAAACTCTTTATATTTAATTAATTTATTACCTTTATAAGTTCTTTCAAATTAACTTTTCATTTAACTCTTAACCTCCTGTGTTATCTCTGAAATTTTAATATCTAATATGATTTCAGACATAGTTTTGGAGAACAATTTTCGCAAAAGAAATGGAATAGAGAGGTAGGAGGACAAAGAGAAATCCTATCAGCTTACGGTGGTGTCAAACTCGAGGATGTCAGAGGAATGAGAGCTCCGTTCTTATCAGTCGGTGGAAACAAAATGTTCAAAATGTTATACGATTCCAACTTCACGTATGATTCGTCGTTACCGGTCTATGAGAATAAACCACCGAGCTGGCCTTATACTCTTGATTATAAATTATTCCATGACTGTATGATTCCACCGTGCCCCACAAAATCGTATCCAGGTAATTTTTCAAACGGGTTCTTTATGATTATTTTTAACTGAAATTTGAATTTTGTCATTTGTTTTACAAATTTATTTGCCAGCAAATAGCAATCGCTCTTATTATTTTATGTTCAGGTGTTTGGGAAGTTCCTATGGTGATGTGGCAAGATCTGAACGGTGGCCGGTGTTCTATGGGAGATGCGTGTGCCAACCCACCCGATGCAGAAGGCGTATACAAAATGATATTGAAAAACTTTGACAGACATTATACGAGCAACAGGTACGTCATAATATTTAGTAGGACTATATTTTGATAACATCTTATTATTGTTATCATCATGTTTGTTTAATTGGTCAGAATTAGTAAGCAGACGATTAAGTAATATTACTCCATTATTTTAAGTAACTGTTATATTATATTTATTTATTTCAGAGCTCCATTCGGTCTTTTCTACCACGCCGCTTGGTTTACTCAGCCTCATCACAAGGAAGGATTCATCATGTTTCTGGACTTTATCAATCAAATGCAAGACGTCTGGATAGTCACAAACTGGCAAGCACTACAATGGGTGAGGGATCCAACGCCCATCTCAAGACTAAACAGCTTCCAACCGTTCCAATGCAATTATGCTGTGAGTATTTCATCATCTTAATTAAATTCAATTTAATCAACCCTTTATTAAAAAACCGACCAAGTGCGTGTCGGGCCACGCGCAATATAGGGTTCCGTAGTACCACTAGTTTTTGAAAATTTTTGTATGGTCAATGAATGTACATTTATAACGTGTTTTACACTACTAACAACATCATCTCAGTTACTTTCAAAGAAATTTAAATGAAAAGTTCCTTTATACTTCGCCGAAAACATTTTTTTAGTAGATCGACTATTACTCAATAACTTATGAAGTCTTCTCAGCTGTGATAGTTTTCCTTTACTACTCCCGTGAATTTTTTGACACTTCCAGATACAACCGTTTAGCTGGTAGAAGGGGGGGGGGGGGGCTCTAACGATTTTTTTCAATTTAAAACTTAATATTTCACAAATGGACCCCTAAATCAGAAAATGATCAATGAATACCCATAATATTTTTAAAAAACCTATGCAATGACACCCCACACGATAGGTGCGAAAAAAAAAAAACATCCATGCCAAATTACACCTATAGTCTCTGAGCAAAACCGCGGATAGACAGACGGACAGACAGACAGACAGACGGACAGACCGAAACTATAAGGGTTCCTTGTTGACTACGGAACCCTAAAAAGTATATGCAAAAGTATCTCTGTCTGCCTATCTGTAGGTCTGGTAGGATACTTTTTTAACCTTTTGATAGCTATTACTGCAGGTTATGTTACATTTTAATTGAGATACTGAACAAAGAATTTTCTTTTTAATTTCAGGACCGACCGAAGAAATGTAACAATCCTAAGGTGTGCAACCTATGGCACAAGTCCGGAGTGAGATACATGAGGACCTGCCAACCCTGCCCGGAGATCTACCCATGGACTGGCAAGAGCGGTATTCGATCATCACGCATAGACAATGAAGTCGAAGAATAATCCATAAATAATTAAGTTATGAATCCAATACAAGTAGAGTAAGCGAGGCATAGCTCGTCTATGGTCACAGAGGACCATTTGTCACCTATGAGAGAGTGCCATTTAAAATTTGATGGTTACAAAACATTGCAATATTCCCTTTTAGGATAATTTTCTACTTCATGTTAGTTCAAATTTGTAATGTATTGGAAACTGTGATATTTTCTGTTTTCAATAGTTTGAATGCAAGCGCTGGAATTATGAATTTTAGGTTATTGTATGTTTATGCATTGATTCCTATTGCTCTTTATTTATCTATAGCTAATAATCAATAAATCAATACCACTTACCTACTGCTAAATGAGACATACTACTCACTATTAAATTAACGAGAAAACTCATTACATTTTCTGAAGGTTGTATTTAATTTTATATTATTCTGTTGCAACAAAATATTTCATTGTATATTCGCGTGAGCCATACCTATTTAATTAAAAGTTAGTAAATAACTTCTTATCTTGCCAGCTTGTGGTCGATACTGCTTTTATAAGAGTTGTAAATATTAGGTTGTAAAGTATGATTTAGTGGTACGTTAGAGTAATCGATAAGCTAAGGAAATTTTGTATTGATTGAAAAAAACGTGATTATTTTAATATTATTAATGTGAGAGATGTTTTTGCTTTGTGTAGATGTCTGCCTACATCGTTTGACTGATGTAGCACACGTATACACGATTGCTTAAAATTGTAACATCTCATATCATTCCCTATTTAATCATCTCATTCGTTAGATTTTAGAGCATGTCCGATTTTTCTATACTTCAAACTATCGCTGATAATTCATTTACATATAAATTATTTATGAAGTTGTATCGAATGATTGTAAGTGTAAATATAGGTTATTATTTAAAATTGGTAGTATCATATTTAGGATGTTTCATTAAAACAGTGTTTTGGGCTTTTCTACAACTCGGACATGACATCAGTATTGGTAGATTGTGACTTTTTAGTCTTTTTATAATCGTAAAGGTGTGATAATTGTATGCCGATACTGACAAATAAAATTATGTAAATTAAAATATCGTCTTTTGTTTCTTTCTCTAGCGAAATTTTCCTACTATATAAACCTACATAATATTTATACCTATAACCTAAGTATATAATAAATACATTATTATATCTTATATAATATATCTATACTAATATTAGAATTCTGCAGAGTTTGTTAGTTAGTTTGTTAGTTAGTTTGTTTGTTTGTTTGTTTCAACGCGCTAATCTCAGGAACTACTGGTCCGATTTGAAAAATTCTTTCAGTGCTTAGATAGCTCATTGATTGAGGAAGGCTATAGGCTATATTTTATCACGCTAAGACTAATAGGAGCGAAGAAATAGTGGAAAATGTGGAAAAAACGGGGGAAATTATATGAAAGGGCTTATTTGAACGCGCTAATCTCAGGAACTACTGGTCAGATTTAAAAAAATCTTTCAGTGTTAGATAGCCCATTTGTTGAAAAGGGTTTTAGGCTATATTTTATCACGCTAAAACTAATAAGAGCGAAGAAATAGAGGAAAGTGTGGAAAAAACGGGGGGAAATTATTTGAAAGGGCTTATTTGGGTTCCGATTTGAAAAATTCTTTCAGTGTTGCCTATTTATCGAGGAAGGCCATAGGCCATATTTTATTATTCTACGACAAATAGGAGCGAGTAAATAGAGGAAAATGTGGAAAAACGGGGGAAATTATATGAAATTGCTTTTTATCTTAAGATTATTAAGAACTACTGGAGCAATTTTTATGTTATTTGGCAAACATGAAGAATAGACCACGTTAAGGGACATAGGCTATTTTTTTTTGCGGAAAAATGTACGGTCGCGTGAAATTTCTAAATTACGCGAAGCCGCGCGGAACATATAATATAATAAAATCGTAGGAAAGTCAATGCTGTACATTGAATATTTTTGTACAATAAATAATACTTGGGACGTGATCTACTATACTAACGCGGACGAAGTCGCGGGCAACAGCTACTTATATAATATATAATATATTATAACCTAAGTACATAATAAATACATTATATAGACTTAACAATATTGTATAATATAATAAAAGACTATAATTATCTTTTTTTTCAAATTTTGTAGATATTATTGACAATATCGATATCCTTGAAATGAATATCAAAGTTATGATCGTGAACTTCAAATGAGCTAGCCTTCATAAAAAATGAAATCTCAATCACGACACCTGCTCAATTCCAATAGCAAGGTTTTTGAGAGTCTATAAAAGCGATACTATTTTCCACTCTTTCATTCAAGACATCGACCTACGTGAAAATACTCAAGAAACTATGCAGTGGTATAACTTTGCTAAATCTGTTATATTAATTTTGTTTTTTCATATTACTGGTGTTATTAGTCAAGATGTTCAATATTATCCAGGAGCTAGTGAATTTAAAAGAAATAATGCAATACAAAACAAAAATGAATATGCTATTCATAAAAATGCTAAATCACTTCAAGATACATATTCCTCGAGAAAATTAAGTACCCAAAATAAAGAAAGTACTGAAATAATATCAAAGAGATCTGCCGATCCAATATTTCACGGACATCCGAAAACTAGGGAGGAAATATGGCATTCGAATTTTCTGAATCAAGAAAAGAAAAAAGAAACAGACTCTCTAATAAAACTAATATACAACATAACGTTAACTTACCTAGATGATTGTACTTCAGTTATACTTTATGACAATCAGATTAAATCTGAACACAGCTTTTTGTTTAGAGACCTCTTACGAAATTTCCCACTTACTTTCATACACGGGTACATAAACGATGATTACCAATTAGCTGACCCCAAACTTTTAAACCCAGTAAAGAACTGCCTTAATTTTATTGTCTTTATAACTGACGTGAAGAAGGTAGCGAAGGTTTTAGGTAAACAGTCTAAAAGTAAAATTGTGGTGGTCGCGAGGTCCTCGCAGTGGGCCGTCCAGGAATTCTTGTCTGAACCTTTGTCTCGCTATTTTGTCAATCTTCTAGTGATCGGTCAAAGTTTTCAAGACGACGATAGTAATTTGGTGAGTATTTATAAAAAAAATATTTCGATGCAGAATTTTCTATTATTCATATTAACCTTAATTATACAAAAATATATTTGTAGGAAGCGCCATATATACTTTATACTCATACATTGTATGTCGATGGATTGGGCTCGAGTAGGCCAAAAGTAATTTGTTCTTGGTCTCATGGAAAATTTTCAAGAAATGTGAATTTATTTCCACCTAAAATGACTCATGGGTACGCTGGACATAGATTCTTATTGGCGGCTGCCAATCAACCTCCCTTTATTTTTAAAAGGTATTTACAATACAATAGTATACTATCAATCATATTATATCAAATAATTTAACAAAGAGAAATCAATAATATAATCAAATTATAGAGCAGGGGTCACCAATAAGTTTCGCTCGGGGTCACTTTTCAAACATGAAATGATCTTCGCGGTCCGCTCATTTTATAAAAAAGTACCTGGATGACCGAGCTTTGCTCGATAAAGCAAACACTCATTGACTTCGTGTTACTTAATAACGCCATCTGCTGGTCGTTAAAACAATTAGTTGCTTACAAAATAGTATTATTATTCGCCAATAGATGTCAGGAAGAGTCATATTTTTCAGGTATTTATTTAAAAATAAATGGGAAAAATAACCACTTTTGTAGCTAATTATCTCTCTGTTGTTGAAATATTGGTGCAAGCTATGGATATTGACAATAAATCCTGGAGATGTCGAAGTCCTAAGATGAACGAAGATCATCTTCGAACATGCTTGGTCCGCACACAATGGGTCGGCGGTCCGGGTGCGGACCGCGGTCCGCCATTAATTGATGATTCCTGTTATAGAGAATATGACATTTTTATCAAGTAGCGCAAAATACCCCATCCTTGGCAGTCACCTCATTTTTGGCTTGGCACCTTGAATTTTTGGTTGAAAACACTATGTCAATAATAGGACTTTCCGTAATTTTAATTCTTAAAATGCCAAAAATTAAGTGCCACGGGCCACCTTGCTGCTATTTTAAATATCGATTTTTAAATTGTAAATTGTAGAATAAAAACTGACGCTGATGGTGGAAATCCTCGAGTACAATGGGATGGAATCGAAGTAAGAATAATGAATCTTCTCGCAGAAAAAAATAACTTCAGCGTCGAAATATTTGAAACAAACTATTTACATCTTGGGTAAATACCTAACTACCTACCTAGTTAATGCCAATAATAACCTAAGATCCAGCAACAGCCAGACTTTCGTAATTTTATAACAGGTGAATGTTTTCCTGTTTATGACCCCCATAGAGGCAGGAACGGCCATCAACTATGGAATTTCGGTCGCGGTTACTTTAGGAGGTATCTAGTTCTTCTCAATTTTACCTTCGATAAAATATAGAGCTCAACTTTTTATCTTATTTTCCTCGTGATAACTGTGGGAATCTTATATGGCATATTATCCCACTGACGGACACTTTATTTTCTGTTGCTTCCTACAGTCAGACCACCGCACAGTCCTAAATCTACTAAGCCAGTGGTCCCCAACCTTTTTTTTCACATCGTTTTGATCTTGGTGTCGCGGGCCGCAACAAAAATGTTAGGATTAAAAATTACATTCTTCAAAACGCGGGCCGCGGGTTGGGGATAGCTGCACTAAGCCCACTAAAGTATCCCTTTACACTCCGTCTGGCAGTGGGGAGCAACTGTCAAAGGCCTGATAGACGTACGAACTTAAAGCACGCGGGTTTTAAGTTCGCGAACTTACTCGGCTCGCGTCGGTGACACACGAGAATCGCTCACACTGGAGTACCATGTCCACAGGCTCGCGGCTCGCGGCTCGCGGCTCTTTGCTGACACACACACAGGCGATTAAGATCGTCGAGCCATAAGTCCGCGTACTTACTCGCACGTCTGTCACCCCCTTTTAAAAATGTACGGCGGTGGAAGACGGGATTCCCATAATTATCCCGAAGAAATTAAATATAATAAGTGAGCTTTACACTTTATCAAAGGTTATGTAGACCTTCAGAGCTGGATACCCCCTAAAGTAACCGCGACCTAAACTCCATACTTCCCGGTCGTTCTCACCATGGCCATATGGGTCATATACAGGAAATTTTCAGTTTTTATAAAAGACGAAAGTGTGGCTGTCACTGCCGCTTGGGGGTATAATTTTTACGCAACTTTAGCCAGACAAATTTTCTGATAGAATATTCTTTTAGTAGAATTATTAAACTACTATTACTACTAACACAGTATAGCAATATTAGTCCCTATGTCATATTGCTATACTGTGCTACTAGGTTAATAAAGGTTTACATGCATTTAGGTCGGGAGATGCTGTCACAAGAGATCTGATCACGGGGAAGGCTGACATGGGTATGGCCGGAATTTATGTTACTGTTGAAAGGCTTAATAATACAGACATGAGTGTTTCACATTCCCACGATTGTGCTGCATTCGCTACGTTAATGTCAACGGCATTACCAAGGTTAGTGATGCTTAATGAAGATCAAAATTTTTATAATCCCTAATTAAAACAGAGAAGATTATACCTATTATTATGTACAATTTTGTAAAATAATGATTCAATATGCACTCAGATGAACTGGTCAAAATATATTATCTTACTTCGAGTGACGTAGTGATGTAATTTGAATAGTGTGTAGACCATAATATAAACCATAAAATGGTAAACTAAACGAAAGAAAAAGAAATACATTCAGATGCTTCAAATCTCCTAAGTTAACAGAAATTACAATATGGGACTGGGAATTTCAGATATCGAGCAATCCTTGGCCCATTTCACTGGCAAGTATGGGTAGCGTTGACTTTCACGTACTTAATTGGTATATTCCCTTTGGCCTTCTCTGACAAACATACTCTAAGGCACCTGATGAACAACATGGGGGAGGTGGAAAATATGTTCTGGTATGTCTTTGGGACCTTCACGAATTGCTTTACGTTCGTTGGCAAACACTCTTGGAGCAAAACCACTAAAATCACCACGAGGCTGTTGATTGGTAAGATTCTTGATGAAGTTTAAGATACTTTGGTGAGGTTAAGTATCAAATAATTAGATGTTGGTTTTAGATTGAGATTAAAGTTTAGAACTTCTACTAGTAAGTAGATTTATTGTAAACCCTATCAGATCTCTATCTGCTATCTGCTCTATATCAAACTCAATGCAAAGTTTTAGTTACTTTAAATACCAAATGCTTAGTTCCTAAGATGTTGACATAATATTTTGTTGTTGCAACGTAGCTTACCAGCATTAATTTGTTGCTCGTTAGCAATTAGAGAAAGTAGCCCGCATGCAGGTAACCCGGATTGTCGTTGCATCGATTAATGTTACTCAACTTATTTTAGGCTGGTACTGGATATTTACCATCATCATAACAAGTTGCTACACAGGATCTATTATAGCGTTTGTTACTTTACCTATATACCCGGAGACGGTGGATACTATTACACAACTACTATCGGGGTTCTATAGAGTTGGGACTTTGGGTGAGATTATTTTTATAGTAGTACTTTTTTCATAAAAAACCTGATTACTAACTAAGGATAATAATTTACACCGCAATATGTAAGTTTCTTTTTGCGTCGTCTGTCTTTTAGGGGGCGTCCACAAATTACATGAGGTATTTTTTTGAATTTTTAGCCCCCCCTCCCTCCCTGGTGAGATTTCGTGAGATTTCATTCAACCCCCCACAAATCTCACGTGAGATTTTTCAAAATGTGGGTTTCTTACGTTTGGTTTGACAGCCAGTAGATTTTCTTTCAAACGAATTTGTGAATGATCTTAATCGTATAACGATTACGCTTATGATTAAATCTTAAGGCCATCCCCCGAGCAAACGACCTTGACCATACATTTGCCGCGTTGCTGAGATCGCACAAAAATCCTATTTTTTTTTACTTAACTTAATTCAAAATTGATCTTAAAAAAATTTTAAACGGGGAATATGTAGTTCATGAAATTATCTATCTATTGTCATGTGTTTCAAATAAACGTAATTTGTAAATACTAGGGAGATGCTGAACGTATAATTCAATTTAAATAAATTGGTTTTACTTTGGAAGCTGATATCATGAGTATAATAAACAAAAATAGAAAATTTAAAACGTGGGAAGGAATGTTGATAGACTGAAGATTATTGCTGTATGTTTATTATAACTTTGTAGTTTTCAAATTATGAGTTTATAAGACTCTAAATTCGGTAAATCACGGAATCTCCGGAGTTCCACAGGGTTCTGCAATCGGTCCGACCCTGTGGACTTTGGCTTTGACTACGTCCTGCGCTGTACAATGCTTTCTGGATTTGAGAAAATAGCCTACGCAGACACACTTGCCGTTTGTCGTGGCAAGACGATACGAGAGGCCAAGATTCTGTCGACGGCGACGGTCGCTCAGATTGTCCGGCGAATACAGTCGCTGAGCCTGACGGTGGCTCTTAATAAGTCCGAAGCCTTGCTATTCCACGGGCCAAGGAAATCGCCCCCGCCGGGCCTAGCTGTAACAGTGAGCGGCATTAATATTGAGGTGAAGTCGTCAATGACATGTCTCGGCCGGGTCCTCGACGGCCGATGGACTTTTAAGGACCATTACCGTCGCTTATCCGAGAAGGTCAGATCAGCGGGGGCCCTGGCCTCCCTCCTGCCCAACCTCGGAGGGCCGAGCTTAACGTGCCGACGACTATACATGGGAGTCATTCGCTCCATGATAATGTATGGGGCGCCAATATGGGCCAGAGATCTGTCGCCTACAAATCGGCTTGTCCTCGGGAGACTACAAAGGACCATGGCGACGCGAGCAGTTCGTGGGTATCGCACCATCTCAAAAGATGCTGCTTGCCTGCTCGCCGGTAGTGTCCCATGGGACCTTGAAGCTAGAGCCCTCGCCGACGTCTACTGGCGTGGCGCAGCGACTCGCGCGGGGGGCAGCAACCCCCTACCGGACGCCGCACGTCGGTAGAGGGACCAAGTCAGAGAGCGGATCATCGAGCTATGGGAGGAATGGCTCCAAGAGCCAAAAGTCATCGTAAACCTGGTGCAGGCCATTCGACCAGTGTTGAAAGAGTGGTTGACAAGGAAGACCGGCGCGCTCTCTTTCCGACTCACACAGGTGCTGACCGGGCATGGCTGCTTCGGTCGGTACCTGTGCGAGATCGTAAGTCGAGAGGAAACCACGCGATGTCACCACTGTGACTGTGACAGGGACACGGCCGAACATACCGTCACGGCGTGTCCCTCCTGGATAGTACAACGTGCGGCACTCAGACCGGACCTTTCCCTGCCGGCACTGTTTCGTGCAATGCTGAGTGGCGAACAAGAGTGGAAAGCGGTGAAGGATTTCGCTCACGACGTCATCTCCGTAAAAGAGGTGGCCGAGCACATAACGGAGAGGGAGGCGCTCAACCCTCGTCGCAGAAGTAGGCCAAGGCGAAGACGGGTCAATCGAAATGACCAAAGCGTCCCACCTTAGCCAGGGCTCGGGGCGACGGTATGGGGATGCCGTCGCACATTGCACCGAGTCCCCGAGAGGGTCGCGAGGCGCTGCGTACTCTTCGCGCATCGCGACACCAAAGTGTCAGGCCTACACAAACCCTGGAAGGGCCTCTGTTTGGCCACGTATGGGCTCGAGGAGGGTCTGCTGGTGACAAGCAGGCACGCGCACGCAGAGACGCGGAAAGAAAGCTCGCGTGTTCTCGCAATCCTGCGTGCGAAGAGTTGAAGAGTAGGTATAGACTGGTTTTTAGTGGGTAGGGCTGCGGTCAATTCACCATCTTTAAGGAGTTAAAAAAAAAGGCATTAAGGTGCCATCGAAATTCTCATACATACCTACTTAATACCAAAATAATTTTCTCAGACGAAAATATTTAACATGTTGGAGTTATTTTTTAGCTTAAAATAGTAATTACCTAGGTTCCTGCACAAAAATTTACTACAAAATATTTAAAGACTAAAAAATATTTTTTATTGTTTAAATATTTTGTAGTAATATTTAAACACAAAAAATATTGAGAATGAGAATTTCGATGACACCCGGCCTCTTAAGCATACGTACAATCTGGATGAAATGGACTAAAATAGTATATTGATAAAAAATTAAAAAATTGTGATGAAAAAATGTAATTCTAGATCATGGTGGATGGGAACGTTGGTTTCTTAACTCTTCTGATCCGCTAACAAACAAGTTATTGAAGAATGTAGAGTTGGTTCCCGACGTGAGGTCTGGTATTATGAATATAACGAAGGCTTTCTTTTGGCCTTATGCTTTTATTGGATCGCAAGCAGAGCTCGAATACCTTGTTCAATCTAACTTTTCTAAATCTGAGTAAGTTACTTATTAATTTTGAAGTGAAAACTTCTTTAGCGGCGTTGAGCACTTTTGTGGGATGGGTAAAAACTGTGAAACTCACGTCAGATTCTCGTGCTGATCGAAAAACCGTAAGACGGTTGGAGAATAGTGTTGTAACATCGAAATCAATTAATCGAGCAATCGATTGTTTATTTCGATTGTCGAAATTTTTTAATCGATTGTAAGGGTTTCTATTACTTACTTAATTAAAAAAAAACTATTTTTTAAAAATCGATTTTCATAAAAAATGGGTTAAAAATTTAATCGATTGTAAGGGTTTCGATTAATTAAAAAATCATTTTTTTTTAAATCGAGTTTCATGAAAAATTGATAAAAAAATGATGTACAACGTTAATAATCAAGTTTTCATTTCTGCCGGCACTCCCGGAGTGCAACCCGTCTTTTTTATTATGATTTAAGTTTTTGGCATTTCGGATACTTAAATATATTTTCGATTGCTTTTAACTATAGGTCTAAGCGTGATCTTTTGCATATATCAAATGAGTGCTTTGCACCATTCGGAGTCTCTATAAGTTTTCCAAAAAACTCAATATACACTGCAAAATTAAGTGAAGACATAAGGAGGATTATTCAAAGCGGGCTGATGGATAAAATTGTAGATGATGTCCGATGGGAGCTACAAAGGAGCAGTTCAGGAAAACTACTATCAGTAAGTTGAATTTTATGCCAGTATCAGTTGATCTGCTTCTGGCGAAGTAGTTGTTCTGCTTTTGGCAACTAGTTTGTCAGAAGCGCAGCGTTTTACTGCCACGCAAACTCTCAAGTTTTTTTTTAAATGAAATAAGGGGGCAAACGAGCAAACGGGTCACCTGATGGAAAGCAACTTCCGTCGCCCATGGACACTCACAGCATCAGAAGAGCCGCAGGTGCGTTACCGGCCTTTTAAGAGGGAATAGGGTAATAGGGAAGGGTGGGGAAGTGAAGGGAATAGGGCGAAAATCAGCGATTGGGCCTCCGGTAAACTCACTCACTCTGAGAAACACAGCGCAAGCGTTGTTTCACGCCGGTTTTCTGTGAGAACGTGGTATTTCTCCGGTCGAGCTGGCCCATTCGTGCTGAAGCATGGCTCTCCCACGTGTAGCTCTCCCATATAGGCTCTCCCCTAAAAACTATGTGTCTCTATTATTTTATTATAATAGATATCCGAAATTTAACAAGTTTATCTTGTAGGTTGGATCAGATTCACTATCATTCTCTTCATTGGAAGAAAGAGGACTGACTTTAGAAGACACGCAAGGCATGTTTCTCCTATTGGGCGCTGGATTTCTATGTGCAGCTGTCGCTTTAATGTCTGAATGGACCGGAGGTTTTTATAAAGGCTGTCGGAGATTAAAGACAAGAATGACTGCGAGCAGAACAAACTTACACGAAACAAATGAGAGGTGTATCTCTACGCCCAGTATTGAAGTTGCAGATTATCCAGAAATAGATATTTACACTGCGACAAATAGTATTGATTCTGACGAGGGCAGTAGAATCATAAATATAACAAAAGACAACTTCGTTATACATTATAATAAGCATGAACAAGATTCTGACACTCTCACTACGAATTCTCTCAATTTAGACAAGGAAGTTGAAGAAATATTTAAAATAGCCGAGAAGAAGGATGCTCTCGAAATTGATAATACAGTTCGTTTCGAAGATGTAGAAGATGAAAAGGGTGATTCGAAGAATCCGTTCAGTAAGACGTATAGTCTGTCAAGAAAGTGAAGAAATTAAAAAGTGGCAACATAGTAGTGTCATCCCTTTCAAATCAATCTAAGAAAAAAGGGATGACACTACGATGTTGCCACTTTTTAATTTCTTCACTTTCTTGACAAACGGACGGATCGTTAAATATAAATTATACTAGATATTCACAATATTGAATAGTGTTAGATATTCACAAAATGTTAAGTGCAATACCTATAATATTGTATTTGAATTAACTATTTCTGCATCAATTACTGTTAAATAATAATTTATATTAACGAGTTTTAAAATTTATTTTACATAATTATCCCGTTTTTTACAACATTTTCAGATGTTTCGCTTCTATTGATCACAGCGTGATGTTATGTAGCCATCTTACCTCCGTACATGAATGAAGCTGTCCATTACAAAAAAAATCGAACCAGTAAATCTTCAGCTTTATAATATAAATAAAACGAAAGAAGGTATAAAGGTACAGTTAAGCTAAATCGGATTTAATTTTAATGTGCTTCCAGTAAATTCTAAATTAGATCTAGCAACGTTGCCTACCAGTAAAAATAACTAATATCTTTAAAATCTTACCTGTAGTAGCAGCATCTAACTATTCAGACAGTTTTCACAGTGGCATGGGCGACTGGAAAGAAACATTTGATTTTTTTTCCACGGGCTTTGGCCCACCACTGTATCTCCTGTGTCGCCAGGATCGACAGTGGTATCCAACCACGAAAATACTTTGATATGATCTCAGGGAGCCCGAGGGACATGCTAAAGCTGTCTTGGGACCCGCAACGAATTTAATCAGAAGAAGATAGGAGTAGGAAGTGTACAATTTTCCCTCCCCATAAAAAGCGGGAGACAGCACAAAGTTGCAATGACCGAAAGTCAAAGAACTAAAGGGAAAGCACCACGGGAATTAATGTTTATTATTATGACTACACTAAGCTAGATCTAAGGTAATGTTGGAATTTGTTGTGTTACACTGTTTCCAGTAATAATTTTATGACAAAAACGCTTAAACGCTTAAAGTTCCTGGCGCTGTCCATCGTAATATCGGACTCCCGATTTGCAAAGCATGTTGTTAAGCATTATAGATAATATTGATATTTTAGATATTTTATATAATTGTATGTAAGGTAAATTATAGATATTGATATTTTATATAAAATATCAATATCTATAATTTAGGTATAATTTAGAACATTCTTTTGTGGAAACTTTGTGAAATGAATAAAACAATAAAACTTGACATCCAACTCTTTATTACCCTTCGAACAGTCATCAAAATAATTTATAACAATTTTCTAACACTGTTCATTAACATTAATCCATTCAGCCATAGAGATGTTTTATACATTGCGAAAGAGTGCGCGCAGGCGCATAGACCTAACATAATGCAGGATTCCGCCCGGCCTCAACTTAAAAATAATTATACAATATGACTTAAATCCAATGAGATACCTCAGAAAAACGGGTACGCTCATTATACGTAAAAATATCGATAAAATACAACATATTTCGCATCTCGATTTTGTAAATTCAAACAAAAATACACCTATCAACTAGTAGCAATCTGTTATTGCACGGATGTTACCAGAAAGTGAAGTTGAGTATTCAATAAGGATATGTATAATACCTATTCTATCTGGATCGTTCACGATGCACGGCGTTACAATAGCAAAGAGCTGGCGGTACTGATCTACTTTGAAATCAGCAGAACTTTAACTATAAACACTTACGACTACGATGCTTTAAATGCATAATAATTACGGATACTTAATTTAACGGGGCGCGCTCCGGGTGCGAGTTAAGAGGCCGCGGTGAGTTGACACTCCGGCCACCGAAACTCATACCGAGGACGCTACTCTTTACTATTGTAAAGCGGTTAATAATACAGGAAAAACATACACAAACGTAGATACGTCTACAAAACAAACCAAGCAAACCCTCACACGACGCACGCCGTACTTGTGCGTGTTATGAACGATAATTAATAATAATGAAATCATTTCCGACAGAATCTCACAACCTCGGAAATAATGCTCCCAATACCAGCTTACTGTGACTCTTGAGTCGATAAAGTTAAGTGCAACCGACTTATATAGATCTAGTGAAAGTAATGTGTCTCTGAAAACACGTGCAAGACGTTGCAAGAACTACAATCTACGTATGACGGTTCGGGACATTTTTCATCAAAACTCGACTTCGTCGACGGAAAACGTAGTATCTGAGAAACCATACAACGAACGTCAAATACTGCGGCCAAATAATTTGAGCAATCAAAGAAGCACTCGACGGTCAGCTAAACTATTAGGAACGAACGACCGAAAACGATCAAGAATCAACGCAAATTTAGATCTTTTTATAAGAGGACTGTAACAGTGCATTGTGTATATCACAATAACAATTCTACACATATACGTTTGAATATACTCCCGGTAAAGGGACAACATTTATTTACTCAGTATTAAAATATTAATTCGTAATCTAGTGTAAAATATTTTACAATGCGAAAATACATATCGTACGTGTTCAGACTTTTGATCGTCAAAACTGTTTCTTCCCTGTACACATTTAACAAATATACATTTATAATTTTGTTATTGTGATTTGAAGGTGTAAATATGAGCGTAATTGTGTTATATTCTACGAGTTCAAGACTGCCCGAGCGCAGTATTTCTTCAATGACATAATTTATTTTATATACACAAGGATTATGCGATCCGGTATTGTCATACCGATATATTTTATAATATATGTATGATACAGATTAATACTAATTTTACAATATTTTAAGACGTGAAAAGTCAAGCATAGTCTATATAAATTTGGTAGGTATATGGTACATTCAGGCACTGTGAATAAGGCATCTACAGTGATATAGGGTTCGATAGGTAGAAATAAACATGATCTATTCATATAACAAGTAACAATTTTTATTCATAGGAACTCTAAATAGTTTGAAACTTTTCCTCGAAATCAAAAATATTATAGCATCTTTTCTCGAAAAATAACGTACTGTAAACGGTCGTACTTTCTAAAAATAGGGTCGCATGTGATATAGTGCATTACGAAAATATGATTTTTGTGAAAATATACATCTGTCTATGCTTAGTGAATAATTTTATGGTAGTGCTAGCTTCAGATCACAGTAACAAAATAAATATACAACAAGCATTTTTGATAACCAATTATTATTACACGCTAAATAGAATTATTCTAACACATGGGTATTTTATACAGATTTATTATGTGATATTACAAATTGACTTCAATTTTGGTCTGCAAACGTGAGTTCACATGCTACTTTTAATTCGAAGCCGATCAGGTTGAGATCAACATTATGCGAAGGACCAATTAGGTGTAACGAGTACATCCGCGCTGCTGTCTCTCTCGCACAGACGCGGAGGCGCAGTCGGTAGGATCGGAAAGTTGGGGGGTAGATGTGAAACGCAGATGTACTCGTTAAGACTTAAGCCCCGTTTACACTAAACGATTTGACGCGGCGTGTAACGCATACAGGTGTCTCTATTATGAAGCTTGTACTTATTTTGACCGCTTTAAACCGTCGAAACGGGGCAACAGGATCGTTATACAATATAGATGTTACTCTCGTGAATGCTTAGAGTGCAAGTGTTATCATAAGAATTTTAAAGCTTCGTGTGGTACCTTTACATAAACGAGTCTAGCTAACATTATCTACTTACAATACATAACATTCGTACCTAACGGGACGTGTATACATATTATGTAAATATTACTCTTATATTGTATAAATATGTCAATAGATAAAGTACATTTCCAATACATAACTTTATTATCTTCTGTGATGACGCTAACGCTTACGATTACGAAAGTTCGGATGTCACACTAAAATATTTTAAAATGGCACAAAAAACTTTCGAAACACTAACACGAGTCAACAGTTTCACCGTTCCTCACTTCGGCGCGCAGTCCGATCCGTCCACTATATTAACTATCACTAATTGACTAACTTTAAGCTAAATAGACAATGGCACGGATTGCACATAGTGTCACGTATTTACAAGGAGGCTAACATTCAGTGTATGTGCAGATGGGTAGTGAAACATCAATTCTCTCCGCTAGTCTGCCCTTTTCCGCGAGCCAATGCCAGAGCACCTTCCGAATTCAGACTTTAGTTGCACCACGGGAAAAGAGCACAGTACCGGGCGATCGGGCTGGGCCTAGCAGTGGGGGTGGATGGGCCTCGGGTAGGGACCGAAGGCCTCGGGGCCCAGCTATGTGGCCCAGCCCTCGATCCGCGGCCGCTTGGAGTGCGGCTGCTCGTAGTCCAGCGGCCCGTGCCGCATGTCCTGTCCCGGCGAGCCCATATTGCTCGATGTCACTGAACCTGGAATTACAATGTGGAAATTAACTGTTGGATTTGTCATGATTATTTTAGAAGATTGTGGCATTGATTGATCATTCAAACATTCGTATAATATAAATGCTTCACGTTTAAACCAGAAATTGTACGTTAGTTACGCTCTGTTTCGGCAATTTGTCGTGCTACTCTCCCTACAGAATACGACTGAAAACCTGTCTACCTAGTGGTTTTTAGTCTTATTTAATCCATTATAGTTGTCAGGTTTATTTGCATCCATCGTCAAATCTGGTGATCATAGCAATGAACTAGTGCGAAGGCCGGTTGCGCGAACTGACCACAGCCTCTTGCCAAGTAATCTGGCAATATATCCGGTTGTCATGGCAATGTACTAGGACGGCAGGGTTTTCTCTTGCCAAAGTAGTCATAACAAAGTACCAACAATAGGCGACGTCAGATGCACGCAAAGGGTACAGGCTTTTGCCAAGTGAGCTGGCAATATATTATTATCCTTGTCATGGCAAAGAACCAGAACAGCATCATGCGCTGACATCATTGGCTCAGTGGCAGGATGTCTGCCTGCTTAGTCTTGCTCTTGCCAGTCTTGCCAGACTTACATTGGCAAGACTGGCTGTTAATCTACTACTGGATATTGATCCAGTAGTATTATAACGCCTCCGTGGTCCAGTGGTTGAGAGCGCGGCTCTCGAGTCGGAGGTCGTGGGTTCGATTCCCGCGTTGGAAACATGTTATTTCCAAGTTTGGTTAGGACAACGCAGGCTGATCACCTGATTGTCTGACAGGTAAGATGATCCATGCGTCGGATGGGTATGTAAAATGTTAGTAATGCGCTTGATCTCTCGCCAGTCGTGTCGGTATTCCGTCCCACTGGGTTAAGAGTAAGAGGAATAGAGAGTGCTCCTGTGTACTGCGCACATACTTAGGCACTATAAAACTACTCCAGCGTAACTAGCCTGGTTTCAATGAAACCGGTCACCGTCACCGAAGTTGGTGTGGGAGTTATTAGTAGATAGTATTATCAACGTACCATCGATATGCGGCGGCAGGTGTGCGGGCGCGGGCGGGCGGTGCAGGTCGCGGGGAGGGGACACGGGCTCCGCCTTGATCTTGACGTTGCCCGGCGACGCGGCCGGCGGCGGCGTGCCCAACACCGGCAGGCTGCTACTGTAAATTTCGGCTGGTTAGGAATACGACAGGTTAAACTTAATGTTAGATTTAAAGTTGAAGAAGGTTATCACTTTTCGCACCTCCGGTAAAATCAGGGCTGGATTTATATTTTTTATGAGTTCACTGGGAGCTGTGTTACAGTTTATACTAGTACAGCTCCCAACGCTATTTACTGAGTGATGTATTGATTATATTTTCCATATATTATGTAAAAGTCATGTATGTAAAACCGATATAATTTACTTAAATAAAAAAAATATTATTATTATTAAGTATATGAATATTATAGGCCACTTTAATTATGCCGCCCCTATGTACGACTAGGATACTACCGACTAGGACGCCATAGGACGCTGCCGCCTATAGGCCATGGCCAATACTGCCTATACATAAATCCAGAGCTGGGTAAGATAAAGATATAAATGCTAAATATTTTCATAATCATTTAAGAGGATACAACAGCGGCTAGAGAAATGAAAAAAAAGTACGTTTAATATCTATAGCTGTCTCCCTTACCTCAAGCCTATACCGCAGAACGCGATAGAGACAACTGCAGAAAATCCAGAAAATCAACGATTCGTTGTCCCCTGATTCCTTCTCCAAAACTTAACCGATTTAAGTGGTTTTTTCATTAAAGATTAAAAAAAGGCTTGAGCTGTGTTCCTATGTTTTGCTTTTTTTGTATAATCTATCCAAATCTGTTTTCTGGACGTTTGAACACAGTGGAAAATCTGGCCATTTTTTTGGGTTTTTGAACGTTCATATCTTATTTAATAATTAAATTATGAAAAAAAAAGAAAACATAGGGACATTGTATTAGTGGCCGTAGATATTCAGGAAAAAAATTATAACTCTACTAGCATTATCCAGGGAGGAAACAGGGGACAACGTTTGTATGGAAAAAATGGCGGTGTGGAATCCTCTTAAGTCCTTGTCTTACCGAAGGAACGGTTTTAAATATTTTTTGTTTCAGTTGCTCATTCCATCACCAGGGTTAGTACTCTGTCAAATTACATGCAATAATTTCTACAGCGAAGTTTACCTCAAAAATTTACGAGATTTCACATAACGTATAGGTAAGTGATAATAATTATAAAAATTACGGTGGCTTGTCTCAAAACCCATTTTTTAATTTCTAACATTTTTGTCAAATTATTGCAAGCATCCATAATTCCTTATATATTATAATTTATATTATATTAGCGAATTCACGTAAAACGACGCGGACGTTTGAAAATCTAGATATAATTAATAAAACATGAACTCAACCAAAATGCTAGCCGAGTATGGGCGAGAACTGCCTATTAGTGTTTCATTTCAGAAACATGCCATGCGATTTGTAGTCTTTTTAAATGGTTAGGACCGCATTTATAGTAATGCAAGTATGTAATGAAAAATGATGAAAAAAATGATAACCGAAGTTATAATTCTGCGAATTATGACATCACCATGTTTAATTCGTTATTTTAATGTTTTTACTCATATTTCGAGGCTATAATAAAAACCGCATGCATATTTTTTGTATAATTATTGTATTTAAAATTAATTATTTTATAAAATGTAATTAAAAATAAAATTAATTCCTCAAAAATATTGCTCAAAAATCATTAAAAAATGATTGATGTGACAACAAAATGACATAAGTCTATATGATTGCAACATAAAAACAAAAAACAAACGAAACAAAAAAAACGTGCATCAAACAGCGTTAATGAACATAAAAAGAAAAAAAAGATCACAGACATGTACCTGTTGTGCTGTAGTGTCTGCAGCTGATGCGCTCCCCATGATAGTCCTATGCCGATGTCCGAGTTCATACTGAAGTCCTGTGGTCCGAAATTGCCGAGTCCTGAGTAGCTTAGTGGTGTCTGGAAAGAGACAAAACAACAACTATGATAGACATAAATAATAGCTTAAAAAAAAACACGTTTTTTTTTCAAATTTCTACTAATTATTGCATTGTATGCAAAATGTGGATTTAAATTTTAATGAGACTACTGGAGATAGGTAAAAATCTCAAATATTCCGCTACATACAATATACAGCCCAAGCTTAAAAATGCGTGTTAAAAAGAGACCCTGGATATTACGATTCTAATGATACCTCAATTATTAAAATCGCATCAGAATGCGCTACGGCCAAACACCCAAAATAAAAAACAATGTCCAACAACAAAATTCAGAAACTTATGGGATTTTCTATTACTTATCCATGCTTGTAAAAGTGTATATTATATTATGAATATGTATTCACGTACTACTTTCCTTCCTTTTCGAGAAAATAAAAAGCGGGATAATTATATGATAATAGGTTAAAACCTCTTAACGGATATTTAACATTGTCATGTCACATTCTATAGCTTCTTTCATAGAATGTTAAATAGTCGAATACCATAAGATTTCCATTACATTTTATCCGGCCTCAATGCCCTTTTCCCTTAATCCCCAGTATACTGCCCTATATTTCAGGTCATCGACCTAGTACCCCAGTTCTTGGACTAGTCGCTAAAACTCTCAACTAACTTGTTCCGCGTCTATACTGATTGCAGAAACTTCTTATTTGACCCTCTTTTCCTCCCGAGATCTCATTTTCTCTTCTTTCACGCTATTTGTCTCTTTCACTCGTACTTTTTTAAATGATTGGTTTGGTTTTTATATTAACCTCAAAATAATTGTAGGGGAGTAAATTAATAGATATTTCAGCAACAGTCAACTTCTGATCGCCTTACTCATCTATGATGGATATATGTCCTTTTTTTTTAAACGGGCAAAAGGCCCACCACACATTCCCACCACTGCAACTCCTGTGTCGCCAGGATAAACAGTGGCAACCAACCACGAAGACCCTTGATATATCGAAAACCCTGGATATATCTCCTGCTGAACTAGTTAGGACTAATTTGTGAGCAATAAAGAGTTTTATCTATTTATCTATAATATATCTCCTGTTTGGTGGTCAACATCCTGTCCAACTAACACTTGTATTCCTTTACTCGCTGGCAAACATTCACACACCGAAACATCCTATCCCACTCACCTCTCCCGTATAAGACAGATCGTCCTGAGGCGGCGGCATGTTGCTGGGTATGACGACTCGCAGGTTGTTGTGGCGGGGCGACGGCGGGGGGTGGTGCTTGTGGCGGTGCGGGGAGGGGGCTGGCCCGGGGGACGGGGACGGGGTGCAGCCCCCGTCCAGCGGGGACCCGGACCCAGGGTAGCCGTTTGACATCTCGAGCATTCCGCCGCTTGGGTATACTGAAAGATTGACATTGGTTTATTTAGTATAAAGTTATTACACTAACTAATAAGGATTATAATATTATGTAATGGTAACTATTATGGATTATTGTGCTTACAAAAGATAATGAGTCCAAGAAAATAATTTGATGATGTTTGTATATTGAAGCGAACGATTGCTGGACGTGACTTAAAATATTGAAAGAGCCTAGCCTAGCCTTTCTAAAATATAGTACTGATTGGAGATTTCCAATCCAATAATTCCAACCGCTGATTGGAGATCTCCAATCAGCAGTATGGAATTATATATTATTTTTAGACAAAACCCCCCCCCCCCCCCCCAACCCATCCTGGTGTGACGGATCTAATGTGTGTAAATATCGGTGTGACAGCAAGTGCGCTGTGATAGCTACATAGCGCACTTGCTGGGGTGGCGCACTTTGCCACACTCACTATACCATTTATTGGTAGAACTACCAGTGTCTTACAAAGCAAGGCTCTTTTTTGTTATTTGTTGCTTACTTACAAATGATTAAAAACGTATGAACAAGCCTTACCAGAATCGGTTTCCGAAGACGAGGGCCGTGGACTGATAGAGGTGTGCATCTGTGGGCTGGCCTGCAGCAGAGACTGGTCATAGCTCCCCACTGGCACGCTCACTGGCAGGTTATAGTTGCTTCCGGTAACGCCAACTCCCACTCTACTTCCGTTCAGCTGCTGGTTCCTTTGCATCATCATCTGGAATTCCTCGTCGATCTTGGAATATTTGGCCTCGGTCCGTGGTGTGAGATTGTACTCGGGCTCCGCTTCGGGACTGTCCGGCGACATCACTCCGTTCTTATGCTCTTTCTTCGTGAGTGCCTGAAAGTGTCAGCGAAACCAGCTCAGGTGGCTTGACGAGCCCAGTCCTTTTATACTCGCGTGTGCATGCAATTAATAACATCCTCTACACACATTAGTATAAAACTGTTATTTTTTTCAGCTCAGATCGAATAAAAAGTAGTTTTTATTTGATCTGAGCTGCGTGGCTTATTTTTCCGTACGCGCAAACGTTCAACCAATAAAATTTCAATAAAATAAAAAATAAAAATTTTAATTCGAAAAAAACATTATTTTAATTGCAAGTATCATGAATTTTTTGCACTACATTGGATATTTGCTAGTGCGGAAATATAGCCCTATAAGTGAGGGTAGATTTAAATTTACTAAGCGACTAACTACTAGTATATACGTGTAAACTTTTAGCGTACATATGTGTGTAGTGTCAAATGCAATGATACAACACTGACTATTCACATTTTCGGATCAGGTCGTGGTTAATTCAAACACAAAAATATTTATAAAACCCATGCTGCGGGAGTAACGTAAATATTTGGGGGTCGTAAAGTGGGGATCTGGCATGCTGGGGACAGGTGTTTATTATTGTATGTGTTACAACATCGAATTACCCGTACGCTGAAAAGGAATGGGGATGTCCATTTTTTTTTACTTTTTTTGGGGAATTACAGGTTAAGGATAGGAGCAGTCAAGGGTTTTAGTATTTTAGGAATTTAGTAAAAGCACGCGGTTAATGGGATAAGTCAATATTGCATGGACATTGCATTGTTCACGGGCACACAGATGACGCCGTACTTAATGTACCTCGATGATGTTCCGATTCGTCAGCGATTCGTGCGGCTCATTGTATTCCGTATACTTCAGTAGTACCTGGAAAATTGGGGGAAAAAAAATTAAGTACTTATATAAAAATACCAAGCTTGGTCGAATTCATTATAACAAAAATCACCTAATACTATGCAATGTCGTTTAACACCCTGTTTAGTTTTAAGATTCTTTTGTTAATGTTTTTAATTTTTATTTTCCTTAATCCTTATACCTAATATGTTTTTTTTTAGTTTTCTACCGTTTTGTTACTTTATGTTTGTTTTAATATTATGGTTGTGTTAGGTTTTTAAAAATGGGAATAAAGTTTTTTTTTTTATTTTTAAATTTGGTATAAAAATCCAGTCAATTAAAAATAATTTTCAAGGAAGTTGAAACCAAGTATCTGTATCTTAGGAAGGTTCGGTGAAGTAAAATACAGAAGCAATTAGCTTCGATGTAACCAAATACTTGTAATTACAAATTATGAGGTAGCAATTTAATATTTATTTTCAAGTTTGAAGTGATCTACACATGTGTTATCTGGATTAACGTAACTTGATACTTGAAATAAATTCGTAATTTTATTCTGAGAATGTTATTTGACTGTTCTTGAATGTCAATGCACAGAATACTAATTAAAGTCAAGATTAAAGACTACGAAAATTATATACTCATTATGTAAATTTTATTGCAATTTTGTGTAAAATGTTTTATTCATGGGAACCATACATTTTATAACAACACCAGAATCATAAAACTATTTTAACCCATCAAGCCCCATAAGCTCACCGGTGAGCGAGACACAATAGAATAACAATAGATTTTTTTCCAAGAATCCACGATCGATGGATTAATAAACTAAATGTTGTATAATGTATAATTAACATCTTCTTATTTACCTTGTCCATATCCGTGCTAGCATATTGGTATAGTTTGTTGTTTGAGCTGAAGATGATCAGGGCGATCTCGCAGTCGCACAGTACGCTCAACTCGTACGCCTTCTTCATCACACCGAATTTCCGTTTGTTGAAGGTCACCTGGAATGTACAACGTATTTATGAAACATTTTTTTTTGTTGCAAAAATTTTGAGCATACTTACTAAAATTTTAAAAAAATCGTTAAAAAAATCTGTAAGTATCTTAAAGTATTATTTATTTTTGGAAAGTATGTACACGGTAGCTTTTAATGATAATATATTTCGCTATATAAAAGCGGCGTAATAAATAAATGGGTCACGGACTTTTATCACTTCATTGTAAATATGACTCGGTCATCGGTTTTACAATTTAAATTATTGTGTGATTGCTTGTACCAGATTTAATGCAAATGATGACATTAATATTGTTTTCATTAACCTATATTTAACGATGTACCTTACATCTAAGTTTAAGCGATTATTTAGAAAAAAAATTAAAAGGAAAACTTTTTTATAAAACGGATGAAAGTATCAAGATTTTCTATTTATCTATGCACACATTTCATTGACCTTGACAACTTTTATTTTGCCGTCTGTATCCTTTATTGCGCGACCAAACGCGTTTGGTCCTTTCCTAAGCGTTTATGTGTGTTACTTGCGAGCTGCCCGAGCTCTCAGTACATTGGCTGCGTAGTGTAATTAATAAATTACAAGCAGAGGTCGTTGTACTTGATAATGTTTTTGCAGAGAGATACGCCACATCTGTTGGGTTGGACCACTGAGGTCATTTCACCCTTCAACCTTGTGTTACTGCCAATTCATATAGTCGTGTATACTCCACTCGGGCTAACTTGTCGCTAGCGGTCATTGACTCCCTGTCAAAAACTTGTCATTTCCCATATAAAACCACGATTGACAATATCTGACACTTCATTGTCAATCGCGGTTTATATGGAAAATGACAAGTTTTTGACAGGGAGTCAATGACCGCTAGCGACAAGTTAGCCCGAGTGGAGTATAGTATTTGTTCCAAATTGAAGACGTGAGTGGTAAGTAACAATTTAAAAATGTTCGTTTTTTTGCATAAATTTTGGCTATAGGACTGGAAAATGATTTGAATTTAAAAAATGTGGATTTTATGTATAGCCAGATATAATATATGCGATGAAGTAGACGTAAGCAACGAGGTTTGTTCAAATTAAAAAAGAAACAATGAGTAATTGCCTTTATCCCTTTATGGTAAATCCACTTAATCCACTTACGTTTTCAACTCCCTAAAATCCACTTAATCCACTTAAGTTTTCAATTGTACTAGTGCTAAAAACTTTTTACATAAGTATTTCTTTTAAATTTTAGTTAAAAAACTTGCGATTTTTGGCAATCTATTTACATAGTAAATAATTTCCGGTAGACATTATTGTGCGAATTTTTTGCGTAGGTTACCTGACCTATGTATTTAAAATTTATAAGTGGAATACGATTTTGAATATTAGCCCGGGCGCGCACTAGCGGCCAGGCCGCGGCGGTCATCGAAAGTATGGTGTGGCCGCAGGTCGCGTTGCAGCCAGGTGCGCGTCGTCTATGACGGTTTCATACGAAGGTATCTATCTCGATGGCCGCCGCGGCCTGGCCGCTAGTGCGCGCCCGGGCTTATACAATTTTTTACACTTTTTTGGCTCTTATTAAATATTGTATAGTACAAAGGAGCTTTTCATGATAATAATTTGTATATTAAATATCCTATAATATACATTTTTTACAGGTCTGCCTAATTTGGATATCATAACTGTGGTATAATTAACTAAAGGCTCAGGGCCAAGTTCTCTACCTCCATTCATCATCCAAAATTCGAAGGGTGACAATTGGGTCCTTTCATAATACTACAAGCTCTATATAATAATAACTGCCACACCGGTTTTATAGTGCCCAAGTATGTGCGCAGTACACAAGAACTCTCCCGTATAAGTATATCCCGTATTCCTTTACTCTCATAGCCAATTGGGACAGATGACCGACACGACTGGCGAGAGATCAGGCGCAGGACCGACTTTTTACATGCCCATCCGACGCATGGTAAATTTTACTTGTCAGACAATCATATTATAGTAAGATGAAGGGAACTAACCTGCCGATTCCGTTCATCCGTGATCCGTGATATTTGTATTTTCTTCCGACCCATCGTGGCAGCAATCTTGGAGGGGGTGAGAGGAGCGGGGTGAAGAGAGGAGCGCCCAGGCGGCTGGTTACTGGTTCAGACGTCAACAGCTGCTTTCTGGAAGAGAAGAGAAAACCTTAGTACAGAGGTTCCCAATCTTTTTCAGCGGCGCAGCTACACGTCACAATATTTTGTCACGGCGCCCTACTCCACTACTACCTACTACCTAGCTATTAGAAAAAGAGACATAAGTAAACATTTATAATGATTATAGTTAGGTTAAGCAGGTAAATCATAATAAGTAAATATTTAACCATCTATCTGCTTCGCATAAATACCTATATATATATATATATATATATATATATATATATATATATATATATATATATATATATAATTTTATTTTATAAAATTTGTGGTTTTGTATAGGGATGGAGGGTCGACTCATGGCGCCCCTCTTGCCTTTCCACGGCGCACCAGGACGCCGCGGCGCACAGTTTGGGAACACCTGCCTTAGTATAATGGAACAAGGTCTGATTTGCTTTGGGGTATTTATATTTTGGTGATACGAAACAGTTTCTTAGTAAGAAACCATTTCGGCAAAGAACTGTAGAGCGTTTAAGTAACATTTATTTGAGGTAAATTATTATCGCTTTGAGTCTGTTTTTCTAAAGATTGTAGGATTATCTAAAAGTCGGATTCCTTAAACTAATAAAGGTACGTGTTGACAGTTGAACAATCAAAAGTTAAAAAATCGTAGTGAACCATAAATTTCCAGCGACATAATTAAACTCTGAAAGTTATAAATCGAATAATCTCTAAGGATTGCTCCAAGTACCCACGTTAATAGGAAATATGAAGATAAGAACTGTCTAGAGACAGTTTCGAGACAGTTTTATTGGGTATCGTCTGCAACTTGTCAGACTTTCATTCAGCTTAATCTTTCTCTTTAACGACGAACTTTCAAGTTTTAGAACATTGTTTTTATTTGGAAAATTACATAAATATTAATAAATTAAGTTTTAAATAATAATTTGTATCAAGATCATCTTTTTGCATTAAGTTATAAAAAGTTTGGACTAGGTGATACTTCAAGAAAGCTTGTAATTTTCTCGGAGTATCCAACCCCTGATCAAGCTCATTTTAAGCTCACTTCAGTTATTTTTTGCAAAATGATTACTTAGGCTCTAACCTTCGCTCGACCTACCTCAACAAAAGAAAAAACCTGTTCTTTTTTTAAAATGATTAGGCTCTAGAAAGCGGCTCTACACCATCGCGTCGGGTCACATTTGCATAATGACCCCCACACATGCCCACATGACCTCGATTTTTTCCCTAATCGGCATTCGCGAGCGATTTTCCGATAAATCGTTTTGCTGTTTGTCTAACTCTGTTAATTATGTATTGAGAATTTTCCCGACTTTCGTATTTAGGGGCTCTGATATTGTTATAATAGTATAAGTTATAAATCTATTATACGTGTGAGAGCCATGCTTCGGCACGAATGGGCCGGCTCGACCGGAGAAATACCACGTTCTCACAGAAAACCGGCGTGAAACAGCGCTCGCGCTGTGTTTCGCCGAGTGAGTGAGTTTACCGGAGGCCCAATCCCCTACCCTATTCCCTTTCCTACCCTCCCCTATTCGCTTCCCTTCCCATTCCTACCCTCCCCTATTACCATATTCCCTCTTAAAAGGCCGGCAACGCACATGCAGCTCTTCTGATGCTGCAAGTGTCCATGGGCGACGGAAGTTGCTTTCCATCAGGTGACCCGTTTGCTCGTTTGCCCCCTTATTTCATAAAAAATAATAATAATACTAATAATATTTAACCAGAAGTTACGCGGCTTCCGCCTGCGTTGAAACAGTATCGGGCAGTAATCGTACACTTTCACGCAATATAGACCCATCCTATGCCGTGATCTATTTTATGTCTGTGACAGACAAGTTTCAACAAAATCAGCCAAATGGTTTTAAAGCTAATTCGAAGCAAACAAAAAGCTTTTTCTTTTGTTAACGTCGTATAGATCTAATGACGTCGTATAGATTAACGCCTCTGTGGTCCAGTGGCTTAGAGACGGCAGCGGCTCTTGACTCGGAGGTCGTGGGTTCGATTCCCGCGTTGGAAACTTGTTATTTCCAAGTTTGGTTAGGACAATGCAGGCTGATCACCAGATTGTCTGACAAGTAAGATGATCTATGCGTCGGATGGGCATGTAAAAAGTCAGTCCTGCACCTGATCTCTCGCCAGTCGTGTCGGTCGTCCGTCCCACTGGGCTATGAGAGTAAAGGAATAGAGAGTGCTCTTGTGTACTGCGCACACACTTGGGCACTGTAAAATTACTCCTGCGTAACTGGCCTGGGTTCAATAAAACTGGCCACCGTCACCGAAACCGGTGTGGGAGTTATTAGTATTATTATTATAGATTTAATATTTCGATTGATGAAATAAATTTTCTGGATTACTGTAGTATCCTCATCTCAAATACTTCCAAATTGCCTCTTGACAAACCCAATTAATTTGTTGGAAGCACTAAAAATTACTTAAGAATTTGTAGTGCTTTGTTATCTAAATTGAAGTCGAATAATATTCCTAGAAGCAACAAGCAATTAGGAGCGTACCTAATGGTATCGATTGTTATAAGCAGTTTAAGCGGCGTTTAAAAAACAATTACTTTCTAATCCCTAGAGTCTAATGTATTTGCCGTAATGGTTAATGAGAAGAGCTAATAAAGTGTATTATTATGTCTTTATAATTATACGAGTTTTTGCCCGCGGCTTCGCTCGCGTTAAGAAGTATTATTATGTACAAACTTTCATCCCCTATTTTAACCCCTTGGAGGTGGAATTGATCAAAATCCTTTCTTAGCGGATGCCTACGTCATAATATCTACCTGCATGCCAAATTTCAGCCAGATCGGTCCAGTGGTTTGGGCTGTGCGTTGATAGATCACCATGTCAGTCAGTCACCTTTGAGTTTTATATAATTATATAGATTTTGTACTAGACGACGCCCGCAACTCCGTTGCGCCAAAATTCCTTTATTGCGTGGGAACCGTACATTTTTCTGGGATAAAAAGTGTCTTAAGTCTTTTTCCGGGACTCAAAGTATTTCCATACCAAATTTCAGCACAATCGGTTCAGCCGTTAGGTCGTAAAGAGGTAACAAACAGATAGACACACTTTCGAATTTATAATATTAGTAAGTATGGATAAGGCCTACTGTCATCACTGCTTGCAATATCTACAAATCATTAGATAAAAATAATTAGTTAATTTTGACAAAAAGGTTAGTCAAGTTATTTTCGATCATTTTAGCATATTGTTTTAAATTATAATAATAAGAAATTATTAAGGTTAAAGGTAGTGTTGTAGATGTTATTATTGTATTAAGGAAACTTATACCGATTCACAGTGTGATAAAAACCTCGATTTTGTTTCACAACGTTTTTCTTTCAAAATACTATAGTTGATAGCTATATAAACATTAGAGTAAAACTCCGAGATCGATATTCTTTGTAGTTATTTTTTTAAAGAGTGTCAAAGTTGGCGTTTTTCCGGGTAAAAAATTTGCATAAAAATTAATAGAAAAAAAAACTAATCAAGTAACATTAATTTTGTTTATACCAATTAAACAAGCACTTAATACTTGACTTTTTCTCCGAATTTGGTTAACCTACTGTGATCAAGTAGGCAGATATTTATTTATTTAGTAATTTTAGTTTTTTATTTGTTATTTCGCGATTAGATCGAATTAGAAAAAGTTTTAAGCATGAAATGATAGTGTGAGTAATCCTTTATCAATGTTATCAAAAATCACACTCTAATAACCTCTGTGTCAGAAGTAATATCCAATTCAATTTTTTTTATAAAAATTCGGATTTTTTTATACCTAGGGTTGTCACTAAAGTTGATATTTTATTTTCCCCGACTACATCAGAAGGTGATTACTGATTAGATACTGTTTGAGCATATAAAATCATTAATTTACGTCATATTTTTTCACTTTTTAGATTTTTTATTATTAGACCTACCTAAACGTGATCCTGATATTTTTTGTATAGGATATCGATTGCGAATTTGCGTATCAACCGGATAAATCAAACAAGAGACCTTTAGTGACAACCTTAGGTACAAAAAATCCGAATTTTTATTAAAAAAAATTTAAATACTGTTACGGTACATGGTATACGGACACGTGGTGCGCAAGTACATACTCGAACCTTCTAAAAAGGTCCAATGTTTGTTTACGTGTTTACCCTTTATTTGTTAGCGTGTTTGAATTTAGACCTTATGACTGAGTCCATAAGGTCTAAATTAAATTCAACCTACTGCACTATCGCAAGGACGGCAGTTTTACTGTGGCACATTCCCGAGCCTACTAGAGATTTCCCACGGTTGTTTACTTGTTTACGTGAAATCGGGAAATTTCTGGAATTCGTCTCGCCATATAAAAAGAGCCGCAGGCACGCCCGGCAGTTCAGTTCGATCTGAGCGATCTTCAAGGCGATTTCGGAGTGATCAATAGTGAGTGAACCAGTGAAACCTGCGACTTGGCTACGACCTAGGACAGTGATAGTGCTTAGTGATTGGACCTAGTGATTAGTGTTTGGACTTAGTGCTAAGTGTTGTGACCTAGTGTTTAGTGCAGTGTTAATAAAGTCTTCAAGAGAGTCACCAGGTCTTTCTCTCCAAATCCTCGAACCCTAGCACGTAACAACTGGTGTCAGAAGTGGGATTTGGAGATGCCATTGACTCCGAGAGAGGACTTCAAGGGGAGTGTCAGGACAAGGGCGCAGCGAGCTGCTGCCATTGACTCCGAGAGAGGAGTTGCGGAGGCCACACCCACTGGGGACCAAGCTCCGCCCACTGAGGGACAGGCCCCACCCACTGGCCCCGCCCACATGGCTCCGCCCACTGGCCACGCCCACCAGGATCCACCCACTTTGGATGAAGCCACGCCCACTGGCTCCGCCCACCGGGACACGCCCACTGGTCACGCCCCTCTGGCTCCGCCCACTTTGTACATGGCCACGCCCACTGGCTCCGCCCACCAGGCCACGCCCACTCAGGCCACGCCCACTGGCCCCGCCCACCAGGCCCCACCCGTAGCTCCTACAGCCCCCCAAGTGGCCCTTCATTTAGAAAGTTTAATTGAATTAATGGAGCTGCAAAGGGCTGAAATCAGAGCGATTCGAGAGGCACAAGACCGCAAGCTCGGCGCTTTACAAGAGTCACAAGACCGTAAGCTCGGCGCTTTACAAGAGTCACAAGAACGCAAGCTCGGTGCTGAAATCAGAGCGATTCGAGAATCACAAGAGCAACAAAAAGACCTCCAAGAAAAAGCGCTTGGAGCTATAAAGGATGTCAGTGACACGGTGGTCAAGCTTCGAAAAGATGTCGACGTAATGGACGAACGAGTTACGGGGTTAGGAGTGGATATGGAAAATGTGAAAACTGGCCTCACAGAACTACAGAAGTGGAAAGTGCGCGTGGAAACCACAGGAATCGCGACGTCTAGTGGAACTTCCGTAGTGGTACAAGGACCAAGAGTTAAAGTGCCACCATACGACGGTACTACTTCTTGGAACGCTTATCGTCAGCAATTCCAGACGGTTGCTTCTGCCAACGGATGGAATGATGAACAATGCCTGACCGCTCTCACAGTTGCGCTCAGAGGGCAAGCTTTGTCGGTCCTAGAAGCGCATACAGGAAATGGGTTTAAAGACCTGATGGAGGCACTTGAATCCAGATACGGGGAGCGACACCTGGAGCACGTGTTCCGTGCCCAACTGCGTGACAGAGTCCAACGCTCAGGAGAGGGACTACAACAATGGGCGTTGGAAATTGGAAAACTGGTCAAGAAGGCAAACCCAGGAGCCGATTCCAAGATGGTCGACACGAATATTGTGCAAGCATTTGTCGACGGAATCAAGGATCCGGAGGTCAGAGCTGAAGTGAGGCTACGTCACCACACCTCGCTTAAGGAAGCATTGGCACATGCTTTGGAGGTCGAGGCTGTCCGACGTGACATACGGCAGACCTATAAGATCCGCGATGTCTCTAAAGAAGTCAAGGAGGTTAAGGCTCCTATAAAGAAAAGTTTTGGAGCCATGTGCTACAAGTGCGGCGAGAGGGGCCATCTTCAGCTCAACTGCCTACAGAAGGAGATTAAGGCTCCTACGAAGAGAAGTTCTGGAGCCATGTGCTACAAGTGCGGCGAGAGGGGCCATATTCAGCTCAACTGCCCGCAGAGGGAGACCCAGATGGCAAGGATGAAAAGGCTCGAGGAACAAGTAGAGGAGCTGAAGAAGCAAGGAGCCGAAGAAGCAAAGAGCTTCGTCCCCTGCCCGGGAGCAGGGAAACGAATAAAAGCCAGGACTAAGGGGCGAGTGCTGGCTGACACGGAGGAAGCCCCAATAACGGTTGTCTCCCAAGCAAGTAGCGGGAATAGTCTGGTGATTCAGGGGACTATTAACGGGATGGACTGCAAAATGACTCTAGACACAGGAGCCTCTAGAACAATAGTGAACCCAAATCTGGTAAAAGCCGCAAGAAGACATGAGAGGAGAATTAACTGTCGGCTCCTTACTGCCTCCGGTCAGCCAATACCCGTCCTGGGAGAAATATCAGTTACGATTAATGTAGGGGGATCCTCATACCCTCATGACGTTATCGTGGCTGAGATTATGGATGATTGCATCTTGGGTTTGGATTTCATGAAGAAGCACAACTGCAGAATTAATGTCGCCGACGGAGTGTTCAAGTGTGGCGAAGAAGAAATTTTCATCCTTGGAGGCGCTTGCGGGAAAGTTGAATGTGTAAAGAAAGTCATAATACCTGGACGAGCGGAAGCTAGAGTGCTGGTGAAACTACCGCCAGCTGGAAAAAAGAAGTTAAATAGATGCGTGCTGATCGAAGACTTACCTACCAAGACATCAGCGCAAAAACTAATGACGGCGAGAACCCTTGTTAGTAGTAGCAGTAACGCTGTGGTCAGGGTTTTGAATCTTGGTGATCGCGAGATCTGCTTGAACAAAGGTGACGTCATTGGAAAGTGCGAGGAAGTTGTCTGGATGAGAAAGTGTAGTTCGATCACAGGCTCAGACTCAGCAAACACCAGCAACTATGGAATAGTGACTGAGCTACTCGATGACTGCAAGAGTAATCTGACTTATTCGCAGAGCATGAAAGCTAAGAAGTTTTTACAACGCCACGCGAAAATCTTCTCCAGTCAGGAAGGCGACCTTGGAAGAACGTCGATGGTTCAGCACAGGATAGATACCGGAAGCGAGAACCCAATTCGTCAACGAGCAAGACGGATACCCATTGCAAAGGAAAAAGAAGTTGAAGGCCTTTTGGAGGACATGAGAAGGAATAAGATAATTGAACCATCTGCAAGTCCGTGGTGCTCACCGGTTGTATTAGTGAAGAAGAAAGATGGCAGCACAAGATTTTGTGTGGACTACAGACGTCTCAATGATGTCACTAAGAAGGACAGCTATCCATTACCTCGAATCGACGACACTCTGGATACCTTGAGTGGCATGAAATGGTTCTCGACCCTGGACCTGAAATCTGGATACTGGCAGGTGGAAATTCATCCAAAAGACAAGGAGAAGACAGCGTTCTCCACCGGTAAAGGTCTATGGCAGTTTAACGTCATGCCCTTTGGATTGTGCAACGCACCTGCCACATTTGAGCGACTCATGGAGTGTGTACTGGCAGGCTTAGTTGGAGAGGCTTGCTTAGTCTATTTGGACGACGTCATCATTGTTGGCCGCGACTTCGAGGACCATTTGCGAAACTTAGAACGAGTTTTCGCCAAAATAGAGGGGGCCAAGTTAAAGTTGAATCCGAAAAAGTGTCGTTTATTCAGGAGTAAGGTGAACTATCTCGGCCATGTTATCTCCAGTGATGGAATTCAGACGGACCCGGAGAAACTAGAAGCAGTCCAAAATTGGCCAACCCCTAAGAACAAAACCGAAGTGCGGGCATTTCTCGGCCTATGCTCCTACTACAGGCGTTTTGTTAAGGGATTCTCAGAGATAGCCAAGCCATTACATCGGCTGACAGAAGATAAACGACAGTTTATTTGGGACGAGACTTCCGAAGATTCTTTTCAGAAACTAAAGAAACATCTGTGTGAAACACCAATCCTGGGGTATCCACAACCTGAAGGTCAGTTTATAGTCGACACGGACGCAAGCAACACGGCCATTGGAGGGGTGTTATCTCAAAAACAGGGTGAAAGAGAAGTTGTAATTGCATATTTCAGCAAATCTTTATCTAAGCCAGAGAGAAACTACTGTGTGACAAGAAGAGAACTCTTGGCTGTCGTAAAGACGCTACAACATTTCAGCAAGTATCTCATCGGCAGACAGTTTCTACTGCGAACTGATCACGCAGCCTTGAAGTGGCTACTACAATTCAAGAACCCAGAAGGCCAAGTAGCTCGATGGATAGAACAACTCCAGGAGTATGACTTCAAGACGGAACACCGCAGCGGAAAGTCGCATGGGAATGCCGACGCACTCTCACGAAGGCCGTGTTCAGAAGACTGCAAACATTGTGTTAAGCAGGAATCTAATGAAGTAACATTAAAGTTAACGAAAACAAGTCCTTTGGGCCCATGGGAGAATGATGCTATGAGGGAGGCTCAAGAAACAGATGACGACCTTCGGCACATCATCACATGGAAGAAACGGGGTGATGAAAAACCAATCTGGAGTGAGGTTGCACCCACTGGCGCTGTCACTAAGGCGTACTGGGCGCAATGGGACAGCCTGATGCTTCAAAACGGAATACTCTACCGGAAATGGGAGAAGACCAATGGCAGAGAGTTCCATCTTCAGATAGTTGTCCCAAGAACGAGAGTACCGGATGTTCTCCGTGAAATGCATGATGGCGTATCAGGAGGTCATCTAGGAGTAAAAAGGACGTTAACAAAAGTGCGAGAACGATTCTACTGGTTACATTGTCGAGACGATGTACAGGATTGGTGCCGCAAATGCACTACTTGCGCTGCAGTGAAGGGACCACAGACAAGGAGCCGTGGGAGCCTGCGCTTGTATAACGTTGGCGCACCGTGGGAACGAATCGCAGTTGACGTAGCTGGGCCATTTCCCGTGACGGAATCGGGAAACAAGTATTTTATGGTCGTCATGGATTACTTCACCAAATGGCCCGAAGTGTTCGCCATACCAAACCAAGAAGCTACAACAGTCGCTTCTAAATTAGTCGAAGAAGTGATATCTCGGTTTGGTGTGCCTCTGGAAATCCATTCTGATCAGGGCAGGAATTTCGAATCGCAGGTCTTCCAGGAAGTGTGCAGAATTTTGGGAATGCATAAAACGAGGACCACCGCGTACCATCCACAGTCTGATGGAATGGTTGAGAGATTTAACCAGACCCTTGAGAGGCATTTGGCGAAATTGGTAGATGACAAACAAAAGGACTGGGACAAGTATATACCGCTCTTCCTTCTGTCGTACCGTACCGCCGAGCATGAGAGCATAAAAGCTACCCCGGCGTATGTCAATTACGGTAGAGAACTGCGAGTACCAGTAGACCTCTTGACAGGAGGGTCACCGGAGGAACCGAAGACCGTACCAGATTATGTCTGCGATTTAAGGGAAAAGATGCGCTATATACACGCCATGGTTCGGGAAAATGGGTTACAGTCAAGTGAGAACATGAAGACCAGATACGACCGGAAATCGAATACAAGCGGTTTCGAAGAAGGGTCACTGGTGTGGCTGCATAACCCAACTCGCCGAAAAGGCAAATCTCCAAAGTTGCAGACCAAGTGGGACGGCCCATACAAAGTGGTTACCCGATTGAATGATGTGACTTACAGGATTCAAAAGCAACCAAGAGGGACATTCAAAGTGGTACACATAGACCGTCTGGCGCGATACCATGGCAGTAACAATGATGCTCGGGACGAGCATCTCTAAGAGGGGAGTAGTGTTACGGTACATGGTATACGGACACGTGGTGCGCAAGTACATACTCGAACCTTCTAAAAAGGTCCAATGTTTGTTTACGTGTTTACCCTTTATTTGTTAGCGTGTTTGAATTTAGACCTTATGACTGAGTCCATAAGGTCTAAATTAAATTCAACCTACTGCACTATCGCAAGGACGGCAGTTTTATTGTGGCACATTCCCGAGCCTACTAGAGATTTCCCACGGTTGTTTACTTGTTTACGTGAAATCGGGAAATTTCTGGAATTCGTCTCGCCATATAAAAAGAGCCGCAGGCACGCCCGGCAGTTCAGTTCGATCTGAGCGATCTTCAAGGCGATTTCGGAGTGATCAATAGTGAGTGAACCAGTGAAACCTGCGACTTGGCTACGACCTAGGACAGTGATAGTGCTTAGTGATTGGACCTAGTGATTAGTGTTTGGACTTAGTGCTAAGTGTTGTGACCTAGTGTTTAGTGCAGTGTTAATAAAGTCTTCAAGAGAGTCACCAGGTCTTTCTCTCCAAATCCTCGAACCCTAGCACGTAACAATACGATATAACTTCTGACACAGAGGTTATTAGAGTGTGATTTTTGATAACATTGATAAAGGATTACTCACACTATCATTTCATGCTTAAAACTTTTTCTAATTCGATCTAATCGCGAAATTTAAAATAAAAAACTAAAATTACTAAATAAATAAATATCTCCCTACTTGATCACAGTGGGTTAACCAAATTCGGAGAAAAAGTAAAGTATTAAGTGCTTGTTCAATTGGTATATACAAAATTAATGTTACTTGATTAGTTTTTTTTTATTAATTTTTATGCAAATTTTTGACCCGGAAAAACGCCAACTTTGACACTCTTTAAAAAAATAACTACAAAGAATATCGATCTCGGAGTTTTACTCTAATGTTTATATAGCTATCAACTATAGTATTTTGAAAGAAAAACGCGGTGAAACAAAATCGAGGTTTTTATCACACTGTGCGATTGTCCAATTAAAGTTTTAATCGTTTGCAATCATGAAATCCTCGGTCTTCAATATTTTACCGTAATTATCGAAGGGACAGCCACAAAGGACGATATTACATTTGACCTTTTCCATAACAACTGTCAGAAGTAGATAGATAGAAATAGATGTAGAGAAAATTAATTTCTATAAACCTAATGAAATATCGGACGGAACCAATCGAGTTACCTTCTAATAGATCGTGATTCGATTTTACAAGTCCAGGTCTATCAAAGATTTAATATCTGTTAGATATTAAATCTTTGATAGACCTGGACTTGGTAGGATCAATACTAGAAAAATATTAAATGGAACGGAAATTATGGAAATATTATTATGTCCCAGGCAATACAGTATTTTAAGAGAGGTTGCTTCGCTCGGAAAGTCCATACTAATATTATAAATGCGAAAGTGTGTCTGTCTGTCTGTCTGTTACCTCTTCACGCTTAAACCACTGAACCGATATTGCTGAAATTTGGTATGGAGATAGTTTGAGTTCTGGGAAAGGACATAAGACACTTTTTATCCCGAAAAAATGTACGGTCCCCGCGCGATAAACGAATTTTGGCGCAACGGAGTTGCGGGCGTCATCTAGTATCTAGTGTACTGTATTAAACCTTCCACAACGGATGCAAAAGGCAGCTGAGTTTTAAGATTTTGTTAAGATCGATTTGTTGTTTTCTGTGAGAGGCCGGGCCGGCCTCTCATGGAAAACAATCTAAAACGTTTTTTACTTTAACGTGGCATCACCTTAAGCATAGAAATTGTCAGCTGATATCAAAATATCGTCATGTGCGTGTAACTGTTTTATCAATATCAGCAATTTAAGTGATAGTAATCACTTAAATTGCTGATATTGATAAAACAGTCCGATTTGGCAGATAAATAATATTAACTTCTATCTTAATGCAAAAGTGTGTCTGTCTGTTACCTCTTTACGAACAAACCGCTAAGCCGATTTTGCTGAAATTTAGTATGGATATAGTTTCGAGTCCTGGGAGAGGTTATAGGATACCTTTTATCCCAGAAAAATGTACGATTCCCAAGCAATAAACGGCGCAAAAGAGTTGCGATTTGCGAACGTCATATTCTAGTTAACAATAAAATCATTATTAAAACTAATATTATTACAATGAGCATCCAACCTAAAATAGCGGTTGCCAAATATTCCAACATTGATGTCTCTCAATGATGTCATATTGTGGCATTGCTTCCGACATTAAAATGTACACTTGTTACAGGCATTCGACTGAGATGATCACAATGTTATTCTTTGTTTTCTTAACATAATTTTAACTCTAATGTCATTTGGGTTATGACAGAGTTGAACGTATTTAAGAAGCCCTTAATAATAAGAGAAGTCTACGATCTAGAGCTCATCTTAAATTAAAAGACTGAGAAGTCGTCAATGTAGAAAAGTTTATGACATCTATCAATTAAAAAAAACACATGGATAGCTAAAACTCCTACGAAAACTTGCTACACTCTACTACTTATAATGCGGGGATTACACGGGTGACTATAATAGCCGCACGATTTATGCCGCACGGCGAAAATCGACTGTCTAAATGGCAATGGGGATTGTCCATTTTTTTTTTAATTTTGCTCATTACAAAAACATTTCGAGGAATAAGGTCAGTGATCGTTTTTCTGTATATAAACGAAAAAAATACCCATTAGTTACTTATATTTTTGAACAAATCGACGGGTGCAAAGTAAAAAAAGTCATCTGCAATTTTGAGTTTTTCGTTTTTTTGTAGAAACTAGCTTAAAATATCATGTTCTACAACATACCAAAAACAAAAATTCAAATATCACCTTATTTTTGGTACTTTTGTCACGTAAAAGAAGACATCTACTCTTGTTTTGTGAAATTGCACGATGTAGATGCGGATAACTACCGCTGGTCGTCTATACGCGGGACGCGCGGGGGTCATGTTATGCGGCATAAGCGGCTATCTGCCATATAGCTTTTTCTACGTTGCGATTGTGATTTAGATGTCTCAATTTACTTTTGCAAATTAGTATTGTTTATTATGTTTATGAGTACCTATTTATGTTAATTCTTATTGTTAGCTATATTAATTGACTTCTAATTTGTTACTGTTATTTTTTACTGTTTTTTCATGTTCAGAAAGTCCAAAACGACTTTTTAAAGAAGTTGAAAGTTTCCGGAACATAAGTGATAGATTTATCGAGCAAAATACTGTGTTGCCCGATGAAATTATTGAACATCTTATAGAAAACCTTGATGTGTCACCGATGAAGACAAATGAATATAAGTTAACTTTGTAAGATAAGTCCCCATGATCTGAATACTCTAGGCCAGTCACACCAGTTCACTCTCAGTCTGAAATATAAAATGATTTTGAAAATTTGTCGATCTCAGCAAATTAACAAATACGCCAACACCCTCAGAATACAGTTCATCACTTCAAGTCCGCCGCGTCCATTATCAGTATTAGATCAAAATATTATATATTCTTTTTTATTAAACAGATACTTTGATCTCATATAATCTATGACCTGCTTGAGTTTATTAACTCAAACAGGCCATCGAGTATATTGTCCCTCTCAAACTTTAAATCTTCTATAGACAACACCATTGATGCTTCTTCGGCAGTGGAGGCATCAAGTGAATGTTCTACGCCTTCCTCGTTAAACGGTAGAAAAAGACGTCAGTTAAATATTGATCTAAAGAAAAGGCGATTGAGAAATAAAGACACGTGTATTGATACGAGACGTAAATTACGACAAAATTTAGGTAAACAATTACATCAGTCCAGAAATGGTAAATTGCAACCTGCGTAACATCATATCCCGGCATTTGCAAGTTCTCGCGAAGTTTTTCTATTAACTTATCTTTGACCGGTTTTGGGATCTCTGTGATCACGAGAAGCAATTGAGAAATCGTTGAAATAAAATTTCATTTTGTGTTTTGAAGAATCGTATGCACCCCTCCGATGGTGTAAAACGTCCGGCGATGCTTATGATGTTATAATGAACCCATCATGCTTACAAGTGCCAAGTACAAAGACTTAATAAGCCTCTGCCTAAATTATAATAATTTACAACATAGTTCCTGTACTGATAATGATACTGAATAATTTTTAAATTAGTTTAAAATAATTAAAGTATTGACACAGAATTTCATTTTTGTTGTGAGAAAATACGATTTTTACGAAAGTAAATGAATGATTCCTAAGTATATCCATACTAATATTATAAATGGGAAAGTATGTTTATTTATTTATTTGTTTGTTTGTCCTTCCTTCACGCTCTAACGAAGAAACAAATCGTATTGTTTTTTGGCATAAACTTAATTGAAAGGATGAAAAGTAACATAGGCTACTTTTGGTCTTGGAAAAACATCATGTTTCTAAGGGAGCTTACGGGAATATTTGCAATTTACGCGATTTTCAAATTCCACGCGAGCGAAGCCGCGAGCAAAAGCTAGTATTTCATATTTTAACTCCCTTCTAAATCGTGTACCTTGCACCGAATCGACAACGTAGAAAAAGATATCTACGCAATTATGTTCTGAACTTGGTGTGTTTAAGATGTAAAACGTTTAACTACATATTTTAATAATATAACTTACTTTTAATAATAATTTTAATAATATAAAGTGTTACACTTTACGTAGTTACTGATAATCGTACTAGTAATCGGTAAAAATACTTTAATAAATATAATTTTTAATTCCCACGTAGAAACGACCAAGTGGTAGTTAACTCAGTTGTCATATTTTCAAGCGCAATGTAGATGCAGACAACTACAATATCTCGTAAATTAAACATAATTAGAAGAAATTAAATATACATGTGGATTCATTAATAAATAATGAAACAATGATGAAAATTTCAATAAATTTTATCGGAAATTGACAAAATGGGAGCATTTTTTCCTATTATGCGCTCTCCTGAAAAGTTGCTGTTTTGTAGATGACTCTTTTTACTTTGCACCCGTCGAAATATGTTTAACCTTTGTTTGACCTTCAACTAGCAATAAATTCGACCAACATTACGTTTCGAACTTTTGGTAAGCTTCTCGTATCAGCTTTCACATAATGAGAACTTGCATTTGACGAACCAGCCATTATAAATAAGATTGAAAGGAAAAAACATACTGTAGAGGTCAATTATTGGCCGCCGATGATGACGTCAGAGCGAAACTTTAAAAATTTATTGAGAAAAAACTAGCCAATGAATTTCAAAATTATTTAATTAATATTCTTAAAATACCCTATTTTAACGAAAAAAAATATAAAAAGTACATGTGCGGCGTATCGCCATATATTTTTAGACAGTCGATTTTCGGCGTGCGGCCTAAATCGTGCGGCTATAGTCACCCGTGTAAACCCCGCATAAAGGTTGAATCAGACAGCAACGCGACGCGTAGATGCTAGATGATATTGTCGCACTCAGAGGCGAATATTTAATACCTAACTGTCATTTAATGAAGATTTCGCAACAAGAAAATTAGCCCTATACATTATCCCTAATCCTATAAAGCCTTATAATCGTTATGTCTCTAAATGCGACGTATTAACAAATTCGCTGATGCTTCGTCTTTGATTTTATTAGCTCATTTTAAAATACACATTTAACTATACAGTTTTTACTGATAGGTGATAAAACCCTTTCACTCAGGTGCCATTTAGTGCCATTTTCAGGAATAAGAGGAACTGCGTATTGGAGGTTGTCGCGTAGGCGTAGCTCGCCTCCCACTCGCCCGGGTTCTGACGTATGAGCCCTGCGCACTCTGTATTTTATCTGATATTCCACTATATAGATTATATATTTTTCGACAGGTTATTTGTATGCTATGGTGTTTTAAGTTTTTTGTATTGTATGTTACGCAATATTTTGGGTTTCATATTTAATTTGAGCGAAATCGAACCGAAGTCTTTATAATATTATATGTAGAGCGTTTTGTTGTCCAAAATGCAACGTAGATGAGAATAACATAATATTTTTTTCTATCTTATAAGTATTATATTTTGCAGATTGCCTGTTAAACTAATAGTTTAACAGACAATCTGCAAAATATAATACTTTGAGTCTCGGGAAAGGACAGGGGATACTTTTTGAAAAGTACGGTTCCCGCACAGTATACTTTTATGATTTTCGCCTAAGCTATTCAATCTATTTTAATGAATTTTGGTAATGAGATACTTTGAGTCTCGGGAAAGGTTAAGGGATACATTTTGTTGCCTGTAAACTTTTATAATTTTCGTCTAAATTAAGACAAGACAACATCTGTCGGGTCAGCATTTATCGACCTATCTTGTTTGTTTTATTTGTAGAAAAATATACTTAAGCAAAATGTAGAGAATGATGAAAAACTAGATGACGCCCGCAACTCCGTTGCGTCAAAATTCGTTTGTCGCGCGGGAACCGTACATTTTTCCGAGACAAAAAGTATCCTATGTCCTTTTTCTATGCCTTTCAGCAACATCTGTTCAGCGGTTTGAGCGTGAAGAGGTAACAGACAGACACACTTTCGCATTTATAATATTAGTAATGGATGTAATTAAACTAGGTCCCATTCAATATTAGCTTTCGCTAAATCGAAAAGACCTTCATACATAAAATCGATCTGAAAGTGATTGAATAACAAAGACGGTGTTATTAGCATGATAATGATATTTTATTATAAAGGAACCAAAAAAAATGTTATGATATGCTATGGAATATTTTAGGATTACTTACAAAAAATTCCACGTATCCGAACGAACATTTTTTTGGAAAATGAGGTAGGCAATGTCCATACATATTATTAACAATAATAATTATGATGTATCAGTGGACTTAACCCATTGAATGCCATGCAAAAAAATAATCAATTTTTTTACTTCCTCCCAGTAACAGTGACCTATGGCCAGCTTCATATAAAAAAAAAGAACGGGGTTAGCTGGAAGTTGATGTTGAATAAGAAATTAAAGCAAATTAGAAACATTTAATCAAACTCTTAACATTTCAACGAAATCGTTTCGAATTTTCCGTTAATTCGGTTGTCGCATTTCAAGGAATCCGCAATATAATTCAAAGAAATCACTCTTCTGTCGAAATTCTAAATGTAATGAAAGAGTTTTATGAAGCTCTCCTCCGCATTTCGTGGTAGAGAAAACTTATTGTTTAACTGTTAGAAAATGAAAAAAAAAAACTGTTATTATTAGATAAAATTTTGATATAGTTAGAGATATAAATTCCAAACGAGAAAACATAATATCTTAACGTTATTATAGAATGAAACGAAACTACATTTTTAAACCGTCTGTGGGCTTAAGCCTCATTTTGTTTAACGATAAGCAATATTGCTTATCCTTAGATTTATTCGCGCACAAGGTGTTGCCAGCAAATAAAATACCGTTTTCCCTCACGATCTTTCACAAACACCTGTTCCCCTATTGCGACCTTGGCGGGGAAGCGGGGGGAGGGAGAGGTACTGCAATACAATTTAGACTCTATTCTATATCGATAAGGTTGGTTATAGTATGAATGATCCTGAATCCCGGCGGTATTAATCGAAACTAGCTGTTTGTATCACATCAAATAGATGGAAAGCATTGGTTTTATGCACTTTGCTTGATTAGTTTGAAAGTGTAGACTGTATCTGTAAATGGTAATGATTTTAAAATACATACAGCTGTTCTATATACAAAAGTGTATTTGTATGTCTGTCTAATTAGTCCATCTGTCTATCTTTAAACTATCCAACTTTTAAAATTTAATTTTTTAAGGTTTGAAATGTTTTTTTATTAATGCTACAATAGAATGATGACAATTATTATTGACGTAGTGAGTACATATCCAACACATTGGACACATGATATTTCATATTACCGATCTGCGGTTCGCATGAGATCTGATACAGAAAATATACCTGTTATACCACATGGTCAAAAGGTCTCTTTCTTACATTATTTTAATAGCAATAAAAGTTATAAATAACAAAACATTACTTTTCTTTGGATTACTTATTATTATAACATTTGTTTTCATGAAAAGCTTTGAAAATATACAGGTTGTTAGGTTTAACACCGTTATCTTTAAAAAATCCGTCTTCATACCCATACAAATAGCCGACGCGGTCAATTTGTATGGTTTTTTTTTTGGGTTCCCAGCATTGTTCTCATAGAAAAAGTTGTTTATTTTGACGGGCTTATTTGATGGTTTTAAGGATAACGGTGTTAAACCTAACATTCTGTATAACTGAAGCCAGGCAGAGACCCAACCTAACCACGTGACTAGATGCAGTCATGTTTACTATGTTATAATGTTTATGGGGATGTGTGGGTGTGGCTCACACCCCCGGGAGGTGAACTGAACACGTGTAAACCCCCCCCCCCCCCTCACACACTCGCGAAACCCTATTAGAATAATAAGAGGAAAGTAATAGTTTCATGACCATAGAAAATAGAGTTGTTATAGTGAAGTGTCGCAAATGAAAGTAAAAAGCTTTTTAGTGTAGTACTAAAAAGCTTATTTATCTGTAAAATTAAAGGGATGGAAAAATGGGTATTCGATACTCTATTACTGCTGGAGAGATTTTGATTGCCTGATAGTAATTTACGAAGATAGAACTTGTTCTAAAGTCTAAACGATAAAATGGATCACGATCACTCGAGCGAAACCGCAGGCAAAAAACTAGTAGCTACATAAAGGATTTAGGTAAAGTTACACCAACATAAAAAGGAAATCCTAAAAATCATTATTTACCGATAACTAAAATGTCAATGCTATTATTATTGCTTGAAATAAGTATAAAACTTAATATTGGGGTTATTTAAGATCTATCACACTTTAGATCTATCACACTTTCATGACTTCATTATGTTTTTTTCTAAAATACTATTTTTAACATATTTTGTAAGACGTAACAAGCAAGTATTATAATATTACAGACGAAATTTGAGTGTACGACACATGCAATAAAAGTCGCTATACGGTTGGTAATAACTAATAAAATATGATGAGAAAATAAAAAAAAATATGGTTGTTTTTACAATCTGTAGAAATTAATTAAAAAATATCTACAAAATTTATGAGACGGAGAAAAAATATTAACATCACTAGTGCCAAAACAGTGTAAGTAAAAACATTTTTACTACCAAAAAACCGGTTAAAACTTTCTACAATCATTGCATTCATTCAAACAATATCAAGTTTATTCAATATAATTATATGGTTATACAGATTATATAAAATCGACATAATGAAAGTTGTTCTGAATCATTCTGAATAAGAAGGACTCGTATAATACCGTGAAATTATGAATGTGACGTAATTAATGAATATTTAGATACTTAAGAGTGAACACAATATTATTAATAATTTATAAAAGGCTAATTAAAATTCATCGAGTGATAAAAATGTTTTTGTCTAAATCGAATACTAAAAATATAGCTCTGATGTAAACTTTAAAAATGGCCTAAACAAGATTTAAAAAAAAATAAGTTTTAACCAACTGCGGCCTGCCACTTAAAACAGGAAGTTTGTAGAACGTTTTAAAAAACCATAATTTGAAAATCAAACGATTTGGAACGGTTTAACATATTTATTTATTTACAGTTAATTAACATAGCTGTTATGGACTAAATTCCAAAACGTATGTTGATTAAAGGATTAACACCCGAATATTTAATGCAATATTATTATTGATTAAACGAACTTACCTTACGTGAAGTTCAATCAAAATTATACGAGGGGTTTGTCCGAAGATATTAGTATACCTTTTTACACTGTAGTTTCACCTCTATTTGTTACCACGTCATAGCATCATTTTAGAGTCAAGAAAAAAATAAAAAGTTGTCTCTGGATTTCGATTGTCTCCATATTTTCCCGCATCTTGTCTCCGATTTTCCGTTTCTCCCGTTACCTGCAACTCTAGAACCTTCATTTAGTTCAGAGCCAAAAATAAAATGACATCTCTTACTCGGGTGTTATCTACCGAAAATCGGGTTGGGTGGGAGTTCCTACTAATATCTTCGGACAAACCCCTCGTATAATTTTGATTGAACTTCACGTAAGATAAGTTCGTTTAATCAATAATTATACTTCGGGAGTTGGTCCTCGATATTAGTATACCTTTTTACACTGTAGATGTTTAGAGATCAAACAAGATATGTCATTTTATTTATGCTTTATTTTCACACATATATTAATCAAAGAAATCTTTTATGTGCATCCACCCCTAATGTCCATTCCCTAATTTTACACCGATTAATATTTAAGAACTTACTTAGTTGCTATTTTATTTTCGTTCTTTTATCCTGAGGTAAACTAATAGTCCAATCATTTGAATTTATAATAAAACCCAAATACTTGCAAGCATAAGATGGTTGTAAGCAACATTTATCTAAATTTCTAAATTTAGAATAAATCCTAGGGCTTGTAAAAATTCACGACTCGTCTTTACATTTAATTCACAATCTTCGAATGTATTTATCTATTAACAATATTATATCATCCAAGTAGCAAGAGGATAAAAGGACCATAATATATTAATCACCGGCTTTAATAATTAGTAAAAATATAAGGTGCCGTGCACAGTCCGAATGGTAAAAACTTGAAACTCGTAAATAGTTTTAGTATTGTCCTCTTGAAAATTTATTTATTGCATAATCAGAATTAATTTGTTCTGATTATGATTTAATTACTGTGTAGCTTGGAAAACTAATTGACTAAATGTTATTTTATAATTTTTCGGTCCTTAGTTATTATTTGTTTCATAGCTAAGCTAAGACGACCTGCGTAGCTTACCTCGCTAGTATCGTCCAATCGTCTATCGCTTCCGTGGTTGTCGCTGTCGTTGAGACGACGCGTTCCACGAGCTCCCTTGAGACGCGTGTTGTTTCTGGGGTGGATGATTGCGCGTCATGGTTCTGGATGATGGAACCGAACGCTGGTGACGGGTCGACTGGCCTGGGAACTGCTTGCGCTTCCCAGGCGTCGATTTCCAGTTTTTTGAATGTCTCACGCCTGTATTTGATTGGTCTTAAATCGGTTCCCGATTTAGTGACTGCTTTAGCTACTTTAAGCGTTTCAGCGAGATTATTTCCAAATAAATACTTGATAATTTTTGTGTTAGCCAATTGATCTTGGAGCTCTTTTTTAACTATAGATAATGCAAAATTTCTACGAGCTACAGAATCATTATATTGCACGTCACATAAAAGACGTGTAGCATCTACAAGTTTTTGTAATAATTCCTGATCGGGTGAATCGCCAAAATTAATAATTTTTGATGTGATCACATGGCTCAAACAAGAAATAACAGTTGCAACACTTTTTTGACGCCATTGTATTGCGCAATCACGTTTCCGTGATATTTCTGAAAACGTGGCCTTCATTTCCGCGTTCATTTCCGGTGCCGCTATTAATTGACAATTTTCGGGTATCAGATATTTTTTCGAGAAATCCACGCATTCCTCTTTTTTTAAACCAGATGTTAAAACGTAATTTAATCTAGTTGCCAATTCAGGATTAATTTCCGGTCCATAATTTGTAATAGAATTAGGATCAATGCCCAAAACTTCAAGAAATGCCGGATTCAAATCCATATTTTGTTTTTCTACAACGAATTGCTCTTGGGCCCCGGAAGTAGATGGAATGGCTAAAATATCATCGTTAATCGTCTGTTCCAGATTTTCAGTTGCAGAGTGATAATCTAAAAATAGAAATGCATTTTTTTTATTAACTACCCTCAATTTTTCTAATAATCGTAGAGATTAATATGAATGTAATAATTTTAAAATGCGACAAATAGTTCCACAGACTGTTCTGAATGCAAAATAAATGTAATATTGCGCGAATAGTCCTACAGACTACCCTGAGTGCAATAATTAAAAAAATAAGCGCGAATAGTCCTGCAGACTACCTTGAATGCATTTTTAGTTAAGGCAGCGAGATAATCCTATATAGACTCCCTTTTTCCTAGAATCCTATATAGACGACTTCTCGTTTTTGCGTTTAGGCATTTTGAAACCAAAATTAGTATGAAAATAATTTTGTTTTAAAGTTTAGTGCGTTCGTGGCAAGCACAAAAGTGAATGAAGGCTCTAGAGTTGCAGGTAACAGGAGAAACGGAAAATCAGAGACAAGAGGCGGGAAAATATGGAGACAATCGAAATCCAGAGACAACTTTTTATTTTTTTCTTGACTCTAAAATGATGCTATGACGTGATAACAAATAGAGTTGAAACTACAGTGTAAAAAGGTATACTAATATCGAGGACAAACCCCCGAAGTATAATACTCTATATGAAACTTCTTTATTTTATTTTAAGCCATGTTATACGATATCCCATATTATAGCCTACTTAATATATTTTTTGGATTATCCAAAATTGGCAGGTGGCCGATACCGAGCTCTACTTTTTGCGCGGCATTCGAAGGGTTAAATAGTGTGATTGCAAATCATGATAGTCGTTCGTGAACTCTATATTAGTGAAGTGTTAATACTTTCAGCTAATTTACTTTATAGCAAAATATTTGATGTTGTACGGGGAAATCTGTTTGTATGGTTTACTGTAATATGAGTTTATTTTTACGGACTACTTTGAAACATTTGATTAAAAATACGTCGATTCATACACAATCCTCATAATAATTTTTGACCCCCTGTTGAAATTTATTTCGAAAAGTAATAAAAATAAGAAATAATGAAAATGGAGGAAAATCAAACTCGCGTTAGATAACGCTTAAAGTTAGGTGCTTACATCTAATGAACTTCATGTGTTTAAAATTAAAAAAAAAAATTATTAACATCCACATAAGCATCATGAAAAATAATTTATTTTTCAATACGCATCGCGCTGTTGCCAGGCAACGCGTCACAAGATGGCGTCGATGACGTCACCGGGCGGCGCGGGAGGTAGGGGAGGGAGGGGGGATGCCGTCGGCCAAGCGTGTCACTTCCCGATGAAAAAGAGGCCTCAGACCCGAACGTCCTTGAAGTGTACGGAAGGTAAAAGTCTCGAAGTTACCTATAATTTTATAGACGGGGAGGTCAAGTTCGTGGAAAGTAAGAGCTCGAGTTCTACCTCTAAAAGGACCCTTATGCTAACGACATAAAGGTCACAGAAACTCCGAAGTAAGAAAAGGCTGGATGGACTTGTTTGTATTTCGTACAATTTTCTTTGAAGGAAACAAGTTTTTCTTGAGAAACAAGCCGTCTGCCTATAATATGGAAAGATGTGATAAAGGAGACAGATGCAATCCTTTCATTTTCAGAGGGCTTTTGCATGATAAGGAAACAACAATAGTTAATCTTATCAATACAATAAAATATACATACTTTCGATAATTTAATAAACCTTACAAAACACGTAATTTTAATCAACGCAAAATACATGCTCGTACTCTATTATTTTGATAAATTCATCTTACATAAAAAAAACATTAAAATTATTACACAGTTACATCGATTGATATAACTATCATGCCTACTATATTCCTAATCAGTTTTAGGAGGTAGAAGAAGTCATTAAGCGAACCTTCAAGATTTAATATTTGCGCATTCTAGATTTTTCTTCACTTGGCAAATTAAAAGGTAGGCATAAAGCATGTGATGCAGTGACGAGAACTCCGCAGTGTCCCACATAGAATGCTGGAGTGAGTATTCAGAATCAGACTTTGGCTTGGAAAAAAAAGAAAAAAATTGGCGGCAAAGGTGACATTAATTGATTGTCAGTTTTTCTACAGAATGAATTTTTGTTGGGGAAAACGTAAAAATACGAAACGGATATATAGCAAATGTAATTAAAACTTATCGTAATGATTATTATTTTGCAGTGTTTGTCTATAAACAAAATATTATCAATCTTGATAATGGCACATGTCTTTCGGCTTATCTAATCAGAGTATTACATTACATAGGCTTTAAAGAAGCAAATAGTATTTTGCTGCCGCAATTCCACATAATATATAATATAATATTATATTCGCACATTTGCACATATAAGTACATATTACCTACTTATTAATTATCATTGTCAAACTAACTTAAAGATAATTTTGTCCTCCGTGTCTAACCAAGTCAGCTGGCCTCGTCATAAATTAAAAAAAAATCCTCAAAGATATGAAATAAAAACAACGAATTCCCATAATTGAATCTTTTTATATAATTTAAATCTATTGATATCATAATATAATATTATTCCTAACCTAACCTAAACCTTTTCGCGTTGAGGAATCAGAGCCCCGCCGGCGATGAAAAGTAAGCATTTAATATTACAGGTGATGATTATAAATATTATGTTTACAGCACGAAACAAAATCACAAGAACAAAATATTGTAGAGATTACGAAGTTTTTGTGAACATTTAAATATTTTGCTAATAAAAAAATCTTGCGCAATTAAAGATAACCTTGAATTCGGAATAAGAATTTTAGTACTTACACAGTTGTAATTTAATTTTTATTAAATTTTTTGTGCACATTATTTATTAGGAAAAAATTATGTTAATTCTGAGTAAAATTCAACATTTTTGGCAGTGCATTATTCAAAATAAATAAAAAATCAAAATAATATTATAGACTCGCGTTAGTAGGTAAGTATTTATATTTATATGTTGTAAGTCTAATCATTGCCACTTATAAGCTAACATGGAGAATGTTATAGGTACTTACAAGGAATATAATAATAATTTAAGGGCATCTCAAGCTTATAGTTTTGGTCTATTAACTACGTCATTAGAGATGTGAAAAACCGGCCAAGTGCGAGTTGGACTCGCCCATGAAGGGTTCCGCAGCAGCAATAAGGTTTATTTCTATGAAATTAAAAGGTTTTTGATTTATTTTTAAATATTTTCAGTTGATTTAATAAAGTTAAATTAAAGTTTACCATTTATGACGTATAAAAAAAAAACTACTAGCTAGATCTCGTTCAAACCAATTTTCGTAAGTAGTTTTTATAGTAAATTAAAAGGTTTTTGATTTATTTTTATATATTTTCAGTTGATTTAATGAAAGTTAAATTAAAGTTTACCATTTATGCCGTATAAAAAAAAAACTACTAGCTAGATCTCGTTCAAACCAATTTTCGTAAGTAGTTTTTATAGTAATGTACATCATATTAAGTATATATTTTTTTGAATTATCATTACTTTGTATAAACGTCACTTGAAGAATAATATATTTTTATTTTTTCACGCTTAATTTACTTTTAAACTTAGTTATAAAAAAAAATCAATCTGCCTTTTGTAGTAAAAATCACATGTAGTAATTATTAACATAGTAGGTGTCAAATGTGCACTTTTATTATTTTATTTGAAGTTTTTAAATAGAAATATTATATATTAATATTATTATGCATATTTTATACACCTACGAATTACGATATATTTTTTCAAATAAGAAAAAACAAGCATTTCAATAAACAACAGCTACAGGGTGATACAAATTAAACAAAAAAAATCCGATCCTGCGGACAACCAAAAAGCGACATAATTAAAAAATATAAATCGGCAATATTGAGGACAATTATTATAAGTTGCACGGGTGAGCGAGTATCTGTCGTTAGCCATGACTGCGAGACAATTGGTGACGTCACCTGATAACAAACCGCAGCCCGCAGGCGGAGTACGTACGGCGATGATAATATTATAAGTGCTTGCGCACGCGCATACAGCTTACCACAGAGGAAACTTAAAAAGTAGCTAATGCCTAAATAAATACCATAAAGTGCCATAAACTATGACCCCCATTCCCCTTAAAAAATATTTGTACTACGAGTAGTGAGTTACCTAGTAACTAATTCTTAATCTGTGGTAGTGAGTAGGTACGCTATACAATAATATTTTTTCCTTGTACTTTGAAAATGTACAAGGACAAAATATTATACTTTCCTTCTCCTAATACTTTGAAAAGTCGCTTGAAGTTGAACCCCAAACATGGTTTAGTTTATTGTGTTACTATTTTTTGTTAAAAGTAAGTTAAGTATGTAAATTTTCAAGAAAAAACATTTTAGGTTAACGCAAAAAGCCTTTAAGTGCTGAAAGATTGGTATTAGAGTAGAATATTCTATGATTTATCAATGAAGAGTATTATGACGTCATAAGATAATCCAGGAATCGTGATAAATATTATAAGTACATAAGCAAAAATATGTTTTCGCTCCCATTTTAAAATTATTATTATTTAATGGCCATTAAAATATTATTTTCGTAAAAAAGCTAGCCCAAACCAGATTTTACAATCAATTTAAATTTTATATGATTCTAATTTGCTAACAAGCGATAATTCGAAAACAACAGATCAGTCGCCACCATTTTCCCAGCAAATAGATAAAATATAACGTAGTATATAACATTTTTATGTATTTCAAGTGCCTGCCGCATACATTAATAAGAATGAAGCTGGCAAAGGCGTCCGTTCTTTAATTATGTAAAGTGACCATTTACATTTAAATATTATGTAAAAGATTCCTGTTGTGGACGGATATTTGCGGATTTACGAAACTTTGAATGTGCCGGCGTCTATTTAGTTTTTTTTTTCGTATACATGGTGCTCATTTTGTAAATTCTAATATTTTTCTGAAAGGCATTCTTTCTTTCACGTAGATACGAGGCTAATAAGTTAGCAATAAGTTCCGGAACCTAGATTTTATTAACCTTCTAAGTAACCTCTTGGTTGGAGTTAAAGTTAAATAATACAATTAATTTTTTTTAGTTTAATTTTTGTAACTTGTATAGTAAAAAAAAAATTGTACGCAGCCTGTATTTATTTACATCTGACACAGGCAAAAACTTTTTGATACGTGTTGAGCGATTATAGTTTTTATATCTTAGCGATAAGGTCGTCGGATGATATCATTGTGCTTCTTGAATTTGCTGATAACACCCGAGGTCAAGTCTTTTGTTGTGATACAAGATACATATCGACGAACCCGGGTTTCCCTTCACATGCTAATACTAAGATGGCGCCTGATACGATGGTATCGGGAGCATACACGTGGCTAGCAACTACAAGAGCCAAGCAGCCTACACGATAGAAGTAAAGCCTTCGGAAATATTATGTTTTTTTTTGTGTACTTAAGTATAAAAATAGGCTTTATTTTTTTTGTCTACAGCCTAGCGGTATGCCTAGTGCCTACATACACGGTAGAAGTAAAGCCTTAAGAAATAAGTATGCTTTTTTTCATTCTGTCACAGAATATATATTAGTAGTACCAAATTGCTTTCTTTGCACTTGGGGATCCTTTTATAGGTGCTAAGTATTAAAATTATTTCAGAAAGTGACATTACTTATGGATACTTACTTCCCTTTATAAAATCACTTTGTCGGAGACGAGTTCTATAATGTATGTACTTACTTAATTCAAAAATTTCACATTGCCTAATAACACCTCATTAACTTTTCCCATTGAAGAAACTAGTCCAATAGGGACATAAAAAATGTTCAATTAAAATTAACCGTTATTTAAATAGAAATTAATAATATATTAATTATTCCTTTGAGTATTTCAATGATTAATTGAAACCGGAATGAAAATGAAAATTTTAAATGACAATACTGTCATATTCAAAGTTTGAATGGGTTTTTAAGCCATTTTATTCTTTGATCGAATATTATTATTACTTCATCTTTTCTGCTTATTTTTATTTTGAATTTCGACGCTCGATTCGTAGCGCAACCTTAAATTTCACAGTTCGTTATTTTGTTATTGCTTAATAAATAATTCAAATTTCGAATAACTTTTCGTCTGTCATCAGTTTCGATTATTCGAAGTTTGAATAATTCAAAGTTTACATAAGTGCATCCTTTCTTCCAATCCGTGTGTCGTAACAGGCATTTGTTTACTGGGCACCCGGGTGACCCGAAATGCGAAACTGTGTCAAGCAGTTTATTCAATCTGCCTCTTGCGAGCCACTTAGTGCTCCCACGCGGTAAAATGCACCTTGACGCTATGGAGCAGGGTCGGAATTCGCTCGGCACACCATAGGGAGCATTTCTATGTCTTTAGTAGGTACGTAGGTTCTGCCCTTGAATGTAGTGTTAACAATGTCTATCAGAAGAAAGGCTTTCTGGTTTGTTTATAGTCAATGTGGGTGCACTGGTTTATTTTATTCACGTGCAACATTGGCAACTAAAAAAGTTTACAATATTGAAGAAAATATTTTTATAAGTACTTACTTTAAATAATAAAAATTACAGATTTGGTGATTTCCCGTGTTTCTACGATCTACGAAAGTTTATACTTTCGTAGACCGTAGAAACACGGGTATTTATTAAAAAGACTTCGAGAAACTATTGATGCTGTGGCCTGTCACATAGTCAACTAATTAATAATTAGAAATTAGGAGTTAGGACCATGAGAGCCATCGCTAGCAGGATAAGAATTCTTCTGTCACTAATCACTATAGTAAATGTACCACTAGGTCATTCAACTTTTCTGTATCATTATGAGTTTTTAAAAACAACCTAGTTACCGATAGCGAAAAACAAGTGAAACCGTTCACAGTTACCTTATTTACCGATAGATAAAAATGTAATTTGCATATTTCCAATAATTTATTCCAAATGTCAGCACATGAAACCTTTTTATTCCAACTTGTGTAACATAGCAACAGCCTCGCCATGGCTTCGTAGAAATATATTATATTATTATGTCAGGAACGCACCAAACGCATAATAAAATTTTGACACTTTAAATTTTGCGACTTATCTAATGGTCCTCACTTTCGAGGACCACATCATATTTTGAACCTACCGGCCAAAATTTTTTAGGGCTTAGGTATCATTAGGAGAGCCCAGTTACCCAATAAAATACAGTGTTAATTTTTTTACAATAACATAGGTATTATATTTATATCCCATCACGCGCCGGCGCGGCGACGCGTAGTATCCATTAATTGTGGTGTTTTTTAGGATCACTTTCGGAGACTTTTTCTCAACATTTGAATACCTACTGAGTGATTATTAAAGAAAAAATACGTATATTTTTATTTTTAACAAGGAGTAATATATCGAAATTTGGCCGGAAGGTTTAATTGCACCCTGTATAATTATTAAAACTTTTAAGCACATAATAAAAAATCTCAATTATTTTTTGTCATCATGACCGAACAAAGTTACAAAAAATATTGTCATTCAAAAAAATGTTACCCCAAGAGTCCAACACTTCAAACCTTACTTATCTTTAGATAGTATAAAACAAAGTCGCTTTCCGCTGTCTGTATGTATGTGTGTATGTATGCTTAGATCTTTAAAACTACTCAACGGATTTTGATGCGGTTTTTTTTAATAGATTGAGTGTTTCAAGAGGAAGGTTTATATGTATAACATAATTATTATGCATAATATGGTAGAGAAACACTGATAATTTTAGAGGTTTCTAATGTTATGTCGTAAATAAATTCATTTTTTTGCGTTTATATTGCAAACGCTGGCTAAACCCTACGAGATAGATCAAAATAATGTACTACAGTATTGTACACCTTAATAAGGTAAACAAAAAAGTCCGCGATGGTATATGTCTATTTCTTAGGGATAACTCACAATAGCCATTTTTGTTCTTTACTTTTTACGAAAAATAATGGCTTATTTACGAAGCGATTTTAACAATTTACAACATTAACCCTTATCCAAATAAACATGTTTGGAAGCTAAGACATTAAATGTAGATTATAATTGTCTTTTACACTATACAATTTCGATCAATACTTTAGAAGTTTTCAAACGTATAAACTTACGCGGAATCAAAAAATATGTCGCGCGGCGGCGGCCGAGGGACATAGCGGTTACGGCGGAACCAGCCGGGGGCTCTCATAAGCTTCGGGCTTATGTTATTGTAGTAGATAGTGTATTTCGTCATTGTGTGGTTGTGCAGACGGTAACGCAGAGGAGCAACCACAGCGCTTTCTTTCAGATATTCATTGTTTCTGGTTCTTTGGTTTCTGAATTGTCGATAAAAATATATTTGACTTGGTTAGAAAAACGGACTTTTGTTTTTGCTTTGCGATTGGGTTATTTGTTGCTTTGTGGGTATTACTATACGATCATGCCTGGAAGACGTCGTCGTTCGAACATAGGTCGTGTACAGTGAATGCCAAAAGAGCACGTTCAGCAAGAGATGAAGAATCGTCAACGGAACGTGAGACTCGCCTCAGCCAGAATAGTGATAGAAATCGGATACAGAGAGAAAGAGAATCGTCTGTAGAGCGTGAGGCTCGCCTCAGTCGGAAAATTATAGAATTCGGATACAGAGAGAAAGAGAATCGTCTGTAGAGCGTGAGGCTCGCCTCAGCCAGAATAGTGATAGAAATCGAATACAGAGAGAAAGAGAATCGTCTGTAGAGCGTGAGGCTCGCCTCAGTCAGAATAGTGATAGAAATCGAATACAGAGAGAAAGAGAATCATCTGTAGAGCGTGAGGCTCGCCTCAGCCAGGATAGGGATAGGCATCGAATACAGAGAGCAAGAAAATCATCCGCACAGACACATAGCAACACCGAACAAAACGAACAACCAAACAGCCACAGACCCGAGAGAGTAACTAATTCATGGGTAAATAAAGAAAATTCTGCCAATTTTTGCGAAACTTTTATCGTTTACGCAGCACAATAGGAAAAATCACCCGATTTTGAAACATTCTTCATTGGTGCTCCGCTTCTATTGGTCTTAGCGTGATAATATATTATAGGCTACATCCTACTAATATTATAAAGGCGAAAGTTTGTTTGGATGTATGGATGTGTGGATGTATGGATATTTGTTACTCTTTCACGCAAAAACTACTGAACGGATTTTAATGAAACTTTACAATAATATAGCTTATACATCAGAATAACACATAGGCTACAATTTTAACCGACTTTCAAAATGGGGGAGGTGTTATGTTCGTTTTCTTATATTCAACGATTACTCCGCCGTATGTTACCCGTTTTTTATATTCACAAAAGTGGTGATCTGATGAAGGATCCATAAGTAATCGAGGGAACTCCTCAAAACTTATAGGGAAACGTGTGGTAACTTCGGTTTCGTGAGAAGTATTCTAAGCATATGCTACCAACAAGTAAGATTTTGCACCGAGATATACCTGGTATACCGTGGTTCGGAAGGTGCTGAGAGAACTCCTGATTCTTTATAGATACAAGTTTGGGAGTTTCGGCGTTGTTTTAAGAACAGGAACCATATGCTACTATGCAAATTACATTCATCATCATCATCATCATCACTACCATATTATACCATTTCATAGTCTTTTAGATCGAGACTCGAGTTTGTCAAGCGATAATTAAAAAAAATCTTTATTTTATTTCTAAAAATAGTTTGACGACCTCTGTGGCTCAGTGGTGAGCGCGTTGGTAGCTCAAGCCGGAGGTTGCGGGTTCAAATCCCGCCGACGGAACAAAAAGTTTTCAAAGTTCCTGGGTCATGGATGTGTATTAAATATGTGTATCATATAATAAAAATCTTAAATATATGTATAGTATAAAAGTATTAAATATATTTCCGTTGTCTGGTACCTGTAACACAAGTCCATCAGGTACTTACCACGGGGCCAGACTGACGTGGTGTGAAGCGTCCATAGATAAAAAAAATCTATACCTACCTAATATAATAACATTGAAGAGTATGTTTGCTTGAACGCGTCAATCTCAGGAACCTGACTGGATAAGTTTTTAAACCAGACCTGTAGGTCTGATTTAAAAAATTATCTCAGTGTTAGATTGATCATTTATCGAGTAAGACTATAGGCTATATTATATAATATATTATCACGCTAAGACTAATACGACCGAAGAAACTCAGGAAAATGCGGGAAAAACGGGGAAAATATTTTTTATGGGAAAATGTAAGGTTTCTGTAAAATTCCTAATTTACGCGGGCGAAGCCGCGCGGGACATCTAGTTATCTATAATACTCGTTTTGTTAAAAGTGACAAATAATTGCCAATTCAAATTATAATTAATTTTCCTTTACAGTCATAAGCAGAATTGTTATTATTCTTAGCAGCTGAGCCGTGTATAAATTGGGCATGTGCTCACGCTGATAACTGTTATCTAAAAATTGTTTATCTCTATCATATTATAATGTGATGTAATAATAATATTATATGACGTACTTTTACGCCTTTTATAATTTTTTGATTAGAATTTTATCACATGATCCATACATTAATCTAGGTTTTACACTTCTTCCGTAAACAATATTGACGTTGTTCAGAAAATCCACTTCAAAACTGAGAAATTTTTTCTCTAAAATTCTAACTTTGATGTTTAGGAGAAAAATAAATATTTGAAAAAAATAAATCTATTCTAAAATGGATGAAGACGAAAATAGGGTTGTGACACGCGATACGTATTGTTATCGATAGTTTTGACAGTTACAAAACAGAAACGTTTACATACGTTGTCACTTCCGAATATGTTACGGTCCATAATATTATGTATTCACGTTCACAAAGATGACCTTTAGTGATAGTATACCTAAATGTTTAATAACAAATGGGCGTCTTACCTACCTATATTTCAAAAAGTACTTTTGTTTTACAGTTAATTTAGTATGTTTTTTCACTTTTTCATTTTTTACTTGCGATGTTTTCTAGTGCCCACCTGCTTTTTCCTCAGAGAGTCTGGACCAGGATAACTGGTTCCATCGCACTAGGCGCGTCAACGCGACGCCAGCTACTGGCGGCAATGATTCCAACGCGCATTTTTTCTTTTTTCTTTTTCTCATATAAATATTCTTAAGGAGTCAGTTTTGTTGGGGTAAGAAACTGTACTCTAGTATTTCAGGAGAACCTTAAAAATGTTTTTGGACATCATATTAATAGTGAATTTTTTTATCAGCTTTTAAATAAATTCCACCTTACAAAAACTGTTCATGTTTAAAGTAAATTATGTTTAAATACGAGATATAAAATAATAATATGACAAATTTATGTTAAATTATTTTATAAGCCAGCAAGTTTTATGTTGATGAATTTAAACACCTTAAAATTCGAAGGCAGAACAATGGTCTATTAAAATAAATGTGCATAAATATAGTTTTTCACTAGCTTGTTAACACTCTGCTAATATGAATATTAATAACGTGAAATGAGAAAATTTAAAGAATGAAATATTAGGCCTATATTTGGTATACAGTTCATTTCTTAGACGTTAGTTTGAGCATCTAGTACGGTACTTTGTCTCCTAATTTTGAAAATTATAACACTTAACATAAAATAGTGTCGTTATATTTTGACAAAAAATATCGATAAACGAGTCTAGGTACAAGCTTGGTCCTCATTTGTGAGTATTCAGAAAACCTTCAACTTTATTATTTTATTATAGTGACATATTATTATGCTTCGTCGTAGCCATTTGACCTTGTCGAGTTCGTGAATGAATAGAAACGCTACATTTGTATATTTCTTTTAAATATTTAAATATAACTTAAGTTAAATTATGTTTGAATTGAACCCGTTTTGGTTACTCTATTATTTAATTAGCCAAATCGATAACTGTAATTAAATAGATATGTACTTCATCAGTCCATAATAATTTAACTTTATAAATAGGGGTGTAATTCTAAAAACATGCAAAATAACAACAAAATGCGTGATATTTATCGGTAATTGATTAACATCTTTAGTTTATTTTCATTTAAGACATTTTTGACTTAATTGAGTAAAAGAACGTAGACAATAATTATTTACTTAATCATTAAATGGTGATTAAATAGTCGTAAATAGTGCATAATGTGTTTTCTACAATAAACTATCTTTTGCTCATGTACCTATCTTAATAGCATCATAGATTAATCTTTACGCTCCGTTGCGCTCAGAATTCGTCACAAATCCACTCTACGTGGCAGGCAGTCTAGGATGAGGATTACCGTGTCCCATCAGCCGTGATATAGATAACATACGTCGCTAAGCACGATTTATCGATATTAATTTATCAAAAACATAGAAAAGCGACATCACTACTTCAAATTTCAATAATATAAGTGCAATTTAAATAAAACTCGAATAAAACACTTTCTCTACAAAAATCTCGTCGAACAATTATTTTAATTTTAAAAATATGGAGTCACAATTTCCTTCAAATTTGACACATTTTTGTTGCGTAACAAGTCTTTTGATACTTAATATAATAAAACAAAAGTAAAAGCGGGCAACATGGCGTCACACAGCAAACATTGAGCGCGAAAAAAAGCAAATGGCCGCGCCAAGGTCGCAAGAAGCTGTCCTAGTCATGGAGGGCATTTACATTTTTTTAAATGCTTCAGGCTCCGCAAAAGACTAGTTTTAAAATGCCGTGTTTATGGGCGATTACTTTATAAAGATACGATGCGTTTTCAAGTTAGTGATTAGGTCTGTGATAAAAAATAAATATAACATATTATATTAATTATTTTTGAATGTTGATGTATGGTAAGGTAGAATCATTGAATTGTTTGTGATACGAGAATGGCAGGTATATAATATGTAAACAATATTATGATAACTATTTTACTTACTTAATTATAGATAGAAAGTTTTCAACTTTTTATTTGACTTTGAGTTCAAATCCGTACCAAATGAATTAATTCGAAAAAATTTGCAAACTAAAACAAAAATGTTGACACTATTTTCATAGTAAAGATATATTTATGGTAGCATAAAAGCTAGTTATAATAAAATTAGCAGAAGGGAAAAATGTTAGATGATAAAATCGGAACGGCAATATCAAGTATCAATATTGCAAGTTGCAGAACCAGAACCGTAGACTTGTTTAAGAAAAAAAGTTAAAAAACTGTTGTACTGTACGAGGCAACGCATGGGAACCGAATGCATCTTTATATGTATTTTGCGCAGCAATTTCGGACTTTGCCTCAATGCATTACAGAATATTTTAGATGCCTCGAAGCGACCGCTGAAAAACTGACCAAAGCCGTAAACGGATAGTACCACCTGTCACTAGCTGCAACAGGACTAGCAGAGGTATTTCGTAGCGGATTTTAGAGTCAACTTTTAGGCTCCATACACATATGATGCTGTTAAGCATACGATTTGTTCAAAACAATTTTTTGCGTCCTGTTTCGGGTGTCTTGGTGTTTTAAGGCTTTATGTTAAATTCATTAATTTTAATTCTTTATTTATCGACAAGATATTAAGTGGCGCATCACTATAGATTTTTCTTTTTTTTTGTTTTAAATTTTAGACGCTTATTTTTTCATCACGCAAGTGATGTCGTCGCTTTCTTACTCCAATAAGCAATACGATTCCAATTTGAACTGCGGTTGTGGAGGTCAGGATAAACCTAACGTGTAAACGCAGGCATCGTCGGCTGGTAGACCTCTATGTTATCCGAACTAACATTATACTGTATACGGCATTGTGTCTGTTACCTCTTCATTAAAAAAATATGGATATGAATCGCGGAAGCTGCACACTATATTTTTTATTGCTAAGAAAATATCTTTAAAATTCCATTATCTTAGCTTTCGTTAGAAACAGCAATATTAGATAATATTAAATTGAAAAGGAATGCTTTATTTTATCAATTTCACTTGCATTATTATTTATTTAACTTTAATTACTGTATGTGTGATCAGGTAAAATATTATACTACTTAAGGTATCTTATCAAATCATTATTATCAATGGACAAGGATTCACAATTTGCGATACTACAAATTAACGTCTTTATTATACTGGTTAATTAAAAAGTAATTTGAATATTATTAATACAAAATCTATACTAATATTATAATTGGGAAGAGTTTGTTTGTTTGTTTGAACGCGCTAATCTCAGGAACTACTGGTCCGATTTGAAAAATTCTTTTACTGTTGGATAGCCCATTTATCGAGGAAGGCTATAGGCTATATTTTATCACGCTAAGTATAATAGGAGCAAAGAAATAGAGGAAAATGTGGAAAAAACGGGGTGAAATTATTTGAAAGGGCTTATTTGAACGCGCTAATCTCAGGAACTACTGGTCCGATTTGAAAAATTCTTTCAGTGTTAGATAGCCCATTGATTGAGGAAAGTTATAAGCTATATATTATCACGCTAAGACTAATAGGAGTTGAGAAATAGAGGAAAATGTGGAAAAAACGTGAGAAATTATATGAAAGGGCTTATTTGAACGCGCTAATCTCAGGAACTACTGGTCCAATTTAAAAAAAATCTTTCAGTGTTAGATAGCCCATTTGTCGAGGAAGGCTATAGGCTATGTTTTATCATGCTAAGACTAATAAGAGCGAAGAAATAGATGAAAATGTGGAAAACACGGGTGAAATTATATGGAATTGCTTATTATCTTATGAACTGCTGGAGCAATTTTTATGTTATTTGGCAAATATGAAGAATCCTACTTCCTACTAATATTATAAAGGCGAAAGTTTGTTTGGATGTATGGATGTTTGTTACTCTTTCACGCAAAAACTACTTAACGGATTTTAATTAAACTTTACAATAATATTGCTAATATATCAGGATAACACATGCTACAATTTTAACCGACTTTCAAAATGGGGGAGGTGTTATGTTCGTTTTTTTATGTTCAACGATTACTCCGCCGTTTGTTAACCGATTTTCAAAATTTTTCTTTTGGTATATTATAGGGTATCATCTCAATTTGGTATTATATTCACAAAAGTGGTGATCTGATGAAGGATCCATAAGTAATCGAGAGAACTCTTGAAATTTTATAGGGAAACATATTGTGGTGAAATCGGTTTCGTGAGAAGTATTCTAAGCATATGCTACCAACAAGTAAAATTTTGTATCGAGGTATACCTGGTATACCGTGATTCGGATGGTGCTGAGAGAACTCCTGATTCTTTATAGATACTTTACAATACTGTGTGCAACGTTTTAGGTTGTCAAGCATAATATTTGCGACGATTAATTCAATCTTATCTTTTTCTATTTTTTTCTGATATCTCTTTATCTGTAGACAAAACGATAACGCAAAAACGCAGCCGGGATAGTGTTGTGCATAGATTTTATCGACATAGAAAATTTATTTAAAATAGTTTTATTTTACCCTATAATATACATCCTTATATTTTTCAAGAAATGACACAATGGAAAAAAAATCTAAGCCATCATTTTACATTTGCAAATTATTGTAGTAAGGTAGCAATCATCTTATTACATCAAATGGTGAAGAATGAAAAATATTATATCTTTTTGATCATAATAATAGCTCATACATTTATAAATTGACTGTTTCAACTCCAATCGTACGGTAAGGTAAGGTAAATGGAGTCCCATTAAAATTTCACGACTTAAAACCATGGTTGGCTTGACAGCTGCATGAATGATGTTTCTAATGAAAGACTTTTACAAGGAAACTAAATATTGATTGTTTAATGAAATAATATGCCTACAACTTTTACTCGTGTTATTTAAATTATACATTTCAATACGAATACTACGCTTGGGTTTAGCAAATTTGAATAATCGATCTTTGAAACTAGTAATTCTTGATACTTTAGTGAACGGAAATAAAAATTTGTATGACTACTATTATTTTTTACTGGTAGTCAAATTGTAGTACACGCAGTAGCAAAAGCCACAAAAATAGATGTGGTGTGGAGCAAAAAAGTACATATATTAGCTATTTATGATCTATAATTTAATACGTATAGGAGTATCACGACCGTTATGTTAAATATTATTATTTGGACTCTGTTAAGCATTCGTGTACTAACCGACAAAAAAATTACCTATGTATTGAGTTATGAATGCAGTTATGTTCTTTATATGATTTAGAACAAGACTGCATTCAAAATATAACAAAAAAAATATTGTGGGTTACTGGTTGGGACACTAATGCTTAACAGCGACCATTTATGAATCATAATATTATATTGTAATTTGAATTGGTTTAAGAGTTTTGTCCTTAAAACATTTGAAGTTATCATTAAATGTCTCGAATTCAATCTTAATGTCTAAAAGTATCTTGATACCTTTTTGCTGTAATGTTATAATAAAATTTTGCAAGATTTTCTAGATAAGATCAAATTAATGGATTAAGTTTTAAATGTTATGCATGCGATTTGATATTAAATTGATGCTCGATATATTGTGTACATTTAATTTCTGTCGACTCTACAAAAAATATCGAATTTTCGCATCCCTAGTTAAACAAGCCCAAACGTTTATAAGGATTTGCTTTCTCAGTCGGCCGCCGAGTAAAAATATTACACTTAATAGGTACTTTTACTGTGTCACTTAATTGCTTTGCGGACCGGTCCAGCTAGCTGGTAGCAACGACACAACATTGCCAACAGGGCAAGGCATCTGCACACACTATATTAAATATTCATAAAAATATACTAAGGTGTACTCGGGGAATCGAGACAGTAGCGGTCATTGACTCTCTGTCAAAAAACTTGTCATTTTCTATATAAACCGCGATTGACAATGAAGTGTCAGATGTTCCTAGTCTAAGGACGATATCGTATTTTGCATACTCGATGTGAACTGAATATGAAGCATATCACTTCAAAAGTTCAAACTCACAAAAAAATAGATATTCTAAGAGTTACCAAGAGGTTTTCCGATGGATCTGTAATAATCTTTGTCTTTATAAGAGGTCAATTTCATTCTTAAATATTCTAAATACAGTGCGAGCATTTTTCATTTAGCGCCTAGACCGTAAAGATCAATGATCGCTACCGCCTCGTTTCGCCGAGTACGGTATAGAGACTTCACGCATGTGTGTGAAAACATGATTATAAGAATTAGGTAGAAATAAAATGCTCTAGCATTTGAGGACTACAGTGAAGCTATGAAACAAAATAATTTAGCGTTTTTGTAATAATTATAAATAAATAATCGGCCAAGTGCGAGTCGGACTCGCGCACTCGAGCAAAAATAGGCTGAAAATTGTGTTTTTTGTATGGGTTAATTTATTTAAATTTTATTATTAATTAGTAAGTACAAACACAACTGAGTATTTCGTGAATATTTCAAGTGCCTATGTGTTGCCGTTATTGATATGGAGCAAAAAATAGCAAAAAAATCACGTTAGTTTTATGGGATAGGGATGGGGACCCTTATATATTTAATTTATTTTATTTTTAGAATTTGTTGTTATAGCGGCAACAGATATACCTACACAATTTGTGAAAATTTTAGAAATCTAGCTGTAGCCGTTCTTGAGATACAACCTGGAGACAGACAGACGGACAGACAGAATCGAAATCGAAGTCTTAGTAATAGGGTCCCGTTTTTAACCTTTGGGTACGGAACCCTAAACACAAGGTAGGGATGAGGTAGGGTAACTAATAAATACTATGATTCGAAGGAAAATTAAAGAATATGAAGGTAAAGAGATGGGCAAAGACAAACTTAGTATATTTAATTTAGTTGAGCTAAAAGCTGAACAAATAAGATCAAGATCATATTTTTACATTACAATATGACAAGGCGATGTAATGCATTTTTAAATGAGCCATTCAAAATTAGAAGAGACAACTTAACATAGCAAGCAGCAAGTTTGTTTGTTTGTTTGAACGCGCTAATCTCAGGAACTACTGGTCCGATTTCCGAAAAAATCTTTCAGTGTTAGATGAACTGTATTTTATTTAGGAAGGATATATAGGCCTAGATATAATATTATCACGCACTAATAGGAGCGAAGAAACAGAGGAAAATGTGGAAAATACGGGAAAAATTGTTTGAAAGGATTTAAGGGTGAAGCCAAATTCTGCCAAGTCAAAAAAACCAGAAATTCTGCTGAATTCAGTTTCATACAAAAGTCCTGTTTGATTCACACGAGCGTAATTTTGTGAGTCATGTGTTGTATGAAAATATATTTACGCGGCAGAAATTCTGCGACTCACGACTCACAAAATTACGCTCGTTTGGCTTCACCCTAACTACAGGAGCAATTTTTATGTTATTTGGCACAGATAAAAAGTAGACCATGTGAAGGATCATAATATTATATGCTACTTTTTGTAGGCTAATTTGTATATGAAAATGAACGTCTTGTATTTTAAAATTGTTGTTTTTCACATATGGCGGTCAGCTTTATTACAAAAGATTATTATGTTAATGAGAATAAATTTAACCGTCTAAATATAAACTTACTAAAAATAGCTTTCCAGTTTGTTTATAGTTACATTTTGTTACTGCAGCAAATAAATTATAATAATTAATTGGTTTTGAAACAACATTACTATGTGATGTGAAGTTTTTAGTTGGTCGCTGTTAAGCATTAGTGTCCTAACCCACAATTTTTTTTGTTGTTAAATTTTGAATGCAGTCTTGTTCTAAATCATCTACAGAACATAACTGCATTCATAACTCAATAGGTAATTTTTTTGTGGGTTAGTACACAAATGCTTAACAGCGTCCAGTTACGAGTAATATTTTTGTTGGAACTTATTTGTTTAGTATTTACTTTTATATTATATTTTACTAAGGAGCGTAGACTACAAATGCAAAGGGTCTGACATGTCTCAGTTACCTTTTCAAACTTAAACTGCCTAAAGATGTCGTTGAAATTATATACATATTATTATGTATTATTTTTCGGGTATCTATTCATACTAGAGATGTGCCGATCATGATTTTGGCCGACTAGCCGATTAGTCGGCTGCAAAGAAGCCGACTAATCGGCCGACTAGTCGGCTAAGCCGATCATGGTTTCGGAACTTTCCGTAACGCTTTTTTACTGCTGTTTCGCATCGCACACGCCGCCTGCAAATGTGTCGAATCGTGTTAAGTATGTTTACTAATTTATTTTGTTTATAATATTATGATACAGTTGATGGTTTTCATTTTAATATTTCATGTACATGAAATCTCGATTTAATAATACATACTTAATTGGTTGTTAAAATTATAATTTACAAAAATAATTTCTTTATTAGCAAGTAATTTCAGAAACATTTCATTTAATTTTAAAACGTGTAACACTGATTGAGCGTGATCTGAACACATTTATATATAACTCAAAGGTGACTGACTCACATGGTGATCTATTAACGCACAGCCCAAACCACTGGACCGATCGGGCTGAAATTTGGCATGCAGGTAGACATTATGATGTTGGCATCCGCTCAGAAAGGATTTTGATCAATTCCACCTCCAAGGGTTTAAAATAGGGGATGAAAATTTGTATATAATAATACTTCCTAACGCGAGCGAAGCCGCGGGCAAAAGCTCGAATTATAATATAGTAATCAAGGTTTGTCTTTAATATAATTTCAATAATAGCGAAAAAGTAAAAAGCCGATTAGTCGGCGCTTTTTGCCGACTATTCGCCTACTAGTCGCGGACTACAAAAGTGGCCGGATAGTCGGCTTTACCGACTAGTCGGCGACTAGTCGGCCCATCTCTAATTCATACAGCATACTATTACTATATTATTTTATCATTGGCCTTGCCTTAGACATAAAAATATGACTTACAAGCAATAAAATATTTTAAGCGAGCATCACATTACTATGTAGATTATCCTGATTTACGTTTTCCCTAATTTTTATGTCTATTAAAAAACTATTCATAAGAGACCTAATGAGTATTTTTTTTACCAAAAAGGTTTTTTAACAACATTTGCATTTCGTAAGTGTAAAGAGTCGTCAGAAATGAAAACGAAACAAAGGCATGACAATTTCGTCTCGGGATGAAAGAGAGCGGTTGTTACTACCTTGACATTTTTAACCCATAAAAAAAGTGCACAGTGCCGCTAAAAAAAGTTTTAACTTTTAACTTAAAAAATCACGGGAAACTAATGAGTAAATGATTGAGTTTTTTTAACATGAAGGGGTAAAAAATGTAGGATATAGGTGGAATCGAACAAAAATTCTCGACCGAGTAAAAAAATAGATCAAAATCGGCCTTCCGTTTGGATGATACGATGACAGACAGACAGACACGTCAAACTTCTCTGTTTTCGTAGGGGGTTAAAAATCGCTACGTAAAAAGGTCAATAGTGTTGTGCTATCTATGCGGTGATGTATCGATATTTTTGCAAGTGACATTGTTATTGTCATTGCAATTTAATGTAAAAGAAACCGGACGTGTAATCAGTGTTTATTGAGGACAGATAACAACTCTCATAATTAAGTACTATCTGTATGTTTTATTTTATGTACTACACAACGTGATAAGTAAGAAAGGGTATCTGAACATGTTTGAAATTTGTAAGACCTATTATTTTAGTTTGGAGGCGAACAAATAATATTTATCTAGTAGCTTCAGTGAATATATTAAAAAAATCCCTTTATTGAAAATATAATATCTTTTTGGAGTCACTTGAATTAATATAATAATACCAATTACCATCACTCTAAGACTTCAGAGGGAGCTGGTGTGTTATCTTTTTTAACCGACTTCCAAAAAGGAGGAGGTTATATGTTCGGCTGTGGATATTTTTTTTTTCGCGCAAAAATTTCGAAACGAATTTTGATCAGGCATGGACCATTGTACTTAATACTTTATTGGCTCTCGATAAGCTGTTTTTTATATCGAAAAACGCTATTTTTGTTAGATGTGATACTGTTACAACTAAGTATTACTTTAAGCGGAGTAACACCTAGTCTATAATAATAAAGTTAATACAATAAGTAGTTTAAGTAAAAGTGGTGTCGGCATAAAACCCAGACTTAGTGTTAAATGTTAATATAAGCTTAGTTCATGCGATAAGTCGATATCGATAAAAAGTGATTGCGCCAGTAATTAGCACTTACAAAATCCACGGCCATCACTAGGTAAGCCGTTTAAGATATTTCCTCTATTGTAGCTAGGGGCTGGCAACCAAGAGAAAATGTGCACATTTTCTAGGTGTAAGAGAATGTTTAAATAGTAAAAAGTAAAATTTATTTTCTAATAAAATACAATCTTTTTCTAGTGGGCAAGCAGTAATAAAGTTGTATTTTAGAAAAAAGGTATTGTTCTGTGGCATGTAAATGTTTCCCGCAATTTTTATGCGGCAAACCGAAGACAATGGGAATTGTACCTTTTCCTACGATACCAAATTTTATCAAAACCGCTCCAGTAGTTAGAGCCCATAAAAACAAAAGTTTTCACTAAAGACTTACCATAAAAAACTAAACATCTGCTGAACAGTTGTTTTGAGACCATTTTGTACTGAATTTTTCTTTAATCAACTGTTCTACAGGTGTTTAAATCTTTTGTAGTAAGACCTTTAAAATTTTGAATGTTGACAACCCTAATTTAGTGTTACAATGAGATCATCATGATCGATCTACAACAGCCTTCGACTGTTTAACCATTTTAATGAGATCTGCCGCGGCTTAGGTAAACAACACGCGACAAAACAAATATTGTTTGATTGGCATTTTTCATGGAAATGGTTGCAGATTGAGAACGGCGACGCTTTCAACAAATTTGGTTAAAAATCGCTAAGCAGCGCGATTTAATCGCACGCATGCGCACATCCCATGTGTTAGGTACCTATATCTAGTATTTAAACAAAAAATAGTAATGAAGATATTGTTGTCCGTTTAAAAATTTAATAAGTAAAATGAAAGAATCGATTTTCCTAATGGTAAGTATATCAATTTCCAATCTGTTTTATTATCTACTTGAAGTATGACGTAACAAATATGGCTGACGAATACAAATGCGCGGCATTTGGTTTTGGCGCCAAATCTATTTGAAGACGTGGTATAGTCTGTTGCTAGCACCGGCAAATTGGCGGGAATGATGTTACACAATGATAAAAGAAAGTATTAATCACAAAATAATAAAATTCCTGAAATACGAAATAGATTCCATTTCACCTATGTTTTTTTTAAATACCTACCTTTTTAATATTCTCACTCCGCGAAAAGGTACTGAATGCTACAGTCGAAATTCGAATTATTTTTTAATACTCGATTTATTTTTTGTAATTTTCCATCTAATTCTTCTCTTTGCCTTACCTGGAACAAAAAAAAGTAAATTAAATCATGTCACGACAAGGATACGATCTCTAACGTTATTGGAATAAATTGTAGAGACGGAAAACGAATGCGGAAGTGTGTCCCTCAAATCGTTGTAATTATGTTTTATTGGCACAAACGATCAAATAGGAGGATAAAATATATATAAAAATATACGAACGTATATATTTTACGTAGCAGTTGTAGTAACTAATAAAAAAAGTATTTCTCTGTCTCTTTTTTGTCGTAGCAAAAGCGAGAGGTAAAGAAGAGGTGGGGTGGGAGAAGTGCGAGAATACCATAATAAATAATTTATCATTTATTGTTGACGGTTGTAAAGAAATTTCACGTGAGAGGTTTCTCTAAAGTTTTTTATTTAATAATTTCTTATACTTAGTACATACAGATATGACAATTTTATTTTGTATAGATATTCAGCCTTACTGATTTCGTAATACGCGATTTCGTTTTCATCTAAAATGTGTTATTTCTTGTTCAAAACCTGTTCTGTTGAAAGGTTAACAATATATTTTGTTGAAGAAATATTCGTATTTTAATAGCTCGCAAAAAACTAATATAGCGTAAAGTAACAAAATCTAATAATTAGCACTTATAAGATAGATAGTTAAATTAATTAATTATTATCATAGTTTCAAAAGGTGTATTTTTTCTAGAACGAGGTTAATTCTAGTCTAGAATTTGTAATGTATTTTACATTTTACAAAATAATGTATTGGACTAAAAATGCCTGATTATGACATTCAGGTTTCCATTAGTAATTTCCTACTTTTCTGATTTTTATTATTTTATTATTACTAACATTAGTATAATTATCATTTCTTCGAATCTGTATTTCAAATGGTTATTACTTATTAAGTTATTACATTTCGGTCATTTAGTTTTAAATTAATTTTGTACTAGTTTGGTACTAGTATTTAACACACAGGTATGACTTTATTATTATCTTAAATAGGTAAAGCAATTCTTATTAATTAAGAACCAATTTTTTTTTTAATTTTATTGTTATTTTACATGTTTTTGGACATTGTTAACATCGATTAAGTCCTATCTTTTTGTGACGAATGACGATCAATCAAAAGAAAAAATTAATACGTCACATGAATATTTTTAATACAATTAGGGAAAATAAAAAATATAATACAAAATGCCCATTACAAAATAAATATTATGTGATAATTACTGTCTTTCGTGTTCTTATCAGCTTCTGATAAGAGTATCGGAATATTTGGTCATATTATATTACATTCTAGATGTTTTAATTATGTTGGTTTAAAACAGTATAGCCCTAACTATGCCCTAGAACATATTTTTTTATTACCATCAAGCTAATTTTTTGTAAGTAGCTTCATTTTGATAAGAGTTAAGACGAACAACATTTTTATCTGCGAAAAAATTTGAAAGTGGTACTTAGCTAACAGAGATAGAAAGGATTTGATACTTTGATTTGATGATGTATGTATTGTTACGTTTACGAAAATATTATAAAAAAAATAATAGTTTAGTAATTCTAGCGTTGATAAAGTCAGATTTACTGATATCTCAGAATAAATTGTTAACTGTTTTTCTCTACTTGCTTTAACTGCTGAATTGATTTGGATGACACTTTTTGTGCTTCAGGTGTCGGATTAAACTATCCTTAAACACATAATAGTTTTTATCTCTAACCAATAATCGCTTGATAAAAAGATTCAACGATAACGAAGTTGCGGGGTAGTAAAAAAATAAAGTCACATTCGACTTTCTCTTCCATCACTCGTCCGAAAAAAAAATTAAGTCATATTCGAATTTCGAACTACACTTCCATCACTCGTCCCAAATAGAATGTGAAATCACATTCGAATTTCGAACTACACTTCGAGCGTCCGAAAAAACAACGTGAATCGTAATGGCGTAAACGTCACACTACTATCGGTCTCGGCCGCGTTATCAGTCGCGTAGTCGATCCATTTTTAGAAATATTAATTCAGTAATAACCGTTGTACAGTGAACTATTTTTAGTGCGGCCTAGACTAAAAATAGTCGCGGAGACCAATGACGCTTACTTGATAATGTTGATGTCGTTGACTTGTTGCAGGCTCGCTCTGACATTCGACGAATATCGCTGAGGTTATCATGGTGAGTGTTTACTTGCACGAAAGTAAACACATTCACGTGCGGAAACTGCATGGGATTTTTACCTTAAGTACTTAGAATGAAAAACAATTTACTGCAGAATAAAATACAACTGACTGTAGAATGAAATACAACTTACTATTTCATTCAAGTTGTATTCAACTTACTGAAGAATAATATACAAATTTAAAAAAAATCTAGCAATTTATAATCGAACACTGACTTCTCTCGTAGAGTTTTCTTTATAAATTCTTACAAGTGAAATAAAGCCAACATGTTAATAACTAGTTACTTTTTTTACTCAAAAACAACTTATAAGTTACAAAACACAAAATTTTATGAACCTCATTTTTGTGTATCATAAGTCTAATAAGCCAAAACAAATTCATGATTTTCATTAGGTAAGTACTAAAAACGTGATAAAATAGCCACATATTTTTTAAAATATGCCATAAAAGGCCGTACACTAACGTTTTTTTTATTTAATAGTTTCTCTAATTAGCGTGAAAAAAATGTTAATTTTCTTCCATTAATTATTTAATTGTTAATAAAGTTCAAATTCAAATTCATTATTTAATAAAGAATTTGAATTCTTCCAGTTCATTGTGAATTTTAAATAACACGTAAATACCACATTATAATTTGAACGTTGCCGTAAACTAGAGCCATAATAATAAATAAGAGATCATCCACCTTCTAATGTAACGCTTGGCTGAGTTGGAATTAATTCAAATTTAAGTCCATATGGCTACCATTAAAATTCTTTTAGGTAAACTTTACACACTCACGAAGATTTAAAAGTGAAATATCTGGCTACTGTATACATTTTTATTGGTTATAACTTATAAAATTTGATAATATCTGGGACACGGCAGTGCCTCAGACAAGCCTAGAGATTCTGTCTACTCTGCCTAGAGCAAAGGCACGGCCGTACCATGATCGATAATAATAATTATTACCATCATAATAATTAATTATTATACTTCTATAAACATGGCATTGTATCTTTCTGCCTGTACAAAGGGTGTCTCGGACTGAAAGACTCTACTTTTTTATTGTTTTGGGGTTTGTAAATATATTTTTGTCATTTGTTATTTAAATTGACGTAGGTAGAATTAATGACGTAACATTTTTTGGTATTATAAGCAAACTAGACATTTTATTTATAATGAAAGGAATCAATATTTACGTCATCATTTGGTAAAAAAATGTCCTTACAGGTTAATATAATATTATTATTTTATACAAAAGATAAATACTTTAGAATTACATATTATTGTCATTGCATTTTTAGCGTTCCGTATCCAAAGGGTAAAAACGGCACCCTATTACTAAGACTTCGTTGTCTGTCCATCTGTCTGTCTCCAGGCTGTAACTCAAGAAACGCTATAGCTAGACTTCTGAAATTTTCACAAATTATGTATATCTGTTGCCGCTATAACAATAAATACTAAAAATAAAATAAAGTTAATATTTAAGGGTTCTCTCATACAAGAAACGTGATTTTTTTGGCCTTTTTTGCTCGTAATCAATAATGGTAATAGCTAGCCTCCGGAAATTTTCACCAAATCCTTAGTTATATTTGTACCTTAATAATAATTAATAATAAAGTTAAAATAAAGTAAGTATTCCCATACAAAAAACACAATTTATTGTCTACTTCAGCTCTATACCGGTACGGGACCCTTCGTGCGCGAGTCCGACTCGCACTTGGCCGATTTTTATTTTATTAAAGGATACTCAAACTTATATTCACAACGCAAACAGGTTAGATGAAACCGACAGTACAAGGACGGTGTTTCGTTTACATATTAGTGAAATAATCAATAGCTTACGTAATTCGGCCACTAGACTCGACAAGGCCGTTTTGACATTGACCGTGATCAAAGTAAAAAAAATACATTCTACAATGTTTCCGCAACTCGTTGTACTTTTTAAAAGGTTACTTTTTGTGGCGCCTGTACACTTGTCTCTTGTCTTTTTTCTGACGAAATAACTTTTTTGTGTAATAGCTGAAACGCGGTTTTTGCCACATACTCGTAGTCGTCGATTTTTTTTCTATTCGGCCAGTCTTATTTCACTCAAAAGTATCTTAAATATTTTTGTAGAGCAGTAGGCTAATGACGCTTCATTAAAAAGTAACTACAATTTGCCTAACAGTATATTTTCCAAAATTCAAAACATTCTGCGTATATTCGCAAGGCAATTATTTACTATTGTTACAGTTATCGTGGCAACGGTAAACGATGAACAAAGGTCGACTATCACTGATTTATATATTTAAAAAATATAATGTAAATTCAAAATAAATCCTCTTTAAATTATGATATGTGTTATACAACGAATTAAAAACAATTTCCATCTAACCTCTGACCAATATCTGAAGTTTTCTTAAGAGTTTATATCTTAAGGCGCTACCTGGCAATTTCGACAAAGTTCAGACTCTATAAAGTCTGGTAGAACTTAAAGCACAATACCGAAAAAAATATATTATTGGAGACTGGTCTTTAATCTTCAAATGCTCACGAGGATTTTTTTCCAAACTCAAGAGGTTTTCAGAAAAAAAAATGTACCGTGGTCATCGATTTTTTTGCAAACATTCTATTAACTTCTTTCTTTTTTAATACATTATCAGTTACACTACAGTTCCTCACGAGAAATTTTTCATCGGACTGTCACGTCCATGTGAAAAGTAGGTATACTTTTCTCCTATTTCGCCCTATTAAGAGGATACAACAGGGGCTAGAGAAATGAAAAAAAAGTACGTGTAATATCTATAGCTGTCTCCCTTACCTCAGGCCTATACCGCAGAACGCGATAGAGACAACTGCAGAAAATCAACGATTCGTTGTCCCCTGATTCCTTCTCCAAAACTTAACTGATTTAAGTAATTTTTTCATTAAATATTAAAAAAAGGCTTGAGCTGTGTTCCTATGTTTTGCTTTTTTTGTATAATCTAGCCAAATCTGTTTTCTGGACGTTTGAACACAGTGGAAAATTTGGCCATTTTTTTGGGTTTTTGAACGTTCATATCTTATTTAATAATTAAATTATGAAAAAAAAGAAAACATAGGGACATTGTATTAGTGGCCGTAGATATTCAGGAAAAAAATTATAACTCTACTAGCATTATCCAGGGAGGAAACAGGGGACAACGTTTGTATGGAAAAAAGGGCGGTGTGGAATCCTCTTAAGGACGCGGCAAGCGTCGTAACCACCACTGTACAAGGCGCGCTGATATGAATGTTATTGTCGATATTCGTACTGACAGACATCGACCTGCTAATTTTAGGGAGGGAGCAGCCTCATTTCTAAAGAAAAAGAAGAGGGAGCAGCCTTAAATAGCGTTTGTAATTGGTTGATGACTTGCAGAAATAGAAGATTAAAGTTTAAACTAAACCAAAGCCCACCATGTAATAAGTCGTATTAAATAGTTTAGTATATCATATTACATAGTGTTTGACCTAGTTGTATGACAGCTAACAATTATTGTCCAGGACAAATTCTGTCCCAATTAATAAAAATGCTTGGAGTTGATTAATGTAATCGTTAATATGGCGCCAGACGAAGGACTTAACTAGTTGTTGTTAGTGGTTTTCCTCTTCTTAAGTTGCTAAAGTAAGTATTTTTAATAAAAAAAAAACACATGAGTACTTTCATACAATTAAAAAAATAAGTAGCTGCCCACATAGTAACTAATTTTCATAATTTATTCAAAATTGCTTGAAGAAACAAAATGTAAGTAACAAAAAGTTGATTGTAATATCTTATACATTATCATGTTTTAGTAGTTAATCCAAGTCAAGAAATACATATTTGGCTGATTCAATTCCGTGTTTTTGAAAATCAGCCTTCCAAAAATCGACTTACTAAGGTCGCAAGAAGGTTAAATTGCATTTTATTTTATAGTCGTTTGGAATTCAAAATATAATTATAAGTACAGTAGTATTAATCAAAGATTTTGAAAGTAGGATATATCGCATTTCGTATAGATAGATAGATAGATAGAGATAGATAGATCGTTTATTCGCTAAGAAGTTAGAATGCAGGTACAATAATAAGATGTTACAGTATTTTTCAGAGCCTTATATCTGCCTTACGGGCTACAGGCTACGACATGCAAAATTTTATATCGTCAAATTATTATTTGAGTTATTACTATTATTTAAAACTTTAAACTATAAATTATATCATTTTAACATTATAGTATGCGTGTAAAAGAAAAACATGCGATTTAAATTAGCATATCTAGTAAATGTCATAATTTCCTTGTTTATAATTGAAGTAAAACTTAACAAAGAGCAAGGAACCATTATTGGTATACCTAAAGTTTGGCGGCAAGAGACGAAATTAGTATATTTGATAGAAATAATATCATCATAGCAGAAAAAGTTCTATTCAACGTTAACGTCTGCGTTATAGATAAGGCCTCCATAGTTATTATGGCCTGAAATAAACCAAAAAAACCTGTGGTTTGTTTGTATTTTTTTATGCTGAGAAAATATGTTTATATTTTCTAAACTTGTTACTAAAAGTGTTGAGATTTATTTAAATAAAAATACGCTGCCTAAACGCCAATTAGGCGCGTCTGGACATTTCTTGGAGCGACAAAAGATAAGCGACTTCCTCGTTCGGCAAACGTTGCGAAACCAAGCATTGTCTGCCCACTACACTTCCCCGCGCGGGACCTTGACTGTGACGTACTTTACACCTGTTATGTCAACTATCAACATCATTTGAATTTCGAATGTCAACTATCAACAAATTTTGAATTTGGAGGTCGCCAAAGTCTTTTCACATTAGAGCTGTTAGCGCCACCGCGACGTAGCCAGCGACGTGACCATGGCAACGTCCAAGCAACGTCTGCGGGGCTAAAATTGTCGCTTTGGAGAATCATGATATGAATCATAATATGATTCATTTTTCTAAATCGCAAAATGCAACTCTGCTGGCAATTCATGTCTAGTAATTCGTACTGATTTGACATTTGTCAGTTTGACAGTTTTCACAATTCATTTGCTGAATTGATTGAGAGGAATTGGTAAATGTTACCATTTTAGCCCCGCTGGCGTCTCTACGTCGCCACAAAGCGCTGTTTTTCTTAAAGTTAAGTTTAAAAACACCACTTTGGGGCGACGTAGAGGTGACATGGTAACGTCACTGGCTACGTCGCAATGGCGTCCCGGTGAGTTATAGCCCTAACCGAAACGATATCGGAAAACGGTCTCAAAATATTTGTCGGTAGAGCGTTGTTTTTAAATGATTTTGTGCATTTAAATCTACTTTGACCAGTTTTAGATTATTAAAAAACAACTTAACAATTGCATAGTTTGAAGCGTTTTGCAAGCAATTTCTTTTGAATATTTTATTATGTTTTTACTTTTAACTAAGTAAATACCAGCAATAACATCCAATCTGTATTCATTTCATAGGAAAGGCTTATGAATCATGTAGGCTTTATAATAAACAGTCACGTAAACTTGCAATAACCGTCGGCACGAATATGTTGACATTGACGCACACCCCACAGTCGGGGTGTTATCACGGGGTTGTTCCACCATCGATCCTTGGGAAACGCGGTCAAGGGCGCCAGCCGAAAGCCGTTCAGTTTCAGAGATTTAAATTTGGAATGGAACGTTCGAATCTTTTATTTATTGTTAAAGTGACTGTTATGATATTTTTATTACTAATTAGTGGATTATATTTTTTTAAGTAGTACCTATTGCAATAAAAAAATCTAGGTTTATCTTACATACTTACAAAATTCTCGTGTCACAATGTTAGTTACCGTACTCCTCCGAAACGGCTTTACTGATTTTTACTAAATTTTATATTATGCTTATTCAGTAGGTCTCAGAATGGCTACTTTCTGTATTGATAAAATGCATTTGTTGGATAAATACTTAATAGTAAATTATTACAACTCGAGACGCGACCATTGTTTGTGCGACCGGATAGCGATGGACGTTGCCATGGTGCCATACTTATTTAGTCACTTCAATAAAATAACATGCGCGAAATACTTTATCTGGCAAAACAACGTTTGCCGGGACAGCTAGTAGATTATAATAATATTATTATAGCGTTACTGGCGTAACCAGTTTCGGGGGTTTGAATTTGGAATTCAACGTTTAAAGCTTTTCTTTTATTCAATGTTTTCATTGTGAAATGTGAAGTTTGATTTTTTTCAACAAGTATTTATGGTAAATATAAAGGAAAATCAGATGTTCAAGATTATACGTGATTGTACATTAGATAATAAAACTTTCGATATCACAAAGAACACGTGATAGCGATCTTTATCTTAAACAAATATTTGGAAACAACTGTCAACCTTAGGAATTTTCTGTAACTGGCATAATAATTGTTACGTACAGTATTTCATATTTTACGTCATTAAAAAAAGTTTTTTTCATTTTTTTTTGCTTGGCTGTTTTCCAATTTTGATGTACTTAATCATAAGTCCCAAACCTGTATTTATGTGGTATAAAATAATTACATGCAAATTAACACTAAAATTCTTTTCGACAGGCATTTTAATTTGAATTTATTTTATATTTTAATGTTTGTACAGTGTACACCAGTGTACACATACTACACAACAAAGTATTTAAAAATTAAGGTAAGTAACAAAAATGAAAAACCTACCTAGTTGTACCTAGAACCTTACTACTAACTATTCTGTGCTAGGACCTAGGTAATAAAACAAGATTTAAAAAAAGTGCTATTCATAACAAACCTGGACTAAAACATCTCCTCTTTTACTAATTACGAGTTATTTAGAATAATATAAAAAATATGTTATTTCAGTTGTTTGTTGAAATAAAACCATTAGCAATAAAGTTGTGTTTTAATGACGTAAAAATGTGATTAAATCCATTTAAATACACAAAAAACTTGAAATTATTCTAAGTAACACGGTATGATAATATTATGTCTTTTGATTATTAGGATAGAATTTTTTGAGTCTTTTTCTAGTTTTTATTTAGTTTTTTTTAGTTTTGTAACTGAAAGCGGGATTTTTATAAAATAAGTATACAGTGAGTTTTGTTGTTGTATCTCCAGATTTTTGCGTAAATTTCGTTCGCATTCAATTATAGTTTAAAAATAGACTTAATTTGATCTAATGGGTTAGTGATGGAGTTAAAAATTACATAATTAGGCCGGTATAATTTCTGAATAATTACATTTTGAAGATACGATCATTTTTTTACGCTTAGGCCCAATTGACGTCACAAGCCTAAAAAGGCAATTAAATTCAAACTTCTATTCCAATTATGTAATCGTTCTACAAAATGGATAGGATTTAGGAAATTATGATCATTTTAGCGTAAAATAGTTGATTATTACTAAATTAGTAAAAAAACTTTTCAAAAAAAAATCAAAATGTAGAGTTTTTTTTTATCGATAAATATTATACTTCATTTAAAGTCGATGAGAAGTTTTTTGTGTGCGGGGCGTCAATATACTAATTACTAATACAGTAATTTTTAAAATTAAAGTAAAGGATTAATTATTAAAGGAAAGGCTGATATTGAAGATGGCTGCTGCTATCGCTGATGATGAAAAGATTTAAACTATTCATCCACATAAATTATGACTATGTAACCGAGATATTCGTTGTTATTTATTTGTATACATACGAGCATAAAATTACTTTAGTTGTAGAAGGTAGAGCCTTCGGAGTAAAAGATGATCCTATAGGTGTTGATGACGATAAGGTTGGGACTACTGAAGATGATGAGGTTTCGACTATACATGAATGTTAATCATGCTGCACATGTACACATAATTTTTGTGTACGGATATCAAGTCACTAGTAAGTACCATCGAGGAAATTGATTCTTAGGCAGTTGACGGACCTACGTCATGTGGTCGGCTTATGTCAATTCAATGTGTGGCCTGTGATCGGCCGGAATGGTTTGACTTAACGCGACCAAATTATTGGTCCACATAAGCTAACGGAAATGCTTTTGCCAAAAGATGATGTTGATGATTAAGATTTAAACGGGGCTGCTAGAGCATGCTATCGACGACGAGACTCTTTTTTTTATGATATACGGGGGCAAACGAGCAAACGGGTCACCTGATGGAAAGCAACTTCCGTCGCCCATGGACACTCGCAGCATCAGAAGAGCTGCAGGTGCGTTGCCGGCCTTTTAAGAGGGAATAGGGTAATAGGCGAGGGTAGGGATGGGAAGGGAAGGGAATAGGGGAGGGTAGGGAAGGTAATAGGGTAGGGGATTGGGCCTTCGGTAAACTCACTCACTCGGCGAAACACAGCGCAAGCGCTGTTTCACGCCGGTTTTCTGTGAGAATGTGGTATTTCTCTGGTCGAGCCGGCCCATTCGTGCCGAAGCATGGCTCTCCCACGTATACTCTTAACATCTACGAACATATATTATGAAAAGTTCTAGACATGCATATTGCATAGAATATATCTAGTGTTTTTTGTGTGCGGGCATCAAGTTTTTGTAGCCAACAAAAGAATTTTTGCCGAATTTTGAGAATTAAGATGAAATTACGGTTGTTACTGCTGCCGATGATGAAATTCCTATTAGAATATCTATGAGAAAGATGAGAATACTAATATTACCTAATATTACCTATTCATGAATATATAAATTATGACTGTGCTAGAATAGGTTAGTTTTTGCGTGAGGGCAAAAAGTTACTGTAGTTGCTTAAGTAGATTTTTCGATAAATATGTTAGATGATATTACTGTGGATGATGATGACAATGAAGCGGTTGCTACTGCTACATTTTAACTCATGCACATAAATAAGCGTACTAGACATGCAAAGACAGTGGCGGTCAAATAGTTACTGAGTTGCTGAAGTAGTGATGAACATAAATGAGCGTACTAGACATGCAAAGACAGTTGCGTTCAAATAGTTACTGAGTTGCTGAAGTAGTGATGAACATAAATGAGCGTACTAGACATGCAAAGACAGTTGCGTTCAAATAGTTACTGAGTTGCTGAAGTAGTGATGAACATAAATGAGCGTACTAGACATGCAAAGACAGTTGCGGTCAAATAGTTACTGAGTTGCTGAAGTAGTGATGAACATAAATGAGCGTACTAGACATGCAAGGACAGTTGCGGTCAAATAGTTACTGAGTTGCTGAAGTAGTGATGAACATAAATGAGCGTACTAGACATGCAAGGACAGTTGCGGTCAAATAGTTACTGAGTTGCTAAAGTAGTGATGAACATAAATGAGCGTACCTACTAGACATGCAAGGACAGTTGCGGTCAAATAGTTACTGAGTTGCTGAAGTAGTGATGAACATAAATGAGCGTACTAGACATGCAAGGACAGTTACGGTCAAATAGTTACTGAGTTGCTAAAGTAGTGATGAACATAAATGAGCGTACCTACTAGACATGCAAGGACAGTTGCGGTCAAATAGTTACTGAGTTGCTGAAGTAGTGATGAACATAAATGAGCGTACTAGACATGCAAGGACAGTTACGGTCAAATAGTTACTGAGTTGCTGAAGTAGATTTTTCAAAATATAAGATCATGATACTGTGGATGATGATGACAATCAAGTTATGGTTGCTACTGATGATGAAGAGATTTTAACTCATGAACATAAAATATAAGACGTGTACTAGACATGCATAGAATATAGTTTTTTGCGTGCGGGCGTCGAACAACGGTAGGATGGCAGAAGGTTATCAGTAGTGATAACAGCGATCCATCACCCTGCAGCGACGGAATATTTTCAATTTGCTCACAACAATACACTTTTGTTCGTAACGATGTGGAGAATAAACCATTCCCGTCGCAATAACAGCTTAACTGAGGTGAAATTCAGGTAATGCAGACGGCAGAAATCAGAAAACCTGTTTTTTTTTGCCACCTGAGAAATTCATAGGTAGAAGGCGGATCGACTTTGGTCGGATTATGTCAATGTTGTTAGTCGTGATCTGCGGGGATAAAATGGTCACATTTAGCAATTCCTCTCAATCAATTCAGCAAATGAATTGTCAAAACTGTCAAACTGACGAATGTCAAACTAGTACTCGATTTACTAGACATGAATTGCAAGGAGAGTGACAATTTTGCGATTTAAAAAAAACCCCATTTCAGCCCCGCTGATGACTGAGTTTGACATTTTTCGACCAAAATATGATTTAGGTCTGCTATCTGCATAATATGAATCAATTTCTCTAATAGTACTTGTGATATAATATAATGGAAATACATATAACGAAATATAACGTTTTTTTACGTGGGAGATGCTTCAGCACAAATGGGTCGGCTCGACCGGAGAAATACCACGGGCTTACAGAAAACCGACGTGAAACAGCGCTTGCGCTGTGTTTCGCCGAGTGAGTGAGTTTACCGGAGGCCCAATCACCTACCCAATTCTCTTCCCTCCCCTATTCCCTTCACTTCCCTTCCCTACCCTCCCCTACCCTATTCCCTCTTAAAAGGCCTTAAAACGCACCTGCAGCTTTTCTGATGCTGCAAGTGTCCATGGGCGACGAAAGTTGCTTTCCAACAGCTGACCCGTTTGCTCGTTTGCCCCCTTATTTCATAAAAAAATAACGCATACTGGTAAGCATACTGCATACATTTTTAAAACAGACATTAATTTGAAACTAATATAAGACAATATTAGTTTATGAAAGCAATTTCAGAATGTCGATTCTAGAAAGCTTTTGTTTTTTCTTATCTGACATTAAACCTTTAAAGATATTTTAATTTAAGTCATTAATGGCGTCATTTCAGCTACAAATTTTCCTACAACAAAATTATAATTAATATTATGTTAAGTATATGAATTTTATTTTAAATAATAAGCATACAAGTTTTTGCTATGCTAATTATTTATTATTAGCATAGATTAACCAAACGAATATGTGTTACACGCTTGTAATTTAAAATGTTTTTTTATTGTTAAAAGATGGAGGGAGATTAGACCTCCGGTGAGGAGTACCTAAGAGAGGAAGTAATGTACAAATATACACAAAATTCGCATTTTGCACAATACGATGGAAAAGCGAAGAATAATTATTAATTAGTGAAAAAAGTGAAAAAATTGGAAATATTACATCTCTACAACAACATATAACATCTGGTGTTTGGAAAGCAACTTTCGTCGTCCATGGTCACTTGCAGCATCAGAAGAGCTGTAGGTGCGTTGCCTGCCTTTTAAGAGGGAATAGGCTAATAGGGGAGGGTAGAGAATGGAATAGGGTAGGGGATTGGGCCTCCGGTAAACTCACTCAGTCAGCGAAACACAGCGCAAGCGCTGTTTCACGCCGGTTTTCTGTGAGAACGTGGTATTTCTCCGGTCGAGCCGGCCCATTCGTGCCGAAGTATGGCTCTCCCACGTATAAATCCTGATTGAAAGTCATAAAAACGAATTACATGGGACGAAACGCTGGATGAAAAATAAACTACAATTCAATTCGTTTCTAGCCATTCGTCTCACTGGGACGAACTTCAATGGGACGAAACGTTGGGCTTGTATGAATAGCGGTAAAAGCTTAAAATAGTTACAAAATATATGAATCGCTTCTATTTTTAGAATCATCAAAAATAACTTGTTATGTTTAACGTATAGTAGTTATGTAGTAATTTTATTCTTGGCTTAGCAACAGCGTTGTAAAAATACATGAGTAGGTACATTTACAATTTTAAATGCTTATCGTAATAAATAATGATACTCAATTTTTGTTTCATTATTTTTCTCATTCCTTAAAATATATTTATGAATTGTATTTGAGTAGGTACCTAGTAATTTAAAAATAAAATGAATTTTAGCTCTACAATGTACAGCTTAGTTACTTCACGTTAAAGATTCAATGACCTATCTTTTATAGAATCTAGAGTCCTCATTTAGCAGGCATATTAGCAACTTCGTTGCGCCAAAATTCCTTTATTGCGCGGAACCGTTCATTATTTTGGGATAACAAGTATCCTATGTCCTTTCTCGGGACTCAAACAATCTCCATGCCAAATTTCAGCAAAATCGGTCAGCGGTTTGGGCGTGAAGAGGCAACAGATATACACACTTTCGCATATTTTATAATATTACAATGGAAGTAACAGATAAGGGGTGTATTATTATTTATTATTAGATTGTGATTTGACTGCTTTTTCTGTATCTAGAGATTCAATTTGTCTGATAGGCTTGTAGCTCCTGGACGTTACCCATCGCTTGGTCTTTTAATGTCCACACACGAACTCTACCTCCCGTAGTTACGTAATAACTCGTGACTCTCGTTATTACTATCTAGTGTACTATACGTTACAAGTCTTATCAAGCCGTCAGGGGAACGAGGACCTTCGGCATCTCACAATAAGGTCGGAAACACGTCGCATCCATGCAAAATGCTTCCTTATTCGAAATGAATACTAACATGCTTTTTCCTGCACTTTTGTTTAGCGAATTATCATTAAAATAACCGCAGTACTTAGCTACTGAAACAATTTATAAGTGATGTAAAGGAGTATTGTTTCTAATGTCAAAATAGCATTATCCCTAATGTATTTATAAATGACTTCATAATAAAATAATTATAAAGACGGGATTACCAAAACAGATAATGCTGTATTTAGAGCAAAAGCTGCAACCACAATAAATGTTCCAAGTTCCAACTTCCTTCCCCAAATAGGATGCACTATAATGCAAAACATGACAGTTTTGAAATATTTTTTGCTGGTATACAAAAAGGTATACAAGGTAAATTTTAAAGGTATACAAAACTCTTCTTACGACGATTTATTTCCCGAACCAGTGGTAGGCATGATGAAGACGTTTAGAAATTTCGTGTAAAATTAATTCTGAAATATTTTGATTATTAGATCATCTGTGGAATAAAGCAGAAAATATTTTGGACGACATTCTTCGGAATAAAAATATTTTGATTTTGATTTAATCAGATCATTGATGATAAAAGTCTCACAAATTTACAGTACAAATCACTTGAATAACGGCAAATCTTACTAAAAACAATTCTTAAACTTTAAAACCAGTCTTCGAAACCATAAGCTAGAGACCACATGCAGCCAAACCACACATACACATACGACCACATGTGCTCACACGCAACGAAAAAAAAGAACCAAAGAGGTCTTTCTTCGCACAACACCACGTTGCTGACTTTTTTAGTCAAATATTATTTTACTTCCAGTTTAGGTACAGACGTACATTTAAATTTTATAAGATATTTTATACAGTAGAAGTACGCATTACTTAGTAATATCTAAATATAACAAAACGGTTTATAAAATAACTAAGTGTAAGCTAAAATGTTGAGTACGAATACTGATTGCAATATTCATTTTGCTGATGTAGACTCAGTTTTTTTATTAAACTACTCACATTATAAAGTATTGCTGATATCTAAAATCAAGCACAATCAAACCAAGAATTCTAAGAAACTAAAATATACAATTAAGTATATTTTATGTATGTAATCTGTAACGGCAGTTTTGCTCAATTTGATTGAATACAGTTACAATAATGGGAGTTTGAATCTCATAACACTATCTTAAAATTAAATAAAGGTTTCAACACTTCCAAGTAAGCTTCCGAAACGACTAGAGTTCTAATTTATAACCTGTTTCCAGCTTATAGTAGCTTTATTGTTATCCGAATTCTTTCCTATAAATAGAAAAAAATTAACTCGTTTTACGCTACATTAAAAAACGAAAACTATTTTTGTGGTAATAAACGAAAATACTACTTGAAAATACTAGCAGAAGGTTTATAATTTTAAATTCGTAATTAACATAAAATTGTGATAATCTAGAGCCCGGTTTTATTTTGCATGAAGTTTGAAGTCATTGACGTCATTAGCTCCGGCTAAATTTTTTATATACATAACAATTAATTTTAGTCAGATCCAGCGCATAATTTGAATGTATTTAAGGTATTATAATAATTGCAATATTCAAGGTTTATATAATTTGAGGGTTTCTGTGCTAATTTAAAATTCGATGTTTACATTTTCAAAGTGGTATTATAGATGTACGTTAACCTTTATTGACTACCGGATATATCTTGTAAAACTAATAGAAGATCCACAATAGGAGTTCGAATAAGTTGTATCAAAAGCTGCTGATAACCTCATCTTTTTGAGTCGGTTAAATGTCTCAATAGAAAAAAATCTACAATGATACTTACTGTAAGCTGTTTATTATGTCGCAAAGTGTCTGTCAATAGTAGGAGAGGTCATGGTTAGTTGACACCGGAGAAAAGTAGTTTTATGAGTCACAAAGTGATTTACTATTACTGTTTATGGCTAACTGATGCTATGGTATTACATAAATAATATTTTATGGAGTACTAGATTTTGCACGCAACTTTTGTGCGTCAAAAATTGTTTATTGTGCGGTAACCATCCAGGTCAAGGACTATCGGGACCTCTCCTGATATTCTTTATATTATGAAGAGAAGTCTCGGATATCAATGTATGTTCAAACCATTAATCAGTTTAGCGGTTCGAACGAGAGGTAACAAGACAAACAGAAAGACAGACGGACTCTAGTATTATAGATTCTCGTATACATTGGTTTTGTATCGGTTATCTTGTGTAGGAGAGTCGAAGTACCAGGCGTGCAGAGGATCGCAGCGGTGTCACGTTACGCAGTGGCTGTTGACACCAGCGCCTGATTAATATTTATGATACGACTGAGCATCTCGCACGGCCGGTTCGATGCGAATTATCTGCGTCTCGCTCTACCCAATGAAATTATACACGCGCACGACAGAGTCACACAAACCGACAACGTAAGTGCCTATGTGAATCCCAAATCCTTTCAATTTTAACTTCATTTTCGCTATGATTTTTTTTCATGCAATTTATTCGCATAAAAATAATTAATATGCTAACGTATGCAACCTTGGAGTTTCATGAATAAAATGTAAATTCGCTTCGTCTTGATGGAGTTTTTTTTATACTCGAGCATGTAGAACTAAGTATGTGGAACGGCAAGGGCCGGCCGCCTCGAACCTGACCGAATCGAGGTAACTCGACCGGACAAACTTGACAGATATGTTACAGTCTACAGACTAGCTGCTGTATGCCATTTTATTCGCGTAGAATGGTTATAACTTATAATATACCACAGACCACAATGCTTTTAGGTAGAGTAGCGGCAAATGGTAGTATCATCATATTTTGTGAGTGAAAAACTTTTTTTGTACGTTATTGTCAGCTAAATAATATTATTGTTTTGTATGTCTTTTTTATTAGCAAATTTATAAATAAATAAATATGTTTTTCATGTTGAATTAAATTAGTTCTTATAAGATTCTGATATGAATCAGCGAACCTCAGAACTCTACATTTTAGCTCTACATTACTAATTTAAAAAAATACTTTTTCTAACTCAATCTAGCATACATTTTGATAATTCGCTGAGTTAAGTATATTTTATGGATTGCATTACAATAGTAAAATTAAGTTGGTTTCCTCATTAAAAACCCCGCTGCGATTAATTTTGCCCGCACTCGCAAACAATGACGCTCAGTTCGTCTGAATTACTCATTTATTAGTCACTTTATTTACTGACTTGTTTGTTTTTAATTGTTCTGCATCCCAATATCAGTTTTAATTGACCACAGCCGAGGCTCAGTCTGGGTCCTTCGTAACGCTCGAGGTTCCTCGGTGTTATTATCCTCTCGGCGCTCGTGTTTTTATTATTGCAGTAAAGTAAAACGTTATCCGAGAGGCCGAGCGCCGCGCCGAGCGCCGGCCGGTATTCGCGACGGCGCCTCAAGGTCACGTTATCAAATCTATCGGCACTGGAACGGGACAACATCGGCGACGCTCTTCTCCACATCGATTCTTATCTAGCCCCGTCGCACTTCGTAAACATCTCTCGAGCTCCCGACCGAATCGAACGCGGATGTCGAGGTTTAAATTAACAGCTGTACGATCAGCATGTTTACATCGTTCACGTGGCGTCTAGATAAGCACCGTCGTGTCACTCACCGGGCGCTGTTAACATCCTCCGCGACGGGACACGGGTTCCTTCGTCACACTGACACACGGCGGGAACTAAAGCACTCACAAACGGCGCACTAGAGCGGCACACGCGAGGACTGCACGGCGCTACACCCACGACTAGAATGCGGCGAGACGAGCGCGGGGCGCGGGGCGCGGGGCACGGGGCCGGCGACACACGGCTCGTACGAAGGCGCGGCGGCGAGGACTGCGGCCGGGCGAGCGCGCTCACCCCCCCATTGGTCGGCGGCGGCGTGACGTCATCGCGCGCGACCAATGGCCGCCGCCGCGAGTTTCGAGACGTTTCCGCCAGGGGCGCTGCGGGCCGCTCTCGCCCGCCCTACGGAGCTTTCTTCTAGGGCGTATGCTTTTCCGGGCGGCGAACGCGGACCCGGTACGGTGACGATTCGAATAATTTCTAATGTACTTCCCCGGCCCAAGGTTGCGGCGGTGCCGAGAGTTTGGAGCCCTCGCCTCGTTTTTCCACCTATTTTCTTGTTATTTTGACGTGGCGAGTTGGATCTCTGCCAGATAGAGTCAATACACACCGAGTAAATAAACACATATTTCGTGAATCGTTTTAAGTATTATGACATTGAGGTTGAAATTTATTTTGTGCCTTAACCTTATTATGCTCCCTGTAGGCGATTGAGCTCCTTGTGCCTTTCTTCTGGCTCCTATTGAATACCAAAGGTCAAGGGCAGCACAGAATCAGTAAAATGTAGATCTAATTCTGAAGGTACGCTTCAAAACAAATTGGATCCGATATTACCTTATTCGCTGTAAAAGATCTTGTCAAAGTAGGTAACATCAGCTCTACAAATGAAAACTTCACGCTAATTTTAATATCGAAAGAATATTCAATGTACAATATACAGAGTGGATTTTATATTTGAATTATAATATAACGTTTATTAATTCTTATAACATTTTCAATCTTATGTTCAATATGGATTTAGCGATAAGCCCCGGTAATTAAAGGACACACAACACTAGAACAAATAAATAGAAGATCGCGTTAAGATCTTTTCATTAGAGTCTCAAGTAAACAAACCCTACGAGGGGCGACAGCTGCCGCCAAGTGTTACTGACCATTAAACGCCTACTGGGTACAGACGACAGAAAAGTGACACGTTTTCTGTACAGATAGCAAAAAAGTGCTGAAGAATATTCGATGCGGTTATTTGATTCTCTACATGAAAAGGTAGAGAATAAATGAGCCAATAGCTATAAAATGAAGTATTTATAAGTCTGTGATGTAAAGTAAATCCGACTTACTGCCGCACTCACATAATTAAACTAAATAATATAATTAAGAGTTTGACATAGAATATATATGGGGCACCACATAAGTCACTTTTTACCTACTTTGACCTTTTGATGCTATTAGCTAGAAAATCGGAAGACGTGTCGGTTTAGCCAATCGGAACACGTGTCGGCCAATTAAAACTCGTAAAATAGTTAAAAAGTAAATCTGAACTACTATGGAATTTTTTCTCTCTCCTGAAAAGTTGCTATTTTAGACGTGGGAGAGCCATGCTTCGGCACGAATGGGCGAGCTCGACCAGAGAAATACCACATTCTTACAGAAAACTGGCGTGAAACAGCGTTTGCGCTGTGTTTCGCCGAGTGAGTGAGTTTATCGGAGGCCTAATCCCCTACCCTATTCCCTTTTCTACCCTCTCCTATTCCCTTCCCTTCCCATCCCTACCCTCCCCTTTTACCCTATTCCCTCTTAAAAGGCCGACAACGCACCTGCTGCAGCTCTTTTGATGCTGCGAGTGTCCATGGGCGACGGAAGTTGCTTTCCATCAGGTGACCCGTTTGCTCGTTTAGGGGGCAAACGAGCAAACGGGTCACGTGTGTTAATAATTATAGATTAGTAATTAATATTCGTCTCTGAAAACGGCAGTTAGCCTTATTTTGAACCTGTCATTGAAACGTGCCGAGGGGCAGTGTAGAGCTGACATTTGTATATTAGTACAGTCCTATGATAGGAATAATGAAATAGGCAGGATTTAGGGTTTTAGGGTCCGCACTAAATTTGCTATCAGCTCGTGGATAATATTGACAACAACAAACAAACAAATAGTATTACTAAATTATATTTAAAACAAAGTATAACTTCCTTATTTGCCCCTGTTTTATAAACTTAATATCTTGATCTTTAAAGCTACGCAACACATTTTTTCAACAGCGGGGCTAAAATGGTCACATTTAGCAATTCCTCTCAATCAATTCAGCAAATGAATTGTCAAAACTGTCAAACTGACAAATGTCAAATTAGTACGAATTACTAGATATGAATTGCAAGCAGACTTGCATTTCGCGATTTTAAAAGAATGAATCATAACATGATTCATAATGTGATTCTTCAAAGAGCATTTTAGCCCCGCAGAGGTATACCTCTGCGGGGCTAAAATGCTCTTTGAAGAAGAAATTAACGTTGTCTTGTATACAAGACAACGTTAATGGAAATGCAACGATTACCGGGTCAGTTACTTCATTGTAAATAATAAAGGCGCGAAAGCAAACATTTCGGCGAAAACAAAGAGAATTTCACACGCATTCTCCATATCGATTGATTTAATAGCGAAATTTCCTCATAATAACACTGTATGAAGTTTGTATAATTATAGCAGAGAGCCCATAATACAACAACAAAATTCACTCCCGCCTGAGAACTAACACCTGAGGTATGTTGTGATTAAACTGGGCTCAAAGGAAAATTTACCGAGAACTAAGCAAATAACTAATAATATTAAACATATTATAATAAGGCTTACCTACCGAATGTAGGTATTGCTTATATTATTGTTTTTAACTCATTAAAACATTATGAGTAACCATTATCTAGTAATTGATAAACAAATCTTCTTGATATTTCCTTCATCATAAAAGTTCTTAGTTTCGACCAGTTAGTGCGTATTTGCTTTCATAGAATATTTATGTACTTATTTTTATGAGCATACCATTTTGTAGTTTTATTATATCAAAAACTGCATTATTGTAAGATTATTTAGCATTATCGACCTCCTGTGCAGCTTTTTGTAGAAGATTTATAAACAAATAATATGACAATGGATAAAAAAAATATGGCAAACATGACGGTCTAGTCTTTGGGTTTCAACGATTAAAACTTGCCACTAAATTCTAAAAGATGTGTGAATAAAACTCATATTTATCAACACGTACATCAAAACGTGAAGGAAAATTGCGTGTTTTTTGTTATGTCGAAATCCTATTTTGATTTGTCCGTTAAATATTGAATGAGGACGTTTTTGTTAGCAGCCGTGGTCAGCAATTATGTTTATAATCATTAATCGTCATCACTGAAGTTTCCACTATGTACCTACTACGCAGTCCCATATTACTATATCTATTTTTTTAGTAAAACTTATATCACTATATTATCTACGTTTTGTACCGGGCAACATCTAATCAAAACAGTCTATGCACTTTTTACCTAACCTATATCCTTTAAATTGTCTTTCTCGCTATTTTTTTTGTACTAAGCGACCAAAATAGATCTGAATCTAGTTTTAGTCTGTCACGCCTCAGAACATTCATTTAGGTATTACGTATTTTTTCTTAATTTATATTGTTACCAGATGACGTCCGCGCCTTCGTTGCACCAAAATTCGTTTATCGCGCGGGAACCGTACACTTTTCCGGGATAAAAAGTATGCTTTGTCCTTTACCGAGACTCAAAGTATCTCCATACCAAATTTCAGCAAAATCGGTTCAGCGGTTTGGGCGTGAAAAGGTTACATGCAAACGGACATTCGCATATTAGTAGGATTATTACATTTTCTCTTAGGTGTTTGTTACATGTTTAAAATTCTACTAGCTATTTGACCGAGCTGCACTCGGTATTCGATAAAACACGATTTAAATGACATTGTCTAAAAATGATTCCTAGCTAGATCGATTTATCGCCCCCGAAACCCTCTAAATACTAAATTTCATGAAAATCGTTGGAGCCGATTCCGAGATTCCAATTATATATATATATAATTGGAATCTCGGAATCGGAATTCCAATTATATATATAATTGGAATCTCTCTATATATATATATATATACAAGAATTGCTCGTTTAAAGATATAAGATTACTATCTGTAATAATGAAGACAGTAATTAAAGATGCTCCTGATGTAGAAGATTTCACTTAATTCACGTAGATATCTGAATACTGGACCATTTTGAGACATTGGATACGTGATGAGCTTTTGATTACTCCTCGGTAATTATTACTTTCGTATGACTATGACTTACTTTTGATAACTTTCGTTTGACTGACGTCAAAATTTCATTTTGCATCGATTTATAATCTCACGTAGGCCGTTGTACTCTGTACAAAAGGTTTGCTTGTCTTTGTATTTTGGAAAAGGCACATACCTATTAGAGGCAAAGACTGCTAAATTTTGAATAGTTAATCTGTGCTAATGTTATGTTTATTATTAAGGTTTACTATATTTTATATCAAAACAATTAAGGTTCATGGCTTTTTGGTAAGCTTCCCAAACTAATTTGGGTTTTAAATATGAGAGCTTCCTAAGCTACATAGCACAATGCAGTTTTAAGTATTTCTACGATACGTAATAAGTTCGACGTAGGATTGCAAATAAGGTTTTTTTTATGAATCCAGATTTTCGGATCTTTTCTTGAGAGCCTCCCAAACTAAGTAGAGTTTTAAGTCCTACGACACGCATAATAATAATGAGTTCGACGTAGCGAAGCCCGTCTGCCGCGTCGAATTCCTGTCTATTTCTGTAGCGACGCGTGCGCCCGCGCCGGGTTTAACGCACGCCATGAATTAACTTCAAGTGGACTAAATCATTTAGAAAAAGTTTAAACAGTTTAGAAAAGCGGCTTATACATAGCATACTAGATTATGCATTTTTTTTTAAGAAATAAGGGGGCAAACGAGCAAACGGGTGGAAAGCAACTTCCGTCGCCCATGGACACTCGCAGCATCAGAGGAGCTGCAGGTGCGTTCCGGCCTTTTAAGAGGGAGTAGGGAATAGGGGAGGGTAGGGAAGGAAATAGGAGAGGGTAGGGAAGGGAAAAGGGTAGGGGATTGGGCCTCCGGTAAACTCACTCACTCGGCGAAACACAGCGCAAGCACTGTTTCACGTCGGTTTTCTGTGAGCTTGTGGTATTTCTTCGATCGAGCCGGTCCATTCGTGCCGAAGCATGGCTCTCCCACGTAAACGAATTTTAAACATAATATGTTTATCCGTACATTTTCCGGGACAAAAAGTATCCTATGGGCTATGTCCTTTCCAGTTTCCCGGGACTCACAGTATCTCAACATGAAATTTCTGCATAATCGTTTCAGCGGTTTGGGTGAGAAGAGGTAGGTAACAGACATACAGACATCTCATGTCCGTGCTAGAGTAATTCAAGAGGATGGCTTCCCTATGTCAATCTACTAATTCCAATGTCCTTTTTAACGCCTGAAAATAAACATTTCTTGCGTCACCTTCCTTATATAAAATATTTTCAATTTTCTCCTGTTTAAGCTTTTTGGCTATGAATAATAGTTAAAAAGTAATTCATATAATATGCTAGGGCACAACATACCAATATAATAACATTCTATACATGTCTGATATTATTTACTATAACAATAAATTAGCTCCTAGACGTACAAATTTATTCTAATACAAATTAAATATCCAATAGTGATACTTTTGATCGGGAGCCAAAAACTTGACCAAACATTTCTTCTCTTGATTTCATTTGACTTTGACAAGGCTAGGTTATGAGTATGTTTTTAGGGTTCCGTAGCCAAATGGCAAAAAACGGAACCCTTATAGATTCTTCATGTCTGTCTGTCTGTCCATCCGTATGTCACAGCCACTTTTCTACGAAACTATAAGAGCTATACTATTGAAACTTGGTAAATAGATGTAGACTGTGAACCGCATTAAGATTTTGCTATAAAAATGGAAAAATATTAAAAATTTTAGTTGTCCCCATAGGTACAACTGATACATTGTGTGGGGTATCTATGGATAGGTCTTCAAAAATCATTTAGAGGTATCTAATATAATTTTTATCTAACCTAAATAGTTTTAACTTTCATCAATCAATTGAAATAATATAAAAATAAATCAAAAACCCTTAAATTTCATAAAAATAAACCTTATTGCTGCTGCGGAACCCTTCATGGGTGAATCGAACTCGCACTTGGCCGGTATTTTTGAAATAAAATATAATTCTTATTTGTAACTTCTTAGTTCTAACCTTCATCTTTACTAGAAAACGATTAATCTCAAAATATTCCTCTATTTTGAGATTAATGTGTGTACCATAAAGGAGTGAGCACACTGAGACGAGCCGTGCCGGGGCTCAGCGTGCCGGGGCTCATCGCAAAAATCCGCCTCCATACAATTTATATGGAAGCGGAAATCCGCTGCGCCCCGACACAGTGTGCGATACGCGTATCCGCTTCCATATAAATTGTATGGAGGCGGATTTTTGCGATGAGCTCCGGCACGCTGAGCCCCGGCACGGCCCGTCTCAGTGTGTTCACTCCTTTAGTAAGCTACGACGAAGTTATGATATTTTATTCTTTTGAAAGGTAGAGATTATTTTTTTACATTGTACAGAATGAAACAAACATACGATCGTATTGTAAATTATTATTGTATTGTATTGTAATGATATAGATTTTAGACTTAGCTATGTGTATACTGTATACCCTAATACCTACTTACTACGTTGTCTACTGGCCGTCACATGATCGTTTTGGCTGCCAAAACCGATTCCGTCTTTGAGAAAAATGACGTTATTTTGTATCCCATCCATATAATACGCGTTAAATCAAGTCTTTAAATATTGTCATCATGATGCCATTATGACATCATTATGTTCAGTCTGCTCTGCCTGGCATGATTTTCTTAATAGCTAGAAAACTAAAGACGGTTTTTTAAAGATCCACATAAGATTACCCCTTTTCTTATACAAGGTGTAAAAAAACTAAGTGATAATACTTTGGGGTGTATATGAGTCCCCTGTATAGCGTTCACTGTGACAGTAGTAGCGCTGAAAGATTACTTTTTTATTTTTGTATGAGAAAAATTAAGAACCGTAGTTTTACCGGAATAAAAATGTCCTTTCCTGGGACTCAAACTATCCCCATACCAAATTTCCGCAAAATCGCTTCAGCGGTTTGGCCGTGAGGGGGTAACAGACAGACAGACAGACTTTGGCAGATATTGTACCATCAAGGAATTGATTCCTAGGCAGTTAACAGACCCATTTCATTTGGTCGGCTTATTTAAAAATGTAGTAAAAGAACGTTTGTGTACTAAAGCTTATTATAAAATCAATGATTTTATCGACGACAATACACCTTGGGAATAGGGTGGTTCTTACAGGCTACTAGTATATTTTTTATAATTCCTATTGTAAATAGCTCTAAGTCATAATATTGTTATATAACACAGTCAAATTAACTAGACGCATGGTGATGACGTCATTACGATGCTTGCATGTACTATCAGAGAAGTTGATTCCTATGCAAATCGGGGACCTAAGTAGTTTGATTGCGTTACGTCAAACCCAGCTGACAGATCACAATTAACATTGAATTGACATATTCGACCAAATAACGTTGGTCTGTCAATTGCATAGGAATCAACTTCCTCGATGATACATTCCAGTGGTGCGTCAGGTTAATATAATGTAAAGATATACATCCCGGGATGTACATGAATGTGACCGTGTTGTACTGTTATATGTTTTAAATTGTAATTTTCCATCTTTTTAGTAAAAGATGGCCCCGTGCGAGTTTCTTACGCCGGTTCTTCTCGCCGGGTTAGTTCCCGAACCGGTGGCAGGCACCGTAGTATCGACGTTCGGTAAAGTTTTTGTAAAAAAAATACTCCGAATAAAAATATATTTGATTTGATTATGTCAATTCAATGTTAGCTAGATGTGATCGGTCGGATAGGTTTGACGTTACGCGACCAAAAGGTACTCCATCTTCCTAGAAAGCAAAATCTCTGAAAGTAAATTCTTTATCTATACGTACTGTTTACGTAGACAAAATTACGGACGTAACTTAAAGAATAATCGGCAAATATAACGATATTAAAGGTACTAATTACATTGACTTGATCGAAATCAGACGTTAGCGACGGTTCGCCGCGCACATTTTGGTTCGTTTCATTTTCCGGTCATCAAATGTTAATTAACACATTATTTATTAGATTTGATATTTCATGTGCGATTGATCAAATACATCGTTTTGAACAGTTAAAACCAAATTTTATCAAAAATCATAACGATTTTAATGCTTTTAGTGTTAAACTTTACAAATCATTATTTAACACATTCCTGGAGCTTCCTTAAGTACATAATATTTTTATAAAATAGCATCCAGCCTCTGGAGTCTAGAGGATGATTAGCTGAGATTTAAAACATCTAATTCTAATCACAAATTCAATTTTTCATAATAATATTATTATGATGCCAATTTGAATCGTCCACGAAACGTGTCACGTCGCCAAACAAATCTTCAGTTTTTTTTAACTTTTAACATAATACAAATTTATGTGTTTGATTTATAATAATAATATATTTGAATATCAGCTAAATACAACTGTATTTCTTGTGAAATGCACAATATTTTTCTAAACTTCTTGTCCTTTTCCTACATCAATGTGTTATCCATAATGCCCAAGCTTCTTGAGTCTCCCACAAGGTGATAGATCAAGCTATAATCGCCCTTAAAACAGTCAAAACATCCCATGAAATGCAACTCTAGGATAGTGAAATTAAGGTATAGTTTCCCTTGCAACTTCAGGTAAGTGGCTTGGTGTGGTAATTTTTTGCGTTAGACCCACGTGGTGAACCATATGTTTGAGGATCCCGCCACAATCCGGGAGATAACGCGATAATCTTTGCGTTCGAATTTCGAATTTCATCTACCTCAACCAAGATGCCAACTCAGAGAGCAAAATGATCGTGTGCGACAAAAAAAATCGGCCAAGTGCAAGTCCACCGTCAAGGGTTCCGTACCATTATAGAGTAAAATTAGGCTAAAAATTGTGTTTTTTGTATGGGAGCACCCCTTATTTTTTATTTTATTTTAATATTATTATTAGTTATTAAAGTTACATTATAATAAAGGACTTTGTGAAAATTTCATGTCCCTACCTGTTGCCATTATTGATATCGAGCAAAAAAAGCCAAAAAAATCACGTTTGTTGTATGGGATATAAATTTAAATATAAATTTTATTTTATTTTTAGTGTTTATTATTATAGCGGCAACAGAAATACACAATCTATGAAAATTTCAAAAGTCTAGCTATAGCGGTTCTTGAGATACAGCCTGGAGATAGACAGACAGACAGACGGACAGACATCAAAGTCTCAGTAATATGGTCCCGTTTTTACCCTTTGGGTACGGAACCCAAAAAATAGTGGGCACAAAAAATTATTTCTTATTAGAATTATCAGGACTCAGGAGCATTGCATAGAGTGCTATTAGATTAGATATATAAAGTATTTTGTATAAAAATTCCCTAGAAAATTTGATTTCTTTCTATCCAGTTATGTAGATACCCTCATCAATTTTTATTTAATTTAGCGATATTCTATAATTTGACATACGTTTAAATTTTGTCTTAACCAAAGACGCTAACAAACTCAAGAATGTACCTTTCAATTATTTGCAGATGTATCCGAAAATTATTATTAAACTTAATCAAAATTGTATGATTCACAAAGACTTCATCAACGACAACGTGAATCAGTATGGGACATATGCGCCACACATTTACCTTCACCCCCGAGGATGAAAAAGGGCAAAAAACTGCAAAACACTTCGGAGTTATGGCATCGGAGACATTTTAATTTAGGTCAATGACCTCATTCGATATACATTTAGTTAGTATTTCAGAATTTTAGATAATATATAGTATTTTTTATTCAGGTTATGAGTCAATCAAGTATGTATTTTCTTTTTACCGTACTTGAAGACGTCTTGTTGTAACATAAAAAATATAAGTATTATAATTATCATTAGTAATGTAGGAAATAACTACAGTGAAACATATTATTGTGATTTAGCTTAACTACTTTCTATAAAATATAAAATTATTGTTTATGAATTTAATGACTTATGAACGCAAAAATATTGTTAATGTATATTTTCACTATATTCTAAAAAATTTAAACAAACAACTGAATGAACATCACAAAACAAGTACGTAGATGATAAAGAATTCACGGAATCATTTCAAGATGTACTGATAATCTCATCTTACCTGTCTGGATAAGATATCTATAGTTTTAGTTCGTTTACTCCAGTACACGCGCTGAATCCCAAGGATCTAGCCATGTGGTTACGTGGAGGAGTCTTATGTGTCCTAGTCGGTGCCATTTTGAGCCAAAATCCTGAAAATCCTGAGGTGGTACCTAGAGTAACCATATCGCAAGGTGACGTGGTTGGTATCAATAATGGTGATTATTTTGAATTCCATGGTATACCATACGCTGATGCAACATCAGGAACTAACAGATTTAAGGTGAGACTGCATAGAATACAACATAATAAACAATTATTGCAGAACTTTAATTGCTCTAAGTTACTATTTTTTTAACTATTTTAGGCGCCTTCGGCTCCACCAATATTCACTGAAGAATTTTTTGCTATAAGAAAAGACGTGAAATGTGTGAGAGCATTGGGGCTTGGTTATGAAGGAACCGAAGACTGCTTGGTTGCCGATGTTATGACTCCAACCTTAGATGCCACAGCAAGATTACCCGTTATGGTTTGGATTAAAGGAAAAGATTTAGACCACGCATATGTTCCAGAGTTTTCTTTCGGCCGATTCATGGAAAAGGATGTGATTATAGTATCATTAAACTATCGTGAATCCATTTTAGGATTTTTATGCTTAGGCACCGAAGTAGCTCCAGGTAATGCCGGTCTTAAGGATATTATAGCAGGTCTAAGATGGGTACAGGAGAACATTGTCGCATTTGGTGGAGACCCTGATAATGTTAGTCTGTTCGGCCACGGCAGCGGTGCTGCAGCGGTAGATTTGATTACAGTATCACCCATGGCACAAGGATTAGTTCACAAAGTTATAGCTCAAAGTGGAAACGCGTTATCGCCATGGGCAGTCACTAGAAATAATTTAAAATATGCAATCGACGTAGCCGAAGCATTGGGTCACGAAATCACAGATGTAAACACTTTATCTGAAGTATTTACAAGAACAAGTGTATCTGCATTGATGGCTGTCATAAATGAACTGGACCTCACTGATAATTCTTTAGCTTTCGCTCCGTGTATCGAAAATGGAGACTTAGAAAATGAGCAACCATTTTTGATTAAAACGCCTTTTGAAACTATAAGAGATGGTCAGCAACTACAAGTACCGTTTATGACAGGATTTGTTGACATTGAAGGCACAATAAGAGCAGAAGAAGCTTTGGAAGGTCATTGGTTAGAAAAAATGCAAAATTCGTTTGTTGACTTCATTCAACCAGACATAGGAGCTATGACCGAGATTGAAGAATCGACATTGACTGACATGATCAGAAGATACTACTTTGGAACCAATCCCATAGACTTATCACGTCTGACTGAGTATTTGTCATATATTGGAGATACAATGATTTTAGTATCTTCGATTAGAGAAACGAGTTTGCGTGCTGCTTATTCAAATGCTCCTACATATCTTTATCAATTTTCTCATAAGGGTCCACTTGGTCAAATGTTTATACAACCATTGCAGATCCAATATCCAGGACACAGCGAAGATTTAGCTTATTTGTTTTATGACCAAGAAACGTTGACAGTTGAAACAGGAGATTTTATGATTGGCACAATATTACTTGAACGTTGGACTAATTTTGCTAAAACTGGGTATGTAAAAGATTAAAAAAACTACATATTATTTTCATAAAAAAAATATTATGATAACAAAATTTTATTTTTCAGAAATCCAACAAGTGAAACATCATCTGTGCTATGGAGACCATTTTCAACTAACGACAATTCTTACTTAAGAATATTGGATGCAAACGATGTAAATGACAGCGATCCTATACTAGAGGTCTCGTTAATTAATCCACATCCTACTACAATGACATTCTGGAATCCTGTTTACGACAACTATTTTATTGATGCTCACAGCCAATGGACTTTAAGTCAAAGAAACGATGAGGACGAGAGTGGTGAGGCTCAAGAAAACGAAAGCGAGGAAGGGAATGAAAATGGGGATGGAGATGTCAATATCGAAGAAGGTGATAGCGAATCAGCAGAAGAAGATAATAACAGCGCGGAAGATCCAGAAACAGAGGAATCTGAGGGGGAGAACGCTTCTGACTCCGCAACAACAAATGTTGCTTATACTTTATCCATAGTTGTACTTTTCGCGATGTTGGGTGAATTGCACAATTTACAAATACTTTCGTAGAAAAGTAATTTGCTAAATTAAGTTCATAATCTTGCAGTTTCTGAGCTTGCAAAGGTTTTTTACGAAATCTTTGTTAAGTTCAAAATCTTCGAGACGTTTTTGTGTTTTTTATAAGTAATATTTTTGTTTTTCTAGTTTCTTTCCTAATGTAAATTCTGTTTAAACGTATGCAATTTTAAGTTCTTACTCGTATTAATAATTTGAAGAGTAATTTTATTATATTTAAATACTATTATCAGAGAAGTTGTACATAGCAAATGGCGGACCAACGTAAATAAGTCGCGTTTTGTCAAACCCAGTAAACACATCATGAATTACATTGAATCGATATAATACGACGAAATGACTATCAATTGCTGTCTGCCTATGAATAAATTTCTTCGATGTACATAAAGTTATTTATATTTATTTTATTTATGCGTGAATTGTCAGATATCTCTGATTTTATCAATTTTGATAAGAATATTATATCTTCGTACTCTGTCAAATTGAGACAAAGATACTTTTTAGCCATTGGTATGTTTTATCAATAACGTGACTTTTATCAATGATGCTGTGCGATAATTCTGGTGACTGGCCTCTCAGCATTGACGTAAAATTGGAACACCCGATACATACAGAATGGTTTTTCATTTAATAAATAAGTACCTGTACTATTTGGTCGGGTTGTGTTTAAAGTAATATAAATGTCGTGATCTGTATATTGGACTTATTAAAATAACCAGAACAAATTAAGTAACTTCGCCAACTGCCTATGGTTCAATTGTTTTGGAAGTATATTTTGAAATTTTACATTTTAATTATGTTAACGTCATAACCATAAATTATTGGTGGTTGGTCATAATCATAACTTGGTTATTCATTAATATTACCAGATACATTTTAAATATTCCAGACATTAAAAAGACCCTTTTGAATATCACTGATGATGTGGTTAAAGAACTGTTTTATAAGAAATATTCCAATGAATTTCCCTCGTGTGAAGTTGCGTGCGGCCATGCATGCTTGTATCAGAAGGTCAGGTATGCGTTATGCTAATCCACTGCAGGTATATGTTGACCTAGTAGAGAATAATATACGCCTATTTACCTACATTGATAGCATAGAATATAGACTGAACAAAGGCAGAATTTTTAGAATATCGTTGTTGTTAAATGTACGGGCGTTATTTTTTCTGAACCGAAAATTTCTGACTCAGAACATCAAACTTTGAAACAAAACATCCATGTTTATCGAAATGGTGGCCGGTAAGCCCTACACTTATGGGAAGCAATAAAAACTGCAGATTTGCAACGTTTAATAGCCCGTGCCGCAGCTGCACATAAACAAAGAAATATGCGTTGACACAAAATAATGATTATAATTATTTTTTGTTTTTTATTGCTGGAATTATTTTGGGACTTCGTCTTGTTACTTTTGTTGGTATATTATATGGCAGATAAAAGTTTATCTCTTTTGAATAATAATTGAAATTGTTACTGATGCTGAGCTGTTGTCTTTATACTCCTAGCAGGTATGAATAGCTATTTGTATTTTCAGTGCTATATCTAGAAAAATAAGAAGCTGACACCTTAGTTAAAGCTACTAATTTTATTATTATTTTATTTCTCACTAGATGACACCCGCTGCACAGTTTATTGCGCGGATACCGTGATTTTTTTACGGGATAAAAAGTATCATATTATGTCGTTTCTCGGAACCCGAAGTATCTCCGTACCAAATTTCAGCAAAATCGGTTTAGCAGTTTGTGCGTGAAGAGGTAACAGATAGGCACACTTAAATAAATAAAAATAAAAAAATAATACTTTATTCCCATTTTTAAAAACGTAACACAACTATATTACAACAAACATAAAGTAACAACTCCGTAGAAAAAAAAACATAATATAAGGATTAAAGAAAATAAAAATATTAACAAAGAAACGTGGCAGTGCTGTGCCAAAAAATGAGGAAAAGGTGACCACTCAGGTATATGACAGCGACACTTCGCATTTATAACAATTAATAATATTACTAGCTATTTGACCGAGCTTTGCTCGGTATTCGATAATACACGAATAAAATGACATTTTCTAAAAATGATTCCTAGCTAGATCGATTTATCGCCCCCGAAACCCCCTATATACTAAATCTCATGAAAATCGTTGGAGCCGATTCCGAGATCCGACCCCAATTATATATATATTTAGTATATAGGGGGTTTCGGGGGTGATAAATCGATCTAGCTAGGAATCATTTTTAGAAAATGTCATTTTATTCGTGTTTTATCGAATACCGAGCAAAGCTCGGTCAAACAGCTAGTATATATATACAAGAATTGCTCGTTTAAAGGTATAAGATTTACTACGTACATTACGCCCATTATAAAATTTCTATACACCAACGAGGTCTAACGCTGTTTTACTGAAACCCGCGATATGTTTACATCTATTGCACCTCCTGTTTACAGTATTGTGTAAACCGTGCGAGACTGCGGTGGACGTGCGGGGGGACACAGAGACGAGGGGAGAGGAGGGGGGGAAAGACGGGGGAGGGGGGAAGTTGGCTGAAACTGCCTGTGCACGTGCTGCCCAAGATTTTTAACACCGCTGTATTGCGTTGGGTTTGTGTGGATATACCTTCTTGAGTGTTGGGATTATATTTGCCCAGTTTAGTTTTTTGTTTTGTCATTTGACAATAAATATTTTGAGAGATAAAAATTGCGTTATGATGAAAAAATGACATAAACAGTTAAAAACAACTTTACGACTCGCAATAGAATTACGCCAACGTTATTCACAAAATTGTATGCACAAATCGCATCTGGATCTGTAAGCTTTTCGGTAGATTTACCTTTTGATGGACCAACATGGAGCAATATTTTATAGTCAGTCGTTAGCGTTACTAAGACCATGATTACAGCAAATATGAACACCTGAAGCATATCCATAACATTCTGTCCGCCAGTCGGGCGTGCCGCAGCCGCCTCTCGCGGGCCATGTGGCCCCACATCCTGTCCTCCACGTTACAGACGTGTGCACCCGCCTTATGACGCCAGCGACGATACGTGTGCACCCGCCTTATTGCCTAGTGTACACCGGGCTTGTATATTACCAAGATTATAATTATGAGAGGTTATGTTATATGGTAGTTAGTAGCGGTAGTAAGCTGTAGCTAAAGCCATAGGAGCTACAAAATCTCTCTTTATTTCTATTAAGAAGAACTTGTATAAAACCTTTAGAAGCTAAAGTTCAAATGACGAGTCGTATAAAACAAGATGATGACACGCAACTCCGCTTCGCCGAGAACCGTACATTTTTCCGGGATAAAAAGTAACCTATATTCTTTCTCGGGCTCAAAGTAAGCTGCAAAGTGAGTTGCAAAGTTTTTTTTACGGTAGATATTACGAAAGACTTATTTTTTTTTTCTTACGAAGAAGAAATAAAAGAAAATTATTAAATGAAGAAATTCGTAAGAAAGTATCTGTCTTGTTATTTCGATAATACGTTAGAGCTAAGAAAAAACAATCGCAGCTAAGACTCTCTAAGACGTCGCTAAAAATCCCAAATGTAAAATTGTATTTTGATATGAATGACATAAAAAAAGCACTAGATTTCCTCAAAGTAACTGCCTGATTATATTAAAAATGATATTAAAGTCTAAATAAAATAACATTTCAATGTCTCTACACCTAAACTTCTGAGTCTAGTAGATAAATCATTCTTTGAAGCACTTTTTGTCGTAAACGTTATAACCTTATAGACTGTTTAATGATTTTAAAGAGAAACTTTACGATTTGACACCGAAATTATGGCCGTTTAAAAGCTGAAAACAGTTTTGATGTTCTAAAAGTTAACTGTCTAAACAATACATTAACTTGGGGACCAGGTTCATTTGAAAGTAATAAAAATACTGTTTTGTATGGCAACTTACGGTTGGTTGACTGCAGCTATTTTGTTATTTTTGTGTGAGTTTTTAAAACTAAGTGTTGTCAGGTTTTCAATGTAATTGTAGTCAAATAACAATAAAATAAATACTGGACCATAATAAAGGATATCCATACTTCCATATCATACTTACTAATATTATAAATGGGAAAGTGTCGGTCTGTCTGTCAGTCTGTTACCTATTCACGCCCAAACCACTGAACCTATTATGCTGAAATTTGGTATGGAGATACTTTGAGTTCCGAGAAAGGCATAGAATACTCGTACTAGACTTAGCCCGGAGAAATGAATGGTTTTCGCGCCATAAACTTGAGTTGTCATCATGTTGGGCGTCACTTATATTTGAGCCTATCGTAATAGTCAGAGAGCTCTAGAACATTTTTTTTATTACTATCAAGCTAATTTTTTGTAAGTAGCTTCATTTTGATAAGACAAACCACATTTTTAGCAGCGAAAAATCTTGAAAGTGGTAGCTAACAGAGATAAAAAGGATGTCATACTTTGACTTGATGGTCCTAAAAATGGATTGTTCTATTTGTAGGACAATACTACTCTTAAATTATATAACTATTAACCTACTAATATACAAAAAACCAGCTTGTTAGGGTTCCGGTTTAGGGTACCGTAGTATATATATATAATCTTTATCCATTGCATATTAGTCTGCTAACTTTATACGGCAGACTTCACAAAAGCATACACACATCAAAGCTTAGCAGCTTAACCCACAGAAAAAGATACCAAGCACTTATCTCAACAAACATTAATCGCATCTATGAGGAAGCTATCGACCCAATAACTTATCATACGGATATAGAAGCAATTACTCAGTAGCTCGGTAGCTAAGACGGGTTAAGCTTCAGAAGTGGAATCGAACAACTGTTCATTTATCTGAGAGCCTGTCTGACGCTATATAATCTAGAGAGGCTCATATTTTCCGAACAGACAGTTCCGAAATAAAAATGATGAAAATGGTCCGCACCGAAGTTTTTAATGGATGGTTTTTGTTATATTTGGCGGTAGTTTTTGTTTTCGATGGGTCAGTTTAATTAAATGGATTTATACGTGGGAGAGCCATGCTTCGGCACGAATGGGCCGGCTCGACCGGAGAAATACCACGTTCTCACAGAAAACCGGCGTGAAACAGCGCTTGCGCTGTGTTTCGCTGAGTGAGTGAGTATACCGGAGACCCAATACCCTATTCCCTTCCCTACCCTCCCCTATTCCCTTCCCTTCCCTACCCTCCCCTATTACCCTATTCCCTCTTAAAAGGCCGACAACGTACTTGCAGCACTTCTGATGCTGCGAGTGTCCATGGGCGACGGAAGTTGCTTTCCATCAGGTGACCCGTTTGCTCGTTTGCCCCCTTATTTCATAAAAAAAATGCAAGTACCAACTAGTATTGTGTTTTTATTTGACAGTAAAAACTATTGTGAATTTTCTAGAATAGGTAAGATAGGACAAACAGGCGCACTCAGAGGCAACCTTAAGAGGATACACCAGGGGCTAGAGAAAAAAAAAAAGTACGTGTAATATCTATAGCTGTCTCCCTTACCTCAAGCCTATACCGCAGAACGCGATAGAGACAACTGCAGAAAATCAACGATTCGTTGTCCCCTGATTTCTTCTCCAAAACTTAACCGATTTAAGTATTTTTTTTCATTAATAAATTAAGAAAGGCTTGAGCTGTGTTCCTATGTTTTATTTTTTTTTGTATAATATTGCCAAATTTATTTTCTGGATGTTTGAACACAGCGGAAAATCTGGCCATTTTTTTGGGTTTTTGAACGTTAATATCTTATTTAATAATTAAATTATGAAAAAAAAGAAAACATAGGGACATTGTATTAGTAGCCGTAGATATTCAGGAAAAAAATTATAACTCTACTAGCATTATCTAGGGAGGAAACAGGGGACAACGTTTGTATGAAAAAAGGGCGGTGTGGACTCCTCTTAACATACATTTTCTGTCAAATTCACTATAGTCATTTAACTAAAGTTTGTAATCATTAAATATCTCTGAGTGCGGTGGTTAGAGTTGTTCAGCTAGATCTAAATAAATATAGGCAAAGGATCTACTTGAATGAACCTTATGACATTTCCTTTCTACACAGAAGTAAAACGATCGAAACAGCAAAGAATGAGCATGTGACTGTCTAAAGTGAATGAAATTGGCTAAATACGGTATACGTCCTAAATAACGTACACATTGACCAGAATATTTTGGTCAGATATTTTCAACAGAACTTAATTTTAGAGTTACGAATAAGGATCAGGGATTGAACTTGGAACCGATTCTAAAATTGTGTGCGTTGGTTTTAATATAAGTATCGATTGTGTTAAAGTGAAAACAGATGCGATAGATTTATTTGTAAGGCAAATATATTACGCATACCTATTAGTGAAAAATATGCTGTGGGTTTGCTTAATTTTTTTTTGAAAGTATAGTAAACTATGATTTTTACTCTCTTTTATGGGCCAACCCACACGTACCCCAACCACACCACATCGCAACGACAAAATGTCGTCGATCAGCGGTTACGTGTGAATAGTGTCGCTGCAGCTTTTTGTAGTGCGTTGTGGTACCGACGAAATGCCGACGTGGTTGCGTTGTCGTCAGTGGTTGCGATGTGGTTATGTACGAAAGTCAATGAAACGGAGGGGCGGAAGAGCGCGGGCGGTGTGCGCGCACTGTCATTGCAGCATCGACGCAACGTTGTGGTTGCGATGTGGTCGTCATCACACAAGTGGTCGACAACGACTGCAAAATGTGGTACGTGTGAATAGTCCAGTTCACTTACAATATGAAATATACGCCCTACCACGTGGTGTGGTGGTGTGGTTGTGGTACGTGTGGATTGGCCCTAACGAACAAACAAAATACTTTTAGTCCAATTACCTATGCACATTTTGATCAAATAACTTAGACGACTTCGTCAAATAAACCGAGACAATAGTGTATGCAAGGAAACAAACAGACAGACGAATAGGCAGACAGAATTATATCGCATTTATAATATTCCTATATTGTCTGATTAAGTTTAAGTTTAGTTTTAAGTTGTAAGTACAAATAAATAATTATAGTAGACTAGATGACGCCCGCAACTCCGTTGCGTCGAAATTCGTTTATCGCGCGAGAACCGTACATCTTTCCGGGATAAAAAGTATCATATGTCCTTTGCCGGGACTCAGAGTATCTCCGTACCAAATTTCAGCAAAATCGGTTCAGCGGTTTGGGCGTGAAGAGGTAACCGACAGACACACTTTCGCATTTATAATATTAGTATGGAAGTATGTATTTTGTGCTTGAAAGTTTTGAGATGTCCTGCTGGCCGACTACAAAATCTTAACGATATATTATTACATAGCAGTGCCATAATGTACAGGGTGTAACAAAACTAAGTGATAATACTTTAGGGACTAGGGTGTGTATGTGTTCTTTGTAAGTGTACTGTGAATGTAGCAGCGCTGAAAGACCATTTTTTTCACTTTTGTATGGGCAAGCGCCCTAGCGGGCCTAGGATCACGAGTTTCCCCATACAAAAGTAAAAAAAAAAGGTCTTTCAGTGCTGCTAAGTACTGTCACAGTGAACTCTCTACAAGGAACACATACACACCCTAAAGTATTATCACTTAGTTATGTTCCACATCGTACAAATCGTTCAGGTGACGCCGCGTTAAAGTAAAAAATCGTTTTGGATATGTTTCAGATCGCTTGCTTTCTATGAGAGGCCAGGCCGGCTTCTCATAGAAAGCAAGAAATGGAAAGGGCGTAAGCGACAAAATGGTTTTTGTCGCGTAATTTAAAAGCCATAAATATATTTCATATAAGCTATGGGCAAATTATAGTGTATGTTTGAACTAATCTATTATACAAATTTTGGACGCTTAAATCACTCTCCTCTATTGGCAAAATTAGAATCATTGTTTTTATAGAAGTCTTTTCGATTAATTATTCTGTGTTATAAAAGTTGACCAATCGTGTTAAGCTATGGGTAATTCAAAGATAAAGACATGATGAATACTGACAATGAACTCAAATTTCTTAGCTTTAGTCATTTTTGAGAAAAATCGATATCGCTGCAGTCAAATTATCAAGGCATCACCTTAACAATTGACATGATCGTACAGTACAATACATTTACAGTACTCTACATGAAAGGGTTCTATTGATTGATAAAATCAAATATTCAATAAAAACAGCGGTGATTTGACCCCGTGCCGTATAACCGCTGGACGACTTTCCACGGCAATCCATGCAAACGCTAAGTAAAGGATGGATTCATTATATAGTACTTAATGGCTGTTGATCGGGGTTGAGTGTATGATATGGATGTGAAGCGATTTTTAAACATTATATAAAAATACGTGTGGCACTCGGAGAATGACGCGGTAAAGCTATTGCATTATGCATAACATTTTTATCAACTCATGCAATTAAAATTCGCATACGTCTAGTCGCAAGCACACAAACACCGTGCCGAAGTCTACCGAACTGAAACGACGTTAGACGATGCACGGCAAACCGCACCGACGAAAGTGGGAGGTGATTAGGAATTTCTTAATTCCGCGATAAGTTGTATTTGGTTTCAAAATATGTATGAGACTAGTCACTAAACCAGCAAGTTCTCCACTCGCGTACAACTTAATTTTTTCTGTGAATGTAGACTGTAGATAATTTTCTAGTAATAGAATGATTCTTATCCATGTTTAAATGTCCTTATGCGATAAATTAATTTTCAATCAATGTACGAAATCTTCACCCAACATTCAAAGTATTTCCCCGTAGAATTTTACCAACAGCGTTCCAGTGCAGTGGCTTAAGCGTTTTTTTTTTAATCATAAAGGTTGGCAATATTCTAGTTTAAAAACAATACCACAAAGAAACCGCGAGGTGTTCTTTTCAAAACTTAAATTTTCTACCTTTTTGAAGCATTTCAAAACCTTTCTACTACTTAAACCTTTTTATTACATAATAGTATTTTATAATAAAAAGACAATACTGACTTTAAAGTTATACGTAATTAAAGATAAAAATTACCCATCTCAAAAACTACTGAACCGATTTTTATGAAACTTTCAGTATTCCCTAAATTGAACAATACCAAGTACAAGAAAAAAGGAATCGCTTAAATCAGACATGTAGTTCCGGAGATATACGAAAACAAACTTAAAAACACTTGTACATGCATACATACATATAACTAAACTTTTGAAATTTGGCACATTATAGGTATTCAGACGCTGATGTAGACCAGGGATGTTGCGGATCCCGATTTTTTCACATCCGCGGATGTGAATGCGGATGCGGATTTTTAGAGGTTCACATCCGCGGATGCAGATGCGGATGCGGATGTTTCGGATTCTACATAAATATAGTTTATAAAATGAAAAAGTATCATATTTTTTTTATGTGTTACAAAAAAGTACAGTCTTTTCGATTAATTATTCTGTGTTATAAAAGTTGACCAATCGTGTTATGCTATGGGTAATTCAAAGATAAAGACATGATGAATACTGACAATGAACTCAAATTTCTTAGCTTTAGTCATTTTTGAGAAAAATCGATATCGCTGCAGTCAAATTATCAAGGCATCACCTTAACAATTGACATGATCGTACAGTACTATACATTTACAGTACTCTACATGAAAGGGTTCTATTGATTAATAAAATCAAATATTCAATAAAAACAGCGGTGATTTGACCCCGTGCCGTATAACCGCTGGACGACTTTCCATGACAATCCATGCAAACGCTAAGTAAAGGATGGATTCATTATATAGTACTTAATGGCTGTTGATCGGGGTTGAGTGTATGATATGGATGTGAAGCGATTTTTAAACATTATAGAAAAATACGTATGGCACTCGGAGAATGACGCGGTAAAGCTATTGCATTATGCATAACATTTTTATCAACTCATGCAATTAAAATTCGCATACGTCTAGTCGCAAGCACATAAAATACCGTGCCGAAGTCTACCGAACTGAAACGACGTTAGACGATGCACGGCAAACCGCACCGACGAAAGTGGGAGGTGATTAGGAATTTCTTATTTCCGCGATAAGTTGTATTTGGTTTCAAAATATGTATGAGACTAGTCACTAAACCAGCAACTCCACTCGCGTAGAACTTAATTTTTTCTGTGAATGTAGACTGTAGATAATTTTCTAGTAATAGAATGATTCTTATCCATGTTTAAATGTTCTTATGCGATAAATTAACTTTCAATCAATGTACGAAATCTTCACCCAACATTCAAAGTATTTCCCCGTAGAATTTGACCAACAGCGTTCCAGTGCAGTGGCTTAAGCGTTTTTTTTTTATTCATAAAGGTTGGCAATATTCTAGTTTAAAAACAATACCACAAAGAAACCGCGAGGTGTTCTTTTCAAAACTTAAATTTTCTACCTTTTTGAAGCATTTCAAAACCTTTCTACTACTTAAACCTTTTTATTACATAATAGTATTTTATAATAAAAAGACAATACTGACTTTAAAGTTATACGTAATTAAAGATAAAAATTACCCATCTCAAAAACTACTGAACCGATTTTTATGAAACTTTCAGTATTCCCTAAATTGAACAATACCAAGTACAAGAAAAAAGGAATCACTTAAATCAGACATGTAGTTCCGGAGATATACGAAAACAAACTTAAAAACACTTGTACATGCATACATACATATAACTAAACTTTTGAAATTTGGCACATTATAGGTATTCAGACGCTGATGTAGACCAGGGATGTTGCGGATCCCGATTTTTTCACATCCGCGGATGTGAATGCGGATGCGGATTTTTAGAGGTTCACATCCGCGGATGCAGATGCGGATGCGGATGTTTCGGATTCTACATAAATATAGTTTATAAAATGAAAAAGTATCATATTTTTTTTATGTGTTACAAAAAAGTACAGGTTCCCTAGTACAAATTTCTTGATTAATATCAAGCTAATTATTCGTGAGTAGCTTCATTTTGAAACGCATTTTGAATAGAACAATCCACATTTTAGGACCATCAAATCGAAATATTAAATCATATTTTATCTCTGTTAGCTACCACTTTCGCAGAGGAAAGTGTCGTTCGTTTTATCAAAATGAAGCTGCTGACGAAAAATTACCTTGATAGTAATAAAAAATATTGTTCCTGGGAACCTGTACTATAATAATACTTTTGTATTAAAGAGATAATAATTTGTAAATGAAAATTACATTTATTCCCCTGTATTCACCTCTACTACCTTTTTTTACACGAAGTTATAGGAGCTTATAGCATTATACTTAAATTATTAAATAGTAATAATGCCGCTTTTTATTAAGTATGAAGCACAGACGAACATATAGTGATTAATTTACACAAGACAATAATTATTATTAATTAACTCATCGTTACAAGTTACATTCTCAATAAGAAGTGTCTCTCTTTGGCATACATTTATCAAAACTAATAAAAATGAATACTTTCAACTGCAATGTAATTCTGAAATGGGCTAAAATGCGAGATTCTTTAAACTTTGGAATGAAATATCTTAAAAAATCTGAGCTGATAGAAAGAAAACTTCTTAGAAACATATCGTGCACACAAAACTCTTATAGAAACTGCTATTAATTTGCAGGCATCAATATTTTTTTTCGATTTTGTTGACCTGTGTGATTATTGATGCACCACAATAAACGCGTTGGATCCTGTCACCGTTCTTAGGGTTCCGTAATCAACGAGGAATCGATATTTTCGGTCTATCTGTCTGTCTGTTTCTCCGCGGTTTCGCTCAGAGAATAGCCTACAAAGCCGAAATTCAGCATGAATGTACATAATACATATAAAAGATATCGACAAAATGGTATATAAAACCTTTAAAAAAAATATGGGACCTCCCTTACACATCAAGCGGGGATAATTCTTTTTATTTTGCGTCCACTTCACCGTGTGTGGTGTCGTTGGATAGGGTTTTTAAAAATATTATGAGTATTCCAAGATCATTTTCCGATTTAGGGATCTATTTCTGAAATATGCAAAGTTTTAAGTGGAAGAAATCGTTAGTGTCCAGTGTCTCCACCTTCTACCAGCTATTAGCTAAACGGTTGATTCTGAAAAATACGTGGAAAAATTCACGGGAGTAGGAAAATAATGGATAATAACTTTATTGGTGCAAAAAAGGGAGATTATAACAAGTGTTATTAATAATTAATTACAGGTATGTTTACAAAAAATACAATCTCGTCACTGGTGGGTGAAGCACTGTTACCCTTGATAGGTTGAGAAACCTGTAGTAAGGGTTAACAGTCCCTTTCCCTGCAGATGTTACAAATTAAAGATAGTGACGTATATTTCTAATTTTACAGAACATAATTATAATTATTTTACTAGGGCATGCAAAGGTGTGTGTGTGTGTGTGTGTGTGTGTGTGTGTGTGTGTGTGTGTGTGTGTGTGTGTGTGTGTGTGTCTTAGGTTAATTTTATTATAAAAATATGGGTCCAAAAAATAAAAGAACCGTTTTGTAAAGAAAATATATGCTCAATTTAAAAAAAAAATATCACGGCTAAGAATACATATTGAGAAGTACAAAAGAATTTTTCGTTCAAATTCCTTTGAATGTAACTGAGATGATGTTGATAGTAGTGTAAAACATGTTATAATTGTACATTCATTGACGGGACCCTCTATTGTTCCTGGCCGATACTCACTTGGTCTTTGCGGATGCGGATGCGGATATTCGCAACATCCCTGATATAGACTAACATTAAACATAATATAATATGAACACCAAGCAGTTCTCGAAGTATTATTGATAACCTCTTTTTTTAAGTCGGTTGAAAACACAGAATACATACTCTACGTCATGCCTTATTTCCTAACAGTATCTTTACGTAAACCCATGAAGGTGAGAACACGTGTTGTAGAGGCATGTGATCTGCCTACGCCGCACGTGCGCGCTTCATCTGCTGCCGATGTGTAATATTGAGGGTCGCTACCAATTATATTGAACGTTTCATACAATGTATCCCGACACCAGTGTCCGATCCTTTAATGTTATGAAATATGCCATTTTTATCGAGGAATTGGCTCTTATTTTTTTAACGGGTGCAAAATGGCAGCCATTTTATTTTTTACTCGGGCTCCTATACTAATTTGGCCAATACTTAACTTAATACTATGAACATAAAAAAGATGGCATTTGATAGCTAAACTGTCTGAGTTCTGACTGAGAGCAAAGAAGCTTAGGAATTTATTCTAGATCAAAACCTCCTCTATCTTTTAACATAAAAAAATTATCAGTTTAGTACGCTAGATTTTTCACAAAAAGCCAATAATTAAAAAATATACAAAAAAACTAAAGGATCTGACACTGGTGTTGGGACACATTGCATCTACATACAATCTAAATAAAAGCTTAAATAAACAATAATGTTATAATGTGAACCATTTTCGATTACATAGGTACAATTTAAATAAAAACTAAATAAACAATAATGTTATAATGTGAGCCATTTTTGACAACTTCCGAAGTAATGACAAAGTTGCAACTCTATTATAAGCAAGAAAATATTTTTTGACAAAATGTGAAGTTAGAAAACAATCAGAAGTTATCATCCGCCACTTCCCAACAATTGCACCACTGAATCAAATCACATACACTTCATTATGTCTTTTTGCTTGCTTTGTAATTTTTCCACGCAGCAATTTGATAAAGTAGAAATCTTTAATAAGCCTATTATCATAAGCGACAAAGTAACCTGTGTTACGTTCGTTTTATGTGAAAAAATTCATATTTTTATTCGCTATTTTAATGAAAGTATCAAATGATAAGAAATAAATAATTATTTTATCCTATTAGTTATAAAGTTAAAAAGTATACATACGTGGGAGAGCCATGCTTCTGCACGAATGGGCCGGCACGACCGGAGAAATATCACGTTCTCACAGAAAACCGCCGTGAAACAGCGCTTGCGCTGTGTTTCGCCGAGTGAGTGAGTTTACCGGAGGCCCAATCCCCTACCCTATTCTTTTCCTTACCCTCCCCTATTCCCTTCCTATCCCTACCCTCCCCTATTACCCTATTCCCTTTTAAAAGGCCAGCAACGCACCTGCAGCTCTTCTGATGCTGCCGGTGTCCATGGGTGACGGAAGTTGCTTTCCATCGTGACCCGTTTGCTTGTTTGCTCCCTTATTTCATAAAAAAAAATATTTGCAAACGACCAATAATTCAAATTACAAAATTACTCATCGCACCGGAAATGCCATATTGTCTCGCCATAAAATATATTCAAACCTTTCCCATACCAAGGGAAAATTCAATAAAATTACGCTGAATTTAAATAAAATTATTCCATTAATTACGTATAATGGAATTTAATGCAGAACGGATTCAAAAATATCTTGTCCTAGATTTTCCGGTGCAGGTAAGGTTCTATATAAAGCGGTAGGTTGTCGCTCAATTTTCATTAATAAACTACAGGGTTAAGCGGTTTTCGGTGTTTCCATTCGCTGGAAATAATACTGACTTTTGCATCCGATGACATTATAAAGAGACCAGTGAATACATTTACGAATTTTAATTTTGCATTCCAATTGTTTTATGTGCTTTATTACCCCTAGTGAAATGACTTGCAGTGTATTGATTTTTAAGGGTAAATGATTTTTTGACAACAAAAGAGATTTTATTATTATAGACATTTTATTTTATACAATTAATTCTATTTTTTATCGTATTGCCCTAATTTTAAGTATTCAAAATATAACTTAAATAAAAAGGCAAAAACGTAAAAAGCTGTTAGTTTAACATAATGATAAAAATTTGCTGATTATTGATAAAAATTAAATAAATTTATTTCACCGCAATTATACATCTGCTTTTATAACTTTGTTACTACTAATAATATTCTAATAATATTCGATAGAAATCATTTTACTACGACTACAATAAGGGTTCAAATAAAAAAATAAAAAAATAACCCGTCGCAACTTTCCATCGCTAACGTGAAAAAAATCGATAAACATATGTTTCAAAAGTTCAAAAACATCTAACCCTATACAGGCCAATGGGTAGGGGTCATTTGTGCTAAGTGCCAGTGACATTTTCGCTGCATAATTGGGAGTGGGACTGACGCCCCCCTGGGGGGTCAGGCGTCGACGTGTCAAGTCACACAGTGAATAATATATACACCCGGATGGTTGGCACTTATCCGCCACTGAATAATATATGCGACAAGAGCGGGCAATGGTTTGTTTAACTTCCTCAGACTTGGAGTAAGATTTGCCTTGACAGTGGACTGATTTGGAAACTAAATTGGTAAAATGTTGTTGCTACGAGTAGATATAATGCTCTTCTTTTTGTACAAAAACCTTCAACTCACGGGTAAGTGATTAAACTTCACCTAAACGACGAAACCAATTTTGATTTACAAATTTCAACTTTCCAGACTGTAACATATTTCATAAGTTTATAAAATATATTTTAAGATATTGTGTAGGTACTACAGGAACTTAGTCGGGTCCGCTAGTCTTCTTTTTAAATCTTTGCCTTAGCAAAGATTTTCTCAAGACGTTTCATAATAAATTATTATAATTTATAGGTAATATAAGCATACAATATAATATTTTGTTAGTTGTTAGTTACCCTATGTAATATGTTGCAGTTAAAACTGTACATAGTCATTTTAGTTCTTGTTTTCAGTTTTTCTATATTTGAATAATTTTATACCTTTCTAAACTGTGTAACTTTTCAACACATCAAAATAATTTACAACCTCCATAAGTAATTAAGCGGCATAAAACTTCATTATGTCTACATTATACCGCGGTAAAACTCCGTAGCTAACATGCGCGCGCGCAGGTGTCGCGCCGGAAGCTGAAATCTGAACGGAAGGGGGAACGTGACTCCCGCCATATGGATATAGTTTTTGTTTTGATTTGTTTTTTTTTTATTTGAAAGTTTATGGCATTGCGTTTTTGTGTTCAGTCTATCAAATTATTTAACAATTAATAAGTTAAAGCTGTTTCATCGCGTTGGAAAAACAATAGACGTAATTATTATTAACTCGTTCTATTTAACTTGTTTTTTAATAGGCCATAACCTACAATATGCTGTGATTTAAGATGGCGGAAACATGTAATAAAATTGTGCTACATTTTATTTTCATATTATTTTTACTAACTGAAACTTTAACCACAGTTTTAACTGTAATTGTAAGCCGCTGTATTGTTAATAATAACTAATGGGAAATGACCATCCACTTCGATAATGTTACAACTTATAACTAAAGTTCTCAATATTAAATCAATACGAACAAAGTTTGTAATTCCTTATTCATCAGTTCACTCTGTTTTTCCTGATAATTTATGGTGCATTTAATAGATTATAAATGCAAGTAGTCTGTTTGTATGTTATATCTTTATGCTGAAAGAAATGTAAGTACATAATGTTTTTGCGATAAAATATGTTGCGCTTATTGTTGTTAAGATTACATAAGTAGTTAACATCTTAGGTATTTACAAAATCTTACAATTTAGAACTTCAGAAATAAAATTAACTGAATACTAGTTTTAAGTATGATTAAATTAATAATTACTTTCCACACGACATTATATGAAATAACCTATGGCTATGTCCACACTATGCGCTTTCGTTTTCAATTTTCGTCATCAACTTTCGTATTAGCGCATTCGATGATTGAATGCGTCAACGAACGCAACGCCAATATTGTCATTTTTGTTCAGTTGCAGTGTCTGTCAGCTTCGCGTCGCTGCCTGCGTCGCGGGCATGCCTCACGTTCGCTGTTGACCGCGCTATAACGCATGCCCTTGACGAACAGAAAAAGGCACAGTCCACAGTGTGGACAAAGCTATTAGAACTTATAGACAACAAAGACATCCCGCTAGTTAGGTACCATCATAAAAACAAATTCCGTAGTGGAGCAGTGACATAAGTGAGTAAGCAAAAAACTACATAAAAAGTTCACCCCAGCTTTCAGTGATGAAAGAAAAATGTAGTAACCGTCAAAATTGATTTCATAACTTGCGGGTTATTTATTTTTAATTATATTAACATATCGTGTTTGTGACACTTGTATTTTTTTTTTGTGACAGTAATAGGATACCGTAGTTAATACTATCTACTGTATATACTTCTTATTTTATTTTTCCTTGCTATGTTAACAAAATATAATTGTGTAATTTGTATACTTAATACAAAAAATATGTGAAATCTAATTTTACTTACGTGTAATTTATAAATTTCTTGTTTGAAACATAAAAATGTGAATAGGTATCTAATAAAATAATTACCTCGTCATTTAATCAAATCAAATCATTTATTTCGGGCATCAGAGGCCCATATAACAAATACCTTAAATCTAACATACATATATTTTATATATACTTAAAAACTAACACTGTCACGTTTTGCCGGCGACGTGACTCGCATCGTTCCGGAGTCTCCCCCGGAACCTCCGGTAGACCACATCCATCGGCCAGAACTCCGGCGCCTCGAAAGTCGACAGAAGATTCGTCGGTACTCTCACCACAAAGGAGCTAAAGGTAACCTTGTGGCGAGACTGCAGACGCTCGACCCTCAGGTTCAGATTCAGGCTCGACCCCCTTAATAACCAACCCCTTTGTGTACTTATGGACTTTAATTTCCCTGTCTGATACGTCAATAAATAAAAAAACCAATGAAAGTCCTCTGTCCTGTTATAATATTATACACTGTCTTTACTGTGTTCACAATTTTTTAAATTTAATTTAAATTAATTTTATTTAATATATTATTCAATTAAGGTCGTTTATACTGTTGAAGTAACTATTCCTATTTCCTAGTATAAAATTGCCGGACGGCATTCCTATAACAGCTATAAACATCTATACGAGTGACAAGATATTTCCTATGAAAAAACGGGACAAATAGTGACAGGAAACTGACGCAGCCGGTGGGCCGAAAAAATCCGGTCATTGAACCCCGTAGCGCCGTGGCTTCCTGTAAACTTTACATAATATGTTCATTAACTCATCATCTCTTATATTTTGATAGACTTCAATGTTTTTGTTTTACGGTGATTTTTGTTTTTGGAAAATATTGTGTTTTAAGTTTTGATGACTTATGACAAAAAAAATTTTATTTTTTCAAAGAGGGGGTTGGATGTTAAGGTTGGGTTGCACCAGAGGCGTGGTTAGAGTTAAAGTTTAACTAAAGTTACTTTATAGCAAAATATGGCGTCCTTTAGCTTTATACCTTAACTTTAACCGGAGAAATTCACGTATGAGCGGAGGTAAGGACGCCATATTTAACTTTAACTTGGTACTACTAATATATATTCTGTGCTTTAACCAAAGATTTGACATTTTGCACTGTAGTTAAAGTTAAAGCTACAGTTAAAGTTAAAGTTAGCAACCCAGTCTAATTATCCTACCGTAAGGTCAAAGAGGTATTTTCATTTAATATAATTATTAATTAAATATATTTTTTTTGTTACTTTGTAATTTTTGTATAATACACATCTATACTATTTAATTGGAAAAATTCTTAAAAATATAACTGATAATTATAATAATAAGTAATAATTACTATAAATAATGCTAAAATATAAAACAAAGACTATATATCCATACTAATATTATAAATGCGAAAGTATCTCTGTCTGTCTGTCTGTCTGTCTGTCTGTCTGTCTGTCTTGCTTTCACGCCAAAACTACTGAACCGATTGCAATGAAATTTTGTATACAGTTATTCTAGAGTCTGAGAAAGGACATAGGCTACATTTTGATGTGGGAAAATATCTTATTTCCATGAAAATTTCGATGAAAATGAATTCGCATTGCGCGTGGCCAGCGCTCATCCCAGGGGTCCTGGGTTCGAGTCCCGCAGGCGGAACAAAAAGTTTTCAATTTTCCTGGGTCTTGGATGTGTATTAAAATAAAATTTCAAAAATCTTAAACATATTTTATGTATAATATTATAAAAAATCCAGAAATATATCGATGGAATGAACATTTTAGTTCTAATACGATTCAACAGATGGCGTTTTATTTTTTACTTTATTGTAACATAGAACTAATCATACTTATTAGTTAGTATGTTTTTGTTTATAGTTTTTAATACGTTAGAATATTATCTATACTAATATTATAAATGCGAAAGTATCTCTGTCTGTCTGTCTGTCTGTCTCGCTTTCACGCCAAAACTACTGAACCGATAGTAATGAAATTTGTACACAGATAGTCTAAAGCCTGAGAAAGGACATAGGCTACTTTTTAACTGGAAAAAGGGGTTGTAAGGGGGTGAAAATGCGTAAATTTGGTCAAATTAACTTAGTTCCAAAAACTTAAAACAGATGGCGCCAAGAGTCCCCTAGATCGCGCTATTGCTTGCTCATACGTATTTCTATAAGAGGTGGTACCATATTGAGCTAGATTTTTCGATTCTTTCGATTGTTATACACGTTATTAACTAATAACTCACCTACCAACTTAGACATCAAATTCAAAAACAACAGCGCCAAAACTACTGAACCGATTGTAATGAAATTTTGTACACTGATAGTCTAAAGCTTGAGAAAGGACATAGGCTACTTTTTAACTGGAAAAAGGGGTTGTAAGGGGGTGAAAATGCGTAAATTTGGTTAAAATAACTTAGTTCCAAAAAACTCAAAACAGATGGCGCCAAGAGTCCCCTAGATCGCGCTATTGCTTGCTCATGCGTATTTCTATAAGACGTGGTACCATGTTGAGGTAAGTTTAACGATTCTTTCGATTGTTATACCTACACGTTAATATTAACTAACTAGCTGTTGCCCGCGACTTCGTCCGCGTGGACTTTAGTTTATAGCGCGCGGTGTTAACAAAATTTGTGTCAAATTTAAAAACTTTTTAAAACCCTGGTAAGTGGTACCCCTCTTAGGGCCGCGTTACACCGGAATGGCAGCGCTGAAAGTGCTCGCCTCGCCGCTGCCATTCCGGTGTAGCGCGGCCCTTAATTAATCAAAATACCCAAAAACAGCTGTGCAGTGTGCACATAATCTATACTAATATTATAAATGCGAAAGTATCTTTGTCTGTCTGTCTGTCTGTCAGTCTCGCTTTCACGCCAAACGCCAAAAGTATCTCTGTCTGTCTGTCTGTCTGTCAGTCTCGCTTTCACGCCAAACGCCAAAACTACCGAACCGATGGTAATGAAATTTTGTATACAGATAGTCTAAAGCCTGAGAAAGGACATAGGCTACTTTTTTTACTGGAAAAAAGGGTTGTAAGGGGGTGAAAATGCGTAAATTTGTTCAAATTAAGTTAGTTCCAACAATTCATAATAGATGGCGCCGTGCGTCTTCTACATCGCGCTGACGCTTGCTCAAAAGTCTTCCTATAAGACGTGGTATCATCTTACATTTAAGTTTCGATTTTTTCGATTGTTATATCTATTCTACGGTATTAAATAACTCAGTACTTTATCTGTGCAGTGACGTAACCTTAAATCTATCAATGATAAATAGTTTATGGGTAAAGTTGTGTAATCGGAGGGCTAAATAAGCTTTAAAATTTGGCATAAAATATAAAGTTTAATATAAAAAAATGAAATACTTATTGTGTGCACACTGCACAGCTGTATTGATTTAAGGGGTACCAGGGTTTTTTTATAAAAGCTTTTGACACCAATTTTGTTGACATCGCGCGCTATAAAGTACTATAAACTCAAGTCCACGCGGATGAAGTCGCGGGCAACAGCTAGTAAAAAACTAAATCTAAGTCAGAGGCTGCGGGCAATGTACCCAAGAGGCTGGCAGCATTACCTCGCTGTATCGCAAGGCTGATACGTTGGCCGCCGTTTGTATAATTAATAATGATATTCTTATGAAATATTTTAGCTAAGTAGTTTGCAGATCCAAACTTTAACATCGCTTCTCTTATAAGAATATTAGAAACTAAAAGAACAGTTTGTTTGTATTGCTATAATGCCTGCAAAAAACATGAAAAAAAAAATAGTATTCATAGAAAAATAGAGAACTTTAGACCACACCACCAAACTGTAATCTTATACAGTGTGTAACAAAAATAAGTGATAATATTTTAGGGTGTATACGTGTTCCTTGTAGAGAGTTCACTGTGAAAGTAGCACCCTAAAGTATTATCACTTATTTTTGTTACACCCTGTATATAAAATTCTCGTGTCACAGTGCAGGCCGCGTACTCCGAAACGGCTTTACTGATTTTAACCAAATTTTATATGCATATTCAGTGGGTCTGAGAATCGGCTACTGGGTATTTATTAAATTGATAAGTGCATTTGTTGAATAAATAATAGTAAATTATTACAACTCGAGACTGACGGCGACCATTGTTTGTGCGACGGGATAGCGATGGACGTTGCCATGGTGACATACCTATTTAGTCACTTCAATAAAATAATGCGGGCGAAATACTTTATATGGCAAAGAAACGTTTGCCGGGACAGCTGGTGAAATATAAATAAATCGAATCGATTTTCCCGTTTAAATCGATAACGACCTAAAACAATTGGATATTTAGTATCCGTTAATTTGAATTGGCAGATCAGGGTAGACGGAAATATCTCGTCTGGCGAGGTAGAACCCCACCCCCTATCAAATGCAGTTCCATCCGACACGCCCCCTCAGATAAAAGTTTCAATTGCTTTCAAAATATACTGTTGGACTGTAAGCAATAATGACAATGATTTTAATGGTTTTTCATTTCTGTAAAGGAAGATTATTAAAAGTTCTACTAGAATCTAGATGACATGATTCGTTTATCGTACAGGAACCGTGCATTTTTTCCTGGATAAAAGTGTCCCATGTCCATTCCCGGGCCTCAAAGTATCTCCATGCCAATTTTCAGCAAAGCCGGTTCAGCGGTTTGGGCGTGAAGAGGTAACAGACAAACACACACTTTCTCATGTATAATATTATATAATATATAAAACTGTATTTATTTTGTAAATTGATTGTACGGTGTACCTACTGTATTCATTCATACTGTAATTGAGATTGTAGATTTCTCATAGATATATACTACTAGATGAGGCCCGCAACTCCGTTGCGCCAAAACTCTTTTATCGCGTGGGAACCGTACATTTTTTCGGGATAAACAGTATCCTATGTCCTTTCCCAGGACTCAAAGTATATCCATGTCAAATTTCAGCAAAATCGGTCCAGCGGCTTGGGCGTGAAGAGGTAACAGACAGACACACAGACACACTTTCGCATTTATAATATTAGTATGGATGAAAGATGTTTTCTGCCGATACGGTGAACTATCAATAAACGTAAGCATCAATTACATTTTACTTCATCATCTAATGAAGTAAGTCGAAACTACTGAATAATTATTCTTCTAATTTAAAGGAAATCTATATAGTTAGGGCTCCTGGTACAATCATAGTTCTCCTTGAATCAGATATAATAATGTAAACTACTCAAGAACTCTCTCAAACCCTCAAAGCGAGAAAAACATGATGCAAGGCAACAAAGTGTCGCACGGCACGCTTGCGGCGGGCGACTCGGCCGAAGATATTCCCACCGCCTCCACGGGCAACTCCCGGTATAAATAATCGCTAACCGATACGTACGAAAACACGCGAACTGCCCGTAGTACGATATTTCAAGAAGGTATTCCCCCGCCCGTCAGACGCAACTATAGAACATCCTATTTATACGCGTCTATGTATAAATTCACTAAAAGTTAACAGCACAACACGTAACGAATATAAACTCGGAAAAGCCTCTATTAATAATCGACCGACTGACTTTGCTACCAAAAATAATAGTCTAATTGTGAAAAGTTTATGCGGATGGGTCGGGGACCGGGCTATCTTGGGGCGGGCTAAACTTAGTGGTGCGTGCCAGCCAGATGGTAAAATTAGTGCTGTGTTTCCCAACGACGCTGTCTGCGCTGCCTGACGCCAGCCATTCACGCCAACTACGCTGACGAATGCTGCCAAACTTATGACATACCGTTTTCGAGTTTTCCCGCCGAATCGCCGGCCGTGACGCCGTCGCACCCCCAGCGAGAGATGGCGATTGGCGCCAAAAGATGGATGGCGACATTCGATATCTCGAGAAATAACGGAATCCAGATTTAAACGTTAAAGGAACTTTCATGTTTTCGATTGTTGAAGAATGGAAAAGCAGTTCATTTTGGGAAGTTAATTATAATATGAGGCCTACTGGAAATGGGCTCCTCCATCCATAAAGCTTGGTGACTTCTCTCTCTGTCTCTGTTTTCAAACTTTTTTTACACATTTTCTACAAAATATTTAACTAGTTACTAAAGGGATTATGATCACCACTTCACCATCAACCACTAACATGGATCTTAATTCTCAATCCGATTTGAAAAGGCTTGGCCATAAACCGCATAATCCATCACTCTGGCCTTCTGCATAATTTAAATGTGTTTTTTAATAAGTACCTACCTATTTAAAGTAGAAGAACCAATAAGACTTCAAAATTAAAATTAGAAGTTGAAGAAGTGTTACGTAAATTAAATGGAAATTAGAATAATTAATATTGTCGTTAATTAATTTAAATCTAAAGGAAAATGCAATTTCTGTTTCTTCTTTCATTTGCATGCTTTTTCTGCCCAAGCTTTGAAGTTATAGAATTTAGAACACATTTTATGCTCGGGCCGCACCTGAGCTGCGTAGTGCTTCATGCTTAAAACGATACCATTGGACGATCTGCGTGTATCGTCCAATGGTATCGTCTCATAGCACGAAGCTTCGTACGATATACGCATGTGCGGCCGCGGCATTAGAAGAATTCTAATATACAGGATTTCACACAATTTGACTTGACCATCATGATAGGTGCTCCACTGCCCATAAGTGCGTTGAAAGAAATTTGCTTATAATTTTCAGGCCCCGATAGGTTTCTCGTCCCGTGAAATGTTTTCGAGCGGCAACTCAAAGGGTTTTTTGGGGTCGCTTGGTCCACCTTCTAATGAGGAAAATTCCGTTAAATAGCCAGTGAATATCCGTCAAGATCATTAACCAAGGATGTAATTAAGTGCTTGGGAGGTCAAAGGAGAGGCGAACGAAGAAAAAAATGTTAACAGTTTTTTATAGTTTTTGAAATGTTTAAAATAATATTTTTACTTGGGAATGAAGGTTAATTCCAATGGTTTAAGCATTTAATTATTGTTATAATTTAAGCGTATACGACTGTGTCTGAAAATCCCTCGAAATCCAACCACACTTGGATTTGGACCACACCATAAGTGGGAACTTAATGCCCGTCACACATCATTCCACACCGCATCTTTTTTTTTATGTAATAAGGGGGCAAACGAGCAAACGGGTCACCTGATGGAAAGCAACTTCCGTCGCCCATGGACACTCGCACCATCAGAAGAGTTACAGGTGCGTTGTCGGCCTTTTAAGAGGGAATAGGGTAATATGGGAGGGTAGGGATGGGAAGGGAATAGGGTAGGGTAGGGAAGGGAATAGGGTAGGAGATTGGGCCTCCGGTAAACTCACTCACTCGGCGAAACACAGCGCGAGCGCTGTTTCAGGCCGGTTTTCTGTGAGAACGTGGTATTTCTCCGGTCGAGCCGGCCCATGCGTGCCGAAGCAAGGCTCTCCCGCGTCTTAATCTGAACTTCAGAGCGTAATTTCTTTAATCTTCTGCTATAGATATTACCCGATTCTGCCTCTACACATTGGACCGTAATTGACAATCATAGCGCCATGATTGCCAGTACGACTGCGCGTTGTCGAGTTTGGGCAATCGTAGACGTCGTAGACAACACACGAAAACAAAAGCGTAGAGCAGGGATGGCGAACCTATTCGTATTAATGTGACCTTTTTCTGAAGAAATCTTCTCCTATGCGTATTTCAAAATTTGACTAATTTGGTGCCCACTATGCAGAGGAGGATAACCTTAATTGTTGGTTAAAATAATTTCGATACTAGTTTTAGGACTAGTGGCGTGCTGCGCGTGCCATTGGTTCGCCATCCCTGCCGTAGAGAGACATCCTTTGTACGGTCGCATTATTGTCCAGCATAGTGCAGAAGTCACATAAGTAGACCGACCAATAACAGCTATACTAGTACTCTCAGCAGCTGCTAAAATCTAAATACGAGACATGCAAAGTATAGAAATACTTTTAGTCCCAGAAAATGACAAAGGATACCTATTTAACGTTTTTTCATGCATGTTCTAGTAAATTTACAAGTCACGAATATAACTCAATATAAAATCATGTCCTTCATAATTGGCATACAATCAAAATCTAGTTTGAGGAACTAATAATTCTGATTTCATTTGAGTTATGGGCGAAATACACAGCCTGGCCGACCGCCAGATTGTAACTATATGATACGTCATACTACTCACGCTTTATCAGATTGTAAAAGATAAACTTCAGATAAATCTAAGATAAAATTGAAGACATGAGTGGATTGAACACAATAACTAACAGTAAAGCCGGTTGCCGAAATGGCTGCCGGCGCCGTTTTCCGAAGTTTGCCGAAGTCACGCGATGTTTGCCGAATAGGCTGCCGGCAAAATATCGGCAAAATCAAATGACAGAATAATGATCAAAACATCAATCTTGAGCTAAAGGACTATGAAAAGTACAAATAATGAGGTCATAATGTGAGTATGCATATTTTAATGGTAGTGGTGATGATGATGATAAATGTGATCTGCATCGTAGATAATACATATAATATGTACCTTTGCTTCTTTAAATAACGCTAAAACTCTCTAACATGTATAAGGAGACCGAAGTTCTGTTCAGTAGGTACTATCGGAAGTATACCACGGGGTATAATACTGTGGTGCAAAAACTTACTTTTTGGTAGTTGAAAAAATGTAGTAAAGCTAAGATAGATGAAAATGCATCACAGAAAAATAAATATCCACAGCTGAACACATAACCTCCACCTTTGGAAGTCAGTTAAGAAGTCGAATATTTGAGATTATAATTATTTATTTTTAAAATTTGTTTATCGCCTCTGGAACCTAGCGTTTTACGCATTTTCACCAGTTCCCATTTTGAGTGCCAGCGCTGGCAGCCGTTGTTTTATATCTCGGCTGCCGGCAGTATACTTAATGCCGGTTCCCATTACAGATATTTTTCGTAGCCGGCGCCGGCAGCGGAGGCACTCTCTTTGCTCTAATATAGCTAATATACACAACATCGATACTGGCCTTAGAAGTAATAGATCATCTCTCATAAATCTTCAAATTCATAATTTATATGCCTTGACAGCGACTGGTTTAATTATTTTAGGGTTAAAGTGCAATCAATTTTACTAATACCAATAACAATAACTACACAACCCTTGTTTAGACGTGTCACATTCAGAAAATTGTTGTGTCAAAGATTTTTCATCCACACAAATTGAAACTTCTGCCCTTTTTCTTTCCTTACGTTTCCAGGAGATATTCCTTAAAAATCGAAACCTTTACAAATAGAATCACGTAGACGTTTGTTCATTTATACGTCTGAGAAGCGCCGGTAACATTTATAAGCAATTCATGGGCGGAGTGCGCGTCACATGTCAGACAACTGAACACGGAGACAATTTGATGGGTTCACTGTGAAACTTTAAAGTTATGTTGCTTCAGGCAGACTATGGACTTTTTAGCGGACTATAGTTAACTGGAGTTGATTAATATTTATCAATTACATTAATTAATTATTATAACGAAGTTTAATAAAGATAAAGTAGATTTTTTTTAAGAACAGATGTTTCAATTTGAGTGCTTAGCCAGAATCGATAGAGAAGTTAGTGTCTAAACACACTAGGTCGAAAATATGCGGCCGAAGCTCGGCATGATTACGCTTGCAATGCGCTACGCATACAATGTAACGCGACGTAATTTCGGCATGATGTGTCATCTACTCATTCATCACTCATCAGTCATCACTCATCAGCAATTTAAAATACATTGCAGGCATGGACGTAAAATATTGCAGGCTTAATCATGCGGAACTTCGGCCGCGTTTTTTCGGCCTAGTATGTTTAGACACACACCCCCTTACTTATAAACGCTGTATAAGCTTTGAATAGTTATACAGTGTTTTGTCTTCTTCAATCCAATTAAAAATGTCACTTGTGTGACAGGAAATGTATGTGTCAAAAATTTTCAGATTTGACATCTAACTTCGTTATCGAAAATAGTGAATGTACTTTGACTAGGCACTCAGTATAGTATTTTTTTTTTTCAAGCAGGAAGGTGCTTATTATGAAAGGTAAGTATTGCGTAATTTAAGAAAGTTTGATAGGTATTTGGGAAATCTTGAAGAATAAATAGCCACTCTGATATCAGTCTATCTATATTTATACTTCCATATTAATAATAATATGTTAAATGCAAAAGTGTGTATGTCTGTCTCTCTGTCTGTCTGTTACCTCTTTACGTTTAAACCACTGAACAGATTTTGATGAAATTTGGTATGGACTATAGATACACTTCGAGTCTCGAGAAAGGACAAAGGATTCTTTTATACCCAAAAAGGTCAGGTTCCCGGACGATAAACGAATTTTGGCCAGATGCGGTCCGAAGGGAGGCGGTCACAGCCCACAGGGGACATGACCCCCTTCCCAATTCTAAGCACAAATTGAAAAATCTCAAAATCTTGCCTAATAATAAAAGGAAATTTCTAGCTAACCACCACTGCGTCCGACCTTAGACAGCAGCTGTTAACCCAGAACCGTCCGAGGGCGCAGATAAAAAAAATATATTAGTGTAGTGACTAGTGACTACTGACTAGTGAGCGACCGGTGACCCCCCCTAAAATTACAGGCTGCGACCGCGCCTGATTTTGGGGCAACGGAGTTGCGGCCGTCATCTGTGTTACGCCGCCTAGACGAGCAATTTTATTGTCAATATCACGTATTGCGTAATATTATTGACCGTCTAAAATTGATATTGAATATCGCGCGCCTTCAATCTAATCGTAAAATAAACTGTTCAATAAAATTGAAGCGTAATATTGACAATAAAATTGCTCGTCCAGGCGGCCGGTTACGATAAGTACAGTGTCAGCCATGCCTCAGTTTTTACTGGAACTAGCTGTTGTAATAACACCACAGCTCATAAAACGGCAGTTCACAGTTGCCCTACTATAAACAAAACATCCCGCCTCACAGCCATAAATTCTCATATTGTTTAACGCTATTAATATTATCTGGTATAAAGCAAAGCTAAGGGACTGTTTCACCACTTCCTGATAAGTGCCGAATAGGGTATTCACAACTTTTTTGACAGATTCTCCATAAGTACTTGATCTGTCAAGTTAAGTGGTGGATAGCCTATTCGTCACTTATCAGGTAGTGGTGACACAGGCCCTTAATCTTTTATCAGCTTAAATTTAAAATTATATCTCCTCCGTTATGCAGAACGTATTTCATTACGCGGTAACCCTGCGTTTTTTCGAACAAAACATCGCATGTCCTTTTCCGTAACTTAAGAGGATACACCAGAGGCTAGAGAAATGAAAAAAAAGCACTTGTAATATCTATAGCTGTCTCCCTTACCTCAAGCCTATACCGCAGAACGCGATAGAGACAACTGCAGAAAATCCAGAAAATCAACGATTCGTTGTCCCCTGATTCCTTCTCCAAAACTTAACCGATTTAAGTACTTTTTTCATTAAAGATTTAAAAAAGGCTTGAGCTGTGTTCCTATGTTTTGCTTTTTTTTGTATAATCTAGCCAAATCTGTTTTCTGGACGTTTGAACACATCGGAAAATCTGGCCATTTTTTTGGGTTTTTGAACGTTCATATCTTATTTAATAATTAAATTATGAAAAAAATGAAAACATAAAGACATCGTATTAGTGGCCGTAGATATTCAGGAAAAAAAATTATAACTCTACTAGCATTATTCAGGGGGGAAACAGGGGACAACGTTTGTATGGAAAAAGGGCGGTGTGGACTCCTCTTAAAGCGTCGCTATACCAAATGTGAATGGGCATTTTGTATGAGGTGTGTCCCAACCCTTGTAACAAGTTGCGACTAGTATAAACATGTTCAAATAAGCATTTTTATTATCAGTATGCCAAGCTTTTGTTGTAATTGCGTGCAGGTCAAAAGTTACTGGGCCTCAAGTAAAAAAAAGTTTTTGTTTTAAATAATGCTTTAATCATACTTTATTACATTTTGGGAGATCGCAGACGACAGACTTTTTGTGCGCAAAAAGTCTGTCGTATGCGATCTCTCTTTGCGTTACAATTTATTATGTAAACATAATTCTTACATTTATAATAATTGTACAGTAATCACAGGCAGTTGTTTTTTTATCGTTATTAAGAATTGCACAGTTGAAAATATTATGTAAATAACAAAGGTAATAATACAATTCTTATGATTGTATTATTTTCATTGTTATTTAAGTATTTTCAAATACATAAATAACAAAGGATTAATAACCCTTAGCCGAAGTCGATAGTTGTAAATGTAGAAACACCAGAAGTCCTACAATAATGCGTAAGTTGTCAATAAATAAATATGGGAATTGTTACAATTCTAAACATGGAAGTGAAGCACAGCTGCCAAAAACTGACTGTGTCATGTCATGGCAACGCCACGAACAAAGTTATTATATACTTAGTTACCAGCTGTCAAGTTTAAACAACTTTGTTCGTGGCGTTGCCATGACATGACATGACACAGTCAGTTTTTGTTCATGTGCAATATTAAAAGGTTTAGCGGTGCAAAAAACCAAAAATTACGACGACGAACACGGCTAATATGGCAGCGTGTGGCGTGGGAGGGGGAGGGGGGGGGGGGGGTTTAGAGTAGGCACACTGTCGACCGTGTGGTATTTTCCACTTGATTTTATATTAAAATACTTTTGATTATGTTTTAATAAATATTTTATTAAAAAAATGAAACGACTATGACAGCTTCCCTGCACAAGATACAGAGTTGCACCCATACAAAAAAATTCAACACTAATTGAGATCTTTCATTTGATATAGGTAGGAAAATGTTACAACACATGGGACGAAACCGCCCATTCGTCTTTCATCTAAATTGTTTTTGCCATTTCAGCGTTAAAAGGTAACAGACATAACCTTCGTTGTACTTTTTCTTCAGTGATAAGATCTATTTCCTTTCCTGAATCTCAAAATAACTTGATGGGGTAATAATATACATACACAATACATACATACACAATACATACATAAAGTTGGTATAAGCCGGCCCCTAGGCGAGTAATTTTTTTTTTTTTATGAAATAAGGGGGCAAACGAGCAAACGGGTCACCTGATAGAAAGCAACTTCCGTCGCCCATGGACACTCGCAGCATCAGAAGAGCTACAGGTGCGTTGCTGGCCTTTTAAGAGGGAATAGGGGAGGGTAGGGAAGGGAATAGGGGTAGGGGATTGGGCCTCCGGTAAACTCACTCACTCGGCGAAACACAGTGCAAGCGCTGTTTCACGCCAGTTTTCTGTGAGAACGTGGTATTTCTCCGGTCGAGCCGGCCCATTCGTGCCGAAGCATGGCTCTCCCACGTCAATATTAATTTTTGTCAATATCACGCTTCAATTTTATTGAACAGTAATTTATTTTACAATTATTAGATTAAAGGCGCGCGATGTTCAATATCAACCCTAGACGGTCAACAAAATTACGCAATATGTGATATTGACAATAAAATTGCTCGTCTAGGAGCCCGCTGATGTACGAGTAAGTAAGTGCTCTACAAACGAGCATTCTCATTTTACATTTCTTCAAGGTAAAGTAAATGAACAGATAAGTAGATCTTAAGTTACTTTGTGCAATAAGTAGCTGAAAACATCGGTGTTCTGTTACAAGTCGAGAGAAAAATATTCCTATTCTAAATAATACCTGTTCCATTAATTCCTTACAATATTTTCCTGTTCCAGTATAGTGCGATATATAATGTTATAAGCTGTTAATGTTAGTTAATATTATGATGATTTAATTTTGAAAGCAAAATGTTCAACCATGTTCTAATTTTTTTTAGGTTTACGCCTGTTACTAATAACCTCTCTAACATTTTCACTTTTATAGTTTTAATAGTAAGTAAGTGAAAATGTTAGTTATAAAATTATAACCTAACCTAACCTAAGTTATAGTGCTCTGTTTTTCACCTTGGTACTACCTAATAACCTTTCAAATATTATTTTATAATATACCTATATGTATTATAGTATTATACAGCAATTTTGAAACGTGTATAGAATTACAGTTATACAATAAGAGAAATGTGCGAGCTAACGGGGCGAGTGTTGGGCGGGAGCGCGCACGCCGCCCAAAATAGCTCGCACGTGCCCGCTGCCCGTGCGCACCCAAGATGGCCGCCCCACGTATACTGGGCCACATAATTGGCTCATATTTACGCTTTTTGATACTTTATTTCAAGATTTATATTTTACTAAACTAGATTAAACCAGTGACATCTTTTGTGCGTAATCATAAGCTATGTCCACACTATGCAATTTCATCTTCAATTTTCGTCATCATCTTTTTATTCAACTTTCGTTTGGCATATTCAATAACTGAATGCGTCAAAATCCATCCGCGTTGGAAAGAAAAGTGTCAGCGTCGCGGGCATGCCTCACGTGCGATGTTGCCTGCGCTATAACGCATGCCCTTGATGAACAAAAAAAAAGGCACAGTGTGAGGTAAGTAAACTTTGGTGGGTTGTGTAATGTGTATAATTGTGTGTAGGCAACATCTTGTGTTGATGTGGCCGTTTGTTATAAAGGCGAAACAACAGATTCGCCGACGCACTTAGAAAACTTTGAACACTGCAGGAACGTGGCGCTAATTGTGGGTGCCGCCACATTGTAAAATTTAAAATTCTATCTATAAATAAAATTATTATATTGGTTTAAAATTTTCTTTTCACAAAAAAGTGGAAAACGTTTTGAACGAGGTATCATACGCAACGTTCATAACAAGTGGGATGGTAGGGAGGTGCTGCTGTACACAATAATATCAAGAGTGCACCTATTTCGCTTTGTATCTTTAGATTCTTTAGCACTAGATATAATATAAAACGAATACAAGCAATGCTCATAACGATTATCCCGACTGTACATGATTTATGCAAGCGCACACTTGTTCGATTGGCCGCCGAGTGAGGTTAAACCAACACGACGAGCGTCTCCGCTCACTTACAAGACCTCGCCGCGGTGAAAACACACATACACAATGGCTATACGTACTATTTACCGTTGAATTTACTCATAAAACTATAGTATTACTAGACGCCCCAAACTCCGTTGCGCCAAAATTCGTTAATTGCGCGGAAACCAAAATTTTTACGGGATAAAAAGTATCCTATGGACTTTCCGGGACTAGAATTAAGCAAAATCGGTTCAGCGGTTTCGGCGTGAGGAGGTAACCAACAGACAGACAGACAGACACACTTTCGCATTTATTATGTTCGTATAGATAGCATAGGTATTATATTTTTTTCTTACTACGAAATCACTGAAGAAAAGACATTGAAACAATGATGAAATACTCAAACCAGATATGTTACTACCGCGCGCGTTGTGAAGCTTCAAATACGGCCCAATTGGGCCGTCTGTTGTTTAGTCTGCATCAAGCGCAGTCACGAATGTGCCGCGTTTTGTCTTACCTAAATAAATTGAAAATGACGTCGTGCGTGTATCGAAAATGTTTGGTACATTTTCGATACACGCTCGAAAGTAAACAAAACACATGGAATCTCTTACCACATGTCTTGATTGCAATAAATACTTCGATTATTTACATTTTCAATTATTTTTTCGAACAATCTGGAAAAAATCGAATTTTCGTCTTAGCTCAGGCGAAGAAAGAGACAGCGATACGATTCGACGTTTAAAAATAGAACTATCTCTTTTACGTAAATGGTTTTTCGTATCTTTTGTTTCACTCATCTGTCAAATTTGTCAATGTCTGCAATTTTGAATTTGAAAATTGTTTGGAAGAGATTTAAGCCGGAAAATAGTATGGATGTAACATATCTGTTTAAGTACAATATCATTGCATTGAAAGAACTCTACAGATAAAAACAGATTTTCTGCTGAAGAACATCCTACGAAGAATTCATTGAAGTTTTGTATTCTTAATTGACGATCGATTGATCTTCTTCATCTTTTAATTATTAATTAAACGCGACAACCATAATTCTTAAATTCCAATCGTCAGATGACTGGAATGAAATAATTTCCTCTACGCGTTGGCAGACGGCCATCTTGGTTTAACGCCGTATAGAGAAAAACTAAGAAACTTCAGCCAAGTTTTATATTATGTAGTCAATAATTGATTTTTTAAGTCACGTCGTTATTATTTTGCAACAAAAGCTTTTTAGGAGGATTATGAACCTGAAGTTAAATATCTATCCATGCGAAAATATAGGAGATAATATATATTTTGTTGATATTTTCACTTTTTTTTTTAATTTGAAAAGCTACAAAATTCGGTAATTTATTCCTACAGAACAATACTATTTTATGTTAAAACGTGGGAGAGCCATACTTCGGCACGAATGGACCGGCTTGACCGGAGAAATACCACGGGCTCACAGAAAACCGGCGTGAAACAGCGCTTGCGCTGTGTTTGAGTGAGTTTACCGGAGGCCCAATCCCCTACCCCTTTTTCCTTCCCTAACCTCTCCTATTTCCTTCCCTACCCTCCCCTATTCCCTTCCTTACTTTCCCCTATTACCGTATTCCCTCTTAAAAGGCCGGCAACGCACCTGCAGCTTTTCTGATGCTGCGAGTGTTCACACGTAAGCAGAGCAGAACAAGCGACGGAAGTTGCTTTGCTCCTTATTTCATAAAAATAATAAATAAATTGTTTATTTTTAAGAAAATAATAGTAGGTAAGTGTCTATTTTTCAGTCAGTCCCCTTGCAAATCCTCCTGTAACTGATGTGCAGACGAATCACGTAACGCAGACATTTTAATTATTATTAGTAGGGGAAACTGATTCATGATTCGACTATGTCCTGTAGGTACGACGAACAGATGCTTGAAAGTTTTGAATACAATTTATATGATTCACTTTTACAACCAGACGGACATCCGTCCTATGACACAATTTAATTGAAAAAAGTACTATTGAAATTGATTCGTCGACCTTAAGAGTGCGTATACGAAATTTTGCCGATTTCGCTCATTTTACAGACGTGATTTAACAGTTAAAATACAGTATTTCTATAAGTTTTAATGCACAACATGTAAGATCATTTCAATTATAATCTAATGTTGCAGCTAGGTTTTTTATTTTTTTAAGTATCTTTAAATAATCCAACTCAAACCCGCGACAGTTTTGTGATTTTTGCTGTAAAAGGTTTAGAATATCACCTGTTTATGGATTGTATTGACGTCTTAACGGTATGAAAAAAATACAATGTACTGTTGAGAAAGTTGTCTATACAATGTTGGAATTACTTTTTACCACTTTCATATAAAAAACCCTTTAAAAACCAGAAAACCTATAACTGCCCGCTAACTTGGCGATCGTCCTTTTTCACCCGGCATATGAAAGACGGGCGTGAGTGTGAAGAGAGCAGTAGAAAAGATAGTACGGGCTCTTAAGCTAAATACTCACATACGGTTTTGCTCGATAGTTTTACTCCAAATCGAGTAATAATTACTGTGTGGACCGCAAAACTCACAGCTCGAAGGCTCGCATCGCATCGAGCCGGCTCGACGGAATTAAATATATCGATTTAGAATAAAACCATCGAGCAATGCTGAATGTGTGGATGAAATCCCGGGCCGCGGGTTTTGCTCGACGTTATTGCTCGATCGAGCAAAACCGTATGTGAGTACCTATTTATGAATGATTTATTATTAATTAAAAATTTAAATGTATTAAAAAGCTGAATACATTTTTGAGTACTTTTAACCGACCTCTTTTAATTCTACAATTTTGCTCATGTTTGTCACTAGGCCAGTTTCGTTCTTAGTATACTAGTAATCTGTGGTTACAGCATCACTTTTTCATCACTATTGGGTTGAATTTTTGAACCTGAAGATATTTCCCACGAGGGAGTAACTTATCTACATTAATTGCTCAATTAATATACCTCCAATACGAGGACAGTTTAATTAATATTACGAGTAAATGATTACTTGTCGCCGAAGCCTGAAAAGTGAAGAAATGTAATAATTTCGCGATATTTCACGAAGGCAATTCGGAGACGATGTAGCGCTGATGTGTTTTATTATTCTCTCTTTTTCGACAATTTAATGTTATGAATAATATAATATATGTATACAATTTTCGTATCGAGGCGTTTATTGCCAAACTCTAAAGCTGGTTTCAGACGTTATAATAAGTAATATAATTATGTATAATATAAGCATAATAATTATAGTATATTAGCTCATAGCACAAGAATATTGCGCACCATACATAACGTATAGTATAGCAGGCTAATAATATATAGTAGGTACAGTACAGTTTAAACGTGTCCATAACAATATAATATGGTGCGCGATATTCTTGTGCTATGAGATATAATATGCTATTATAATGTTATAGCGTAGTCAAGCCAGCTTAAAACTTTGTGTGTGTTATATAATATTATGTTTCAGAGGAGTAGGTTTAGACCTGAGACCATTAGAATTGGCCAACATCTAGAGGTAGATAATAATTTGGCGAGAATACTAGCTATCCCGGCAAACAGCCGGGATAGCTAGTATTATACAAAGTATACACTCCTACAAGTCGTTGTTACACAGCTGGGGTCTGAAAAATCAAACGATATAATTCGATGTAGTCTCGGTACAGTATATAGGTAAATCTCAAAATATCTATTCTAACTAAATTTCAAACGAACATCAAACAATATTCTTATTGTACGCAAAAAAAATCTTTTTTTCCTTCCTTTTGCTATTATTCAAACCTACTAGATGAGGCCCGCAACTCCGTTGCGCCAAAATTCGTTTATTGCGTGGGAACCGTACATTTTTCTGGGATAAAAAGTATCCTATATCCTTTCCCAGGACTCAAAGTATCGCCATACCAAACAGCAAAATCGGTTCAGAGGTTTGGGCGTGAAAAAATACTAAACAAACAGACGGAATAAAAATTAAAAACCTATTCTCAGGCCTAACGAATGTACGTACAAAATTTAATAATCAGTTGAGCCGTTTTGGAGGAGTTCGCACACAAACGTGACACGAGAATTTCATAATATATAAGATGGATAAAAATCAGGGTCCATGTCACCTCATGCAATCAGAGGTAGACCACCATGCTCCAACATCTGTTGGCGCGTCTAAATATAGCACGACTCCCGCCCAGCGCATTGGATCACCCTTAAGTCGTGGACTTCATTATAATGTATTGTTTTAATGGGGAGATGCTTCAGCATGAATGGGCCGGTTCGGATTAATACCACAGAATCACGGAAAACGGGAGTATAACGCTTTTGTGAGTTAGTAGAGTATAATAATAAAGTGAGTATAGGGGAAGCTCCTCTCGTGTTGTGAGTGACGGTACAGTCACCATCAAGTGATTCGTTTGCTGGTTTCATGGTTCATTTCAATAAAAAAGTTGTTACGATTACTTAGTTTTTATTATTCGTAGTATGTATCGATATAATGAGTTTTGGTTTATTTGAATTACAACATTGTCGTTCGAACTTCTAAATACTTCACGTCATATTGTGTGCTTGCTTGTTATGACTGCCCCTCAAATACCATTTTCATTTATTTTAAGACTACTTTGGACGATACTGCTTAAATTCTGATAGATGCTTAAGGGCATATTACCTCGTAGATAGAAGTGGACAAGACACTTTATTTCACATTTGCATTATACAGTAACTACGCAGACCTTGGAGAAATCGGAGCTGCATTTACCTGGCACGAGAATATAGTATTTAGTTCTTCACAATATGGGTGATATTCGTGTGAGGATTGTGTTGATTTGTGATGTTGTTGTATGGATGAAACGACACGTGCGCCGTGCGCAAAGTAAGCTGAGATCCTTTGGCAGCTGCCACGATATGACGCCGGAGTGACTCAGAGGGAGGGAAAAAAGAAAATAATGATTCATTAAAGACCATATTAATGTGTCTCTTGGTCTAATTTGCTAATCTAAGCGGGTGACATTAGCTGAAACTTACAATATGAAGAGAGTGGAAAGGTAATGTTATATGAATGGTCCGATTTCAACAAATAAGGTGTCAATCGATTATTAATGATGCCGCGACTATTTTTGTCAAGATTTTGTATTTTATATTGTCGAATTAACGTTTTATCTTAATCTTATTACTTGTTTATTATTACTTATTACTTGTATATTACTTGTTTTATAAGAAACTCTTCGACTTCCTAAGTAGTTGAGAAAAAAAATTGAAATGATTTTTTTAAACTTGAAATTGAAAGACTTTATAGGCACGCCGCACGTTACCGTACATTTATATATCTTTCGACACATAGCTTGTTATAAGGTAGGTAGCAATAAACTTTGACAGTATGAGGCTTCACAGCGCCGACCACGTTTTCCGTAAACGCTGTGTTTGTGTACTTACAATGCTGCAATGTACAGGTCTTCATGTCACACCGATATAATCTATCTACAAGGCGTAACAAAACTAAGTAATAATACTTTAGAGTTTGTATGTGTCCCTCATATAAACTTCACTGTGAAAGTAGTGGCGGTGAAAAACCAATTTGTTTTTTGCGATTTGTATGGGCAAGCGCTCCAGCGTTATAAATTTTTCCATACAAGGGTGAAGAAAAAAGTTCTGTTTCAGCGCTGCTACTTTCACCGTGACCTCCATTTAGGGAACCCATACACACTTTTAAATAAAAATGTATCTCAAAGTTTGTTACTCTCGCGTTAAAACTCGAGAATGGAGGCTAAATCAATTTTGCAAATTTTAGTCTTGAAATATTCACGGAAAGCTTATCTTAGTAGGAAAGTGATACGAAGTTCACCTAGTCATCTAGTTTGTAATAAGCTACATTATCATTAAAATGGTAAGTTAGATCACCAAGTTACTGATTTTAGACGAAAGAAGTGACCGTTAGTAAGTTGATCGGCATTTTTAAAGTAAATCAAGATTGGATCTGGCTGTCACTATTAGCAGTAACAATAGACATGATTTATTAAATTTTTCCTTTTTCGCTATTTTTTATTTTATTTATTTAAATCAAAAAAACTTGTATCATAGGTAATGACATTGAGAAGCTACTTAAGTTTCTTTAGAAAACGTTTCTGGAGCTGCTTGACTGATAACGTCGGCCTTACAGGACGGTGTGACAGACGGACATTCAAACAAAATCATGGAAGTGCATACATAAAATAAACACGGTAAATACTGAAGCTTGCGTCACTATGCTGGTGACAGTAAAATAAGGTGTTCAATACTTCACCCCACCGCTGACGTCAAACGCATGACAAATGCATCATCATTTAAATTACCTTCAGAGGTTCTATCTATAGATGCTTCTTCGTGAATATGAAAGGAAAAACTCCTGTTATAAAACCTTAACCGACTAACGCAAAAAATCAAACATCGTCCTTTTTTTTCTCTCTCTACTTATATATTTTGATGCACCTTTGTGATTTTTTTCTATCGAGAAAATTTTAAGATAACATGTTTTCGCTCAGATAAAATTCTTGGAATTATAATGTCGTATGTAGTATCTATGTTTAAAAAACGAAACAATTCAGGACTTATTTTCAAGTATAAAAATAAATTATAAAATCGTCAATTTTGGGTTAGTCGCCCCCTTTAAGAGGTGCTTGAGGTGCCTATTTGAGTTGCCCGGTTGGGCATCATAGAACTGTAACATACTTTAAACAATATAACTTCGTTTTCATATATTATTACACCAACACCCCACATTTTGACATAATAAAACGGTGTCTAACCTTTCGAGTTCCTTGATTTCTTCGTAAGTCTTTGGCTACAGCTACTCACATACCTAGCAAAGAATTGATCACAAGTAGAAATGCACAAGAAGAGTCGTGTCAGGGGTACGTTTATGAGTCGAAGAAAAAAACACGGAACTGAAACTAATAACTCTGCGCTATTTATAGCGCAGAGTAATCGAATTTGAAGTCATTATTTATAATGACTTCAAATTCGATTTACTTATTTCCTTTTCCGAGATGTGAATTTTTCCACAAGTCCGGAATTCTGCCGCGTATGTTCGCGCCTGAAACGTATAATTCTCGTAATGGCGGCCCTTCACTAAACTTCCACTTCCCAACCTTAACGCGCCTCGGGGGAGAGATTTATCGTGTTTATAGTCACTTTTAATTTGCAGCTGTCCTACGTGTTGAGTCTACCGCTCATTATTGCACGTGGCCGATAAGTGACGATAGATATAATATTATTATATCCTACGGATAGTTTATATTATTCCAAATAAGTTCCAAAAAAGTTTAAAAAATTAAACCCATAAAGTAGCATCTCACAAAACAAGTATAAAATTAAAAATCTAATTTCACCATGTTTTGTGCAAATAAAAAATTTTGAATTTCGAAATTGAATTTGAAAAATCTTAGATAGTTAAATAACAATGCTTAGACTGTATATCACTTAACTAATATTTTTTTTTAATTGCGCCCTCGGACGGTTCTGGGTTAACAGCTGTCTAAGTTCGGACGCAGTGGTGGTTAAGCTAACCTTTTATTATTTGAAAAGATTTTGAGATTTTTCAATTTGACCTTAGATTTTGGGAGGCGGTCATGTCCCCTGTGACCCCCCCCCCCCCCCCCCCCCCCCTTCGGACCGCGCCTGGCGTCCATTTTGAAATGTAGTCTATCTTCGTACCTACTTACGCGTAAAAAATAAGGAACTGTGGCCAAAATTGTGTAATTTTTGACCACAATTCCTTATTTTTTATGGTTCTCGAAAACTTTCCCTTGAGTTTCCTGAAATAAATACGGAAAAATTAAGTTATCTTTTCATCAAACGGTTATTTCTTCTTCAGTAGATATATAAGACGTAATATTATTATGTAATTTTCTTCTTCATAATAATATTATGATCGTCATCGAAATCCAGAATTTCCGTTATCACAGCCGGTGCGACTAACAGACAAAACAAGATGGCTGCCAAGTCCAGCACTTAGTACAAGTGCGTGCACCTGCCCCCACACTTCAGATGCAGATAACGACACTATGAGTAAGAGGAATTATTGAGATCATCATGTACTGAGAATAAAAAATATAAGGATAAATAGTTTTTTGTTACCTAGAAAGTAAGGAATATTGAGTACTATTGTACAAACTATCAGGCAGGTCACAAAACTTCCGAAATTAGACATATTCGATACCAATCGAAAGTATGAAGCACGTAGAATATGTATTAAGCATTAACCAGACCGGTAGGTACCATGTAGTATCGATTTACCTGGCTACCCAAGAGTTGTGACAGGAAAAAAATAGACAACCTAACGTTTTCATATTCTACGTGCTCGTACTTTCGATTGGTATAGACTTTGTCTATTAACCAAACCAGCGAAATGTCAAAAAAATTTTTTTTTTTAAATTCTGAACTGAAATTTTTTAGGCGACCTTCTTGCAATTAATTTGTTGACATACGTAATTGAATATAAAAAAACTTTACATTCATTAACCAGCTCGGTGAAGGTCCTTCTATGAAGGGATCCTGGGCCATTTTAAAAAATGTGAAAGTCGTATGTAATTATGTTTCAAACTACGTTTGCGCATAATATTCAGGACTTTCAGGAGGCAAAATATTTTGCCTAAATATAATCATATTGTGTTTATCCCGGGACTCATAATCCAAGTTTAATCTAAATAGTTTAAGCGATTTTAAAATGAATAGCTCAGACACCCAGAATTTGCTTAGGGCACAAAACTACTGGACTGGAAAATCCAACTCTATGGTGGCAAAAACGTACGATCAGTGAGTTTTTCTTCTCACACGTAGGTATAATTGTCCCAAAAAATATTATGATAATGCGAGAGAATCTACCATTTTAAAACATTTTAATACAATTTATAACATTGTTATAGACGAGTGGAAGGCTTTTATTCTGACTATCGCAGGAAAATGCACTTATCGTAATGCGGAAACGCTCTTATTACTACGTTATAATATTTTATGACAATACTGAAGGTACCACAATTGAGTAGGAAGTACGACGATAATAAAATATTTTCTTCAATGTTCTTTTAACTATGTTTTTTTTTTATGAAATAAGGGGGCAAACGAGCAAACGGGTCACCTAATGGAAAGCAACTTCCGTCGCTCATGGACGCACGAAACATCAGAAGCTGCAGGTGCGTTGCCGGCCTTTTAAGAGGGAATAGGGTAATAGGGGGTAGGGAAGGGAAGGGAATAGGGGAGGGTAGGGAAGGGAATAAGGTTAGGGGATTGGGCCTCCGGTTAACTCAATCACTCGGCGAAACTCAGCGCAAGCGCTGTTTCACGCCGGTTTTCTGTCAGAACGTGGTATTTCTCCGGTCGAGCCGGCCCATTCGTGCCGAAGCATGGCTCTCCCACGTATATAGTAATTACCTAATTGAATAAATATAAATGACTATACTGAAAATTATGAATGCCTTTCAGTAGTAATATCATCTTTATTACCGTAATTTATTTGGACAGGTACCTAAAACTCTACTATTCGGACTATTTAGTTTTACGTCTCATCAAAGGCGACAAAAAAACATGCAGTGGCTGCGCCCGCGTCTGACGCATATCAAAGATGTGCGACTCGGTTTTTTTTCTGGCTGCGGGCCAAAGACGCCGCCTGGCGCTGCGCCAAGAGGGGGCGCCCCTCACTATCGGTTACTGAAACTACACACGAAAAATACTGATGGTCCGTGCTAAAGTTTTGATTTGCTCTATATAAAGTCATGAAGATATTGTTATAGTGCTGTAAAAGTAGTATAGAATTACAGTCATGACCACGTAGCTCCAAATAAGTCGACAGTTCACGGTATACAAGTGTGGAATAAACAAATTTATATTTATTACAGTACAATACATCTCTTTACGACCCACAGACAAATAATATGCAGGTCTTCATTGGAATTATTAGACATAGTGTGAACATGACTAGTGATTGGACAGTTCTAGTCATTGGACAGAGCACAAAAACAGTATATTATTTATTAAGGTTGCTTTAAAAACTACCTGTTTTTCTTTAAAATCAGAGGTTCTTTTACTTTTAAAACAGACAATTTTTAAAGCAACATTAATTATAAATATTGTATTTTTGTGTATTTTTCAATGACTGGTACTGTCCAATTTACTAGTTATTTACCCTAATTAGTATAAATGTTAATTTTCCACAGCCAATAATAAACTTTTGTTTAATTTTGGGGCATTTCGAAATGTGATTGAATAATTCCAGTATATTTATACTCTAAGCACGCTTATCCATTTCCATTCCGCTCTGTCTGTTAACGGAAAATTCCTTTACAATTTCTTTGTACTTATATAAATCATACTTTACACGTGTTTTAGAAAAGTTTCGTGGAACGTGAACGACACAATAACCACGATCGAGGGAGCCGGGTAACTCGCCTATTGTTGAGTTTCAATGTTTGAAGCTTTGTTTTGAGTTCTGTTGTTTTATCCTCATCATTTCACTGTACTCTATGATTATTGTTTAATTTTATAGTAAATATTTTACATAATCTTAAATATTGTTGCGTATAATAATTACAGTTAAGTTTGTGTTTTGTAAAGTCGAAGTATAGGCTGAAATATCAGAGATTGTAATAAATGATTATTATTTACTAATTAATTATGAAAAAACTATTTCGTTTATAATTTTATCGCGCTGCTAACGCCATCTATTGAATTGTTCAAACAAAAAACGACAAAAAGTGTATTGCTCTCTGCATCTGAATAAAGTGGATTAGGTAGGTTCACAACGTTCCCACGCACAGATTTTTCACGTGCAAAATTGTGGTATAATATGTATAAGGATAAAAACACTATTTAGAATTTTTTAGTCATATTTAAAGAAAATGCCGTCAAAACTCCCAAAAACTCCCTTCCAGAGTTGTTTGACCTCTAATTATTATTGTTGTATTACTACATCTAAACACAATCCAGACTCACGAGCCACGACTCAAAAACAAAAGATATTCATCAACATTTTGTTATGGAGAAATAATTGACACAGGCGCTCGTCTCTGGACGCGAGCCAAGAGCAACAGGCGCGTGACGTCACCAACGAAAGTTCCTACTTCTTATAACCCAGTTCCATAGGTCAAATTAGTGTAGACATGGTTCTGTAATAAAATTGAGAGCTAGTTTTTTGGGTTCTGTAGTATTAGTTGGGACCCATTGTTAGGTTGACAAACAAAGTTATAAATCACTAATGTGCGAATCAAATAAATAATAATAATTTAAAACCAGTTATTTACTAGGTGAAGCCAGCAAAGCTTTAAATAATTAATTTCAAAAACACTACGATAATTGTATAATATTTTGAAATTCGTTTGTATTAGAATGTATTTAATATTATGTAGTTGATACTTCATTGCAAAAAACTAATGCGATGTTTACATTCATATGCAAATCCAGCGTGCTACCATGTTAATAATAATCGGTTTAAAACACCGCGCGTAGCAACAATCTACTCTTCATCTCTACTTCATAGATACAATAACAAGTTAATGTATGTATCTACATGAATATTCAACACGTACTCATGTTAGTGATTTGTGTACAACAAAACACTCCAGTCCAGTGCTTTCTCCACCTAATACGACCTGCAAACCTTCAAGAATCGAGCGTCTACGCGAGCGAGCACCTGCAGCTCTTCTAATGTCGCGAGTGTCCATGGGCGACGGTAGTTGCTTTCCATCAGGTGACCCGTTTACTCGTTTGCCCCCTTATTTGATTAAAAAACTCATCTAAACTCTTTTCAATAATATTATATTGTAAGTGTTTACATCTACATGAACATTCAGCACCCATGTTAGTGATCGTACAATAAAACGGCGGTCCGATCACCGCCGCGTCGAGTTGGCGGAGCGCCAGCAACGGCGGCGAAATCTCGGCCGTGCACACTGAAAATGTACAGTTCAGCTGGTAAATCTGAAGCAGGCTATACATGCAAGGACACCACAGGTTTGCCTGAACAGGTCAACTGTTCAGGTAAAGCGTGTAAGTTACAGAACTGTGCAGGTTTTGCTTCAACTTTGCCTAACAGGCGTAAATGCACAGGCAAACCTGTGCATTTACACCCTTGATTTTATGGCCTGCTTTACGTGATTTCAGCCTGGAGGCACTTCTAGAACTATAATAGCATGCTAAACATTCCACATAGCTATAATAGATAGAATTTTGGGCTACCTGGTACTATAATAGTTTTTTTTACCGTAGAATAGACGAAGTGACAAAATGACAAATCATAAACGGTATATCTATCTAAAAACTTCTAGCATGCTTCAAATGGCAATGATACAAAGTGATAGACTAAGGTAATCGTCGTCGTTTCAGTATAAAGATGTTCATGGCTGGACAATGGACTGGACTTAGTTGTGTGTCGAAATAATTACTTAAATATTAAAATAAAGGGGCCTCTTCACGTATGCCGATAATAGACCAATACAAGCTATAATATTATTATAGCTATGTACAGGGGATTATATTATATATAAAATTCTCGTGTCACAATGTTAGGCCGCGTACTCCTCCGAAACGGCTTTACTGATTTTAACCAAATTTTATATGCATATTCAGTGGGTCTGAGAATCGGCTACTGGGTACTTTTTATATTGATAAGTGCATTTGTTGAATAAATAATAGTAAATTATTACAACTCGAGACTGACGGCGACCATTGTTTGTGCGACGGGATAGCGATGGACGGTGCCCTGGTGACATACTTATTTAATCACTTCAATAAAATAATACGGGCGAAATACTTTATGTGGCAAAGAAACGTTTGCCGGTACAGCTAATTCGTTTATAAATTTTGCCCAAGATTGTTGATTGTGCTTGCAAAATATTGCAAAGAAATTTGTTGCTGGTTTTAACAGCTGTGGTCAGTAGTGCCAGCCTACGCGTGTCGCGTACTACGAAATGCGTAGCCCGTAGCGCGTAGCAGTGACCTTTGCTACGCCGTAGCACATCTAGTTAAAGCCAGTAGCTTTTTCTACATTTTTACCTGACTACACTGCTGCCAGAGTTTTTTTTTTTTTAGAAGTATGTAATGATGTATGGATATCCACGTAGGTATAATATTGTGTAGCAATAAGCATCTTTCTATATTTATTTGGCATGCTTTAGTCTCGACTAGAGCTAAGCAGCGTATCAAACTTGAGATTTAGAGGTTTCATTACTTACATCTTAGGTCAGTTCACGTGACAAGCACGTGACAACGTGACAAAGACGACTTTTACAATTTACGACTTTTAAAATGATCAGCCATACAAAGTTGAAATAGGCAGCACAGCGGGCGGCAAGTCTGTCTATTCAATGTGTATCTTATGTGTGGCAAGCAAAGTTCAGTTTTGAATAGCTCTTTAAAAGAATCATAAGCCAATCTTATTTTAAAACTCGGCACAGCGGGCGGCAAGTCTGTCAATTCAATGTGTATCTTACTGTGGGTAAGCGAAGTTCAGTTTTGATTGGCTCATTTTATAACGCCTTGTCGCGTTACACTCATAAGCATGTTTTAATTAAAAAACTTGAGAGGTGTCATGGGACACCCGAATGGAACGAAGTTATTTCTTCTGTCCAAAAAACCTGTATACATATACACTCAAAACATTACTAAAACGCTATCTATTGATGCCCAGGAATACTAACAATGCGTCGCTGTTTAATCTCAAAAAACACCATCTAGTTGACGCACAGGAATACTATCAACGCCCTCTGTACCATGCAGGTACCAATAAAAAAGTGTCGACGTCAAATATTATCGTTCTGCCTAGCCTCCTTTATGGCAGAGTAGACAGAATGATAGAGTATGCCGACTTAGAACTGATGTTGAAATTTTTAAATTTGACGTATTATGACGAAAATCATCGCTAGGGTTGTTAACTTGTTACCTACGAATTTAAAAATATGACATAATATAATATTCGCTGGACGTGTTCCTCTTTGGTCGTATTGTTGTTTGTGTTTTGGCACATGCGATTAAAATTATCAGAATCCAATTTTGAAATCTTCATTTTAAATATTTAAAAATAAATTATATCAGCCAGCGCGAGGCACATTCCATTCATAATCCTAGTGAAACCCGACGAATTTGACAGATATTGAAACCTGTCCGTTTCTTTGCAGTCGAACTACTGGTAGTTATGTCGTGTGTATCGCAGTGGAAAATCACACCATCTTCTCCCAGACATTAATGTGCTCGACTGTACCAAAGACGATGACCTCGAGCGCGTCTAGCCAAATGTCCGCGATTGTACCGGCAGATGAAACACCATTTTACGTAACCACAAACAAGGTGAACCTGGACATCTGCATGACTAGGAGGCGTGCGAGTGCGTTACTCTAAGAATCATGGTTTTGGAGTCATCACGATATTTGTGTTGTAGTGAAACATTTTTGGGAATGAGAATATTTTCATTCGACTTCAACGTGAAGGCTGTGTTTCCACCGGAGATGCGTTGCGAGGAATGCGTTTTTGAGAACCAATAGAATCGCTGCGTTTAGCGAGGTCAGGCAAATGATGCGATTCTATTGGTTCTCATCAAAAACACATTCCTAGCAACGCAGCGCAGGAAAAGCACCTTAAACGGGTGATGATTTTGGCAATGTTTGAATTAGACTCGTCAAATGCAGACGTCAAGGGAAGATTTTGGCAGACCTATACCTATCATATCATAGACTAAGGAAAACATAATGTATGTTATTTAGTTTTACCATAGCTCTTAAAATCTGATTTCTGAGCTTTATATAACTAATACCTAACTATATAGTACTTTATATACTATATTAATTTATATTTAGATGGACTCTTGAGTATAATTGCAAATATTAATAAATTAACTTCCGCACTCAAAGACATTTAATGATGATTAAACTTCAATTAACGAAGAGTTAATAAAATAATGAAGAGTTTTAGCGATAATGTATGGGGCTTATGTTAAAACCGTAATTTACTTAAAGTTAAGTAATAATTAGTATTCGTCTCTGAGTGCAGCAGTAAATCTCTTTTAATTAGGTAAAAATAAATAGGCTTAAAACATTACCCTCCTTTCCCTGCCATCGGGTAAAAATCGGTCAGTGTGAATGTACACTCAATATTTATGTTTCCCCTGCCAAGTGTTGTAGGCGCCCACTGTGATGCGATAAAAACCGGCCAAAAGCGAGTCGAATTTGCTAATAAAGTGTTCCGTATAGATAAAAAACACATTTGTAAGATATGGCCTGACAAAACACAAACAAACATCCGTTGAGTTTATTTAAGAGGTTTTTATACAAAGACAAATATTTCTGTCCATCCATCAGGTGACCCATTTGCTCGTTTGCCCCCTTATTTTATTTAAAAAAGTAATTATTTTTTAGTATAAAACAAATTATTTTATGATTTTTTATTTTTAATATACTTAATTTAATTTTCTCAATGAGTATTAGATATTTTCATATAACAATTTATATACCTTTAATTTATTACAATTACTTTTAAAACTATCTGATACTCTTGATTCTTCGCTTAAACCTTAAACCGAAAAAAATTACATGGAAATCCTTGAAGTTCTGATATTTCGAAAAGGATATTATACTATTTAATATAATACAATCTATCTATATATAAAAAAAACTCAAAGGTGACTGACATAGTGATCTATCAACGCACAGCCCAAACCACTGGACCGATCGGGCTGAAATTCTGCATGCCGGTAGATATTAAGACGTAGGCACCCGCTAAGAAAGGATTTTGATCAATTCAAGGGGTTAAAATAGGGGATGAAAGTTTGTATATATAATAATACTTCATAACGCGAGCGAAGCCGCGGGCAAAAGCTCGTTTAATATATATTCCGGAAAAAATGTGCGATTACGGGGTGAAAAAAAGCAGTATTTGATAAAGAATACTTGCAACTTTAAAGTCATATTTTAATAATAATAACAATTTAAATCAAACTTTAATTTTTAAAAGTACCTAATACAATATTGGTAAATTACCACCTTTTATTTTAATTTACTATTATAATATTATATCAACAACAGGTGGTTTCACCCTTTGTACTTTACAAAAGTACTCGTGGATGTTGACTTAGGTTTTAATAGTAATTATATTAATTTTGTTCGCTTTTTTTAAGCTTTTCTTATATAAATATGTTTTAATAATGACGACTATATTTTTATATAGTGATGATAGATATCTGATATTATAATGATTATTTAAAATCTGACTTCATAACAATCGCAATAACAATGAACCGAAAACAATAAAACGTTAATTATTTTCTGATCTTCATGCAAACTTTTTGTTTTAATAATTAGAGTTACATATATTATGTCAGTTTCACTATTTACTATGATCTAAAATCCTAAATACAAAATTTAACATACGAAAAAAAATTTAAAAAAATTATAATAAAAAAAAGGAAGTACGATTTTCAATTTATAAATCTATTGAGCCTAATAATTCTAAATTAGGTTATACATAGTATATAATAAATAGTACTTAATATGTTGAAAATCATAACCCCTTTTACTCAGTTGGGTAACTTTTTTTTTCTGAAATAAGGGGGCAAACGAGCAAACGGGTCACCTGATGGAAAGCAACTTCCGTCGCCCATGGACACTACCAACATCAGAAGAGCTGCAGGTGCGTTGCCGGCCTTTTAAGAGGGAATAGAGTAATAGGGGAGGGTAGGGAAGGGAATAGGGCAGGGTAGGGAAGGGAAAAGGGTAGAGGATTGGGCCTCCGGTAAACTCACTCACTTGGCGAAACACAGCGCAAACGCTGTTTCACGCCGGTTTTCTGTGAGCCCGTGGTATTTCTCCGGTCGAGCCGACACATTCGTGCCAAAGCATGGCTCTCCCACGTCAAATGGCCCATAGACGAGCCTAATTATTGTAATAAAAAACATAACTGTACTTCTAGCGCAGTTGGGTAAGTTAATGATATTTTTCAGCACAATTGTCAATCTAAGGAAGGTGTATGTGGGTCGCTGGCGAGCAGCCAGCTTAGTCATCGGGTGTTAGGCCAGCGATAAAGGTTACGCCTCGCCAGATATGCTCGCCTAGTACTTGTTGAGTCAGGAAGTGGTTGAGTTTTTGACTTGAATTCTTAGGGGATGTCACTTGAATTCTATGCTGTTTATGTGTTAAACTCCTAAAATACATAACGTCGTGTGAAAAGTTTTCAAGGAGTTAATTTATTTACTTTGTATTAATTTACGTTCATAAATTTAATAAAATATGTTATAAATATATTCTAAGTAATATAGGAAATTATTCGAGAAACTTTCTTCTTTTGAATCTCTGAGAGATTTTAAAGAAATTGGTATTCTAACTGTTGCTTCTCAATACATTTTGGATAATGTAATATATGTTAGAAAAAATATAAGTAAATTTAAAGCTAAAAGTGACATTCATTGTAGGAACACCAGAAATAAGCACAAGCTGGATTTGCCGATGATCAGACTTAGTAAAGTTAGTAAATCGTTTAAAGGTCATTGGTATACGCCTGTACAATGAAATCCCAGAAAACGTTCAAAATTTTTCGATTAATAAATTTAAAAAAGTAGTCAAAGAACGTTTGTGTGTCAAAGCCTATAATTACAAGGTGAATGATTTCATAAACGATGGCACATCTTGGGAGTAGGATGGCTCCTTGCAGGGCTACTTCTACATTATTATATTATGACTTACAATTATGTATGGATGTTGACATTGTATCATTTTAAGTTACAATTGTAAATTTTATTTTAAAAAGATTAATTTTTTTCTCACTTTTTTGGTAAAAAGTGGGACCCCGTGCGAGTTTCTTACGCCGGTTCTTGTCGCCGGGATAGTTCCCGAACCGGTGGTAGGCACCATTTGTTGGTACTACGAATATATATTCTGTGCCATTAGCATCAACGTTCTGAAAGTATTTGTTACAAATATATTCGGAAATAAAACAATTTTTATTTTATTTTTATTTTATTTCCCAGTCTGTTTTTACGACATCAAAAAACACGTCATATTATTTATGTTCAAAAATTGAAACTTTCCCAGCCTGTTTTTACAACATCAAAAAACACATTTATGTTAAAAAAAATTAATTTTCCCAGCCTGTTTTTACGACATCAAAAACACATTTTTTATGTTAAAACATATTATTTATGTTACAAAATTGTAAGGTTCATCAAATTAATAAAATAGCTTAAAACAACTTCAGCATGCTAGTTGGACTGCTTATGATTATGTGCCTTATATAGTTTTACTTAGCATGGGATTAGACGACGTGATGTACGCTACCAAGTTTTTAAATTACTATAGTATATTATTGTATGCTTAATAAAGAATTTGAATTATATCTATGAAAGTGACTATTCTCCCACCTTGAACATATTTTCATTGAACAATATTGTATTGTTTTCTAGCAGTTACATTATCTATTTTCTTTACCTTTTAGCTGCATCGCGTTTCTCTTTGGTCAGCCGCAATCAAAGGTGAACAGTCCTCTGCAAAAATCCTTAAAAAAAAAGATGGGTTGCACTCCGGGAGTGCCGGCAGAAGTAAAAATTTGATTGAAGGTTGATAACCTTGTGCATTATTTTTTTTTACCCATTTTTTATGAAAATCGATTTAAAAAAAATGTTTTTTTTATTAATCGAAACCCTTACAATCGATTAAAAAATATTAATCGATTTCGATGTACCAACACTACTCTTCAACCGTCTTACGGTTTTTCGATCAGCACGAGAATCTGACGCGAGTTTCACAGTTTTTACCCATCCCACAAAAGTGCTCAACGCCGCTAAAGAAGTTTTGACTTCAAAAAGTTGTCCATAGCAACTAGTCTTCGAATGCATCATCTAGTATTTTCGTACTTCAAGTAATTGAGGTCAGCTAGACCGAGTACACTTGTAGTTCATAAATACGTAAACATACGCGATGCTGACGTTTATATTCTCTGAGTTTTTACAAACAGATAGAGTAACATCTATGATTTAGTTTTTAGTATTATAAAAACTTTACTCAGTACTCCACTTGATTAATTGATAACTTCAAAGCGAGCAAAACTTACCTCGTTTCTCGTAGTACAAAAAAATAAGTACAATTGGGGTAGAGGACATAATTAAAATATTATAACTAGATGACGCCCGCAACTCCGTTGCGCCAAAATTCGTTTATCGCGCGGGAACCGTACATTTTTCCAGGATGAAAACTATCCTATGTCCTTTCCCGGGACTCACAGTATCTCCATGCACTTCAGCAAAATCGGTTCAGCTGTTTGGGCGTGAAGTGGTAACAGATAGGCAGACAGACACACTTTCGCATTTATAATATTAGTATGAATTTTTGGCCAAAAACTATGGAATGTGCCTATTACACTTAAATACTAAACACTTTAGATTTTAGAGCATCCTGAAATTACATGATTATTCTAACCTTTTTATAAAACAATGTAGATTCATTGGAAAACATGTTAACGAATCTACATATTGAAAAACATGTTAACGAATCTACATTCTATACGTGGGAGAGCCATTTTTCGGCACGAATGGGCCAGCTCGACCGGAGAAATACCACGTTCTCACAGAAAACTTATGCTGCGAGTGTCCATGGGCGGCGGAAGTTGCTTACCATCAGGTGACCCGTTTGCTCGTTTGCCCCCTTATTTCATAAAAAAAGATTGACTAAGGGCAGATGCTTATTTTTTTAAATCTCATTTCGCTTGACACAGATTGATGAAGACAGAGACATAGGGAGTGACGACTGACGGCTAGAGGCCTGGGCGGATCTCTGATGGTAATTACTCTACATCTAAAAGGAGAATGATTTATTTCTATTATGGCTATTAAAATATGTACCATTGAACAATTGACCCGTGGGCAGGGGGGCCTACGTTCTTTGGTCGGGCTATGTAAAATCAATATTAATCGGGATCTGCTAGGCTAGGCTTGACATAAAGCACTCAAATTACGTAGCTCCGCTAACCGCCTACGGGCGGATTTCAAAAGTCAAAAAGGGTTACATTTAAGTAATGAAACAATGATTGTTTTGTTTTGCTAATGATTTTTTTTTACCTCTACGAAAACAGACGAGTGTAATAAGTAATAACTAATAATTTTGACGTGTCTATTCGTATATCCGTCCGTGGCATTGTAGCATTCGATTAAAAAAATATCTGTGGCCTGGTATCGAATGGTAGATCTCAAACATAATATTAATATAAGCTATTTCGATCTAGGTTTTTTAAAGCTGACGAGAGTAGTCTTAGCTAATTCAACCTTATCCACCCATATCCAGCATTGCCATTTTTTTTTATTCCGCATCGCCTCTTTTTTATTCAGCCAAATTTTCAGCTGTTATAATTGGGTACAATCGTGAAGACTGCCCGGCGCGTTGAGACGTGTGGGCGTACTCAGGCGCCGTACACTCGCCCACAGAAGTGATTCATTTTAAAATTCCAGCTCCGGTTATTATAAGTTTAAAGTTAAAACTAGCAGTAAAGTTTAACTGGTAGAAATTAGCTTTGGAGGTGTTATGCATGTGAAACAGAGCGTATAATGGTTTGGCACGCAAAAAGTAGATACGTAATATTATTCTTACGGCACGAATGGGCCGGCTCGACTGGAGAAATACCACGGGCTCACAGAAAACCGGCGTAAAACAGCGCTTGCGCTGTGTTTCGCCGAGTGAGTGAGTTTACCGGAGGCCCAATCCCCTACCCCTTTTTTCCCTTCCCTACCCTCCCCTATTTCCTTCCCTACCCTCGCCTATTCCCTTCCCTACCCTCCCCTACCCTACTATCCTATTCCCTCTTAAGGCCGGCAGCGCACCTGCAGCTCTTCTGATGCTGCGAGTGTCCAGGGCTACGGAAGTTGCTTTCCATCAGGTGACCCGTTAGCTCGTTTGCCCCCTTATTTCATAAAAAAAAAACTAGAAAACAACTTTCAAAACCTAACCTATTCTCTTCATGACAGTAGCATTGCGTTTGCGCACGCCGTATATGGGGCGCCCCCCGCGCCCCCGCCTCCGCCCGCCGTCTCACGTTTCCGATGGAGGAAACGCCACGTAAACTTGCCGTATACCTACGTTTTGTTCTTGATTTATATTACGTTTTTATGAAAACACATAAACTTTCTAAATATAATATATACTCGTACCTACGTTTTGTTCCTGATTTATAAGGTACTAGATGTCGCCCGCAACTCCGTTGCCCCTAAATTCGTTTATCGCGCGGGAACCGTACATTTTTCCGGAATGAAAAGTATCCTATGTCCTTTCCCGGGACTCAAAGTATGTCAAAATTGGTTCAGCGGTTTGGGCGTGAAGAACTAATAGATGACAGATAAGACACACTTATGTGTGAGATAAGTGGGATAGCCATGCTTCGGCACGAATGGGCATGCTCGACCAGAGAAATACCACGTTCTCACAGAAAACCGGCGTGAAACAGCGCTTGCGCTGTGTTTCGCCGAGTGAGTGAGTTTACCGGAGGCCCAATCCCCTTCCCTATTCCCTTCCCTACCCTCCCCTATTCTCTTCCCTTCGATTCCCATCCCTACCCTCCCCTATTACTCTGTTCCCTCTTAAAAGGCCGGCAACGCACCTGCAGCTCTTCTGATGCTGTGAGTGACCATGGGCGACGGAAGTTGCTTTCCATCAGGTGACCCGTTTGCTCGTTTGCCCCCTTATTTCATAAAAAAAAAACACTTTCGCATTTATATTGGTACGAAAGTATGAATTGATGCTTAGTATTATTTTTCGTTTTTTATGATTATAATTATTGAAGATCCCGAACTGAACGTAATAAATAATAATAAAATGATATTTTTCTTACATGGCAAACAATAATATTGTTAGTACTGTATACAAATGTTTTCTAACGGTTGTAATAATTAGACTATGTAAGTTTTGTCCTACAATAATTTCCCAAAATTTTCTTTATTGTACAAAGTAATTCTCCTATTCAGTCGTTTGTACAATAAAATTACTAAGCTGGGTCACGTATCCTTTCATATTTAAATATCATTTTGTGCGAATAAATCTTTATAACAGGTAGTTGTAAGAAACGAAGGGTTCGTTTGGTTTCATCGAAAAGCTTACTACTGGACCGATCTAATTAAATTTTTGCTATAATATAGAGTAAATTACGGAGAAGGGTATTATATAATTACTTTTTAGTGTAATAAAATGTACGGTTCCCCGAGATTTCCGGTCACAGACACGAGCCGCCTCTATAGTATCGTTGAAACATGATCCAGTAGCGAATGCCAGATATGGTCATGTCGGCCAGCCAATCGCGCGCTATCCCCGCCCCAAGCTTTGTTCATTGTAAAATTAACGAGCTGATGGATCGTCGAATGGTAAGTGATGTGTTATGTGACGCATATATGATTTCTTTGTTAGTTACTTAGAATTTATTGCCATTGAAACGTTAATATAAAAAATCAATACATAATAATAATTATATTAATCCTTTGATCGTGGGATCTTGGAAATCTATTGTTATTCTATTGTGTCTCGTTCACCGGTGAGCTTATGGGGCTTGATGGGTTAAATATCAAATGTAGATACTGTAGGAACTACCTGTTTATCTGTCAGTTTGATTGTTACTTCTTTACTTTAATATACAGCTTCTTCTTTTGCCAGCAGTATTCCCGGAGCATAATGACCTGCAAACCATCAAGAAGAAAGCGCATTCCCTCTTAAAAGGCCGGCATAGCACATCTGCAACTATTACGAGTCCTTGAGCGACGCTAGTTACTTTCTATCATATCCCGTTTGCTCATTTGCCTTAGGAGGCAAATATAATTATTATTACTAATTTTATTTTTATATACAGTGTATATAAAAATAAAATTAGGATTTTATCAGGGTGAACGAAGCGAGCCCTAGTATATCCCACAAACTGAGCACTTTTGTGGTACACTTTACGGAAAAATTTCATGCCTATTGATTTGTGCTTTAACATGGTATTTTTTTATTTATATTATGTAGATGTGTTATCATCGATCAGTCAAGATTTCGTCACCATTAAAATATAAAAAAAAACTGCCTTAAATATTATTACCACGCAGAAAAACGATGCAACCCCCCTCACAAAGCTCGGCTTTTAAGTGTAAAAAAGGTTGAACTACTTAATGCAATTCAGCGTCGTTTTTATTACGGCCAAATATTTCAAAGTTAATGCAACTTTGAAATATTTGCGCGCGGAATAAAGCGGAATTTTTGTCAACAATGTTGCGAACAACATCTTAGTACATAATAACTAAATAACCTTTTTTCAGGCCACATATTTCAATAACTAATAACATTTAGTTATAATCTGTTACAAGGTATATAGTAATTACTGATAGCTTGAATGGTTTCTTAAGTTCAATGCTGCGAGCGCCGGCGCCTTTTACTTGAGTAGAGATTAAAGTACGTACAAGTACTTACTGGTACTTATGTTACTGTATTACTTTCTTTGATACTGTTTTTGATTTTAATGATTTTGAATATCTAATGCAGGGATTCTAAGGTTTTGGACTGGAGTTTATGTATTTACTATTACTTTTTATATGTCGAAAACTTAAGCCAACCAACAGCACTAATAAAAAAATAAAATGATATACTTCTGTCAAAATCCTTGGAAATCGGATATAAGGTTGACTTGGGGAAATTTAGGTTTGTGTTCACTTTGGATTAGATATCAATTATCATGCTAACTCTTTCGTATGAATTATTAAAGAATTGAATTCCTGATTTCTGATGACCATTGGCAAATAACAATATATTGTTATTTGCCAATGGTCATTAGAAAAAAAATAGGTTTACTTTAATAAATTAATTATTAATAAAACAGCATCTAACACTTTGCCTGTAATATTTAACGTAACGTCTCTAATACTATTTTACATTCGAATAGGCAAGAAAAATTACAGTGTATAGTATAAAAATAAAACACCTTTCCTATGCAGGCTTCGAGGCGTGCGGGGCATGGGTCATTGCATGCTCACAGTGCGTGAGACTGTGATATTCTGTGATATTGAGCGTTTTTATGCCGATAATGTTGGCTTATCATCGATATCACCAACAGGTAGAACATTTAGACCCAATTTCACCAACCTCTGTTTGTTAAATCCTAACAAGGCATTACTTAACGGACCTTGGAAAATTAAACAGACTGTTAAAATACTTATGTCCCACAGTAAAAATTTAACAGCGGATTAGTAAATGCAATGTTAAGTGAACAACAAGTGAATAACATACAATTCGTTCGTTCTTGCTATAAGGCGACGAAATTGCAATATACAAGTTTAATACGGCATGTTGGCTGCAATGTGTCATTTTCACCTTATTCGTATTATACGTCATCTGGTAGATAAAGCGACCAAATTAAAATATCTCTGATCGCATACATTTTTTACACTAAAATAGTTCTTTTTAATTTACCAGGTTGATAATTATGATCTGTCAAAGCTGAAAACATGAATCATGATACAAACTTTTATTTACTTATTTCGGTTTGGTAATTTTGATACAAGTCAGTGTATTTGCAATGTCAAGGAAAATCCGAGGGCTGAATTTTTGACAAAATGAAACTAAATAATTATGCATAACATGAAAAATAATAAATAAGATGTAAGGATGCGGCGAAACATGGCGGCAACACTCAAAAGTCAAAACAGATTCTTTTATTGATATTGGATATTGTCATTGACAGTTTTTGTTTTGACTATTATAACGGCCTGTTATATATTTAACGGACCTCCCTAGCAGGAAATAAAATTTAACACCGTGTTGGGCGATTTGACATGATCTATCGATATCTCTAACAGGCCGTTAACTGATTTAACAAGCCATTATTTATTTAACATTGCTTGATGAAACTGGGTCTTAGTCGTGTTCAATCGATAGAAAGCCCGAAACTATTCAGAAGTGAGACGGGTGAATATTTCTTACGCTAAAATGCATGTTACAGTACTCCCAAATTAATAATGCGCATGCAAATCTTCGCTGATTGTCATAATCACGAAAACACCCGAATCTATGAAACGTAAGAGCCCCAAACAATGTACTTGCATTTTGCACCATTGTTCAAAGGAAATACAAGTAAATATCATGTAGCCGGTGGCTGTCCGCTGTTGCCGGTCCGTCAATATGCTATAACTACTGACCTCCATTATACAAGTACGCTGGACTTATGACACCCACCTGGTAACGTCGCGTCCAAGCAACGTCAGACGCCTCTACGTCGCTGCGAAGCGCTACTTTTCTTAAAGTTTAAAACAGCGCTTGCAGCGACGTCTTCCGACGCTCGGGAAATACGACCGTTACCGAAAAATTACGAAAATTTCTATGCGCATTATCTCTTTGGGAGCACTGTACGCCGATTTTTCTCGCCGGGTGACAGGTATCAGGCACTATCAGGTAATGTCATTATTAAAAGAGTAAGGGCCTGTTTTACCACTTCCTGAAAGGCTATCCGCCAATTAACAGATAAAGTATGGAGAATCTGTCAAGAAAGTTGTGAATAGTGCCTATTAGGCACTTTATCAGAAAGTGGTGAAACAGGCCCTAAGTATATGGAAAATATCTATTTTGATTAAAAAAAACCTTTGAGTTCGATAAGTTAGATACTAGTGGTACTATAGTCAAATAACATAATATTGTATTGTGATTATTCAAGGTTAAAACATACTAAACACGCTAAATTGCAAGTTTCTTACGCAATTTTTTTCTACCTGGGTTAATTTTCGACCGATCAGTTTTAAAATACACTCTGAAAGTATCAGCATGAGTGAGAGATCCGATTCGCATATGTTTCGCACTTCGCGGCCCGTTCCCCGATTGTTGTCGGTTTTCTGCATAGACTTAATATAGTTTTCTGTCCCGCGACAAAGAGATTTTTTTAAAATCTTTATTCTAATAAGGGCTTTTGCCATACAAGACATGCCAGCATTGTTTAGTGAACAGATAATTAATCCTACTATACTTTATTACTTTAAAATACTTTATTACTTTATATACTTTATTACTTTATACTTTATCTATATAATACTTTAGCTAATACTTTCAGAATAGAGTGTATAGATTAAAAAATATTTGGATTTTGAACCCCCGACAAAAAAGAGGGGTGTTATAAGTTTGACGTGTCTGTCTGTCTGTCTGTTTTTAAATACATGCAATCTACGGCTCTTATTTACAAACTAATAAACATGCAAAAAACACCATGATCTCATGTGTAAAGAATCGAATGACGGTAACAAGATTTTTCCCATTAATTGCATATACCGCGGCCGCAAGGTGTTTCCCCTTACCCCCCTGGAACTAGGGGGAAGTGCAGGGGGGGCTGTCCCCCTGCTCTATATACTAAACGTGTCGGAATACATCTCATGCGTGTGCACAGCGCCCTACTTAGTGATCATGTGCATGCGGTCGGTTATCAAGAAATGTTCATAACTAGCTGGACGGCATAGGCCTTTCATGAGTTTAGAAATAATCGGCAACGTGCGAGTCGGACTCGCGCACGAAGGGTTCTGTATCGTTATAGAGCAAAAATAGGCCAAAACTTGTGCTTTTTGTATGGGAGCCTCCCTTAAATTTTTATTTTATTTTAATATTATTATTAAATAAGAAATAAAATATATGTATATGTATAAGTAATTAAGGATTTTGTGAAAATTTCAAGTCCCTACCTGTTGCCATTATTGATATCGAGCAAAAAAAAACAAAATAATCACGTTTGTAAAATATTAATTTTATTTTGTTTTTAGTATTTGTTGGTATAGCGACAACAGACATACAATATAATCTGTGAAAATTTTAGAAGTCTAGCTACCGCTAGCGCTAACGCTATTGGTTCTTGAGATACAGTCTGAAGCCAGACAGACAGACAGACAGACAGATGGACAGACAGAGGGACAGACGGACAGATAATATCGAAGTGACAGTAAGCTTCAGCATAGCCTTCAGGTGTCGGAGATCATAATAACAAAGGGTTGGAATTTCTCAGTTGTGACCACGGCCGCTGGAAAGAATAAACATCGGAACAAGATAAGTGCCACGCAATCAATTTTGCAAAAATTATATTATCATGGGTTCATTACTTGAGTGCTGTCGATCTTAGAAGATGCAGTGGTAACTGGTGGTAGGGTGGACCAACCTGAAACGTCAGTTTTTTTTTAAATGAAATAAGGGGGCAAACGAGCAAACGGGTCACCTGATGGAAAGCAACTTCCGTCGCCCATGGACACTCGCAGCATCAGAAGAGCTGCGGGTGCGTTGCCGGCCTTTTAAGAGGGAATAGGGTAATAGGGGAGGGTAGGGATGGGAAGGGAATAGGGGAGGGTAGAGAAGGGATAAGGGTAGGGGATTGGGCCTCCGGTAAACTCACTCACTCGGCGAAACACAGCGCTAGCGCTGTTTCACGCCGGTTTTCTGTTAGAACGTGGTATTTCTCCGGTCAAGCCGGCCCATTCCTGCCGAAGCATGGCTCTCCCACGTAAACGTTAATAATTGGCTACCGCGTCAGGCTTGAATAGTAATTATGTATTGTATTGTATTGATCTGGACAACTTCATGTATATAACCCTCTGTGAAAAGCTTTGAAATGTTCGAATACTCACGAGAATGCCACCCTGTGACCTTTAGAGAGAACTCATTGTAGGATAATAATATAATATGTATACGAGTACCCTATATGTATATATATAACGCGCAGTCCTTTATGTTTTTGTATAATATGCATATATGTTTTTCCAGCTTATTTTCGCAAAAATCCGTCTATTGTTGTGTTATATGCTTAATATTTTCCGCGCTTTTATCATGAAATTCTTATTGCTCGGAAAATTTCCATTTTCTCGAATAAAAAATATATCCCGGGGGTGAGGCAAGATCTTTTCTTTATAGCTTCTTTATAGAATCGCCGATCAAAATGTATGGAATTGACATAAGACGAGTCGAACGTCAACGTCATATTAACGAACGCTTATAATTGTCAAATACATTTTGATCTGCGATTCTATAACGAAGTGATAACGAAAAAAGTCTTGCCTAAATGACAATATTCATACCAAATTAAAGAAATATCTGCGTCCCGGCGAACTTCGTGTCACTTTAAAACCTTCCCTGGACTTCTACGAATATTTTAATACTAAAATCAACCCAATCCGTTCAGCCGTTTTCGAGTTTTAGCGCGACTAACACATTTGAAAATCCATTTTTATATAGAAGAGAAGATGAACCACAATTTAATATGAGATTGACGCCTTCTTCCGATAAAGGAACTTTGTTATAAAGCCATATAAAGCTAGAAGAAACGGCGTAACCTGCTTAGTTTAATACTACTTACTTCACCTACCTCCTAAGTATGTTTATTACTTTAATTTGTATCCATAACAACTTAACTAATTAAAGGCTTTATCTGTTGGTGATATCGATGATAAACCAATATTAACGGTATAAAAACGTTCAATATCACAGAATATTACAGTCCTGCAATCATTTTTAATTTTTTTTTCATAACAGCTACGCGATGGCTACGCGTTACGTTGTGTTTAAATTTCGAACTATTTTCAGCACCAGCTAGCGCCATCTTGTAGTAATAAAGAGAAGAATTCTGAATTCAAGTTTTTGAAATGATTAACATTTCATCATTTCAAGATTCCCTAACAAATAAAAATACAAGGATAGACTAGTTAGACATAATAATTATTGGCACGTTTCAGTTCGTACTACAAAAAATCTATGTAGGTACATCAGAATAACGATATTATGTTAGTTCTATAGTTTGCCCTATATTATTTGTACACACAATAAAAAAATAAATTACAACGTCATCGCGTTTAAAAATCACTGCAAATTTATAAACTAGATTAAAAAAGTGGTCCCGGTAATTGATTGACTACCTGCGCGTGGGAGGCGTGGGCCCGTTGCCATGGTAACACCTACGCACTCCTTCCGCCCTCCCCGCCGGCCGGGGGTTCACTCCCCACCCCTCAACATTGACCCGGGCCACCCGCCAGACCTTGAACTCAACAGCTGACTAGCCCGGCGAAAGACGGTTCCTGCGTTGGGATGCGTCGATTTTGTTTTCGTATGTAAATCTAGTTTATTTCACATTTTTTGCTTTCAGGTGTATAATTGTAAGTGTTTTTAACAACATGAAACAATTTTACGTAGCTTGTTTGCAAGTTATTCTAACTAGAGGTTAAATACGTCTTAATTAGTGTTGTAGGATTTTAGAAACATAATATTAATATAAGTACTATTTATTTATTGAAAGCACAATATAATTAATTAATTATGTTCATACATATAGAAAAAAAAATAGCTCGAATAGGCCAATCTTCTGATCTTGTTTGATTCTGAGTTGATGTCTTGACGAGAGATAGGATCCCAGAAGTGTAAGTTTCTTAAGCTCCTACAATCTAAACTTAATATCCTAGGAAATATGTATTGCAAATTGAGGGTTGTAAAATTAAAGGTAAAAAGTAGTAAGCAAAAATTTAAACGAAAATGTATAGAAAACTCCAAAAAATGTTCAATTGTGATAAGATAAATAAATGTTATAATTTACCTGTATACTGTACGGGGGAACAAGAAAAATTAATAAAATAAAAAAAACTGAATATTATTACGAAAGTGTGTCTGTACTCTGTCTATCTCTATCACTCTCTCTCTGTCTCCTGCAATTTTAGTGTTTGACTGTATGCTTTACCGTCCCCAAAAGTATAGAACACTTTTTTTTAGTTTAACGAAATTGCAGTTACAAAATATAACGGTAAGTAGGTATAATATTGTTCTCAAAGCTCATATTGTATGTATGTAAGTAGGTAGTTATAGTAGGTACTAAAATAGCTTCCCCATACAGAACTTACATAAGTGCATGGTGAAAATCGTATTCTCAAAATAGAACGTAAGTTTACAAGAACTTTAATAAGTTCTTGTTGCAACAGAGGTAAATCGCAAGATGATAATAAGCTACTAGAATATTCTAAACGAGTTACATTTTATTAGTAAATAAAGCTGACCCGGCAAAATTTGTTTTGCCACGTACGTTATATTATAACCTTCCATCAATCACTATATCTATTAAAAAAAGCAAAATAATACGATGCAGTAATTATAAGGATATAGGGACAGAGGGAATCAATCGGCTACATAGTTACTTACTATCAGCTGATCCATCTGCTCATTTAGGGTTCTAATACAACAAAATTAAAATATTCAAACAATAAAATTCCTATAATTAGCATCAAACAATTCTGACGCAACATTTTAATCCCAGTTAAATAAAATCCGATGAAAGTGGGAACGGCTCATTATCGTCAAACTTGGTTAACGTTAATCGTGGCTTTCATGTTGTCTTTTTTATTCCTCAAATTTGAAGACGTAAGTATAGATGAGTTGAATAATTAACTTTATTCAACTCATAAGGGGGCAAACGAGCAAACGGGTCACCTGATGGAAAGCAACTTCCGTCGCCCATGGACACTCGCAGCATCAGTAGAGCTACAAGTGCATTGCCAGCCTTTTAAGAGGGAATAGGGTAATAGGGGAGGGTAGGGAAGGGAATAGGGGATAGTAGGGAAGGGAATAGGGTAGGGGATTGGGCCTCCGGTAAACTCACTCACTCGGCGAAACACAGCGCAAGCGCTGTTTCACGCCGGTTTTCTGTAAGAACGTGGTATTTCTTCGGTCGAGCCGGCCCATTTGTGCCGAAGCATGGCTCTCCCACGTATCTCTTCATAGTTTGAACAAACCTTGTAACTTAGGTAAGTTCTATCATATAAATAAGTTAAAGTTCTATCATAAAGTTCTATCTTATATCATAGTAAGATCTATCATCATCTGGCTACACATAAAATCCACAGTTTCCTAATTTTAAATCATTTTTCCGGTCCTAGAGCCTCCATTTATGAAAAAAAAAACAATATTTTCCAATTGTTAGTTATCCATTTCATCCACTCACGTCTGTATTTAAAAAAGAGAAAGCATGATATTTTAAGAAGGGACTAGCAGTAACCGTATTTGGTACAATTTGGCTGATCGTGTGGGAGTCGCACTGAAAGCAATAATCAGTATTGGCACGGGTATTGGCTTTTCTTTTAAATGTCAAAGCGTGCTTCCGAGATAAACCAATGAGCAACCATTCAGAAAACTTGTAAGTAAAATTGGGAAATGCTCCTGAATTGAAAATATTAGGATCCCGCAGTTAAATATGGGATTCTGTAGTTATAATTTCCGTAGGTACTGAGAGGCCATCTTAACTGTGTTTACCTTGAAGTTAATCAACTGTATACAGGGTGTAACAAAACTAAGTGATAATACTTTAGGGTGTGTATGTGTCCCTTTCATTAAGTTCACTGTGAAAGTAGCAGCGTTGAAAGAGTATTTTTTTGTGATTTGTATAAGCAAGCGGTCCGTCATTAATTTTTCCATATAAAGGTGAAAAAAGTGACTCTTTCAGTGCTGCTACTTTCACAGCGAACTCTGTATAGGAGGCCCATCACTTATATCCGCATAATTATAGTTGTCTTTCGTGTCCCTTTTCTAACGTATCAAGGACAAAACACTGCCTTTACCTAAACACATTTATTAGCCCAAGCTACAATATAAATAATTTAAACTGACACAACTGTGTTTTATAACAATATCCTCACTATTTACCACAATTATCTGCAAATAACTTATTATCCGCTAATTATATTTATCTTTGTACGGACATTATTAATTTCGCGGGGTGGCGCCACCATCTTTGTTCTATTATTTAATTATTAGTAGCTAATATCGAAGCATTCATTATTTATTTATTTAGTGACCTCTTCTTGGTAAGAGAGGTCAACAGAAAGTGGGGCAAGCCGTTTGGTAGCTACGTATCTGTTTGGGCGTGAAGAGGTGACAGACATACTGACACACGTGTATAATAATACGAGCTTTTGCCCGCGGCTTCGCTCGCGTTATTAAGTATTATTATATACAAACTTTCATCCCCTATTTGAACCCCTTGGGGTTGGAATTTATCAAAATCCTTTCTTAGCGGATGCCTACGTTATAACATCTTCCCGCATGCCAAATTTCAGCCCGATCCATCCAGTGGTTTGGGCTGTGCGTTGATAGATCACTATGTTAATCAGTCAGTCAGTCACCTTTGAGTTTTATATATATAGATTAGTATGGATTTATATGCTTGAAACGATCACCACATATCAAAGCCTTATGACCCGGATATAAACGTGTGAATAAAGGTGTGTGCACATTACGCAAGCCGCAATCCAATAAGCCGGCGCCAACGCATCTGCACCCGCCCTAATGCCATTAGCGGACCTTGTTGATTGTTCTTCAGAAGCCACACTTATTATCTTGTAAGTCTTGCTTAATTATTCATATTAGATTGTCTTATGTACTCATACTAGATGTTGCCAGGAAATTCGTTTTATTGCAATAATTAAAAAAAATGTGACAAAAATAACTATTATATTATTATTATTGTCATAAAATATCCAAGCCCGTTTATCAGCTTGAGTGCGAAGAAGTAAGACAGAGATGCAGTTTAGTATGTAAATATAATATTAAATTGCAGAAAGACAATGTTTGTTGCACTTATTGTGCACTATAAATTAAATAGTTCGTTGATAAAGTTTTGCACACCTAGAGAAAACATAAATAGGGTGATTATATCGCCACAAAATGTATTTAAATAGTTCTAACGAGATTTTCTAATATCTAAATTCACTGGCAAAATATTGTTGTCATTAATAAAGTATCAATAAATAAGTTTTTATATTTGGTTTTCATTGCAACAAATAGGCGAAAAAACATTACTTGAATTGAAATTTTACACATAATTAATATTATAGACAACGGAGTACCACATAGGCTATTTAACTGAGGGATTATCACATACATAACGAGGAAGATGAGACTAACATAATAATAATATTATTATATTAATTATAATGTCCCATTATATTATAATAATAATTATTTTTTTCCCCGTTCGTTAGAGTCGGAGCAAAGATCCCCGGGATCCCCATGGGAACAGAATCTCACGTTGCTATAGCTACTTATCCCACTATCGACGTGCTTCTACGAGTATGTTACCTTGAATAACTACTCATAGTTAAAACTGCGAATCATAATACAGATACTTTGAGCATTTGACCCATAAAAACGATTAGGCATAATTTGTCGTACTCAAACTATGAATCTAAACTTAATTTAAAGAGGTAAAGTTTGTATTTTTGTTTGTAGGAGGTAATCTCTGAAACTACTGATCCGATACAACCGATAGAAAGCTGGAGTGGCATAGGCTATTTCATGTACAAATTTTATGTACAAAAAGTTATGTTTTTTTCCTGAAATTATGTGGTTCTGAGGATTCCACGCGGGCGAAGCCGCGGGCAAAAGCAAGTAAATTAAGATGCTGGTCGGCAGCGCGCGACATGTCGAAGCAACCGCAGACGACGTGTCGCACCGACACTACTGGTTTGTATGGTTCTGAGGATTCCACGGGGGCGAAGCCGCGGGCAAAAGCTAGTAAATTAAGGTGCCGGTTGGCAGCGCAACATGAAGCAACCGCAGACGACGTGTCGCAGCGACGCTACAGGTTTGTATTATGTATTTCTATGAAATGTATTTCTATATAATAAACGAGGATTTTCAAATGCTATTATATTCATATTTCGTCACTTTAGTTTGGTACAAGTTAAAACTAATTTAAATTATGTGCTTTAGTTTTTACTTGCTACGAATTCGTAGACGTTCTACGAGCGCTACGGTCAGACCTCGTGGTGCTACGAATCGCAGAAGTTCGGTATTTACTATTGGCTAAACCGGTTTAAAGGTACCGTGCATCGCGATAGTCGTAAGCCGCGCGCGACCTACAACTGTCGTCGGCCGCTCGCGACAATAGTCATTGTATGAAAATGTATGATACCGTTTCTAACTTTGACAGACGCGCGCGGCTTACGAGTGTCGCGATGCACGGAATTGTACCTTTACGATTGGCTACAGCTGTCAACCAAAATAGTCATGATTGGCCAAACCTCTGGCAAAACTCGAATAACGGTCAAGTTAGAAAATAAATATTGAAATTGTTCGAACTGTCAAATATTAAAAATATGAAAAAAAAAAACTAAGAATTCCTTTATCTCGCGGGAGACGAACATTTCTCCGGGATAAAAAGTATCATATACTTATGTCCTTTTCCGGGACCCAAAGTATCTCCATACACAATTTCAGAAAAATCGGTTCAGCGGTTTAGTCGTCAAAAGGTACAGACAGACAGACGGACAGACAGACATACATTCTCATTCATAATACATATTGGTATGGTTTTTTTTTTAATGAAATAAGGGGGCAAACGAGCAAAAGGGTCACCTGATGGAAAGCACCTTCCGACGCCCATGGACTCACGCAACATCAGAAGAGCTGCGTGTGCGTTGCCGGCCTTTTAAGAGGGAATAGGATTACAGGGTAGGGGAGGTAAGGAAGGGAATAGGGGAGGGTAAGGAAGGGAAAAGGGTAGGGGATTGGGCCTCCGGAAAACTGACTCACGCGGCAAAACACAGCGCTGTTTCACGCCGGTTTTCTGTGAGCTCGTGCTATTTCTCCGGTCGAACCGGCCCATTCGTGGAGAAGCATGGCTCCACCACGTAAAAAATGTAATAGTACGGATAAAATGTATTTAATATTTTCTTAGCAAAATTAATAACGCTACAGACATTTTAGCCTTGAATAACAAACTTTCCTGTACCTCCAACATAGTTCCAATTTCCACCACCGCCAGGAGCGGCGCTGATTTTATATTGTACACCTGTCATTATAATAATTCCCCGTAAACACGTTTATGCGTCATGCGGAACTCTCTACTTCAAATCTAACCTTATTCCCTCCACCTAGAATTCAAATTCCAATGTGTTATTCCACTACGTTTGCTGTATTAAATTTTAAACTTTACCACAATGGAATAGAGTTGAATATAATTTTAATTATTCCGAGTATTTGCGTAGGAAGCCGTGACGTCATGGAGTGTAGTCATTAATCGGGTACCAAATCGGCCTTTGTAAAGTTGCCTGAAGTTCTGAACTTGAGAAAGACGTATCCTTAGCTCATTATACGGGTGCTCTGTCTAAGCATCTAATCGCGCATGCCATTTTGAACTGTAATATAATGTATTAGAGGCGAAATTTGATGATGGTTGTAAAAGAAAAAAGTTTAAGATGTTTTATTTCAGCTATATAGGTTGTATATAGGCATAAAGTATGAAATATTCTATTGAAATTTTTGTGCGGTTAGGTAGAGGATGAGAGTAACCTTAACTTCCTTTTTTGAGTTTATGGCCGGCCATAGACGAACCGCATCTTGCAGTCGAAACCGACTGCAATGCGGTCGCCGCACGGTGATCTGCAGTTTCCATGCTAAATTAATATCTGCAATACACGGACCGCTCGAGCAGTTCTTGAGCGGTCAGGGGCAAACAACGCGACCGGTCTGGCGACTGCAACCTGCGGGGCTAAAATGGCCGCTTTGAAGAATCATGATATAAATCAAAATATGATTCATTTTTCTAAAATCGCAAAATGCAACTCTGCTTGCAATTCATTTCTGTATTTTTGTACTGATTTGACATTTGTCAGTTTCACAGTTTTGACAATTCATTTGCTGAATTGATTGAGAGGAATTGCTAAATGTGACCATTTTAGAAGGACCGCTGCGGTCCTCCTATAGCCATTCTAAGATAAAATAGTTTTTGTTGCTATCAGCTTTCAGTATCTATTCTACGGGAAATTGTACTTTTGGGGATAAAAAATAGCAAACAGCTTAATCCAGATCCTCAGCGACCATTACCTATTTTAAATTTTATCATAATCCTTTTAGTAGTTTTTGCATAAAGAAGTAATCCAACACACATTCACAAACTAACTTTGTAATGTATTTGACTAATATTAAGTATTTGAAAGTACGATGTGAACCATGGGCGTACCCAGGTTCTGGGCCAAAAGGGGGGGGGGGCAAATTACCCAGGTTCTGCTGCCAGGGGGGGGGGGGGCAAATTACCCAGGTTCTGGGCCAGGGGGGGGGGGGCAAATCAGATTTTTCATAAGCTAGGTGTTTAGAATAAAAAATTAATAATTTTTAGTTGTAAAAACAAATGGCAAAAATTCGTTTTCTTAATTTTTAATTTTTATAGATAAAAGTACTAGATAACTACTTAATAGGGACGTCAACATGGTCCTTCAGCTGATGCCCATGCCCATGCCCATGCCCATGATGTGATCTACTGGGTAAAACCAAGGTAAAACAAAACAAAGTGATATTACTTTAGAGTGTGTACGTGTTCTAAGTTCACTGTGAAAGTAGCAGCACAAAAAGAGCATTTTTTTTGTAATTTGTGTGGTCAAGCTTCCAAGCGTCCTGAATTTGCCCGTACAAAAGTTAAAAGAAAGCGCTGCTACTTTCACAGTAACTATACCCCCTGTATATTATTGTATTTAGGGTGTGTATAGAAACTCATACATACCCTAAAGTATTATCATTTTGTTTTGTTATTAATAAATATATTATAATTTTATAAAACTTTGAAAAAGTTAAAATGGAAATACGACTTTCTTAATCACATTCGGTAACATGATGACAGAATGAAAAGCCCCGGGAGTCATTAGAACGTGTTAGGAACAATGGGTATTCAGAAAATATCTGTTTACTTTATATTGACTCAAAATCGATGCCCTTGAGTACGTACGGAACCTTGGAGCTGAAACCTTCAAACATACATAATAACTCACCCCCATGTATAATAATTATTATCAATCACAAGTTAATTAAATTACGATTAGATAGATAAACGGGTTTTTGTACTAATTACTACGTTCTAAAGCAAGGGTGGCCAACCTTTTCGACACTTGAGGCAAAATTCGGAAGTAAAATTTTACACCGGGCCGCACTATTTTATGTACTTATATTACTCGAAGTGCGCGCCAGATAAGTCTGCGCACAGTCATAATCGTATACAAATTTTTCCTATTAGAACTTACTTAGAGCTTAGAACAAAAAATGTTCTGTAATAAGCAAAGAAAACACCCCAGTCACGTTCTCAGTACCTAAGTTATTTTAAAGTCAGCCCCACTTTATGTAGATAAAGCATATTGCGTTGATTTTAAAAGTAAAAGGAAAGTAAAAGAAAAGTGTTTGCTTTTTATAGTAGGTATGATAAGGTAATATTTTTATTATTAACTTTTTTTACTTTAAAAATGTGATCGGCTGCGCGGGCCACAAGTTAACAGACAGCGGGCCGTATGTGGTCCGCGGGCCGTGTGTTGGCCACCCTTGTTCTAAAGTATAATCTAGATCCTAGACTTTTCACTTTAGATTCTAAGGCCTAATGACTAGACTGATTTGTAACTGTTTTGAGCGTAAAGATACAAGTTGGAAGCCGGCGACATGAAGCGGCAGCAGACGATTTGTTGTTGCGACACTACTGGTTACTATGTATTTCTATGAAATACCCTGCGCAGCTAGCGACACGAAGCTCGCGACAGTCATAGAAATACATAGAAACAGTAGTGTCGCGACGACACGTCGTCTGCTGCCGCCTGCCGCTTCGTGTCGCCCACTGCCAACCGGCACTCAGAGAAATTGATTCATAGGCAGATCTATTTCATAGTTATTCATAGTTAGTCCTATCTGACTTGATGACTTGATCAAGCCTAGATGACTGGTCACGAATTCACGATTACCCTTCAATGACATAACCCAGCCGAGTTACGAAGTCCCCGAACAGACTATAATATGAATCAATAGCTTTGTCCACACTGTGCCTTTTTCTGTTCGTCAAGGGCATGCCTTATAGCGCAGTCAACAGCGAACGTGAGGCATGCCCGCGACGCATGCCCTCTGACCGTATCCAAAACTTCAAAAATGACAATGTAGTGTGTGTTATATTTCTCGGTAATTGCATATTGTAAATTCAGCGATATTTGTAACGCGGCGAGTTAACTCCTGCGAGAGTCAGTCGTCTGCCCATCGCCTACCTAACTTGTGCGAATAAAGTGATTCAGCTCATCCAGTATTTAATTTGTAGACCCCCAGCCTTTGTACACTAAAACAACATTGGCGTTGCGTTCTTTGACGCATTCAATTATTAAATGCGCCAATATGAAAATTGATGACGAAAATTGAAGATGAAAGTGCACAGTGTGGACATAGCTTATCTTTGACAGTACATCGCAATGAGGATTTAGTTTTTTCAAGAAACAATTTTTTTAAAGGTTATTAACGACTTTTTTGCTACCCCGTTAAGCTAACTCCCAATACGCACATGTGCTAAGCTTATGTTGATTGTGAAATATTTTTTACTAACAGACCTCCTTGCTACCTGCTAACCATCTTTTGGGTTACTTGTACTGAGCTGACCATAAAAAATACATGGGACGAATATGGTACCTCCCTTATTGTGAGTCGGTTAAAATCGGAGGCTATAGACTTTTTTTATGAAATAAGGGGGCAAACGAGCAAACGGGTCACCTGATGGAAAGCAACTTTCGTCGCCCATGGACACTCGCAGCATCAGAAGAGCTGCAGGTGCGTTGCCGGCCTTTTAAGAGGGAATAGGGTAGGTAATAGGAGAGGGTAGGGAAGGGAAAAGGGTATAGAGGATTGGGCCTCCGGTAAACTCACTCACTCGGCGAAACACAGCGCAAGCGCTGTTTCACGCCCGTTTTCAGTGAGCCCGTGGTATTTCTCCGGCCAAGCCGGCCCATTCGTGCCGAAGCATGGCTCTCCCACGTCTCAAATTTAGAGTTATATATTTTATTTAGGCTTAAAAAAAGCTGGTTAAAAAAACTATAGCCTTGCAAAAACCACTCGCGCCATTACGTCGTCGTGTGTAGTTGTAATATTACAATAATAATATTCTTATTACAAGGATACGAAACATGTCTCAAGCTAAAGGGGTAAAAAAGTTCGCACTATAGGTAGTAGTTATAGACAGATAGATAAGAATATTAATATTATTTTTTGGCGTTACTTCTATGTTATTTTTCCTGAAAATGATACGTGATAGCCTATCCTTACTTTCAAAATCATTGTCGTATATTGTGCAATTGAAAATTGAATAAATAGACTCGTTACGCATGTGACACACTGTATTTTAGCAGTGGCGGCTACCACGGTGGGACGCCCACCGTTTAAAACCTGGAGGCAGTAAATGCTAATTAATATGTTGTACGTCAATAAAACCTGTCAATACATGTTGTATTGTATGGAAGAGGCTTTTTATGGGGAATTTTTCATCCCTTAAAAATCGGCAATGCATTTTAAATATTTAGTAATATTAATACATTTGTATATTAACAAAAAAATTAAACCAACTTCCAAGGTAGAAACAATATTCTAAAAGATCTAAAAAGAATGAAATAACACTAAAAAAAACAAAGAACTTAGCCAGTTCTTTGTTTTTTTTTTTTCCGACTTCAAAAGAATGAAAATTGAGAACAGAATTGGTTGAGGTTTAGTCGAATTTCGAAAAAGGCGCTAATGAAGAATAAGAATTATTTCATACTTTTTAGATCATAATATTTTTAGAATAAGTATTGTTAAACCTTGGAAGTCGGTTTAAATTTTTTGTTTAAAAAATAATAATTTTACTCTCTAAAAGATAAGGCTTCATGCGTAAATAACCACTACGAATGTTAACTGCATATTCACATTTTGTTAGGTACTGTAAGCGGAATTGTGGTAAAATATGCTTGCCGTTATCTAAGCGATGCTTCCAAACTTTTATATTTAAAGGTTCAGGAGTTTTGTTTAGTACATTCAGATCAAGAGACACCTTTTTTCACATATTTTAATATAGGTTTAAGTTAGCTACTAGAAACAACTTCCTGCCATTTGATTTTTAATAAATTTCAAGGATATCATTTACCTCGACCGCTCATAGATCCCATCTGATAGATCACCACTTATGTAATTGTTATACAAAATTTAGATTATAGGTATCATCCTATACAACAACACAATAATAATTTTAAAAATCGGTCCACAAACAGCGAAATAATCATCAAAAACTTAACTTTTAAGAGGATACAACAGCGGCTAGAGAAATGAAAAAAAAGTACGTGTAATATCTATAGCTGTCTCCCTTACCTCAAGCCTATACCGCAGAACGCGATAGAGACAACTGCAGAAAATCCAGAAAATCAACGATTCGTTGTCCCCTGATTCCTTCTCCAAAATTTAACCGATTTAAGTACTTTTTTCATTAAAGATTAAAAAAAGGCTTGAGCTGTGTTCCTATGTTTTGCTTTTTTTGTATAATCTAGCCAAATCTGTTTTCTGGCCGTTTGAACACAGTGGAAAATCTGGCCATTTTTTTGGGTTTTTGAACGTTCATATCTTATTTAATAATTAAATTATGAAAAAAAAGAAAACATAGGGACATTGTTTTAGTGGCCGTAGATATTCAGGAAAAAAATTATAACTCTACTAGCATTATCCAGGGAGGAAACAGGGGACAAAATTTGTATGGAAAAAAGGGCGGTGTGGAATCCTCTACTCAACTCAACTCAACTCAAAATTTTTTATTCAGAATAAATTTTTTAAAATATTCTCTGAACGTCGGGGCTACACAGATGCCTACCACCGGTTCGGGAACTAACCCGGCGAGAAGAACCGGCGTAAGAAACTCGCACGGGGCCATCTTTTTCTAAAAAGATGGAAAATTACAAAAAATATATTATAAAATAGCAGTGTCATTATGACTAAATAAAATACAACGAATGTACAATAATTATTATACATATTATAATGAAACAGCTCTGCAGGGGGCGACCTTATTCCCATGGCGTACTATCATTCATGAAATCAGTAACTTTATAGTACGCTTTGGTACACAAACGTTCTTTAACAACTTTTTTAAATCTATTAATTGAGAGATTTTGAACGCTTTCTGGGATCTTATTATAAAGGCGTATACATTGACCTTTAAAAGAATTTTTGACTAGTCTAGTCACCGGAATTTCAAGCTTATGTTTATTACGAGTATTTCTCCCATGGGTATCACATTTTTTCGTGAATTGATATATATTCTTTTTAACATATAATACATTTGATAGGACATATTGAGAAGCAACAGTTAAGATTCCAGTTTCCTTAAATTTTTCTCTAAGTGAAGTATTACGGGCCAACTTGTAGATTGCCCGCACAGCTCGCTTCTGCAGCACAAAAATTGTATTTATATCTGCAGCATTGCCCCACAGCAAAATGCCGTAGGACATAATACTATGAAAGTAACTAAAATACACTAGACGTGCTGTTGTTTCATCTGAAAATTGTCTAATCTTACTTACTGCATATGCTGCTGAACTGAGTCTGTTAAAATTAACCTTCAATTTGAAGAGTTTGGCAGTTACCTATCTACTGTATGGGGGCTTACCTCAAAATTTTGAATTAATTACAATTAAATAGGTAGTTAATGTTGCACTGTGACCGCCGTACTCAGAGACATTTAATTAACCTTCAATTTAATGAAGAGTTTGACAGAATATAATGTGTGGTGCGTATGTCAAAATTTTGAATTAATTACATTGTAATTGATGTTCCACTCTGAGTGCGGCAGTAAGTAATGTTCTTATTTTTTTTTATGAAATAAAAACTTTTTTGTTTATTAAATAAGTATTTTTTTGAACACTCGTATCAAGGATTGTTATCGACTGGTGAAAATGAAGTAATTAATTAAATTTTCGTATAAAGAGACCATAAAGAGACAAAATAATATATTCCTACTCCATACCACTGAACTGACCCATGCATGGCTCGGCGGGGGACGCAGCGGGGGGCGCGCGCACCACCCTGTCTCACCCTCAATCACGCCGCAATACCGACGCAATCAAACTGGACAACTAACAAGTGGGTACTCGAGGTTTTTACCCCACTACGGTGGATTTACCCGCCCACGGCGCGGCGGATTTACCCAACTACAACTAGGGGCTAAAATGGTCGCTTTGGAGAATCATAATATTATTGTGAATCATAATATTATTATGGTTCATTTTTTTAAATCGCAAAATGCAAATATTCTTGCAATTCATGTCTAGTAGGTAAGTGATTCGTACTAAATTGAAATATTTTGTCAGTTTGCTGTTTGACAGTGAAGTGGGCAAGGTCCTCGCGGGAATGCGAGGGTGGTCGCTTGCCCGACTTTTAGTTGAGAAGGTGCAAAGGAGAAAGTAATAAATTACACGCTCGATGTTCAAGCTGAATAATTTTAATGTAATGACAAAATCTATCAAAAACTAAACAAGTCAAAATATCATAAACTAGATGTCCCGCGCGGCTTCGCCCGCGATAATTAGGAATTTTACGTACATTTTCCCATAAAAAATAGCTATACTTCCTTCACGTGATCTACTCTATATCTGTGCCAAAATATATTGCCATAAAAATTGCTCCAGTAGTTCGTGAGATAAACCCTTTCTAATATTTCCCCCGTTTTTCCCACATTTTCCTGAGTTTCTTTGGTCGTATTAGTCTTAGTCCACATTTTCCTGAGTTTCTTTCAGGGCCGTAGCTAGGGGGGGGCATAGTGGGGCAATGCCCTACCTTAAAATCACAATGCCCTACCTTAAAAATACCAATAATCGGCCAAGTGCGAGTCGGACCCGCGCACGAAGGGTTATACCGCGCACGTACCGTTATAGAGCAAAAATAGTATGGGACCTACCTACCTACCTAACCCTTAATTTTTTTTTAACTTTTATTATTATTTATTAAATTACATATATTATTAAGGCCTTTGTGAAAATTTCAAGTGCCTACCTGTTTTCATCATTGATAGTTAAGCAAAAAATGTTAGAAAAATCACGTTTGTTGTATGGGAGCCCTCCTTAAATATTTAATTTATTTTGTTTTTAGTATTTGTTGTTATAGCGGCAACAGAAATACATAATCTGTGAAAATTTCATTTCTCTAGCTATTGCCGTTCTTGAGTTACAGCCTGGAAACAGACGGACAGACGGATAGACGGACAGACATCGAAGTCTCAGTAATAGGGTCCCGTTTTTACCCTTTGGGTACGGAACCCTAAAAAGGAAGACCTAAAGGACTTGCATTACAGGTATTAGACAACAGAAATATACTTTATTCTTATATAAACTATACATTATATAGTTAAGATTTTTATTAAGTATACCTTTAAAAACTTTTTGTTCCGTTGGCAGGATTCGAACCCGCGTCCCCCGGATTAAGCTGCCACACGCCCAACCATTGGGCCACAGAAGTCGTCGATAATAATTCTTTGTTCTGTGTATATGTCGTAGGATAATTTGATAAATCGAATTTTCACGAAAATTCTAGGGTTTTCGCGAAAACACGGATAATTAGATAATGTTGATAACATTTTTCAATCTTACTGACAAAATTTAGTGTTTTCGCGAAAATGCGAGTCGCTTTAGTACGATTGCGAAACGAATCGTTAGTTATTATCGAAAAAAATCACTGATTGGTCGGTTTAAGCGCCTCACAACAACATCTTCTCTGATTGGTTGAAGATTTGACGTTTTAAATGTCAATTCGTTGTCACGCGTTGTTTTGTTTGTGGTTGTTTTTGTAAGCGAGCTAGCAGTTTTTGATATTTAATGTGTTTAAAATTGCAGTTGGACTTGAAAATAAGTGCTAAAAGTATGTCTGTAAATACTTAGTGATACATGTGAAATTAGTGCTGAAAGTTTAACAGAACCAGAAACTAATTCTGAGGTTATGTCGTTTATAATTCTATGGTGTATTACCTCAAAGATACATAGGAAAAAATAGTAACCAATAGAATAAGAGTTGGCCAGTAAGCAAAAATCAAGCCAATCAGCGTTAAGAATGTGCAATGTTACTAAGGCAACTCGCGTTTTCCCAAAAAACCTATTTTTTTTAGGATAATTGAAAAAATGTTATCACCATTATCTAATTATCCGTGTTTTCGAAAAATCCCTAGAATTTTCGCAAAAATTCGATTTATCAAATAATCCTACCACATATAGATGGCATTTGAATCACGATTACATGAAGCGATGCGTCCATTTAATTATAATCTTAATGAAAAAAAAAGATGTAGTGCTGCAGTGTGCGAGTCTACGTTTTCAACTTTAACTGCAATTAATAGGCCTCAAAGACTGTCAATGGGTCACGAAAGAATGGCTGGTATGGTATTTCTGGCCTTTGAAAAAAAAAGAACAAAAAATATTATGACGAATCGTAGAATTCAGCTGTTTTAAATATTTTATGATATTTTATTATTAATTATTATTTTAATAAGTTTGCAGAAACAATAATAATCTAAATATATTTTTAGTCGTATCTATTGACTCGTATCACCCAACCCAACAATTAATTATTATTTCCTTACTCTCACTCACACGTGGATCGCTACATCCAGAAATTTAACCATATTGTTCGCTTGTTCTTCGTAATTGAGGATTTAATAATATGTAGTTCTTAGATATAGTGCTCATGCTTTGTCACAGAATTTTTTTAAGTATCTAAGAATAACTATTGAATGAATTGAATACATCATTGACCTAGAGATAAATCAAAACAACAAATACTAAAAACAAAATAAAATCAATATTTAAGGATTCGTGTTTTTTGGCCTTTTTTGCTGCATATTGATATTAATGGCAACAGTAAGCACTGGACATTTTTGCGAAATCACTTAATTAATTAATAATACAATTAAAATAACATTTATATTTAAAGGGGGCTCAATTACAAAAAACACAATTTTGGCCTATTTTTTATCTATAACGGTACGAAACCCTTCGTGCACGAATCCGACTCGCACTTGACCGATTTTTTTTGCTTCCGCCCTACCTGTAACCGACGCTGCCCTACCTCAAATTTGACTCTAGCTACAGCCCTGGTTTCTTTGGTCGTATTCTAAGAAAAAAGGGATCTTGCCACTTTTTAATTTCTGCACTTTCTTGACAGACTCTACCTTCCAAAGCCTTAAAGTATGTTATAAAAACAACAAACTGTCACTTTCTGACATGAATGTCAAGCGCCGTCAAATGTCAATGTCAAAATACAAAAAATTAAAAATTTGTAAACATTTTCATGTTTTCCTGCATTTTATTATATTCTGTGTAGACTATTGCGAGTTTAATTGAATTTTATCACTACCTACCTATTACCTAAAATTCTGAAATCTACTTAACCGTTACCCATAAAGAAGTCAAGAGAGAAAATGGTTTGTGTACCGTGTTTTATCATTCCAGTGCTGTTGTTTCTGTGGCATAAATTCGTACAGCCTTACGTTCTACGATTCTGGAATCCTTGGGCCGTGAAAGACGCTGATGGCAATGTGACAACAGAATTCCCGTTCAAGTGCGAAGGTGGAGTATGCGCGTTCAGTGGCAAACAAAAGAAGGCTCTAGAAACTGAGGAACCAGACAAAAACACGGAACAAACTGATACAAGGCTAAAGTCAGAATAACACGCAATATAATATTTTAAGTATATTAGACCAATTCATTTTATTCTCATTTTCATTTTATTTTGAGAAGACTGTGATATTCAGTTTGCATCTAGAATGTTCATGCATTTATATTTCTGCATAATATTTAAACATGTTATTTAAATGTAACTAATATTGTTGAATATGATTAACTGTAATTTTGCAGTTAGTATTACATAAGTATTAAAATTTATTGTCACCAGTTATTTCATTGTTTCTAGGATTATTATGTAAGTTTTTCTGGGGTATGGTTTTATGGAATAGCATGGGGATGTCATATTATCTTTTATTTACTCAGCTTACAGCTGCTAGTCTTTTCTTTCATTAATCAGTGTCAATGCTATTGTAATCAATAACATTTACTTTAATACAACAACATTTACTTTATTGCATGGTGAATTTTGTAACATTTAAATGTAGGGTCTGCTTGTCAGCTTTGTAAGAGTTTTCTTAATGAAATCAGAAACCAAAATAGTCTGTACCCGTTATCCCCAAGTCCCCACCCGTGGCCCTAGTGATGTTAAACAATTTTGAAATTCACGCCCACCCATAAAATAACGTAAAGTCTATGTGATAGTTATTAAATTTTTCCACTTTTAAATCATTAATTTTCTGTCTGTACTATTTAAAAAATTTGTTTATTATGACTCGATTTATCTATATTCTCAAGCTATTTAATTTTGATGTGTGTTAAATGTTCATTACAATTTTAGTTTAATAAAAGGCAGAACTTAAAATACAATTTTTATTTTTCTCTTTGCAGTCACATCTACAGTTAACATGAGGATCACACATTAGGATTCACATTTAGCTATCATGGACATCAATACACATAGCTCAGAGTCGGTATACATCTGCACAATGTCCAACAACTTCCATGGTTTTAACTACAGCCTCAAGGCAGAATGAGCAGTCTAAGCTCTAAATCTTATATCTTTAAACAAGCAATTCTTGTATATATATAATTGGAATCTCGGAATCGGCTCCAATGATTTTCATGAAATTTAGTATATTATAGTTTAGGGGGACGATAAATCGATCTAGCTAGGAATTATTTTTAGAAAATCTCATTTTATTCGTGTTTAATCGAATACCGAGCAAAGCTCGGTCAAATAGCTAGTAATAATAAAGTAGCAATCTTTATACTAGATAAACTTAATCAGTCATACTTACACATTACACATACAGAATTGTATGTTACAAGTTAAATGTTTAATTTTCAAGAATGGTTACCCAGCTGGGTAACTGGCATTTGTATTGACATTAGTTTCTGCTTAAGCCCGGCCTCACATTGTCCGAAATTTCTGATCAGAAAAAGTAAAACGTCCGCGCTGTCTCTTACATTTTGTACTGAGCCGAGTGAGCTCGAACTCGCCGAAAGGATATTTCGGATATCCTTTCGGCGAGCTCGATCAGAATTCGGACAATGTGCGGCCGGGCTAAAACACTGCCAGTATTTTTAACCAAACACTGTTGACACTATGCAGATGTGTCCCCAGTCTTAACATCAATGACAAGGATTAGAAAAATATTCGATAATATAGATTTAATACATTTGATAACTTAAAAGAAATATATTAAAAGGTTTAACACTCAACAATTACGATTTTTTATAGATCTTTTATAAAATTGATTTTGTTCAAAATTGAGTCTAGTATTGTTAAAAAATTCGGTAATTAATCCTTTTTTTGCGACGAGAAATGCATTGACGCATCTCGGGGGAATTGGGGACTCCCCCACGAGTATGCGGGGCTCGCTGCGGCGGTAAGGATGGTAAGTGACCGCAGCCCTACCCACTAAAACCCGTCGGTACTCTTCGTCTTCCCGTTGCCGAGTCGCGAGAACGCGTGAGCTCTACTCCGTGGCTCGACAATCAGATACCAAAGTTTTATAAAACATGTTTAATGTAAATAAAACTGCGAATTGTAAATCATTTTTTAAAAACAAAATTATATTTGTGAATTTTGTGGCTTCCGTTTTGTACATTCTTATAGCCCTAAAAGAGCACACTTTCAAAAACTTTGTGGACCAAGTACCTAAACTCAAAATTGAACAAAACTTTTTTTTTTACATTGACACGCATAACAATATTTTTACAATGTTTCACATTCAAGTTTAGCACCTAAACTTAAAATTATAAATACATTGGACTTCAAACTTATAATACTGATGAATAAGGTAAACAATTAATATGCAAATTATGTTAGGCATGGCTTATTGTGCTTTAAATTAACGCCTCATTCATAAATCTAATCTCGAAAAGGCAGCTTTGCTTACGAAAAGAGAAAATAATAGTGTAAAGTAACTATTATGAATATTAATCTTTTACAATATCAGTATATTAACGACATTCACACATAATTATTTAATGGGATCTATAAGGTACCACTATGAGAAAAAAAAATTGATGACTAAAATAAAATTTAATAAGAATTAACTATTTTTGAGCTATGTTGAACGAAAATTTAAGTTTATTTTAATTGCATTATTTTAGCTTTCTAGATGTTTACAAAAATAATAATTTTGTTTTATTGTAAGTATTGAATATTAGTTACAAAATGTTTTAGAGTAAATCAGACTTGTTTTTATATCGTTTAGATTATAAGCTTTAAAGCAAGTATTAAGCTACTAGAATAGCACAATATAAAACAAATATTTCTTTAAAAAAATTGGATAATATAGATAAGTAAGCATTAAATAATAATATTTTCCTATTTTCTGCACATAATTTGCTTCTTTATCAAAAATTAAGAAGTGTACAAAACATTTGAAAAATCTATTACTACTAAAGAATATTTAGTATTCCCATTTCCCAACAACTAATACACAACTATCCAGTACAGTACATTATTTTAGTAAACAAAATATTCTTATATTCTATGTCTTAAAATCTTTCATTCTAATTCTTTTGATGACTAAAACCAAAAGCATCAGAATAAGTCATAATATTTAGTAAATTCATATCTTTAAAATATATCAGAATCCGTAATTCAAGCCTTTAGTCGTTTGAGGAAGGTACATATTTATATTACACACTTACATTTAAACTATTTCATAATGTACCATTAGAGACATTTATTCATAGGTCATCCTACATAATTTGGTCGTGTTTTCAAGATCAGCCAACATAATCCGAACAAATAACGTAGGTGCGCCATTTGCCTATCAATTTCTCTAATGCTACAAGTTGCAAACACTGGTACATAAGATGCTAAAAATAGAAATGTAAATACAGTCTGTCAAGAAAGTGAAGAAATTAAAAAGTGGAAACATCGTAGTGTCATCCCTTTCAAATCCATCTACGATGTTGCCACTTTTTAATTTCTTCACTTTCTTGACTGACAGTAGCTATTTTTGTTACCTGATTGCACGGACGTAAAAAAAATACGGACGGATCGCCATTAAGAAATGAGTGAAGCACCCTTAATAAGCCCAGGCGATCATATGTACACATCTTGCACAAACACTCGCACTGTAATAAGCCGATCGTACCGCCATTACGCAATTAGACTGCATCGCGGTGACACATCTTTGTCATTCATAAATAAAAATAAATATGCCATCTTGTGTTGTAAAATGGTGCAAGAACAATACAACCTTACACAAAAAACATCAAGGAATAATATTTCATAGGTAAGATAACATATTTTTAAAGTATTTTGATAAAATAATGTAAATATTAATTTAACTTCAACAGGTCAATAATGTCCATAACAAAGTGGGGAAATTTTCCCCAAACCGGGGAAAATTTTAAATTATTTTTAAATAATCAAATAATTAATTTTATTGTCTTTTATTAGTGTCATGTAAGTATTTAGCATACTATTGACCAGTAATTAGGCAGGAATACAATAATAGGGGTGTAGACAGTAAACGAAATCTTATACAAAGTATTGTTTTTTTGAGAGTTTGTATTATAGAATTACCGAAAATGGACATATTTTACTTAATAACTTTATAATATTTTTTATATTTAATAAGTGATTTTTTAAATTGAAATAAGAGTGTATTTATTTTTTATACATATTTTTAGGTGTAACAAAATACTTATGTACTATCAGAGAAGTTGATTCCTATGCAAATCGGGGACATAAGTAGTTTGGTTGCGTTACGTCAAACCCAGCCGACAGATCACAATTAACATTGAATTGACATAAGTATTCGACCAAATAACGTTGGTTTGTCAAATGTCAATTGCATAGGAATCAACTTCCTTGATGGTACATCTGTAAAATAAATATATTTCCTAAAAATAGTCTACACCCCTATTAATTTCTTAATTTACAAAAGTGGATATAACTGTTGTTTGACGACCTCTGTGACTCAGTGGGTGGGCTGTCGGTGGCTCAAGCCGGGGGTTGCGGGTTCGAATCCTGCCGACGGAACAAAAAGTTTTTAAAGTTCCTGGGTCATGGGTGTGTATTAAATATGTGTATCATATAATAAAAATCTTAAATATATGTATAGTATAACAGTATTAAATATATTTCCGTTGTCTGGTACCCGTAACACAAGTCCTTCAGGTACTTAGCACGGGGTCAGACTGACGTGGTGTGAAGCGTCCATAGATAAAATTGTTGTCTTAGATTTCCTTCAGTAGTAGGGGAGGGAAGGTGCTATTGGTGTAGTCACCCGAGCGTCATTGAGACCTAGTAGGAATGAAAATATTGAATGGACCTCTAGACCAGGAATAAATTTAACACCATGTTAGGTGATTTGATTTGACGTTAGCGCATGGTAGAACTCTCGATAGCTCTAACAGGCCGTTAACTGATTTAACAAGCCATTATTTATTTAACATTACTTGATTGTTTGATGAAACGGGTTACGGGACTTAAGTATCTTATATCTTTTCGTATACAGGTTTCTTATATAGGTTTCGGGGGCGATAAATCTGTCTAGCTAGGAATTATTTTTAGAAAATGTCATTTTATTCGTGTTTCATCGAATACCGAGCTAAGCTCGGTCAAATAGCTAGTAATAATTTTATTATTGTAAATGTTTGTACATAATCATTATTACTAATAATGTTATGTAAATAATATACTTCTCTGTACGTAATATGTGTTTTTTTTTCTATCTATAGTGTCATAAAAATAATATTTTCATTATGACATCTTTAACAACCGCTTACATTTCTGAAGCGAAAAAAACATAAAAATATGTTTAAGTATAAAAAATACATTTAACTTGTCTGAGTTTACAAAATTCAAAAGTCGGGAAATTTATGATTTATATGGCAACCCTCATATCACGCACACGTCCTACACGGGCGGCCATAACTAGGCTTCACTCGTGATTAGAGAAGGTTACGTCCGTACTTTTTTTACGTCCGTGCCTGATTGCTTGTAAAATACATTTCATTCAAATATTAGCACATTTCTATTACAGTATTTGCAACCGTGTTTTTGTATAGGTATATATTTCAATTTTCATGATCCATTTGATATGCCATTAGGTTACCATAGTAAAAAAAAAACATTTAAGTAAAGTTTTAAAAATGGAATGTTTATAATTTAAAGTCAAGTAACGAATCATGGACAAAATTAAACAATGACCTTGTTGTTATTTCACGCAGGAAGAATATTATTTGATCTAGTTTTTCTTTTATACGTGATAGAACGAGAGAGCCTACCTACTGCTTTTGTACCTAATGCTTGCTTGAACCTAATGCTTTTATCTCTTTCACACAAATGTGTGAAAGAGATAAAAGCATTAGGTCAATGTACAAATTTCTCGTTGAATCGTTAAATAGTACTAAATCAGATCTATATATTTTAGGACGAATGATATTTAGTATTACAAATGTATGAAAAGGGATGTAGTTTGACTAGATGATAGAATTAAGTACCTTGAAAAAAATTACTACAAATTAGTATCAATTGAAAATGCACTAAAATAAAATAATTACTTATATACAATTTACATATTTTATGATTGATTATTTTAAAACATAATATTATATAAAATATTATAAGAGGCACACAAAATTAAAATATAATTGTATAAATAACATATTTTGTAAATAAAAAAGATCTGTGAACAGTCTCAAACGAAAGTTTCAGGAATGTTTTTAAATATAACACACATTTTTGTCAGATCGTAATGTCCTTTTTAGAATACTAGTGCCATCTTTTTCTACTTAATAAAATAAATAAATATATTAAATTGTAAATATACATCTCTTTTTAACGAGATTTTTCTCTTTATTTTTTCTTCACAATTTTGTACGAAAAAGGTTTCAACGTCAAATACATAATAATTAATGAACAATTTTAGCATGACACGACACAGAGGGCAAAATGTACCACTTACGAATTATTATGTAATTTCTTGTCCAAATATTATAGGAACATTCACCTACTTCTTTTAACTTATTTACACATTCAAGTAAAGTTAAAAGTATGACGTGTGTAAAATTATAATGATACATAATAATATTTTTACGATTGCGCAACCAGATTTATGAAGAAGAAGCAGTTGAATTTTCATATTATAATCACTTTTTTGCAAGGAATACTCATGAAGTGTGCCGATTCCATAGAGTTAATATACCTAGCGGAATAGAGCAACAATCTCGAGCTGTCAAACGAAACCGAAATTGATCTAATCTGTGTGTAAAATATGTGTACGTATACACTTAGCTGAGTACACAAGCATAATTGAACGTGAATTCTATGAGAGTAAATTGTCAACGTGCCGACAGGTGCCGACTGGACGTCAAAAAAGAGTTCTGCTGTCTTGTATCACGCATCTCTTTTTACCATGCAGTGTTATAGTGACATCTCGCTTGCTTAGGCCTTTGTTTCTCTATTCCGCTAGGTATATTAACTTTATGGCCGATTCTTAGTGTCGCTGACAAATCATTTAGAGCCATAAAATAATAATATTATGTAAATTGTATTGCGTCTTATCAGCAAAGTAATAATGTTATTTGTTATTAAATATATTATATTATTATTATACGAAGTGTCTAGTCGTCCGATTACCGGATGAATAAAATAAATCTTAGTCGTCCGATTATCGGACGAATAGATTATCTAGTCGTCCGGTAAGTGGATGAATAATTATTATCCGTATCATTGAAAAAATATATTATATATTTGCATGTTCCCCACACACAGAATCAGCTGTTATAAGAAAAAAAGGATCAAAATGTTTTATTCCAATTACCCCGGTATTGAGAAAAATAATACAATATTATAAACCGGACATAAATTAACTTGGGCGGGGCGCTGCTGGTAAAGGAGAACTGTTAAAAACGGCGTTTTTGTATGATGGCAGCGTTAGTTCTTTTTTTCGCCAAGTTCATTTAAAGCGTTATCGAGCTCTACAGATTAACAGAATACGTATTCTTTTTTTTTACCCCTCAATCCCCAAGCGGCACCCGGTTGTCGCATAACATTGAAAATCTATTGTGTCTGTGATTCCCACGATCCAGACATTTCCAAATGGGAATGCCCATTTGGAAATGCTTTGCGGATCTGGATCCCCGGCGGATTGGGGACATGGGCCGGGGTTTATGGGACTCTCCGAGGAAGTACCCACTGGTGTTCCATTCCCCGCCTAGGCATAGTTATAGGCACGATCAATCTACCGCAACAAAGTTAATATAGCTAGCGGAATAGAGCAACAATTCCAAAATTGAACTATATCTGTGTATGTTTACGTGTGAGTGTAAATGATGTTCCTACATACATTTTTCTTAGAGCTCAAATTGTCAACGTGCCGATAACTGTCAAAACTGATGAAAAAAGGGTTCTGCCACTTCAAATCACGCATCCCTTCCTACCACGAAGTATTAGTGATGTTACTGATAGACGATAGTGACATCTCGCTTGCTCAGTTCATTGTTTGGTGTGTATCGCTACTTATCTTTAATTAGAAAAGGAATGTATCAGTAATTTGGCTGTAGCAATATCGATTTTTCTCAGCAATGACTAAAGCTAAGAAATTAAAGTTCATTAAGGACGACTAGCAACATCCATTATTATAAACATAGCATTTTTATCAATTAATGGAATTATATTTCGAAAGACTTCTAGTCGCACGCACACAAACACCGTGCCGAAGTCCGTCAAACTGAAACGACGTTAGACGATGCACGGCTTTAACGCCGCACCGCTATGGCGGTCGGAGTGGGGGTGTTAGGTTAATTTTCGTTACGGAATTTCTTGATTCGGTCCAAAGCCCGAGACAAAAGCTATAGCTTAAAAACATAATATTCAAATTGTAAGGTTAAAATTGCATTACTATCACTATGATTTTGTATATAATTGCATTAATATTACTGGTTGCGCAACCATAAATTTAATTAATTTTATTCTCGTCGAGAATCGAATCGGGTATATGCTCGAAGTTCTCTGGTGCGTTGTTCCAGTAGTAGTAGGGGGGGCCCATGGAGAAGCAGTACTTCTGTTCTAGAGGCGTGTCGTTTTCCACCCAGTACATGAGATAGAAGTTGCACATCTCATCCTTGTTGGTTGCTCTGAAAATTTTGTGGTATAACAACTCATTAAAAAAATACAGTATGGATGAACCATAAAGTTAATAATCTAGCGGAATAGAGAAACGGAAGACCTGAGCAAGCGAGATGTCACTATCAGTAATACTGCGTGGTAAAAAGAGACGTGTGATACACACAGCCCTCTTTTTTTGACGTCCAGTCGGCACGTGCCGCACGTTAACAATTTAAGCTCATAGAATTCATGTTAAATCATGCTTGTGTAAGTGTATACGTATTACGTACACATAATATTTTTCACACAGATAAAAACTAATTTCGGTTCCGTTTGACAGCTCGAGATTGTTACTCTATTCTGCTAGGTACAATTAACTTTATGGGATGAACAGTGACTTGACTTAACAATAATAACTCTCGCACCGGTTACACAGGTGTAATTTTATAGTGCCCAAGTGTGTGCGCAGTACACAAGAGTACTTTTCTCTTTACACTCATAATATAATGTATGCATACCCATCCGACTTGACATGATCATAAGTTTGGGAAGTCACTTGACAGGCTAGGAATAAAATAATGTATAGAGTATCCATTGTGATTTGTGTTCTTATTTCTATTAGTTAGGAGGATACAAAGATTACACTGTTTTGTCCGTGTCTAATACGTTAGAAATAGTCTCCTGACAGACAAGAACAAAACGAATTGTTTGACGAATACGAGTTCAAGTAATTTTGGAGTTTTGACTTTTGACCAATTAGAACGCTTTGGCCGTTTCTTGGTTTGACATTTTATGAGTATGTAGCTTGACAGAAAAAGATAGAATAATGCTAAGTACGGTTTTGCTCGATAGTTTTACCCCGAATCGAAGGAAATTACATATTTGACATATTTAATTCTATCGGAGCCGGCTCGAAGCGAGCCTTCGAGCTGTCAGTTTTGCGGTCTCGGTCGGAGCAATAACCACCGTGTGGGTGGTTATTGCTCGATTTGGAGTAAAACTATCGAGCAAAACCGTATATCAGTACTTAGCATAATAATAGAAACAAACTTTGATGATGATACATTAAAATAGTAGCCAAATCTACTATTAATAAAATCGATTAAAAATGTCATTGAATTAAATTAATTTAAAATATAAGCCAAAAGGTTTCATTAAATTAAAGTTAAGTAATGCTTAAATATCTCTAAGGGCAGGTCGCTGCGGCCAACAAATTCTTCTATGATATATGTAGGTGCGCGAATTACGTGACCAGCGGCCAGCGACCACGCTCTGGCCGCGCGGCCAACGAAAAACATTGCGACACACGCGGCCACTTGGGCGCCGCGGCCACACGTTTTTTGTATCCAGTATTCAGTAATGTTATACGTGGGAGAGCCATGCTTCGGCACGAATGGGCCGGCTCGACCGGAGAAATACCACGTTCTCACAAAAAACCGGCGTGAAACAGCACTTGCACTGTGTTTCGCCGAGTGAGTGAGTTTACCGGAGGCCCAATCCCCTATTCCCTACCCTACCCTATTCCCTTCCCATTCCTACCCTTCCCTATTCCCTCTTAAAAGGCTGGCAACGCTCTTCTGATGCTGCGAGTGTCCATGGGCGACGGCGACGGAAGTTGCTTTCCATCAGGTGACCTGTTTGCTCGTTTGCCCCCTCATCTCATAAAAAAAAAGTAATATAATGGTAATATGGGGTTTTTTAGACATTCTCATATGGTTAAAGGAAGTCGGTTAAAAATGAACTTCATATTGCAGTACGTCTGGAAAGTATGTGTGATATGATATTCCTTTCGTAAGCCTCTCCCGTAACAATGGATAAATCCAAAATTTCTTGGTCCTTTTTTTCTCTCTTTTGTAATAATGAACAAACTAGCGCAACAATAATTTTTTCTTCAACGTCAATTTTGGAGCACGAAGTGAATTCGACTGACTGTGGTCGCAATCTTGGCCGTAAAGTGCGCGGGCTGGCCGCAGCGACATGGCCGCGCGACCTGGCCGCCTAATGCGCCCTAAGTGGGCCCATCACACGTTCATATTACTTATTAAAAATCTCTTACCCGATCTTAACAACATGATCGTGCGTGTTGTTCATGACGCATCGCGCGGCGAGCACGTCGTTATAGTGCACCGGGTCCGTGTTGGTCACTGGGTAGAACATCTGCGGTTTGAGCGGGTCCTTCGTACCGAGTAGTTGCCAGCTATCGCCTGTTGGGGTCTGACGGACCACGTAGCCCGAGACTTGTTTGCCTGAAATGATTTTGATGGAATAAATTAGGTTTGGGCAAAATATTCGTTTTGTGTACAGTTGTACACACAGTTTTAAGCTACTGCATAGCTTTTATGGCGGGTTTTGCCGTTTACTTCAAAAAAGTTATGTCATCTTAATTTTATTCGATAAGTAATATAAGGAAATAGGCATTGTTAATGCGAAAGTATTCAAAAAAATCTATAAGTACGTATAATATGTATACAGGGGATACACATTACACATCCTAAAGTATTATCACCTTTCGCACCCTTACCCTGTATAATCTACATGATGCTAGCTACTGCCTACTATACAGTAGGTTTTAGCAGGTAATCACCTAAGCTATGAGTGTGCGTCCTGAACGCGAAGGGATGTATGGTCTTCTGTTCCTCGATCCTGCAGGCGGTCTCCATATACTCGAGACGTTGCGGCGCGATGTACCCGCTCGTGCCGAGGAGAATCACGCCCGCTTGACGCGGCATCCTGGAATAATGATGATGATAAAATGAATCTTTAAAACCTTTTTGTAAGTATATTTTTTTATTTCACGAGAAAATTCTGGAATAAAAACTGTTTTATTGGCTTTTACCGTACTCAAAGTAAGTGCAAGTATTTTGCATAGCTGGGTTTCAGCGCGGCGACCGAATCAAGCTCCGTAACGAAAATAAACCTAACACGGGGGGTGTTAGGTTTATTTTTGTTACCAACACCGCACCACTGTGCCGGTCGGGCACACGTATTTTTTATAATATGTAATGTTTACCTTTCTTGAGTGTATTGCAGGATCACCCCGGAATTGTCCGTTTGGTATTCTGAAAAAGTTAAGACCCAAGATGAAATAACAAATTAAATATATAATCAAAATACTTTCTCGACAGTTTGTAATAAACAATACTTAAAAATATGGATATTTTATAGACCATATTATGAGAATAGGGTAAATGACTAGTAGATTGGACAGTACTAGTCATACTCACACACTGGACAGCGCGAGCCCACGCGTACCCCACCAGGGGAAGTCTCTCACCCGGAAACCGCGCCATGTAGTGGACCTGCACCACCATGTACTTGACGAGGGAGGAGCGGCCCACCAGGAAACCCACGTCCGCCGGCAGCTGCAGACTGGGGGCGTCGCGTGCCCACGCTTACCCCACCAGGGGGAGGTCACTCACCCGGGAACCGCGCCGTGTAGTGAACCTGCAGCACCAGGTACTTGACGGGGGAGGAGCGGCCCACCAGGAAACCCACGTCCGCCGACAGCTGCAGACTGGGGGCGTCGCGTGCCCACGCGTACCCCACCAGGGGGAGGTCACTCACCCGGGAACCGCGCCATGTAGTGAACCTGCAGCAGACGGGGAAGAAGCGGCCCACCAGGAAACCCACGTCCGCCAACAGCTGCAGACTGGGGGCGTCGCGTGCCCACGCGTACCCCACCAGGGGGAGGTCACTCACCCGGGAACCGCGCCATGTAGTGGACCTGCAGCACCATGTACTTGACGAGGGAGGAGCGGCCCACCAGGAAACCCATGTCCGCCGGCAGCTGCAGGCTGGGGGCGTCGCATGCCCACGCGTACCCCACCAGGGGCAGGTCACTCACCCGGGAACCGCGCCATGTAGTGGACCTGCAGCACCAGGTACTTGACGGGGGAGGAGCGGCCCACCAGGAAGCCCACGTCCGCCGGCAGCTGCAGGCTGGGGGCATCCCGCGCCCACGCGTACACCACCTGCAAAGCAGATTAGCAAGGTTCCATACATTTGATGTCTCGCTACGCTAGTCGCTAAGTATACATGCATTACAATAGAATATGTGATTTATTCTGTAGCATAATTATTACTCAATTATGTTTAATACTTGCTACATGATCAAATAATTAGATTTATGTATTTAATCGTTCAGCAATTTATTACACCACCTAAGGGGGTTGGGGAAGTCCCTGTACAAATAATGTCAAGTATAATCCATAAAATATCCACAGCCGAATATATAACCTCCTCGTTTTTTGGAAGTATATATATATATATATATATATATATATATATATATATATATATATATATATATATATATATATATATATATATATATATATATATATATATATATATATATATATATATTTAAATCGCCGAAGACTTGTTGCGTCTTTTCAAAGTCGAACCCTATGGCGTCGTAGTTACATTGCTGTCATGTGAATTCTATTGTCGACGAGAAATTTTGTTTACGTACGAAAATAAGATATTCAATTTGAAATAATTCTCGCTGGTTTATTGCTTCCGTTCTCGATGGAAATCATGTGACACATTGTATATTTTTGTATTCGTTCCATGCATTTAATCGTTTTTCCTACATCCATTTAAATGTATGGTTATATTGATACCGTATATTGTACTATATTAATTCCATGCATTCTACTAATTAAATGACTCCTTACTATATTTGAGATTATATCGGTACCGTATATTATTTTTGTATGTACGCCATAAACTGTTGAGTTTGTTGCTTCCTCCTAACCTTATATGTTATATCGATACATACATAGGTACCTATATAATAGATCCCAATAAATTCATACCGTCTACCCCATAGAGGGACAGGAGTGACGATATGTATGTATAAATAGAGAATCATCCCTCTTTATGAAGTCGATTAAAATGAAATACTTATTTCTATAACTTGGAGTACATAACAGACATTAAAAACAAATTATCCCTATATTACATACATTAATTAAATTTTAAATTATAATTAGGTAAGTCCGCTAGGCTAACTAAAAAATATTAAGAATAATTATGATAGATATGATCATTTTATTTATGTGAGCGTGTTTCTTCTGAACTTAAGTATGAACACAAAATAAAACAATTGTTTCGGTAGTAGGTATTTTTAAGTTTTATTGTTTAAAATCAAGTAGGTATAATAATAAACCCATAGTCATAATAATCAAAGTGTCGGACAGATCAAATACACCGAAATAGGAACATAAAAGTAATTTAAGAAATTAACAATTTTAAGAACGACCAGTTGAGAGGCTAATTTACTCTGACATTGACTATAGTTAACTTGTGTATGTAAGCAATACTAGTTTTCAATCGTGGCTCTGCCCACGTGACAAGTTGATAAAATTTAACAAATTGAAATTCGTTATTAGCCGTTTAGACGTTAAAAAAATAAAACAAAAATGCTTAGAAAAATATTAACCTGAAGAATCACATATCAGACATACCTATCAGTACAAAGTCTCAAAAAAAGGCCCTTTAGGCGTCGAAAAGAAAAATAAAAACGTTTAAAAAATTATTAACGTACCTATCAAAAATAAGATAAAACAGTCCAAAATCTCAAAAAATTACACAACTACACAAAAATTACACAACAATATATATACTTTGTTTGTAAATTTAAATTATGGTTATTATCTATAATAGTACCTATTATTTCTGTTTATTTGTTTTGTACAAAAAGAGGACGGTATTTGATTATAATACAAGTTCACAATAATAATAATTTTTTTCGTAAGTAGTTGGTTAACGCGCGCGCGTAAACAAACACGACGCGACGTTGCGTTCTGTGCTGTGATAGTCATAGTCAATCATGGTTGTCGTGATTGATGTAGATCGTTTCGATCGTTTTTTGTATTGTTTATTGTATCTTCTTCTTCCTAGTCGTATCCTCATGGCTGAGGGACGTGACCACCAAAATTTGCTTTTTGGGATAGGGCTCTCCACTTGTCTCTATTTTTGGCCTGATGAAATGCCTCCTGGAACGTGCAGTCAGCAGCCTTGACAATCGCGTCTGTCCATCGTGTAGCCACTCTGCCTCTGCCTCTTTTCCCCTCTTATTACCCAGCTAGTATGAGACTCTCAAGATTATTAGGCTCCCGGCGGGCTATGTGGCCAAAAAAGGCAAGTGATCGTTGTAGACAAAGCGTGGACAGGCGGGTGGTAATTTTGAGTTGCTGAAGTATAGGCGTGTTGGTCCGGTATGCGGTCCAAGGGATGCCGAGCATTTTACGCCAGCACCACATTTCAAAAGCGTCAATCTTAGCTCGAGTACGTGCTTTTAGTGTCCATGTCTCGGAGGCATATAAAAATATTGAAAAGATTAGGGAACGCATTAGTGTTATTTTTGTGCTACGATAGATGTTCTTATTCTTCCATATCTTTTCTAAGCGCCCAACCGCAGATTTAGCCATCTGAGCCCGTCGGACAACCTCCCTCTCGCAGTTACCATTGTTGCTAATCAACGATCCCAGGTAGACAAACTCCTCTACGGGTTGGAGATCTTGTAGTAAGGATATCTTTTGTATTTGGTTCAGCTTATCGACGTACATCAGTTTGGTTTTATTGCGATTGATTTGGAGGCCAAATTCTCGACTAATCTTTTCGAGCCGCGCTAGAAGTTCATCAAGTTTCACTTCGCAAGTACTTATAAGCGTGGTGTCGTCAGCGAACCTTAGGTTGTTGAGAAGGTATCCGTTAATTTTAATACCATCCTCCCAATCTTCCAACACTCGACGCATTATATATTCGCCTACGAGGTTGAACAGCTGTGGAGAGAGGATGCAACCCTGTCTGACACCACGCTCTGTAGCAAACGGCTCTGACAGATCATTGTCTAATCGCACCCTTGATCGACATTCCAGATAGAGGTTTTGTACCAAAAATATGAGATGATCGGGGACGCCCAACTCTCTCATCACCTCCAGCATTTTGGACCAGACGATGCAGTCAAAGGCCTTAGCGTAATCCACAAAACAGAGTACTATTGGGACATTGAATTCTCTGCTCTTTTCTATCAGCTGACGGATGTTTAGGATTTGTTCTCGGGTACCCCTGCCCTTTACGAATCCCGCCTGCTCTTTGGATATCTGTCTAGTTATATAGTGTCAATCTGTTGTTTATAACATGGAGAAGAATCTTACTGGCGTGTGAAATTAGTGAGATGGTCCGATAATTTCCACACTTTTTAGTCGACCCTTTCTTATGTAGTGGTATCACGAGAGATTCTGTCCAATCGTCTGGCCACTGTCCTGTTCTCCATACTTTAAGACATATTGAATGCATTACTCTGATTCCAGACTTACCCAAGCTCTTAAGCACTTGTGCCTGTATACCATCTCCACCGCAAGCTTTTGTTTTGAGCTTATTTATAGCTGCTTCTACTTCATGGAGAACGATGTCGGGTTCTTTATCTGTAAAATCTAATCTAGTTTCAGGTTCATCAGCGTCATATTTGTACAGGTCTTGGCAGTAGTTCCTCCATCTTGTCATCACTTGGTTCTTGTCTAAAATCAGGTTACCCTTTTCATCTTCTATGTTCCAAGATTTTGATTTTCGTTCCCGTGTGAGAATTTTCACCTTTTGGAACATGTCTCTTGGATGTAGGGTATCAGAGTGTGTTTGTATATCTCTACATATGGAATTGATATATGCATTCTTGTCATGTCTACAGAGACGCTGTACTAGTGAGTCAAGTTCAGAGTATCGCTGTTGTTCTTCCTTTGAACGAATTCCTCCAGTCTTTAGAGCCTTTCTTTGTGCGATTGCCTCCCAAGTGGTCATCCACTCAGATCTAGGGTGTTTTACTTTCCATTTGTGATTGTTCTAGTTGTCTCTTCTAATGCGGCCTTAAGCTGATTCCATGATGTATTGGCTGAGTCAAATGGGCAATACGTTTCACTGTCCAGTCGAGTTTGTAGTGTGTCCTCAAAAGCTTTCGCTTCTTGTGTTAGAAGAATATTTTTGGATGGTGGAGGCTTTGAAACTACTTTGAGGCGGACTCTGTATTGAGCTATTAACAGCTGATGGTCGCTGCCACAATCTGCACCCGGAAAAGTCTTTGAGAGAGTTATGCACGACTTCCATCTGCTGCTGATTAATATGAAGTCAATCTGATTTTTATGACCTGTTGGCGATCGCCATGTCCATAAGCGTCTTGGATGTTGTTTATATGCCGTGTTAGTTACGAATAGTCCTTTTTCAATGCAAAACTCTAACAACATCTCACCTCGACTGTTGCGGGCTCCTAAGCCGTATTCCCCAATAATATTCCTTAGGTGTTGATCATTATCAGTGTGCCCTATCTTAGCATTAAAGTCTCCCAGGATGATAGTACATTCCTTCTTTGGTAACGCTTTGCAGGTTAATTCTAGCTCGTGGTAAAATTCCTCCATCTCTTCTTCGGTGGCTGCAGTGGTCGGCGCATGGACCTGTACAAAGTTAATTGGGTGTGGATGGGCTGAAATTTTTAAGGATATAATTCTATTGTTGATGGTATTATACCCCAATACCTTGTCTCGTAGCCAGCTAGCAACTATGAAGCCCACATCACTAAAACTATTGTCTTGCCTGTCAGAGTAGATTACCATATTTCCTTCAGGGGTGATGTGGTATCCGTTATCTTTGACATGGGTCTCACTCAATCCTAGTATAGCCAGATTATAGCGCTCCATCTCCGCTTCAACAACTTCGATTTTTCCTGGCCTTAAAAGTCCACGGACATTCCAGGTTCCTATTGTTATTGCCCTTCCCTTGGGTGTTAGTTTGCTAGAGTAAGATGTTATGTTTCCAACTGCAGCCGGTAGCCAATTTCACACCAGTCGGCCCGGAACCAAGCTGGCGCCGAGCGTTAGTCGGGTCGCATGACATCATATTATCTCTGGTGGCGTTCTTAATCATGGTGGTTTTCTTGGGATTATAGTCGCGGTAGTTTCCCGTTGCTTTCCGCGCTAGACTTTTTGAGGGTATTTAGTCCTCAAGGCCACTACTGCCTAGGAGTCAGGTTATCATATCCGCCGCCTGAGACTCGGCGTTGTTACTCGTTTAGCACCACCCGGGGGACACGTGTAGGGTAGTAAAAGGTAATTCCTACGGACGCGAGTAACCACCGCCCCCGTTTATTGTATCAAGTTTGATTAATTTTAAACATTGATTTGATTTGTAATCTAATTTTAATTGCCTGAAATGTAAAATCAGCGATATGCGATCAGTAGTTGGGAAAGGGTCCGGTGGCTTTAACACAGGTTATACTGTAACCTAGCTAAGCTGCCGGTTGCGATCTTAACATTCTAATATAAAAAACCATTGAAAATAAAATAATTTGCATGTTGTAATTGTCTAGATTAAGGTTTTTATGTTATCGAGCTGAATAAAAGTACATTATTATTATTATAAGTATGCCATCACAGTTACTATAAATCTTGTCAAGGGTGTCGATTTATGAATGAAGAAGGTCAAGATTTAAAAAAAATCTCAGAACACTGTACAGTGTACAGCCTAGCCCATGACCCGGTAACCACGTGACGTTGAGTTTCGATGCACTTGTTTGGGCTATTTTCTCATTACCGTGGCTTTCTAATAGCGAAAGAATTATTTAAATTGGTTCAGTAGTCTCGTAACTCGTAAGTTAAATAGTAATAAGCAAACGATTAAATATTTCGTCTCTACAATATTAGTAAGTATAGATATTTAAAAATACATTAGTCCCAACCCAATTCGCAGTCTAAACTCAGTCACTGATGGGCTTTTGTTTAAAATATACAATAGGTAAGTACTTATCAAAGAAAATCATATACGTAGGTATGTAGGTAGGGACATAGTAGTTAATACAATCGATCCAAAATACTTTTAGACAGGTAAGTATATAAACGTCAGGATAATGATCGTAAATTGCATATTTATTTGTAAATAAATATGCTGCACCAGAAAAATGAAGATTTATAAAGCGATTTTATGTTCTTTCGTTTCATAGGTAGAACAAAATTATTTGTAATAATATTGATATTATTCTTGGTCGTTGCACCACAATTAAAACATTTTTTTTGTATTACAAAATGGGTCGACGGCCAAGGCCATTTTATTTTGTCTTTAAAATAGTTTTTAAAATCACTTCTTTTAAAAAAAACGATCTACATCAATCACGACAACCATTGACACGACAATCTAACACTGAAAGAATTTTTCAAATCGGACCAGTAGTTCCTGAGATAAGCGCGTTCAAATAAGCCCTTTCAAATAATTTCCCTCCGTTTTTTCCACATTTTCCTCTATTTCTTCGCTTCTATTATTCTTAGCGTGATAAAATATTGCTTATAGCCTTCCTCGATAAATGGGCTATCTAACACTGAAAGAATTTTTCAAATCGAACCAGTAGTTCCTGAGATTAACGCGTTCAAACAAACAAACAACCTCTCCTGCTTTATAATATTGAAGTGTAGATAACATTTTTACTACTTTTCTTACTATTCTACTACTATTTTTCGAAAATGTGTCAAATAACTACCTAATTGTAATATCGACATTGCATCGATTCGATATATTTGTTCCTGTTTTCCTGAAATACAGTTACAGATTTGATCATTATTCTGAATGATCGTCATTATGTTTTTAGGGCTATTCAGGAAAAAGACGTTCAGGAAAATGAGGAATTCACTAAATTCGTTTATAATTAAGTATTGATATAAAGAAAATTATTAAGAACTTATAAATGTTGCGGGCCTTTATAACTTGGTATAAAAAAAGTAGTGAAAAACAGACAAATGTTGGCACAGTCGAGAAATGTAAATGACGTCTTATTTGGAAATTTTTGTAGAACGTATTTCAAAGAGAGAGAGAGAGAGCATAAAACGAAGACCTCTATCCACACCAAAGCACTGCGATCAAATAAAGTGAGCCAGCAGATTTTATCGCAAAATAGGTTTCAACCCGTCACGTTGAGTATATCGGCAAGGCATTCAAAACAAACAATGCGCAGGACAATGACGCGAATTTTATGAACATTTTAAAAATATAATTTTTAGTTATTTAATGTAAGTTGATGTGTTATTTGTTGGTATCGGATTCTTCTCTTCTTTATCTTCAAATTAACATTAAATTTTTAATCCTTTCTAGCTCATTTTTTTTTATAAATAATAAATTGTAAGCGGCAGTATCGAAACGACACGCAAAAATTTCATAATTTGGTACTTTTTTTTATAATAACTTTTGAAATATTAACTCTACTTTCAAATAGTTTTAGCAGCATTTTTGTAAGTTAATTAGACATTGAAATGTGTAATGTTACATTGAATTTACGAAGGCGTTGTGAACCCAACTTTGAAGACATGAATTTAGTCTCTCTCAAATATTCGCCCCACTACACAATATTTATACCACAAGCGTCATTACGTCCGCGCTGGCCGGCAAAAAATATAAACAAAAACATGCCCTTGCATGTCGCGTGCGAACTCCGCCCCCTCGCCTCTGTCACCCCCGCGTCTCCTCTGGGACGATGTCGTTTTGTGGGACGTAATTAAATCACACATTAGAATTGATAAAAACTTTATTATATACAGGAATCCACATTATCGGCGTGTTATACGTAAACAAAGTATCGAATATACGCCACCGATATACGGCGCACAGTAGCGACCTCCAAAATTCGCGCGCCAAATAGCGGAACTAAGAAATACGCCGAAAAGCACTCCGGTGACAAAACAACGTCCATGCCAATATTTCACCCAGCCATTGTACTAACCTTAACACTACTTCTGGCTGAATTTGAGAGATGGTCAATCTTGCGTCCGTATACAGGATGCAACAAGTCAGTCGGACGCAATATCATCGGTAAAAACCGCCATGTAGGACGCAATATCAACTCCGGGGTGGAAATATATATATATATATATATATATATATATATATATATATATATATATATATATATATATATATATATAGTATAGACTATTGTATATTATTGTACGCTTAATAAATAATTTATATACGTGGGAGAGCCATGCCACGAATGGGCCGGCTCGACCGGAGAAATACCACGTTCTCACAGAAAACCGGCGTGAAACAGCGCTAGCGCTGTGTTTCGCCGAGTGAGTGAGTTTACCGGAGGCCCAATCCCCTACTTTATTCCCTTCCCTACCCTCCCCTAATTCCTTCTCATCCCTACCCTCCCCTATTACCCTATTCCCTCTTAAAAGGCCGGCAACGCACCTGCAGCTCTTCTGATGCTGCGAGTGTCCATGGGCGACGGAAATTGCTTACCATCAGGTGACCCGTTTGCTCGTTTGCCCCCTTATTTCATTAAAAAAAAATGGATTTCAACTACATAGTACATACATCTGCAAAGGAGGTTGGAAAGTTGGTATATAATGCTATCGTTTCACTTTTCAGTTGGTATATTGTATCACATGCAAAAGAGGTTAGCAAGTTGCTAGATTGTATGCCTCGCAACGCTAACCATACTTGCTAAACGATAAATTAATTAGGATTTCTAAACAACAAATCTACTACGCTATCTGCATAGGTAGGTTGGCAAATCACTACAATATTTTTTTGCCTTGCTATGCATTTACCATTTAGAGATGTAACTCTACCCTTCTGAAGGAAAAAAAAAGTTCCACGATTTTTCTGTTTTATTCCTAGCCCTTAAATTAAATAGACTATGGCCTCTAGGTCACAAGGAAAGTAAATTATGTTCGGTTAAAATGGATGTATATTAAAGTTATAACAATGATCACATTGTTTAATGTTGTTAACACAAAACCATGTTGTGTTATATTTACATACTTTAGAGTATTGTTTGAACAACATATTATTATTGTATCATGTAAACAACTCAATCCTTTAACCTTGCACCACTTACAATAATATTAATGATGATCATATAAAGAGATATCACATAATTCAGGAAAATAACAAAGATAGGCCAGTAAAACTACGCCTTGCTGACTGCCGTGTATGTACTATCAAATGTAATTTAAAGGTTCAGGAGTTCTGTTCAGTGCCTTTAGACCAAGAGACACCTTCGTATGAACTTTCTCTGATTCGTAACATATGTTTAAGTTACTAGAAACAACATTTTAACCACTATGAGTCTTTTGATAAATTTCAAGGATTTCCCTCGATTGCTCATAGATCCCATCATCAGCTCACCACTTTCGTAATTATTATACAAAATCAAGATTATATCCTATACAACAACACAAGAATTTTGAAAATCGGTCTACAAACAGCGAAATAATCATCAAAAACATCTGCTTCGATGCAAAATATCACGAAAAGCATCAATAATTGGGTCATAATGTGATGACCCATGTCATAATTATGATTTTGATGATGATTATCAAATAAATTTATGTGTTGGCTTATGTTTTCAGTTGTTTAAATAACGCCGAAATCCCCGAACCTGTATCTATAAGGATTCAAAAGTTCTTTTGGGTACCTTCGGATCCAGGGTGCGAAATCTTACTTTTTGGTAGCATTTACCTCGAGTGCTTCAGAAAAAATTGAAATCACTATATTTTTCCATACAAATTTCAAGGAGCCCCCTCGATTCCTCCAGGATCCCATCATCAGATCACCACTTTTGTGAACATGGTACCAAATTTGAGTTAAACCCTATACAACACAAAAAGAATTTTGAAAATCAGATCACAAATGGCTGAGTTATCGTTGAACATACAAAAAAAAAAAATACATACAGCCGAACGTATAACCTCCTCCTTTTTGGAAGTCGGTAAAAACTACGCCGTATTTTATTACGAGCTGTCGCGGTATTAGTTTCTTAATGTAAGTATCTCATACAGCACACTGCATAGCTATACCATATAACCGGCCTCTCTTTTTATTTTACAAGGTCATATTTTATTTGGTCGGATAATTACAAAATCTATAATGTTTTAGAGACTCAAGTGGTACTGATTGCCTTAAGTAGCCTATCGGCACAAATAATAATTAATATGGCTATGTGTGACATTTAGGTACTTGTAGGGGCGAGGACCCCTACACTACAACGATGGGCAGAAAGGAAACTGGGGTTACCTGGTGGCTGAGACAGCTGGGCAGATGGGCTGATAGGGCTGATGTGCTGATGTGCTGATGCTCCTAGTCACACGACACTGTCACCTTCTATTTCACTGAGCTGAGGATTTATCGCGAATCACGGGAACGGCTAGCCGATATTTTTCGTATGTAACGATCGCGCGCCTGTAATGGACTGTGTCGAACTTGCGTCAAACGTATGACAGCTGACAGCGCAGACTCATGCGCAGTGTTGCCAACTGCCACATTCGTCGCGCTAAAGTTTGGCGCGAACATCCTGGGGGGGCCCGGCAATGGGCGTGAGCTGATCCCCATCTTGAGCTGAATCCAGTGGAAGCCGGGCAATCTTGCCGACAGGTCTCCGCAGCTGGCCTTGTGAGGTGGCCAAGTCCACAACTCTGATGACTCCATCCTTCCCAGGTAGTAGGCGTGTGATTCTTCCCATCTTCCATTGGAGCGGAGGCAGATTGTCTTCTTTGAGCAGAACCAGTTCCCCAATTTTGGGTGGAGAGGAAGAGGAAAGCCATTTGGAGCGGATTTGAAGGGTATGGAGGTAGGACTTGGTCCAGAGAGCCCAAAAACGCTGAGAGAGAGATTGAATGAGCTGAAAGCGCTTAAGGGGGGAGATGACTCTGTCATCTATTGTGTGCTCGGGAAGAGCTGTGAGCGGACGGCCTATGAGGAAATGGCCGGCTGTGAGGGGCTGATAGTCCGTAGGATCGGACGATAGTGGGCTGATAGGCCGAGAATTTAATACGGCCTCAATTCTAGCGAGCAGAGTTGAGAATTCCTCAAATGTGAGGCGTTGTTCACCGATTACACGGTAGAGAAGTTGCTTGGTAGATTTAACATTAATCTCGTGGATGCCTCCCATCCACGGGGCCTTGGGCGGATTAAGTAACCAAGTTATATTTTGAGCTGAGAGTTTATGGGAAATGGCGTCATTATTGTCATTGAGAAATTGTTGAACTTCTAGGAGCTGATTCCTAGCACCTACATAGTTTGTGCCGCAATCGGAACGTATTAAAACGGGAACACCGCGACGTGAGCAAAATCTTTGTAACGTGGCAATAAATGCATCTGTAGAAAGTGCGGATACGGGTTCCAAGTGAACCGCCTTTGTAGTGAGACAAACGAATATACAAAAATAACCTTTGATTAACTTAGCATTCCGTAGTTGACTTGATTTAAGTAAAAATGGACCGGCGAAGTCTGTTGACACGTGACTAAATACGGGCTGAGGTATAACTCTGTCGGCTGGAAGGTCAGCCATGACAGGCATTTCGGGCTGAGCGCGGCAACGGAAACATCTTATACATTTATACGTTTTATGTCGAATGATGCGGCGTGCTGATAATATCCAGAATTGTTGACGTAATATAGCGTGTAATGTATCGGTGCCAGGGTGACAATGAATACGGTGATAGTGATCGATGATAAGGTCTGTGAGAGGACTTAAACTAGGCAGTATGAATGGATGCTGTGCATCGTATGTGAGTTCCGAGCGAGTGAGTCTACCACCTACTCGAAGGAGACCGTCCTGCATAAAAGGTGATAATCGTTGTAACCTAACTGTGCAGAGTTTGTTAATTTGCAGGCGGTGAATGTCTTCTGCGAATGAGTTCTGTTGAACAGAGCGGATCCAGAAGAGCAGAGCTTGTCTACGTTCATTTACAGTTAGCGGACCTAGTTCTCGCGAGTGTGTAGGTAATTTACAGTTAGAGATAAATCGTCGCATGTAAGCTGTGACGCCGATAAGTTTATCTAATGAGCTGAATCGTGTAAGAAAATCACTATCTATACCGGGGATTGTGAAATGACATGGAACTTGTTTAGGTTTGAGTCCAGGTAATTCCTGTCGAGTGTGAGCTGAAGGCATCTTGGGCCAGGTATCCTCTGGCAGTTTGAGCCAAGGAGGAGACCACCATAAACTATGCGAAAGAAGAGAATGTGCTGAGATTCCTCTGCTGGCACAATCAGCAGAGTTTAAATGTGTAGGTACATGACGCCAGATGAGTGAAAGAGAGTTATTAGTAATTTTGGTTACTCTGTTAGCTTCAAATGTTTGTAAACGATGAGTAGGAGTTTTAATCCACGCGAGTACAATGGTGCTGTCTGACCAACAGACGTGTTGAGATATTGTGAGATGAGCGGAGAGATGTTGAGAGACACGAGACATGAGTTGAGATAAAAGTGTAGCCGCGGATAATTCTAATTTAGGAATTGTGAGTTTATTTTTAATAGGGGCTACCTTAGATTTAGCTATTATGAGCTGAACGTTAGCTGATCCATCGTGATTTAATTCGTGTAAATATACGACTGCAGCAAAACCATTTTCTGAGGCGTCTGCGAAGCCATGAAGTGAGTATGTAGAAGTTAATTTGTGCGGAGCTACGTGTCTGGGAAAATGTATGTTTGAGATGTGCGGAAGATCATGAGAAATGCGCTGCCAGTCTTGTGTAATGTTATCTGGAGTGGGGTCGTCCCAATCCAATTTGAGCAACCATAATTTTTGTAGAAGTAACTTCGCGCGGAATATTACAGGAGTGATCCAACCGTTTGGATCATAAAGAGAAGCTACAGTGCTGAGTATGGATCGCTTTGTTATGTGAGTAATTGGCGGTAGTGAAATGTGATATGTAAATTCATCAGACTGCGGAATCCATCTAATACCTAAAACCTTAACAGATGGAGAGTCTGAGCTGATGTCAAAGTCCTTAGGCATTTCGCATTGATCATCTGGGAAACGTTGTAAGAGTCGAGGAGTGTTAGATTTCCATTTACTGAGCTGGAAACCACCAAGCGATAATAAATTAATGAGTTGAGTTTGAAGAGCTGAAGCTTCTTCTATGGAGTCATGACCACAGAGAATATCATCTACGAATATGGAGTTACGTAATACATGAGCAGCTTGGGGATAGCGATGACCTTCATCATCAGCTAGTTGTAATAATGTGCGGATAGCATGATAAGGACTTGAACGTAATCCGTATGTAACAGTGTTGAGCGCATATGTGAGTAAAGGTCGATCAGGAGACGATCTCCAGAGTATGAGCTGATAATAACGTTGATCTGGATTGATAATAATATTTCTAAACATCATTTTTATATCTGTGGTAAAGACTACACGATGTGTCCTGAATGTCAGAATTATATCGACAATATCACGCTGAAGGGCGGGGCCTGTATGTAGGCAATCATTAAGGCTGACACCATTGGATGACTTACAACTGCCATCGAATACTGTGCGGAGTTTATCAGTACCTGATTTAAATATACCATGATGAGGAATATAATAATGAGGTTTATGTGTAAAAGTAGAAGGATGACAAGGTGTCATGTGGCCTAAGTTTATGTATTCGTTCATAAATTCTATGTATTTTGAGCGGAATGAATGGTCGGATTGTAATCGCTTTTCTAAGTTGAGAAATCTACGGAGAGCAATAGCATGTGTACTACCTAATTGCGGAGCATTCGATAAAAATGGAAGAGTTACGATATAACGTCCCGATCGGTTACGAGTAGTAGTTGAGCGGAATAAGTCTTCACCTTGTTCATGTAATGGGTTTGAGTGAGTTGGACGCGGCTGGGGTTCTTCTGACTCCCAGAATCGTTCTAGACTTTTATTTATATCTTGATGAGAATGAGAATGAACAGAATGAGCGGATTGAGCGGAATGAGTCAAATGAGCGATATGAGCGGAGTTAACTTGAACTACTGAATTATCATATAATTGTTTAATGGGACCTATGAGTGCAAAATCAAAAATCGTGCCGAAGGCTATGGGCTTCCCCGGGCCCAAAGTCACCTTAGTACCATCTAACACATGGCCTAAAACATCTGAGCCTAAAATGAGATCGATGGGCGCAGGAGTATGATAATTGTGATCCGCTAAAGGAATAAGCTGACTTTCCGAGTCATGTACTACATCGGGAATTTTTTGCATAGGTAGGTAACCTGTGACATCCTTCAAAATATGAGCGGAAGTTGTGATGGAAGGCGTGTCACTACGTGTGGGCCGAAAAGTAATCGAAACATGACCTTTAGAATTTTGTATGTGCTGATCTCCAACGCCTGTAATTTTTAATGAGCAATGTTTCGGTTGTAAATTAAGTGTTTTTACTAAGCGTTGAGTAATTAAAGTTATCATACTACCACAATCAAGTAATGCGCGTGCTTTATGATAGTTACCATATTTATCTGAAATTTTCAAAACAACTGTAGGTAATAATATGGGAGTTTGTAATGAGTTATTATTATGCTGAGTAGTATTAACTTGAGCGGAATCATTATGAGCTGAATTATGAGCTGAGTTATGAGCGGATTTATGATGAGAAAAATTATTATTTAAATTATTGGGCTGATTTTCTAACTCTGAATGCTCCGTGATGGTAGGTAGTCATTGTTTGTTATTATTATTATTATGAGGCGAAGATGAATGCGACTGATGAGATGTAGATGGTTGATGATGAACGATCGTATGGTTTGTATTAGATGTGTAGGTATGAGCATTATTATGATTATCACGACGACGGGGCTGCGCGCGCAGGTGAGCAGGAAGTAAATGAGCTGATGATGTTGGCGAGCGTGGTGCATCATGACGATGAAGAGAAGTGTGATGATTTGGACTACCACAATCCTTGCAGGCGCCAGTTGACCTACATTCATTTTCGTAGTGCGGACCTAAACATTTACGACATCTACCTTTTGACTCGATAAAGTCCCAACGTCCTTGAATGGGCTGATGGTTATACTTGGGACAAGCTATTAATTTGTGCTCTGTGGACCTACAATATGGGCAGTAAAACTTAGATTTAAAACTGGCTTGAGCTGAGTATACGTGCTGAACTTGTCGGGGGGGAGAGGGTAGTGCATAGTGTTGGCGAGAATGAGATGGAGCTGGGCTGACATGCGGGGTACGCATGGTATGTGCTGAAGGCGAGCGCTGATACGCGGGGCTTATGGGTCTAAAGCGGAGACTGCGCGGAGAGCGGGGGGAGGGGGGTTGTTGACGGGAAGGTCCCGCTTGACCTTGAAACTCAGTGCGCGCTGGCGTCGGACATTCTGTCTCGATGCAGCGCGCGTGCTCTTCTAAAAAAGAGATTAAATTATCTAAAGTGGGCAGGACATCAGATGCGCCGTATCTCCTCTCGAATAATGTGCGGAGCTCCCCCTGTAGTTTACGGACTACAATTGAAACAAAAACATAATTGCTGTCCATAGGCAAGTTTAAGTTCTTTAATGCGCTTTGAGCTGAGATGAGCGGAGTGAGAAAAGTAGCTCGAATACTCGAGCGTATATGTATGTTGGGCAGACCGAGTATAATATCGACAAACCTGTCGATCAACACGCGACGGTTTTCATATCGACGTGTTAATATGTCGAGCGCAACACTATAATTCTCGTTAGTGATTTTTAGATGAGAAACCATGGATAATGCCTCCCCCGACAGGCATGAGAGCAGGTAATGTAATTTTACCGCGTCCGACAACGTTGCCATGTCGTCCATCAGACTACGGAAAATCGTAATAAAAGAAGGCCATTCTTCAACCAACGAATTAAACTTAGGAAGCTCAATTTTAGGCAAAACGGAAGAAGTGAGCTGAGGAGTCTCCGAAGTACTTTGTGTATTTTCGGCCGCCGTTAAAATAAAATAATAGTCCGAAATCGCACTGTCGTAATTGGACGTATATAGTTTTTCGTTATCTTGGGATAAGTTTGGGTCGTCTAGAATCTCATGATAAATATTTTCTAACCTTGTTTTTTGATAGGGGACTTCCTTAAGACGCGCATTAAACTCCTTTCTTAATGTTTGAGAAGACTCCTTGGAGTCGCCACTAGAAAGTGCTGTCGCAATTTCTTTGAGCCGACTGAAAGCTTTGACGGCCTCTCTGAAAACGGCAGCTTGCGATTTAGTAGGCATACTAGTGTAAAGGAACCTTAACGAGCTGATAAAAATGTATATAAGTAGTTAATAAACTATGTTGAAAAAATAGTAAAGTGGTATAGTAATGTGCTGAGTCAGTATATCTGAATTTTAACGCAAGTATAACACGGTAACCGCAATATTATGTAATGAGCGGAGACATAAAACATTTAAATGCGATACCTAAGACGCTTGTTATTGTAATAGTTAAAAAAAATTAACAGATGTTTCTTATCGGAGCGGAGGTGCTGAGGTATGCGCGCGCGGCGAAAGATCGATCGCGGTAAGGCGAGTAATTAAGTCGAAGTACCTAAGTGCTAAGTTAACAAAAACAACTGTAAATATTTCAATGAGCTGAACAGTAATAACACTTAATGTAATAGGCACAAACTATGTGATGTATGAAAGTTTCTTTGTTCCTACAACCCGACGGAATTATGTTGAAGATATTTTTATATTGGTATTTGGGCTGAAATATATTCGGTAATTTAATTTAAATGCAATATAGACGCAATATATGGGCTGAAAATAATGAGATTACAATTATACAATAAGATGATAGGGGATTAAATTACCTATGCAAATTATTACTTAATATGGCGGACGAACAAAATCGTATTTGGCAAACTTTGCAAAAATATTGCCGTAAGTGGGTAAAAAATGGGCGGAGGCTACTTTATTCGATAGAATATTAGTAATAAAATGGGATTCTAATAAGATAAGGCAGAAATATGAGCAGAATGAACTGTAGTTTTAATTTTCGCCGGGCGGGGCATTAAAGCGGGTGGGTGAAAAAAATATTCCTAGGCTCGCTATGGACCAGGGAGTGTGCTGAAAGGCTCGAAAGTACCAGAAAGGTCACTGGACGGCTCGAAAGGACCAGAAAATGTAGGGGCGAGGACCCCTACACTACAACGATGGGCGGAAAGGAAACTGGGGTTACCTGGTGGCTGAGACAGCTGGGCAGATGGGCTGATAGGGCTGATGTGCTGATGTGCTGATGCTCCTAGTCACACGACACTGTCACCTTCTATTTCACTGAGCTGAGGATTTATCGCGAATCACGGGAACGGCTAGCCGATATTTTTCGTATGTAACGATCGCGCGCCTGTAATGGACTGTGTCGAACTTGCGTCAAACGTACGACAGCTGACAGCGCAGACTCATGCGCAGTGTTGCCAACTGCCACATTCGTCGCGCTAAAGTTTGGCGCGAACAGTACTTGTAAAGCTATAATAATTATGTCTAAGCGGTAAAGGTGATCACACATTTATCAGCAAGCACGCGCCGAACGCCCCACATTTTATAATTTATTGTATGAAATGATAGTTCAGTTAACAAAGTATGTACTATGTAGTTGTGGAATGCGTGGGCGGGAACCTAAGCGATTTCTGCGGGAATTGATTCTTTAAAGCTTTTTTTAATTCTTTTCCTGAGCGTGTAGTTCGAAAACGGATGAGAATTTGGAAAAACTGTAAATAATTTAATGATAGAGAATTTAATAAGCTTTAATTTCATCATAGAATATTATTGCTACAACGCATAGTTTTTTGGTTATTGGCGAAAAAACAAAAATTGAGAGATGAGACCTTTGTCCCTCCAACTCACCTCCTAGACATCAGGACTTTTAGTATGTTTTGTCCCTAACCACCCAGAATAAATTCCTGCAGAAATCGCTTAGGTTCCTGCTCATGCACTTTATACCCTTCCTTGAGTTATTGCTTAACCAGACTATGATGTGAAACCTCGCACATTCGTCCGCACCGTACGCGCTGCATTTCGTGCACTGTGCAGTGCGTTCGACGCGTACGGTGCTGATAAATGTGCGATCAGCTTAATAATCTAATTACAAAGTATACCTGTGATCCAGACTTGCAGGGGTTGGCTGTGTTATACTTTTTGTCAATCTCATTACTCTGCATTTCACCGCAACTCCTGAAATTATAATATGTATTAACATTTAAGTAAAATTCAAAAGCTGATGATGATGAATTCGACTGTGTAACCAAAAAACAAAATAAAAATGCCTTTTTCTGTTTGGTAGCTACGCCAGATGCCTTTCGAGGGTTGCATACTGTGCACACACTTGGGCACTATAAATACTATTGCGTATAATATGGTTTTATTTCTTGTAGTCTGTTGTAGACCAAACACTATGTCTTGAACTATGTGATATATACCCCGCGTTCATATAGTGTCATCCCTTTTTAGGGTTCCGTAGCCAAATGGCAAAAAACGGTAATGTAGATTCGTCATATCTGTCTGTCTGTCTGTCTTTCCGTCCGTATGTCACAGCCACTTTTCTCCGAAACTATAATTGAAACTTGGTAAGTAGATGTAGTCTGTGAACCGTTTTAAGATTTTGATACAAAAATAGAAAAATTATTAAAAATTTTCGGGGTCCCCATAGATACAACTGAAACAAAAAAAAAAAAATCATCTAACCTATGAGTGTGGGGTATCTATGGATAGGTCTTCAAAAATCATATTGAGGTTTCTAAAATCTTTTTTTTCTAACCTGAATAGTTTGCGAGAGACACTCTTCCAAAGTGGTAAAATGTGTGTCCCCCCCTCTAACTTCTAAAGGGGCATGATAAGTCTAAAAAAAATATATGATGTACATTACTACAAAACCTACCAACGAAAATTAGTTCGAACGAGATCTAGCCAGTAGTTTTTTTATACGTCATAAATGGTAAACCTTAATTTAACTTTCATTAAATCAACTGAAATATGAAAATAAATCAAAAACCTCTTAATTTGATAAAAATAAACCTTAATGCTGCAATTCATGGGCGAGTCCAACTCGCACTTGGCCGGTTTTTTATTTCTTAGATTGATTTGAAAGAGATGACACTACGATGTTGCCACTTTTTAATTTCTTCACTTTTTTGACAGACTCTAAAAATGCTTATTTTTCATCGTCATATAATATATCTTTACTTTATTTAAAAATTCTGCAAATCTTTGACCTTGTCAACATCCCTATTATTGAGTATTATTCAGTGTTAACAAGCATGAAATTTGTTCATGCACTAGTACATAATTTTATACTATAAACATAAATATGATAATTATGTACCTACTACCTACTACCTAGTAATTGCAGAAAAATATTATAATTATGTAGGTACTTGTAATAACGAATTATTATACACCACTATTTACCTTGTTAATGTTTTTGATAATCTACAATTTAATAATTTGAGATGATTTTACTGCTTTTAGATTTTACTGGGTTTTAATGTTGCATGTTCATTACCAAAATCTCAATGTCTGAAACCAACCAATAGGTTGCAGTCTCATTGTCTAGTTTTTTTTTGAAAAACTTGCAAGAGGACTATTCTGAAATTAACTCAACTATTTAGTAATTAAATTTGTTAATTTGGGAATTTACATGAAAGTCATCAGTAACTGACATTATTTACCCCAGGCCAAAACAAACTCTCAAAAATTATATAGCTCAAAATGAATAAGTATTAATTTGTGAATGAAAGTTATTAATAACATGACAAATTTCCATACCATACAGGATCGTCGGACCCAGGTTCTGAACATCCATACAGCAGCATATGATGAGCAGTATGCATTGTCGCATTCGGTTGGAAGCCAACTGCAAAAATAAAAATATTAAGTAGTATAATTTTGCATAAAACTAAGGAAGACTAAGAAATAATGATAATGCACTGCATTTATAATAACCAAATATCAAATGGTAAAAAAACAGTATATATAGATGAAAGAATATTAATTATTAAGTTGAATATTACATACAAATAATTTATAATGATTTTATCTATTAATTATTTTTGTATGTACATAGTTTAAAAGTTTTCTGTTACAAAAATCTTTGGGATTATGAGAATCTAAAGGGAGAAGATTTGGCTAAGCCAGGTTTTTATGAAGCCAAATCGTTTTTTATGAAGCCAAGATGTCTTAATACAGCTATAGACTCGAAGACTTATATTGAGACACTATTTTTTGTAAAAACATTTCAAACCAACAACTTGCTACTTGCTTACCTATGTAATAGTCATGATAGGGTGAGATCCTTATTGGTGTGCACAGATACAGCTCATCCTGAAACAAAACTTTTTGTTTACTGTCTGTGCCAGAGGCCATCTAGCATGAAAACCTTGCATTAATATATCCTATTAATTACCAGACTGTGTAACTTAATAATATTCTCAAAAGCCCACAGCCACAACAGTTAAGTCTTTCCATGCAACTCTATCTATGTCTTTCTTTTATCTCTTCTTATAAGATAAAAGGAAAAAAAAGTGCAATTCAGTTCATCTGATTATATCTTATTGATTTTTTCAATGGGCTATAGATAAGTTCAATGTTAGTACACCCACATGAGAGATTATCTCGAGTGGATTGAAAATCAATACTGATTAGCATTTAATGTACTCTTTTACGTTAAAATGTCAGAGAAAATACCATATTTTGTTCCTTTTGAGGAATGGAAAAGGAACCTAGGTAGCTTTTAAAGTAAGAAAAAAATCAAGTTACTTCTTTTCATTCTTATTTGATATCATTTGCATATGCTTGGCATGAACAGCCTGTTATTTTTGTGGCCCTTAAAATTTGCAGTTTAAGAATTGATTCTAAGAATCCAGTCTCTAGAAAAAGTGTGTTTTGTTTACAATATAGAAATAAAGAATTGTTAAGTAATACATGGCTAATGCCATCTATTCCACTGAAAAGAAAAGCAGGAGATAGACTATTTTTACCAAGGCTAGAGAACCAAATAAATAACACCACATAGCTGACCCTATCAGTGAAACTAAAAACTAGAATTTAATTATCCAGTGTAGATGACATTATTATCAACTGCATTATTGGCTACTAAGATGAATGGCAAATCTATGATTTTATCTGAACTACATCCTTCAAGGACAAGCTTGAATATAAAAAAAAACTAAAGGATTTATGTACTTACTTACCTACTTGTATGTTTTGAAAGAGTGTTGGTTAAATATTAATTAAATATTAAAATGCCCGCAACTCCAGTGCGCCAAATTTAGTTTATCTATCATCTATCATACTAAAAAGTATCCTATGTCCTTTCCCGGGACTCAAGGTATCTCCATGCCAAATTCAGCAAAATCGGTTCAGTGGTTTGGGCGTGAAGAGGTGACAGACAGACAGGCAGACAGACACACATTCCCATTTATAATATTAGTATGGAAGTATGGATTTAAGTATTGCATTAGGTACTTTAAAGTTGATCATGTAAGTTTTACTTTTTTCTTCTGCATGCTATTTAAAATGTATATTTACCTTATGTGGCCAAACATTGGGCATTAAGAAGTCGTATGTGTCTACTTCATAGGCAAAAACCTTAAAAACACAAACACAAAATGCGAAAAACACGGAGTACACTGCGTTGTATGCCATCATTGTACGTTTGGTACACTTTTTCAACGGTTGTTCCCCCGAGAATATATTTTAGCACCACGTCGATAATTTTTATATTCACGGTAATAACATACGCAACGCCGACGGAGCTTATCGTCGTGCTACAAGTGTTTATATAGTTTTTTTGAGATCGATAACTCTTCACCAACGTCATTCAAGTGTAGCAAGGTACAGGAAATTTGCTGAGATCCATGGAAAATAATTTTGTTTTTTCGTCTCTACAAAGATGGTTTAAAGCTATAAAAATAATTATTATCTCACGCAGACACATTTAAAATTTGAAATGTTTGTGGGTTTTTCTTTTAGAGGGTAAATTTACACTTTTTTGATTGAATTTGAAATTTATGTGCAAAATAATTCTAAAATTGTAAACATTCACCAGTTTGCTGTTTGCTGTCAAACACCTGTCAAATGTTATATTTTGTCATTGTCAAAATGACAAAATATAACACTGACAAAATATCCCATCACTTCTCCTTCTCCTCAGATTGTAAGCACTACATGGCTAAAATAGTTTAGTGGCTCTGTACTAGATGGCACTGCAAGGCTATTTTTTTGATTTTGCGGTGCACTCGGCACTCGCGACCCGGTTGTGGTATTTATTTTATTGTTACTACATTGGTTCGCCAGAGGCCATTTTCTTGCAATTCATATATTTTTATTGAACACTTGAAATTACATTTGGTAAAACCGTTTTGAATAAATAATATTAGTATTTAGTAGGTACCTACCTACTATTATAAAATAGTCATAAATCATAATAAAATAAAAACATCGACACGTGTAAAATATTATTATTGTGTAGGTACATACAACTTATTAGGTAATTATTTTGTTTTTAAATATTATTCAGAACAAAAAATATACTTAAGGTCGAACTATATTTTATTCTATAAAGTAACAATATTAAAATACCTACTTACTATAAATATATTTTATTTTTGTAATATTTTTTTTATTTATTCCTCTTGTTCCAATAAATAAACCATCAAACTTTCCCTCTTTATTACTTTTGATCGGAAACGAGTACAAATCGCCGCAGGACGTAAATATAGCGGTGTAATTGTATTTTTCACAGAGGGCAGCACTGAGACAAGGCGCTTATTACGACAAGGGTATTCCATTACCCCCGCGAGCATGACTCTTCTTATCTAATGCAAACAAACGCTCTTTGTCGCTCTATATTTTAGTTTAAGAAGGAAACTGCTATGGTGGATTTGAAACTGATAAATTGGATTTTGTTTTGGGGACTTTCTCGAAAAACTAGTCTACAGCTGTATTGCAAGTAGCTTTTTACTGTGTACAGTACAATCTATACATAATATTTAAAAAACTCAAAGGTCTGACTGACTAACATGGTGATCTATCAACGCACAATTAAAACCACTGGACGGATCGGGCTGAAATTTGGCATGTAGGTAGATGTTATGACGTAGGCATTCGCTAAGAAAGGATTTTGATCAATTCTACCCCCAAGGGGTCAAGATAGGGGATGAAAGTTTGAAGATAATAATACTTGCTAACGCGAGCGAAGCCGCGGGCAAAAGCTCGTACTATATTATAATATTACATACAATATACGTGATAGTTGATACTAAGCATTATGATTTGTGAGGGTGCTATTTTCATTATAAAGGAAAAAATGCGTACCTAACTCATGCTTTGTGATATGTACAAACTACAAACCATAATAATTAAGAGCCTGGCAAAAAAATGGCTGGCAGACTGTAAAAAATACACCTTGTACCTACATACCTTGTACCAAATATCTTACCGTCACGTCGTGCTCTACGTCACGTATTTTGTGCCGTGTTTGATCACGTTCGGCACATTTACACGCCGTGATTCCGTACGTGTGTCCTTATTCGGTACAGATGCCAACTTGCCCTAGGTTAATCTGAATATACTGGGACTTGTCCGACTCTGGGTTAAAACGTGTTTAGTACAGATGCCAACTCTACGTCTTGTGCAACTTTGGGTTAAAACTGTAAATTATTGTTTTAAATCGGCCGGCCAAGTTCCAATTGGGGGTCGAAGCTGGGTCCGTACGGCGTACCATTAATAATAATTGATACAGAGCTAAAAATAACAAAACATAATATTTTGTTTGATGTATGGGAGCCCCACTTAAACATATTTTATTTGAGTAATTTCCAATTTTTGGGGTTCCGTACCCAAAGGGTAACGGGACCCTATTACCAAGACTTCGATGTCTGTCTGTCCGTCTGTGTGTCTCAAGAACCGCCATAGCTAGAATTCTGAAATTTTCACAGATTGTGACTGTATCTGTTGCCGATATAGCAACAAATATAAATAAAATAAATTAAATATTTAAGGGGGGCCTCCCATACAACAAATATATTTTTAGGGTTCCGTACCCAAAGGGTAAAAACGGGACCCTATTACTAAGAATTCGTTCTGTCCGTCTGTCCGTCTGTATGTCTCCAAGCTGTAACTCAAGAACGGTAATAGTTAGAGAGTTAAAATTTTCACAGGTTGTGTATATCAGCTGTTGCCGCTATAACAACAAATACTAAAAAGAACATAAAATTAATATTTAAGGGGGGCTCTCATACAATAAACGTGATTATTTTTTTTGGCCTTTTTTTGCTCTACTTATATCAATAATGGCAACAGGTAGGTACTTGAAATTTTCACAAAATCCTTAGTATTTATATATTGTGTAATTTAATATTTTATAATAAATAATATTATTAAAATAAAAAATATGGTGGGCTGCCATACAAGAAACACAATAATTTTAAGCCCAATTTTGCTCTATAATGGTACGGTACCCTTCGTGCGCGAATCCGACTCGCACTTGACCGATTATTTTGCAATTTTTTGCTCGATATCAATAATGGCACTAGGCAGGCATTTAAAATATTCCCCAAAATACTCAGTCATATTTATAATTTAATAATATTATATCTTAAAACGAGCAATTTTTGTATATATTATATAATTGGAATCTCGGAATCGGCTCCAGCGATTTTCATGAAATTTAGTAGGTATATAGAGGGTTTCGGGGGCGATAAATCGATCTTAGAGCTAGGAATCATTTTTGGAAAATGTCAAGCTAGTTAATAATAAAATTTAAAAATTACAGAAAAAAACACAATATTTTTCACCTATTTTTGTTCTATAATGGTACGGAACCCTTCGTGCGCGAGTCCAACGCGCACTTGGCTGATTTTTAGTATTAATGTTGTATTCAACAAATACTAATTGCAACTCTCAACTTTTAAACTGAAGTAAGTCATGACAGGCACATAAGGTATTAGGTATCTACCAATCAAAGTTCGTAGGTACAGGTAGGTACATATTTACATATATACTATATAGGTTCGTAGGTACATATTTACATATATGAGGTAGTGTTCAAATTAATTCATCATCAAAGTATGTTTGGAGCACATTAATTAGTTAATTACTTACCTACATCTCATAATTAAGTTTTCAATTTCAACTTGAAATTACTTGTGCGTACAGTGTGCCACATTTTGTTAGTTAATTTTGTTGGTTAATTAGTTGTTAATATTCAGGCAGCAAATTTACATGTCTTCATCCCACAAGGCGAATTTGAAAATAGTAAACTAGATGACGCCTGAAACTCCGCTGCGACAAAATTCCAGTATCGCCGAACTGTACATTTTTCCGGGTAAAAGGTATCCTATCTCCTAACTCTTTTCCCGTGGCTCCAAGTTTCTCCATACCAAATTTCAGCAAAATCATTTCAGCGGCTTGGGCGTAAATAGTTAACAGACAGACAGACAGAACTGTCTGTTACCTCTTCACGCTTAACCCATCAATCCCCAAGCAGCAGCCGGCTGCCGCATAACAATTATTGAAAATCTATTGTGTTTGCGATACCCACGATGGAGGTGTTAAAGTTTAAACCATTGAACGGATATTTATGAAATTTGGTATGGAGATAGGTGCTTTGAGTCTTGGGAAAGGATATAGGATACATTTTATCCCAAAAAATGTACGGTTTCCGCGCGACAAACGAATTTCTGCGTAATGGAGTCATTAGGTATTTAAAGGTGGGTTTTACCAACTTACTTTAACTATGACTTTAACTTTAACCATAACAAAATGTCAAATGAACTGTCAAATCCCTAGTAAAAGGCCATATTTGACGATAACCTTAACCTTAACTATAAATACGCCTTTGGTGCAACCCACCCTTAATAATATAGTTTATTCCACTTTTTATACTGTAAAACTGAGGCAACTTGTATTAGTACCTAATAAGTAATAACTGGTTCATAAAATTTTACGCTACAAGGTTATGTTAGGTTAGGTTGTATTTCAACTTATGACACTCGTTAGCAGCGTAGTCGGGCCACCCTACCACTTTACTCAAAAGCCATGTAAGCAAATATTGTTTCAGTTTGACGTAGCTACGTTATACGTGGTAGAACACATCATCGTCTGTGTCGACAAACAATGTTTTAGTTTCAGGAACAAGCTTTGAAATATATATTATTTTATTTAGAAAACTTCATCTTTTTTTGTAAGATTTTCAGTAAGAGTGGGGCAAAAACGGTCACAGTGAGTGTTTTGTACTTGGTTTGATATTAAACCGAATGATGCCTCTTGTACCGAAATCCGTTTGTTGTGGGGACAAATTTTTCCATATCACTATCCTATGTCCATCCCATCTCTCAAAATATTTCCATAACACATTTCATCTGAATCTATTTATGGTCAAGAGGTAATAGTTGGGGAGGGGGAAGAGGGGATTTCGGAACAAGCTCGAGCGTGTCAGATTAAGCTTGTATATCACGGTATAGAAATCAGATTTCTCACGTGGTGGGTTATTTTTTTTAAAAATTGAAATGTCATCCGATCTGTCAGATTAAGATAGGGGATGTTTAGTATACCCCAAGAAGCTTCCATATGAAGCTCTGACGATTCAAAGGTCAGATAAGCCTGTAGGGACATATTTTTAAAATATAAAAAATAAAGCTTCATATTTTCCTAACTAAGCTTCGCAGATATTTTATTTTGCACTAAACTAAATGATTTAGTTCTTTTTGTCTAAAATATATTTATAATTTACCTAAATAAGCAATTTTCTGAAAATATTTTCTTTTTCAAATCTTTAAATTTAAATTTAAAATGGCTGCAGGTTCTGAACCCACCGCTAAAATAAAAAACGCATTTGTTATTTTTTTATCAGTTTTACCTGATGTAAAAAACCTACTAGGTCTCCATGGCGCTCGAGTGACTACACAATTAGCATCTTCCCCTCCCCTACTATAATAGACAGCAGACATACAGACACTATGGAATAAAGTGTCTGTTTGTTTGAAACATAGTGTTTGAATAAAGGCCGCTGTTATACACTTTGGGCCAATGCGTGAAGCCAGGGTATTGGGCCAACTCGACGTGTAGAGTTCGGAATGTCCAACTTAGGACCCAAGGAGGTCTTTACACGTACGGTACTGGCTCAACGCGCTGGCTTTATTTTTTTTATGAAATATGGGGGCAAACGAGCAAACGGGTCGCCTGATGGAAAGCAACTACCGTTGCCCATGGACACTCGCAACATCAGAAGAGGTGCAGGTTGCAGGTGCGTCGCCGGCCTTTTAAGAGGGAATACGCTCTTTTCTTGAAGGTTTGCAGTATAGGGCCGGAAATACTCCCGGTGACAGTTTGTTCCAGAGTTTTACAGTGCGCGGCAGAAAGTTACGCAAGAAACGCACGGTGGAAGACTGCCACTCATCAAGGTGATGAGGATGGTATATTTTTCGCGTGGGACGATGGCGAAAATTTGCTGGTGGTATGATTCCGAACAATTCCTCAGAGCACTCCCCGTGATACAACCGATAGAGGATGCAGAGTGAAGCTACATCTCGGCGTAATTCCAAGGGGTCCAAGCTGTTTGAAACACTATGGCAGTCAACAATTCGAGCGGCCCTTCGTTGGATACGATCCAGAGGGAGCAGCTGGTATTTTAGCGCCCCTGCCCAGAGATGAGAACAATATTCCATATGTGGCCAAACCTGCGCCTTGTAGAGTTGTAGGCGCTGGTACGGACTGAAGAATTGTCTCGCCCTGTTCAGCCATTAGCCAGCCGCTATTCAGCCGTTGGCATTGGTCGAATATCTACAGTGACCTTATGGATTGATTCATTTCAATTACTGTAAAAGTACATTTCAATACACACATTTAACACAATATTAAGTAGTTCTGCAATGCAAATTAGAAGAATTCCAGCAAGGCCTTTCTTCCAAAACATTGTACGATTCACTTGTCATAATATGTCTTAGACCTGCAGATCTTAAACTAAGCAATATGGCGTCCCCAGCAATTGGCGCGGAAAAAACGAAATACCAATACAAATTTGGACATTGCAATCTCGTTGCAACGCCCCTATAGACGCTCCGATAAGCAGCCAATACTGTTATCAAATGGGGGAGGAAAAGGAACCGCTTTACAACCTGTTACAAAAGAAATGTAGTGAAAAACGTTATCAGGGAACCCCGTAAAACATTTACGACTTTTTTTATTGATTGTATTATTTTTTATGACAATAATATCAATAGGAAGATTTTATGGAACATTAATTTACAGTGCGTCAAGAAAGTGAAGAAATTAAAAAGTGGCAACATCGTAGTGTCATCCCTTTCAAATCAATCTAAGAAAAAAAGGATGACACTACGATGTTGCCTCTTTTTAATTTCTTCACTTTCTTGACGCACTATATTTGAAATTTAAGTAAGTTGATTTTTTTTCAAGTTTCTAAAATGTTGTATTTACTTACCTAGAATTTAGTTTTTTTTAATTTTATGTCATTTTCAAAAGAGCAAAATATTTTGTAGCTGTGCGTGAAATTTTCATATTTCGAATTCAAGTTCAAGAAATGTTTTTGAAATTAGAACAGTATTATGTAATTGATTTTCCACCATTTATACCTACGGTTTTCCCGCTATTTCGTTTCCTTTATCGTCACCCGGAACAGTAGCCTACATATATCCTTTAATTACAAGGGAAATTATAAAATAAACACCATTATTATACAGTTCTTATCGAATACGTCACATAAATTCACTGTACATTAATGTTCAGGCTAACAATTTAGCCACAGAACAAAAAAATCCCTTAATAAATTGGTTTAAGTCGTCAGTATGTAAATCGAGTTTGGGGACAATATTTTACCTGTGGCAGCATAAACCCTTTAAGCTAAAATTTATGTAACAATCGCGTGACACGCAATAATTTTTGCCGTGAAAACACCTGTCCTGGGCCCGTAACCTACTAACCTTAGTTTACGGTAGCCTGCTTAACTGAAAATGTCCCTATTATTATATCTTCAAGGCCGATGCGACAGCTTACAATTAGTTTTTTATTATTTTTATTACTTAGGGTAGGGAAGGAAATATGGGAGGGTAGGGAAGGGAAAAGGGTAGGGGATTGGGCCTCCGGTAAACTCACTCACTCAGCGAAACACAGTGCAAGCGCTGTTTCACGCCGGTTTTCTGTGAGCCCGTGGTATTTCTCCGGTCGAGCCGACCCATTCGTGCCGAAGCATGGCTCTCCCACGTCGTCTGTGAATGGGGTTGAACTTAGAAAAGCATGCAAATTATGATTCTAAATGTTACCAGGATTAAATCGAATATCGGCTATGACTACGTTTTGTTTGTTCCAGTGAAATTCCTTTTTACGGGCGGTGCCACGCGGAACGTCTAGTTATGGAATATTCTGGCATATTATTCTGTGAACACTCTTGGCTTGTTTATATTGCCACAGCCGCCACGCCACATTGGTCACCGTCACGGTTCGGTTCGGGATAATTTCCATCGAATAGTTGCCATGTTTGTTTTGTAAATAAGACCCAACGAAAATATTTACAATGTTACCAAGATGATGAGTATAAGTACAGGGTGTAACAAAATAAAGCGATTTTGTTACACCCTGTACTTATACTCATCATTTGCTTGTGTATGAGTCCTCTATATAGAGTTCTCATATACAACTAAAGTATTAACTTTTTTAACTTTTGCATAGGCAAATGGTCATGACACTGGCCACTGGGGCGCTTGCTCCTACATTGCTCCTACAAATCACAAAAAAGCTTTTTCAGCGCCGCTACTTTCACAGTGAACTCTCTATAACGGACAAAAATACGGACACACCCTAAATGATTGCTGAATAAACGTTCTTGACTTCGTGGAACATAAGATTAGAATTTAGATGATGATATTATTATCGTCATAAAAAGCTTAGCTAAAAGAGGTAAGGCATTTTGCCGCACTCAACGAATATTAATTACTTAACTGTAATTAAACGAATATTTTTGACAAAACCAACATTAACTGTCAAATTCTTCATTCAATTAAAGATTAATCATCATTAAATGTGCGAGTGCGGTCGTAAGTGGCTAAGTAAGAGTGATAAAACGTGGGCCACTAAAGTCAGGCCTAGCGATTTATAGAGGGCCACAAACATAATGGGGTACACGGGAAAAGTTTCTAGCCACTAATATGCTATGTCGTTTAGTGTGATTCATCATCAAGACGTATCTTTTTTAATGAAACAATCACCTTAATCGATTAGAATATACCAGTCATTCTCAAAGTGTGTTCCGCGGGCCCTGGGGCTTCGAAAAGGCTTTTCAGAGGATTCGCGACCGATAACTACATTGTTTTTAGAAATGTCATCAAACACCAGCATGGAGACAAGTCATTCAAAGAGAATACATTCTTTTCATTGGGGGCCCGTCAAAAAAGTCGCTGCTTCAAAGGGTTCCGCCACCAAAATAGTAAAGGAAAAATATCTATCCATTATTTTAGCGCGTAGTCCTAAAAGAGGATTTAAATTTTAATATCTATGTTTTTATTCTACCATTTCTACCAATTAAACATCTTGCCTCGCGTTTAAAAAAAGAACTTAATCTTTTTTTGATTCCGCGCACCAAAAAGGTTATTCCAAAGCCGAAAATCAAATTAAAACAACAATATCAGCGCTAAAAAGGCTACGTTAAGTCCGCTCTTCGTTTCACAGTTATAACGAGGTTAGACGGGGGAGCCGGGGCTAAAAGCTTGTGTATAATAACATTACTTTCGTTTTCGAAGCGCAAAGTCAATTACCGTACCTATCCGGTATCAAATTCAAAGAGGAAATATTGATTTTATAGCGAGCGTTTACCATGTAAATAGAGTTCATGATGCGTGACTTTTTTACCCGACTGTCAAGCCAAAAGGAAGGCCATGATTTTTGCGAGCTACTTCTGACCAAATAGGATACCATAGGCTACAGTAGTAATTATTTATACTAATATTATAAATGCGAAAGCGTTCTCGCATGATAAACTAATTTTGGCGCAATGCAGGTTGCTATGGTGGTTGCAGGCGTTATCTAGTAGGGTATATTTTTTTAAGGGCCTGTATCACCACTTCCTGGTAAGTGACGAATAGGCTATCGACCAACTAACTTGACAGATCAATTAGTATGGAGAATCTGTCAAAAAAGTTGTGAATAGCCTATTCGGCACTTTATCAGAAAGTGGTGAAACGTCAGGCCCTTAGTTTTATATTTTTTTACATTGTCGAGTCAGTTTTTTAACTTATCACTTATACTGAAGTAGCTATAACACTCTCATTTCGAGGGCGAGTACTGTCCGCCACAAGCGCCACTCATGATTTGATTCTATTTCTAGAAAACCAGAAATTCGAGAAAATGCAGGTATAGTGACCTTGCGCTTCGCTTGGCTCGTCTGGGCGGGGCACGACCGTGCCTCCAGTTAGTATAAGATTATGTCAGATTCATACTTGTCTAAAATCAAATTAAATTCTATAAAAATCGGCCAAGTGCGAGTCGGACCCTTGCACGAAGGGTCCCGTACCGTTATAAACCAAAAAATAGTGTTTTTTGTATGAAACCCCCTTTAATTATTTAATTTATTTTAATTTTATTATTAAATATTAAATTAAAAAATATAAAAATAGGGATTTTGTGAATATTTCAAGTGCCTACCTGTTGCCATTATGGATTACGAGCAAAAAAGTGAAAAAAAAGTGTTGTATGGAAGTCCCCCTTAAATATTTTAATTAAATACTTTATTTTGTTCTTAGTATTTGTTGTTATAGCAGCAACAGATAAGGCAATCTGTGAAAATTTCAACCCCCTTGAGTCTAGCAATTACCGTTCTTGAGTTACAGCCTGGGGACAGACAGACAGACGGAGAGACATCGAAGTCTCAGTAATAGGGTCCCGTTTTTACCCTTTGGGTACGGAACCCTAAAAAAAAGTGATTCATAAAAACTTGAAACATCATTTTAAATAGATCATCAAGGTAGAAGTTGCAGGATTTATAATATTTAGTACTTCATTACTGTACTGAATAGGCCGACACCCCTGTAATTAGCATCGCGCCCTGTCTGAGAGATATTTGAATAACGCCGGGGCGGAGCTGTACGGCGGAGTGTACACGAGCTAATTAAATGTCGCAGCCGCATGCGTGCGATTGCCAGAAATTACTAACTAGATTTGGTCTTCGGCTCCGCGTAAATATTGTACCATCAAGGAAGTTGATTCCTATGCAATTGACAGACCAACGTTAACGGGAACCATACATTTTTTCGTGATAAAAGTATTCAATGTCCTTTCGTATTTATAATATTAAGTAGAAATTTGCTTATCCTGAGCATTTTCCTCCTTCTTTATAAGTGAATCTAGGTAATATTACAAATACAAGGTAAAATTTACAAATTATAATATTATTATATTTATTTCGTTAATTCAAGTGTGTGTAGTGTCCAATTTAACGCAAATTACAATGATTATAATTATTGTAAACAACAATTATACAAATTCAAGACATAATAATAATAATAATAATTTATTTCCTTATTTCACAATTTTGTTAATATACAGACAATCCAAGACATAATTAAACTATTGATTCATGAAAGTTTTATTTTTCAATCCACCAAAGAAACTTTTAAAACAATACTAAAACGCTAGACGGTATACTCTGAATTTAGGAAATATCTTTAGGTATGTAAAAATAAAACAGACACCAGTGTGTCCTCCGCCTGGAATCAGGGCGCGGCGTGTATAGAGGCGGCGTTAACGCTTCTCTGGCCACGTTAATTGAAAGTGGATTGGAGGTGACAGTGTAGAACGGGGTTTATTTTTTCACCAACGAGATAATGTTTTTTTTTTGGAAATTTCGCAAAGCATTGTTCAATCTTCTATTCGGCCTTTTGCGTCCACTCGCCTGTGTATCGATTGTTTGTTTTTAAATTTCATCGAGGTGGAATAGTTACGCGATAGTATTTGAGCGCAAATGTTTTTTTCAACACAGTTTCAGGCGAAAAAAATAAATTATAATTTAAAAAGATCCACACAGTGTATGACTTTATTATAGTCATACGATTGTTTCTTTGTCTGATATGTTAAAAAAGCGCTTTGCCAGACAAAAACGACATTTTGTATAGCTATATAATATTATACAGGATGTAACAAAACTAAGTGATAACTAATAAAACTTTATAATAATAATAATAGCTCCCACACCGGTTTCGGTGACTTTGGCCGGTTTCATTGAAACCAGGCCAGCTACGCAGGAGTAATTTTATAGTGCCCAAGTGTGTGCGCAGTACACAAGAGCACTCTCTATTCCTTTACTCTCATAACCCAGTGGGACGGAAGACCGACACGACTGGCGAGAGATCAGGCGCAGGACCGACTTTTTACATGCCCATCCGACGCATGGATCATCTTACTTGTCAGACAATCAGGTGATCAGCCTGCATTGTCCTAACCTCAGAACATGAAAATAAGGTCCTAACCAAACTTGGAAATAACATGTTTTCAACGCGGGAATCGAACCCACGACCTCCGAGTCAAGAGCCGCACTCTATACCACTAGACCACGGAGGCGTTTTGATAAAACTTTAGGGTATGTATGTGTCCCTTATTATACTGTGAAAGTAGCAGCTCTGAAGAAGAGTAGAAAACAGCTGTCAAAACTAAAATTAATTTATGTAGCCCGCCCAAATGACGTAGGTCCGCTGATTCATAAGAACATTCCTATTTATCAATTTCTTCGATGTTAATAATATGATGATGGAAGTGCAAGGGCTACTCAGTGAGTGTTTGTTATTTCGCTAAAGGTGGTGTTTCCCAGGGCCGGGAATTCAATGTTCGATGTAAGTTGCTGCTTCATAATATGTTTGGTACAATATTGGAGATGCTGGCGTTTACATTTCTTAGAGACGCATAAAATTGAGGCAGTGTTGTACTTAAATTTGGCAGTAAAGTAGAGTTGATTGCCAAAAAGATTTTTTAAATAATAAAGCCTAACCTAACCTAACCTAACCTGTAATTCATAATATATTGCAATATAACTTGAAAATTTGACCTAAATGGTCAAGTTGTCTTTGAACAAAATGGTCAAATTGTCAAATGTTTTCATTACTTGTATCACGTTTTAAGACCCAAAAGACACATTGAAATGAGAGGAGTCTGCAGATTTGTACTGAGTACACCACAATGGCGCATTAAGTTGGGGGTTTTGTTTTTCTAGTGATAATATTGTGTAGATTATTTCTTTTATTTATCGCACGCGTAAGTTTATGACTTGTACCACACATTATTTGCTTGAATTGAATGGTGATCCCTCGGTGTTCGCGAGGAATGAGATATCACCAGATATTGACATGGCTCATGTTCTACTCTCTCATATTATATTATTTGAACATGGACATACTGATCTTATGTCTTATACAGCCTCACTCAAAGACGTATAAAAATTATATAACTGTAATTAAAATGAATATTTTGTCATAAGGTGTCACGTATTAAATGGGGCATAATGAATTTGCTATGTTAAATAATGTTGGTGTCCAATCGATAGCAATAAAATTATAAAGTTTGTCAAGGAAAACTCGGTAAACTTTAGTCAAAATTTCGCATGTTATATTTAGATAGCGAAAGTGCAGTTAACGAAAATCTTGGTTAAAATTCCAGACAATCTATTACCATTCATTTCATACTCTTTAAAAGTAGCTTTAAAATTATAAATTAGCTCGATTCATGCCTGTCTTTTTCCAACAACAATGTGTTTAAACACAAAAGGTTGACAAAATTGTCATTTCCGTATGATCACAGAGATGTTATTTTGTAAGCGAATATTTTAACAGTTCAGCGATTTGAGAAATTACCTTGCCTCTATAAACAAACATCTCATTTAGTCCTAAGTCAACAAAGTCTTAGATTACGTTTAAGTTGGTACACTATTATTGGTCGCTAAACTTGTATTTTGCTATAGGTTTCATTTTTTTTGGATTACAATATCCATACTTAATAATTTAAATGCGAAAGTTTGTCTGTCTGTTACCCCTTCACGCCCAAACCGCCTAACCGGATATGCTGGGTATGGAGATACATTTGAATGCTGGAAAATGACCTACAATACTTTTGTCTTTGAAAAATGTACGGTTTTCGCGTGACAAACGAGTTTTCGTCAAGAACAATAATTATGTTTAAGATAGCTTAAGAAAGTTCTCTGAATTCTTAAATAATGCTTATCTTTTGTGGAGTATATCCATGGGCGTACTCAGGGCACTGACCTATAGAAGTCAGTAACTCAGGGGCCCCCTGCTATAATATACCTACTCTGCGCAAAATGAAGAGTTGGAAACGAAATATGTTTTCAGTCAGATTAATAAAAGTGAATTTTCATGATTTTTTGTTTCAATATACCAGACCCACCATCTTCTCGAAACAGGTATGCTGTCCCCTTCTTAGGTAAAATCCTGGGTACGCCTATGAGTATATTACAATAACATATGGTATACTAGGGCCGGTATAAATAGTCAGTACTTAAGATGCGCCCCGGTCTCAAGACGCGATTCGGCTCTATGATTGGTCCAAATTTTGACAGCCAACCAATCACAGAGCGTGAACCGTGTCTTGAGACCGAGATGCATCTTGAGTACTGACTAATGACTATTTATACTGGCCTTAATGACGCCTGCAACTCCGTTGCGCCAAAATTCGATTATCGCGCGGGAATCGTACATTTTTCCGGGGTAAAAAGTATCCTATATCCTTTCCTGGGACTGGAAGCTAAATTTTAGACTCAAAGATTAATCTTCCTTTATTTGTGGATATATACCAAACTTAAGCACAATCGATTCAGCAGTTTGGGCATGAAGAGGTAACAGACAGACATATTTTCGCATTTCGCATTAACACAGTATGGATCTGGTATATTATTTATGCTTACGTGTCCTGTACAACAGGAATCACTACCCTATATGTCAAAACGCTCTGTCGCAGGCACTTCGTATGACGAGGGTCGCGACTTGACCCGCTCATGGCTGATCTGTGTTTATCGTTATACTAGGGCTGACGATGCGGAGAAAATAAATTGATTTATATTTTAAGTATTGACTATACTTCAATAAAAATATTATGATGTGTAGATACTTCGAGTCTTGGGAAAGAATAATAGACATTTTTTTTTGTCCCGGAAAAATGAACACTTTTGGACTAATATATATTCTGTGCGTTCGGCAAGATAAATTAATATATTACTGATTATAAGTAAAACAAAGTTTTAGTAAACATCTAGTTGTAAATATGGTACAATCGTAATGTAATGTATAAATAATAAAATACTTTATTGTAAAAGAGATGGACCGGGCCTTCCCATTACTTCAGTTACTCTCAAACTCTTAACACAAAAACGATCTATGAAATGTTTGAGTAGTATTTAATAAAATAAAAAAAAATATTATAATATACTGTCGAATTGCAAGACCTCCTCCTTTTTTGAACACACTAAAATAAAACTGAAATCTGATATCAACTTTAAAATATCTTCCATATGCCAACCCTATTATTTATCTATCATAGATAGTAGATTATAATTGATTCCATTGTTTACAGCGCGTGAGGGCTCGCCCTCTAGGAGGCTTCCAGCAATTATCCCTCGTCTTCCCTCTACCTGTTACCTTGTCTATACATAATTGGTAATCATCAGCAGCAGGCAGTTGTAGTATTGAGGGAGTCTTACTAGAAATAATGTAGGAGAAAAGTAAAAGGCCGGCAACGCACCTGCAGCTCTTCTGATGTTGCGAGTGTCCATGGGCGACGGTAGTTGCTTACCATCAGGTGACCCGTTTGCTCGTTTGCCCCCTTATTTAATAAAAAAATAATAATAAGGAGAATAGTGGTACGTAGTAGCTATATAAGAAATCTGGCAATGGCAAATGAAGCGTTGTTGCAAAATAAACTCATACTCGCATCTTCATTATTTATATATATATATATATATATATATATATATATATATATATATATATATATATATATATATATATATATATATATATATATATATATATATATATATATATATATATATATATATATATATATATATATATATATATATATATATATTTTATATACGCATTATCTATATATTAATACGCAAGTGAAAAACTTTGTATCCCTTTTGACGAAAAATGCGGAAACGTAGGTGAATGAAATTTTGCACAGTTGTAGCTTATATGGTGAAGGAGTGCATCGAGCTAATATTATTTTGAAATTATGCTTTTATCATACATTTTTTTAACAAAGCATTACACACACTACAATATGCACACTCAAGAAGATGACAGATTTTTGAGTGACAAACGTATACATACGAATTATACTCTTTTATTTATGGTTGAAGTCTGTTGACAACACATTGACAAATTGAAAATGGATTATAGTTTTTTTATTGAATCTGATAGACAATGCTTATACGGCCAGACTGAGATCTGCTGAGTTAAAGAGACAAGAGTTGAAAAAAAAAGGTATGATAAAGTCAATATTTTTTTTACAAAATATAGGTAGTAGTCCTAATGTCGTTGAAACTAAGGTCGAATTTTGACGATTGAGCGATCTCTAGTTATAAATAAATGTTCGTTTGTTTGCATTGAATAATTTCCAAAACTACAGCACCGTTTTGGATTGGCACATCTGATATTGAGTAGACGACGTGGAAGGCCGTAGGCTACTTTTTATTAAGGGAAAATATATTACAGTAATTAATGTGGGATTATAAATTATTTTATTAATTATAATTATTATTATATATTCTTTTTATTTATGCACCTTAATTTTCATGTTCATGAATGAAAATTAAGGTGCATAAATAATGATAATTGAAAAATATAAGAGTAAAATATTGTAATATTTTGATGTTCGCGGCGGAAGTGAATATTGGTTTACGTTGCAACGCGACGTGACGTGTGAACGAGATTCTATCAAACTGTATTTTAAACTGGGTTTATACGGGTGACATGCTTTCGATTCCCGATTTAAGCTTTTTTTTCGTCGAGAAAATGCGCATCTTCCATATATTTGTTCTAAATTGGTTCAGCCGTTCAAGAGGTCAGACATTTTCGCATTTATAATATTAGTATAAACGCGAATGTAGTACAATTTGCGTTAAATAAATATTAGTAACTTAGGGTGGGTCGCACCCATAAAGTTAAACCTAGCGGAATAGAGCAACAATCTCGAGCTGTCAAACGAAACCGAATTTGATTTACGTCTGTTTGTAAAAATTTGTTTACGTATACACTTACACAAGCATCTTTCTAAGAGATTAAATTGTCAACGTGCCGATAAGTGCCGACTAGACGTCAAAAAGATGAATAAAATTGGTTCTGCTGTCATGTGTCACACGTCTCTTTTTACCACGCAGTGTTACTCGCTTATAGTGACATCTCGCTTGCTCAGGCCTTTGTTTCTCTATTCCGCTAGGTATATTAACTTTATGGTCGCACCAGAGGCGTTGTTACAGTTCAGGTGAAGGTTATCGTCAAATATGGCATCCATTATTGACTTTCACTAGAGATTTGACAGTTCATTTGGCATTTTGTTATCTAAGTTAAAGTTATAGTTAAAGTAAGTTGGTGCAACCCACCCTTTTAAAGTTGTCGAAAAATCTCCATCGAAATATTCTGCTTCAATATCTGGGTGCGATACCGGATGGAACAGTCTGGCCATAGCGAATGCAGGATGAGGCAGCGATGAGACAGGATAAGGCAGCTATAGAGCAGCTATGAGGCAGGATGGGGACACGATGAGGCGGCGATCGCCGGCTTCCGGAGCTGGGAAATGAACACTCTCGCCGCTCGGATTTATTGATTTCAGTTTTGAAATCGTTTCAGAGACGGTCGGCATATGGCGCGAAATTGTAAATTTTTAAAGTTAGTATATATTTTTTCTCTGTATTTTACCAAATTAATTATTATACTAAATGTTATTTAAAAGCTGAAGAGTTTGTTGAAATGCACTTATCTTACAAACTGCTATACAATAATATCTATGGACGCTTCTGAACACCGCGTCAGCCTGGCCCTGTGCTAAGCACCTGAACGATTTGTATTACGTGTACTAGACGGCGGAAATATTATATTTAATACTTTTACTTTATTATATTTCATTACACATCCATGACCCAGGAACATTGAAAACTTTTTCCCCCGTTGGCGGGATTCGATTCAAACTCGGCTTGAGCCGCCACACGCTCAACCATTAACAAAGGTTCTCAAAGTGCTATCTGAGTGATTTTTATATAGAAGGAAGGACATAGGCTCTTACGCATGTAGTATTAAATTGAACAGCTAATCTGTCTACTAGTCTACTTTTATTTTGAATTCTTCAACTCGTAACCCAGAAAGGACAAACCGAAAACGCTAATACTCCCAACTGATACAAAATAACCGTATAGCCGGGTTTGAATCCCGCGATATCGGACTCGATACCCGGACTCGATATCTCGGTAACTCGATTACCGCGGGTCGGATACTCTAATGGCGTATTATGGAGCACTTTTGCAAGCCTTCAGCCCTTCACATTTCAAAGTGTATCAATTTTTCATTTTCAATATCATCATCGTTTTTTTAAAGTAACTTACTATGTTCTTTCGTTGTAATTAAAATGTAATACTTTTCAGCGCTGCTACTTTTCAAGTGAAAGTTGAAAGAACACACAGAAACCTTAAAGATAGGTACTAGTTTTAATGGGGACAAGTCGTTGGTTTGCATCAAATAGGCTTCAAAACTACTAGGCCGATTTAGATGAAATTTTGTATAGACATAATATGATATTATTATATACTTATTATAACTCTATGTCTAAACCCATATGCCGTGGTATATAACGGAGATGGACAAAGGGACTTGAGTCATATAGATCGGGAATCGAATCCACGACCTCCGTGTCAAGAGCCGTTCTCTAATCCACTGGACCACGGAGGCGTTCAAATAACCAGCATAGTCCTTATAATCCAACCACATAAATACTAAATAATAGTCGACGAAATGTAAATCCCGTAGTTAATGTTTCTTGCTCCTCGAGTCATTATCAAGACAATGGGCTCTCGCTAAACCTGATGGACGGTCATTGTAGGCCTTACTATTTGGGTAGGATAAATGGTTAATAGTGGGATTATAGAGGAAATGTGTAGACCTAGCAAAACTTAGGGACTATGGCTTCTTTAGAATAATTTAATATAATATAGTCTGATTTCTTTAGAAGAATATAAGAATAGATTTATACAACACGACTGGTGAGACATGTTCAATACTTAAGGAGAGTACTCTGTACTCGATTCTCATTATAACTATGTAATAAAATTAGGTACTTATTTTTTTCCGAAATTCCTTTCAAATAAATGAATCATGGACACTAAGTAAATTACGTGGCTAGACAAGTAGGCATACTATGCGGCCGGCGCGGCGCGGCATGCGCCAGTAGAAACACCGCGCCGCTACCCTTGCCGTGCGCGGTGTCCATGCGTTGGGTAAATAATTATATTTACTTTTTAAGCTACATTTACTCAGTTTTTTTTTCCATATAATATAATAGCCAAATATCACGTTCTCGAGTATTGAATATGTCTCACCAGTCAAGCAGTATGCGTCCACACGAACGCGCGGTATGGCGGTTAAGAGGAGTCCACACCGCCCTTTTTTCCATACAAACGTTGTCCCCTGTTTCCTCCCTGGATAATGCTAGTAGAGTTATAATTTTTTCCTGAATATCTACGGCCACTAATACAATGTCCCTATGTTTTCTTTTTTTTCATAATTTAATTATTAAATAAGATATGAACGTTCAAAAACCCAAAAAAAATGGCCAGATTTTCCGCTGTGTTCAAACGTCCAGAAAACAGATTTGGCTAGATTATACAAAAAAAGCAAAACATAGGAACACAAACACAGCTCAAGCCTTTTTTTAATCTTTAATGAAAAAAGTACTTAAATCGGTTAAGTTTTGGAGAAGGAATCAGGGGACAACGAATCGTTGATTTTCTGGATTTTCTGCAGTTGTCTCTATCGCGTTCTGCGGTATAGGCTTGAGGTAAGGGAGACAGCTATAATAGATATTACACGTACTTTTTTTTCATTTCTCTAGCCCCTGGTGTATCCTCTTAAGCCCAGCCGCTCATTGTCTGAATTCTGATCAGAAACAGTTTAATTTCGCCGGGCCGCCACCCCGCACACTATCCGAAATATCCTTCCGGCGAGTTCGAGCTCACTCGGCTCAGTACAAAATGTAAGAGACAGCGCGGACGTTCAACTGTTTCGTATTAGAAATTTGACATGAATGAATGAATGACAAGCGGCGAAAACGCGCGTTCGCCCCATAAAGTTAATATACCTAGGTATATTTAACTTTATGGTTCGCCCGGACCTAAACCGTGCCTCAGTAAAAATTTTGACAAACTTATAACGGCATTATATGAGATATATCTAGCCAGACAGACACACATCTGACGTTAGAGTAGAGGCAAAAATAATTGAATAAGTATATCAATATTGCAATATGTTTTGACGCTAGACGGTAAAAGAAAAGTTTCGTTCGATTTTTGACAATGTTTTTGCCAACGTTCTGATAATATTATGACGTGTGCACTGTGCAACATGACAGACTTTGGTCGGATTATTGACTGTATATGCTAGTAGCGCCCTCTGCTCCGATCTTTGCGTAATATACCCTATAGGATAATAAATTTTACCGTCTGCAGCCGGAGATATGCCATGCGAGTTGCCACAAACAATAACTACCAATACAATTCAGACCCCTCGTTTGAGAACCATTGTGACACAATCGTTGACTCGGCAACGGAGTGTGTGACAAAGTGACAAAGTAACGAAGTTTAATTAGTGTCTAAAGGCTGTATCACACTGGCGATGAGGCGTAGATCAAGTCGCGAACATGATTGACAGTGTTGTAAGCCATCATTCGTCATAATACGCACTGCTGAACAATATTTACGTTTTTTTTAATTCTTTTGCCAAACTGATTATTTAAACACGCGGTAGACGTGTGACAGTACTACTTAATTTTCTGTTATTTTAACCTGACCATAAAACGTAGTTACACAATCTCGCTATGTATCAATTTCTTTATACTTCGATGGCAGATTCTTGGAAATCTATTGTTATTCTATTGTTGTTGCGGTCACCGGTGTACTTTTGGGGCTTGATAGGTTAATACACTCCGCCTACATATTACATTAATGAATGGATAAATCAGCGTAACAACCTACTAACAAGGGGGGCAGTCCATGCATACCATGAGCTCTTATAGCAGTATTACTTTAATATAACTTTTGGATTTCGTATAAGCAAACATGATCTCTATTTATATACACATAAGTATGTCTTTTGTTTGTGCCAAATCTGAAAGTAATATTAAAGTAATACTGCTATAAGAGCCCATGGCTCTTATAGCAGCTGCTGATCTCGTATCTCTGCGTAGCACGGTTCTCGTAGGGCTTCGTGGCGAGCTACGACTTTCGTAGATCTGCGTAGCAAGTTATGGTTCTTGGGCTGCGTAGCAAGCTACGCATCTCGTATCTCTGCCTAGTACGGTTTTCGTAGAGCTTCGTGGCAAGCTAGTTCTCGTAATTCGATGTGCTCGTAGCAATCTACGGTTTTCGAAGATCGCCGTAGCAAGCTACGCATCTCGTATCTCTGTCTAGTACGGTTTTCGCAGAGCTTCGTGGCAAGCTAGTTCTCGTAATTCGATGTGCTCGTAGCAATCTACGGTTTTCGAAGATCGCCGTAGCAAGCTACGCATCTCGTATCTCTGTCTAGTACGGTTTTCGCAGAGCTTCGTGGCAAGCTAGTTCTCGTAATTCGATGTGCTCGTAGCAATCTACGGTTTTCGAAGATCGCCGTAGCAAGCTACGCATCTCGTATCTCTGTCTAGTACGGTTTTCGCAGAGCTTCGTGGCAAGCTAGTTCTCGTAATTCGATGTGCTCGTAGCAATCTACGGTTTTCGAAGATCGCCGTAGCAAGCTACGCATCTGTTATCTCTGTCTAGTACGGTTTTCGCAGAGCTTCGTGGCAAGCTAGTTCTCGTAATTCGATGTGCTCGTAGCAATCTACGGTTTTCGAAGATCGTCGTAGCAAGCTACGCATCTCGTATCTCTACTTAGCACGGTTTTCGTAGAGTTTCGTGGCAAGCTATAATTTTTCATAGTTCTGCGTAGCAAGTTACGGTTTTCAAAGGGCTGCGTAGCAACTAGCAATCCACGGTTCTCGTAGGGCAGCGAAGCAAACTAGGAGATACATATTATAATATTATTATTATTACATAGATATTGTGCTCGCTTAAGTCCTCGTTAGTCGTAACAACTATATTATCACCATCTTGTCGTTTGTTGTCGGCAGTTTTTCCCGGTATCTTAATTAATAATAATAATATCTATGGCCGCTTCACACCACGTCAGTCTGGCCCCGTGGTAAGTACCTGAAGGACTTGTGTTACGGGTACCAGACAACGGAAATATATTTAATACTTTTATACTATACATAATATATTTAAGATTTTTATTATATGATACACATATTTAATACACATCCATGACCCAGGAACTTTGAAAACTTTTTGTTCCATCGGCGGGATTCGAACCCGCGACCCCCGGCTTGAGCTACCAACAGCCCACCAACTGAGCCACAGAGGTCGTCAAATAATTTAATTGATATCAAAAATTGCTTTTTAATTTTGAAACCCATCAATAAACTTTCAATAAGCTGTTTAGATACATTGTAGCTGTCGTTTATATTATATTATACAGCCGAATATGGAACCTCCTCCTTTTTGGAAGTGGGTAAAAAAATTGAAAATATCCTTTTTCTATTGAAGGTTGATTCTAAAGTCCAGAGGGCTAATCTTTTTTTGATTTCGAACGACATTGAAACAGCGAAGGCAAGAGGCTACGTGCCCTTTACGATGTTCTTCTGAAAGTTATCAACATAGTTAAGCTTACGGGATATTTTTGAATTGATGTGCAAAGTTTGTCAACTTTTTCAGCGCTGCTTTACTTTCACAGTGAACTCTATATCACTCATACTGTATACCCTTTTTTATGAAATAAGGGGTCAAACGAGCAAACGGGCCACCTGATGGAAAGCAACTTCCGTTGCCCATGGACACACGCAACATCAGAAGAGCTGCAGGAGCATTGCCGGCCTTTTAAGTGGGAATAGGATTACAGGGTAGGGGAGGTAAGGAAGGGCATAGGGATCAAGGGAAGGGTAGGGAATTGGGCCTCCGGTAAACTCACTCACTCGGCGAAACACAGCGCAAGCGCTGTTTCACGCCGGTATTCTGTGAGCCCGTGGTATTCCTCCAGTCACGCCGGCCCAATCGTGCCGAAGCATGGCTCTACCAATGGTGCAAAAAAAGGGAGATTATAACAAGTGTTATTAATAATTAATTACAGGTCTGTTTACAACAATTACAATCGCGCTCGGGCGGGCGGGCGTGTGTGTGTGTGTTATGGCATGAAGCAGTTTTTTGTTATGTTTTATAATGCGTATTGAATAACGGCCGCACTCAAAAAGATTTAATGAGTACTTAATGAGTTTATTTTAATAAATATTTTAACATAAGCCACGTGCATATAATTTTTGTCAGTTTATATTCAATTTAAGTAACCATTAATGTCTCTGAGTGTAGTTACAGTTAAGTTTGTTGTTGTCTGTAATTATTATTAATTAATTATTTTGATGTCGTCTCGTCTAGTTATATCGTTAACTGACCCTTCAAAGAAAAAGATGTTAAATATCTCATTTTAAACTAAAGTAAAATTAAAATTAACGCTAGTTAACTCCTTTGTAACGAAGAGAGCATTTTTCAAGTTTGTCCTTTGTGCTACGGGGAAAATGTTAAAGCGAATCTTTTCTTATTTTTTACGTCTTGAGTCGAATGTTCATAATTTTATTTTGTTTGTTAATTATTTAATGTTTTATAATATTATGTTGTCACAGAGTATTTGAACATAAAACAAAATATTTTTTAGTATAAGTATAAAAATGTTATTAAAAGAACTAAATTTTTCAGTCAGTTTAAACCAAAACGAAACAAGACTGCGAAAGTATGCCTGTCTATCTGTTTGTCTGTTACCTCTTCACACTTAAGGGGCTCAACGGATTTAGATGTTTAATATGGAGATACTTTAAGACATGGGAAGAGATACAGGATATTTTTTCTAGCGGAAACATAAAAGGTTCCCACCGTCTCACGCGATAAACGAATTTTGAAATGGAGTACCTAGTATTTTCATAAAGTCTATGAAAATACTAGGTACTTGTTGCTCTTAAAGAGAGATAAAAAAAATATACTTTGTATATGAAAATATTTATTCTATTTAAAGAACAAAAAATATCCACTCAGAAGCATCAACACTCAATGAAAACATCTTCTTATTGATTTTATTTAAAAAATAAAAACATCCTTTTCAAATCATTTACACTAGAGTAAATATTGATAGGGTATAAAACACCCTTAAATCTGGTAAGCTCTCACGGCTCGAGTACACTCGAACGATCTGATGGTGATGTGTATGGGGTGTGAAGATTATATGGGGTGGGTATTTGATGTTTAAAAAATATGGGATTAGCTATCAAAATTATGTATAGCTTCTTTTAACGTTAAGATATCATGTGAAGATTGGAAAAATATAAACAGTTTAGCTGGCAACCACCAGGCAATATTATTAATCTTCCTTAATATCTAAATATATAAAACTTAAAGGTGACTGACGACATGGTGATCAATCAACGCACAGCCCAAACCACTGGACGGATCGAGCTGAAATTTGGGATGCAGGTAGATGTTATGACGTAGGCATCCGCTAAGAAAGGATTTTGATCAATTCCATCCCCAAGGGGTTAAAATAGGGGATGAAAGTTTGTATATAATAACACTTCTAAACGCGAGCGAAGCCGCGGGCAATAGCTCGTTAATAAATAAATATTTAAACGATGCATACTTTACATACATTTTAATAAACCAGCCAAGTGCTAGTCGGACTAGCGCATGAAGTAACAGAAATACATAATTTGAAAATTGCATTTTCTGTTGAGCTGTCACGGTTTATGAAATTGCAGCCTCAAACATACTGACGGACAGACAGACGGAGAGAAAATAATTATGGTCCAGTTTTTACCTTGGGTATGGAAACTCTGAAAATACTGTGTTCTTAACTTTTAAAAGATAACTTTCATAACCAGTAAGAGTTAACATATAACTAGCTAAATCAAAACTATCATCTGTATCAAACAATATTTGAACAGAAAGTTCAAGAGTTCAGTTTGGTATGTTCGTTTTCTTATTTGGAACGAGCGATGCAACAAACTTCTCTTTGAACCCGTCGACAGAAGCAAAACGTTTGAAATTTCATTCACGATTTATTAGTTGGGACACACTTTATGAAATATCATAAACTGTTTAAACTTATATATAAAATTCTCGTGTCACAATGTTAGTTACCGTACTCCTCCGACACGGCTTTACTGATTTTTACCTAATTTTATATGCATATTTAGTTATAGGTCTAAGAATCGGCTACTGGCTTCTATTTATATTAATAAGTGCATTTGTTGAATAAATAATAGTAAATTATTACAACTCGTGACTGACGGCGACTATTGTTTGTGTGACGGGATAGCGATGGACGTTGCCATGGTGCCATACTTATTTAGTCACTTCAATAAAATAATACGGGCGAAATACTTTATATGGCAAAGAAACGTTTGCCGGGACAGCTAGTAATAGTATGTTTATAGTTGCATATTAACTTAAAAATGTGTATGCATGTTAGCCTGTCTGTTTGTTACTTGTTAGTCTCTTCAGACTTCACTCTTAAGTCATAATACATAGAATTGACTTCGATGCTTGGTATGGCAATACTTTGAGTAAAGAACGGACATTTTTTGTACCTATGTACGGTTTCTTATACGATGTAGTGACGACGCTTCGGTCAATATTTAGTAACTATGTTTGATTGGTAGTATTAACTAAGGCCGGATTTACATGCGTCTGCGTGAACCAGAGGTTTATACTTACACAATACCATAAAGTTAATATAGGTATATTAACTTTATGAACAATATACAGCGAGATCTCAAGGAATTGTATGTCAATAGCGGCGCGGTCACGCCTAATATTACACTCAAACTTCATGATAATATTATAATGGAGAGCCATGCTTCGGCACGAATGGGCCGGCTCGACCGGAGAAATACCACGTTCTCACAGAAAACCGGCGTGAAACAGCGCTTGTGCTGTGTTTCGCCGAGTGAGTGAGTTTACCGGAGGTCCAATCCCCTACCTTATTCCCTTCCCTACCCACCCCTATTCCCTTCCCTTCCCATCCCTACCCTCCCCTATTAACCTATTCCCTCTTAAAAGGGCGACAACGCACCTACAGCTCTTCTGATGCTGCGAGTGTCCATGGGCGACGAATGTTGATTTCCATCAGGTGACCCGTTTGCTCGTTTGCCCCCTTATTTCATAAAAAAAATATAATGATACGACTTTGTTATACACCTGCGACCCACTAGGTCTAGTAGATGTCTACCATCTTGTTAGTCCCCTCTACGTAGAATATTTTAATTATTTGGTAGAAGAAAACGTAGAAATCCCAACAACGGCAACTAATAAACTAACTTCATTAAATAACGCGAGCGAAACTCGCCCGGTGCGAGTTAGTGAGTAAAGAATGAGTGGATAAGGTATAAACTATTGACTTGAATGCAAGAATCTAAAGTATTTAAAAACTATATGGGAGATCGCAGACGGCACACTTTTTGTGTGATCGAGTCTGCGGGGCACATACAGTCTACATGGCCGCGCAATGCCGACTGTATGTGCGCCGCAGACTCGATCACACAAAAAGTGTGCCGTCTGCGATCTCCCTATGAGTTCCGCAACTCTGTTATAAATAAAATTCTGGTAATCACACTCTTTTATTATACTTTTTAGCCAAACAAAGCAATAATACTTTAGGGCGTGTATTTGTTCTTTACAGAGTTCACTGACTGGCCAAGTAAGTACCCCGGTGTCATGAATTTTCCCATACAAAAGTTACTCTTTCAGCGCTGCTAGTTTCGTAGACTCTATACATGTGACTCATATAAAGGATGTAACAAAAATAAGTGATAATACTTTAGGGTGTGTACGTGTTCCTTGTAGAGAGTTCACTGTGAAAGTAGCAGTGCTGAAAGACGAAAAAATTTTTCACTTTTGTATGGGCAACAGCCCGAGCGTCACGAGTTTCCCCATACAAAAGTGAAAAAAATTTTTGGTCTTTCAGCGCTGCTACTTTCACAGTGAACTCTTTACAAGGAACACGTACACACCCTAAAGTATTATCACTTATTTTTGTTACACCCTGTAGATACAAGGGTATATGTGTATGAGTCATTAATATAACTTTATATTAACACCACTTATATTAACTCCGTTGTGCCAAGATTCGTTTATCGCGCGGGAATCGTCTATTTTTCCGGGATAAAAACTATCTTATGTCCTTTCTCGGGACTCAAAATATCTCCATGCCAAATTTCAGAAAAATCGGTTCAGCGGTTTGAGCGTGAAGAGGTAACAGAAAGACAGACAGACACACATTCGCATCTATACATCTATACATACATATAAATAAAATTGGTGTGTCTGTTTGTAATATTGAAAGAACCGTTTTTTACTAGATGCATATGAATGTATATACTTAGGGTACAGACACCAAAACAACATTTTTTATAATGTTTTGTCTGTATGTCTGTCTGTCTGTTTGTTCCGGCTATTCTCTGAAATGGCTGGAGCGATTTTGAAGGGACTTTTTTTGGCGCATAGCTGATGCAGTAAGGAATAACTTAGGCTACTTTTTAACCGACTTCCGAAAAGGAGGAGGATGTTTTTCACTTTTTTATATTGGTTCGCTGACAACTCTGTCATTTGTGGGCCGATTTCCAAAATCCTTTCTCTCTTTTTAATTATCTTTGTTTTCACATTTTGCTGACGCGAACGAAGTCGCGGGCAAAAGCTAGTTTATAATATAAGTATGGAAGTATGGATGGATATAATATTATATACTGCCTCCTCCACGGTTACCACATCAATGTGCCAGGCGTTATAGTTTGTATGAGAGCGACGTCACCTGATGTTGTGAACTTCCCAGCGTTAATAGGGACAAACTTCGCCGGGAATTGAATTTCATCAATGACACAAATATACATACGTCATTATCGATATTGTCGCGATTTATCGTTATAGGGAATATCGATAAGTAAATGTCACTATCAACGGATACAATCTACATAATAATAAAAACCGGCCAAGTGCGAGTTGGACTCGCCTATGGAGGGTTCCGCAGCAGCAATAAGGTTTATCTTTTTGAAGTTAAAATGTTTTTGATTTATTTTTATATTTCAGTTGATTTAATGAAATTAAGGTTTACTATTTATGACGTTTAAAAAAAACTTCTTGCTAGATCTCGTTCAAACCAATTTTCGTTGGTAGTTTTTATAGTAATGTACATCATATTTTGTTTTTAGATTTATCATGACTTGACATTCATGACTAGACATGACATGACTACTTTAGAAGTTAGAGGGGGGGACACACATTTTACCACTTTCGAAGAGTCTCTCTCGCAAACTATCCAGGTTAGAAAAAAGTCATATTAGAAACCTCAATATGATTTTTGAAGACCTATTCATAGATACCCCACACGCATAGGTTAGACGAAAATTTTTTTTTTGTTTCAGTTGTACCTATGGGGACCCCTAAAATTTTTAATATTTTTGTATCAAAATCTTAATGCGGTTCACAGATTACATCTACTTACCAAGTTTCAACATTATAGCTCTTATAGTTCCGGAGAAAAAAGGCTGTGACATACGGACGGACAGACAGACAGACAGACAGACAGACAGACAGACAGACAGACATGACGAATCTATAAGGATTCCGTTTTTCGCCATTTGGCTACGGAACCCTAAAAAGTATTTAAATTATTTGTTTATTAATGTTTAATTTAATAAAGGCGAAGAGTTTGTTTGAATGCGCTGATATCACCAACTACTGGACTGATTTATGTAATTTTGGCACAGACATGAAGAAAAAGAACAAAAGGTTTTTTAAGAAATGTATGGTTCCCGCGAAATTCCTTGTTTACGCGGGGAGTCCAATCTTATGAGTTCGTAAATTATATACTATCACAATAGATATAACGAACCAGTAGGCCGACTACAAACAAACTGACAAATCGGCTAGTGCTGTAAGCATGCTACGAATTGCTGAGCAACGCATTATCACCGCACGCGCCGGCCGATATGACATTTATTTAATATTTTAAGCGTGCGCGAGAACATATTCAATTCAGACTTCAGTAGATGTATTTCTGTATTGAATTGACATACTTTCATGACGTCTCACGCAATTGAAGTCTGTCAAATCCATACAAATTTAGAAATGCATCTACGCGTCGTGTTGCGGTCTGAATTGACCCTAAGTCAGACTACTGGTTCGTTCCGTCTATCATGTTACTATGCTTCTTTAATGCCACACTGATTCAGAGGATCAAAGAATTTATATTCATATTATATGCACATGGAGGACCTAATATGTAATTAAGTATCCGACACTCGACAGCCGACTACGTGTAACATTGACAATTGACATGACATTATAACCCGAACAAAAACGTGTGTCAGCAATTTATTGAATTAGTTTCTCCGATGGTACATTGGACCTCACATACGATTTAACCTGAACTGGTAATATGGTGTCGTAACACTAACTGTTAGCAATGAGAGCTGGTAAACAAGCCCAATTGGCTTGTAGTGTCGCAGCCGAAATGTTTGTTAACAATCACGAAAACACGCATTGGAAATCAGACCATATAACTATAAAGCTAAGGTTGAAAATCCAACAGACGTAGGGTAATATTTCAGGATAGCACAACATGGTAAATCAAACCTTATAACTATTCACATAAGGCTTACACTTTAATAGATACAGGGTAATATTTCAGGATAAATGATACAGTAAACTGAAACCTATCGTGATTAATTTAAGGTTTAAATTCTAATGTAGGCGTTGCTTCCGCAATACTCTGGAATTACGTGTATGATATAAGCGGGTTTCCAATCTTTGTTTAAGCTTTTTGTTTATGAATTGTGGATATTGTAGTTTTGTTTCCAGGCAATCAGCTGGTTCATCATTATCATTATTAATTCATCTTCATTATCAATTATTATTTATTATCGTCATAGTAATTTCGGATTATTTACAATTCTTATTAGGACTTCATTTCATCTGACTGCCGTACTCAGAGTGGAACATTAATTACTTGAATGTAATTAAACTAGCTAAAAGCCAAGCTTTGTGAGGGCTCGCGTCGTCACACCTTGACTGACTGATGATAACACATCTACATAAAATTAAAAACGACTATGTGAAAGCAGAAACCAATAGGCGTGATAGTTTTTAGGAGATAGGAGTTCTCTCAGCACCTTCCGAACCACGGTATACCAGGTATACCTCGGTGCAAAATCTTACTAGTTTACCAACTAGTAAGATTATAACCATAATAATATTTACCAACTAGTAAGATTACCAACTAGTAAGCATATGCTTAGAATACTTCTCACGAAACCGAAGTCACCGCATGTTTCCCTCGATTACTTACGGGTCCTTCATCAGATCACCACTTTTCTGAACATAATACCAAAGTGGGACGATACCCTATATACCAAAAGAAAAATTTTGAAAATCGGTTAACAAACGGCGGAGTAATCGTTGAACATAAGAAAACGAACATAACACCTCCCATTTTGAAAGTCGGTTAAAATTGTAGCCTATGTGTTATTCTGATGTATAAGCTATATTATTGTAAAGTTTTATTAAAATCCGTTCAGTAGTTTTTGCTTGAAAGAGTCACAAACATCCATACATCCAAACAAACTTTCGCCTTTATAATATTAGTAGGAAGTAGGATAGTAGGAAGTAGGATGTAACAATTACTTATATAAAATTAGTATAATATTATAAAGCTAAAAAATGTTTGTTAGTTAGTATGCTATCGCTAATCTCAGAAACTACTAGTTTGAATTATGTTTTTTTTTTGTTAGATAGTCCTTTTATCGAGGAAGACTTTAGGCTACATAATATTACGCTGTCACCAATAGAAGCGAAATATTGGAAGAAAATGTGAAGAAAATTGAGAAAATTATTTTCTTACGAACTACTGGACCGATTTTTGTGTTATTCGGTTCGGATATAAAGAAGATACTAGATACACATAGATAAATTACACGAGTATGAACAAAAGCTAGTTTTTTATGTGGGAAAATGTATGGTTCCCGCAATATTCCTTATTTACCGGTCGTGTCAGACATCTAGTTTTAAATATTAAGGCCATCCCCTGAGCAAACGACCTTGACCATACATTTGCCACGTTGCCGAGATCGCGCCAAAATACATTTTTTTTACGGTTAAAGACTTTCTTTCTCAAAAAGAATTACAATAATTCACTTACTTGAGAACAGTGACTAATAGTAAGCAAACTTATTCTAGCGCAAGACACAGCTTATATATAACATAAATAATACTTATACTTACAGTTATTATAATTTGAACACATCTTTCTGCAATATAGGTCAAAGAAATTCGTTTAACACACGGTACATCACACACCGGCCGGCTTACTACACTGCACAACCTACCTATTTATATTTTGGTACTTCTGTTACACATTTTCATAAACTTATAATTATAAATTACATTTTGATATATTCAGAGAACATAACAAAGTCTTTTGAAAATTTTTTGTATTCAAAAGTGTAGGGTACATAAAAATATCGAGCTCTGTGTTATCTAAGGCTCGCGCACACTGTCAAGATATAATATAATATGCAGAAGATATATTATTGTTGATTTGATTTGTTATTGATGCTAATTTAGATCTGTAATTTCATTCTTGTTATGATTTAAACCTTGATAGCTAAGACAAGACACATCAGTACAATACAAACTTATTAAATATTATGTTTCTAATCTTAAGTAATTGTGGTATTTTCTATGATATGTTCTTTTAATTTGCATTTCTTTCCATAGTTTGTCCTAGGATTTTTTAAAGAGATATTATTTGCCTGTCTAGTTTTGATTTTTTGAAAACAACCTTTAGTAGTAAATTTTATTTGGGTATTTATTTCATTATTTAAGATTTTTTTGATCAAAATGCATGTACTAAGTTTATAAGTTTGGTTTACCGTAAGAATTTTTGTTTCTTCATAGATTTTTTCTGTATTTTCTAAAAAATTATAGTTAAATAGGGCTTTTATTATCTTATTTTGCATTGTTTGAAGCACTTTGAGATTAGTTTTAAATGCAGTTCCCCATATTTCTATTAGGTATTCTAAGTGGGGCTTTACCATCGAATTATATATTAAGTATTTTACCGATTTAGGGAAACAAAGGGATATGTAGCGAAATGTGCCACATAATGGTATAAGTTTTTTCTTTATGTATTCTAAATGAGATTTCCAATTTAATCTATTGTCAAGAATTAAACCAAGATATTTCTCTTTACTAACTTCCCAAGCAGCAAAACAGTCGAATAAGGATTTTTTTACTCAGCCTTTAATCGTATAAGAGCCGGGTAACCGTTCATAAAACACCCATTTATCGTATAATAGCGGTTATCTCGACTATTTGGCAATATTTGCTAATGTGTGCTTTAAGGACGTCGAATAAACGTTTACAGCACTATGTTTTAGCCCTTTTACTCCACCTTTTAGCAGATGCTGAATGAATATGGCTAAAATACTCGTTATTCGATCGTTTGATCTATAACAGTCGTATAATAGCTGTAGAATAGATGATTCGCTGAATTGGGTGCTTTTATACAGCCGTTACTCAGCTCTTTTATGTTTCTATAAAAGCTCTATAAACGCAATCGAATTGCTTATGGCAACATTGCTGCTGTTACTGCACGCTTATAGACTAACTCTTATAGTAGAATTAAAAACGTTCGTATAGGAACTGTAGTGTAATTAAGAGCTGTTATACGATATTTACGAAGCGAACCCTAAATCCTGTTATCATGGCGACACCTTGTGCTATAAATGTGGTGACCAGCACTCTTACTCGACTTTTAATGGAATAAGTTAGCTGTAACTGCAACTAGATTATCAATATGGACAATGGCAGTAAAAAAATATATTTTAAGTATATTTAATTATATTAATTAGTCTTCAAATTTAAGAAAATAGGCAGCGCATGAATGTTTATGTAAAAATGCCTTTGGGTTTATCAATAAAACTTGTTGCGCATGATGTTTTGGAGTAGCTACACGAACAGAAAAAATAATCACATATTGATTTCTCAAAAACTTGATAATATAAATAAGGATTGAGATGTAGTTTAATAACTATAATTGTTTTACATTAAATTTATGTAGCACACAAGCTCGCACTCTTTACAGCACTAATTTGTCGAGTAAAAGCATTCTATTCGCTGTTATAGAACTAAAAAGGAGAATAAAAGCAATTCATCTGCTATTATAGCACACTTTATCTGTATAATAGCAAATCAATTGCGTTTATTGAACTAAATATCCTATATACGCATTTTGGTTGCTCTTAAAACACTCTTAGTGTTTTCTACCACTTTTACTCAAATCTTACAGCATTTTTTTGTTGCTTACTCAGCGCTTATTCCACTTTAATAGGACTTTAGTCTGAATAATTTGCGCCTTTTTCGCGTCGAGTGAACGTTTACAGCACTTTTACTCGACTGTTTTAGGAACTTTTATAGAACTTAAAGCGAAAACAAGAACGTGCTCTCGACCATTATAGCACGTTCATTTGCTGCTTGGGTTCGCTTATAGGGTCATTATTGATATTAAGTGAGGGATATTTTGGATTTTTTTTATTTAGTGCAGAAAAAATAATATAGTTTGTTTTAAATGTATTAATTGTAAGTAGGTTGTTTTGCATCCAATCATATAGCAGGTTAAGATGTTTTTGTGCTTTTTTTATAATATTGATTATCGAGTGACCAAAATAAAAGAGGCTAGTGTCATCTGCGTATAAAGTAATGTCACCTTGAAGACCTAATTTATGCAAATCGTTGATATAAATTAGGAATAATAATGGCCCCAGTATCGATCCTTACCAAAATCTATCGTTTTAGGTTCACTTTGTGCGTTATCCAATTTCGTAATTTGTTGCCTATTTGACAGATAAGATTCTATTACTTTATATTATCTTAGCTCAAAATTGACCTAAAAAAATCAAACGTCCAGTATGTAGTTAATGAAATTGTCGATCTATTGGCGTGTGTTTCAAATAACCGTAATTTGTAAATACTAGAGAGATACTGAATGTCTGTTTGAATTTAAATAAATCGATATTACTTTGGGAGCTGATAAGGAACATTAATATTATACTGAAGATTATTGCTGTATTTTTATTACAATTCTGTAGCGTTCAAATTATGAGTTAATAAGGCTCTAAAAACGGTAAATTACAACATCAAACGAATTTTTTGTTAATTTTTATGCTGGTGCTGCATTTAGCGTGAAAACATTACATTAATACTTATATCAGCTATTTCTAACTCTGTCGTATTATCGAATGCAAGCTGTTTTAGTACCTCGTTAATACAATGTTATGGCAAGCAGCATTGGCCATATTTAGACATCTATAGAATCATCCCTCACGCTTATTAAACCGACCCTAAAATGCCTCCACAAACACATTCGCGCTAATGTATGCGGTGTATTTGCTTTAGCTGTTCAGTTCGGAAATTATAATTGTGTTTATGGAATTTGAAATTGGAATTGATTTGTGCAGTTCTTGAATTTCGAACACATTTCATACATGATTATCTGTGCATTGTATGTCTAATAGTTGGGGAGGGGAAGAGGGGGTTTCGGGATAAGCTCGAGCGTGTCAGATTAAGCTTGTCTAGTAATTATCATAGTATAGAAATCAGATTTCTCACAATATGGTGGGTTAATTTTTTTTAATATTGAAATGTCATCGGATCTGTCAGATTAAGATAGGGGATGTTTAGTATACCCCAAAGTAGCTTCCATATAAAGCACTGGCTATTCAATGGTTAGGTAAGCCTGTAGGGACATTTTAAAATATAAAAAAATAAAGCTTCATATTTTCCTAACTAAGCTTCGCAGATATTTTATTTTGCATTAAACTAAACGATTTAGTCCTTGTTGTCTAAAATATATTTATAATTAACCTAAATAAGTAAATTTCTGGATATATTTTCTTTTTCAAAACTTTAAAATGGCTGCAGTTTCTGAACCCACCGCTAAAATAAAAAACGCTCTTATTATTTTTTTATCAGTTTTACCTAATGTAAAAACCTACTAGGTCTCCATGACACTCGAGTGACTACACAATTAGCATCTTCCCCTCCCCTACTATAATGTTATGTATGATTGACCTCAAAGTTTAACTTTACTTGTAACTTTGTAGGTAGTTATCATTTTAAGTGTAAACTGTAAGCCCATACTAATATTACCTGTACCTTTTTCTTACCTCACCACTTTTAATCCGCTTTAATTTTTATCCCAAAAAAGGACGTACGACGACGTACGTAATTTGCTTACATAAGCGGAACAAATTACGTAGTTCCATCTAAGAATACATTACCTAATTCTTTGATAGAATTTTGCTTGGGCAACATAAACAGAGTCTGAACCGTCATTTAGCATCACTTAATAATATCAATATAACGAATTAAACCGTCGACCACTGAAAGACTAAAAACTCCAACCAATGGACTATAGAGGCGTTAATACTATATGTGATTGAAATCCAACTAATCCGACTCAATACTGGGAAAAGAGTAGCGTAAAATCACATATTGGACGGCTATTCAGAAAATATATTTTTATTTCGATTTGAAATGCTACTGTCAAACTAAAATCCTTAGATATAAGGCAGTCGATCGGTGTTGGGGAGAGATATAAGAACTTGTAGACGGCGCGTTGAGAAACAGAAGTTGACAAAGGTTTTTTTTTTCCGAGAAAAGCCTCAGTTCAGATGAAAATGTGACCACAGATTGCTAAATTATACATATTTACTACGTAAACGTGAAGCGTCGATGCAAAGTGATGCAATTGGGTTGCATTATTTAATGAGGCTCTATAATAGTTAAAAGTTAATCTTAATAAATACGCAAGAAGATACACTTGATCGACAGACTTGCCGCAGGAAAGGCTTATTCAAATACCTAATATTATTATGCATCACAATATTATATGGCTCGACGTTGCTATGTGACTTGACCCTTAGCCTGCGTAAGGCTTCTTACAGACGAACGGCACGTGTCGGCATTCCTTTATCTTCACAATAATGAAGATAAAGTTCAATTCCGGTGTAGCGCCATTCAAACTTTATTTTAATATTATTTTAATGAGATGATAATATTATAATGTTTAATTATTAATCTCTGTATGTCAAATGTGGACTCACCATTAATTAATAAATTCTCCCTAAAATATCAGTGTTGCCATTTCTCCCCGCTTCCCCAGTCTTGGTCGTTCGCCAGAGAAAATTGTATTTCCAAATCCGACTATTCTTTGCATGCTATTTTGACTTCACATCCGTGATGCTGAGTATTAAAGTTCAATAACTATGGGCGACTGCACATTATTGCTACCGATAAATTTTAACAAAAAGTTGGTAATGATTTTATATGTACTCGTAGAAAAATACAATGGAAAAAAATTACTCGCGCCAGCGTAATCGAAAATTTGTTAGGAAAAAGAGTAGATCGTCCGCGTGGAAGGAGAAGTAATCTATATCCATACTAATATTACAAATGGGAGAGTGTATCTGTCTGTGTGTCTGTTACCTCTTCTCGTCCAAACGGCTGAACCGATTTTGCTGAAATTTGGTATAGAGAAACTTTGAGTCTCGGGAAAGGCCATAGGATACCTTTTTATCCTGAAAAACTATTCTTGGTTCACTTTTCCAACCACTTTAGTTGGCCTGAGGTTCGTTTTTCCGACTGCTTACCGACGAGCAACCCATGGGAAGGCTCCACTTTTTATACTGAAGTGAAAAAATATAGTCTTTCGTAGTTTACTACTGTATTTCACGGACGGAGCCGCAAAAGCAGCATGCATAATTTTATTGAAATCGCGTGAAATTATTAAAAACCCTCTACAATTTTGAGATTTTTCCCGCCCAAAGAAAAAACCATAAACTATTTCGTGCAGAAGCTTATTGAGATTTCTCAGCGATGAAATTTACACTCTATCCCCTTTTACTAAGAGCTACATTTGTAAGGACGGGGAGTTTTAAAAATTTAAAGAAATGATAATAAATTGTGTTGGCCCACAGCGCCGTACGGAATTAACGTAACGTCGTGACGCACGTTTTCATTATGACTGTACCGCCTGTTATGCGGTAAGGTCAAAAGAGGAGATAAACCTATTAATTTGTTATGAAACAGCTTATAGTAAAACACCCAATCATTGGTTTTTGGTGTAGTGATCGCACATCTTTTATCAGCAAGCACGCGCCAAACGCGCCGCATTTTAGAATTAAACTACAGAAAATTCTATTATTGCTATAATTTTTTTTTATGAAATAAGGGGGCAAACGAGCAAACGGGTCACCTGATGGAAAGCAACTTCCGTCGCCCATGGACACTCGCAGCATCAGAAGAGCTGCAGGTGCGTTGCCGGCCTTTTAAGAGGGAATAGGATAATAGGGGATGGTAGGGAATGGAAGGGAATAGGGGAGGGTAGTGAAGGGAATAGGGTAGGGGATCGGGCCTCCGGTAAACTCACTCACGCGGCGAAACACAGCACAAGCGCTGTTTCACGCCGGTTTGCTCTCCCGCGAAGCATGGCTCTCCCACGTATAGCTATTGCTAGTTAGTTCAAACAAACATCTAAGGTGCCAATAATTATAGATGATGATGAACAATTGGTGAGTTTGTTCTATTTTCCCAGGGTCCATTTTAAAATCAAATTTTTATTTTTTCTTTAACAGTATGATATTTAAAAGCGATCCACACCGCCGTTTTTTCATACGTTGTCCGCTATTTCCTCCCTGGATAATGCCGGTAGAGTTATAATTTTTTTCCTGAATATCTATGGCCACTAATACAATGTCCCTATGTTTTCTTTTTTTTTCATAATTTAATTATTAAAAATGATATGAACGTTCAAAAACCCAAAAAAATGGCCAGATTTTTCTCTGTGTTCAAACACTCAGAAAACAAAACTAGCTAGAATATACCAAAAAAGTAAAACATAGGGACACAGCTCAAGCCTTGCTTTTTTTGTTAATGAAAAAAGTACTTAAATCGGTTAAGTTTTGGAGAAGGAATCAGAGGACAACGAATCGATGATTTTCATTTATTTTATTAGAACTTTTGTCGTGTTGTCTCTGCTCTGCGTTGGGAGACTTGAGATTGGCGAGACAGCAATACATTTTCAAAATACCTATTTTGAATTTCTCTCGCCCCTGGTGTATCCTCTTAATACCATAATAATTAATTTATAATTTCTCATATTTTTTTTACTTACTAAGCCACATATACAGTGTGTAACAAAAACTAGTGATAATACTTTAGGGTGGGTACATGTGCCTTGTAGAGAGTTCACTGTGAAAGTAGCAGCTCTGAAAGACGATTTTTGTTTTTCACTTTTGTATGGGCAAGAGCCCGAGCGTCACGAGTTTCCCCATGCAAAAGTGAAAAAAAAATGTTGGTCTTTCAGCGCTGCTACTTTCACAATGAACTCTCTACAAGGAACACGTACACACCCTAAAGTATTATCACTTGTTTTTGTTACATCCTGTATAATATCCAGTCAATATTTTGTAAATTATTATGCTTTGTTGTTGTTAAGTGAAATTCGGTGAATTTGGGTACACAAACCTGTGTACCATACAAAATTAATACGGTAGGGTCGTCAAAATATACGTATGATTTGCTTATTTGCTAACAAAAATATATTTGACGGAAGTTTCTCGATGATTGACTACAAAAATTGAGAACCTTGGACCTTGTTGCAGGAATATATTATTCTGTACTACTGAATTTCGTCATGTCCCTCCTAACCCTCCTGTCCCTCCTAACATATTTTATCACCGTACATACCTTCCCTGCGGGGCTAAAATGGTCACATTTAGCAATTCCTCTCAATCAATTCAGCAAATGAATTGTCAAAACTGTCAAACTGACAAATGTCAAATCAGTACAAAAATACAGAAATGAATTGCAAGCAGAGTTGCATTTTGCGATTTTAGAAAAATGATTCATATTATGATTCATATCATGATTCTTCAAAGCGACCATTTTAGCCCCGCTGGACTTGCATGAATATATTAAGACTAAAATTTACTGCTAGCAGGTTAAACGATGACTATATTATACGGTTCAGCCGTACCCGAGTTTTAGGGAGACTAACAAAATTTAAAAATTGTATGTCTATGTACTTACATGGCTGTTAATTTGTCCTTAAAATAAAAATAAAAAAAGATATTTATATTTCTTGTCCTCACAAAGTGGGCTGTTACCCTGGCTGGTTCGAATTTTCATGCTTTGGAGGTTTTCTATCTTTTTGTCAGCACTTTTCATTCTATAAGTATTAAAAATGTAATTTATTGCTACGAATAATAAATACTAAGGAATCGTAACTCCGCCTATCAATCATATATAAATCATATATAAAATCATGTAACGTCAGCCTAGTACCGCTCAAGGCCACCTAAATATTGCAAATGTATTGAAATGTGTACCTAAGGTACACTTTTATGACAAGTATTGTGGAGCATGTTTTTGACGGAGTTACTATTCCTTAGTTTTAATTAGTCGTAGATTTATTGTGAAAAAATGTGTCGAACAGGTTTTTATCTAATGTCCATACTTTATGTAGTCTAAAGTCCCTTTTTCAAGAGCCTTGAGTGAAGAATGCAATTTCCTTGAGGGCTAATCGCTTTGTGCCATTCATGATTGGGGCACTGGGTTGGGGACACTCGAATATTTTATTATAAGTCCTAACTTAATTTGTGACTTTGTACGTATTTATATCAAAATAAACATGTACAATTATTAAAATGCTAATATACATTTTATGTAAGTTACGAACAAAATTTTTAAAAGCACTGGCCCCTTACACAAAGTATCTTTCGTTAAAAACGATGACGAAATTCGTTATCAAATTGTATATGGTGTGACATAAGTCATCGCAAAATGACATTTCGCTTGCGAATACTAATGTCAAATCCCATACATTTTATCAACGAATTTCGTTATAAAGGGACTTTGGCTACGGCCTCTGGATAGCTTCATAGCGAAGCTAGGTATTAATCATCTAAAAGTATATTATAAGATTTTACAAAACGCAAAATGCGTTTAGATGTGATAATATAATATAATATTATATTATTACCAATCCCATACACATTCGATTTCCAACTTCGCTATCAAAATCATCGAATACAATTTCACTTAGGGCCTGTTTCACCAACTCCTGATAAAGTGCCGAATAGGCTATTCGTAACTTTTTTGACAGATTCTCCATACTTAATCTGTCAAGTTAATTAGTGGATAGCCTATTCGTCACTTATCAGGAAGTGGTGAAACAGGCCTTTAGTGTCAAATTGTACTATTTGGAAAATGGCGCCTAATTGGAAAATGGAAAAACTATCGACGAAACCAAAAACTTTGACACCCTATTATGAACCCTTCACTTGAATATTTCATTAAAAAAACAGCCAAATGCGTGTCGAACTCGCGCACGACGGGTTCCTTACTATTAATGATATCGAGCCCAAAATAGGCAAAAAATTGTTTTTTGTGGGATTCCCCGTTTATCACAATTTTATTTTTATTGTTTTTTTCACAGACATAGATCATGATAGATACCGCATGTGTGTGTACTCATCATCGGTACATCACAGTAGGTAGGAAAAAAGTGACACGCTCGTTTCACGTTTTTCGTATTTGTTTTTAAAGCAGCAACAGAAATAAATAATCGGTGAAAATGTTAACTTTCTAGCTATTACAGTTCTCGAGATAAAGCCTGGTAACACACAGACAGACGGACAGACAGTAATAGAGCCGCGTTTTTACACTTTGGGTACCGAACCCTAAAATATATCATATCGTGGCGCTACCTACCTAGGTCATCGACCCGCAATCAATATTTGGTTGCAATTGATGTTATTGTTTGGGTGATGAATATTTAACGACATAACTACTTTGACCCCCTAAAGGTAGGGAGCTGTCAAAAATGCCCTAAAATCTGACGGCCATGAATAATATACTAATCGGTCTAATACGCTTGTATTATAATAACTAGTTATTTGACCGAGCTTGGCTCGGTATTCGATAAAACACAAAAAAAATGACATTTTTTAAAAATAATTCCTAGCTAGATCGATTTATCGCCTTCGAAACCCCCTATAGTATACTAAATTTCATGAAAATCATTGGAGCTGATTTCGAGATTCCAATTATATAATATATTATTATATATATACAAGAGTAATTGCTCGATGTTGCCGTCGGTTGTGTCTTTCCATCAGGTGACCTGTTTGCTCGTATGCCCTATAATAATTTTATTTAAAAATAGAAATAAAAATATTTTTCCAAGTTTTTTTTTAAGATTAGCTAAAAATTATAATATAACGTTCAACGTAATCTTTAAAATTACAGCTTAATGTTTTTTGTTATAATCTGTTCAGTAGTTTTTGCTTAAAGAAGTACCAAGTACCAAATAAACTTTTTAATATTAGTGTGATGTACCAAACCAACTTAGAAATTCACATAGTAATAATCCCTCAAAAAAAATAACTTACGTACATATACAGGGTGTAACAAAAATAAGTGATAATACTTTAGGGTGTGTACGTGTTCCTTGTAGAGAGTTCACTGTGAAAGTAGCAGTGCTGAAAGACAAAAATTTTTTTTTCCACTTTTAAATGGGGATACTCGTGACGCTCGGGCCCTTGCCCATACAAAAGTGAAAAAATTTTTTCGTCTTTCATAGCTGCTACTTTCACAGTGACCTCTCTACAAGGAACACGTACACACCCTTAAGTATTATCACTTATTTTTGTTGTACACTGTATAATATAAATTAAAACATTAAACAATAATAAGTTGGGTATTTAATATACCCAACTTATTATTGTTTAATGTTTTAATTTATATTATACAGTGTGTAACAAAAATAAGTGATAATCATGAAATCAAGTAATACGGAACGACGAATTAAAATATTTTTATTAATTTTAAAACCATTTCCAAGAGAAGCTCGAAACTCAATTATTTAAAAAGAGCAATTTGCTTTAATTTGGTTTTAAACCAATCCGTAAAAAGTTCGCTACAAAATACTATAAGTACAATTAATTTGGTTTAAAACCGAGCAGACGACATCGTTGTTTTTAATTACGAATAATTGTGTATTTAATAATTAACGGATATTTTTAATTGTGTCCGCCGATCGGAGGACATTTTTAATCCGTTGAAATAATAGTGTGAAACTTTGGTTTTTACTGCGAAGTTATTTTTTTAATCATCTTAATATTAATTAGCTTTGGCACAAAATGACACATCGAATAAAATCAAAACGCTGTAATAACGCAACGACTGTTGACGTAGTGGTAATACGTAATGTGTCTTTATTGGAACGAAGTTCCTTATCGCGCGTTCGACGTAAAGAGGGCTAGACAGAATGATATTTGACCTCGACACTTTTTTATAAGTACCTGCATGGTATGGGCAGAGAGCGTTGATAGTATTCCTGTGCGTCAATTAGATGGCGTTTTTTGAGAATAAACAGCGACGCGTTGTAAGTATTCCGTCAATAGATGGCGTTTTTTTAACTTTTTTTTGAGTGTATATTATTATGTATACAGGTTTTTTGAACATAAGAAATAACTTCGTTCCATTCGGGTGTCCCTTGACACCTCTCAAGTTTTATAAGTTAAATATAGTTATGTCAGCAGTTTTAGATGCATTTCAGTTAATAACTGAGGTCATTCTAAAGTCTGGTGTCCAGATACAGAGAAAGCGGACCATTGATTAATACACCTGTCTCTTTGACACATGCTCGAAAATATAAATACTGTTTAGCAGTCTAGCTCTAGCTCATCCGTACTAAAATTATAAATGCGAAAGTATGTTTGTCTGTCTGTTATCTATTCGCGTCCAAACCGCTGAACCGATTTTATTGAAATTTTGTATAGAGATTTACTGAGTATCGGAAAAGGACATAGGATACTTTTTGTCCCAGAAAAATGTACGGTTCTCGCGCATAATATATGAGTTTCGGGCGTCATCTAGTAAAATAAACGCGTAGAAGCTAGATACCAAGCAGGTGCACGAATCAATAAACGAATTTCTTTGTGCTGTACGACCGGGTTATAGTAATATTTTTTTCACAATTCCTGAGTGCTAAGGCTCTTCTTGAGTACATAAATAAGTCGTCAACAGGCGATTTGACGTCTGAGCACACATTATCAGGCTAAGAGCGTCCGCAAATATTGTCTATTCGATATCAAATGTCTAGACGCGACCAGGTATCTTGACCCTCACGCCACAACCTTATGTCGAAGTCTTCCTCTAATTTTGCACGAAGCTTTTAGGGGTCATGTTAGGCTGGTCGGTGACAATTTACAAGGGTGCATTCAGATTAACAGGGAGATCGACAAAGAAATGCAATTAAATGTAAAATAAGGGGCGTTTCACACGGTGACGTGGTGTGACGAATTCGGCTGTCACCGGGTCTTGTACAGTGATTGAAAAGGGAACGTTGAAAATTCCCGCCTGATTTTTTTAAACACCGGATTTTCCTATGTGAAAAATTTGTTCTGTAATGTGCAGTTTATCTTCTGTTTTATGCATAAAGTTAATATACCTCCGCTAGGTATATTAACTTTATGGTTTTATGTGTTAGTGACTCCACCACGGAAACACTTTGTACAGCATATCCGTAAGAACCTAATTCATTTTGCCGAACTGCTACACCGGTTATGAAATTTTAAGATTAGGTCTATCAGTGTTCGTAGATAACTGCACCGTTTTCGTAAGCACCTGCACGGTTTTCGTAGGCACCTGCACAGTTTTCGTTAACGTCTGCACAGTTTTTGTAAACGTCTGCACAGTTTTCGTAGGCATCTAAACATTATTCGTAGGCACTTACACGATCCAAACTAATAATGCGACATGTTGTCTATCTGTCGGTCTGTTACAACTTTTTACTTAAAGTTTAAACCGCATAACCGATTTTGACGACGAATTTTAGTGTGAAAGCCCTGTGATAGGATTTTTATTTCGGATAAATGTACGGTTACCGCGCGATGAACAAAAATTAATGTCTGCGCGAAATAGGTCGTGGAAACCATTCTAGTAATCGCTTATCCAACTTTATTAAAGGTATATACTCGTATATCGATTTAAAAAAGATAACGAAATTCTTCTGCGGCGACGCCATTATAGTTAAGTGCTTAAACTCATGTAAACTCCATTAGGAGCCTCTCAAACAACACCACAACATCACATTTGGATCATTTGCAAGGCAATCGTGATCATGGATCAACAGTAATCTGGATGTGCCTCGAGAAACATAATGTGTAACTGTAAGTAAAAATATTTTTTTATAAAACAAGAGGGCAAACGAGTAAACCGGTCAACTGATGAAAGGAACTACCGTCGCCCATGGACACTTGTAAAATTAGAAGAGCTGCAGGTGCGTTACAGTTTTTTCTTTTTTGTATATAAACAACGTCTGATGTTTTACTTTCAGTTCACACTGTCAGAAAAACACCGAATAATAATCGTTTCATTGATTGCCATGGCATTGCCATGGCATCGCTCAGCGCGGCGATTCTATTGGTTCTCAAAAACACATTCCTCGCAACACAGCTCTTCGGGGCTAAAATGGTCGCTTTGAAGAATCATGATATGAATCATAATATGATTCATTTTTTTAAAATCGCAAAATGCAACAATGCTTGCAATTCATTTCTGTATTTTTGTACTGATTTGACATTTGTCAGTTTGACAGTTTTGACAATTCATTTGCTGAATTGATTGAGAGGAATTGTTAAATGTGACCATTTTAGCCCCGCTGCTCAGCTCTGGTGGAAACGCAGCCTGAAACGGAAATAGCATGTCAGCTATTCCAAAGATCGTAAATTTACTAATTTAATTTGCTTTTAACCCCCCTTACACAAGTTTATGTCTATATTTTAACCCTTCCAGTATATTTACATGGCAGTATCATATCGCAAACGATTATCTATTCATAAAACGGAAAGTTATACCTCAAGGGAATGCAGTTAGTCCGAGTGAGCCGAGATTTATGCATTTTAAATTATACCTGAAATGTTTTGTTACTTCAAACAATTTACAACCTTATGTACGACGAGATAGAAGCTATTTTCCTGCGGTTGCATTTAGCGTGACATCGGAAAAACCGATTCGACTGTGGTTTTCGACTTTTGGTGTTTTTTTTTTATTGAATAGTTGATCAAGGTGCAAGTATCCTTCCTAAAATTATACAGTGATGTATCTGTCTGTTATCTCTTCGCACTGATACATTCGGAAATGTACTCTAAAGTCGAACCTGTGAAAGAAGGATATTATGGATGTGCGTACTGCCACTGTCAACCAGATTTAGGTTTTAATACCGGCTACATATTGTATGATGCTATTGACAACACGTTGTAAGTCTTTATTATATATTATAACTTAGATATTATAACTGAAGTAAAATTTTACAATAGGTCTGTTCCATAACAGATTTAAACCACACAAAACAGCGTAGAGCACATAATAGGGAACATGCAAATATAATATTAATTATGAAAATGTTGCTATTAAAATGTTAAATGAATATAAAAGAATGGCCACTGCAAGGTAAATATTTTATAAAATATTGTTTTTTTTACAAAAATTACGAATTAAATGTGACTTGAAACGGAACGGATTTCAAAACACCAATCAGCGTTCAGTGACGTTACACATGCTATCCCCGCGTTCCTTTTAGCGTTAAAAACGATCAAAACGCTCAAAATGCCTGCCATTTTGAGCGTTTTGATCGTTTTTAACGCCAAATGGAACGCGGGGTATGACAACTTTTTGAGAAGTACGATCAGGTGGGGCCATTGTCAATAATTGTCAAACAGTAGTGAGTAGTGACGTCATACAGACTTATAGATCCATTTTGGCGCCAAAATTTATATTGACAATTTTAAACCACATTTTTGCAGTAAATTCCAGTGTTTTATTTTTTTAAATATATTTGTGGTCTATTCTACATGAAGTTCTTTAAAATAAACACAAAAATAAAAATATCGCATCTTCCCTTTTGCAATCCGCTATAAACTTATTCAATCTATATAATTATATAAAACTCAAAGGTTGACTGACTGACATGGTGATCTATTAACGCACAGTAAAACCACTGGACCGATCGGGCTGAAGTTTGGCATGCAGGTAGATATTAAGACGTAGGCATCCGCTAAGAAAGGATTTTGATCAATTCCACCTCTAAGGGGTTAAAATAGGGGATGAAAGTTTGTAAGGTTAGTTGGGGTAAGGGAACCCAAGGGGAAAGGGAAACAGTAGTTTGTAAATCAAAAACTATAGACCGTAGCCCTATTATTTCTTGGTCGTTAAAGCAGTAATTTTGTTTTAGTTTCAAAGCAAAAACATATATGGCTCTATATCTACTTAGTACGAAAGAGTGACAGAAACAAAAAAAATCAGTTGACCACTACAATATCACGAGCTCGCCGCGAATTTTTTGGGTGCTGGTTTATTGTGTTAAAAGTGCTCCAATAAGGCTGTCATTTTCAGTGAGTATTGTTAAATACCCTTAATTTGATTATTTACATACAAATGTCTATAAACTATGCTATAAATATCAAAATTTAGTATGATTAGAAACACAACCTACAAATTCAAATTCGGGAAAGGGGAACTACCATGGCCAGGGAAAGGGGAACATATGTTTCCCTTTCCCGATGTCAGAGGTCTTGAACATTTTAATAGTTGCTAATTTTAAGAATACGCACTAGAATTCAGGGTGCCTGTACAAGTGGCGATCACATTTGCACCCGGTTTCTGAAAGGCTGATCAACGCTAAAATTAACTAATCGCCTGTTAAATCTCTTGTCAAGTACCAATTGGGCTGCTTGAAGCATGGTTAGTTAGTTTAATTTGATCAGCGTGTCAGTTGACACAGCTGTTTTTAACTCGAGAATGATATTATATCAACCGCTATTTTGGGTTTCCGAAACGCTTGTCAAGCCGTGATCATAGATTAAAGGTTTGTCAAAAGCTGAAAATGTTTTAATTAGTTACTGGTAATGCCAAAGTAAAGTTCCTAGTAGATAGTACTAGTAGATATAGAGATACTAGTTGATAGATTTCAAGTGATCTTACTTTAAGTAGGTAATTTAAATAACACGTTTTTTAATATAACGGAATCTTACTGCAACAAAAATTACTATTGAGACTGATTCATATGAGCTGTATGTTTAGTATGAATAAATATTTAAAAATTTGCATTTCGTTTTTAGTTGACTACCCCTGTTTCGACTCGTATGTTTCCCTTACCCCGAATTCCGATTTTAATCAAAATTTCCTATTTTAGTTCGTATTTCAATAAGTATTGAGTTCAAATTTGATAAACGAAATATTAAAAAATGATATCGTGTAGGTGTATAATCTATACTACTATTTATACATAAGATATTCAGACTGTTCCCCTTACCCCAAAAACAGGGAAAGGGGAACAAAAAAAGTAGCCTAACGATTTAGCATTTTCTGGTTAAAAGCATTATAACTAGCTTAAAAAGTCGTTCAATCATGGAAAGCTGACATACATAGGTATGTTTTGCGTTAATCAAAATTATTAAAAGACATACGTATTAGTAGCTAGAACTCAAAATAACATTTGAAAAGTAAAGTATGTTTCCCTTACCCCAACTAACCTTATATAATAATACTTCTTAACGCGAGCGAAGCCGCGGTTTGCCCGCGGCTTCGCTCGTTAACTATAAAGCCAATACAACGTAGTAAGTCGTAAAAACCTTTTTTGTTATTATCCTACATAAGTATGGCGACACGACACATGCAAACAAAGCCGAATTACTTACGAAAATGTTATGGAAAATTCTACTAACCTTGTTTACCGTCTTGCGGAAAACCCACAGAACTGGTCTGATTGATGAGCTGTCTCCAAGACCGATGGACGTCCACGGACCTTCGGCCGACGCTCTCTCACTTTTATTATTACCAGATAATGTATGACCAATTTTGAGATGGTGTTTATATAGAGTGAATTTTTAATGTAGATTGTGACGGTGGTATATTGAAAAATTCTATGAGTGTTCGTACATATTTAATATAAATTGATTTTTTAGAAGATGTTAAGACAGGAATAATTGTGAACCTTAAAATTTAAAATTGAATGAATTTAGGGATTCAAACAATGAAACAAATATAGTGATATTTTAGGATAAAGAATACACACAGGATGTATCCTTTCTCATCTCCTAAAATATCTCCATTACAAATATCATCTAAATCGGTTTGATCAGAGGTAGCAGACACTATCGCAATAATAATATGAGTAAGGATTGATATAAAAGATTATATTGCAATAAGTAATGAATCAATAAAGTTTTTACATGACTTATCAAAAGTTAAAAGAAATTTCAAAATTTCGATGAGACGTAAAGCAAACAGCATTTCCCACTGCAAAGTTTAAAGACCTTTAGATCAAGTTAAATAAACATAAAAGTCTTTTACAATATCGTTTTCTCGTTCCGCAGGAGAGAAAAATAATTAGAAAAGAAAAAAAATCGAGGTGTATTTACACGGCGAAGTGATTTCACTTTAGTAAAAGATGAGGGTAAGATGCACCCTTGTTCGCGGGGGATGATATTAAACAGAGTAACGCGAGGAATCGCTAGTGTAGTGTGGATGTTCTGGTATAGAATTTAATGTTTAAGCTTTTTAATTTTGTTTAAATACTTTATCGATAGCAAAATTTTTGTTCAAATACGTTATCAATTACCGCTTATGACTGTTTAAGTGGCGATGATACAATAATTAAAGAAATGTAAATTCGAATTATAAGTTAGTTCAGTTAGCTCAGCGCTAGAGGGGTTTATGTATTACATGAAAGGTTGTGAACGAGTTACAGTGATTTGATCAGGACTCTATTATAAAAGCAATCTGGGTTTTATGTTAATTTTTAATTCAATTTTATTACTCGTATATTATGAGCCGTTAACTTTTTTCACAAACCCTTATTCATTACCAGACGTACCTGCAACAAAAAATAACATAATCTTAGAAGCTATGTATGAAATTAATTGAACTGTAGGTTCTTGAATGGAAATTCGTGTTAAACATTAAAAAACACAGTTGACGTGCAGTTTTTCCACTATATTTAATCAATTTTAACGATATACACGACCTATCAAAATCAGAATAATTTTTATTCCGAGTATTTTTTTTACAAAAATGTTTCCGAACATCGTTACTAAGTTTCGTTACTATTTCGATTCTAGTTATTGTAGTTCACGTAAATTGTGTTTTATTCCTGTTTAGAAGGTATGTCCATACAAATCGAAACCCATTTATTCAGTAATGCGGCCAGAATGACAGTTTGATTCAGTTAGGTCGTTGCTGTGTAAACGCGCGAGGGAAGCGCCCTCAGAGGCCAATCAGCTTGTACAACAAATTTCCGGTTATGACGTCATCGACTGACAACTGTCAATATATAGACAGTTTTCTGTTGACGATGATTGACTTGAATAATATTAAGAAGAAGAAGACTTCAATATATACAGGGTGTGCTCGCAGCAACTTAGTATTAAACTGTCATATTATACAGAGTGAATAATATGCAGTGCGAGTGGTTGAGTAAATATTTTTTCAGTTTTTTTATCTTTGTTGTCGCTTACTCAATTATTATACAGTTACTAAGGGCCTGTTTCACCACTTTCTGATAAAGTGGCGAATAGGCTATTCACAACTTATTTGACAGATTCACCATACTTCATCTGTCAAGTTAAGTGGTGGATAGCCTATTCGGCACTTATCAGGAAGTGGTCAAACAGGCCCTAAATATAACAACTTAGCTGTGGTTGCCGTTGCCCGCAACTTCGTTACTATGGAAATTTTGATAAGACAAACAACATATTTTGTATCTACGAAACATCTTGAGAGTGGTAGCTAACAGAGATAGAAAGGATTTCATACTTTGCTTTCACGGTACAAAAATAGGAATTGTTCTATTTGTAGGACAATGTTACTCTTAAATTATATAACAAATAACCTATCTATATACAAAAAAATCAGCTGGTTAGGGTTCCATTTTAGGGTTCTGTAATCAACAAAACTTGGTTGACTACTGAACCCTATAACGGATACTGATGTTATAGTGATTATACACGCTAACAAGGTGACATATATAAGTAATAATGTACATGGTGATAATCCTGTTCTTGTTAATTAATTAGCTATGTATCGACATATTGAGCCTGCTAACATGTGTTGCAATATTAACATGCATTTCCGATAACTACAGCGCATGGAGCTTGTTTCCAAACTGCCTTTTAGCCATAGAGATTATAATAGGTATTATTAATATAGTGTTTTATTTTATAAAATAAGGGGGTTTACCAGTTTAGGGGGGTGGGGGGGATAGAAAGTAACTTTAACGGCCATTTAAGAGGGAATACGCTCTCTTCTTGAAGGTTTGCAGGTCGTATTGGTCCGGAAATACAGCTGGTGACAGTTTGTTATAGAGCATAACAAAAGTTTTTTTGATTAAACATTCAAAATGCCCCTAAACAAGCCTAAAGTGGGGCTATTCAGACTTTAAGCCTGTAGCAGTAAGCGAGCCAGACACCTTTGAATAATTCTGAACCGCACTATAGTATCGCGCTATCGAAAACTTTGATCATAATACAAAAGAGATCGGCACGATCTATCGCGCCGATCTCAAAACCTCTTTTCTCTACTCTTACTTATTATTCTTTATTATTTAATATCCGTAGTGCTTATAACAATAACTATGTACCAAAAGTTCGCATTGTTTTTTGTTACAAAACATTCTTAAAGAATCATTACAGCATTTTTGTTGTAAGTCAGAAGCAGAGCGTCCCGAAACTTTATGAATATTATGTTAAGTCGATAAGACATTAAGCCTCAACTTGTGTATATTGTGAGCAAAAACTTTTGGGTAGTTTTCACCATCACGGATATTATGTTAGTTCTTACACTAGATGTGTGATAGGAAATAATTACTAATAATATTATTTCAAAGCTTTTGTTTCCTCTTTTCAAGCTTGAAACGCCGAACAGTTGATATGCAGATTTTGACAGATGAAAAAGGACATTGGATAGTTTTTATCCCAAAAAAATTCAGTTCCTGCGTCATAAACTTTAGTAATTTGAGCTAAATCACGGAACTCATTTTTATGAAATTTAGTACGGGATACTAGACATTTTTACAGATGAGAAAGGACATACGATAATTAATATCCCGGAAAACTGTAAGGTCCCCGCGTTATAAATAAAATTCTGCGCAATGAAATTTCGGCCGTCATCAGTAGACAATATACTTTTTATTTTGTCGCGGCTTGACTCTGGTCTCTATGGTACCCTGCTTCATAGTTCACGCGGGATAAACGGATTTCGACGAAGATGCGGGCAACTACCTTGTAACGCGGCATATACTTATATATATTACTAGCTGTTGCCCGCGACTTCGTCCGCGTGGACTTCAGTTTATAGCGCGCGGTGTCAATAAAATTGGTGTCAAAAGCTTTTTAAAACCCTGGTACCCCTTCAATCAAAATACCCAAAACAGCCGTGTAGTGTGCACATAATATGATTTTTTTTTAATTAAACTTTTTTATACCTTTTAAAGCTTATTTAGCTTTACACAACTTAGCTGCATAATGCATTACACAACTTTAGCTTTGCCCAATAGCCAATACCCATAGGCCATTAAACTATTTAGGGCGGATTCGACCAAACTGGAGTAAAATTTTACTCGAGTATAACTGTCTCCTAATCTAAGAGTAAGCTGGTTTTGCGTTTTTCCAACTTCTAATCCAAGAATGAGGTAACGGGAGTAAATAATTAAACGGGCTATTTTGGTGGAATAAATATATATTAAACTGAGAATAGTTTCTGAGAACTGAGAATAACAGGGTTCACCTGTCACGGTCGGTGTCATTGTGAACTATAATTGACATTTTATTTCATACTCTTTGAGTAACTTGGTAAAATGCAAACGATTATACCCTAGAGTAAATTAAAGGAGTAAAATTATTCTCATGATAGTTATACTCGTGTAACTTTGGTCGAATCTGGCCTTAGTATTTATTATTGGTAGACAGTTGTTTCTGATTTCTATGTTGGTACGTGAGTTATTTAATAACATGTATAACAATCGAAAGAATCGAAAATATTAACTCAACATGGTACCACCTCTTATAGGAATACATATGAGCAAGCGATAGCGCGATCTAGGCGACTCTTGGCGCCATCTATTCCAGTTTTTGGAACTAACTTAATTTGAACAAATTTACGCATAAACACCCCCTTACAACCCCTTTTTCCAGTAAGAAGTAGCCTATGTCCTTTCTCAGGCTTTAGACTATCTGTGTACAACATTTCATTACAATCGGTTCAGTAGTTTTGGTGCTGTTGTTTTTGAATTTGATATCTAATCTAAGTTGGTAGGTGAGTTCTTAGTTAATGACGTGTAAAACAATCGAAAGAATCGAAAACCTTAGTTTGACATGGTACCACCTCTTATAGAAATACGCATGAGCAAGCAATAGCGCGATCTAGGGGACTCTTGGTGCCATCTATTTTAAGTTTTTGGAACTAACTTAATTTGACCAAATTTACGCATTTTCACCCCCTTACAACCCCCTTTTCCAGTTAAAAGTAGCCTATGTCCTTTCTCAGGCTTTAGACTATCTGTGTACAACATTTCATTACAATCGGTTCAGTAGTTTTGGCGTGAAAGCGAGACAGACAGACAGACAGACAGACAGAGATACTTTCGCATTTATAATATTAGTATAGATAATATTCTAACGTATTAAAAACTATAAACAAAAACATACTAACTAATAAGTATGATTAGTTCTATGTTACAATAAAGTAAAAATTAAAACGCCATCTGTTGAATCGTATTAGAACTAAAATGTTCGTATTAGAAATTGCATCGATATATTTCTGAATTTTTTATAATATTATACATAAAATATGTTTAAGATTTTTGAAATTTTATTTTAAGACACATCCAAGACCCAGGAACATTGAAAACTTTTTGTTCCGCCTGCGGGACTCGAACCCAGGACCCCAGGATGAGCGCTGGCCACGCGCAATGCGAATTCATTTTCATCGATATTTTCATGGAAATAAGATATTTTCCCACATCAAAATGTAGCCTATGTCCTTTCTCAGACTCTAGAATAACTGTGTACAAAATTTCATTGCAATCGGTTCAGTAGTTTTGGCGTGAAAGCAAGACAGACAGACAGACAGACAGAGATACTTTCGCATGATACTTTCGCATCTAGAATAACTGTGTACAAAATTTCATTGCAATCGGTTCAGTAGTTTTGGCGTGAAAGCAAGACAGACAGACAGACAGACAGAGATACTTTCGCATTTATAATATTATATATGGATATATGGATATATATGGATATATGGATATATGGATAGTATTGATTAGAAATGCAGTAGGAGTTCTATAAGATAAGATTGATTATTATTATACCAAGTGATTAAATTATTAAACATAATATTCTAACGTATTAAAAACTATAAACAAAAACATACTAACTAATAAGTATGATTAGTTCTATGTTATAATAAAGTAAAAAATAAAGCGCCATCTGTGTAATCGTATTAGAACTAAAATGTTCGTATTAGAAATTGCATCGATATATTTCTGGATTTTTTATAATATTATACATAAAATATGTTTAAGATTTTTGAAATTTTATTTTAATACACATCCAAGACCCAGGAAAATTGAAAACTTTTTGTTCCGCCTGCGGGACTCGAACCCAGGACCCCCGGGATGAGCGCTGGCCACGCGCAATGCGAATTCATTTTCATCGATATTTTCATGGAAATAAGATATTTTCCCACATCAAAATGTAGCCTATGTCCTTTCTCAGACTCTAGAATAACTGTGTACAAAATTTCATTGCAATCGGTTCAGTAGTTTTGGCGTGAAAGCAAGACAGACAGACAGACAGACAGACAGACAGACAGACAGACAGAGATACTTTCGCATTTATAATATTAGTATGGATAATAGTATAATATAAGTTATCTATATTTTTCCATCGGATCTATTCTAGAATGTTGCAGCGCGTGTATCCGGTCACAATATTTGCATGGGGCGGGTGGCGGACGGCGCGGTTTCGCAATTTCGCCCCAACAGCCTGTCCGCAGGCTATCGGTGACTATTACGGAAGTAGAGGCAATGGCTATTGTCACCATAATATTATAAAGCTGAAGAGTTTGTTTATTAGTTTGGTTTTTTGTTTGTGTTCTCAAGAACTACTGGACTGATTTTATGTAATTTGGTGCAGATATAGAGTAGAAAATGGACTACTTTTGGCGGAACAATACGTGGCTGGAGCTGGGCAGAGCTGCAGATTTATAAAAATTATTCAGCTCTTATCTACTCCTAAAAACTTGACTAATGTGATTCTAGCTGTCCCTCGCAATTTTTCCGCGCAGTTGGCTTTTATGGCATAAAAACTATTCTACTAATGATATTGCAAAATATCTGCTATTACAAAATCTTGTAAATATAGACGATATCAGCTGCCTGTTGCTTACCCATCGGCCGTCGCAAGGTAGACATACCTACTTAATCGCTTTAAGGAAAAATGTGTAATCGATATTGTGGCTAAGCCAAGAGATACCGATCTCTGTCGCTTTACGTAATACCAGTATCGGATCTGTCCGCAGGCGTGGCTGAAATCTGTCAGCCGTGAAATCCTTTGGCTTAAATCGCTTAAGCGCTTAGCCTCATCACACCACCATCGCTCTATTTATTGCAGTTTTTCTACGAGCAGATTTCATTTTTTTTTATCGTCCGGTACAAGCAAAGAAATATTGTTTTTCCATTGCACTCCGAGAAATGAAGTTATGAAATGCGTTTATTGGACGTTTATTGTTTTTTCGAGATTAAATCCAACAGACGTACAGTTTACTATAAAATTAATAATTCTGAAGACAGCTATGATAAGCATTTTAAACTGTAGATTAATAAGAAGGATATTATATTTTGTAAGTATTAGTAGTATCGCGGTTCTTGAGATACATACAGACGGAGTACGGACTTTTTATGTAAAAATCTGATATTTTAATTTAATTTATTGTGATGCTAAAGAATAGAATAAAGAAATTAACTGACACTTTAGAATTAGTTTTTATTATTCGTAGCCGCTAAAGCACAAAAAAAGACAAAAAGTTTGAGTCGTGAAGGATTTGAACCTCCGCCCTCCGATGGTCAAGGTAATTTGTATATCGGCGCTCTAACCTACTGAGCTAACGACTCTGTTGACGCATGTATATATTTTATGGAACAGTATCCTCCAAATGACGTCACGATGCGTCAGGAACTCATGACTCACGAGCCGGTTTAGCCGTGACCTTGTGCGTGGATGAGTTTTATAGCCAGACTTATTTTAGCTCCTATGACTAACCTTACTCTCTATGTCACTATTACATAGAGGTGATATAACTAGGAATTAGGATAGAATGCACTCGTGAATCGTGTGTTACATGGTGTAACATCTTAATAAAAACTATGTAACATACACAATATTACACACAATAAAGTATTATCATTTTGCCTACTTTACATATAATATACATTATTATCTCATGTATCCTTTCTATTTACTAAGTAATAAAAACTACATCTACGCGGTTTGAGGTAGACAAACAGACAGACAAATAATATTACAAAGGAAAAACGCAGAAAGTTGTTAAAATATTCGTACATCTTTCAGACAGTACTAACTCTAGTCTGGGTCTAGAATTTCTTAACTCAGTAATTACTGCAAAGTTCCCGTGTGCTCCACGATAAAACTCGTAAACTCTTTGCTAAGTATTTTGGGAACGCAGTTTATACTTGAACGAAATATCCTATGCGCTTTTACTGTGCGCTTGATACTGGAGGATCAAAATATATTACGCCAATATAATAAATATTATTAATCTATATAATATATTTAAAAAAAACTAGCTGTTTGACCGAGCTTTGCTCGGTATCTGATGAAAATGACATTTTCAAGAAATGATTCCTAGTTAAATCGATTTATCGCCCCCGAAACCCCCTATATACTAAATTTCATGAAAATCGTTGGAGCCGATTCCGAGATTACAATTATATATATATATATATATATATATACAAGAATTGCTCGTTTAAAGATATAAGATCTATGGTCACGACATCACGCGTAAACGGCTGGACCGATTTTGCTGAAATTTGGCATATTATAGAGATGCTTTGAGTCCCGAAGACGAAACTTGAATACATTATGTCCCGGAAAAAAGTACGGTTACTGCACAATAAACTTTATTAAATCGATTTTGATGAATATTGTTATGGAGATACTTTGAGTCTCGGGAAAGGCCAAGGGATACTTTTTGTCTCGGAAAATGTACGGTTCCCGCACAATAAACTTTTATGATTATCGCTTAAACTATTCAATTTATTTTGCTACAATGGGCGAAATACTTTATAATATGGCAAAACATCGTTTGCTGAGACAGCTAATAACATCATAAATGTAATCTTTATGAAATTCACGAATCCAGAGCACTGAGCGGACTGAACATAAATTAACTAAATTGCTCATTGCAACACTTTCGATCATAATATTGTCATTTTTGCTTTCATAAAAAAAACTAGATAAAAATCGGTGAACACGTTTGGTTTTTTTTATGAAATAAGGGGGCAAACGAGCAAACGGGTCACCTGATGGAAAGCAACTTCCGTCGCCCATGGACATTCGAAGCATCAGAAGAGCTGCAGGTGCGTTGCCGGCCTTTTAAGAGGGAATATGGTAATCATAGGGGAGGATAGGGATAGGGTGGGAAGGGAATAGGGGAGGGTAAGGAAGGGAATAGGGTAGGGGATTGGGCCTCCGGTAAACTCACTCACTCGGCGAAACACAGCGCAAGCGCTGTTTCACGCCGGTTTTCTGTGAGAACGTGGTATTTCTCCGGTCGAGCCCATTCGTGCTCAAGCATGGCTCTTCCACGTTAAAAATGCTACAATACTACGGATAAGCATACTGACAGACAGACAGATAGACCGGCACGTAAAACTTGTAATATTAATTTCTGTCGGGGTCTGAACTCTAAAGCACGTGCCGTCCACATAAACTAACCATAAACAAAGCAAAGCCTTTGCATCCATTCATCCGTTTATAGTTTATACATTATTTTCAGAGCGATCCAGTCTTCAAATACTGTAGTGTCTTGGACAGGAATTCATTCTCGCAACATAGCCAGCCTAATCCAGAGGCATGAACACAGGTCAATACGTCTGGGACCAACTATGTGCGGGTTTCCACACGATGTTTTCCTTCACGAGCGTACTTGAGATCTGATAATGTATCAATGGTACATTCCAACCGGGATCGAACCTGCCCTTTTTCAAGCAAAGGTCTACCCACTAGGCCACGGACGCTCTTTATAAACAAGCGATAATAATACTACGGTGTAAAGGTAGTCATACACGGGACAATTATCGTAACGATTTATCTCCTCGATGTTAAAATCGAGCGACAAATTGTACGTGTGTAGCAATATCGCAAACGATTTTACGTTCAAAAGATCGATTGGACGATTTTCTTGACGATCGATCGAAACGACAAATTGTCCCGTGTATGGGCACCTTTAAAGACGAGAGCGAGAGGTATATAATATTTGAATAGTTAACCCTCCGACGCGGGCGATGATTGATTCCTGTTTGTATTGGGGGTAGAACGCAATTTAATGTCTCATTGTTAACCCGGCGGTGCTGGGGTAATTATTGTAACGTCTTCATTGTTTATACGTGTATTAGACGAAACACTTCAAACGGATAATAATAATTATTATCAGTATATTGTATGGGAGTACTTGAGAGTTTGGTTATGAAATTCTTGTATTGCTTTACATAGCAGTTCTTGTTAGATTATTATTTGTACGTTTATGTGGCTTTATAGTTTCGTGTCGTGGGTGAATAGGAACAAGAAAAAAGATTTTAAAACTATCTGCGATGCAAAATATAAACGTGAAACTTTGTAATCAATTTTTCAAGAAACTATTTTTTTTTTTCTAAAAAAAAAACGTGACAGTCAGATAAGATACATTACTACAATGATATGCTAGTAGCAGCTTCTGCTTCGACCTTTGCATAATATTCTCTATTTATAAGTGCAGCCACGATATTTTTTAAACCCACGACATCACTGGTAAGAAATAATCACATTAATGTAATTGCGATGCAAGGCGGAAAGTTTGTCCATTAGAGCATTATTGATGGGGTTTAAATTGCACCCGCGCCCCTGGGACGCGCGGCCCGCGGGTCAGGCGCTATGGGGTTGATTCCACCTATTACACCACCACCTACCATTTTAAGAGACTTTTTATTCAATCAAGCATATTATACCTTAAAAATTGGAGGACATGCTATGTATATAATATTATATTATATATTTTGACAAAAATCCTTATAATATATGCTAAGTACCCACATACGGTTTTGATCGATAGTTTTACTCCAAATGGAGCAATGACCACCGTGTGGACCGTAAAACTGACAGCTCGAAGGCTTGCTTCGAGCCGGCTCGATGGCTCGATGGAATTAAATATGTCAAATATGTCATTTCCTTCGATTCGGAGTAAAACTATCGAGCAAAACCGTATGTGAGTATTTAGCATTAGTATGTAATAGAAAAAAATTAAATAATTAATGGCTATAATATTTCGCCTTTGGGTTTGATGAAGAACAGAAACGTAAAGATTTTGGCTGGTTATTATGCTATATCAATTTCATTATAATACATTTAGTTGCATATAAACTATGACATACTGCCATTGCGTTGTATTGTGCGTAAGTAAAAGTTTTTTATCGACACTGGGAAGAAAATGGTGTATCCTTAAATTATCACTTATCATCATGTTATACAGTGTGTTACAAAACAAAGTGATAAAACTTAAGGGTGTGTGTGTCCCTTGTATAGAGTTTACTATGTAAGTAGCAGCGGTGAAAAGCTTTGTCCACACTGTGCCTTTTTCTGTTCGTCAAGGGCATGCGTTATAGTGCAGTCAACAGCGAACGTGAGGCATGCCCGCGACGCATGCCCTCTGACCGTATCCAAAACTTAAAAAACGACAATATTGGAATACGCCAATATGAAAGTTAATGATGAAAATTGAAGATGAAAGTGCATAGTGTGGACATAGCTATTAATGAGAAAAATTTTTGTTCACAAAGGTTTCATCGCGTCATGAATTTGTTCACAAAGATAAGAAAAAAGTTACTCTTTCAGCGCTGCTACTTTCACTGTAATCTCTATATACACATACACACCCTTAAGGTTTATAACTTTCTTTTGTTACACAATGTAAAAATATTATATGTATAGTTTACTAGCTTTCAAAATGAAACGTACTTACTTATTTTCGTGAGGGATACAGTATCCCTCACACGCCACGTACTGGCGCCGTTGTAATACATGCTATGTATCAGAGATGGCACTGTATGTGAAAAATGATTTTCCCTGTTTTCCTGCTTTTCTCTTGAAGTTTTTTCTGATTTTTTTTTCTATAGACCTCACGGAGCCTCCAACGAATGCAAAACCGTGGAAATCGGTTCGTGCGTTCTGGAGTTATAGCGTCAGGAAGGAAAACCCGACTTATTTTTATATATTAGATTAAAAACATGTCTACATGAAACTTTGCACCGTATAATTATAATAAATCTTGTTAAGTAGTTATAAATTGGTACGGTAACCCTGACAACATAATGTTGGACCCTCAGACCCTATGTCAGACCACCATAATTACCCGACCCTTGTAGTTCTTCAACTAATATATTAACCTTAGTTATTTATTAATTACTCAACTAACTTCTAAAGTATGTAAAATATTAACTCAAGTTATATTTTTAAGTAATCTTCTTAAAAATTAACTAAGTTCTACGATAGAACAAACATATTATGTTATTATTTTAATTAAAATTTAAAACATTAGTAATTACCGATCTACTTTTTAACAAAGAAGAAGGGTTATTATACTTATTATGTATTGTAAGGGTGGGTAGCCACCACCGTAACCTGCAAATGACCCATAATAATTGGTCGCTGTTGAGCAATAATTTTTAAAAGATTATTGTGCTGTTGTGTGAACAGTTATTAACGCAGTCTTCTTCTAAAATCTAAATGAAGAACGAACTTGACTACATTCATAACTCAATGCGCAATTTTTGTGTGGTTCAAAATATTATACCAATTTGAGCGCTGTAGCTGTATTTATATAAATTGTCGTGCTACAGCGTCGGGTACAGGTTCTGTTCAAGAATTGCCCTTGTTCTTCAGTCAGGTTATATCAAGCCCGCCCACAGATCGCGACTAACATTTACGTAACATAAGCAAAGTACGTAGTTCTCATCTGCGCTGATCCGGGCCGGATTTATATTTTCTATGAGTATCCATATAGGCCACTTTAATTTTACCGCCCCGTACAAATTCTGCTGCCATCCGAGGAAACTGCTGCTCTCTTAGGACGCTGCCGCCCATAGGCCATGGCCTATATTGACTATAATGAAAACCAGCGTTGCGACTATGGTCGCAACACATGCTGAGTAAGCACATATTTGGTAAAGGTGTTGAAATGTTCTTAATATAATGATTTCTTAGGTTTACGCGAGTATCACTCATTATATTACAAGGTTTAAACACTTACGGATTCTGTCGCGGAGCACTTTTATTAATTCCGATGTTTCGGCTACTTTACAGCGGCCGTGGTTACGGGTGGACTGAGGTGACAGGCGTCCAATTAAACATTTTCGGCTGTAAAGTAGCCGAAACGTCGGGATTAATAAAAGTGCTCCGCGAAAAAATCCGTAAGTGTTCAAACCATGTAATATAATGTTTTTAATACTTTAGTTTTGTTTGTATTGTTTGTCAAATAAAGTTTTTTTCTTTCTTTATTTTTTTCTATATATAAATCCAGAGCTGCCACTGATGGAGGCTACATTTAGAGCGCTGCCAACTAGCTTTGTTTTCACAATATTCCGCTAAAATACAGAGCGATGTACACCAGAACTGCGTTTAGTTGCACCCTTGTAATTATGTCGGTTATGTCAGGGTGAAACAACAGGGCTTGTTTTTAAAATGAAATTATTGTATGAAAATCTAGGATAGGTGCATAGAGAAAAATATGTGGACGCTGTTAAGCATTCGTGTACTAAGTTAAGTTACCCACAAAAATTACGTTTTGAGTTATGAAATATATGAATTCAGTTATGTTCTTTAGATTATTTAGAACAAGACAGCATTCAAAATTTAACAAAAAAAATGTGGGTTATAATAACATTATGCTTAAGAACTACCATATAAGACTATGCTAATTAGCACATTAATTTATTATTATTAAAAAATATTTTCTTTGGAATTTGTGACTTTAGAAATACGATAATACAAAATTTTGGTTGAGAGGCAGAAGTGGAAACAAAAGTTTATAGCAGTTTTGTTTCCACTTCTGCTTCCCTACCAAAATTTTGCATTTATTTACAGGCAGAGGTTTATATTATATGGATTATTTCGCTAGTTTATTTTTTCTCTATTTCAAAAAATGCTCGCGTCGAGAATGACGTTAAATCTACGAATAATAAAAACTAAGGAATCGTAACTCCCATACTATTACCGTTTTAAATTTGGTTCCTTTTGATCTGTCATGTAACGTCAGCCTAGTACCGCTCAAGGTCACCTAAATATTGCAAATGTATTGAAATGTGTACCTAAGGTACACTTTTTTGACAAGTATTGTGGAGCATGTTTTTGACGGAGTTACTATTCCTTAGTTTTTATTATTCGTAGCGTTAAATATATTTGATTGAAAACTAATATTTTTATTTACTAATAGGTTGATTCAGACCGCTACGCGACGCGTAGATGCATTTCTAAATTTATATGGATTTGACCACAGACATAGATCATGATCATGATCTATGCTGTGGATTTGACAGAAGACGTCTTACGCGATTGAAATCTGTCAAATCCATACAAATCCATGCCGCACCGCGCCTCGCCTCGCCTCGTCGCGTTGCGGTCTGAATTGACCCTTACTTTAAAGCATTGCTTTAGATATATTCTATTCCGGAGTAGTTATTATCTTATGAGATACGTATAACGGAAATCTCGGTGAACTTGTATTTTTACACCAATATTTTTCTGTTTTCGAAAGTCCCACATTCTCTCAATTTATTTAATTCCTCGAGCAATATAAACTAGTACTCTTCTGCAATGTAATATATTTCATTTACCGTAGTAAGCTAAGCCTTGTTTTGCAAACGTGCAATACTGAGATAATTTTTACCCCGTCCGGTGAGATAATAATATGCGTTCTTATATCCGTAGAAGTTATTATAATACAATGTTGCTGCAATCATTTTAAAAATATTTTTCTTTTTCGTTCGTGTGTATATTTTTATAAAACTACAAAATGTAATTTGTACTGACAATATTGACATGTTAATAGTACTTTTATATATATTTAACATATGGTAGCCAAACATGGTCATTAACAAAAAACCAAGCAAATTAACTAAGCGTCTGCCAAAATAGTATAGAAAGGAATATCATTGGAGTCAATAGAAGAGACAAAGTAAAACTAACACACATAAAAAACAGAACACAATTCAAACAGGCACATTCTGTATATAGAACACTAAAATGGCGATGGACAGGGCATATGTTAAGAGTGTGTTAAGAGAGTGGTATCCAAGAGACGGTAAAAGAAGCAAAGGTGGACAAACGAAAAGATGGGAAGAAAAAGGTAGCTGGTACAGAATGGATCAGAGTTGCAAAGGACAGAGAAAAATGGAAATCTTTGGAGGAGGCCTATGTCGAAAGACAAGCTGTTGCAAAAAAAAAAAAAGAAATCACCCGAACGCCGTTAAACTTAGAATAATTTAAGTATAATAAATGTTTAGTTAAAATGAGATTAAGTTATAGTAAAATAATGTTTTATAAGTTTACAGCAATAAAATCTAATTTTATTTTATTTTTATAGTACTTTTATGTGTGTTTGGGAAATTGCTTTCCCTAGTGATAGATAATCTCTACCACTAACCTGACTGCCATCACGACATTACGTACACGAAATTTCAAGGTCAGAAAGAGGTTTCTGACCTTGAAATTTCACACTCAATAAAGTTTTACTTTTATAAATAAATAAGTAATGTACTGTTTACTATTTACACTATACCAAGATGGCCGCTGCGCTAGCCGCAGTCGGAAGTGGGGCAAGAGGCTGCGCCACACGTTTTGTCCAATACAAATAAAACATAAATGCACCGAAATGTGCATTGCGATGACACCGATACAATAAAGTTTATTAGAGTAGGTAATAATGACGTAAAATATTATTCAGATCGTGTCTAAACTCTAAACACACTAGGCCGAAGTTACGCGGCGGAAATTCCGCATGATAACGCCCGCAATGCCAAATGCATACAATATACGGACGGAACGCGACGGAATAGTGTGTCATCGGTAATTTATAATGCGGGCGTAATCATGCGGAATTTCCGCCGCGTAACTTCGGCCTATAGTGTTTAGACACTAAGATTGTGTTAATCTTTTATAAAGCATTCTCTGAGATTATAGAATATAAAACTAATAATGTTAGAAATTTTATTGCTACTTGCTCTATTGTCAGAAAGTTTTCCTGTTAAATATTTAAAGATTCCACTTTAAAACTTCATATTTCACAAATGGATCCCTAAATCGGAAAATGGTCTGTGAATACTCACAATATTTTCAAAAAACCTATCCAACGACGTGGGACGAGGAAAAAATAAATCACCCCCACTTGATGTGTATCATGGGAGGTAACATAAAAAAAAAATTAAGATTTTATATACCATTTTGTCATTCATGCCGAATTATAGCTTTGTAGGCCTTATAGTCTCTGAGAAAAATCGCCGAAAACCGGACGGACCGAAACTATATTAAGGGTTCCTTGTTGACTACGGAGCCCTAAAAATGGCTTATAATTAAGCGAACTCTACATTATAGGGAATGCATACACACCTTTAAGTATTATCATTTACTTTTGTTACAATCTGTATTGCCTACTACGTAAGATTATTTGTGCTAGTTCACTCCAGCACTTGGCCTAAATAAAAAAAAAAACCTCTTGCAATCCCTGACCCGTCTCGACACTAAGTGTTTTTATAATTATAAGAAATTATTTTAATCGTGTTACTATGTCAATTTCATATGCTTGGAAATGTGACCTGGTATTTATGTGTTTAACATTCATAACTAAGCTAGGTTACAAAGTTTTTACGCTGAAAGGAAGAAATGTATTACATTTGTAGCTTGAAGAGTTATTTAGTTCAAACTTAACTAAGTTATTTATGTTATGCTATGAACTGTATGTTATTTTTTAATAACTTTTTACATAATATAAAAACGAATTAAATACAGATCCGATGCAGATGCAATTCTATTTAATCTCAGTTCCAAATCAGTTGCAATGAAGTTCCTACAGAGTCGCGATTCATTCGCAGCCCAGTTTCAACTCAGTTGCAATTCAGTTCAAGCTAAGCTAGTTTATAATATTCATAATACCAACGACGGATATTTCATATTTAGATATTTCCGGACGTCTTTGTGCTGAATGTTTGTCAGCAAAGCTGTGTGACCATAGTTATGTTTGTATGTTGTATTGATACGTTTAAGTTGTAGGCTTTCAGCGGGCTTATCAACAGAAAGTATTCGAAAAATTGTGTATCTACATACGACCGCACTCAGAGATTTCAAGCGACCGTTTACTAAGGTTTTTTTTTAATTTACCTATTTACTAAGGCGTGTGATGGACGTAGCCAAAATATTAACCAATCAAAAATGCTCTTGAAATTGATAAGCTCCTATTTAAAAGCCTCAGAAACTGTGCATTGGTGGTTTTCTTTAATTTAATGAGGAGGTTGAGGATGTATTAAATTTAAGTTAAATTTTACTATTATTTTTATTTATTAATTTATAGATCTTCGATCGAAAGCTCCTCAAACATATTGTGCTCTATTTTATAGAGAAGATCCCTCCTCAAAATTTTAGTTTGTCTCAGCGTTTGGTGGTACTTAGACCAAACCTGAAAAGATGGAGAATATTTTCACTTTTCTAGACCGCTGAGTGGAATGCCAGAAACTTCGGAAGTGGGAATCATTCGAAAGGATTCTCTCGATTCACTAGCACCTAGACACCTTACTTTTGTAATATATTTTTATGCATGAATAAACGACTTGATACATTTAATAACTAGCGCTAAAAAAAGGAATTCAGACATGTAGTCGACTAATTCTACTACGGCTAAATTTAGGATGACGCAGGCCGGATACACACGTATTGTGTATTCAATTTCGTAATGCAGAATTTCACGTTGGAAACCTCTTTTTTTTCATGTTTAACAATAATAATTGAAGGGAAGGTACAGTTTCCGTTTGATAAGAAATTTCCTGCACTTGATCGAACTCTACGCTCGTTTTCCAATAATAACATAGCTACTTTGCTTTTAAAACTCAAACAAACTTCATTTCTTAAAGCAAACTAAACTAGCACTAACATAGAATTAACTACCCATTTGTAGCGAAGTAGTTATAAAATTACATTGTACGTAAAAGCTTTATTTATTGACATCATAAAATCGGATTTTAATAAAGTATACCAATAGAATACGTACAAAAGGCTCAATAAAGGACGTTTGCTATTCATTTATCACGCGGGAACCGTACATTTTTAGGGAATAAAAACAACCTATATCATTTCCGGAATCAAAGTATCTCCATTTCAAATTTCAGCAAAATCGGTTAAGCGGCTTGGGCGTAAAGAGGTAACAGACACCGATCCAATTTTGCTGATATTTGATATAATAATGGCTCCCACACCGGTTTCGGTGACGGTGGCCGGTTTCATTGAAATCAGGCCAGCTACGCAGGAGTAATTTTATAGTGCCCAAGTGTGTGCGCAGTACACAAGAGCACTTATTTCTTTACTATTCCTACACTATTCCTTTACTCTCATAACCCAGTGGGACGGAAGACCGACACGACTGGCGAGAGATTAGGCGCAGGACCGACTTTTTACATGCCCATCCGACGCATGGATCATCTTACTTGTCAGACAATCAGGTGATCAGCCTGCATCGTCCTAACCAAACTTGGAAATAACATTTTTCCGATATTTGGTATAGAGATACTTTGAGTCCCGAGAGTGGACATAGGATTTTTTAAACGAAGTGTCTAGTCGTCCGATTACCGGATGAATAATTTTTTTTAATCATCCGGTAATCGGACGACTAAGATTTATTTTATACTAGCAACAGCCATACTTTTTATCCCGGAAAAAATACGGTTCCTTCGCGACACACGAATTTTGGCGCAGCAGAGTTACGGGGGTCATCTAGTCCATAATAAGCTATGAAATATTGACCTTGCAACTGCGTTGAAATAACGACCAAGTTGAGTACAAATAGACAAGTTGCAAACTCGATTAAATTGAATTGATATCGCTAAAGTTGTGTGTGAAAGTTTAAAGTATGAAGCCGTTTTTGGGAAGTGTACTTTTAAAGTCTTTTATAAGTTTTCACCACTCACTTTACTCGTACTGTAATTTTCTTTCAACGACAACAGAAACACGAATTCAACATTTTTATTGTAATCTGTATAGATTGAAAATAAATTCATTAAAACTCAAGAACGGCTTAGCCGATTTGGCTAATAATTTTAGTTTTGAAGTATTTCTGGAAGTCCATGTTTATAATTATAGTAGAGAAGTGATACCAAGTTCAACGGATATTATATATCTCTATAGATTAGGAGGTCACGACATTCTTGGTAACGATATCCAAAATGACTTATTTTAGATTGAGAAGATAAAGAGCAACTCTCTGATGCCAAATATGTCGGTCTGCCTGCGTAAAGTAGTTGCGTTCTCTGTATAGGGCGCCTCAAAACCCAGTTAATAATAATACATAATAATAATATCTATGGACGCTTCACACCACGTCAGTCTGGCCCCGTGCTAAGTACCTAAAGGACTTGTGTTACAGGTACCAGACAACGGAAATATATTTAATACTTTTATACTATACATATATTTAAGATTTTTATTATATCATACACATATTTAATACACATCCAGACCCGGGAACTTTGAAAACTCTTTGTTCCGTCGGCGGGATTCGAACCCGCGACCTCCGGCTTGAGCTACCGACGCGCTCACCACTGAGCCACAGAGGTCGTTATCATGACCAAAAAAAAAAAGATAAGGTAAATGGCTGAGTAAGTTATATTAGTTACGTACTAGTTGTTCTCATATCAGAAGCGTAAAAACTGACCAAATATTCGGTTGCGTTATGAAGCAACGAGCCAAATTATCGTGACCAAAAAAATGATCAGGTAAATGGCTGAAAATTACAAATCGTAAACTGTCAGTACGTACTAACTTATTGGCACCAAAACTGACCAAATATTTTGTTGCAATTCATGGGTATAAGGTTGTTTAGGTTACAGTTATTTTTCATCACTATCACTGCATAGTATGCAGTGCATACCTGCCTAATTTGAAATTGTCTAATGTTTCTAATATATGGAGTAATGCCTGCAAAGAAACTCCCACTAGTTTGTCGCCAGTTGATCACGGCTGGAAGGAAGACTGTGAGAAGTACATTCCTGTTTGGTACACAGGTAATCAGCTGCCAATCAGTGTGGCTGATGTAACAATAAACGATGAGAACAAAAAAATTATAATAATGAAAACGAAAATATTTATACGGGTAAGTCACAAACTTCGAATGCATTCACGTTTAGCCAGCTTTCGGCAAGCATAGCCAGCTACGGGGTCAAACTGGTGGTGGAAATCCAGCGGTACATGAATGCAGCGCACTATACGAGACCTAAACTCCTATTTGTTTTTTCTAATAGTTTCACATTATATATTTCCTATAATATTTGTAGTAGGTAATCAAGAAATTATAAATAATTGATAAATGGTGCGTAGTTTAACGAATCAATGTCACTCTGCTGGTGCTCGCCAAGCGCTGGTTTTGTAAATAAAACGTTACAAGTTATTCATGTAGTGTGTCATATTTAAATTTATTTACATTTTTTCTTTTACAGATTCCTACGCAGAATATACGTTAAGACATAGGTCGCCGATAACTACGAATTGCAACCAAATATTTGGTCAGTTTTGGTGCCAATAAGCTAGTACGTACTGACAGTTTACAATTTGTAATTTTCAGCCATTTACCTGATCATTTTTTTGGTCACGATAATTTGGCTCGTTGCTTCATAACGCAACCGAATATTTGGTCAGTTTTTACGCTTCTGATATGAGAGCAACTAGTACGTAACTAATATAACTTACTCAGCCATTTACCTTATCATTTTTTTTTGGTCATGATAACTGGGTTTTCAGGCGCCCTATACAGAGAACGCAACTACTTTACGCAGGCAGACCGTCATATTTGGCATCAGAGAGTTGCTCTTTATCTTCTCAATCTAAAATAAGTCATTTTGGATATCGTCACCAAAAATGTCGTGACCTCCCGTAATACTAGTAAGTATAAATAATTCTTGTATCGCAGTGATATTTTACTACTACCTAATTTTTAAAAATATTTATGACGAAATACCTCATTCAATCTTAAGCCGTATTTTCTATGAAGTACAGCTCACATTTTAATACAGTGTCTAGAGCTTTTACTTCGGGAATTTTACGTCAGATTTACGTACGCGAGAGGAGTAGAGTTCCTGAAAAACGAATATGTAGCCAGTAGAGTCGTTAGCTCAGTAGGTTAGAGCGCCGATATACAAATTAACTTGACCATCGGAGGGCGGAGGTTCAAATCCTTCACGACTCAAACTTTTGTCTTCCTTTTCTAATTTATGATGATAATAATAATGTAATGAAAGACAAGGAGTCTGACACAAAAGTTCTTGTCAGACGAGTAAAAAAAATATTTTATCATTACTATATTACAATAACATTCCTATAAAAACCGGCCAAGTGCGAGTTGGACAGGCCCATGAAGGGTTCCGCAGCAGCAATAAGGTTTATTTCTATGAAATTAAAAGGTTTTATATATTTTTATGTTTCAGTTGATTTAATGAAAGTTAAATTAAGGTTTACCATTTATGACGTATAAAAATAACTACTTGCTAGATCTCTTTCAAACCAATATTCGTTGGTAGTTTTTATAGTAATGTACATCATATATTTTTTTAGAATTATCATGCCCCTTCTTTAGAAGTTAGAGGGGGGGGGGGGGACACACACACACATTTTACCACTTTGGAAGAGTCTCTCTCGCAAACTATTCAGGTTAGAAAAAACCGGCCAAGTGCGAGTCGGACTCGCGCACCGAGGGTTCCGTACAAACCTGCAAGGTTTACAAAGTTCGTTCATTACGACAATCGAGTCATAACTATGGTATTTTTATTGCAAAATGAAATTCATAACATTACAATGGGGAAAGATGGAGGAGCATAAATTTAAGACAAAGATCTCTTTATCGTTTAAGTAATCCTTTATTTTATATTAACACATATCATTTATCTATAATATAACTGAAACACTTATACTAGCCTTGCAGCAGACTTGCGAAAGTTCTTTTATTAAAGTTATTTATTTACTAAGTTTTTTAGTCACTATTTAGAAATCTGGTTCAAAAATATCAATGGTTGTACTTTTGCGTTTTGCGTTTTTGCGTTGACTTAGAATTTTTTTTTTTTCACGGGTTAAAGGCAATTAGATCTAAGTATTTGATATGAATTTCAACTTGATAGCTCTACGCGTTCATGAGGAAAAAAGTAATAAGTTTATATTTATTAAAAAATTTATATTTTGTAATGTAACAAAAAATTTAAGGTTTTCGGAATTTTTCCTTTATGTGTGCTATAAAACGTTGCTTCATGCCAAATTTCAAGATTCTAGGTCGACTGGAAGTACCCTTTAGGTTTTGATTCCCTTGCGAGTACTTGCGAGTTTCAAAATATGCAGCTTAAATTGCTGTTTCTTTTGATTGCGTTGACATAGAAGTTTGATTTTGTTACAGCTTAAAGGTATTATAGACTTGAGTATTTGGTATGAATTTCAATTTAATACCTCTACGCGTTTATGAGGAAATGGGTAGTAAGTTTAAAATTATTAAAAAAAAATATATTATGTGATGTAACTAAAAATTTATGGTTTTCGTAATTTTTCCTTTATCTATGCTATAAGACGTTGCTTCGTACCAAATTTCAAGATTCTGAGTTCACGGGAAGCACCCTGTAGGTTTTGATTCCCTTGCAAGTGTCGAAAATTTGCGGCATAAACGGCTGTATCTTTTGATTGCGTTGGCTTAGAAGTTTGATTTTTTCACAGCTTCAAGGGACAGTAGACCTGAGTAATTGATATAAATTTCAGCTTCATACCTCCACGCGTTCCTGAGAAAAAGGGTCTTGACAGACGGACGGACGGACAGACGGACAACAAAGTGATCCTATAAGGGTTCCGTTTTTTCCTTTTGAGGTACGGAACCCTAAAAAATGATATTAAAAACCTCAAATTTATGATTTTTGAAGACCTATCCATAGATACCCCTATTGTTTCTTTTTTTTTTGTTTCAGATGTACTTATTATATACGCCTAAAATTTTAAATAATTTTTACATTTTTGTATCAAAATATTAATGCGGTTCACAGACTACAAGTTTCAATAGTACATCTCTTATAGTTTCGGAGAAAAGTGGCTGTGACATATGGACGGACAGACAGACAGACAGACAAGACGAATTTGTGCCATTTTGTGCCATTTGGCTACGGAACCCTAAAAAGTGTAGATTTTTTATCAAAAGAAACTACAGGTTCACATACTACAGCGGCTAATAATGTATCATAGTGCACACCTTTAAAAATACATAATATTACAACAACATACAAATTACATAATATTATTTAATCATATACGGACTATTCTGCTTTAAGAAACCTTTGATAATTCATTCGTTTCACCTTTTTAAGGTATTAAAAAATTGTGACTCCGAAATGTAATAAACGCGGAACAAAATAAGTTATTAGACTTTGTGCAGTTAAATTTGGTAGCAAAAACCTAATAAAATTAAGGCTTTATATGCAAACGTCATGCTACAGCTGTGCGGTCATTTTCATGACATTCTGCAATTTAATACTGGGAAATATGTGGTGTATGCTAAAGGAAATAGCGATTTTAATTTTTTATGTATTAACTATATGACCCATGTTAACTTCGCATAATTTACTTCCTAATTTATATTAGGTTTATACCTTACCTTTCAAATCAAATTTGAAATTCAAATTTGAATTTGAAATTATATTTATGTGTGTTACATTGCTTATGTGTGTTACATTGAAAGGTTTTATATTACCCGCGGGGCTAAAATGCTTTGAAGAATCATATTATGAATCATGTTATGATTAATTCTTTTAAAATCGCATAATACAAGTCTGCGGGGCTAAAATAGTCGCTTTGAAGAATCATGACATGAATGATAATATGATTCATTTTTCTAAAATCGCAAAATGCAACTCTGCTTGTAATAAATGCAATTTATTTCTGTATTTTTGTACTGATTTTACGTTTGTCAGTTTGACAGTTTTGACAATTCATTTTCTGATTTGATTGAGAGGAATTGCTAAATGTGACCATTTTAGTATTTCACGAATATTTCAAGAATAAAATTAGTCCATTCAGTCATAATTTCTTGTAACGCATAAATAGACGGTAATTGAATTATAATTTTGTAAAAACAATTTACCTTCAGCAATATCTCGCCAAAAATAAGCCAAATCAGGAGATTTTAGCATTTAAAACTTGTAGCTTGTACCATACCCCAAGGCAAGCCATTAACTCTTGTTTCTAGGTTTATAACTTTATAACGACGAGCTAAACGGCGAAGTGCGACATTGTGTTTGGCCAGCTAATTATAGTGGCTACTTCCAAATTAAATGTTGCAGAGCTACGGCACGAGTGGGTCAGCTCGACCAAGTCATTGTCGCAGTCTGCTTGCTGCCGTAGCCTGCGTTACTGAAGTCTGCTACGTTCTAGAACGCGCAACGTTACACCGTAGTATGCTACGGTGTAGCCAGCTACGTCGTAGCCTGCGTTACTGAAGTCTGCTACGTTCTAGAACGCGCAACGTTACACCGTAGTATGCTACGGTGTAGCCTGGTACGCCGTAGGCAGCTTTAATGAACTCTGCCACTTTGAACACTATAATTATATTGTTAAAGACTACTTTTATAGTATAGCCTGCTGCGCTCTAGAGCGGTAAAGCGTAGGAAGAGTAGCGGTGTAGCCGGCTACGAGAAAGAAAGTTATATTGCTTAGCCTCAATTATTTAAAATCAGTTATTTTAATGTTATTTTAATTGATTTCAATACAAAAATTAGCAATTTACTATTAAAGTAACTGTTCGCGCCAAACTTTAGCGCAACGAATGTGGCAGTTGGCAACACTGCGCATGAGTCTGCGCTGTCAGCTGTCATACGTTTGACGAAAGTTCGACACAGTCCATTACCGGCGCGCGATCGTTAAATACGAAAAATATCGGCTAGCCGTTCCCGTGATTCGCGATAAATCCTCAGCTCAGTGAAATAGAAGGTGACAGTGTCGTGTGACTACGAGCATCAGCACATCAGCCCTATCAGCCCATCTGCCCAGCTGTCTCAGCCACCAGGTAACCCCAGTTTCCTTTCTGCCCATCGTTGTAGTGTAGGGGTCCTCGCCCCTACAGTTACAATTTAAATAAAAATTCTGCAATAATTAAAAATGTTAAAGGACTTATATCGAAAGCTCACTAAGCCTAAATCATAAACATTTCTGCTTTACCTGTATAATCACAATTAATACAAGTCACGATGTTTTCGGCGTAATTATACTAAGTAATGCCTATGTGAATGTCATGCGTTTGGGCAATAAAAATAAATATATTGATAAAAATATTACTGACCTTATTTTCTGTCTTTGGTTTGTTACATTTCCAAAAACCATTCGTGCTAAACATCAATAATTTAGAATAATGTTAAATTATTTTGAAATAAGCAATATCGTGTTAAGTACTGAGGGGCTCAAAAGGTCACATTTAGCAATTCCTCTCAATCAATTCAGCAAATGAATTGTCAAAACTGTCAAACTGACAAATGTCAAATTAGTACGAATTACTAATTATGAATTGCAAGCAAACTTGCATTTAGCGATTTTAAAAGAATTAATTATACTATGATTCATAACATGATTCTTCAAAGCGACCATTTTAGTCCCGCTGAACTTAAGTAAACGAAATATTGTTTATTTAATTAAATTACATCTTGAAACAAGCTACAATGTATTGCTTATTGGCTTCAAAGAAGACTATTTTGTGGTTTCAATAAAATAATAAACTATAAATAAAAACAGCTGGTTAATCACACACACAAAAATACACGTAGAAAAATAAAGCATAAACTTGCGCAAAAACCCTCCGTCGTATGTCGGTCGAAAAATGCAGGGGAGATCTTTTTTCTTGCTTCTTAGCTTTATTGATACGATCACAATTTTGTGCTCACTGAAATAATAAATACAAGAACGATAGATGCAGCGATAATTTTTGTCGTCCCTGTGTGGTTCTTTTGACACACTTCTCCTAATACAAGTTATGTCTAGTTAAAAAGAAAACCCCACTATATTGGAATAACATATTTTTAATGATACTAAAATTATTTTTTTATACACTTTACTGCAGGGGTTCCCAATCTTTTTCAGCCTGCGGCGCACTTACAAGTCAATATTTTGTCACGGTGCCCTACTCTACCTACTTAGCTATTACAAAAATATACATAAACACCTTTAATAATTATTATAGTTAGGTTAAGCAAGTAAATAATAATATACAAATATGTAATAATCTGCCTGCTTTGTATAATAATTCATATTATAATTTTGTTTTATAACGAGCTTTTGCCCGCAGCTTCGCTCGCGTTAAGAAGTATTATTATATAAAAACTTGCATCCCCTATTTTAACCCCTTGGAGGTGGAATTGATTAAAATCCTTTCTTAGCGAATACCTACATCATAACATCTACCTGGGCTGTGCGTTGATAGATCACCATGTCAGTCAGTTACCTTTGAGTTTTATATATATATATATATATATATATATATATATATATATATATTATATATTTTTTTTTTTTTTTTTTTTTGTGGTTATGAATAATGATGGAGGTTTAACTCACGCCTCTCTTACCTTTCTACGGCGCACCAGGACGCCACGGCGCACAGTTTAGGAACCACTGCTTTAGTGTGTATAATTCTCACTAGCTATTTGACCGAGCTTGGCTCGGTACTCACTGAAAATGACATTTACTAAAAATGAATCCTAGCTAGATCGATTTATCGCCCCCGAAACCCCCTATATACTAAATTTTATGAAAATCGTACATATACATATATACAAGAATTGCTCGTTTAAAGATATAAGATAGAAGTATAAACCAAATGAGGCCCGCAACTCCGTTGCACAAAAATTCATTTACCGCGCGTAACCGTACATTTTTATAACAGTTTATATAATCCCGTTCCCGTTACATTGTTATCCTATGTCCTTTCACAGGACTCAAAGTATCAGCAAACCCATCAAAGTCGTTTCAGCGGTTGAAGCTTGAAGAGGTAACAGACAGACAAACATATTTTATAATACTAGTATGGATTGTTCAGTAAAAATATCAAAATTTTACACTTTTTAGAGCACTGCTACTATGATACACCCGGTTAGCCCACGGAAATCTCTTTAGTAAATTATCATGCGATAAAATTTGGGGTGCAGCCAATATGGCTGTCGCTGCAGGCGGCAGACGGTCAGCCGTCATGGGGGAATTGAGGTAGACGTATAAAACAAACTCGAAATCGTTTGCGCTTGAATTGTTAAAGTGACCTTAGATCGTTCACGGTTATAATTCGCTTAGTGAGTATCTACACTAATATTATAAATATGAAAGTGTCCGTCCGTCTGTTACCTCTTTACACCTAAACCACTGAACCAATTTTACTCTTTGGCACAAGAAGTATGTTAATTTAAGTAGGAAGTCTGTCACCTCTTCACGATGAAATCGCCGAACCAATTTTAATGAAATTTGGTATAGATATACTTTGAGTCCCGGGAAAGGTATAAGAAACTTTTTGTGTCGGAAACATAAATGGTTTTCGCACGATAATCTAATTTTGGCGTAGCATTCTATCAAATTTCAGCAAAATCGGTTCAGTGGTTTTGGCATGAAGACGTAACAGACAGACAGACATTCTTTCGAATTTATTAGTATAGATTGTCAGGATGATGATGATGCTTATCCTCGTGTAACAAAGCGCCTGGTGCAAGACGCCGAAATTCACGAAATTCGCTATCGGCCTGGGACACGTTGTTATTGTTCTAAGTTTATTGCAAGTGTAACTAGGGTTGGCGAAAACCAGAAATATTAATAAGCACGTCTAGAATATATTTTTCGTAAATATTTACATTAATCACAATCATAATTATTTAGATTTTAGAGTCCAAAAGCGTACAGTTTCATTTGTTATTAGATTTGTCCAATTTCTGGCCTCGTTCTTTGTTAAGATGTTTAAAATTTTGCATTAATTGAACATAGATTAAGGGCGTGTTCAGACGTGCGCGTTTTCTGCGCGTACGCAGTGTTTGTAAAAATATAAGAAAATAAGCTTTAAATTAGCATATAACCGCAAACTGTTATAACGTTTGGGAGAACACGTGACGCGCGTTGATTCCGCGCGCCCAGAAAACGCGCAGACAACGCGCACTTCTGAACCATCCAACCGTCACACCATCATCCTAAGGTGTAAACGAAAGCAAAAATATATTTTTTATCAAAAAAATTGAAAATAAAATGGAACAGAAAGGATAAAAACAGTTATTAAAACGGAAAAACGACATTTAATAAAGTATGTAATAAGAAATGAGTCGTTTATAAAAAATCATGTACAATATCTAAACGTGCCAACCCTTAGTCAAAAGTACACGGACGTATATTAGTAACATGTTTCCAAGTCAACTCCTGAGGTCGGCATCTTCAGATTATAATATAGAGGACCACATACCTTCATATTTGAGAGACATGGCAGAGTTATGATAGAGGACCACAGAGTTTAGCAACTGGGAAACCTTATAGAGCAAAACCGCATTTTTTTTTAATGAAATATGGGGGCAAACGAGCAAACGGGTCACCTGATGGAAAGCAACTTCCGTCGCCCATGGACACTGGCAGCATTAGAAGAGCTGCAGGTGCGTTGCCGGCCTTTCACGAGGGAATAGGGTAATAGGGGAGGGTAGGGTTGGGAAGGGAAGGGAAAAGGGGAGGATCGGGAAGGGAATTGGGCCTCCGGTAGACTCACTCACTCGGCGAAATACAGCGCAATCTCTGTTTCACGCCGGTTTCCTGTGAGAACCTGGTATTTATCCGGTCGAGCCGGCCCATTCGTGCCGAAGCATGGCTCTGCCACGTATGTAAGGCATGTGTGTACTTAGCATAAGAGAAAGGTACATAATATTATGATTTCTTAAGAAGAAAACATTGTAGTTGGCATTTATAGCAGCATTATTAGCATTATAATAAGTAATAACATAACATAGTATATGGATAATAAAGGTTCTATTTTACTGCATGACGTATTTTTTATAAATAAATAAAAAAATCATTAATATTAATTATTACAATAGTTAAAGGCGTAATAAACATATTAAAATATTATAGAGCTATAGCTGCAGTCAGTGATAGCTCTACAATATATATGATATTATATTGTAGGGCTATAACAACATTACCTAGGTAATCTGCACATTCCCCGATACCTGCATCCGTTAAAGTGTAAACTTTTTAAATAAAAAAGCTTATATTTGCACTTTACCTAGTTAGTTTGCATTTTCTCTCTCAGTAAAAGTCCTAAAAACTTTGACTTAAGCTTGTCAACCTAAGATTTTTGCTGTATTGATTGGTGTTTTTTTAGTTGACACGTTCTGTTATACTTTATTAGTAAAGTAACATTTTACTTAAAATTTAATAATTTATTCCTTTGTTTATGTCCAAAAATGATAGTTAATAATTCTCTAACGCTAAATTATATATTTTTTTCAAACAGGAACCTGTTTTATGTAATTTAATGAGATTCGAATAGGCTTTTTGTACTTTACTGACTTACCCAGATAATCTGCAGAATACCTTGTTAATGTGACGCCGCGTTAAAATAAAAAACCGTGTTGGATATGTTTTAGATTGCTTGTTTTTAAAAACCATAAATACATTTCATATAAGCTATGGGCAAATTAAAGTGTATGCTTGAACCAATCTATGTACAAATTTTCGAAAATGAAATCACTCTTCCCTGTTGGCAAAATATCCCTTTTTTTACAGAGGTCTTTTTGATTGATTATTCTGTGTTATAAAAGTTAACCAATCGTGTTATGCTATGGGTAATTCAAAGACAAAGACATGATGAATACTTACAATGAACTTTAATTTCTTAGCTTTAGTCATTGCTGAGAAAAATCGATATCGCTACAGCCAAATTATCAAGGCGTCGCCATAATCGGCAGTCTAACTGGTTTACGCACATTAACGGTAATATAATATGCAATTTGATTAAGTACCGTAGAGTTTCGGAATCATCGTTGTCAATGATTTCTTAACTCTACGCGGTACTTAGACAAATTGCATACAACTATGACTTGATATAATCCGATCAAATAAAGTAAGTATGTCAACTCCCTATACGTATCAATTTCCCTAATGATACATACAAGCTTAAAGTTTTTCGTAGTTTCAACCCATATGCGGTGTTATTTATTCATTAATATAGTTTAATCCCGCGTGAGTCTATCCTTTTATTCTTTTTCGATTCAGTTTGGAATCAACATAAATTGGTTTCGTATAAACCGTTCGCCATTTTTATACAGTTTGTTGCAAGTATTAATGCAGCTTTTGTATTGTAATATGAAGGGAATACAGCGGATCATGCAATAGTACCTAGTTTTGTTCGTTTGCAGCTTATAATAAATATAAGACTTAAAATCAATTATGAATATACTAATTGGGTCTGTAATCTGCTGTGACAGACATTTCGGCAAAAATTAATTTAAAAAAATATTATGTATACTCCAACGTAAGGGTTGTCTTAATACATGCTTAATACTAGAACCATAGAGTTGATCATAAATCATGTCCTTTATGTTATAAAGGTCAAAATTTTAAAAATATTTGGTTTCAACATGATCAAATTGAGGGGGCTATAAAGAGCGTAAATTTACTCATTAATTTAAGAGCGTATTATAAGACACAATTGAAAGAGCATAATTAGTAAATTACGCTCTTTAATATGTGTATTTTAATATAATGAGTACAGTAATATGCTAAACAAATTAATAGGATTCATAATAAATTAATAATAATTAATATAATCATAAATTATTTAATTAGGTCACGAAATCTTTTGAACATTAAAATATCTGCTGCAAGCAACCAAAAACCTACAGACATGACTCCGCATACGTATCCGTATCCGGATAATACGAGACGTAACTCGAGATTTAGGGCTTCGTCAATATTTGCGCCCGAACATAATGTATTTGTGTTTTCCTTCTGATCTCCTGGTTCTCTAATAACATTAATGCGAAAGTTTCTGATTCACCCTGTATATTTTATCAAGCATAATATTTTATAGCCATGAATATAAATAATGTTTTTACCCATGGCAGTAAAAAACATCCAGGCTCATAATATTATTATAAATGCGAAAGTGAGTCTGATCTGTTACCTCTTCACGACAAAGTCGCTAAAACGATTTTGATTGAAACATGAAGATATTTTACGTCCCGGGCAAGAACATAGGATACTTTGTCCCGGAAAAATGTACGGCTCCCGTGCGATAAAATTTTGGCGCAGCGCAGTTGCAGGCATCATATTCTAGTAATTTATATTTTACCTTTTTCGTAATTACTCTATTGATAAGGACTAATCAAGTATTTACGAAGCTTATAACTATATTAAACAAGGTTAGGAACACTAGTAACAGGATGGTAGTGGCTGGTTATAATGATGATGACTGAGTCTGTATGTTTTAACTTACCGACTGAAATCTTAGAAATGTACGGTTTTCTCTGCAAATACAGTCTGGTAAACCAGCAAACTCCAACAAAACCCAGGTCCAAAATAAGTTATATTAGTAATAAAACCATATTTCCGAGTTTGCACGGCACAACGCTCTCTGGCGGTTTGGGAGCGAAACTCAACTTCAACACAATATAAAGTTGGTCGTTTAGAATCTGTTATAGCGATACCCTTTGGGGTGGTACCATGTATTGTGCATAAGCATCAGTACGCAATACACACCGAAGACACACGACGTTAAAATTTTAGATATACTATCAGAGAAGTTGATTCCTATGCAAATCGGGGACCTAAGTAGTTTGGCCGCGTTACGTCAAACCCAGCTGACAGATCACAATTAACATTGAATTGACATATTCGACCAAATAACGTTGGTCTGTCAATTGCATACATAGTTAAAAATGAGCTTTGTTGATCACACTAGGGGATAATGTCTATAAGTGTAGGCTCTCTTGCAATAAAACAAATTAAGTAAATCGAGACGAGACGCGACGCATATATAAAATTTAACCCATCAATCCCTAAGCGACAGCCGGCACCCGCATAACAATTGAAAATATATTGTGTCTGCGATACCCACGATCGAGGTGCTACATAAAGTGATTCAACATTGACCCTTATTGTTAACACAAGAAGATACAGAGTTTTTATTTTGAATCTTTGTGTAAAACAATTTTCACTTCGTGTTTTACATTTAATTGTTTGACGACTTGTTGGCTATCTAAAAATGCATCGTTTAAAGCCGACTCTTACATACTACAAAATACAGTGTTCATTTTAGACAACAGTGGTAACAGCAGCTGTGCTAGTTACACTGATGTTTTGTATGCAGTATGTAACAAAGATCTAATTAGTGAACTCCCTATTATTTCACTTTTACCCTGCAGACACGGATTTCCGACACTGTGGTATAGTCTACAGGGTTGTGTTATACAGGGTGCAAAAAAAAAAGATAACTTTAGTTTGTATAATATATTTTGTCATTTTTATAATAATATAGTTCACTGAGAAAGAAGCAACGCTAATTCACATTGAATCCAATACCTAACATTTATATAAAAAATGCCAATTTCTGTTTACACTCAAAATAATATTATATTTACCTATGCGATCCAGACCACCAATTTTTCACACAGTTAAAAGTATGCGATGTGTACACTGTACAGTCGCTGCTTTATAGCAAAAGTACCTGGATGACCGAGCTTTGCTCGGTATAGCAAACACTCATTGACTTCGTGTTACTTAACAACGTCATCTGCTGGAAAAAGTTGTTTTTGTGTCGTTAAAGCAATTAGTTGTTCACAAAATAGTATTATTATTCGCCAATAGATGTCAGGAAGAGTCATATTTTCAGTTTATCGATTATCGATAAAACACGAATAAAAATACATTTTCTAAAAATGATTCCTAGCAAGATCGATTTATCGCCCCCGAAACCCTCTATATACTAAATTTCATGAAAATCTTTGGAGCCGATTCCGAGATTCTAATTATATATATATATATTAGAAAATTGAGACGTATTGACGAATAGATTATAATAAAACCTCAGCTTTTAATCAGCCGACACAAGTTACTCTCAACACCGCAACCGCCACCAGTGTTACCGACAGCTGATATTCACTAATTGCTGAAACTGTTCCAGTCAGCTTATGCTACGATGTGTAGGTAAACATCTAACCCGACAAACGTTGTTATGTCTTTTTAAATGAATGAACGAAAAGTTATGGAGTTAAGAGTTCACATCTTATAATTTAATCTAATATATTAATTCTCGTGTCACAGTGTTTGTGCGCAAACTCCTCCAAAACGGCTCAACAGATTTTAATTAAGTTTTGTATTCGTTAGGCCTGAGAATAGGTTTTTATCTACTGTTTATATTGATACTTACTAGAAATCATAATTAATATTATGGCTAAACAACATTTGCCAGGTCAGCTAGTATATTTCAAAAATATATAATTCTTATAACCTTTCCTAAACTTTTACGATTGTTTTTCAAAATTAGCCAAGCCATTCACGAGTTTGATGTTTCATTTTCAAATTGATAAAAAAATATAATTAAAATTAATAATATTATTGTGTAATTTTAATATTGTAAGCTATACTCTTTTATCATTATTTGCAGAACAAGACGTACTATATTTTTACAAGAACAATGTGATTAAAAACGTGAGTTATATAGAGGTAAAATGATGATGAAAACAATAGTTTTATATTTAGGTTTTGACCATATACTTAATATTATGCTCGAGTGAGTTTATTTAACATACTAATAACGTCTAAGTACTGAAATATAATATTAATTCTTACTAGATATTTTAATTAAATAATAATATTATCTGCATAGCATATAGGATTTTTTTAAATAACTCGTAAATATCATACATAATATTATAGCAATTTTCCGACACCTAGAACGTTAAAATTTTTCGTTATTAGTATAGTGAAATAAAATTGCATTTGAAATTTTCGCGCTCAGTCGCTCGTACAGTCAACTTCATTATTCAATTGATGTTACAAAAAAAAAAAGAAAAATCCAGAAAGTTTACGGCGTGCATGCACCACTCGCAGATATAAAATTGTTCTAGAAACTAGAAGTGTCATCAAAATTATTTTTAATAAGTGTGTCTTTTAGTACGGGAGCCCTAGAACATGTTTTTTATTAAGTACTATCAAGCAAATTTTTCGTGAGTTGCTTCATTTTGATAAGACGAACAACATTTTTATATGCGAAAATCTCGAAAGTGGTAGCTAACAGAGATAGAAAGGATTTCATACTTTGAATTGATGGTCCTAAAATATAGACTGTTTTATTTGTAGGGCAATGTTACTCTTAAATTATATGACTAATAATTAGTCTATCAATATAGAAAAAATCAGCTCGTTAGGGTTCCGTTATAGGGTTCTGTAATCAACAAAACTTGGTTGACTACTGAACCCTAACAAGCAGATTTTTGGTATATTGATAGGTTCATTGTAGTTGTATAATTTAAGAGTAAAGAGCAGAGTTGCTTTGCGTTTTGATATGAAATCTCAGTAATGGGTTAATCTAATATTTTAAGCAATAATTGGAAATTAATAATAAGGAATATGGAATACCACATAAACAAAATTCTGATACCAAAAATAAACTCAATAAAAACATTCTAAATCGTAACCTAAAACATTTCTAGAACATTTAGGTCTCTGGCCTCGCTTGTAGAGTTCCTAGGATTCTCTGAGAGCTAGGTGCAGTGTTGCTATGAAATATTTGCTTTGTATCGGAGCCTTATTATTTTTATTTTAATGTGTTTGTGTTAGAAATACATATTTCTCCTTAAAATGTATTGCATTTGTTGCAAATTGTTGTACTAGAATTTACTCACGTCTCACGAATATGTTAAAATAATACTATCAAAAGCTATTTTTTGTAGACATAGTTATATTATATACCACACTACATCGACGTTCTATAACAATAAAGAATTTATAGGTGACTTTTGAATCAGACGTCTACTAAAGGCTTCAAAGTATTTTTACTCTTTGGACAGAATATTAGTAACATGTCGACGGGTGCAAAGTAAAAAAAGTCATCTGCAATTTTGAGTTTTTCGTTTTTTTGTAGAAACTAGCTTAAAATATCATGTTCTACAACATACCAAAAACAAAAATTCAAATATCACCTTATTTTTGGTACTTTTGTCACGTAAAAGAAGACATCTACTCTTGTTTTGTGAAATTGCACGATGTAGATGCGGATAACTACCGCTGGTCGTCTATACGCGGGACGCGCGGGGGTCATGTTATGCGGCATAAGCGGCTATCTGCCATATAGCTTTTTCTACGTTGCGATTGTGATTTAGATGTCTCAATTTACTTTTGCAAATTAGTATTGTTTATTATGTTTATGAGTACCTATTTATGTTAATTCATATTGTTAGCTATATTAATTGACTTCTAATTTGTTACTGTTATTTTTTACTGTTTTTTCATGTTCAGAAAGTCCAAAACGACTTTTTAAAGAAGTTGAAAGTTTCCAGAACATAAGTGATAGATTTATCGAGCAAAATACTGTGTTGCCCGATGAAATTATTGAACATCTTATAGAAAACCTTGATGTGTCACCGATGAAGACAAATGAATATAAGTTAACTTTGTAAGATAAGTCCCCATGATCTGAATACTCTAGGCCAGTCACACCAGTTCACTCTCAGTCTGAAATATAAAATGATTTTGAAAATTTGTCGATCTCAGCAAATTAACAAATACGCCAACACCCTCAGAATACAGTTCATCACTTCAAGTCCGCCGCGTCCATTATCAGTATTAGATCAAAATATTATATATTCTTTTTTATTAAACAGATACTTTGATCTCATATAATCTATGACCTGCTTGAGTTTATTAACTCAAGCAGGCCATCGAGTATATTGTCCCTCTCAAACTTTAAATCTTCTATAGACAACACCATTGATGCTTCTTCGGCAGTGGAGGCATCAAGTGAATGTTCTACGCCTTCCTCGTTAAACGGTAGAAAAAGACGTCAGTTAAATATTGATCTAAAGAAAAGGCGATTGAGAAATAAAGACACGTGTATTGATACGAGACGTAAATTACGACAAAATTTAGGTAAACAATTACATCAGTCCAGAAATGGTAAATTGCAACCTGCGTAACATCATATCCCGGCATTTGCAAGTTCTCGCGAAGTTTTTCTATTAACTTATCTTTGACCGGTTTTGGGATCTCTGTGATCACGAGAAGCAATTGAGAAATCGTTGAAATAAAATTTCATTTTGTGTTCTGAAAAATCGTATGCACCCCTCCGATGGTGTAAAACGTCCGGCGATGCTTATGATGTTATAATGAACCCATCATGCTTACAAGTGCCAAGTACAAAGACTTAATAAGCCTCTGCCTAATAATTTACAACATAGTTCCTGTACTGATAATGATACTGAATAATTTTTAAATTAGTTTAAAATAATTAAAGTATTGACACAGAATTTCATTTTTGTTGTGAGAAAATACGATTTTTACGAAAGTAAATGAATGATTCCTAAGTATATCCATACTAATATTATAAATGGGAAAATATGTTTATTTATTTATTTGTTTGTTTGTCCTTCCTTCACGCTCTAACGAAGAAACAAATCGTATTGTTTTTTGGCATAAACTTAATTGAAAGGATGAAAAGTAACATAGGCTACTTTTGGTCTTAGAAAAACATCATGTTTCTAAGGGAGCTTACGGGAATATTTGCAATTTACGCGATTTTCAAATTCCACGCGAGCGAAGCCGCGAGCAAAAGCTAGTATTTCATATTTTAACTTCCTTCTAAATCGTGTACCTTGCACCGAATCGACAACGTAGAAAAAGATATCTACGCAATTATGTTCTGAACTTGGCGTGTTTAAGATGTAAAACGTTTAACTACATATTTTAATAATATAACTTACTTGTAATAATAATATAAAGTGTTACACTTTACGTAGTTACTGATAATCGTACTAGTAATCGGTAAAAATACTTTAATAAATATAATTTTTAATTCCCACGTAGAAACGACCAAGTGGTAGTTAACTCAGTTGTCATATTTTCAAGCGCAATGTAGATGCAGACAACTACAATATCTCGTAAATTAAACATAATTAGAAGAAATTAAATATACATGTGGATTCATTAATAAATAATGAAACAATGATGAAAATTTCAATAAATTTGATCGGAAATTGACAAAATGGGAGCATTTTTTCCTATTATGCGCTCTCCTGAAAAGTTGCTGTTTTGTAGATGACTCTTTTTACTTTGCACCCGTCGATGTATGTAACTACATGGTGATATATCGTCTTTATATTCAATCACCCAAATTGTGATTTCAGACAATTATTTGAACTTAGCGAATCAACATTAAACATGTCCGTTTCGATTAAGTTTCATTTTAATGACACAGCTAAAATTACTCTGTATGATTTATAAAAGAGTCCTTTTGATATGAACCAAACAAATCAACTTTAGTTCTTAACTTTTTTTATTGTGTATTAGATCTTTCATTATGCTAGAAACAATGTAAGTTGTAACTTGTAACACAAGTAGGTAGCACACCTGTGGCAAAAAGTTTATATGGATTGTATTGGAAATCTGTTTGCAAGTTCATCTATCACTGCCACACACACATGATTATTTATACATTCCCGCAAGTGATTATCGCTCAGGCTTGATAAATCGCTTCCTGAGGCCGGTTTCTCCACCGCTGCTGTCACCGGGACGTCAACGTCACAAAAATCTATATATTAATACGTGAGCCAAAAACTTTGTATCCCTTTTGACGAAAAATGGGAAAACGTAGGTAAATATGCACAGTTATAGTTTATATGGTGAAGTGGTGCATCGAGCTAATATTATTTTGATATTATGTTTTTATCATAAAAAAATTAACAAATAATTCTTTACACACACTAGGAAAAATGACAGATTTTTAGTGACAAGCCTATACAGTATACATACGAATTACACTCTTTTATTTATGGTTGAAGTCTGTTGACAACAAGGTGACAAATTGAAAATGGATTATAGTTTTTTTAATGCATCTTAGATACTATTACACATTAATGCTTACAGTCTGGAGATCAGCTGAGTCCCAGAGACAAGAGTTGAAAAAAATACGATAAAGTCAATATTTTTTTACAAAATATCGGTAGCAGTCCTAATGTCATTAAAATTAAGGTAGTTTCGACCATTGGGCGATCTCTATTTCAAATAAAATGCCACTTTTACCTCTAGTAAAACGACGCGACGCTGCGAAACGTGAAACAGCGGCGAACCGATTTGCTGTCTCACTCGCTACACGGCAATGCGTTGTATGACATCTCGCTCTATTCCTATTTCGCAGTGTCGGTGTAATAGGCCTCTTGGATATCGTTGCTAAGCTACGGCAACGCACGGTCGGTTGACGGCGGAAACTCACGGGCGCTTTTCTCATATGATTCTCATACAAGTCACTGCACTTTTTTGGTAATTGTTTATATTTTTAGCACAATAAAAAGTAATGAGCCAAAATATTATTGATTGTGGACTTCATAATATTTTCGCAGACTTTTTCCGCGGAAAATCAGTACTTATCGAAAGCTATATTTACTTAAATATACACGATCATGAAATATTCTTTCAAATTCATTGAATATGATTTTTTACTTTGTATTTATTTATTTGTAAGATCATCTTCTTAGTTATTACTTATTACTAAATACCTAATTAAAAATTATAGAGCACAAACTAATTCCAAAGCAATCATGTTCATGAAGTCTTCGAAATCCATGATGATGGAGAACGAATCATCCGTGTAAAAGTAATACCACAGACCAGAGTAGGTAATCGACTGTACGACGTGAAAGTGGAGCTATTGTATTGAATAATCTAAAAAAAAATTTTTTTCAGCAACTTTTCAACCATACATGCAAAATAAAAATGGAAAATGCAGATGTATTTCATTATCAAAGAAATTTTTCTTTGATTTTTATGATTAATATGTAATATAATAAATTTACTAGATGACGCCCGTAACTCCGTTGTGCCATAACTCTTGCACAACGGAGTAACCGCGCGGGATTCGGGAACCGTACATTTTCCCGAGACAAAAAGTATATACTATGTCCAGTGACGTAAATATAGGGCTGGCAAAATGCCACGGTCCCCCGACCCAAAGGGGCAAAAAATTTTAAGTACATAATATTGTTTATTATAAACGTGACGATTTTTACTGATAGAGCCCCATCAATTTGCTTCGGGCCCCGGATCTTATAGTTACGCCACTGTCTATGTCCTTTTTCGGGAGTCTTAAGTGTATATTATTATGGAGTTATCCATGCCAAATTTCAGCAAAATCTATTCAGCAGTGTGTCTGTCTGTCTGTTACCTCTTAACGCCTAGTTAAGAGGTAACAGACAGACACACTTTCACACTTATAATATTATTAGTAAATTAGTAATATCAGTAATTAGTATTTAATTAATTAATTAGTAAATTAATTAGTATGATAATATTTTAAATGCGAAAGTGAATATTGAAGGAATCAGTAATAAATATTGAACCGACAATAATTTTATTTATATCGTTTTTTCAATTACAATATATTATTATACATAAAACAATGATATTAAAAATAACTTGCACGTGATATTTTAGAAATATTCATGCGAGATTCAGATTTAAGCATGATTAATAATCGGCATGTTGATTTCGATACGTTTCCCAATTCCGTCTCAGAAATGAATAAAACGTAAATTCACGAATCCGAGATTGGGAATTTTTGCACCCTACAACACAACAGTACCTCGTACCGTCCATATTTTCCTTATTCCGAGCACTTTTTAACGTTTTCAACGTGTTTTCATTTTTAACTAGTAAACCGTATTTCACAGCTGATCGCACTCTGACACCCACGTGTTGCCTGAACCTGCCACTCGCCGCGCCACTAGAGATATCCAAGAGGCCTATAGACGCGTTTATGACCTTTTTTACATAGACTAAAGACGTAAATGCTTTGCACATCTTCGGTGTATTGGAGACTTACCGGCCGGGTATGTGGGACTCCTCGTAGGATCTACCTACTAAAACTAAGATGTTCCACTCCCCACTTAGGCATAGTTCCGGAAGCGATCAACAACCAGCGTTTATCCGACCACTTTTATGACCTACGTCAGGGGTTCCCAGTCTTTTTCAGCCAAAGGCGCAGTAGCAATTTTTTTTATTATGTCAAAGCGCCCTACCCTAGCTAGCTATTTGAAAATAATAATATTTGTGGTTTGGGATAATAAATAATGGAGGATCTACTTACAGCGCCCTACTTTACTTTCTATGGCGAACCAGGGCGCCGCAGATCACACTTTGGGAACCCCTGACCTAGGTTATAGGTTTGGCTACGACATTGGCTTATGCTCGATTTACACGGGTGACTAACGGGTCGATTTTAGTCGCGCGCCAAGTCACTAGTCGAATCGCCTGTCCAAGCCCAATCGCCACCCCATTTACACATTCTACAAAATGTGACATAGCGACAAATTTAACGAACATTTTATATCAATTAACAAAAATAACAATTTATTAAAACGAAATCAAATAAAATATTATGAAGAAATTAATAACAATTTTAAAACTTTATTTTTGACACCTGTTACATCAGAAGAAATTATTAAAACAATAAAATCTCTTAATAACACTAACTCAACTGGGTTTGATGATATTAGAACGGAAATATTAAAATCAATTGCAAATATCGTAAGTTTACCATTAGAACATATACCTAATAAACGTATCGCTTACTGAAGGAATTTTTCTAAATGTGCTTAAAAACGCGATAGTTAAACCATTATATAAAAAAGGCGATAAAAACGATATTAATAATTATCGTCCAATAAGCTTAATATCTAATATCTCTAAAATATTTGAAAAAATCATGTATTCCAGATTAAACACATTTATAACGACGCAAAATATACTAAGCCCAAAACAATACGGATTTAGGAAAAATTCAAGTACAGGCTTGGCGTGCTTTTCACTTAATAAAATTATTACATAGAAACTAAACCAAGGCAACAAAGTGATTGGACTGTTTATAGATATGACTAAGGCCTTCGATTTAATATGTCATAAAACATTGCTAGCTAAGCTTGAAAGGTAGGTACGGAATAAGAGGTAAGGCTTTAGAATGGATAGCAAGTTATCTCAAAGATCGTAAACAAACTGTTCATATTACAAAAACAATAAAAAATAAGAAAATAATAATAAGAGCTAAATATAGAAAGACTAATCCGTATGGTGTTCCACAAGGTAGTAACCTAGGACCTTTACTATTTTTGTTTTATATAAATGACTTCCCTGACTATGTAGATGACGAAACTGTAATGTACGCAGATGATATAACAATAATTATAGCAAATAAGAATAAATTTACATTAGAAGATCATGTAAACATATGTTTAAAAAAGATAAATGATTGGATGGAAGCTAATAATTTACTAATCAATACAAATAAGACTATGCTAATGAACTTCAAAATGAAACAAACGAATGAAATTAATCTTAATATTACACTTCAAGGAAACAAAATTAATGTAGTTAACAACACAAACTTCTTAGGTATAAATATTGACGATATAATATGCTCATGGAAATATCATATAGAACATGTAAGCAACAAACTAGATAGGTTTACATATGTGCTTAGAACACTATATCACAATGTCAACAATAAATCAGCTTTAATAGCCTACCATGGATGTGTTGAATCTATACTGAGATATGGCATAATTATGTGGGGTAATTCTGAAAATGCCAATCAAATTTTTATCAAACAAAAAGCTTGCATACGAGCAATGAGTGGTGCTTGGAGATTAGACAACTGCAAGCCACTTTTTAAAAAATACGGTATCCTACCACTACCATGCCTTTATATATTTGAAATTTGTTTGTTAAAATTTATAAATAAACATTACCACTTATTTGAGAACAATCTATCGAGCCAAAGACAAATAAGGAAGCATAAACTACTGGTTCCTACTCAGAAAAAGAATATATACTCTAATAGTGCTTTCTGTATGGCAATAAAATTATATAATAAATTACCTGAGGAAATTAAAAATAAAAGTTGTACTTACACTATTTAATAAAATGATATTCAAATTACTTATAAAAAAATGCTATTACACAATCAATTAATACCTTAGTGACAAAGAAATGAATTAATTAAGTATTGTATTATCGCCTGTGCCGCCCGAGATCTCCACTATGTATTTGCAGCAAGCGATCGCTTGCGACTGAGCGTTTGCACGGTCGATTTTAGTCATCAGCCGCATGCGGCCATTGGCCGCACGACTTTGGGGCTTGCGGCTTTAGCCGCATGCGCCGTAGTCGAATTGACATTTAGACGGTAGATTTTCGCCGTGCGGCTTAAATCGTGCGGCTTTAGTCACCCGTGTAAATCCAGCATTAGCAACTGATGCCGCCGCAGCTTGTAGTGGCGATGAGCAAAATGAAACCTATATAGCCTAGGACCTAGGTCATAAAGTAGCATTTTATTTGAATTTTGGACACACGGCCATAGCAAATATTGTATGTATCAATTTTTATTGTATCACTAAATCGGCGCCATCGTCTCGTTCTCGGTGACGTCCCGTTGACGGTGGCGGTGGACAAACTGCCTCGGCGCGAAAATGTTTGTACATTTTTATTGCATGATTAATATCTTTGACATAATCCCGGGAGTGACATGGGTCGGGCGACGTGACTGTAGGATGCTACACCATTTTAGCCTAAACTCCTAGTTAGGTTAAAATGGTGTTTTTAGTTCCGTTTAGCATAATCACTGTCGACATACCTTTATTCTACACAAGGAAAGAAAAACTGACCGATTGAAAGGACAAAATCAGATGTCTTCTAAACAGTGAGTCTGTTTTTTACAACATTCGTTTTGTTTAAATTTAATATTATGCTTTAATACATACAGTAAACGAGCGACTTCTGAATTTTGTCGTACTAAATCTGATTGGAGATATTTTTCATAGTTAGCAAAAGCAAGTCTACCTAGTTAATTATATTTTTATTCTTTTAAGGTTAATCTCTGAGGTAAATTTTGACGGGAGTAACACCATCAAACTGCTGCAGGGCATAAGACACTCATAAGCTACGTATAAAATATAAAGCGTATAAAAAACTCAACAAAACGAATTTGAGTTACAGAATTGCACCTTAATTCAGGATAATGTAGTTCATTAACCTTTTAATGTAATCTCGGATATTAATGAGTATATTTAAAGGAGTAAAATTCAATAAACGGTGGGCCTACAGGGAGGCCGGCCTAATGCAGCCACCCCTCGAGACAAACTCAATTAATTCCCTTTGCGCCATAGAAAGCCTTTCAATTTTTAACACGTTTACTTTATAATATATACGTTAATAAACGGACTAGTAGATCCGTACTTCTATGCTAATACTATAAATGCGAAAGTGTGTCTGTCTGTTACCTCTTCACGCCCAAACCGCTCAACCGATTTTGCTGAAATTTGGTATGGAGATACTTTAAGTCCCGGAAAAGGACGTAGGATACTTTTTATCCCAAAAAAGTGTACGGTTCTCGTGCGATAAATGAATTTTGCGGGTTCATCTAGTTGACTGTCTGACACTATGCCTGATTTCCGCGGCGGAAGTTCGGCTTGATTCCGCCTGCAATGTATTTTAAATTACCGATGACGCACCATGCCGAAATTCCGTCGTAACTCGCGTATTGTATGCGTTTGACATTGCTGACATAATCATGCAGAATTACCGCCGCGGAACTTCGGCACAGTGTGTTTCATTCAATTCAACACTTTCTTTTCCTTACCGAAACTACTATAATATTATTATTGCTTTATTTTGCTACGAGATACTTCAGGGGTTGGCACAGCAATCACGCGGGAACCGTACATTTTTCACCAACTATACCCGAAACTAAAAGTATATCTTTAGCTATCTAAATAATTTTTTACAGTCAAAGCGTGAGCTTTGTCCACACTGTGCCTTTTTTTGTTCATCAAGGGCATGCGTTATAGCGCAGTCAACATCGCACGTGAGGCATGCCCGCGACGCTATGACACTTTTCTTTCCAAAACGCGTGGATTTTGACGTATTCAATTATTGAATATGCCAAACGAAAGTTAAAAAAAGATGATGACGAAAATTGAAGATGAAATTGCATAGGGTGGACATAGCTATTAGGTAACAGACGCACGCAAGTCTCCGCATTGTGCAAAGATAGTACGACCGATGCAGTTCGTCTATTATACTCGTATTAGGAATTCTGAAAACGTTCGTTTATAAATTTCACACCGAAGCGTAGCCGAAGCACTAAACAGAAAGTTTTGACGCTCAATGAAAGAACTACACAACTTTCTACGGAACTCGTAACAAACTGCAGTTTATTTCGAGATAGCTTACTGCTTAGTGCAAAGATAAGCGAATTATTTTATTTGTCATACTTTTTCTCCTAAATTATATTTTTACTAGATCTTGTCTGCAACTTTTTATCGCATAAACTGGCATACCTTCCGGGATAAAAAATGTTCTTTTTTTTTAATGAAATAAGGGGGCAAATGAGCAAACGGGTCACCTGATGGAAAGCAACTTCCGTCGCCCATGGACACTCGCAGCATCAGAAGAGCTGCAAGTGCGTTGCCGGCCTTTTAAGAGGGAACAGGGTAATAGGGGAGGGTAAGGATGGGAAGGGAAGGGAATAGGGGAGGGTAGGGCAGGGAATAGGGTAGGGGATTGGGCCTCCGGTAAACTCACTCACTCGGCGAAACACAGCGCAAGCGCTGTTTCACGCCGGTTTTCTGTAAGAACGTGGTATTTCTCCGGTCGAGCCGGCCCATTCGTGCCGAAGCATGGCTCTCCGACGTATACGTTCGTAACGTACTCCAGTTGATCTAGTTTAGAATTATCTCTGTTGACTAATGCCTATTCTTTTCCGGGACTCCAGGTATCTTTATACGAAATGGTCAGTCTTTGACCTCTTCACGGCCTAAAATCCCTGAAACGATATTGATGAAATTTGGTATGATACCGAAATAAGTTCTATTTATTTGTTTTATTTGTTTTGACACCTGATGATGATTTTTTCGAAACCGGTCGTGTATATAATAATTTTGTAATAAATCTATAAAAATAAAGTGGAATAAGTGCAAGGAGAGTGTATAATTATTTAATTAACTATTTATTTGTAATTTATTGTGCACAAGTAACATTTACAAAATATGGATTTACACAGTAAGACGATACAAAGGATCTGCTTATTTCTAAGCAGATCTGCTGATGCAGAGAGAATATAGGACTAAGATAGCAGATAGGCTAAAATTTATGTGTTACGACAGTTTTTTTACCAAGCATATTAATAGCAATCCTATAAAACTTAGGGGAAAGTATTTTAAATTATACAAAAAACATGTTTTTTAAAAACTAAGCGAAATTGTTTTTGACATCGTATCATATAAAACTACGATCACTTTAACCGCGCTAACATTTAAAATAGTATTCTGGACAGACAGCCAACAAATTAAAAAGCAATCGTGTATTCGTCGAAAGTCGAAACTGCATGTCGGCCAAAATATTCCGGCTTTTGAAGTATGTCTGGATTTTAATTGCGATTCACACTATCCGACCACCACCATAGACGTACAGAATACAGTCGAATATACTATCAATGGCTCGCAAAGTTAGTAGGCTGAAATATATAAATTCATAAATGCAGAAAATAGTATGTCGTTAGCACGGACGTAAGAAAAAAAAATAAAAAAAATTACTATCTTACAGAATAAGTAAGATGGTTTTATTCATATTACCAATTTTACCAGAACACGATTTAAAGCTATGAGAGCCGACCCCAAGTTTTTTTGCAAAAAAAAAGATGATCAAAATCGGCCCATTCGTTCGGATTCTACGATGTCAGTCTGAAGTCAGACATGCAAACAGACGACAGACAGACGGAGACGTCAAACTAATAATATCCCTCTGTTTTCGTTGCATTTAATGAGATTTAATGTACACGATGAAAAGAATTACTTTTACAATATTATTACCAAGTAACACAATTCAAAAATCCAAAGTGATAAATTAATTTAAAAAACATAGCTCTCCGGATGCTGGAAAATGGAGGAAGGATGTAACACGTGTTTAAGCCATTTGCAAGTTTTTAAGGTTATTATCAGTTCTAGTTTATGTGAGAGGGTTAGGGAGTGCGCATGTCAGTTAGTAACTTGTTGGCCGTAGTCGCACGGACGGCAGTGCGGCGCGGCGTCGCGGAAGACGACGCGTGTTTCCCGCCAACGCGAGTTCCGAATTCGAAAGTACGCGCGAAAGCGTTCGTTTTTTAATTGACGTTTATTTATTTTTTTATCGAAACCAGAACAGGCTTTGATTTATTTGTGACTTCAGTTAGGAATTTTATAAACGTTTTTACTTAATTTTCAAATCTCCGTACTTTTTAAAAACTAAAAATACATGTAAAATAATTTATGCTTTACACAAAAACATGGATACAACATAGACTTTGAGTGTTTGTGAAAATGTACTTGAAGGTGAAATTCAAATGATCGAACGGTTAGCAATGGCGTCCAGAAGAGTTGTTATCGCTTGGGCGCTTTGGCTCGCGTTGCCATTGGCAACCGGCCATCTCAATGTGCTGATCAGCCAGGCAGAAGTAATGAAATTGCTAGGTGAGTTGATTTTGTTTAATTTGAATATTGATGAGTTCGTCGCTGAGCGAACCTGGGTCTTTAGAACAGGTGCCATCGCTAAAGCTTTGGAGTGATTATTTGGTATAACGACTACTTAACGTACATAGCTATGGAGTGATTATTTGGTATGGAGTGAGTATGGAGAAACCTTATTTATTGAACAAAGTTCTAAATAACTGACTATAATATTATCAAATTATTACTTAGGTACTCAACAAAATATGTGAAAACAAGTAGGTTATAACTTATAACGTTTCGTAGATGTAGCGTACTTATCACGCGTCTTTTTGATAATTTTTAAAATACGAGTAAATAAATACCTTTTAAGTGCAAAATAGATATTATGTACTACTATTAGGTATAATATTTGTAATTCGACCGATAATAATAAATTGACATAGCATACAAGGTGTAACAAAACTAAGTGACAATACTTTACCGCCGTACTCACAGACATATTTTAATTTCGATTAACCTTAAATTTATTGCTCTTCAATAAATTTAAGGTTAATCGTACAGTACCGTAACAGATAATGTATGGGGCTCATGTCAAAATTTTGAATTAATTACAATTTAGTACTTAATTAATGTTCCACTCTGAGTGCGGCAATTAGGGCTTTTATATGTCCTTGTATAGATAGCAGATTAGCAGAATCGAAAGGGCATTTTTTGTGATTTGTATGGAAAAGTGGCCGAGCATCATGAATTTTCCCATACAAAGTTTAAAAACAAAAGTTACTGTTTCAGCGCTGCCACTTTCAAAGCGAACTCTATACACACCCGAAAGTTTTATCACTTCGTTTTATAACACCTTGTTTAATATTATGGATAGATGAATAATAAAAAAAAATATTCTCGCAAAAACTAATTAGTATAGTTAGAATCGCTACCGCTGAAATTTACTACGGCAATACTCGTTCAAATTAAACATAGGTTTTCATCTCGAAAAATAACTGTTCCCGTAGGACTAAACCGCTAGCAATATTCCTCAATAATATTCAAAAGCAATAAACCATTTTGCTAGTAACTTGTAAAGGGTAGTCGGGAGTTAGAGATATATTTTTCCCTGTGGAGCAACAAGGTTAAGGGTAAACTTGACCCTGAAGAAAAAGGATTATTGGTTTTATCACAATTATGGAATACTCTATAGGGAAAAAACTACAAGTTTATATTACTTATATTAGATATAGTTTATGTTATATTAATGCAGACGTCGACACCTGCAACTCCGTTGCGCCAAAATTGGTTTATTGCGCGGGGATCGTACATTTTGTCTTTTTCCGAGACTCAAAAAAACCACACCAAATTTCAGCAAAACCGATTCAGCGGTTTGGATATGATAAGGTAACGGACAGACACTATTTATTAGATTAATCTTTTTCTGACATAGGAGGGTAAAAAGGGAAACGAAATATTATTTTAATGTTACTACCCCACTTGTCCACAGAAGCAAATGAGACACTTGCCCAAGCCCATAAACAAACAGACAAATAGACATTACCTATTTTGTAATAATATTTATGCTTATAAATAATTATATTCAATCTCATTAAGAGCCCATATGACCCTAACTTGACTACATACATTAACCGAGATCTCAAAATCTGTAAGGTCTAGAAAACTGATTTTTTGACACAAGTAACTTCAGTTCATAAAGATTAAATGCTCAAGACGAAAACACGATTACTCAAAAAATGCTCGATAGTTACTTTTTTACAAAAAACCTTGTTTTAGACACATTTTTGCTTGGATCTTCGAAGTTTGCTGTCTTTTCTTTAATATTTTTTAATATCTAAAAAGGTATTGATAAAACCTAAATTTGCTCAAAACACTTTTTTCATAATCATTATAGTTCGTCTTTTATTCAAGTAAAACTAACTCGGCGATGATTCCGCGCCGTCTTTTTTCACCTGGCATATGAAAGACGGGCGTGAGTGTGAAGAGAGAAGGACGATGTTTGATTTTTAGAGTCAGTTGAGCTCTTAAGTCCTCACGCTTTATCCAATTAATCGATTTAGAATTAAATTTAGAATACATACATAATATACAGTGTGGAACAAAAATAAGTGATAATACTTTAGAGTTCACTGTGAAAGTGACAGCGCTGAAAGACGAATTTTTTTTTCACTTTTGTATGGGCAAGTGCCCGAGCGTCACGAGTTTCCCCATACAACAGTAAAAAAAATTGGTCTTTCAGCGCTGCTACTTTCACAGTGAACACTCTACAAGGAACACGTACACACCCTAAAGTATTATCACTTATTTTTGTTACACCCTTTATAGGAGAATTTTTCTTTCGCAACTTTTGCCGATAAATATCCTTTAACAAGCTCCAAAGAACGAGATTTTCCGGCAGTTTTAGCGAGGTTTTGTGATACCTGCCATTATCGGTTCCCGGCTTCGGCAATAAGTTTAAAATCGAGACGACTATTAAGGCGCCTTTTGAAAGTGATAATCGATTTTACCAGCAACGACTTTTATGCAGGACGAATTCTTAAAAATCTCCACTGCTATTAGCGAATGCAAATCTGGCAAGATTTGGCTCAAACGAGATTTTTTTATGTAAAATTTTGGACACACGAGCAAACGTCATCTTATGAAAAGCAAGTACCGTTGCCCACTCACAGCATCAGAAGAGTTTCAGGTGCGTTGCCGGCCTTATTTACCTACTCTTAATCTCACGAAAATTAATCTTTTAATAAGTTTATGATAATCAATGCAATAATCAATGCAATAATGAACCAATGAAACAAAAAACAATGAAACAATTTATACGTGGGAGAGCCATGCTTTGGCACGAATGGGCCGGCTCGACCGGAGAAATACCACGTTCTCACAGAAAACCGGAGTGAAACACCGCTTGCGCTGTGTTTCGCCGAGTGAGTGAGTGAGAGAATCAAACTTCAGGAATTATAAGTACGAAACCTCAAAAATAACGTTTGGCCGTCTAGATTAAATCTGCTTACCGATCATACATAAAAATATCCTTTTATAAAAATGGCATCAGGTAAATTTTGAAAAAAAATCCCGGGAAATGATAAAGGATACATTTTTTTCAAAAAAACATTTCCGCGCGATAAAGGAATTTTGGCGCAACGGAGTTGCGGGCGTCATTTAGTTTTTAATATAGCTCCCACACCGGTTTCGGTGACGGTAGCCGGTTTCGTTGAAACCAGGCCAGCTACGCAGGAGTAATTTTATAGTGCCCAAGTGTCTGCGCAGTATTCAAGAGCACTCTCTATTCCTTTACTGTCATAACCCAGTTGGACGGAAGACCGACACGACCGTTGAGAGATCAGGCGCAGGACCGACTTTTTACATGCCCAATGCCCATCCGACACATGGATCATCTTACTTGTCAGACAATCAGGTGATCAGCCTCCATTGTCCTAACCAAACTTGGAAATAATATGTTTCCAACGCAGGAATCGAACTCACGACTTCCGAGTCAAGAGTCGCGCTCTGTACCGCTAGACCACGGAGGCGATTACCTATATAATATCAGTATGGACAACTACGGACGTAACATGACTCAGTCTCATCGCGTATAGACTGTTGTAAATTTGACGTCTATTACCCGCTTATCTCCGATACGAGGACATGTGTGACGTCACCCCACGTCTTCGGAGATCAAAAATGTAATTATCTACCCTCAATCTACCCTCATTTTTATTTGTACAAATTCGATGTACCCTCTGCTATATTCCCATCATAAGTTGATACGATGTTAGAAATACTTTCATAGACCAGACACTTTGATTGTGTTTTTTTGTCGCGACTTATATTATTATTATTACAAGTATCAAACAAAGTTGCCTGTTGTATACTTAAATCTTTTGATGCGGTTTTCTGTAATAAATGAGTTTGCAATAAAATCATAATATTTACTTTAATATTACTTTAATAATACACGTGGGAGTGCCATGCTTCGGCACGAATGGGCCGGCTCGACCGGAGAAATACCACGTTCTCACAGAAAACCGGCGTGAAACAGCGCTTGCGCTGTGTTTCGCCGAATGAGTGAGTTTACCAGAGGCCCAATCCCCTGCCCTATTCCCTTCCCTACCCTCCCCTATTCCCTTCCATTCCCTTCCCCACCCTCCCCTATTACCCTATTCCCTCTTAAAAGGCCGGCAACGCACCTGCAGCTCTTCTGATGCTGCGAGTGTCTATGGGCGACGGAAGTTGCTTTCTATCAGGTGACCCGTTTGCTCGTTTGCCCCCTTATTTCATTAAAAAAAATATATATGTTTAATATTAATATTAACCTTGCTTGTTATCCAATGTGCATAGTCATCTAAAAGCTACTAGGCTAAGCTTTTAGTTACTTACATATTCCATTTATTATTATTATTTAATTAGAAAAGTAATATTATTTTTGCCGCTTCGACTAACGATATTGGGTATGGTAACACAGATTTCATTCTGACCACATTTTTAAAATGAGACGGAACTTTATTTCCGGGATTCTTCCGAATACTATTATATAAATTAGTGACATAATCTATAACTATCTTCTTAAGTATATGATATCTGGTACAGTATTAAGACATTAGTAAGGTGAACTTACTAAAGTATAACTTAAAAAAGGCCGCACTGAAAGAAAAATTAATATTTACTGTCTTTTAATGAAATAATTAAATACCACTCAATAAAACATACTAGAATCACCGCTTCAAATGTGGCTACTTGGCTAGTGTTGATAGAGCACCAAAAAGGTTTATTTCGGTTGAATTAACATCTGATCATTACGAACCTCTGGGGCATATTCTTACTTCGGGGAGCCGATCTTATTACAGATAAGGCGACAACTGCTGTGAATATTGTGATTGGAATTTAACAACTAGTTGGTTTAAGCAACGATATCAAAATTAGCAACGTTTTATTAACTGTAGAAGCTTTACTAGTAACGTGAAATTTTTTGTTGAACGTTTCGTAAATCGCGTAGCACTGCGTAGCAAGGTCTACGAATATTTGCCATGAATTCCTTACCTACTAATAGTATAAGTGTAAAAGTATGTCTATCTGTCTGTTACCTCTTCACACTTAACTACTGAACCAATGTTGATCTAATTTGGTACGGAGATAGGACATTTAAGGCCCGAGAAAGGACATAGGGTTGTTTTTATCACGGCAAAAGTATGGTTCCGAACGAAATTCTCCGCAACGGCGTTGCAGTCCACATCCAGTTTTTCAAATATTTTATACCAACGTTAATATTAAAAGCTTAATCAAAATTAATTTCTCGTGATAAAACCATATAAAGTTTATTCGTAGCCTTAGTACACGCGGTGTAGGTGTAAACAGTAAATAACGAACTGAAACCGCAGTCGTAAAGTTGCTCGTAAAGTGTTAAAGGACCGGACTGTCCTACTTTTACAAAGTAAATTCCACACTGGGTTGTTGGACGTTTTTGTTGAATTTGCTACTCTTACATCTATCAATACTAGAGCTTACGATTTAGAGGAATAGTTCGTTGCGAGGAAATTAGTTTAGTAATAATAATATCTATGGACGCTTCACACCATGTCAGTCTGGCCCCGTGCTAAGTACCTCAAGGACTTGTGTTACGGGTACCAGACAACGGAAATATATTTAATCGTTTTATATTATACATATATTTAAGATTTTTATTACATCAATTCATCATACATAATATATTTAACACTGCAGTACACGCGCCCTTTTTTTAACCCGAGTACTCGCGTGGCCTACCATGGTAGGCCATCTAAAAATCTTAATTGTTTTCATAATAATAATTATTTAATTAAAATGACAAATAAAATCAAAAATATAATTAATTAGCTTACTTTTATAATCAAAAACTACTTAACTAATTATTAAATTACTGAAAAATCAAAAAAATTGTAAATTTATATAAAAATGTGACAAAAATTGTACTGATGAAATCAAACATGTGTGTTTCTTACGTGAAAATAAAATAAGTTAGACTTTTGTTTGATTTATGGTATTCAAGATTCGATCCTACTTACAGGTCAGAATAACTTACTCAGCGAAACACAGCGCTTGCGCTGTGTTTCGCTGAGTGAGTGAGTTTACCGGAGGCCCAATTCCCTTTCCTATCCTCCCCTATTCCTTTCCCTTCCCATCCCTACCCTCCCCTATTACCCTATTCCCTCTTAAAAGGCCGGCAACGCACCTGCAGCTCTTCTGATGCTGCGAGTGTCCATGGGCGACGGAAGTTGCTTTCCATCAGGTGACCCGTTTGCTCGTTTGCCCCCTTCTTTCATAAAAAAAAAAAAACCAGAAATAACAAATTGTTAGAGAATAGTAAAAGTCTTGAATTATACATTGAGCGATATTTATTCGAGCAGAATTTCACCTTACATGTCTCAAAGTTAATTACAGAATGAATCAATCAATGCAATATGGCTGGCTTTTATACCATTTTACACAAAAGAAACGAACTTCCGTTGACAATTCAGATATAGCAAAATCATAAAGAAATACATTAAAATTAAGAATGGCTAAGAATAAGTTAAGTACATAATTCTAAATATTAATTAATGTGGTTCTCATATTTTAGGAAGTTATAACGGAAGCAAATAATCCTCCCGCCCATTTATATCTAACTTATTGTCAAAATCAAGTACCTTACTTATTAATATTTAAAATATTAATAATCACTTATTAAAATTATAAATAGTGACTAACATAATATACTGATTTAAATAAATAAATATAATACCTATCATGTAGCTTGTCCATTGACATCCGCTAACAAAATCTATCACCACTTTCTTGGCGATCAAATTTGGGCTAACATGCAGCGTTGACATTGCCACATAGTCTTATCAGTGGGGCTAAATTGTGTTGGATTCTTAAAAACTCCTGAACTTTACTACATAAAATACTTATAAGTTATTTCTTCTATTTATAAACTCAATTATTTTTATATTTTGATTATTTTTTTCTAAGAATAAACGACCCTTAACTTCAGAACTCACCGGATTAGCTCATTTTCATACAAGTGTGACTGGGTTTACAAAACTGGTCAATATTTGTCACTTGTATTACTCTTGATCGCTTATTTAGTTACAACAGCCAACTTAGATCACAATTTTCCATTTCAAAATTCACATCAAAAGCCTGACGAGGAAATTAGACAACCGGCACTGATGGCGCTAAGTTTTCATTGTGAAAACTATAAAATAATTTATTTATTGATTAATTAAATACTTAAGACTAGTGAAACATGTAATTTTTTATTAATTTTCTAATTATATTCTTGCGATTTGGTGAGATTTCCTATGTTTCTGGTTAGTCATAATATGGTGACGTCAATCTGTACAGGTCACTATAATATCTTATTAAAATATTAAATTTTTGTGTTTGTAATCAAATTATTATAAATGTATTTTAGTATAAATGCATAGAATAGACAATCATAAACAATAAAAACGTTATAAATCAATAATTAAATAAAATATACATGGTTGAATTTAGTACACCAATACTCGCGCGGACTACTATGGTAGTCCAGCGTTTTTGATGCTAAATATCTATAATTTCAATCGACTACTCGTATCGACTATCAGGTTACAGGAGGTATTGAGGTTTTGTCAAATTTATCAAACGAGGATTACCTGGAATGGTAAGTTTCTAGCGTGCTTTACTGAAAAAATATCGCTGAAAAAGTGACCCTGGTCTACCATGGTAGTCCACGCGTGTGTTCCGTCGGCGGGATTCGAACCCGCGACCCCGGCATTGCGCTACCAACGCGCCAACAACTGAGCCACAGAAGTCGTCTCTAAGTTTGTGGCTAGGGAACCGTACATTTGTACGCAGCAACAGTATCCTATATCTAGGAGCTGAAAGTCTATCGAAGTGACTACCTACTACATTTTATCCAAATTGATTTAGCCGTTTTAGCGTGAAGAAGTAAGACCACATATTCACACATTTTGAAGACTTGTATAACTAACAATTTGAAAACTGTAGTTGTTTTCATCAATTCTATACATATACAGCACAAGGTTTGTTTTAATCATAAAGGAGAAAAAATTAGTTTTAGGATAAGAAACATACTTATCAAAATTGAGGTTACAAAAATTGGAAGGAGGCTGATCAACATTTTCATTTGTTTAGCAAATCCTTATCTACAATTTCCCAAATATTATGTAATTCATAAAAACCCCGAGTCATCCAAAGGTGTGTACGATTAACCCGTTGGCAATTACAGACTTGATTAAGGCCAAATTCATCATTCAACGACAAATGACAGTCGTATGTGTCAAAAATAATAGACACAGTGACATCTGTCGGGCGGGAATTAATGACAGTTCAAACATCAATTTGGTGGGAGTCTTATCGCGCGCGGCCAGTGCGGGGGTGGAGATAATGTTGTACTTTTTGTCTATCGTATGAGGGGTGGGCACAATACGTTAAAGAATATCGTAGCTTAATTTTCGGATATTTAATATTTATTTTATATTTTTATGGACACTTCACACCACGTCAGTCTGGCCACGTGCTATGTACCTGAAGGACTGTTACGGTTATCAGAATACGGAAATAATATATTAAATATTACTATTATTTAAACATGTATTATATAAGATTTTTATTATATCATACACATATTTAACACACATCCACGACCCAGGGACATTGAAAACTTTTTGTTTCGTCGGCGGGATTCGAACCCGCGACCCCTGGCTTAAGCTGCCACACACTCTTAACCATTGAGCCACAGAGGCCGTCCGTATAATGCTGCTCGATACACTGGCAAAAAGATTTTGGTGTGGAAATAATACGCCACCTAACTTCAAGACGTAGCAAAATTTGTTTCTCTATCTAATTTATATAAATTATCTATATATTATAATATTTTTCAAAGTATTTGTTCGGGTAATATTATGAGATTATAAATATTAATTTTTATTAACTATCAGAAATTAAAACCATAACCGACCACAATACCAAAATCAAACAACCGTCTGTTAATTTCTTACGTCTCTCACTTTTAAGTTTCCAACAATATCCTTGGAAATGATGGATGGTGTTTGAAGGAGCTGTTTTGTAAAGTATATAATGGGGCACTTGTTGCGGCGGGGGAGAATGGGCAACTAAACGCATTAGCTTCGCCGCGGAGGCATATTGAGGGCAATATCAATAAAACTATCCGCGTTAGGCGGTAGTTTTAATAACTATGAGCTGCTAAAGTTGTAGACGTCACATCAGTTCAACATCCATACTATAATAATACTCCCCACACCGGTTTCGGTGACGGTGGCCGGTTTCATTGAAACCAGGCCAGGTACGCAGGAGTAATTTTATAGTGCCCAAGTGTGTGCGCAGTACACAAGAGCACTCTTTATTCCTTTTACTCTCATAACCAAGTGGGACGGAAGACCGACACGACTGGCGAGAGATCAGGCGCAGGACCGACTTTTTACATGCCCATCCGACGCATGGATCATCTTACTTGTCAGACAATCAGGTGATCAGCCTGCATTGTCCTAACCAAACTTGGAAATAACATGTTTCCAACGCGGGATTCGAACCCACGACCTCCGGAGTCGAGAGCGACGTTCTAACCACTAGACCACGGAGGCGTTCAACCTCCGTACTAATAGTATTATGAATGCAATAGTATGTCTGTCTGTGTTGCGAACCGATTTTTGCTGTGTGGTATGGGGATGCTTTGAGTGAGAAAAGGACATAGGATACTCTATATCCCGGAAAACTTGATGGTTACCACGCGATAAACGACTTGGGGCAACGGATCATCCAGTTTTATAATAAGCTAAATACAGGTTGTAACAAAATTAAGATACGTGGGAGAGCCATGCTTCGGCACGAATGGGCCGGCTCGACCGGAGAAACACGTTCCCACAGAAAACCGGCGTGAAACAGCGCTTGCGCTGTGTTTCGCCGAGTGAGTGAGTTTACCGGAGGCCCAATCCCCTACTCTATCCCCTTCCCTACCCTACCCTATTCCCTTCCCTTCTCCTATTCCCTCTTAAAAGGCCGGCAACGCACTTGCAGCTCTTCTGAAGCTGCGAGCGTCCATGGGCGACGGAAGTTGCTTTCCATCAGGTGACCCGTTTGCTCGTTTGCCCCCTTATTTCATAAAAAAAGTGATAATACTTTAGGGTGTGTACGTGTTCCTTGTAGAGAGTTCACTGTGAAAGTAGCAGCGCTGGAAAACCAATTTTTTTTTTACTTTTGTATGGGGAAACTCGTATACTCGGGCGGCGGGCCCTTGCACATACAAAAGTGAAAAAAAAATCATCTTTCAGCGCTGCTACTTTCACAGTGAACTCTCTACAAGGAACACGTACACACCCTAAAGTATTATCACTTATTTTTGTTACACATTGTATAACGAGAATGGCATAATAATTGATTAAAATTAAAAATGTGAAATAATGTGTGCAACAAATAAAAATATTCTTCTAAGTCGCCGTATCTAATATTTTCTTCGATCTATGTATCCATTAGTAATTGGATTTAATAAAATTGATTATACCTTAAGTAATTGATGGTTATGAACGTGTGAGGAAGAAATTAAAACGCCATTAACACCTACATTATTAACGAGTTTATTAGTGACATTATTTTAGGCTAGACTTTTAAAGAATACTATAAAGAAACAGTAACATATTTAAGACGTATTTATCGGTAGAATTGAGACACCTCCTTCTTTTTGTAAGTCGATTAAAAAATCGTTTTTGCACTCCCGGAACGAAACAGCGGACATACCTTAAAATTATTATTTTTTACAGAGGGTGATTCCTTCCTCTATCACGCCACGCCGGCGGTCTACCTTTCTTCTACTTAATGCATTTTCTATCAGGTTAAAGTACCCTGATGAGAGTTTAATGTTTTTTAACTTATCCAAAAAACATATTACTTGAAAACTGCTAAAAAGCATTAACTGCAAAACATGCAAAAAAAAAGTTCGAGCGGTCACAGTCAAAACAATAGAAACACTGACGGTTTTTAGGTACCAACTACTAACTAACAAATAAACCTCATAGTTAATCTGTCACTTTATCTATTCTAGCATAGAGAAAAACTTTCCATGGACAATGTGACAGACTTTATACACAAAATGACGGTTTATTTTCTTTTCACTCTCCATCAAAATGGCAATTTCATTCAGGGATGTTTACACACGGAAGATAATCAGGAAGATAGCGCGGAAACTAATTAAGTTCGTTAATAAACGACGTCTAGACCAAAAACACACAATGGGATTTTTGTTGGAAGCGACATCTGCCGCATGACCTGTGCAAACGACGCGATTATTAAAATTTGCCCATCCCACGAAACGCAGAGATTTTGTGTAGAGATTTGTTTTGTTGGCGGCAGTTTGTTCTGCCTGCAGAATAGCGCGCATATAGCGGTTATTAAATACGTTTTGTTATTATAATGATTTGATAATTGACGTTAAGTATAAAAGAACAATGGCCAAATCGTACCAGGTGGGCGGTGGCGTCCCGATATGCTATTAGTAGCAAAAATTCCCTAATATTTTAAGGCATCGAAAATCATTAGAAATGTGTCTATAAATAGCCACAAAAAAAGATCAATATATTTTAGTTTCGTTATGTTCTTACAGCCGGCGATCATTCGCATTCGTTCTATTATTTGGGTAATACTCTAGGAAAAATTGAAATAATTAGAAACGAGATCGCCGAATATACACTTGTAGGCCACACCGCAGTCGGGAAAAAGGTAGTTCTTAAGTCTAACCTCAAAATAATTGTAAACGTTATTAATTATTATAAAAAATCGTGGCTATTTAGACATAATTCTCAAACGGAATTATGTTTAGAGCATAAGAACAACCAAATCTAACTATAGTTTATTTTGGGACATCAAAAATAAAAGTCGAGTCCAACTCCTATACAAATTTGGCCATGATTCTTTTATAACTATGCTATTATATATTATAACTAGATGTCCCGCGCGGCTTCGCCCGCGTAAATTAGAAATTTTACAGAATCCGTAGGTACATTTTCCCATAAAAAATATTTCCCCCGTTTTTCCCACATTTTCCTGAGTTTCTTCTGTCATATTAGTCTTAGAGTAATAATATAATATAACCTTCTCGATAAATGATGAGTCTTACTCGATAAATGATCTATCTAACACTGAGATAAGTTTTTAAATCGGACCTGTAGTTTCTGAGATTGACGCGTTCAAGCAAACATACTCTTCAGGTTTATAATATTAGGTAGATATAGATTTTTTTTAATTATCGCTTGACAAACTCGAGTCTCGATCTAAAAGACTATGATATGGTAGTGATGATGATGATGATGATGATGAAGAATGTAATTTTCATAGTAGCATATGCTTTCTGTTCTTAAAACAACGCCGAAACTCCCAAACTTGTATCTATAAAGAATCAGGAGTTCTCTCAGCACCTTCCGAACCACAGTATACCAGGTATATCTCGGTGCAAAATCTTACTTGTTGGTAGCATATGTTTAGAATACTTCTCACGAAACCGAAGTCACCATATGTTTCCCTATAAGTTTTGAGGAGTTCCCTCGATTACTTATGGATCCTTCATCAGATCATCACTTTTCTGAATATAATACCAAAATGGGATGATACCCTATATACCAAAAGAAAAATTTTGAAAATCGGTTAACCAACGGCGGAGTAATCGTTGAATATAAGAAAACGAACATAACACCTCCCCCATTTTGAAAGTCGGTTAAAATTGTAGCCTATGTGTTATTTATTTAATATTTTAATCAGCACATGAATTGATTTCAAAATTTTTTTCAAATTAATCGTAGCACCATCTGTCAGGACAAACTAAAATTGAAATAGAATAATATTGAATGCGATGATAGCGCCGTCCGCCGGATCTAATGTAAAACATTCCAAAATCAACAACTCCTTATAAATAAGAAATTAATTGAAAAAACATTTTCCAGTAGACCAAACTGTAAATCTAAACCATTCTCGAATCTCCACGAACACACACAAAAAATTTCATCAAAATTGGCCAAGATAAGATAAATCCGTTCAGCCGTTCTCGAGTTTTAGCGAGACTAACGAACAGCAATTGATTTTTATATATATATATATATATATATATATATATTTATCTTTCGATTTCTATATAGTCTTATTAAAAAAATAATCGGACAGAGTAACAACTTAAGTTAGCTAAAATAAAAAAATAATCGGACAGAGTAACAACTGAAGTTAGCTAAAATTGTGTTTATTTATGTACTATGTATTTTGAGACTATGCAATTTTGTCGCGTTCGCGATTCACTTTCACTTTTGTTGAGTTTCAGAACGCGATATTAGGTCCTCCAACGCGCACGCGAATTTGAACTTTATGCAGCGGTAATAAATTACAAATTGACTCTCCATTTATTTAGAAAACGTTTGTATGGGAAATAGAAAAATGCTGTTTTGAGGATTTTCCCGGCAATTATTCGAATTTTTCTCACCTTTTAAACCTTCCCTAGACCTCCACGAATAATTCAAGACCAAGATAAGATAAATCCGTTCAGCCATTCTCGAGTTTTAGCGAGACTAACGAACAGCAATTGATTTTTATATATATAGATAACGACAGATTAGTAGTAAAATTATTTTTATGATTGCGTTGAAAAAGCTCAGATACTACTAGACTGTTGTCGTTATAATAGACTAAGGGGAAATACAAGTGTCAACCGGTGTAAAATGCACGATCCCCGTGTGATTTCTCTGTTATTCACGAAGTTGCAGGTTCGCGGGGCGAAGACATGTAGAAGTAATAAAGTTATAAAAATAATAACCATTTTTGGCCCACTACGTTTTTCGAATGGAGAAAACAAAATATTGCATTGCACAAAGAGCGAAACGAAATCTGTTATCAAAAGTATCTGTTATTACAGTAATAACTCGACAATTAACGCGATAAATTACAAGCGATATATTACTCGTAATATATCAAGTCTCCCAGTGGAGCCAAAAATGATAACGCCTGATAATTTCCATTTGTTCTCTAGGGCTGCCACCATTTCATAAATGTTGTAAAAGGTGATGCTTTTACAGCACAGGCTGCATAATATTTGCCAGATAATGCCACAGATATACAAAAATCCAGCATAAAACGACACTATTGTGATGTTAGATTACCGAAGGCTTATGAGATGGTAGTTTTTAGGACTAATTGAAAAGTTTCGCTCACGTGGTATGGTGGCAGTCTCTCATTATCACAATATTATAGTGATTTCTTTTTCGTAACGGGTATTCATTAATCGTTCGCCACATTTACACCACTGATTTTAGCCGGAAAAATTACTATTTTATTGTGAACTGCTAAAAAGCGTATGCGTTACGGGGAATTAAGTTTTAGACTAATATTTTGAGCTTTACTTATTCGCACTCGTAGATTCGTCTTTGTACGTAGTCGCCACATTTTGTTTTGTGCACTACCGTGATCCGTGTGTAGTAGTTAAATATTAAAGGAAATCCACGGACCACTTTTGCACTCTCTTTCAAAGCTTTGCTGAATAATGTTCCTTTAAAATGTAAGAGGGACTTGAAATTATTTTTGATTCTCGGATGAGTATACCGAAACGTGTGGCTGAGCTATGGTTACTTATTCAAAAGTAAAATAATACAAATTAATTAATTTCATGTCACATCAGCGAGATCCCACGTCAGCCATCATCAAAAATTTCTTGTCACGCTCAAGATAAAACAATTGTTCATATCCCTTTACTTATAAAACAAAATTGTGAAATCATTCTAAAATATTTTAGGCCACATTATTATTAAATTTTACTTATACATAAAATTCTCGTGTCACAATGTTAGGCCGCGTACTCCTCCGAAACGGCTTTACTGATTTTAACCAAATTTTATATGCATATTCAGTGGGTCTGAGAATCGGCTACTGGGTACTTTTTATATTGATTAGTGTATTAGTTGAATAAATAATAGTAAATTATTACAACTAGAGACTGACGGCGACCATTGTTTGTGCGACGGGATAGCGATGGACGTTGCCATGGTGGCAAAGAAACGTTTGCCGGGACAGCTAGTATTTGTATAATATTTTAGATTGTATTTTTTTGTATTTAGATTGTTATCTTATCACTGTTTCTTTGTTATGTCATTACATTGATATTAAATGATAAAAATATTATTTTAGATATTTATAAAAGTGACAGCCCTATTTAGCAATTTTTATTTCACTCCTTGACTAGTACTCCTGAGGGAGGTATTTTCTTTAACTGGTTCACATCGCACTCCCGTAAGCGAACTACGAGTAAGTTACGACATTCTGTAAGTGGACTGGAGTAAACTATATGGTCGATATTCTTTTATTTACTTTAAAGTTTGTTACTTTAAAATTTGCAACTCGAAAATTGTTGAGAATATTTCATTCATTAGACACCATTATAACTTAATAACAAAGAGATCATAGTATTTTTTATGTTTTTTTATAATAAAAATTAAATTTAAAAATTCAAACATTCGATTGCGAAAAAGGGCCAATGTCACTTGACTTAACTCTTCATTACGATCGTCAATAAATGTAATTATTGTGTCACGGAACTCTTCTTGGGCCTCATAAACGATAGGTTAACAAAAGTTTACCAAATTACTAATTAGTCTTCAAACATAGCCACCCTGTTATCCATTAAACTAAAATAAATATATACATTTATTAAGTGGCCCCTTCGTAACTCGAGACATAGATAATATGACATCACATCACACACAATATATTATAGATAACCGCATGTGGTGATAAAAAGATGACATGATACATTTCTAAATGACAGTGTTTAGTTCTATATTTAGTGTCTAGGCCGAAAATACGCGGCCGAAGTTCGGCATGATTACGCAATACGTGTGCAATGCGCTATACGCATACGCTATAACGCGACGTAATTTCGGCATGGTGTGTCATCAGTAATACATTGCAGGCTTGATCATGCCGAATTTCAGCCGCGTATTTTCGGCCTAGAGACACTTAGAATATTATTTTTCATCGATTAAATTAAAAGAGAAAATTTTCATCTTCTTGGTAAAAGTTGACTCCGTGCAAGTTTCTTACACCGATTCTTCTCGCCGGGTAATAGTTCCCAAACCGGTGGTAGACATCATTGTAGAATTAGAAAATATTTTGTACTTATAAAATTCTATTCAGAATAATGCCTATTTCAAATTTATTTACTTTCCCCTTTAAAAATTAAAAAAATATATAAATACTACGGAACTGTTCGTGTGTCCGACTCGCACTTGGACAATTTTATTTGACGACACAAAAAATAATTAACACTATCTCTATACAAAAGTTCATATTCTGAGATTTGAAATATTCATTCCAACAACACAGCTACAATTTCATCACGTCATTCGTCACCAAAATCTTCGACGGATCAAAATATCACATTATAAGGCCCGTGGCAATTAATCCTTATAACCCTTTCCTGTTAAAAAGACAATTTGTACCCTGTACACATAATATGTGTATACTCTATCATGTTCTGAAAAACACACCGGCCAATTAAAAAGCAACACGATCCTAGCTTGTATGACAAAGTGGTGTCCTGATTTATTGGGACCGAAATTTAATTTTAGAACACCGCACGTGGTTACTGTCCTATTACAAATTAACGAGAAACAGAATTTCATACTTTACACAGTTTGTCTGAAAGTATATAACACTAGCTGTCCCGGCAAACGTTGCTTTGCCATGTAATAAAGTATTTCGATCGTATTATTTTATTGAAGTTACTAAATAAGTATTTCAACATGGCAACGTCCATCGCTATCCCGTTGCACAAACAATGGTCGCCGTTCTCGAGTTGTAATAATTTACTATTATTTATTCAACAAATGCACTTATCAATATAATAACTGGTAAGTACCCAGTAGCCGATTCTCAGACTCACTGAATATGCATATAAAATTTGGTTAAAATCAGTAAAACCGTTTCGGAGGAGTACGCGGCCTAACATTGTGACACGAGAATTTTATATACTTAATATAAGATTTAAGAAGACCTTAGGGGAAGAAGCGTGTAAGTAACAGTTAATAAGAAAACCTTTTTCTCCATAAATATAGGCTCTAGGACCGGAAATAAATTGAAATTTAAAAAAAATATACGTGGGAGAGCCATGCTTCTGCACGAATGGACCGGCTCGACCGGAGAAATATCACGTTCTCACAGAAAACCGGCGTGAAACAGCGCTTGCGCTGTGTTTCGCCGAGTGAGTGAGTTTACCGGAGGCCCAATCCCCTAATCTATTCCCTTCCCTACCCTCCCCTATTCCCTTCCCATGCCTACCCTCCCCTATTGCCCTATTCCCTCTTAAAAGGCCGGCAACGCACCTGTAGCTCTTCTGAAGCTGCGAGTGTCCATGGGAGACGAAAGTTGCTTTCCATCAGGTGACCCGTTTGCACGTTTGCCCCCTTATTTCATAAAAAAAAGAACTGTGGATTTTCTAGGTATATTAGTTAGATCAGCGCGGCCCGCCGGGACTTTATTTGTGGCACGCGTGATGTTAAACCATTTTGAAATTACAAAATAATATAAAGTTGTCTTGAAAGTCGTGAGTTTTTTTCCACATTTAAATCGTTAATTTTGAAGAACGTTATTTTTCACCCTAAAAATGCAACCCGCGACACCAAGACCAAAACATGACGTATATGACCCGTATGAAAAAAGGTTGGGACCACTGAGCTGGGTGATGAAGAAGATAAGTAAGTGTCAAAAATATGACAATAGGTCTTATGTTATGAAATGCTAGTTTTCTGGTTCTTTCTCACGTTCTCACGTCTTTTTAAACTTGATTTAGGCTGCTTAGGTTTGGCCGCTACACCGCGAAATCATAAGCAATAGAATGTAACGATTTATTCAAATAGCGGTGCGGTCGCGCTGTCAATAGCTTTGTCCACATTGTGCCTTTTTTGTTCATCAAGGGCATGCGTTATAGCGCAGTCAACATCGCACGTGAGGCATGCCCGCGACGCTATCACACTTTTCTTTCCAAAGCGGGTGGATTTTGACGCATTCAATTATTGAATAAGACCAAACGAAAGTTGAATATAAAGATTATGACGAAAATTTAAAATGAAATTGCATAGTGTGGACATAGTATTTACATATACATTTACATAATACACTATTTACATACAATTGCTTGTGATCTTGCGGTGGAGCCGCCAAACCGCGCGTTCGAGCGGACGCATATAAGTCGACCCTAATATTTTATTTATACTCTACATAGTACATACTATCTATTTAGTATAAACTGTTAACTCAGCTTGCCAAAGATTTCTATGTCATTGAAAACTACTGTGAAGATAATTAGCTCTATCCAAACTCGAGTCCTAATGAGCTTGTTTATACAGAAATGTGAAAACAGATTTTGGACTTGAGTCAAATATTATTATTATTTTACACTCCTGAGAAAATTAGTATAATCCAGTGGGCAGACAAGGTCTCTCACATTGTACCGCGACGCGACAATGCGGTGCATTTTTGAATAATACATTCTAGGGATAGAATTATTGAATTGGCAAACTTAACATTCGCGATGCTATGTAATAAATAAAGCTCAGTTTTAAATAGCTTTTAAATTAATAATTTATGATCATTTTATCACAACAAACCTTTTTTTTGTTCCCATCATGGGTGCCCCGGGTTGGGGATGTGCCTCAGTTAAAAGCTGAAGCACCCCGGGGGTATGTGGGACTCTTACCCACTAAAACCATCTGCGCTTTGCCTTCAGCCGTATACGGAGGGATATTCTGGATCTGTATCACAACAAACCTATCCTAACCCTATCATAATCCGACCAAATAAGGATAACAATATGACTTGAATATATATATATATATATATATATATATATATATATATATATATATATATATATATATATATATATATATATATATATATATATATATATATATATATATATATAATAACTTGTATATAATTATTGTAGCATGTGTATAATCCATGACATTGTCTATAAGTACAGTTTTGCATACACGGGGAAAAGGGATCAGTATCGAATTCGCGGTGGATTTACACCCTCAAAGAAGCCTTACACGCATATAAGCTTTAAGAAATATCCTGTCTATAGTGTAGAATAATCCTTGAGGACGATAATATTAATATTAACGTAAAATAAAGATGATTTAAGAAATAAAACAGGTTTGTAGAAGAGTAAGTAATAGAAGATTAAATACTTAATAATATGTAAGTAGGTACCATCTTACAAATAAAAGTTTTAACTATAGAGGAGGCGTGCTAATTGTAATTAATCGTAAAGCTTTGATTTGTTCGTGATTGTCTCAAATGTAGACTCTAAATGATTGAATGAAAACGTGATTTAATGATCCCAAAATATGGATTGTTCTATTTGTAAGACAATGTTACTCTTAAATTATATAACTATTAACCTATCAACATACAAAGAGTCAGCTGGTTAGGGTTCCGTTTTAGGGTTCTGTAATCAACAAAACTTGGTTGACTACGGAACTCCAAAACAAAACCCTAACCATCTGATTTTTTGTATGTTGATACTTGATAGGTTAATAGTTATATAATTTAAGAGTAACATTGTCCTACAAATAGAACAATCCATATTTTTGGATCATCAAATCAAAGTATGAAATCCTTTCTATCTCTGTTAGCTACCACTTTCGAGATTTTTCGCAAATAAAATTGTTGTTTGTCTTATCAAAATGAAGCTACTCACAAAAAATTTGCTTAGTAGTAAAATAAAATCGTTCTAGGGATCTCTAATATCTATGGACGTTTCACACCACGTCAGTCTGGCCCCGGGCTAAGTACTATCAGAGAAGTTGATTCCTATGCAAATCGGGGACCTAAGTAGTTTGGTTGCGTTACGTCAAACCCAGCTGACAGATCACAATTAAGAGGAGTCCACACCGCCCTTTTTTCCATACAAACGCTGTCCCCTGTTTCCTCCCTGGATATTGCCGGTAGAGTTATGATTTTTTTCCTGAATATCTATGGCCACTATTAGCATGTCCCTATGTTTTCTTTTTTTTCATAATTTAATTATTAGAAAAGATAAGAACGTCCAAAAACCCAAAAAAATGGCCAGATTTTCCTCTGTGTTCAAACACCCAGAAAACAAAACTGGTTAGAATATACAAAAAAAAACTAAAACATAGGAACACAGCTCAAGCCTTGCTTTAATTCTTAATGAAATAGGTTAAGTACACGATGATTACTTATCTTACACTTTGTCATAACAAACTATTAGTTCTAGCATAGTAAATTATATTCACCAAAGTTTGCTTGGGTTATTCCAAAAATAGCCACTGTTTACTCTGCTAGTATAGGATAATTAAAGACAGGCTGACAGAATTATTGCTTTTTACCATTAATGTTTTACGTTATGGAATAGACTAGGCCATCAATAATAATGTACCATTAAAAAACTGCTTTGATGTACTATCGAAAATTGAATATTCAGATACCGACATCATTTGGTCGAGTTCTGTCAAATTTCAATGTTCGACATGATCCTAGGCTGGGTTGAACGAAAAGCAACCAAATGACATAGGTCTGCCATCTGCCTATAAACCAACTTCTCTGATAGTACTATACCTACTCTACATATCTTTCTCACTATCATAACTTAATATATGATAATAATATCTTTCAAGCTCAAATGCATCAAACAGTTCTAAGGCGAGATAACAAGCCAATGTACGAAATGACAGCGCGACCGCACCGCTATCTAAATAAATCGTTACATACATTTGCTCACGATCTCGCGTTGTAGCGGCTAAACCGCGCGTTCGCGCGGTGGTTTATAAATTCAGCCTTTAGCCGTGCCGTACGCGTCGTACGCACCGCATAGTTGATAGTACACGAAATGCGGCGCGTACGGTGCGGACGAATGTGTGAGGTTTCACATCATTTCATACAACGAATTCTAAAATGCGACGCGTTCGGCGCGTGCGTGCTGATAAATGTGCGATCACTTTTAGGGCTTGTTTCACCACTTCCTGATAAGTGCCGGATAAGCTATCCACCACTTAACTTGACAGATAGAGTATGGACAATCTGTCAAAAAAGTTGTTGATAGCCTATCCCCCACTTTATCAGGAAGTGGTGAAACAGGCCCTTAGTGTGATACCATACAGTATTATAATAATATTATTGCTGCCTAACAAAACAGTAATATAACCCTCAGTATATCCATTACTAAATCTTTTCCTCATCCTACACGTGGTTAACTTAACCTCGAGTCATAATGCGGCGAATTCGACCAAATCTAATAAGAATATGAAAAGGTATTGATTCTGATTCGCCGTTTCGCTCACAATAGAGCACGTGCTGTTAATAAAGGAATTATCGTTTATTAAAGTTAATAATAATATTGTTAGTAATGATGAGAAGAGATACAACGTTTTGTGTGATGAGTCTAAAACTTTTAGTCGACCTGTATTATGTGATGGTTGCAAGATTAAGGCGGGATTATAGGCCACTGACGTTTTAGAATTTTAGGCAAACTAGCTCAATAGATGGCGCTCGAAAGGTACATATTTACTACAAAAAATGTTTAAATGCTTATAATTACTTCTGGTCAAAGTTCTAGTGAAAATAAAAACATGAAATTTCACTAATCCTCGTTGTATACGGCCTTAATGCCTGTTTTGACCAACGGTCTCCTAACGCTAAGTGTTCCCTAGCGATCTTTGCGGGTCAAATATCTCTTAAAACAAACACATTAAAAAAAAAAGTTATGTTTTGCAAAAGTTCTTACGCCCTAAGGACGAACGTGACACACAAAAATTCGTGAAATCTTGAAGGATATGTACCCTTAATGGTCGCTAGGGGACCACTTAGCGTTAGGAGGCGGTTGGTGAAAACAGGCCTTAGTGTAGAAACAATTTAATGCACATAAAAGAAAGGCCTACAGTAATATCATATCCATCTTCTGTCTAAAAGTCTCTGATACTATTCATCATTCAATTTATCTCAAAAGCAAATTCGAAAGAGTTTTAACACTTTTAGGCTTAAAGAAAGAGTTAAAACAGTAGGTCATGATGTTTTTCCTCTTGCTTATTAAAGTAAAAGGCATTATACTTTTAAACAAGGTAAACCTCTTAAATTGTCTTTTTTTTATGAAATAAGGGGGCAAACGAGCAAACGGGTCACCTGATGGAAAGCAACTTCCGTCGCCCATGGACACTCGCAGCATCAGGAGAGCTGCAGGTGCATTGCCGACCTTTTAAGAGGAAATAGGGTAATAGGGGAGGGTAGGGATGGGAAGGGAAGAGAATAGGGGAGGGTAGGGAAGGGATAGGGTATTAGGCCTCCGGTAAACTCACTCACTCGGCGAAACACAGCGCAAGCGCTGTTTCACGCCGGTTTTCTGTGAGAACTTGGTATTTCTCCGGTCGAGCCGGCCCATTCGAGCCGAAGCATGGCTCTCCCACGTATAAGTGTAATATGTCTGAAGCTGAAGTGGGAGTTTGAGAGTTTGTAGGAGACATAATTATTACATAATTAATATTATAGTACACCAGCGTTTCTCATAAATAGAACATTATTAAAAAACGCTTTAAAGACATAATACAAGGGTAGCAACATTAAGGCGTTGTAATATATTATTACAACGCCTTAATGTTAATGTTTGCTCAGTCACAAGATTTGACTAATGGCTCGCTCAGTTCGCTTACACCTAGGGCTGTTATCTTGGAGAAAGTTAAACAAATTTTAAGTCTATATATTTATTATTCACAGTAATCTTTTAAGGATTCCGTGCCAAAAGATACACGGATAACTCCACTATTTTGTGTTCCTTTTGGACAGAACAATAATTTTTATATTACTATTTTGTCAAAATATATAATATACTTAATAGTTAATAATAGTAGTTTCAATTCCTAATAGGTATATTGCATGTCATTGACATCATAAGACCACTGCCTAACTAGATTTTTTTAATAAGTAAGTACATGTTATAATCTTATTTTAAAATATTTTATTTCTTAATAAGCCAAGAAAAAAACAAATCATGCTCTATATTATTAGCTTAGTAATTATTATAGGTACTTGATTTTGGCAACCCTGCTCACACTCGTTCTTCCCACGGGTTTTGCAATTTAATGTACTAGTGCTTTTCTAACAGCGGTTTTCATTTTAATTCTTTATTGCGTCATTTATTTTGCATTTTAATACTCCATGAATTAAGTGCAGTTGTGTCATGAATATGCTATTAATTTGTTGTTGGTAAGCTTTATTTTATTCATAATTTAGCTGTATTAGTTATTAGAATGTTAAACTTAGATTTGTTTCTAAAAAGTTATATTATACTAGATGTCCCGCGCGGCTTCGCCCGCGTAAATTAGAAATTTTACAGAATCCGTAGGTACATTTTCCCATAAAAAATATTTCCCCCGTTTTTCCCACATTTTCCTGAGTTTCTTCTGTCGTATTAGTCTTAGAGTAATAATATAATATAACCTTCTCGATAAATGATGAGTCTTACTCGATAAATGATCTATCTAACACTGAGATAAGTTTTTAAATCGGACCTGTAGTTTCTGAGATTGACGCGTTCAAGCAAACATACTCTTCAGGTTTATAATATTAGGTAGATATAGATTTTTTTTAATTATCGCTTGACAAACTCGAGTCTCGATCTAAAAGACTATGAAATGGTATAATATGGTAGTGATGATGATGATGATGATGATGAAGAATGTAATTTGCATAGTAGCATATGCTTTCTGTTCTTAAAACAACGCCGAAACTCCCAAACTTGTATCTATAAAGAATCAGGAATTCTCTCAGCACCTTCCGAACCACGGTATACCAGGTATATCTCGGTGCAAAATCTTACTTGTTGGTAGCATATGCTTAGAATACTTCTCACGAAACCGAAGTCACCATATGTTTCCCTATAAGTTTTGAGGAGTTCCCTCGATTACTTATGGATCCTTCATCAGATCACCACTTTTCTGAATATAATACCAAATTGGGATGATACCCTATATACCAAAAGAAAAATTTTGAAAATCGGTTAACAAACGGCGGAGTAATCGTTGAATATAAGAAAACGAACATAACACCTCCCCCATTTTGAAAGTCGGTTAAAATTGTAGCCTATGTGTTATTTATTTAATATTTTAATCAGCACATGAATTGAATAACAAATTTTTTTTCAAATTAATCGTAGCACCATCTGTCAGGACAAACTAAAATTGAAATAGAATAATATTGAATGCGATGATAGCGCCGTCCGCCGGATCTAATGTAAAACATTCCAAAATCAACAACTCCTTATAAATAAGAAATTAATTGAAAAAATATTTTCCAGTAGACCAAACTGTAAATCTAAACCATTCTCGAATCTCCACGAACACACACAAAAAATTTCATCAAAATTGGTCCAGTCGTTTAGGAGGAGTTCAGTCACATACACACGCACACAAGAAATATATATATTAAGATTATGTAATTAGCATACGCATTTCTGTATGCTAAAGTTAAAAGTTAAAAGAAAAAACTACATACTCGTAATATTATAATAGCAGCATTTTTATACTAAATGACGCTTGCAATTCCGTTGCGCAAAAATTCGATTATTGCGAGAGAAACATACCATTTTCTGGAATAAAAAGTATTTTATATCCTTTCCCGTTTTTCAAAGTATCTCCATACCAAATTTTATTAAAATCGGTTCAGCGATTTTAGCGTGAAAAGGTAATATGATTACTGATTATATATTGCTATAGATATTCCTTTTGACCAAGAAAGTAATTTCTGTCCCTCTTGTACCAGGTAACTTCTGTCCTTCTTGTACCAGGTAACTTCTGTCCCTCTTGTACCAGGTAACTAATCTACCCTTAATTAATTTCAGGTACTATTAATACCGTGATAACGATTGTTCAAACCGATACTTAACCTTTGTTGTAATTGAAAACAAAACTAAGAAATTCATGAAGTAGCCTTCATAGTTTGACAAGTATGGCGTTTAACTTAAAACAACTAAGCACGCTATTATCACACGTATTACAATGAGGTAGAAGTCAGTTTCGACTGTAGAGAACACCGGAAAATGAAGGTTGGCTTGCATGTAGTGAATTTTGAGGCTTATTGCAAGTGAAAAGATTATGTTTTTCAATGGTTCAAGAGTCCAAAAAACCTTGCGATAAACGCCGGAAACGACGGAGTTTTCGTGCCTTCAAAAACTTTAATCGTTTTAACGTTTGTTGATGAAAATACTATTAATACAATGAAACAGTAACAAGAATTGATGAAAAACCAGCAAAGTCATCTGATTTTTTGCGAACATTTAATTACTATGGCACAATATTAATAGTTATTTGAGGCACATAATATTAACCATACTTACTTTTTCACGAGAAGTACAGTACTCCCTAATTAATAATGCGCATGCAAATCTTCGCTAATTATATTTCTTAATCACGAAAATACCCCAATCTATGAAACGTAAGAGCCCCAAACAATGCACTTGCATTTTGCACCTTGCTCAAAGGAATTAGAAGTAAATATAGTAATATAGCAGGTGGCTGTCCGCTGTCGCCGGTCCGTCAATAAGTGCTACAACTCACCGGGAAGCCATCGCGGCGTTACCATGGTAACGTCCAAGCAACGTCAGGCGCCTCTACGTTGCTGCAAAGCGCTATTTTTCTTAAAGTTAAGTTTAAAACAGCGCTTGCAGCGACGTCTTCCGACGCTCGGGAAATACGACCGTTGCCGAAAAATTACGAAAATGTCTATGCGCATTAACTTTGGGGGCACTTAACTCTAAAATGCTCAGGAAAATTCTGTGTCAACAAACCTAATCTAAATTACTATTTATTTCAGTCAAAAAATAATTGTAACTTAGATAACAACTAATAAGAGAACAATATTATGTTCTATTTCAATTTTTTTGTTTTATTTTAAATGTGTGTCAATAAAAAATATTATGTAAAGACACGTTTATATGTGGGAGAGCCATGCTTCGGCACGAATGGGCCGGCTCGACCGGATAAATACCACGTTCTCACAGAAAACCGGCGTGAAACAGCGCTTGTGCTGTGTTTCGCCGAGTGAGTGAGTTTACCGGAGGCCCAATCCCCTAACCCCTACCCTATTCCCTTCCCTACCCTCAACTATTCCCTTCCCTTCCCTTCCCTACCCTATTCCCTCTTAAAAGATCGGCAACGCACTTGCAGCTCTTCTGATGCTGCGAGTGTCCATGGGCGATGGAAGTTGCTTTCCATCAGGTGACCCGTTTGCTCGTTTGCCCCCTTATTTCATAAAAAAAAACGTGACATTCCATTTTCGGCTTTAAAATATTTAGCTGTTATTTGAGGAATAAATATAACGACCGCGACTTAACCATATAAATTAAGGTGACTTGTTAATTTCATGAACTTAACAAAAAACATGCTAGAGAGAGGCTCTACAATCCGACTTGCTAGAGCCAGCTTCAATCGAAATACTCACCAATTATGCTAAAAGTATGCCAAAGCAAGCTTACAAGTTTAACCGAAATTAACAAAGATCCAACAGCGAATAGATTTATGTAACGAAATTAAGGCTACAAATTGAAATTTATTACTGCGCTAACAATGTTAGATACTTCATAATGTTTTTGCTGTTATTTATAGACAACATTTTCTGAAGGGATTAATTTAGTATACAATGTTTTATTCTTTAGAGGGTGTTATTACTTATTAGTTACATTAAAATATATAACGGCGAATTTTAATAATTATATCTAGAAAATGCCTAGGACTTTACGTTCGTTAATCCAGTACCCACAATAAGTAAGTCGGGACTTAAAGCCTACGTGCTTTACCAGCACTGTAACATCTATAATACTAAATGACACCAAAATCAGATTTTCTCAAAATATAAAGCCTTAAACATAAAGTGGGTAATGCGATCCTAATTACAGGTTTATAGCGACAGTAATCAGACAGAATCATCACTGGAACCAGAGACCGTAGACAGTTAATCGCCAGCGGCCGAGCACCCGGTTAATATTTGGTGTGATAAACCTAATTGGGATATTAGGGTAATATGAAACCAGACGAGACAATATAATATAAGTATATATAATAATATTTTACCTATACTAGATGTCCCGTGCGGCTTCGCCCGCGTAAATTAGGAATTTTACGGAAACCGTACATTTTTCCGGGATTGCTTGACTAACTCGAGTATCATCAATCTAAAAGACTGAAAAGTACCAATAATAGGGTGAATAATCAATATTGTGAATATAAATTGGGATGATACCCTATATATACATCGGAGGAAAATTTTTGAAAATCGGTTTACAAGCGGCGGAGTAATCTTTAAACATTAAAAACGAGTATAACACCTCCCCCATTTCGAAAGTAGGTTAAAATTCATGTTCATGTGTTCATGTCAAGTTTCATTAAAATCCATTCAGTAGTTTTTGCGTGAAAGAGATCATCAATACATCCATACATCCCCATTCCCCACAAACTTTCGCCTTTATAATATTAGTAGGACTAGTAGGATAATCCATACTTACCATTATAAATGCGAAAGTGTCCCCGTCACACATTTTTATTAATAACTAGCTGTCTCGGTGAACTTCGTGTCACTTAAAAACCTTCCCTGGACTTCTACGAATATTTTAAGACTAAAATTAGCCCAATCCGTTCAGCCGTTCTCGAGTTTTGCGCTTAGCAACACATTCAGCGACTCATTTTTATATTATAGACTATATGAAACCCGCAACTCCGTTGAGCCAAAATTCTTTTATGCACCGGAAACGTAAATTTTTCCGAGATAAAAAGTATCCTGTGTCCTTTCTCGGAACATAAAGTATCTCCATGCCATATTTCAGCAAAATCGGTTCAGTGGTTTGGGCGGGAAGAGGTAACAGACATTCAGACAGACAGACACACTTTCGCATTTAAATAATATTAGTGTGGATGATGGAAGTACATTTGGTATATTTAAAAACGGAAACATTTCACAAAAACACACTCACAAACTACTTAACTACGCGATAAAAGCTGTAAAAGTTGCAAAACTGCAACAGCGCGAATATGATTTACAAAAGCGTTTCGTTTTATTGTGCGAGTCGAGATAAGAAGAATTTGTGGGGTAGTTGGCTCGCGTGTACCCTTTATCGCTAGTTAATAAATGTCCCAGGAAGTTCGTGAATAGTTATTATCGTACCAATGTGCATAATAGAGTATTTTGAAAATTTTCGAATTGTGTAGATCTTATACTTTTTAAATCAAAGTATGATAAGACAAGAAGGTATATTCGGTTTTTTTGCAGGAGTAAATTTTTACAGTAATGCTTTAGGTGCAATTTCACCAAAGAAATTAAACACGTTTAGTGCACACTAAACTGGTTTTAAACGTATAAACGCGTTTATAACATCTAATTGTATTTTACCAACTTAAACTAAACGTGTTTTTAACAAAACCGAGATTTATCATTTAAACGCCCAATGTTCGAGGCTTAACTTCATAAAACCCGTTTAAGTCCTGTCAGTGTAGTGTTATGACGGAACGAAAAACATAAACGAAAAAATGACAATAATTATACGGTTTTGACAGATGCGTTTGGTTAAATTTATATTATCGTTTCTTGCTATGTTGTTGTTAAAATAACGTGACAAGGGTCCAAAATTATGAAAAGATGTAAAATCATCGTGTCAAATTTGAAGTAAAACAAGATTTATATCGCTGCATGAACGCGTTCAGTGAGAACTTACTTTTATAAAACGTAATTATAAGTGTAAATGGTAAAATTGTCCCTTAGATTGGCTAACATCAAATCCTCAACCAATTGAAAATGTTAATGAAAAGATAAATTATAATCCAAAAATAATTAACTGGACAATAACTTTATGATATCAGTCCAAGTCTGGATCCAAAATAACTATTTTCATTATACTTCCAAAATCCGAACACATATGTTTAAAACAGATCCGAAATACATAAATGAATGTTGGTCTACACTCTACGTAATGCTTTACCCCAGTACCCGTATTCGTACATCTATTTGATATTTACTACGTTACCGATAGGGTACATCTATTTGATATTTACTACGTTACCGATAGGGATAGACCTATTTGCAACCGATCGTCACTTTTTATTCAAGCGACTCTAAACCAAATAAATACTAAGAAAACCTAATAAGACTTGCTCCGCTTGGTTCTAAGGTAGAACCAATATCTAACTCCGCACAAAGCAAACACAACACAAGATGTCAATTAAAATCTTGAAACCTTCACAAACTAGGTGCAAGCGATACAAAGTGTGTCGGTGCAAAATGTAGGTGCAAACGGTTGAAATTGTACTCTGTAGGTACAAAATGGGTGCAAAGCGCCGAAGGGAAGTCATAATTAGAATCGTGCATGTTTCAAAGGACTGGTTTAATTATAACGTTTGTGTCTTATTTTTGGTAAAAGGGGGAGGAAGGGTTGGGTCTTTGGTGAAAAAGAAAACGAGACATCTTATTGTAAATACGCTTCGATTGTACACCCACACAAAAAAGGTGAAATAGACTTCTTTGATACCAACATTTTTAATTTTCGCTCCACCCTTTAGAAATGACACTATTTTAACGCTTTACCGTCACTATACAAAATCTCTTTTTACTTAAATCTTAATGAAGGGACATTTTCAAGATAAAGACTTATTATAGAGTAAACAAATTACAGAGCTGACGCGTTGTCACAGTGTAAACACTTGCACAGAATAGTGTAGGGTGTCCGACTATATTGTCTGAAGGTAGGGGAGTCTGGGGTGCAACGCCTGGCGTAGGGCTGTCAAAAACAGATTGACGCGGAAATTATGTGTTATGCTGTTAATAATAGTTTGCAGTTTGGTTAAGATTTCACAAAAACGACTGCTTTTGACTTCATGGAAAAATGAATATTTGTCATGCTTGTGAGAATATAAACAATTTCGAAATTAAGAAATGTGACAGTTTCATACGGTTTCATTTCCCTCACACAATCATTATTAAAATTAATTTAATTATTTGTATCTTAGCTTTTCCCACATATAAGATTTTGAATACTTTTATTTTATAGTTAGCATCACTGTTATCTCTATAATATCTGTATTATTAAAATATTAAATTAATAGGCCTCTATTAAACATTTAGTTCAGCCCTACCCTACATAGGTATGCTTAAAGTAGGGGTAGTGATTCATCAATTGTGCAAAGTGCCACTTCATATTCAGTCCGTTTGACAGCCGCGTCCGCTTTGCCGCCTTCAAATGAACGCTGATTGGATGATCCGCCATTTTAATTTTTACTTTTTTTTCGATTTCAACAGTCAAAGCTTCTATTTGAGAGTCCTTGATAACGATACCTGTCAACCTTTTTTGTCACAAACATTGTGAACCTAATAAAAAAACACAGTGAAAATTTCAAACGTTTCGTGTCCAGTTTCCATTTTCAAATAAAATAGTAGTAGCTGTAACAATAGGTTGTTTTAATTGATTTTCGAAATTTAATTAAAAAGATAGGAAGTAAATAAAGAGTTCAAAAGTAACAAAAATACAAGCGTAAAGGAAATAGACAAGTAAACTTTGTTCCCGGCAATATTATGACAACTGTGTCTTCGCTATAAAGTTGCTCAACTCCTGACTTCAAACAACAATTTTGACAAAAAACTTTACCATGCTTCTATTTTATTAGTCTTCCTACCTGCTATCTTGCTTTTAATTATCAACTTTTTTAAAATTCGATTACTTTCGAAGAAGATCATTATCGTCTTAATTTTATTAAGTCATTTTACCACAGTAGTGGTAAAAATGAAACTAAAAGACTTTTTGGTGTCGGAAGGACACTAAAAAGAAAGATTTTGGTTGTTTTTTAATGTACTAATTAGGCATATTAAGTCTACGGTAGCACCTAAAGTACTGTTTAAATTTTAATAAAACACGAGCTATTTTATCTATATCTTCTTATATATAAAAATGGATTTTCAAATCTGTTAGTCGCGCTAAAACTCGAAAACGGCTAAACGGATTGGGCTGATTTTAATCTTAAAATAGTCGTAGAAGTCCAGGGAAGGTTTTAAAGTGACACAAAGTTCACGGGGACAGCTAGTAGCTGTATAAAAATGTTATCATACGTAGCTATATTTTGCAGATGTAACGACTATCAAAATGATTTCGATCTGCCAGAAGTCTCGTAACGGATCATTGGATTTTTCTCATTTCTTTTTAGCTAAGCAAATAGAGTAAGTTGGATAATTTGACGTGTTGCCTCTGGGGACTCTAACATCTGGGGGTGCAGGATGCGTCTGCCATGCCACTGTAGCCCCTATTGATAGTTAAAAAACAATCTGCTGTGCCATTCTAGGCCTTATTGACAGTGTAAAAAAACAAGAATTCAATTGTAGGTAGAGAATGCTTTTGAAATATTAAGCAGCTCTATTAGAAAAGTATAGGGTTTGGATAGGGGAAGTTTTAGACAGTTTTCTAGTGAGTAATAGTGTGTGCATTGAAAAGAACAATCTTGGCTATAACCTTGCCAAGATAGTTATTTTCAATGCAATAAGGTTTTACTTGCACATAAAATTGATGTAATATTATGCCAAGACGAGTTTTCTTGCTGCCGCTGAAAAAGTTATACATCATAGGCAAGCCATGTTTTAGACTAAACATGTTTTACTTTACATTTTTACTTTACCTGGCTACACGATCAACACTTAGTAAGGAAATTCACGATCAACACTTAGTAAGGAAATTTTATTTTTTCCAGAAAATTCGATTACAGTATAGTAATATTTCATTGTTAAAAAAATTATATTTACTTTTTAACCACAAATAAACCTGAAATATACAACCCGAAACTAAAAATAGAAATATAATTACTTATTATGCTTTCAATTTTCATCATCTTTTTTATAATAAAATATCATTGTTCATCATACAAAGAGATTTTCTGTTGAAAAATATCTAAAGATAACAATAAAGGTCCTTATTTTATTATTCTCTTGATAAGATTAATATTATTAGAAGCAAAATTAATATAAGTACTTCAACAATCGTATTGAGCTATAAAAATTTTCGCGTGGGCAACAGACTCGAGAGTCGAGAGTTTTATTATTTCACAAACAATAAAGTATTCCGTATTTTTATTTTTACAATAGTAAATTATAATATTATTCTAATTTCTGAATATGTTTTTTTTTTATGTAATAATATTCATCATCATCATATCAGCCTATAGTCGTCCACTGCTGGACATAGGCCTCTCTCAATGAACTCCAAGATGACCGATCTCCTGCTACTCGCATCCAACATGGGCCTGCAACTAAACGGAGATCGTCGTCCCACCTAGTTGGAGGTCGAATAATATTATAATTTATGAATTATATTTTTGAAATCAACTTTCTAATACCTAAAGTAATATTGATATTATTATGTTGATCTTTAATTACTCTTTACCTGTCTATTTGTATCGTCAAAAAATACGATAGTCACAGAACTGTCTGAGTCGAACCTTTTGGGGTATTCGAAAAGCGATAAGAAAAATTTATCGTATTTCAAAATCTCATTTTCATTGTGATAATAAAAAACCTACCTAATATTTTATATCTATCTCTAACTCTCTAGCATACACAATCTACATCGATATTTGGGCAATCATAGACGAATATCATGATTCATGTTCGTAAACAGGAAACTGTTTACGTACATCATGGGCCAAAGAAAGATTCTTTAAGGTTGCAACAAAAATGCAATATATTTTACATCTTCAAAACTTTTCAAGATTGCACCCCTCCCCCTTATAGGGGTGCAATTTTAAATTTAAGACGATTCAGTTCGCAGGTCTGATTGAAAACCTTAGCCCTAGGCGCTAAGGGCTCTTAAAATGTACACCTAAATGCCTGAGGGCAGGTTGCGTGGGGCCGTTGGGGTAAAAAGTAAATTGTATTACAGAGCACTTATGGGGGAAGTATACACTCGAAACATTTATTGGTAAACAATAATCAAGTTTTTTGGGCATTGTCAATCTTTGTTTTCATTGACTATACGCATTTTTTGAGAGTTGTAAGAACAAGAAAGTGTGGCTCGGTTTGGCTACTACTTCATGATATTATTACGAAAATTTTGCGCCAATTTTTGTTACCATTGTAATATCTACGACTTCTACTTGAGCCACAGAATTTTTAACAGATTAGTAGTGCATGAGCATACAAATTCACAACATAAAGTCATGTTTGTTTGGAAGTGCAACCGTCAGAACACTGTGACTCCTGAGTGGTCAGCTTTTCGCCGTTTTCACATTTATTAACAAAATTCACTTAAACTTACAAAACTTCTTTCAACACTACGTCATTATGGAAATGTTGACTGCTTTAAAAAAAATAAGATGATATGACGTCATAATATTTTGACTACGACCAGTTCTACTCGACATAATATCCAGTATCTAGTACAATCCATACTAATATTATATGTATCTGTCTGTGTTTATTCTTCACGCCCAAATCGCTGAACCGATTGTGCTGTTTGGTATGGAGAATGGAGATGCTTTTGGATATTTTTAATGCTGAAAAAATTACGGTTCCCGCGCGAAAACCGAATTTTAGTGCAATGGAGTTGCGGGCGTTATCTAGTTTGAAGATGAAGTACTAAAAAAAAAAACTCCTTGTTTCAGGTCTAGACGCAGAGCTATACTACGTGCGAGAAGGCGCGGTGAACACGTACGCGACTAGCTTCATAGTGCCAGTGCCGGCGCATATAGCCGATCTGGAGTTCATGTGGCAGTCGCTGGGAAGGAAACCGGTAAGTAGGAATTAATAAGTGGGATATAGTCCGCGCAATCCACGAAGTAGCGCCCCACCACTTTTTGGGTGAGCATCTTTCCCTTGACCGTGACGCTTTTTCTTAATTTGTCTATTTATTGTAGTGTGCGCGTGCACTCATAGGTAATTAGTGTGTACCGATAACACTCAAATATTGGCGAAAGCTTGCGCACATATTATACTATAACTATTAGGAGGAATAGTGGGGTGCGTCTTCTTGGATTGTACGGACTATAGTGTGTTTGTCTATAAAGGTAAAATGTACCGATATGGATACTTTTTTTGGTAAAAAGTGGCCCCGTGCGAGTTTCTTACGCTGCGCCGGTTCTTCTCGCTGGGTTAGTTCCCGAACCGGTGCTAGGCAACATGACTGTAGCCCGACATTCTGAAAGCATTTGGTTCAAAATCCAGAAATAAATCTGGGGGCATGGGAGTGCCCCCGCCAAGATGAGCCAATCTTTTTTTTTTTTCATTTATTTGGGAGGTACCGGAAAAGGACATAGGTTTTTTTACGCAATAAAATGTACAGTTCCCTCCCGATTAGCAAACGGTTTTCAGTTATCTACCAAAATGTGTTAGTAATAACCTCCATACAACTTTTAGGGCCTGTTTCACCATATTCTGATAAGTGACGAATAGGCCACCAATTAATTTGACAGATCAAGTATGGAGAATCTGTCAAAAAAGTTGTGGATAGCCATTCGGCACTATCAGAAAGTGGTGAACAAGAGGGCCTGTGCCCTTACTGTCTAAACACAATAGGCGGCCGAAGCATGATTACGCTTGCAATGTTTTTTAAATTTACACATTGCTAACGTAATATTATACATATATAAAATTCGGCATGGTATGTTGTGGACGATTGCGTTTACACAATTACGTGACAACCGAGATACGGTTGTCACTTTTTCACACAGAAAGGACATTCGTATAATAATATATGAACAAAGAAAAAAAACCAAAACAAATCAAGAACGTCGTTTGGTGACAGTGTAAACTGGAAAATCCAATTAAAACTTTTTTGTCACGTACATTTTGTAACAAAGTGATGAAAATTACTTTAATTATTATTTTAGTTCCTTATTTATTCCTGTTTTTCCACGAAACCCCCATTCTGTGACAATATACTGTAATTTGATTTTACTTTAATGAATGCCGCCGGCTCTAACGTCTTTCAATTTCGCCTCCAACGCGATTAATTTTAGAAACAAAAGAGTGTAAGCCCCGCCTTTGAGTTTGAGTAAAATGTTTTAAAACAAATTCTCGGTGAATAACGAGAGGATAATAGTTTTTATTTGTAATATTAAAGATAGTTTAAACCTTCTAATTAAATTCCAATAAGAACATACTCGACTCGTTTAGCCTCTTACAACCTGACTTCTTGTAAAGATATTATGTTCTTTAATACAGAATGTCCAAACATAATATGCAAATCCTAGAAACATTTTCAAAAACCTGCGTCTTATTCATTAAATGAGTTTGCTTCGTACTTCGATTTGACACAAAATCTCGCTTTTGCTTTGGCTCTAATAGGCCACTGCACATATTGGAGACCTTTTAATATGAGAAAAACCTGTCTTTACGGTGCTCCATAAACGATTAAAAATGCCAAGTGTCTGGGTGTACGCACTTATTCTAATTGGATACACACTACACTTTGACATGTAGATTGTAGGTATATCTAGAATTTATTAGCCACTAATGGCCTTAATGCATTTGATTGTCAAAGGATGAGCACTAATGAAGTGAAATGTATCTCTCTAATTAGAGCCTTCTGGGTAGTCAGATATAGCATTAGAGAGTTCTAAAGCGATTATAGCATGGCTAATTTAAATTACATTTTAATCATCATTAAATGCGCGATTAAAGCGACTAATGAAATCATTTAATTTACCGCAGTACCTAAAAATATATTGAGTGTTTTAACGAAGGTCGATTTAGGTCGAATATGAAGCCGTTTAATTCGGCCGTAATTTCGGGCATAAGCAGTAGGCATAGCCAAACTACATTGGCTGAAGGACTATTTAAGATAGCCAAATAAGATGAAACTTTGATTGCACACTAAATGGAAATGTTATCACCACATCGTAAACGGTAGAAAGTGGCATAATATATGTCAAGATGGTCTTGCGAATGCACCTAAAGTAACGGAAAAATGATCTCTTATCAAACAATTTTAATTCGAAATTCACTCCTTATTTATCGTCTAGACGTACTAAGACTAAGATCTAATTGTCCGTCTGTCCACAGCTGGCGTACGTGATGGGCATAGAGTATGAGAGCAGAGGCGCCATGCTGCCGCCGCAGGTCAACATCTCCGAGCGCGGTTATGTGCCTACCACGCTGCAGACTTTTAGGTACATTCATAATATTATCTTAGTAGGTAATTAAGGACACAATGTTGTATGTTGGAGTTGCTAATGTTGTGGTCAACACCACATGACATGAGAAATTTTATTAGTGCACAGCTTTACATGGTATTACTGTCGTTATTTTGTTTATTAATTATTAATTATTCATTCTTAATCCTACTAGTACTACGCTCAGTGTAAAAATTTGCGAAAGTACATTAAGGCGACGCCTTGATAATTTGGCTGTAGCGATATCGATTTTTCTCAGCAATGACTAAAGCTAAGAAATTAAAGTTCATTGTCAGTATTCATCATGTCCTTGTCTTTGAATTACCCATAGCATAACACGATTGGTCAACTTTTATAACATAGAATAATCAATCAAAAATACCTCTGTAAAAAAGGGATTCCTATTTTGCCAACAGAGGAGAGTGATAAGCTTCCAAAATTTGTACATAGCTTGGTTCAAGCATACACTTTGCCCATAGCTTATATGAAATGTATTTATTTAATTTAAATTACGAGACAAAAACCATTTTGTCGCTTACGCCCTTTCCATTTTTGCGGTTCCATTGCTTGTTGTGCCGGCCCGGCCTCTCATAGAAAACAAGCAATCTAAAACATATCCAACACGGTTTTTTACTTTTACGCGGCGTCACCTTAATAGATAAATACGATGGATGTTAGTTGTCCTTTTTTACGCAAACTCTACCGTTTTCATTAAATTTTAACTGTTTAGTTTTTGCCTCTGAAGTCACAAAAGATACTCTTGTTTCTTAAACCGTT